>NC_089495.1:33550963-34770963 GCF_036850765.1 Saccopteryx bilineata | reverse complement strand
ACCACACAGGAAATAACGTTAAGGAACAAAGCGCAATACGAGGCTCTGTTGTTACAACCAATAAAATGCTTAGAAGCAGATGTTTAAAAAATTACACTTTACGAGTTAAGAGAGTATATGACTTTCTTCTTTCTAAATGCTCTGTAATTTTCCTGCTATAATAAAAGTAAAATTAGAGCATGATCAAGTTAGAAAGGTGTTCTTTGTGATTCAACTAACTACATCAAAATGAAAGGCAAGAAGTTGTGGCCTGCCAGACATCGCTTTTCACTTGTTAGATTTGTTTTGTTTTTTCTCTTTCCAAGTGAGAGGAGGTGAGATAGAGATACAGACTCCTGCATGTGCCCCATCCGGGATCCACCCAGCAACCCCTGTCTGGGGCTGATGCTCTGCTTATCTGGGGCCATGCTTGCAACTGAGCTATTTTTAGCACCTGAGGCCAAGGCTCCATGGAACCATCCTCAGCACCCTGGGCTGATGTGCTCAAATCAATCGAGCTATGGCTGTGGGAGGGAAAGAGAGAAAAAGAGAGAAAGGGGAGGGGGAGAGGTAGAGAAGCAGATGGGCACTTCTCCTGTGTGCCCTGACCAGGAATCAAACCCAGGACATCCACACTCCGGGCTGATGCTCTACCACTGAGCCAATCAGCCAGGGCTAGTATTTTTTTCCCCCCTTAATTGCAGACACAGTGCCAAGAAAACAAAATATTTTTTAATGGCTTTGGAGTGCCTGGGAAACCAAAATGATTAAATGATAACAAACATTCTATCTCCAAGTTGCCACTGCATAGAACAGGCTACCACTCCACCTAAGTCAAGTCACAGAGCTGTGCCCTCTCCCGACCCTGGTGGATTCAGGGTAGGGCAGTGCTCAAGAGACCTGTCTTACAGGATCTGAGGCTTTGTTGTATCATGAGAGCTATAGGAAGGACCAAAGGAAGAATCACAAAGGGGTAAAGACCAGCGCTTTTCATCTCACTACGGTGTCTTCATCAAAAACATCATACTGAACTGTGTGTGTTTCTATAAGCCATCCCAATGTCCTACTAGAATAAGATGGTTATCTACATAAAGAAAACATCTAGAATTTTAAAAAATATCAAGAACTGACTCTATGTCCAGCACTATCAAAAACATTCTGGTAGGGAGCTAGGTGGTAGAGCCCTTAAGCAAGGTGCCTGTCTTCACAGAGGCCTAACACTGGCAGGGGAGACGGGGCCGTGGAGGGCTGTATAAGAGTGAGGATGTGACAGTAAACTGAGTGATGAACAAATGAAGACCAATGTTGTTCTAGGTCAGTGGTCAGCAACCCGTGCTCACGAGCCACATGCGGCTCTTTGGCCCCTTGAGTGTGGCTCTTCCACAAAACACCACGTGCGGGCGCTACCTCAATAAGGAATGTACCTACCTATATCGTTTAAGTGTAAAAAAATTTGGCTCTCGAGAGAAATTTCAATCGTTGTACTGTTGATATTTGGCTCTGTTGACTAATTAGTTTGCCGATCTCTGTCTAGGTGAAGGGGAAAAAGGAAATGACAGGAGGAGAAGAGGGACAGGGAACTGTAGGACTGGGGGAGATTTACTAAAATTAAAAAAAGACATACTGGGGAAGACAGGCCAGCCAGCTGTGGATCACAGAACACGCAGAGCATGATAGCACCATGATAAATAAATGGAGTTCTGGTTTGGCTTCCCATTCCTGCTTTCCATTGGGGGCACTAGGAAACTCCATTTTGATCAAGTGCAAACACATCTTTTTCATTTTGATGTGTCTGAGAGATTTCAATCAGGTCCCTGAGCACAACACAGTATGCAGGTTGTCATTTCTGGGAGAGACAGGTGATGGATGGGCGTAACCGGCTCGGGTCTTCTGCACGCTGTGTTCCGCAGCTGCCCTGCCAGCATGGGAGCCCATCAATCTTGGCGCTGGCTGGCACAGTTCAAGCCTCTGTTGTGAGGTTGCGAGTGTGGCTTTGGTCCACATTCTTGGCATGTGATCAAAAGATCATTTGAAAGCTTAAACAGTCACTGAAATTATTCTGTTGTTTTATTGCGTGAATGATGAACTAAGATATCATTCCTGAAGGATATGGCCTGGCTTTCTATTACTATGCAGATAAGATTAGGTTACTTCTTTCTGATGTTAAATTTAAAAGCTCTGCTCTCTTTTCCAAGAGTTCATATGACATTGTGACAGGAACACCACTGAATTTTTTGCAGCAAATTGAAGAGCACGTGGGAATGTCTGCATCAGTCAATAGCATTGCTTGGGCATCAACCTGATGCAAGGAGCTAGGTTGGACAAGGCAGGTGAAATCTGGTTTTTATATACAATAGAAACCCTGCTTTCACAATGCTCAGACTGAGCATCCTAGAGAGAGCGGATAGAATGTTAAGTGAAAACAGAAGAGTTCAATAACAGGGAATTCATTAACACAGATTGATTGCAAGGCCCGCGTGATTTTCCAACCAACCCCCCCCCCATCCACGCTACTCGCAGTTTACACTGTAAGGAAGGTCTTATCTATATTTGCAACCCCTTTTTTTACATTCCCGATTCCATGCTTTATTTTCATCCTCAGCACTTTCTACCATCTAACATAATATATATCTATATCTTTATTATATACGGCTTAAGTGTCTGTTTGTCGCCGATAGCTTATTGGTTGCTTGTGTAACTGTACTAGCCAATGGGGTGAAGTTGCCATGGCTGAACGCAAATTGAGCGGGTCAGGGGGAAGGTGAACATTTGTTTGCATTGGCAATCATCTGTTTTACATAAAAACTACGTCTTAACGTAATTTCTTTTAAGAATGCCTCCTAGAAAATACAGCACTGAAGAGGAGAGAAAAGGAGCTAAAGCTGCACAAAAATGACTTTCTCGACAAAAAGAAACCACTGAGCAGAGAAAGACAAGGCTTGCTTCAGTTGCAGAGCAAATGCGTCTTTCTTGGCAAAATGAGATTGATGAGCATAGAGAAACAAGGCTTGCCTCAGATGCAAGACAAAAAAGCCTGTCTCGACAAAATGAGTCCCTTGAACAAAGGCAGGAGAGAAATGCAAAAAAACAACAACAGAGTAATGCTGACCGAAACGCAAAAAGGATTAGAACAGTTTCAAATGGAGAAACTTTAATTTCTGAGCATTCCTCTGGTGACATGAATACTAAATGTGAACACTGTCAGTCCTTAAACTTCAAGTTAGAAACTAATCGATTTGACCATGGCAAGAAAGGATTTTCTCAATATTGCAAGTACAGAAACATTGTAGTTCCACTAATTGAGAATTATCCACCACTCTTGAATAAATTATTGACTAATCAGCATGTTGGCATTTTTTTACTTGAGCCTGCATTTGGACACGATCAACTTTATGTTGCCTGTTCAAGAGTTCGTGAAAGCTCTCTCCACTCTTATTTAACGTGGTGCTAGAAGTTCTGGCCAGAGCAATCAGACAAGACAAAGAAATAAAAGGCATCCATATCGGAAAAGAAGAAGTAAAGGTATCACTTTTTGCTGATGATATGATCCTATACATCGAAAACCCAAAGGACTCCACAAAAAGATTACTAGAAACAATAAACCAATACAGTAAGGTCGCAGGATACAAAATTAACATACAAAAGTCCATAGCCTTTCTATATGCCAACAATGAAATATTAGAAAACGAACTCAAAAAAATAATCCCCTTCACGATTGCAACAACAACAAAAAAATACCTAGGAATAAACATAACAAAGAATGTAAAGGACCTATATAAAGAAAACTACAAGGCATTGCTAAGAGAAATAGAAAAAGACACAATGAGATGGAAAAATATTCCTTGTTCTTCGATAGGAAGAATAAATATAATTAAAATGGCCATATTACCCAAAGCAATATATAAATTTAATGCAATTCCCATCAAAATTCCTATGACATTTTTTAAAGAAATGGAACAAAAAATCATAAGATTTATATGGAACTATAAAAAACCCCGAATAGCCAAAGCAATCCTAAGGAAAAAGAATGAAGCTGGGGGCATTACAATACCTGACTTTAAACTATATTATAGGGCCACAATAATCAAAACTGCATGGTATTGGCAGAAAAATAGACACTCAGACCAATGGAACAGAATAGAAAGCCCAGAAATAAAACCACATATATATGGTCAAATAATCTTTGATAAAGGGGCCAACAACATACAATGGAGAAAAGAAAGCCTCTTCAACAAATGGTGTTGGGAAAACTGGAAAGCCACATGCAAAAGAATGAAACTCGACTACAGCCTGTCCCTGTGTACTAAAATTAATTCAAAATGGATCAAAGACCTAAATATAAGATCTGAAACAATAAAGTACATAAAAGAAGACATAGGTACTAAACTCATGGATCTGGGTTTTAAAGAACATTTTATGAACTTGACTCCAATGGCAAGAGAAGTGAAGGCAAAGATAAATGAATGGGACTACATCAGAATTAAAACTTTTTGCTCAGCAAGAGAAACGGATATCAAAATAAACAGACAGCCAACTAATTGGGAACTGATATTTTCAAACAACAGCTCAGATAAGGGCCTAATATCCAAAATTTACAAAGAACTCATAAAACTCAACAACAAACAAACAAACAATCCAATAAAAAAATGGGAAGAGGACATGAACAGACACTTCTCCCAGGAAGAAATACAAATGGCCAACAGATATATGAAAAGATGCTCAGCTTCATTAGTTATTAGAGAAATGCAAATCAAAACTACAATGAGATACCACCTCACTCCTGTTAGATTAGCTATTATCAACAAGACGGGTAATAACAAATGTTGGAGAGGCTGTGGAGAAAAAGGAACCCTCATACACTGTTGGTGGGAATGTGAAGTAGTACAACCACTATGGAGGAAAGTATGGTGGTTCCTCAAAAAACTGAAAATAGAACTACCTTATGACCCAGCAATCCCTCTACTGGGTATATACCCCAAAACCTCAGAATCATTGATATGTAAAGACACATGTAGCCCCATGTTCATAGCAGCACTGTTCACAGTGGCCAAGACATGGAAACAACCAAAAAAGCCCTTCAATAGAAGATTGGATAAAGAAGATGTGGCACATATACACTATGGAATACTACTCAGCCATAAGAAATGATGACATTAGATCATTTACAGCAAAATGATGGGATCTTGATAACATTATACGGAGTGAAATAAGTAAATCAGAAAAAAACAAGAACTACATGATTCCATACATTGGTGGAACATAAAAACGAGACTAAGAGACATGGACAAGAGTGTGGTGGTTACCAGGGGTGGGGGGAGGGAGGATGCAGGAGGGAGGGAGGGAGAGAGTTAGGGGGAGGGGGAGGGGCACAGAGAAAACTAGATAGAGGGTGACGGAGGACAATCTGACTCTGGGCGAGGGGTATGCAACATAATTTAATGACAAGATAACCTAGACATGTTTTCTTTGAATATATGTACCCTGAATTATTAATGTCGTCCCATTAACATTAATAAAAATTTATTTAAAAAAAGAGTTCGTGAAAGAACGGACATAAAATTAAAAATAATTGATGGTCCTCTGCAAAGCGAGCTTAAAAATGATGGAAAGATCTACACAAGAAATGTTGTGTACAAAGAGATCTTTGACATGTGAATTAACATTTTATTATTTAAATCACCTTTATTTATTGAGCTAGCGGTGGCTCTTAAGAAATGTACCACCAGTGGTTTCCTTCATTGCACTCTACTTTAAGCAATTAAGCAAGTAGAAGGGGGAAACCCCGTGAGGCACTAAGTAAAGGGGCGTCCTCGCCGCCTGCCCTGGGTAATTCAGTTTGAATTAGCAGACACCTTTGCACAAATCATTTTAATTACAATTTATAATATCTAGAACAGCGGTCATTTCGTATGACCACCGGGCTTTCTAGTTGCTTATAACCCTTCTCCCTCACTAAAATGTAAGCTCTATGTGGGCAGGAAATTTTGTCTGTTTTGTTACTGCTACATCCCCAGAGCCTAGAACAGTGTTCAACACATGCCAAGCATTCATAAATACTTATCACATATTCATCAAATGAATGAACAAATGACCTCTTGTGCCCCTTGCTCCTACCTGTCACATATCAGAAGCCTCTCAGCAACACCATGAGGCAGATGTGATTTGTACAAACCAAAATGCTAGTCTTTAAGCCCATAGCAATGTTTTAGAGTCCTCCCAAAAGGCTTCATGTGGCAGTGTGAAATTTACTCCGGTCTAAGGCTTTTGACCTGCCAGGTTCTCCAGATTGCCAATATATTCATTCACAGTAAGAGAGAAAACTGCCCCATGCACAGGCCTGAGCACCACCCACGGTGGGTAGCCCTTCCTCTGTAGCCAGACCCACACGGGGACCAAACCATCTACCCAGGACTGCATCCCTCCCGCGTCTACCTCAGTTAGGACTGCCCACCTGAAGCCTCACCTGAAGCTCCCACTCTCAGCTGGGTCAAATCTCCCTCTGCCCTGGACAGCCCTTGGGGGAGGGCTGATCCCCCCCTTGCCCCTCCGTGGCAGCCTGCAGCCCCGTGTTCTCTCGCCCTCTGGCTGCCAGTCAGATGCTAGTGGAAGGCACTGGCGAGACAACCAGAGATCAGGAAGACGATGAGTCAGGGTATTTCCTGAAAGTGCCCACTGCACGGCCATCAGGTTAGCCGTGCCTATTATGTCCAGCGATGGCTTTCCTCCCTCGGGCCTTCCATCACCAGGATGGTAACAGCCCCCCGCTGTGCAGTCGGCAGTGCCTCCCTATCTCTTGTTGGTTCCCTTAGCCCTGTCCACAACTTTATAAATAATCTGTCTATTAAACTCTCTTCAGTTAACCTCTTAAGTGTACCATCTGTTTTCTCCCAGGACCCAGACTGATGCTCACTGCCAAGGTTTGACCTATCTGAACTTCAGAGGTTAATCAACTGACCAGCCCTTCTATCAGTTAATGGGAGCTCTTCCAGCTCAGCAGCGTCCAGAAGAAAATGTCCTCACTTTGCACTGTCCAACATAACAGCCACTGGACACATTGTCTATTGAGCTCTTGAAATGTGACTAGTGAATTTTTATTTTATTTTACTTTAATTATTTACATTGAAATAGCTATATGTGGCCACCATATTGGACAGCATAGGTCTAGCCCCTTAGTCAATAACTGCTGGCTTGGTACTTATTTATTCTTCAAATGACCAGGTTTTGGGTGAAAAAAAGTCCATAGCTCTCAGGACTTACAACAATACTATCTAAAGAGAATAGACAACTTGCCAAAGTGGGTTGTCCATTAGCAATTATGAGAGGGAACCCTGCAGTTCTAGTAGGCTGAGGGAAGTGTAAGTGTGAATTATTTTATAGGGTCCCTGTCTCTACTTTGATTCTGCTGGGGAAGTGGAACAAAAATTTCCCCCTTTATCGCTACAGAAAAAATTCAGCAAATAGATGCTAGCGTAACAGTTGAGGGAGGAGGAGTAACTTGCTGAGTGGACTGGGCAGAGGAGTGGACAAGCACAGGCCAGGCTCTCCCCTCGCGGGAACCAGCCGCCTGCAGGACGCGCATGGTCTTCTCTCTGCCATCAGGAGACCGCACAAAGCGGGACACCGGGCGGAGAGCCTGCACTGACCCAGCGGGCACGAGTCTAATTCAGGAGCTCGGCATCAGAAGCCTTCTTCATAGCAGATATAAATCATGCCCTAGCAGTTATCAGTAATTAAGGAGTCATTTAGATCTCCCATCTGTCTTACACTTGACTTACTTCCTAAGTGGTTCAGAACTTAGGAAAGAAAGAGTAGTGTTATTAATGAGACTCTTCAAAAACTCCCAATTGAAGAGCCTGGTAAATGTTTTGTGACAATGACAAGCCATCTGATACTGCAGGGAGAACCAGCAAAGGAAGGATGTACCCCTAGAAGGAGCTCTGTGAAAGCAAGTGTGCACAGGAAAGGCGGGACTAAGGAGACAAGGCAGAATTTCTTTTTTTTTCTTTTTTCTTTTTTTTTTCTTTTTTTTTTTTTTTTTTTGTATATTTCTGAAGCTGGAAACGGGGAGAGACAGTCAGACAGACTCCCGCATGCGCCCGACCGGAATCCACCCGGCACGCCCACCAGGGGCGACGCTCTGCCCACCAGGGGGCGATGCTCTGCCCCTCTGGGGCGTCGCTCTGCCGCGACCAGAGCCACTCTAGCGCCTGGGGCAGAGGCCAAGGAGCCATCCCCATCTCCCGGGCCATCTTTGCTCCAATGGAGTCTTGGCTGCGGGAGGGGAAGAGAGAGACAGAGAGGAAGGAGGGGGTGGGGGTGGAGAAGCAAATGGGCGCTTCTCCTGTGTGCCCTGGCCGGGAATCGAACCCGGGTCCCCCGCACGCCAGGCCGATGCTCTACCGCTGAGCCAATTGGCCAGGGCCAAGGCAGAATTTCTCATCACGTGTGTCTGACTCTCACTCTGTTTTGATTAGTATTTTGTCAATTAGGCATGTAGCTCCACGAGGAAGAGCACTTTGTTTTGTTCATTGCTAAGTCTTCAGCACTTAACTTCTGCCTGGTACAGAGTAGTTGCTCAATAAATATTTCCTGAATGAATAAATAAAACACAACTGCCCATGGTAGAATCATAGACTTCTTTTACACGTGAATACACTAAGGCCAAGGGAACTCAGTTACCCAAAGAGAAACTGCTAACTCATGGCCAAACCCAGGCTTCCTGGCTCCAATGATCTTTTTGTAACAACATATTGTCTTCCTCTCCTCCAAGCTGCCTCCCAATTCCAGGCTCTTGACAAATTCTCTCACCTTTAACTTAATCTACTATAATGCTCTTTAATCTCTGATTTTCATTTTTTGGACTAGTCAAGCAAAGCAATTCCTCTCCCCAAAACGGGACTTGTTTACTCTTGTCTCTGAGCCTGCATGCATACTCTTCTCACTGTCTGACATAGCAAGGTCTCACCCAAATCTTTAAATTCCCACTCAGTCAGATCTTCTCCCTTCTAAGAACTCCTTCCTGGTCAACCTCACCTAGCTTCAGTTACACCATGAAAGCATTTATTTTACCTATTGATAGAAATCTGTAAGTAGAGCTTTGCATAGACTGAAACATATTAAGATGGTCCTCAAGTACTTATGGATGGAAATAGAAACTGCCTCTTCATAAAAGCAATAAAATAAAATAAAACTAAACCCTGACTAATTTATTTGTTTTAAATTCTGCTATGAGAAAAACAAGTATATTTGTTTATTAAATTTAATATCTTTCAGAAACACATTATTCTTTGACTTTTTAAAAAGATACCTTTTTACAATAATTACTTCATTATATTCACAAAGAGGGACCATTTAAACCTAACTTTTAACACAAAAATAAAAAAAAAGACTTGAGATTACTTGAAAAGTAAAGGGGAATATTTATTTTCAGAATTAATTCTGAAGTTCTGTTTATCATTTGAGACTTGGTTTGCAGTAGATAATGACAATTTAGCACCTGTATATTCTCTATGCAATTTTGTAATATTTATTAGGTATTGATCTTACTGTGTCCCCAGCTGTTGTGATGTGTCCTTAAGGAGTTTAAAATCTAGTGTAGAGACAAGACTTACACAAATGAAACAATAAATAACAACCTAAGACAGAATAGATCTATATCCCATGGAGATTAAGAAACAGGAGAGAATTATATAAATATCTTTATGATTTTCAGAGAATGGCTTCTCTTTCAAAAGCATTATATTGGTTGACCATTAAATAATCCAAATTATGAAGCACACTAATGAGGGAAGACATTATGCAATAACTCTGGAAACTGGCATGCTTCATTAATTATCTTTGGGAGGGTGGAGGGGCTATTAATTTCTGTCAATTATCAGGTCTTTTATTCCCTTGACTTTAAGTTTTTAAACTTTATTTTGCAATTATAGTTAACATAGAATATTATATTAGTTTTAGGTGTACAACATAATGATTAGACATTTATTATCCTTACAAAGTGATCACTTTGATAAGTCTAGTACCCACCCTGGCACCATGCATATTTATTACAGTATTATTGACCATATTATTGACTTTACATACGCATGATTTTTTATAACTGGAAATTTGTACTTCCTCTTAATCCTTTTGTTTCTTTTTCTCTTTATTTATTTATTTGCCCATCACCCAACCCCTTCTCATTTGGCAACCATCAATTTGTCCTCTGTATCTATGAGTTTGTTTGCTTACTTTATTTTTTAGATTCTACATGTAAATGAAATTGTATGGTACTTGTCTTTCTCTGTCTGTCTTATTTCACTTAGCATAATACTCTGTTGTTGCAAATGGCAAGATTTCATTCTTACGGCCAAGTAATATTCCACTGTTTATGTGTACTGTATCTTCTCTATCCGTTCATTTATTGATGGGCACCTAGGTGGCATCTTCACCTTGGCTATTGTAAATAACCCTGCAACAACATAGGTATGCATATATCCTTTCAAATTAGTGTTTTGGATTTCTTCAAATAAATACCCAGAAGTAGAATTTCTGGGTCATATGGTAGTTTTACTCTTAATTTTTTGAGGAACCCTCATACTGTTTCCATGTGGCTATACCAATTTACAATCCCACCAATGAGTATAGGAGCATTCCCTTTTCTCCACATCCTTGCTAACACTTGTTGTTTGTTGAATTTATTATAACCTTTCTGACAGGTGTAAGGTGATATATCATTGTGGTTTTTATTTGTAAATTAATTATATCCTTAAGCATTTAAGTTAAAAGGAATAATTTTCAAGCCATGTTGCATAGCCACTTAATGAAGACCATTATTCAAGGAAGTCAGAAAAATACAGAGATGGCTTAAAAAAAATTATTTCCCCATGTGATGTTAGCTGAAAAGCCAGTTAGACAGCTTCACTTCCCGACAGGCAAACTGGCTCAGGAGGTGTGAGCTCCAGCCAGATGCTCACATCACGAGTGACTCAGGGCATGCTCGTTGTTTCCTGGTAGAGGAGGCCAGCCCTGCAGATCGATTAGCATCTGTGGATGCCGGGCATACTTTGGGATTGCACCTTGGTTGACACAAATTCAAGAGGAATGTGAAATGTGACAAAGAAGATTCCCAATGTACTTTGCACTCCAGGATGGCAGAATGTTTAATGGGCAAGTTGGGAGGCCAGTGGCCTGGGCTGGTATCCTACCACTCTTCAGCTGTGTGATCTTGGGCAAGTAACTTCTCTGCCTCAGTTTTCTCATCTGTAACACGGAGATAACAAAAGGTTTCCTATGATGGTTAAATAAATGAAACATATGAGACATGTGATGCCCAGCACCCAGTAAACAGTCAATCAATGCAAGCTATCTATTCACTGAAAGCTATTTGGATTGTTTCTTAAAAGAGACACCGGTGCACACAGGGCAGTGGTCACTGGTCCCCTTTCCTTAGGACTATACCCAGCTGTATAAGTCAGCTAGGAAAAGAAAAGGTGATAAATGACAAAATCCATGTGACTATTTGCTGCATCCTCTATACATATCATTTTTGTCTTCACAGGTACCTACATTCTGTTTGTCCATGTTCTGTGATCCAGAACCACACAATCCTCCAGGAAGACAATCTCCAGGACGGAGGGAATAGACTACAGTTACTTAGTCAGTTTTTTTCTATTTCAGAGTATATGGTTAGTAGAGGACAAAACGAGAGCCAGGCAAGAACAAAGGGGGCGGGGCGGGGGACTGAATGAGATGAGTTTCTTAGAAAGATGAGAAAAGTTGCTACATTTCTATGGCCAATGGGCATTTAAGGGAAGTAGATTATCAGGACATTTAAAGTTTGAGTGATTATTTATTTATTTATTTATTTACTTTTGTCCAAATAATCCTGATCTCCTATTACAGGAACCTAGTAGAAATCTACTTGGAAATCTTTGCTATGTCAGTCTGAGGAAACCTTGTCCATCTTGCTGTTTTACAGATTCCCTTGCCTCATACTGGGCTGAGAACATATTAACACTTTGCACGCATTTTTTGACAGCTAGATCAGATCCTGGAAACGAGTCACTGAGACTAATTCAAATACTTCAGTTACATAGGAGTCTATACATCTGTCCCACTCCTTCTGGAAGTGCTGGGGCACCAGCTGGGGAACACGCAGTGGATTTGTAAAGGCTATCCAAGTGTTGGACACCCACCAAGCAGTTTAGTCTCCAAAGCCTCCTATGTCACCAGCCTCTCGCTAATCACCACTGTGATGGGACCAGGACCTGTCATTCCTTGAGCTTCGGCAGATGACAGAGCAGTTTTGAAATTCACCTAGGTGCATCTTGTCATCAAGAAAGACCAAAGGACCTTCATATCCTCCTAGACCCCTGTTCTTAGTCAAACTGCCATCACTGACCTGTGTCAATTTGATGCGGGAATGCTAAATATAACTGACCTGCCTTTGAGTTTAAGATTGGTCCTTAAGAATGAAAAAAAGAGAAAAGTTAAATAATTACAGAAACACACTCCTAGTCTTAATGACACAACCAGAAATTCTAGTTTTGAATCATTCCACTTAAACCTCCAAGTACTGGGTGCCTAGTTTATGAAAAGAAAAAGAAATAGATTGACAACTGGATAAATCTTGCCATGGGCTGGAAATAACAGACTACTAGCATTTTCAAAATCTTCCCCATTCATTCTTTTTTATAAATAGGTATAGAATATTTGTTGGAACTTGGAAATTTACTACATCTACCTTTAATTACATTTAACTCACAATCTCAGGCTAATTCATTGTCTATTTCTCAAGATTCATGAAACTGTAGAATTTTAGACCTTTTGTTTCCTTTCTTTTTAAGTCTTTAAGGATGTAGATGGAGGAATTGCGACTGGAGAAAGGAGACTGAGCCCTGGTCCCCTGTTAGACTCAAATAAGCCTCCAGGTACCCACCCCCATCCCTTTCTATTCCTTAATCAGTCTTTATTCCGTTCCAAACTGTCATCTCTCTTTCAATCTTGGGCCATTCCTACAAGAGAATGTTTTCAGCTGATAAGGATTCGTTGCCAGAAGCCGAAGTGTTTTGGTTAATGACTAACTTACTTCTTCCAAAAGTGGAGCTACAGAAAGGTTCTTTTGTCCTCTGATGTAGTTCCCTGCCAAAGAGCACAGCCATCCCAGATGTGGAGAAACAGACGCCAGTCCCAGTGATCGTCATACTGAGATCCACTTGGGGAAGAAAGCGGGGTGGGAGGCTCCCAGCCACAATGAATACAGCTCCTGCCATGCTGGGCAGAGGGTGGCACATGGAGACAGCGCAGGAGGGAGGGGATGGTGGCCTCACACCAACAGCTGGCATGTTCCCAGGGAAAGGAAGGAAGCAGTTCCACTGGGGCGTCCAACAAGGCTAACAGAATAGGAAGGACCAGAGTTCACTTCGTTCTATAGGCTGAGAACCCAAGGACTCCCACAATCATAGTTATGACTGTTATTGAAAGTGGCCAGTTAAGCATGAGCTATACAGCTCATAGATAAAAATAACCTACCAATTCGTTCAGGTTATCTTATATAGTAAAGCCAATAAATTGTATGCTTGCAATTCAAGCATAAAATTTGTGTCCCCAAATCTTGATATTACTGCACTGTAATACATGTTTGTCATCTTCCTTATATATATGATTGGAGGGTGTGGCCTGTAGAAGGGGACAGTTTATGAAGTAAAGAGCAAAAGCCTTTTTACCTGGCACCTTTGCTCTGAGAGCTCAGATTCTACCAATAGAGGGATTTCCTGTAGGGACCCAAACCAAATCAGATGTTTAATGAGAATAAAGGACTTCTTTAGAGCTGTTGGAATCAGAAGAGTCTGGGACTTAGGAACCCCAACACTTAAAAACAAAGTGGAAAATGAACAGCCCATGAAGGAGCAAAGATGGACTGATTAGAAAGGTCGAGAAGCCCAGGAGAGTGGGCACTCACAGAAGATCAGGGAGAAGCAAGTTTCAAGAGGGAGGAGACATCTCCAGGGCCAAAAGCTGCAGTGGGGCACTGGGAGCTAGGGATGAACCTGTGTTCATTGGATTTGATAAATAGGTGGACACTCATTTGTCATAATAGGAGCAGTTTCAGTAGGAAGACAGGGTTGGGAGCATTGAGGAGTGAGCCGCAGCTGGACAGCAATAGATTGGGGGGTGAATAGTTGATGAAGAAATGGAAATGATTAATTTACTTTGTTATGTCAAGAAGGTAGCTGGAGAAGCAAGGGAGAGCAAATTGGAGTCTATCGAGGATTTTTAGGGTGTGAGACACTTGAATATATTCATTGACTGAGGCTGTCAAAATATAGAAAGACTCAGAATATAGAGGAGAGGCTATAATATATAGAGGACAGGGAAGAAGCAGAAAGGTGTGGAATTAAGTGTAGAAATAAAGAGGATGATCTTCAAAAGTAGAAAGAAGGCACAGTACTTGTTACAAAGAAGACAGTAGATAAATTTTTAGGTAGGGGGATGAGAAACTGAAAGAGATTATAGGAGATGTTTACCATGTGTGTAGCTGCCAAGTGTCTTTTGATCATGTTATGAATTTTCCACATGTGAATCCTTCCTCCTCAAGGTAGAAACCAGACCTCATGCTCCTGGCATCCCTTGCTGCAATGCAAAGGTACGGGCATGTGGTCTAGCTTCCATCAGTTAGATGTTTCTGCAGAGATACTGACTTGGAAGGAGCAACGTGAGGAGGTAGGTACGTGCAGACTCCATATTTTGACATGTGAGGTGAAACGTTTATCTCCTCAAACGCAATAGGAACAGAACTTCTGACATCCAGCTCTGAGTATCATCAGCGTCTGGTGCAAGCTAAAGTTTGGATTCTGACAGTGGTGTTGGTTACAACAGCCCCCATGGCATGTTTGGGGCCCGGTAGCTTCTAAGCTGGATCTCTGATCCTTCTGGGAATTCTCTGAACTACAAAGTAACTTTTAACAAATGTGGCATTCAACCAGTAGATTGGATTCTGTTCTTTGTAACAAAGAACCTTGACTAACACACCCCGTGGTCTAAAAGCTTAATTTTCTCAAGAGAGGAGGCAAGGTCATTTGCTGAAATTGAGAGGCGAGGGCTTGATGGGTGTGATAATGTTTCAGAGTAGTTGATGAAAACACCTGGAGAAGAAGCCGGTCCAAGAGCAGCAGAGGCATGGATGGGAAGCCCGAGGTTCCAGCTGGTTAGGGCAAGGACTCCTAATAGCTCTGGTCTTCATTCTGGTGTAATTTTCTTTCTTTAGCAGAATCGGGGGAGAGTAAAGGAATTGAAAGTGGTGATCAGAAATCAACCAGGGAAGGTAAGCCTGGGGAGAAAAGAAGGAAAGGGCAGAAAGTGATTGATAAATCAAGAAAACTGGGGCAATTAAGGGAATTAAATTCCTTTGATCTCAAAGAGCAGTATAGAGTGAGTTCATGAGAACGCTGGGGGAATTAGTAAGGTTGTAGCCAGAAGTTGCCATGTTCAAATATTAGATTTTTAGAGACAGAGAAGAGCCAGGTCATGGACAGATCCAGTGTAGAGGATATTTCTGGAATTAAAGAGACCTAGGATTGTGTGAGCTAGGCTGTAGGATGGATCATCTACCTATATAGATGGTAAAATTTCCTAGGATGATGGCAGGATTTGGAGTGGAGTGAAAAACTTTGCATCTGGTCTCAAGGTCTATGGGTGAAGTGTAGTGCTTAGGAGCTGGGTAGAAGACATTGGTGAAAGGCTGGTGTAGCCAGCCTAATGTATTAGTCTAAAACTGTGGAATGAGCTTTAAACTAAGAAATGAAATAAACTAGAAACAGTAGTGGTGAATGAAAATATTCAGAAAGGAGACACAGTTAGAACGAATTGTGGATTACAAAATTGCGAAAACTTGGCATAAGTGGAGCCATTTTAAAATAGAGCCAGAGCAGCCATTCCAGAGATACAGCTTGCATATCTTGTTCCTTGAACCTTTGGAATGTTTGAACTGGGCAAAACAACCTTTGGACTGGATCAAAGCAACAAAGTAACACTGTCCTATGAACAACTGTTTATAAAACAAACAAGAAAGAAATTCTGACCAGAGAGACTGTCACACCAGAGAAGACCCAAGTCAAAGGGGCTTCTCCCTCATCAGTGCTTGTCACACTCACAAGAAAAAAATCAGGTGAGAGAAAAAATATAGTGTTCAAGCAAACTAAGAAATTTATTAAAGAAATACACTTGGTATAAAGCCCAAGTGGGCAACTCAGCTAGTCTGAGTGCTCCACCTGTCGGAGTTTTCCGGGTTATATATCCTTAGCTGCAGTTTCAAGGCTCCCTTTCCCTGATGTTGGCATTAACAGACTTGGTTTCAAGCCCCATCCCCCATTTTTGCAACATTGTGGTTTTTCTTGTAATTGTTGGGACATCTGGTTGTCTTGTTCTGGCCAGTCTCACAACTACTGACTTTCTTATTTAGTGGGTGAAATAAACCCTTCTTATCTCCCTCCCCCTTCTCCTGTCCCGGCAGCTGTCTCTCCTGCCTAACAGGGACTGATTGTGGACACTATCTCTGAAGACAGAGTCAGTAATCAGCCATATATAGCTAAAGAATAATTCAACTGGTTAGCGCCAATAGAGATTTCTTTTTCCTAATGCAGGTAATCACTTCCTTTTCTTTTCTCATAAAACTCCTTTCATTTACCCCATAATCAGGACACAATTTGGGTTTCTGCTTGACTCTGTGTCCCAGAATTGCAATTTTGCGATTGCAAATAAATACTTGTTGCCTGCCACGTTGGCATTTTTCATTGTTGTTTTTACAATTAATTGGTTTTAGAGAGAGGAGAGAGACAGAGAAGGGGGAGGAGCAGGAAGCATCAACTGTCATATGTGCCTTGACCAGTGACCTCAGAGTTCCAGGTTGATGCTGCCTCCGCTGCACCACCACAGGTCAGGCTTACATTGGCTTTTCATTTTTAGGTTAACAAAGCCCAGTGTAGCAATAAACAAGAATATGGAACAGGAAAGGGTGAAGGTGGTGATTAGGTTCTGGTTCTCCTTCATTTGGTAAATGATATTATCAGAAAAGATGAGACATATGGTGAGCAGTAACTGATTTCAAATTTCAAATATCCTAATTTTGTCCAAGCATTTCTAGGACCAACACTAAGTAAGCCATACCTGAGACCACGTAACACTCCTTCAGACATTGGAAGATATTCCTGCATACCCTCAAGCCTTCTCTGTTACCTCCAGTTCCTTTAACTATCCTCAACTTACTCATTCTTCTTTAAAAAAAAACTGCACTTGGTTGCAACCAACGTCATCTTAAAATGTTGTACTCAAAATCAAACAAAATCTTGCCTGAGGGAGAATAAGGTGGAACTATGCCAGCTTTTCTGCCTACAGACTAAAACGGCGTCATGGAGCCAAAGATTCTGACTTTATTTTTTGTGATGTCCCCCTTCTTTTCTTCATTCCCTCCAAAATGGACTTGTGTCTGAACAATAATTTGCTCATTGATGACAAGTGAAAACAACATGAATGATAGTGGTGATGATAATGATGATGATCAAAGCAATCCATGGGTGACAGGTATCTCGCAGAATCTGCATTAGCAGTCATGAGGTAGATCATGAATATTCAGGTTTTGTTGTTTATTTAACCTGAACCTTATATGTAAAATAAGAAATATGTGACTCGCTTGGGGACCTGTTACTCCTAATGCCCAAGTTACTTCCTGGTTTAAATCAGGTCAGGCAAGGGGAGAACACCTATGGCTTCCTTGAGATGCCTAACTTATCTCCACACGATAGCTCACTTACTGGGAAATTCTGTTCCTACAGAAGGAACAACAGAAAGAAGGACTCAGCATCCTGCTCCTGTTTGGCACTCTTCTGTTTGTTATATTTTATCCTTAGATTTAATAAAAAATAAAATCTGTTAAAAATATACTTTGAATTCACTTATAGTTACAAATGGAGATTTGTTTGATGTAGAATGATCACCTCTTTTCTAAAAAACCAAGTTATCACTTATCAGACCTTAGTCTCATAAAAGACTAGCTAAAACAAGGTAAATCAAAGTTAATAATAAACAAGAGCAAACAGTTTTGGGAATGAAAGGTTCAGGGCTGCAAGATCTGGTTTGGGGTCAATAGTAGTGTTTCTACTAATTAATGTCAAACATAGTGAAAAGAATCAATGAGAAATTGTAAAGTATGGGGGATCATTCATAACATTGAAAAGTAAAGGAAGTATTAAATAAGCCAATTATAAATGTTAAATATCATATAATTTGTTAGCTGAGAAGCCCTCAAATTTATAGTTTAAAACATATCCACAGAGGATGGAGAGAGAGAGAGGTATTTGTACAAAGATCATTATATTGAGATATGAATCCCAGTCTTTAATGCTCTCTAAGTTAGCATGGGTAAGTCACTGTCTCTCTGGGAAGGAAAGAAGGAGCAAGGGAGGGAAGGGGAGAGGGAGGGAAAGAGGGAGCGAGGGAGGAAGGGAGGGAGGGAGAGAGAGAGGAAGGAAGGAAGGAAAGAAGGAAGGAAGGAAGGAAGGAAGGAAGGAAGGAAGGAAGGAAGGGAGGGAGGGAGGGAGGGAGGGAGGGAGGGAGGAAGGAAGGGAGGAAGGAAGGAAGGGAGGAAGGAAGGGAGGAAGGAAGGAAGGGAAAGATGCTTGTTGGAAGTACCACAGTGGTTTATTCTAATTTACAGCATGTCCAGATACCCCAGATCAGACATCTACAGTAACAAGCCATCCTAGGACACAGGAGAAGAAGTTCCTATATAGCTCTGAGCTTCCCTGGGTACACTGTTCATATCCTAGAGTGTTCTGTATTAGACTGTGTGGTAGATAGTTACATTAATGGTTCCCAGTGAGTCACACCTCCTCATATCCATGCCACTGTCTGGCCTCTTCTACTTTGACCCTGGACTTAGCCATGTGGCTTGTCTCGGCCAACAGAACAGCAGCACATGTGTGGCAACACACTGGGACTTGTCCTCTTGGAGTGCTGCTACTGCCATGTGAAGAAACTGATCTAGACAACTTGACAGTGAAAGGCCACATGCAGGGAGAGGCCCAGCTGTTCCAGCCTGTCCCAGGTCTCAGTGACCCACAGGAGTGAGTCCAGGCAAGACCAGCAGAATAACCATCCAGCTGACCCACAAACCCATGAGAAATATTTACATGTTATTGTTTAATGTCTCTAAGTGTTGGGGTGTTTAATATGCAACAAAAGATAACTGATACAAGCTGGAAAGATCAGAAAAAAGAACTTAAAATTTCTAATTAAGAAAATGTTCCTGAAATCCCAGAGCCTTAAAATCCTATTATGTGTCCAGCCTCACTGACAACCTCCACTGTCTCTGTGACCGCCTCATGAATATCCACCATTTCCTTACCAATAAGCTATAGTGCTGCGAACCAGTGCGACTCGTAATTGTCCAGGTCCTGAGGGAGAGCGGTGGGAAATTAAGAAATAAGTACGGAAAGAAAAAGGATGGGATCGGGAGGCCTCCTGTAGGCTGATGGCAAACAGGAAAAGAAGGGCCAACCAACTCCCACCCCCACCCCCTGGCCAGCTTTATTATAGAGTGCAGAGAACAAACCCATTTGTAAAATAAGGAAGTCTCTGATACAAAGTCACATCTCTAAGGTATAAATGGGAATCCTCATAAGAGTGCACCACCCCCACCATGCAACAGTCAAGGGTGTGGGGAAGATCTCAGCCTTACTCAGTTGTAGGCTATAAGGATTTTTTTCAGTTTACAGCCTGTCTCCCACACTATAGGAAGAAGGAGGGAATGTGAGATAAATTGTATAAATATTATAATCACTGGAGTTTGCTATTAATTGGATGCCAGTTCCTACAAGTTTTACAATAAAAAAATATATAACTCTTACAAAATACTAGGAGTAGTTTAAGAAAACAGAATACCATTCCAGCTCTAATATCTGTTAAGCTGGATCAAGAGGAACATTTAACAAACAGATATTCTCACGACCACAGTAAGAGCACCATCAAGGGCAGCGGACTTGATCTGTGTATCGGATATCCGTCTTTGTGCAGGCAGGCCTTCACTAGGCACGAGGGGGGCGTAAAATAAATAAAATGAACAAGCTGATCTGAAGAAATCTGTAATCTAGTTGGCGAGCCAGGAACGAAGAAACTGTTAAATAATAACTCAAGGTGGTATACATTACTAAAATTGCGAGACCAATTGTGTAAATAATAATCCTCCTGGGCCAGAGTTCTAGAAATGCTATGTATTTCCTAACAATAGTTACCCAATGTGTGTTCTTCACATTCCAGGAATGAAAGATTTATATCATTGCATATAATGAATGGTAATTTGAAAAATAATAAAACTTCAAGGGAAAATTAAAATAGGGGCATATGATTCTGTAGCAACATAATAATATAATCCCCCTGAGACTCTCCCCTCCTTTCACACTGAATAACATCTCGTTTCAGAACATTCAAGCTACATGGGTCATTCCTGAGGTTAAGGTAATACCACAAGCCTGACCAGGCAGTGGCGCAGTGGATAGAGTGTCGGACTGGGATGCGGAGGACTGAGGTTCGAGACCCCGAGGTCGCCATCTTGAGCGCAGGCTCATCTGGTTTGAGCAAAGCTCACCAGCTTGGACCCAAGGTTGCTGGTTCAAGTAAGGGGTTACTCAGTCAGCTGAAGGCCCGCGGTCAAGGCACAGATGAGAAAGCAATCAATGAACTAAGGCAGGGATCGGGAAACTTTTTGGCTGAGAGAGCCATAAACGTCACATATTTTAAAATGTAATTCCGTGAGAGCCATACAAAGACCCATGTACGTTACGCATTATCCAATAAAAATTTGGTGTTGTCCCGGAGGACAGCTGTGATTGGCTCCAGCCACCTGCAACCATGAACATGAGCGGTAGGAAATGAATGGATTGTAATACATGAGAATCTTTTATATATATATATATATGTGTGTGTGTGTGTGTGTGTATATATGTATATATATATATTTTACAGAGACACAGAGAGAGAGAGAGTCAGAGAGAGGGATAGATAGGGAAAGACAGACAGGAATGGAGAGATGAGAAGCATCAATCATTAGTTTTTCATTGCGCGTTGCGACACCTTAGTTGTTCATTGATTGCTTTCTCATATGTGCCTTGACCGCAGGCCTTCAGCAGACCGAGTAACCTCTAGCTCGAGCCAGTGACCTTGGGCTCAAGCTAGTGAGCCTTGCTCAAACCAGATGAGCCCGTGCTCAAGCTGGCGACCTCGGGGTCTCGAACCTGGGTTCTTCTGCATCCCAGTCTGACGCTCTATCCACTGCACCACCACCTGGTCAGGCGAGAATGTTTTATATTTTTAACATTATTATTTATTTATTTATTTATTTTTATTAAAGATTTGTCTGCAAGCCAGATGCAGCCATCAAAAGAGCCACATCTGGCTCATGAGCCATAGGTCCCCAACCCCTGAACTAAGGTGTCACAATGAAAAACTAATGATTGATGCTTCTCATCTCTCTCCATTCCTGTCTGTCCCTATCTATCCCTCTCTCTGACTCTCTCTCTGACTCTCTGTCTCTGAAAAAAAATTTTTTAAGATAATACCACAAAACATATTGATAATTTCTTCAGTTACAAAGCTACTTAATGTTAATGTCCAAAAATGTGCTTCCCCACACTATTCAGGGAGGCATCAAATCTCTCTGCGGAAGCCCGAATTTAGATTAATTCACTTACTCACCAAACATGTATGAAGTTCCTACTCTGTATCATGCACTGGGCTAGACTCTGGAGATACAAACATCATGAGACAAACTTCCAGGCCTCCTCTGCAAGCTGGAAAAATAACAGTGCCAGAAGCTATAGGGTGTAGGGGTAGAGCCCTGAACCGGACGTTAGAACTTCCAAGTCCCAGCTAGTCCGACCACTACCCAAGCTACTGTGTAAGCTTGGTAAATCATCGAGTTGGCCCATAATTAAGTGCCCTTGAAACAGGATAGTAAGAAGCTAGGAAAATTCCTTAGCAAGTAGAATGAGGCATCTGAGAAAGATATCTCAGTATACTGGCTGAGAAATTTACAGCGAGATACCAAATATCACCTCCCTAGAGCTAACATCTAGATCTCCTTTGGATTTTAGCTCCAGGCCCAGGTGAGGGTCACTAGGACCTGCTACAATGACTAATGTCCACCTGACCTGGGGCTAACCAATCAGTGGAGGCCACAGCCCTGGGGTGGGGGCACAACTGGAAAAGCTGATGAATATTCTACTGAAATCTCCCCGTAAATTCCCAGTCCTTAACAACCCTCAAAACAAAGGACCCGGCGCATACTCTCTCAGGAGCCTGTGCCCTTCCCCAGTCCCCTCTTCTTCCCCCACAGCCATGCATCTCCTAAACCCCAAGGGTCCCCAGGACCCTGCAACCAGGGGAGCCTTGGCAGCTTGCCGCAGGCTAACCCCCTGAACCTGCCCCCAGGCCCTGTTCTCTCTGCTCATTTCTTTCCCAGAGGTTTCTAGTGACCCAGAGCAGCCCACCAGCCTAGGCTCTCCTGTTGCTTCTCTGTCCTCGGCCCTTCCTTGTTTCACTGTCCCCAGCTTTAATAAACTTACTCTCAAAATCACCTGGACTTGTGTTATGAAATATTTCCAGCACGAAGTCAAGAACCCACACACTCCTGGCTGGCCCGAGGCAGACCCAAAGAGCCAAGTCCCCTGTCAGCTAAGATCAAAAGGCCTATGTCACCAAACATGTTTGAGAACTGAATGAAAAAACAGCTTAAAGGTGCTCTGAAATGTTCATCTGTCCAGCCTTATGGTGTTGTTGGCACTCACAGCACATTCAAGAGACTAGAAACCATTTCTGTCTGACCATTAAGTGTCATCTCTTTAGTGACATCTGCTGCTTTCATGGAGTCTAAGTAGGAAATAGTATGTTTTTAAAGATTTTATTTATTGATTTTAGAAGATTTGAGTCTGTTGTTCCTGGGCATCTAATTAGACCTTTTATTCAGCCAGTTTGGGAGGGCTGTTCACCATGTAGCAAAACTAACAATCAAACCCATGCTTTTAAGCCAGTATTGACCAGAGAAATTCATTCTCTGCCATTTCAAAATCATTTCTTGATGCCAGCCAAATTCTTCCTTCCTCTCTGTGTGAACCACTCCCCTATCAGAAAGGAGTGTGTGGATTTGAGGCTTCAAAGGAAAGTAAGGCTCAGTAAGAAAGCAACTGGGTTATGTATTCGTTTTAAACATCACCTCCATTCTCATTATCCTTCTGGCGTTGAGTCCTCTGTTCCTTCCAATTTCCCCCTTTCTTCTTCTACTTCCTCCTTCGGTCAGAATTGGACCTAAGGAAAGACTTGGAACTGATTGATTGTTCTATCAATACCTGCTTATTATACTTAAGAGGATCACAGCCTCAGCTATTTCCCCAGAGGGTGCCTGAATGCTTAACGTGGTCCCTGCAGGCCTTCTACTGGGAGCCCAGCACTGTGAATAGGCTGGAGTGGAGTCCCGTACATTCCTCAGCTGGCCTTGAATTAGCACAGCCCTGAAGGCAGCTTCCGTCTGCCTCTTCATCAAGAGGCTGAGGGGCTTTGTATTAGGAGAGAAACACAAGTTCCTCTTCTCCTGAATTCAGTAAGGTACACGAGCTAGCTCATTCACTGTGGTATAGTGACTGCAGAGGTCATGTGTAACAACCTCGGTTTAATTCTGGGTCTGTCACTAACTAGGTCTGTGAGGGTTAATCTTACTTTTCCCCCATTTCTTTTTCAGCTGCACACGAAGGCCAAATTTCTTCTAGACCTCAATATTGTATGACTTATTGTATTTTTAATGAGGACTTGTAAAAATGTAGCATTCATTCCCAATGAGGGGCAAATGTGGTTATATAATTCTATATGGATACAGACTTCTTTCTCCAAAGAGAGTCTACCATCTTTCATATTTCTCTATTTGTATAGTATAATCTGCCATTTATTGCCCATAACTTTCACTATATTTTCTGTACAAGTTTCTCTGTCATTAAAATACTAAAATACCAACAAACCAACTCTCTGTCTCAAACTTAAACAATGACATGCACTACTGAAGCCATAAGCTGGCTCTTTTTGTTTTTGTTTGTTTGTTTTTATATTTTTCTGAAGTTGGAAACGGGGGAGGTAGTCAGACAGACTCCCGCATGCACCCGACTGGGATCCACTCAGCATGCCCACCAAAGGGCGATGCTCTGCCCATCTGGGGCGTTGCTCTGTTGCAACCAGAGCCATTCTAGCGCCTGAGGCAGAGGCCATGGAGCCATCCTCAGCGCCTGGGCCAACTTTGCTCAAATGGAGCCTCGGCTGCAGGAGGGGAAGAGAGAGACAGAAAGGAAGGAGAGGGGGAGGGGTGGAGAAGCAGATGGGCACCTCTCCTGTGTGCCCTGGCCGGGAATCGAACCCAGGACTCCTGCACGCCAGGATGACGCTCTACCACTGAGCCAACCGGCCAGGGCCCATGTTGGCTTTCTAAAACATACACTTAAAGGATTGCTTCTCAGCCTTTTGGCTAAGACCAAGTATAAACAGGCACTTAGAGGAAGAAGCAAAGTGTCTTACTTTCCCCCAGGGTAGAACGAACTTCAACTTCCAGCTAGAGAACAGTCTTCAGGCAGACAGAGTATTTCTGAGGGAAATGGTTCAGGGGGAGGACAGGAGTTCCAGGAAGGAAAACTAGAGCCACTCCAGGAAATACAAGGAAGAGACTGAGAACACCTGGATTCCTGGAGTGTGGGTGGGGAGTCTTTGGGCCAGAGAGAGAAGTGCTCTTCTCAACTAAAAGGCCCAAGGGAACACTGGGTTTCACCACCTGGTAACAGTAAAAGGAATGAAGTGACCAAGTCTTAGATACTTGGCAGCCACGGTCAGCCAGGCACATTGTCAGTACCTGCGTTACATTTCCTCCCACCATAGTGAACGACAGGCTGGGTTTGGTGGACCATCCGGCCCCAGACAAGGTCAGCCCCAGACAAAGTCATGGCACTTACTTCAAGACCAGACCAAGAAGATGAACATCCAGTTTCACGCTTATTTTAGTAAAGTCTAGGGCTTGCCATTACTACACCTTGAAACTCTTCCATAACCAGTGAACTCTTTCCACATATTTTAGTGGTTCTCAAGGTTGGCCACACATTAGAACCTCACAGGATGTTTTGAAAAGAAATGCTGATGTCGGTGCTCCATCCTATCCCAATCAAATAAGAACCCCTTTAACAGGGGAGACAAAGGGACAAACACAAAATCTCCCTAGGTTATTTTACTATGTGCTTGAGAACTCCTTCTGTGCTCACTGCCAGTAAACTCTTAGAAAACTAAAATGAATGTATGGCCAGCAGCCACAGCCACCATTACAGCTGCCTGGCCCATGCAGGTTCGCATTAGATTCCGACAGACGGTAATGAAACAATGGAGCCAAGAACTGGTGGGCCATTAGCTTTAATCCTAGCTCACATCCGGCAGGCAAGAAATACACACAGTGGGAAAACACTTCCCTTTCCATTCAGGGCTCCCAAAGCCACTGACTTATCCGAGTTTCCTAGAATCAAAGGTTTCTACCTCACCAGCCTTATTCACCTCTGTTCCTCATCTCCTTCTCTCTGCACAAACTCTGCACAAACTCCCTTCTCCTTCAGCGCTCCACCTTTTTGGCTGCTTCTCCTCTCCTCCACGTGGCCTTTTTCTGCTCTCCTCCAGCATGGGCTCCTCCTAGAACATAATCACTCTTCCCGGGAACAAGTGATCTCATTTAAAACCTTTTGGCACGAAAGCCCTCCCTCAACACACATTAATATAATCACGCCCATCCCAAGCAAGAAGGGCAACTAATATTATCACCTGGGTGATGGGCTTCCACGTGGGCAGCGCCATCTTTAACAAAGTGAGCATTATATATTTTATCTGCCCAGCAATGAATCGGTGTACTTTTGGCAAAGATTACATATCAGAGAGAAGTTAGGAAATCAAAACCTGATTCTGAACCTGTTACAGGGAAGAGACGAGGCCTTGGTTTGTTGGCAGCAGGGTCCTACGCAAAGCGGCCCGGGAAGGTCCGAGGAACGCAGAACACCGGCAAGAGCTGGCTCTGCTCCTCGTTCAGCCTTCAAGGTCAAAGGCCTTGCTTACCGCAGGCTCTTCACAGACGCCCCGTATCACCTGGAGTGGAAGTTATCCAATTCCATCCGCAGCCTTAGGCCAGCGGTGTCTCCAGGCCTCAGGCTGCTGACCACATGGAAGCATAAACAATGAGGACCTTCTTCTCAGGCACAATTCCATAATGGTAAGTCAGGGAAAAACATCAACCAGGAGAGTAATCTAATCAAATCAAAGATGAATAGAAAGGCCAACAATGTATCCTGATATTTATGAGGATGAAAAAAATAAAAGTCCACAAAGAGTCATAGAGCATTGAAATTAGTTCAAAATCAAATCTAACTGCTGGCAGAAAGCTGAAAATACAGAGGACCTTCAATAAATTGCTTTTCTATGATTGATGACTTGCCTAGGATGTATTCTGAAATTTGATCAATTTTTAATAAAGTTGAAATATTTAGTCTTTTTCTTCCACATCACTTCACACTTATCTACTACGGGACAAACGTGTAACTTCTTTAAAAATTAAAAAAAAAGTCTTTGGGGTTTCTGATGCTGATGATAAAATATGATAGGAAAAATATTATCCTATTTTCTTCCCTACAGAAGGAAATCTGAAGGTAACTTTCCCTTTCTGTAGAACCTACCGTAAGTACAACTTGACCTTGTAAAGTGGAAGGCGGCTTCCCGGGCTTTCTGGAAGCAGCAGAGCTGCCGTGCCATGCAGCCCCCACACTGCTTGGGTGACTCTGCTGGGCACCCCTCCAGGTGGCCAGTGCCATGACAGTGGCTGTACACGACAGCCTTGAGTAGCAGGGTTCGTGAGCAACCTTCCAAGAGGAATGCCAGAGAGCACGTCAATTAAACTCTGGTTGCCCATTACTGGAAATAAATGACTGATTTTAAAAATGAGTATATTTAGCTCTCCCCTTAGAACTCTGCACTGGGGCACCCCGGAGCTTGTGTATGGGAGGCACCCATCATGCAGGTCTCTAACTTGCCGGTGGGCAGCAGTAGATGCTCCACTTGGTGGCCCAGACCCCACATGTGAGCTGGAGTGTGGCCAGCACATGAAGGGCGCAGTGCTCCCCACAGTGCACCCTGGGTCATGGAGAATGGAAATGCTTCCCGCTGAGAATCCTGGCCCAAAGGGAGGGCGAGAGTGATCGAGGACCCCATAAATAACTAACAAAACTGCTAGATTATTTTTAATCAATATAAGCCATTCTATCTACTTTTTAAATAAAGGGGAAAAAAAGTATTTTGGTTCCAGATTATGCCAAGTGAAAGAGGAAATACGAGGAGATGGGAGAGAGGGAACAAAAAAGGAGAGATGATAGAGGAGAGGGGAGACGGTGAAGAGGATGGAGAAAGAACTACAGACATAACAGGAGGAAGAAAAGAGAGATACAGTATTTACAAATACAGGAACGAGGCACGTGGCAGGAGACAAGGAGAGAAAAGGAAAGAGATACTGGGCTCCAAGCTGAATGAATGATTATACTGTGTGTGTATAGCCTGCACTCATTTGGGCTCTTAATATTCACTCAACTAACGTGCACTGCATACCTGTTTATTGTGTGCCTGAGTGTTCAATAGGATTTTCTCTTGCTCAGGGTAGTTCCTGCTATCATGACAGTCACAATTTCAAAGAGGTACAAAACATACACACAGTTGCCGCACAAGGCAGAGCAACAGCGAAGATGGCAGCAGGGGCCCTGACTGCCTGCTCTCTGTCATCCCCCAGTGTCACCACAGGGCCTGGCACCTAGTGAGTGTTCATTAAATGGCTCTTGGATGTGTAAAACACTAACTTGTGAAACAAATATATAAACATGGAAGAGGCATGGACTGTTTCTGGCTGAGGGGAGGGTACAAGAGAAAGGTTTCCTAAAGATTGATGTTTGAAGAATAGGTGGGATATTCATAAGCCACGCTGTAGAACAAACCATTTTAGACAAAGGCCACAGTGTGAAGCTTCAGAGCCTGTGTAGGTTTAGGGCCTGAAAATACCAGATTACCTGAATGCGAGGTTTGTATTAGGAAGATGATAAAGCTGAGAGATGTTGGCATTAGGTTGTTCTGGTCCTTGAAAGTTTGCAAGAGGGTAAGTCTTACTTTGGACAAAATGAGGGGTGGACATCAAAGATTTTTTTAAGCAACCAAATGAAAGACTAGAATTAATATTTAAAAAGATGAATTTGAATACTGCATTTAAAAATGTCTGACCTAGGCCCTGGCCGGTTGGCTCAGCGGTAGAACGTCGGCCTGGCGTGCGGGGGACCCGGGTTCGATTCCCGGCCAGGGCGCATAGGAGAGGCGCCCATTTGCTTCTCCACCCCCCCTCCTTCCTCTCTGTCTCTCTCTTCCCCTCCCGCAGCCAAGGCTCCATTGGAGTAAAGATGGCCCGGGCGCTGGGGATGGCTCCTTGGCCTCTGCCCCAGGCGCTAGAGCGGCTCTGGTCGCCACAGAGCGACGCCCAGGAAGGGCAGAGCATCGCCCCCTGGTGGGCAGAGCGTCGCCCCTGGTGGGCGTGCCGGGTGGATCCCGGTCAGGCGCATGCGGGAGTCTGTCTGACTGTCTCTCCCTGTTTCCAGCTTCAGAAAAATAAAAAAAATAAAAAAAAATAAAAAAAAATGTCTGACCTAGAACCCCTAGAGCAGAGTTCCTGACAGCATAACCTGTAATCCCATCTTCGATCCAATCACTAGGAGAGGTTGTTCAAAACACAGATGTTATATTTTTTAACTCTGGGGTGAGGGGTTTCAATAAGCCATCCAGCACATGAAGTTTCCAATACATAAAAACTAGCTAAAACTGGCTTAGAAACAAGACAAGTGAGGTGTATTAGTTATCTATTGCTGTGTAACAGATTTCCCCCAATTTAGTAGCTTAATACAACACAGATTTACTATCTCAATATTGTAGGTCAAAATTCTGAGAGTGGCTCTGTCTGGTTGGCTCAGTGGATAGAGTGTCAGTCCAGCATGCAGATGCGCCATGTTTGATCCCAGTCAGGGAACACATGAGAAGCGATCATCGGCTTCTCCCCCCAACTCCCCTCCCGCTCTCTCTTCCACTCTCGCAGTCAGTGCTGGACCAGTTCAAACATCAGTCCTAGGCATTGAAGAAAGCTCGGTTGATTTGAGAATCAGCCCCAGACGGGGATTGCCAGGTGGATCCAGGTTGGGGTGCATGTGGAGTCTGTCTATCTCCCCTCCTCTCACTTAAAAAAATAATAAATAAACAAATAAATAAATGAATATAAAAATTCTGAGAGTGGCTTAATTGAGTGGTCTCATGAGTGTGCACTGAAGCTATAGGCCAATGCTGCAGTCAGCTGAGGGTTTGACTGGGGCTGTAGAATCCATGTCCAAGCTCACTCTGTGGCTCTTGGCAGGAGTCCTCAGTTCCTCCCCACGTGGGCCTGTCGACAGGGTTGGCCATGACAGCAGTTGGTTTCCCTAAGAGTAAGCGATCCAAGAGAGGGAGACGCACATACACCAAGACAAGCTACAAGGTCTTTTATAACGTAATCTCAGAAGTAACATAAAGTAGTCCTTCCTTATCTGTGGTTGGTCGACAGTGCTCTGAAAATATTAAATGGTAAATTCCAGGAAAAAAAAAATCCTAAATTTAAATTGTGTGCCATTCTAATGAAATCTCTCCTGCTCTGCCCCACCCTAGAGGTAAACCCTCCTTCTGTCCAGCATAGCCACACTGTATATGCTCCCCACCCCTTACTCACTTGCCACCTTGGTTCTCAGATTGTCATGATATTGCAGTGCTCGTGCTCAACCCTTATTTTACTTAATAATGACTCAAAGCCATTCATATAAGTGTTATTATAGTATGTTGTTACAATTCTTCTATTTTATGATTAATTATTATTATTGATCTCTCATTGTGACTAATTTATAAATTAAACTTTATCATAGGTATGCATGTATAGGAAAAAATATAGTCTATATAAGGTTTGGTACTATCCATGGTTTTAATCATCCACTGGCAGTCATGGTATGTATTTCCCACAGATAAGGAAGGGACTACTATACTAAGAGGTGGGGATCACTGAGGCTAATTTAGAGTCTAAGCAAAATCCATAACCTAGGTGTGAAGTGGTAATTTGAAATTATAGTGTGTAATGTGAAATAATATGACCTAATGTGTTCAAACACTTACAACTTCCAGAAACTATTGTAAGCATTTTAATGATATTATCTCATTTAACCCTTGCAACAAGTTAACAAGGTAGGTAAGCACTATGATCCAGAGGGAGAAACCGAAGGACAGAGAGGTTAGTAGCAGTGTGGGAGCACTGTTAGGAAGACTTATCAGGGCATGGAAGAAGATGGAGTGTGGAGGAAGGTAATCGGCTGTTACAAGTGTCTCTGGAATTTTAACTTGCTAATGACCGCCCTTCCTGGCTCATCAATTGTTCAATCCACAAAGTGTTAGGATTCATTTTGAGCTAGCCACAGCAGCTAACCAGGGTCAAATGACACTCCAGCCAAAAAACACCCACAGGCCATTCCTTTAATAAGCAGTGGGAGCCAAACCTAAACCAGAAATTCACCCCTGTTAGGATCCCTAGAATGGTTCCTAAATAGTTGTGTCTCTAGGACTGATCTCTGCCCCAGGCTCTTTCTAACCTTGGGTGTCATCTGCAGTTTGAGAGGCTGTGTATGAAAAAGTTCCACGGTTGAACAAAGTCAGGCTCCTGAATTTCCTGGGTCCTCTGTGGAGACAACTGAATGCTTACTCTTTTATTACCTTTCCCCAACACGGTCAATCTGGGGTTCACCAAGTCAAGCCGTCTTTCTCCACACATTCGGTATGTTCTTCTTCAGTAGAACACGCCCTCTAATGCCTCTGCTTCCGCTCCAATTTCGTCCAAGATTTCCTTCTCTTGCCCTCAGTCAGCTCCTCCCTTCATGTATCACCCCAGCCTCTTCTTACTGAAATTCACAAGAATTTCTTAACTTCTATTCCAGATTTCTTTTAATTTCTCTCCCTGTCGCTGTTTTCACTCTCCATCTTTCCAGCCTTTCTCCTCTTTGATCCTGTCCTACAAAACCACACCTGTACTGGCAAGTGCCTGAGAGTTTGATCATTTACTTAATGGCAACAAAAGAAAAAAAAAAGTAAGCTCCAAAAGAAGCAGGAGCAGAACGCGAGAAGTGAGCTGACTTGGCCCGGTGACTGTAACTGAGAAGGCCCTGCCCGCCTCCGCAGGCTCCACCTTGCAAGAAACCCTGAGCTCAGGGGCGGAGAAGGGGCTCGGTCGCTGATATTAATAAGTTACACAGCACCCGAGATGGCGGGACGAGCCATCGCAGGCAGCAGGTGGAGGGGGAGGCCTGGCCCGGGACCCCCGCTTCTGGGGCCAGTGCGAGTCCAGGACCCGGCCTGGGCTGCAGCAAGCCGCCAGCCCCGCCGCCGCCAGGCCCTGGAGCGTGTCCAGGAGCCCGGGTGGGGCCGGGAGCGCCCATCAGTCACCCCGGCATGTGGGCCGCGGGTGGGGCGGAGCGGGCGGGCCGGGCTGAGGGACTCTGTGTGCCAACATCGCGCCAGAGTAAGTTTGTCCAGCCAGCCTGTGCCGCTCGCGGGTGCCTCTGCCTCTCGCTGCTTTCCCGGACAGCTTCGGCCGCCCCAACCGGAGGTGGCAGGCGGGTCGCCCTGCCAGGTGAGCCTGGGGCCGGGCAGGTGGGTGTCGGGGTGCGGAGGGCGGCCGGCAGCAGAGCGGGGCCGGGGGGACTGGAGAGAGCTCGCGGAGAGCGCAGCGCTGGGGAAGGCCGGTGGCTGGGCTCGGTCGCCTGGCCCGCGCCCCTCCCACGGCCCCGCCACCGCGCCGCGGGCCGGCTCAAGTGCGGGGCTGGGCGGCGAGCGCGGCCGCGGCGGCCGGGCTGCTGGTGTCCAGTGTCTGGTGTCCGATGTCTGGAGCCGGGAGCGGTGAGCCTGCGGGCCGGGGGTTCCTGGTCGCTGTAAGGGGGACCCCGGGGGGGGGGGTGGCCACCGAGCACGTGGGAAAGCCCAGGGGCAGCCCGGGCTGCGGGCGGGGCTCCGTGTCCCCGAGGGGCGTGTGCACGCACGTCGGGCGGGGTTCCAGCGGGAGGGAGCCGCTGCGCCAGGGTGGTGGCCGCGTGGGAGGGTCCGGGCTGCTCTAAGGTTTCGGACTCCGGCCCAACAGACCTCGGCGCCCGCGTCTCCCCCGGCCCCGCGACGGGCGCCCCACTCCGGTGCGCCGCAGCGACTGCACCGCGGACGAGCACGCGACACACGTGGGTAGAGCCGGGGGGGTCTTGCTTCGCCCCGGACCTTACAGGAGAGTGTGGGAACAGTTTCAGCGCGCCAGCACCCCAGGGTCCTGTGAGATTGCGGCGAGGGAGCCGGAGCCTGCCTCAGACCCAGACAGTAGTCCCCCACCCCCACCGTCCCCGACCCCGTCAGTTCGGTGGCGATGACCTTCCTCCACCAAATGCGCACCCGTGTCCGTTCCTGCCCTCGGGGTTCCTGCGGGTGCTCGAACTGGTGGGCATGGAGACGCATGATAAGTCACAGCTTGTCGATTTTCTCGGAACTGTCTTTCCCTCTCCGGGGTAACAGGGAAGAAGCAAGCCCGGCAGCTTTCTCTAAACTTAGTCTCCTTACCTCTTAAGAAGGCTTTTTTATTGGATTGCCTGTTTAATAGAAACGACTTAGCCACCATCTTTTTTAAGCTCATAAATAAGTAGAAGGCATCTGTGGGCATAGATTTGGCATGCTAGTGAAATCTAGACAAATTTGTGTGTACAGTAAATAAATCAACTTTCTAAAGAAGGGTACACAGTTACAAAACCTATCAAATCTCTGTCACCTCTGGTAATTCATTTTATCCTCAAAAATGGCCTCTTTGGAGATAGAGTAATAAGATGAAGTTGAACAAGGTAACTGCAAATCTGAAAACAACTGGCTGCTTTAAAATAATTAAAATTCAAATTATATTCTTAATATTAAAGTTATACTGTATTTTTATGATTTGTGCTGTATCTCAGGCTTATTTTTTGTTTGTTTGCTTTTGTTTTTGTCTCAAAGTCATTAAAAACACAATTTTTGTTTTGTAGAACAGGGCAGTGGAAGGTGTGAGAGTCAGGCCAAATCTTTCGGTAATCTGGAAAACAGCTGATCCTATGACCCTTTAGGAATTTATTTTTGGAAAAGATAGCAGATGTGGGCTGTGGCTTCTCATTACCTTCACTAAAAGAAGAAGAAAACTGAGTTAGCTGAGCTCTTTCTTTGTATCGCATCTTGAATAACTGGAAGTTTGCTGCAGTCGGTATGTTGGGGGAAAGCCATTCGAGTTTGATTCAGGATCAGCAGTGATGACCCTGTCGGACAGTGAAAGTGGGAAAAACCCTGATTAATTTCCTCATTTCTATTTCCTCTACCCTGGCTGACTCTATTTGTCTCTAACTTCACGTATTATCTGGCATAGTCCTCAAATTACAAAGATTTACAGTGCAGGCCTTCCATTGGCTGATGAGGAGGTGAAGTCACAGGTCACGAGAGGCAGAGCTGGGAGCCCAGGCTGGGATCCCTTGTTGATTGTCCTATGAGCACCCGGAGCTGGGTTTGACTTTTCCATCCGAAAGCATGGGGAGGAAAGAGTTAATTCATACCAGTAGGAATCAAGTCATAGAATGGTCTGCCTGTTATTTAAATGCCTGATCACAGGAGAGTGGTAAATTAAGTCCCCAAGTATCTTCTGAGGACACAGGGAAGCCAGTGTCTTGCCTTCAAGATCCACTAATGAACTGTAATGCTAAAAAGCCCATGTTTGCTACAAAAGGCAAAACAAAAAAGTTAAAACTGAAAGAGCTTGAGCATCTCGTCACAGAGGTGCTGTGAGCTCTTCACTGTGAGAGGCTGTACCTTGTGTGAGAGGGGAGACTGAGGAGAAAAAAGTGAGGAACAACGTTCCCACCCGGGTCAGCATGCTGTCCTCCCTGGGCGGGGGTCTTTTCCATACCTGGCCTCCCCTAAGCTTATCCATAACGACCAGGATGAAGCTGCTTCTGCCGGAGAGGCACTGTGTGTCACACACCTTTAGTTCAGCATCTCCACGGCGGCAATTTGCTGGGCTTCATTTGGAAATCTCACGTGCAGTCCCACATCCGGATGATGTTCTGGTTCAGGGCTCTCAGAGAAACTCCGCTGTACTGGTGGAGTGCAGTCAAGCCAACTTAGAGTCAGATGGCCCGGCTCCGCCACTTCAGTCTCCGCCGTCTGTGAGAGTGAGGGGGGACCCAAGGGCTGTTTACTGTGCAGAGTAAATGAGTTAGAACGCGGAAGCACTGACCATAGTGGCTGGCACAGTGAGTGTGAATTCTTATTACCAGGAGTCAGTACTTTGGGAGGGGAGGAAGGTGAACTTGGCATTTTCAGGGTTTTTGTTTTGGGGCTCTATCCACACTGTCACTGAGGCTAGGATTCACCCCATTCTGAGTGGGGAACATAGCAGAGGCCTCAGGCTTCACTGGGTTCCTCGTTTTCTACCATGTTCTATTTTTGTGGCAGTCAGCCACTGGAGTCATGGAAGGGGCCAACGGAAGGGCATTTACTGGAATGTTCAGGAGTCACTCGCTTTGGGTTCTTACCATTTCACCTCAGAGCAATGGAGTCAAGTGTCCAAGGAACCAAATTCTTCCTCTGGTTCCTGTCATCTACAGAGGAGAGGGCAGCCTCTGGAAATCTCTTCGTCAGTGTGAACTGAGTGAGCTCTGCCCCTCGGGAAGCTGTTCGAACTCAAGTCCAGAAAGTATTACAGGACATCAATTCTGTTACAACCTTTGAGGGTCACCTCAGAGCAAAATACAAAGGTAGAGCCTGGAATAGGCATACCTGGCTGAATTGGAGTCAGACACTGCTTTTTATTCTATCTTAATGTTCTCTTAACACTGTGTTCCATTTGAGTTCCTGTTGCTGAATGCTGCAGGAGAGAGATTATAGGATTCAGGTAGCTAGAGTAGTTGTAGCCTCAGTAAATGTCCCTGCTACACAGTGAATAGTGAGTCTAACTATATGCGACATAGACTAACCACTTTGGGTTTGAGCGCTTGTCTCAGAAGACTGGTGTAGATGGAGAAACAGTTTGCATGGAAGAGGAGGAAGAAGGAGAGCTTAAGGACACTCCCAGGGGATGGGGGGAACATCACAGTCTGGCTGGGTGGGTGACAACAGGTGGAGGATCTAGGAGGCTAAGTGACTAGTCTGGAGTTTAAGAGCGTTTGAACTTAGTTTGGAGAAATGGCATTGAGAGGGCATGTCTACATGGTTGACAATAAGCACCAAATTATTAATCGGTTTCTTAGAATTTTGGTGATCCTATCATACTGAAAACACATGAAAAGTCTTGTTTTTCTAGAATGGAAATGTATACATAATTTTCTTCTGATTATAATAGTATGAAGGGTTTTTTTTGTTTTTGTTTTTTTAATTAACCAAACAGAAGTGTGTAAAGTAGAATGAAACCTCAGTGGAATGTCAGCCCCCTTCCAGTAGAACCACTGTGAAACTACTTATGAATGTACTCGTCCAGGCTACACTTTGGTAAGAAATCAAAGTGAATGACTCCTTAACATCTGAGTAAATATCCTTCTGTTGGCCCCTTCCATGACTCTAATCGCTGACTTCCACAGTCTTTTTAAAGAAGCCTCTAATAAGTTCTTTTATAAAGCCAGGATCCTTTGTAATGACACTAGTCACCTTTTCATTCTCCCAGTTTATCTGATCTGTAAATTTAGATTTTATTAAATTAGGTTATCTGGAGGATGTATACCTAAAACCTGGTGGCCTTCCAGAATGTACATGAAGGTTCTCCTGCACCTGCAGTGTTTCCATGGTTTCAGTAGGTGGTCTGGAAATTGCACTGTCCTTCTATGAAGATGAGAGTACAGAATTGTGTCCATTCGGTGCGAATTTTAAGGGGAAATGGAAAAATGGCATTGTGGTCTAATTTTTATTTCTTCTTTTTCCTTCCTTGAACATGGTTCTCCTTTGATTTGGTTTGAGGTGGGTAATTCTGTGAAATCTCACAAATAGTATTTCATTTTGAAATAAGTTGTTTGGAAAGAGGCTTTTAATTTCCTCCTATGCCTTTTTTTTCTTTCTTTCTTTTCTCAGCCATACAGTTGGTTTGTGAGGCTCTGAGGTAATAAGATGTTTGCTTGGTTGGGACAAGGCCAAACCTCAGTTAATTTTTTTTGTTTCCCTGAGATTGACCTGTAAAAAGGCAAGGTTTGTTTTGTTTTATTTGATAAAGTATCTTTGGAAATTATGGGATAGAGGTTACACAAACTCTTTACAGAGCTGCCTCAGCTTTTTTCTTCTCCCCAGAAATGAAAAGCGATACTGTATTTCCTCCAGCCTTTATTCATGAACCTGTCCTTGCCCTCTACACATTTTAACACTGGCTGTTGTTGGCTGTTGCACTTTGCAGGCTCGTGAACGGCACTTTGGGCAGGATGATCAGTGCCAGGAGCCGAAAGCCAGTTTGCTGAGTTATTGTCCCCGTCATTCGGGATTGCTGTGAGTCTCTGGGAAGGTCCGTCCAAGTGCCAGCCCAGGTGGAGGCACAGCTGGCAGCCATTTTCAAGGACTTTGGCCACAGGTGTAAAAGACTCCAAACCTGCAGAGATGCTGAAACAGATACTGTCGGAGATGTACATAGATCCCGATCTGCTGGCAGAGCTCAGCGAAGAGCAGAAACAGATCCTCTTCTTCAAGATGAGGGAGGAACAGATCCGCCGGTGGAAAGAAAGAGAAGCGGCAATGGAAAAAAAGGAGTCCTTGCCAGTGAAATCCAGACCCAAGAAAGGTAAACTTAACTGTGTCTCTTCCATGAATGTGTTAGGAGGCCGGCTCCTGGCTTGTCTTAACATTTCACACTAGTCAGAAACAAGCCAGGTGTGCGTTCCAGTTGGGTAGACGGACCCTAAATGTTATTGAGATTCTAATAGTGCAGTTTATCAACTTGAAGTCTACATGCAGGAGCACATACGCAGGTACACACGGGAGTTACCCTGGGGTTGTGTAAGCTCATTGCTTGCTTGAAACCAGCCTGACCTAAAGCTAAATTAAAAAGTCCCCTGTGAATTTCATGTGAGGGTTAGTAAGGAAGGTTTCTGACTCCCTTTATTGTCACAGATGCCTAGTGCTCTGTTTAGCAGCATACGAAGTCCTTTTATCAGCATCTTACAGCAACTGTGTCTGCAGTTTTTAGATTTTAAGAGATTTTTCTTTGAATTATCTTTTTTTTTTTTTTTTGAAAACTCCCTCTTAAAATACAAAGACTGCTATAAGGAAAAAAGTCATAATACTTTTTAATATTATAATTGTTTTAGTGTAAGTTAACTTTTCAGACATATTTCTTCCTGACACAAAGAATGCCTTGGTAGCTTGAGGGGGCCTTTTGAGACCATGGGGAAGGAATTCTTTGCACAGTAGACTTAGGGTGTGTGTGTGTGTGTGTGTGTGTGTGTATATATATATATATATATACACACACACACACACACACAGTCATAGAAAAGCACACCTTAACCCCCCTCCCCCCACAACCAACCCCCATATGCCTCCGTCAGATTCTGTTATGGATGAATAACTAAATTGTTTTTAAAACACACAGTTTTCAAGGTCACTTACGCAGGCATTCAAGACCAATTTCTCCTTGTTTTATTAAGCTAGGAAAATAAAGTTTGATAAAACTATTTGGGGTTTCAAATACTGAGAAAATGAATCTTACTTGAATGCTGGTATGTTCACAGACTCAAAAAGTTAGTCATCTGAGAAACCTTTGCTGTATACTGCTTTTTATTAAAAACTTTTTCCAACTCAACCTTCGTAATGATACAGAAATAAGTGCATATCTCATTTATTATTATTGCTATTATCAAGAACAGCTGTTTGGTAGACACCTGTTTTGTCAGACACCATGCAAAGCACATTTACACACATGATATCTCACCTTATAAAATGTCTACAAAATCAGTATCAATTTTCCTATTTTGCAGAGGAGGAAACTAGAATCAGAGAAGTAATATATGCAAGGTCACGCCTCCAGAAGGTGCCCAGTCCTGTTGGATTTCACAGTACTCTACACTATCCAAATCGAATTTTTCCTTCCACAAGTAACATGTCCAATCTGAAGCATAACCCTTTGACTTTTCTGAACTGGATTATGCCTCTTCTTGCATGCTTTAGTGAGAGTTTATCAGATATAACTGGCCCTGTGTTCATTGTGAACATAACATACTGACGTGGTGGGTAACTGGGGACTAGTGGCCTAGACTCGTCGTTAGACTCTGGGCTTCTCATGTTTACTGAATCGGTCTCCCTGTGGTAACTTAAGAAACAATTTCCGTTTCTTTGCTTAAATCCTTCCTTTGCAGAGTTTTGAATCCACCTCTCAGAAAACCCATATGAGTATATTATTGTAGTTAAATGATCATGAAAAACTATATTAATCCACACAGAGAAATTTCCAGCAGTATTTCCTGTGGGAAGTTTATTATTCCCTTAAATGTAACACTTGGAAAAATATTTTTTTTTTGCATTAAGTTAGTTCCTTTTCTAATGACAGAAAAGGCACGTTTTTGGATCCTTTCCCCACTTCCCCCTAAAAAGACAACAGTTCTCTTTCATATCGTTCTGCCTCTGAAGCTAAAGCCACAGATAAAGGCAGTATTATCAGGGCACGGGATTTCCAGAGGTGTGTTTGTGCGGCACACTCCTAGCCCCTGGCCCTTGTTTGTTGAGACACCTCACTGTGCCCTCCTGCCCCTTTCAGGCCCAAGCTGCAGCCTCCCCCGCCTCCTCTGCGTCCCCCGCCTCCCCCGCCTCCCCCACCTCCCCTGCCTCCTCTGTATACTGTATCCACTGCCTCCCCTGCGTCCCCTGTGTACCTCGCCTCCCCCTGCCTCCCCTGCCTCCCCTGCCTCCCCTGCCTCCCCCGCCTCCCCACCTTCCCTGCCTCCACCCCATCCCCACCCGGCTTGTACTGCCTGACTCAAGTACTGCTATTTCTTAGCAGTTCTTAGCCAGACTGTGGCTTTGGAGACTGGCCTTACCCTGGCTCCTTAAATACATCTTCGAGTTTTTTTTGTGTGTGTTCATTTGTTACCCCAATAAATTTAATTTTAAAAACTTAAATATATCTTATACCCACCCAACCCCCTCCTTCACACCATCTAGCTCATCAGCAGCTGTACTTTCAATGTCAGCTGGTCATTCTTATCTCGAGCCAGTCCACTGCAGTGAGTTTTCAAGGAACATCACTAAAGCGTTTGCCACTGGGCATCCCAGGTACCTGTCCACCTTGTAGTAATCTTAGAGCTAAAGTAGGAGGGGCTGGGAAACAATCAGAAGTTTGGATTTAATTCAGGATTAGAGCTCAAAGTCATTTCAAAGTGTGGTGGGCAAATGGGATTCTTAGAGAGGGAGAGGATTACAGACCTCCTGTGACTGGTGGGGTCGAGAGCTGTGTTGTCTGTTGTTGCAGCCACTAATTAGGTGCGGCTGTGGAGCACATGAAATGAGGCTAGTTGGGACTGAGAAAGAAACAATGTAAAATACCACATTAGTAATTTTATGTTCATTCTATAGTGACATAATATTTTGGATATCTTGGGAAAAATGAAACATTAAAATTAATTTCACCAGTTGCTTTGATTTTGTAATGGGGCTACTAGAAAATGTATAATTACAGATGTAGTTCACATTTGGACCATGCTGCTCTAGACTAGAAAAGTAGCATCAGCTGTGTTTATTGAGCTGATGGTGTATCAGAAGCTGCTGAGCTCAGAGCTTCAATGTATTATCTCGTTAAATAATCATGGCCAAGCCTGAGGCTCAATTAATGCTCACACTTTTGAGGCTGAGGGATATTAACTAACTTGCTCAGGGCAACAACTGGCAAGCAAGTAATAGAGCTGAATGGACCTTGAGTCTGACTCCCAAAGCTGGTGCTATGAACAGATTTGCTGCATGTCAAGCTTTCCTGGAGCTTCATAACAGTTACTGTTGTTTGCAAGTGCCTTGTGTGCATCTGAAACATATGCACGCATCAGAGCTCTGCCAGGGAGCCTTCATTCTGTATTCTTTTTTCTGGTAACACAAATAGAGGAGGCCTTTATTTAGTAGAGGGCTGCCCAGCACTTGTTTCATTAGGTCTCTCTGAAGTTGATGGAAACCTAATGCAATAGGCTGGGATCTGGTCCCTGTGTGTGTGCCCTTGACATGAACTTGGAGTCATGTAACTTCGTTTGCTGGATCATTTTTATCTACCTATCTATCTACCTACCTACCTACCTACCTACCTATTTATTTATTTATTTATTTATGTGAGAGGAGGGGAGATAGACAGACTCCCACATGGCTCTGACTTAATCCACCTGGTGACCCCCATCTGGGGCCAATGCTCTGCTCATTCAGGTCCAGAGCTCACAACCAAGCTATTTTTAGTGCCTGAGGCAGAGGCTGCACAGAGCCATCCTCACTGCCCAGGACCAATGTGCTCAAATCAATAGAGCTATGGCTGTGGGAGAGGAAGAGAGAGAGAGAGAAGCGAGGGAGGGGTGGAGAAGCAGATGGTTGCTTCTCCTGTGTGCCCTGACTGGGAATCAAACCAAGGACTTCCACATACCAGGTCGACACCCTACCATTGAGCCAGCTGACCAGGGTCATTTGCTGGATTCTTATTGTTTACAAATGAGTAAGTTCTTTTATGCAGAGCCTTCCCTTTTTCATGAAACAAGGATCAATCCATTGGTTTTTGCCACCTGCGGTGTGGACTTCCTCCCCTCCCTTTGCTCTTAAACTCTTAAACTGCTGGATTTAGCTCTTACCTCTATCGGTTCTTCAGTCACTTTGGACTCTGTTGAGTTGCAGCTCAGAATGTCTTTCTTTCATGGTGTCAGGAGTCTCCTGCTCTCTCCATTACTGTTTCTTTCCATCTCTGCCTGACCCCTGAATATCTGTGTTCCCAGGGGGTGCCTCACTCCTCGCTGGTGCTTTGTAACTTTGAGATGGAGTTGAGGGGCTCATAGATGCCTTTGAGAATTTACTGAAAGCTTGGACCTAGGAAAATGCACACAGACAACATTGAGTATAGTTGCCCACTCTTCACAGTTTCATAGATTTGAGGATAAAGTTGCGGTCTCTTTAGCATCTCCCTGGGGTGCCTCCTCTACTTGTTAGGGTTAAACACCACCTAGTGCCATCACTCTCAGGCCCGTACTGCCGAGTCAGACCTCTCACCTGAGCTTCCGTCTCAGTCTCAGCGGCCTCGTGAGCAGCTCCACTCAGAAGACCCACGAGCCCTGCATGCTTGATGCACAACCTTGTTCATCAGTGTCACTCACCCAGTTCTCCTGCCACCTCAGCGCCTGCCGCTGCCTGTCATCCTCTGTCACCATCAGTGGTACTGTTTTCTTCCCAGTCACCGAAGCCAGGTACCCAGGAACCACCCGATTACTCCTGACCTCATCACACACCTCGTCACTGCACTCTCTGGGTTTTACTTCATCTCCATTTCATAGTGTCCCTCTCTCCGCTCTGGACTGGCTGTTAGTATGTGCCAGGCATAAGCGTTGTATCTGTGTTATTTCATTTAATTCTCACAAGAATCCAGGAAGGTGAACGTTGTCCCCTTTATCCTCACAAATAAAGAAACAAACTTAGAGGAATGTGTGTGGTGGAGACAGGATTTAAACTCAGGTCCAAATCTACTCCAAGTCTGAAGCACTTGGTCTGTTCCCTTAACTCTGGGCTTCACAGTTCAGCTGGGCTCGGCTTCTTACGTGGTGAGCGGCCATGTGTGGACAATAGCCGCCCTCGTCCCTTTCACCTCCTGAGCGTGGGATTCAGCTGGTCTCTTCTCCTGACTCAAGTTCTCACTTATTTCAGCGCCACCTGCATTCCTGGGTTGTAGCGCTGTGCAGGTCCCCAACTCCCTTTCTGTCCTTTTGTCTCTAAAATAAGCATAAAAATGTACAAGTTTTAAAAGATGGACATTATAATGTCTTAGTAATTACAGGATTATTACCCAGGTTAACAAATCTAGCAAACAATGGGGAAAGCCACAGTTTTAAGTAATTCAGGAAGTCCTGATAGGACTCGCCCTGGTCCTCATTAAAATGCACACGGGGCTGGACTGAGCCTTCTCCTGGCCATCGTGCTGTGCGAAGCCCAGAGGGAATGTGACGGTGACCCCACTCCCCAGCTTGTCCAGCAGAGTTCTGTTGATGTCCATTATTCCGGCATCCCTTTTGGGGGCAGGTTCACATTTTGCTCTCTGAAGTGTTTCAGTTTAGACAATACAGTATGAGGCTTCCCTAGACATACTGCTGGTTTTGTAGTCCTATGGGCTAGTTTTGAATTCTTGTTTCAATTTCACTAGCTCTGTGATCTCGGGCCAGTTCCTTACCCTCCCTGAAGCCTCCGTTTCCTTATGGTAAATTAGGGGTAATAGCCTCAGGTGAGATTCTAAATGTTTACTGGCACACATGACATGGGCACCCATCAGAAGGGACACAGCCAGAGCGCCCAAGTCCTAGAGGGTGCCCCCCCAACCCACCAACCAGGCATTCGACTTTCATTTCCAGATGGGGGTGGGGTAGTGTATCCACCACTCAGAGTGGTGAGAGGTACTTGGGATGTTGGGAGTTTAGGGTAGAATATTGATATTTTAACTTGGTAAGTGCACTGCTTTTATCAGCCTTGATAATAGCCCCACTGTATTTAAATTTGTTGGGAGGATCCCGGTGTTGATGCTCTTCTGTCTTCTGTTAATTCAGTCCTGGGTCCTCTGTTGGTGTGGGGATAGGGTACGCTCTCCACAGTTTCAGTTACCCACAGTCAAGTGCGGTCAGAAAATATTACATGGAAGATTCCAGAAACAAGCAATTGATAAGTTTTCAATTGCGCGCCATTTTGAGCAGCGTGATGAAATCTCGTGCTTTCCTCTGTGTCCTGCCCAGGGTGTGACTCATCCCCTCGTCCAGCTTTGTGTGTCTCCTGCCCGTTTGTCACTGAGGAGCTGTCTTTGTTACCAGATCAACGGTGGCAGAACCACAGTGTGTGTGTTTAAGTAACTCTTGTTGGACCTAACAACGTTCCCCCTAGCCATTCATCTAACTTTTGTTACAGCGAATTGTTGTAATTCCTTTACTTTATTATCAGTTATTATTGTTAACCTCTTACTAGCATTCAGTACTATTCACAGCTCCAGGCATCCACTGGGGGTCTTGGAACGCATGCCCTGTGGATAAGGGGGGGACAACTGTGTATTCTTCACTCTTCCCCTCCCACCCTTACCTGTTAGTGTGGTTCCAGTCGGGGTGGAGGCCAGGTGCCGACTCTCTGAAACCCTGGAGTTGGCCGACCTGCCCATGAGGAGGTCAACCCCACTGACCCCTCTAGTTTCTCCCTCCTGCACCCCCGCTGGGTCCGCCCCATGTGGAGGAACCAGACACAATGATCACGTGAACAGCGTCATGCTGAAATATAAGAACTGGAGTCAGCCTGGCATTTCCTTGCCAAGGACGTGTGTCACCGCTTCCTGTGATATTTTACAGCACTGCCTGGTTACAGGTTTTACGTGGGGATTGAGCTGGGGACGGGGGTCTGCCCAGCGAGTCTGTGCTGTGGCACCAAGCAGGACTGACCCATGGTTCCAGAAAAGTTGTTTTTAGAAGAAATTCTCAGGAACCCCTAAGATCGCAAACATGAAGAGCCCTGCAGTATATAAACACGATCCAGGGGCTAGGAGAAAACTTATAATTAAACGGAAGTGCTATATAAAGTCCTCTCTCTCAACTGTCTTCTGATTAAAGAGTGCATGTAATTTCAAGGTGCACTAGATAGAAAATCCAGAATGCCCGGATAGCATCATATATATTTATGGGCCAATTTTATTTTAATTTAACTTAGAATAAAGAGTTGTATATTTTTTAATTAAAAAAATTTTAATTCCAGATAATGTTCATTACATTAGTTTCAGGCATGCAGCGCAGTGGTTAGATATTTATATAATTTACGAAGCGGTCCCCCCAGAAGTCTAGTACCCACCTGGCCCCATACATAGGTATGACAGTGTTGTTGACTGTGTTCCCCGTCACTGGGCTGTCACTGCCAGTTCGTACTTCATCACTTCTCGTTTTTCACCCGCCCGGTCCCCCATCTGGCAACCAGTTTGTTCTCTGTATCCATGAGTCTGTTTCTGGGTTTCGTTTTTTCTGTTTGTTAGTTTATTATTTATTTTACATTCCACATAAAAGTGAAGTCAGAAGGCAGTGCCTTAGGGTCCCTAAGGCAGTCCTGTGAGGACAAAAATGGTCTACGCACGTCAGTTTTCAACTCTTACGGGACTGGAGCTTTTCTCCTGTCCTGCCAACACTTTCTCCTCTCCTGCCAACACTTTCTCCCTTACCTAGTCTCGGCCATCCCTCTGTCTGTCAGTCCCTTGGCCTCATCCCTGCCACCCGTCCCACAACCCAAGTGTAAAACCTGTCCATGTCTCCCCTAGTTAAAGCCATCTTCCAGCCCTCGGAGCTCCTGAGGGCTCTCTCTGTCCCTCGGCCTGTGCGCAGTGCCTGGGGCACGCAGACACTCAGCGAACCTTCGCTGACTGAATCCTCACATTCTCCCTCACGAAGTCACCTCTCCAGAGCACATACTTATAGCCTCCGTATTTCACCGTTCTTTCTGTCCCACCTTTTTAGCCTGTTCTCCCTACCTGCCCCCCTAATCGCTCTCTCAGAGGTCAGAGATCTCCAAAGATCTTGCTCAGCCTTCACCTCCTTTCCCCTCATCTCAGCACCTGCGGTCTCTCCTCTCGTGGCCATGAGGCAGGGTTCTGCCTGTCTCTCCCTACGTTATTTAGTTATTTAGGGATCAGAATCCTCTTCCTTTTTCTCCTTTTGAGTCAGCACTCTCTCTTTCCTCCCTTTTCTTCTGCTTCCTGCATGGAGCACATGCTTTTCCAGGGTTCTCTTCAAGGCTTCATTCTCTTTGTGAATTCATCTGTGCCCATGGCTCAACAGTGACATCTAGAACATAATTCCCAAATTCGTGCGGCCAGCCTCAGCCTCCCTTCTGAACTCCCATTCAGTCTTTTAGATCACCACTGGAATGGCATGTAGATTTCTAGTCAAGTTAAACATCATGGATGCCACATTTCCAGAACATCTCATTATCTAACTCCTCAAACAGCTGCGAGTTCTTGACGTCACTGTTTCTGCTGACCCCCCACCAACCTCCCAGTTACGAAGTCTCGCAATGTCGGCGTCATCTTTGAGTCCTTCCCTGATTCCGCCGCCTGTTGAACATTGTCCTTTCCCTCATTCAGGCTGCAGCTGTCTGCCTCCCAGTCTTCTCACCCTCGTGTCTCCCCGCTCCCTCCCCACTCCATCACCCAACACCCACCTTGCACCACACTGACCCAGCGAGATGCTGACGTGTCCTGGCGCTCCCTCCACCGCTGCTGTGATCCTGGCATCGCCCGCACAGCCAGTCACAGACTCTGCATTGGCCACTCGCTCACATACATGGAGCTGATACTTTCTGAGCATTTATCATGTGACGGGCCTGTGAGGTCCGACTTCTGTCTGGTCAAAGGGGGCTCAGGCTCAGAGAGGTAAAGTGACATCTACGTGGTCACATCAAGAGTTGGTGGAAGCACTAGGATTTAATACCCCTTTTCGGCTTTGTGCAGTACAGGGCCTCTATGTAAACCCTTCAGCCAGGTGTCTCGGACCCGTGCCACGGGGCCTCGGCTCCCTTGCACGATGCTCAGCCCATGGCCAGGCGACCGCGAACCCCTCTCCAGCTCTGGTTGGGACCCTGCTTCCTCGCAGCCCCTCACTGACTCCGTGCTCTGACCTCTGATCGTGGTGTTCTTTGTGTGGAGCACCAAACCCTCTCCACTCTCTGTCTGAGTTCCATATCCAGCCACTAAAACTCAGCACACAAAAAAATCTCTTTATTTCTTCTCTATCTTTCCAAAGCAGTTTCTCCTTCCTTTGAATTCTCACCAGACTTAAAATTTAAGGTGGTTGTAAGGAGGCTTTCCAAACTGGTTAGTTCATCTTCTTAAGCATTCCCATAGCACCGTTAACACCACCCTCCCCAAATGCATTACCTTTATAATTAATTAATCACTCACTGCCTGCCTCCTCCAGCTAGAATGTAAGGTCCGCGAGAGCAGGAAGCGGTTTGTCTCGTTCCTGTTTACACGCGTCTACCTCAGTGCTTGGCACACGGAGGAAACACAATAAAATTTATTAAGTAGGTAACCGGATGCCTCTTTCTTTCGCAGACTGCAGGTGACTTGCAGGAAATGGCCTCCTCTGTTTTGTCCACACATCTCCTGGCATCTAGCTTTGCATCGGCTCCTGGTTAGAAATTCTCAGGTTTTGTGGCATGAACTAAACAGAGATCTTAATAGACTTTCCTCGTGTTGGCGTGAAATGGAAGGTGTCAAAGCTAACCCTCCCCTCCCTGCAATGACCCCCCGCCCCAAGGCTTTAGGGTGCCATGTGGGACCGCTTGAAGCCCCTCCGGTCTCTTTGCTCTCGGGCTCCATTTAAGAGCTCCTGAAGGCGAGGAGTAGGCAGAACAGATTACCGATTACCGTCAGCGCTGCTCTGTCAAGAGCCCATGTTTCTGGCATCTGGCTAACTCTGACATGTTATGGCTACTTCTCTTTCTTCTTATTCCCAAACCCTGATTTCTTTAACTTCACCACCCTCTCACCACCTTCCTCCTTTTTCAACTTCAAGACTCTGGTCCTCTTCTTTGGTTCTCTTTTCTGTTCTTTGTTCATGAGCACCCTCGTCTGTTCCCAGGCAGCGCTGGGATTTCTGCCCCTGCCTGCAGCATGTGGGGGTCTCTGGAGACAGTTCTGGGGGAAGCATGTGCCGCGCCGTATGGAGCAGAACCGCTGGGTCCCTGTGTTCCCGGCTTTGTGCCCCTTGGTGCTCTGCCTGTCTCCTCCTAGGGACCTCCCTTCTGCTGTTAAAAATATTGGTAGAGCATCACTTAGGTGAAGGTTGAGAGATGGAAATAGTAAAAAACATTTTGTTAGTTGCCCTGAGAGAGTGTTATAAAGAGAGTGTTATGAGGTATGACAGCTCTCTAAAGTTAACGAGCCCTTTGGCATTTCCCCAAACATAGCCCAGAGCTGGCCAGGGTTTGTCCCCCGGAGGGCAAGGCACATCAGGGAATTGATGTTCCCTTCATCGCTGGCAGTCACTTCCCCTGTTTCTCCACTTGTGAAACAGTGTGAGGTCAGCCTCCTTCTGAAGGACACATTGGACTCCTTTTATAGTGAAGACTATGATTCAACCCCCACCCCACCCAGCACCCTATTTAAAACTTTATTATCCTGAAGAAAGTCTCCACTGCACAGAGCGGAGTGGAAAGCACCAAAATAAAGAACAAATCTGACTTTGAGCAGCCTGCTTTTCTAACGTGTCCTCAGGCAACAGTAGGAAGTAGGTCAACAATACACAGGCCAGAAGACGCTTTAATTAATTGGAAACCTTCTTCTACTTAGTGTAAGGAGACAAGACAATCTCAGTATGGATTTCTATCTAACCTATAAACATGGCCTAGCCCAGGGGTCGGGAACCTATGGCTCACGAGCCAGATGTGGCTCTTTTGATGGCTGCATCTGGCTCGCAGACAAATCTTTAATAAAAAAAAATGTTAAAAATATAAAACATTCTCATGTATTACAATCCATTCATTTCCTACCACTCATGTTCATGGTTGCGGGTGGCTGGAGCCAATCACAGCTGTCCTCCGGGACAACACCAAATTTTTATTGGATAATGCGTAAAGTACACGGGTCGTTGTATGGCTCTCACGGAATTACATTTTAAAATATGTGGCGTTCATGGTTCTCTCAGCCAAAAAGGTTCCCAACCCCTATGTTACAGTTGGGTGCCCTTTCCACATACCCAACACCGCTGGCTGATTTGGGGGCCTCAAGTCCAGGGATCCTGACCAGAACCAACCGTGGGCCATGTTCGTCTAGGAGGGTAGGTCTGTCCTGGGGCCTTCAGATTTGGGGATTCCACCTTTTGGCCTCTCCCAGGTATGCCCCACCTTCCCCAGGTTTCAAAGAGCATGACCTGTGTGGCCAGATCTCAGGAGAACTGGCACTAGGATGTAATATAACCCTTGCACCAATTGTAAACAAGGGTTATTTAAGTAGTTTCACCAAGTATCACAGTACCGGTAGCATTATCTTCTCACAAGCTGGTGTGAATCTCTGAGCAGCCATATAAGTAAACAGTAGGAGAGTGGTGATAGCAGTTAACCTCTCTTGAACTCCTGGTGTCCGGGGTCGCCAGGGGCAGAGCCCGGCATACCCAGCCTTCCTGCTCCCACGGCATAGATGTTAGTATTCCTTTGCTGCAGATGATGAAACTGAGGCTTAGAGTGATTAAGTAATTTGTCCAAGTCAGGATTTAGCTCTAGAATGTGTGCTTTTTACCAGCAACAAAGCCTATGAAGAGAGTGGAAACCCCAGACCCTGGAGCAGCTGTTAACTCGGGGTTCCGGGGCGACGCTTAGACTCTCGGGGCTCTGGGCTCCGACGCGAGCTCTGTGACCCGAAAGGCTGACACGATAGTGTGTGCTTTCTTCCCATCTCACCTTCCTCATTTACACAATGGGTATGTTCAAAACCCAGGTTCATCGTACTATACAGCGAACGTTGCTGTCGCCGTTTTCATCGTTCCCTGGAAAAGCTGCTTGTCTCCGCAGGTTGGAAGTGCCTCGCCTTGTCCAATTTCTTACCCCCAAAGACCCTAAATACTTTAATGATGGGACACGCGATGACCCCTAGCCAAAGAGTTTGTTCAGTCGGCTTTTGTTTTGCTTGCAGAGAACAGCAAATCTGTTCATTGGAAACTGGGAGCCGATAGGGAAGTCTGGGTCTGGGTGATGGGCGAACATCATCTGGACAAGCCCTACGATGTGCTCTGTAATGAAATTCTTGCTGAGAGGACCCAGCAGAAAGCAGAGCAGGAGGCAGCAAAGCTCAGGTATGAGATCTGCAGACCCACGGGGGGCGATGCAAACGTGCCTCTCACTCACAGTGTCTGGTGGGAGAGTGGGGTGGGATTTTCAGGGTCACAAAAGTAACCTTGATCCGTGTGGAAAGTTTCTTTAGACTCCTGGTGATTCCCTTCCTTCCCATGATGCTCTCAGACCAGCTGTCTTATTTTCCCACTTGTCATTCCCGTTTTGATCAGGAGGATGTGATTTTCCCCGTGATATTTGCCATCACTAGATTAGTGGTAGAGCAGTGCAGGCCGATACAGCTGAACGACAGTAGTGGATGTCACTGTTCAAGCTGCGGGCCTTCAAAGATTGCTTCAAAGATCTGGGAGGCTGAGTGCGCAGGCCCGTTAGGTGCTTACACTGTGCTAGGCACTGGGAAGTCAAAGCTGAACCAGGAGCTTCCAGCCTAGGAGGAGAAACCGGCAGCCACCCGCAGCCAATCCAGACTGTGGTGTGTGCTACACTTAAGGTATAAGCACACATTAACTGAGCCGTCAGACTGGTCCACCAAAGAGGTGAGATCCGAAGTGGCCTGGCAAGATGTGTTTCCTGGCTATAAATGTCGGGAAGGGAGTTGCAGGCAGAAGGCATGATCAAGACCCCTGGACTTGAGCTTGTAGGATTCTCCTGAGTGTTTGGGGTAGTCATGGGCAAACAGAAGGGGTGGGGGCCGTGCTCTAAGGTGCCTCAAAGGCCAAGTTTAGGAGTTCAGACCTCATTCTGTGGACAGCAAGGCAGTTTTTGAATAGGGAAGTGACATGATCAACTGGAGATATAGGAAGGCGACTTGGGTGGTAGCAGGGAGGTAGATGATGGGTCCCCTCTGCTCGGTGCCCAGGTGGCCCCTGTGAAGCTTGCTGTCCCTTAGTGTTGACAGTCCTATCTGAGGTAGTGAAAGAGAAACAGATACATGGACTTTAATTCAGATCCAAAGGGCTGATGGTGCTGCCCACTCACTTCTGTAACTTAAAACTATAACTGGCCATACACAGATAAAGGAATTGTTTGACTCTAATCACAGGAAGGTGGTGTGCCTAGCAGTTTAGCTTTTGAACTAGGAGTTGGGCAGACCTGGTCCAAATTCTGGCTATCCACTATGTGGCCTTGGATAAATTATATAATTATCTTGAGCCTCTTATAAAAAGCAAAGGTAACAATGCCTTTCTCACAGGTTCGTTATGAGGATTGAGTTAATATCTTTAAAATACTGAGCAAAGAGCTCAGCATATTATAAGCTCTCGGCAAATAGTATCTATTACTCTTTTTTCGCCTAATTTGAATGTAGGCATCTGCTTTGGAAAAGCTGTCCACGTGAAAGAATGTTTTTGATCATTCCCCATTTGTTTCTCTACAGCAAAACTCCGTCCAAAGAATTCACCAATAGTTTGAAAACAAAATCACACTACTGTGACCTGCAAACACCAGACCACTGGGGGTCTCAGAACATCTGTAAGAAAGCGGCAGAAGAGGGGGAACCAGGGCCAGGCTCGAGACCAGATCCACCCCAAAAAGAAGAGAAAATACCAGTGAGTTTTTCCTATTTATAAACGTGCAGAATTTCATCACTGGGAGTGGGGAGGATATTGGGACCACTGAGGTAATGTAGCTGGGTTCCAGGATCTTAAATTGGCTTTTTGTGTATGGAAGGGGGAACCCTCTTAACTTGAAGGTCCTGCTGTTCATTGAATTAGGGGGGGGATTTGGTTCACGTGTTACTTTTCCTGAAAGGTAAAGCACCCCTTCTTCATGGGACTGAGGTTTGGAAAGCAGAACCCTCAGGAATAAAATATTGCTTTGAAGGTATTTTCAGGGTGGTATGTCTTCTATAACAGGGATCCGCAGCTTTTTCTGTGAAGGGCCAGATACTGAACACTTGAGGATTTGTGGGCTGTGCAGTCCCTTTCACAACTGAATGCTCAGGGCTGTGCTCTAAGAATACCTCATTTACCAAGGCAGGCAGAGGGCTCTGCAGGCTGTAATTTACTGACCCCGTCTTATAATGCTGGCCTTTTTTTGAGCTAGATTTTATTCTATTGAGTCTTCCCCTTTTTGTTGAGCATACATATCAGTGCCTCTTTGGCTTCATAGATTCTGCCTGTGATTGTGGGGACAATTAGTTCTTGAACATCACAGAGTTTTGTACTCAGAACTGGTAGGAACTCTCTTATGTTTCAGATAGTCTGAAGAGCTAAAACATAATTTGCTGCTTGGATTATAGTGTGGAAGAACAATTAAACTAAATTATGAAGTACCTTCTTCTGCTAGGAATTTCATTACACGGAGAATTAACAGGGGATTTGCAATTGTTTGACTTCCGCTCGGATCCTCAGCTCTTTCACACTGGTTGCGTGTTCTCTTGACCTCTTGAGACTGTCAGGAAGGGGTACAGTTATGTCTTGCTTACTTCATGGGCTATTATGTGGCAAAGCTGAGTGATTCATTTAATTCTCACAACAACCTTATGACCTAGGGTAGGGTCTGTTGGTATTTGTCCATTTAACAGGTGGGGAAGCTGTGGTTAGATGTGATTACTCCATCTGTTCAAGGTCTTATAGTCGATTAAGGACTGAACCAGGATTCAAACCTAGGTCAGCAAAACCCTTACCTAGGTCACACCTTAACCATTGCACTCCATTACCTTATTAATATGAAGAACGTGAAGAAGCTTTATAAAGGGCTATAAATGTGAGATTCAAAATATTTAAAGCTACAAAACTTTAAAATTTGGTTTACATCCCTGGGGGGCAGCCCTGAGAGTTTCTTCACATCTGCAGTGAAGCTCCCAGGTTTTCCTAGGCCTTCTTTGCACTGAACACATTTAAAACTAAACTTCCTCTGAATAGCCAGCCCCCTTTATAACACCCCTAAAATTAAGAATAACAGGAATAACAAAACACCTTTAAGAGCAATAAGAGAAAGTCTATGACATGACAGCAGTGAGAGAGATACCCTTGATCTCTCCCCATGAAATTTCAACAAATTGAACAGCTGTAATGCAGTGAAAAGAACTCACAGGCTTGCTTGAAAAGATCCACACATTAGAATTGATTAAAAGTGGGAAGGGTTGAGAAGGGGGGTGGAAGACAAGATGCACTCACAATGGGCTCTAGAGAGAAAAAGCCCATACTGTCTGGGTTTTTTTCCACCAGGGCTCTGGAGAGGGGAGAAGTCTGGAGTGACTGGGTCTTCTTCTGCAGAGAGGAGTGGAGAAATTGAGGGGCAATGAAAGAGATACTAAACCAAAGTGGCAGTAGAGCGAGGGGGTCACGGCCAGTGTTCCTGTGGTCTGCCAGCAGCCATACTCAGCGCAGAGACAGAGAAAAACAAAGTGTAGCCTAGCTTACCAGATCCCTCCACCCTCAACTTGTGGGTACAAAGAGTGGCAGAGACTTACCCCACACCTAGACCTACAGGACCATTCTTTCTGCTGAAGAACAGAGATTCCATGTGTCTTGTCCCCTAGTCTGTTGAGACATGAGAGGAGCTCTCAAAGGCCTGAGATCATGATTATAAAGCTGTAAAGCCCTCATAACACACCCCACACATCATTACGACTACAGACCTACCCCCATCATCACCATAGCAACATCACAGCAGAGGCCAGCCCAGAAATTTCACAGAGCTGTAACTTGTGATACAGCACCCCCTACTGTAAAAACAAAAACAGAAAAGCCTCTCAAAACAGATCTTTTTTTCTTTTGAATTTCATTTTCTTTAATTTATATATTTTTATTCTTATTTTTTGTGGTTTTGTTTTTTATTTTATTTTAGTTTCTGCTCCTTTTTATGGATTTTCTTTTTTTTCATTATTTTAAAAGTTTTTCCATTTTTTCATTGTCTTTTTTAATTTTTATTTTTCTGTTGTAGTTTTGTTAGATTTCTTAACAGTACCACTCTCAAATGCCATCAAGGAAGAAGTAAACAAATACCCTGGCTACACAAGAAAGAGACATAGTTTAGGGGGGAAAAAATGAGAAATCTCCAGATAGCAGTCTCAATCACATGGAAACCTTGGAGTTAAATGATAGAGAACTCAAAATTTAAGTTCTGAAAATACTCAATTAGATGCAAGAAAACACTGATAGGTAATTTAATGAGCTCAGAAAACAAATTAACAATATGAGTACTTCACCAAGGAGATTGAAACTTTATAAACAGAGATGAAGAACTCAATACATGAATTGAAAAATGAGCTAGCAAGTTTAGCTAATAGAAAAGGCCAGATAGAGGAGAGAATCAGTGACATCAAAGACAGGCAAGTAGAGATGCTACAGAGGGAAGAGAGAGAGACTCATGAATTAAAAAAAAAAAAAAGAGCTCTACAAGGATGGTCTGATTACATCAAAAAGAGCAATATACATATAATGGCTACATCAGAAGAAGAAGAGAAAGAGAAGAGAATGGAGAGCCTATGCAAACAAATAATTGATGAGAGCTTCCCAAGACTATGGAAAGAGTTAGATCCTCAAACCCAAGAAGCAAACAGAACACCAGGTTACCTCAACCCAAACAGACCTTCTCCAAGGCACACTGTAATAAAATTGTCAAAAACAAATGACAAAGAAAATGTTAAAGGTATCTAGGAAAAAGAAGAACATAAATTATAAAGGAAGGCCCATTAGGTTATCATTAGACTTCTCAGCAGAAACTCTACAAGCCAGAGGAGAGTGGACCCAAACATTCAAAGTACTGAAAGAGAGGAATTATCAGCCAAGAATACTATATCCATTGAAGTTATTCTTTAAACATGAAGGAGAAATAAAAGCTTTTCCAGACATACAGAAGCTAGGGAAATTCATCACCAGAAAACTTCCATTGCAGGAAATACTCAAGGGAGTTATTTGACCAGATACAAAGAACAAAACAAATCAAAACTATAAGTAAAAGCTCCGACAAGATTACGATAAAAACAAGGATAATAGGATAATCTGTGACAACAATAATGTAAAGGGGGAGAGAATAAAGATCTGCAGTAGTAAAGAAGATGCAGAGACACTCATAAGACAAAGGACTATTGTGTTTATGAAAATTTTTCTCTTAACAACCTAATGGTAACCACCCACTGAAAAACCCAACACTGAAACACAGCTTAAAAGAAGAAGAAATGGGGGAAAGAAATATGGAATACTACCAAACAAAAACGACTGACAGAAACACAAAAGACAAGAACTAAAGGAGACACAGAGCTACCAAAAAACAAAACATATAATGGCTATAGGAAATCCTGAAGTGACAATAATTATCCTAAATGTAAATGGACCAAATGCATCAATAAAGAGACACTGAGTAGCAGATTGGATCAAAAAGCAAAAGAAAACCATATGCTGCCTTCAAGACGCACATCTAAGCTGCAAAAAGAAAAGTAGACTCAAAGTAGAAGGTTGGAAAATGATTCTCCAAGCAAATAATATCCAAAGAAAAGCAGGTATAGCCATACTTATATCTGACAAGGCTGACTTCAAGCCAACAAAGGTAACAAGAGACAAAGAAGGACATTTCATAATGAAAAAGAGAACATTGTATCAAACAGACATAACACTTCTTAATATATATGCACTGAATAAGGGAGCACAAAATATATGACATCTACTAATCTGAAAATAGAAACAAGACAAAAACACAATCATACTTACAGATCTCAACACACCATTGACAACTTTAGCTAGATCATCCACACAGAAAAGCAATAAAGGAATATTGGCCTTAACTGATACTATGACCAAATGCACAAATAGACATTTATAGAACATTTCATCCCAGAACATCAGATTATACATTCTTTTCCAGTGTGCATGAAACACTCTCAAGGATAGACCATATGTTGGGCCACAAACTAACCTCAACAAATTCAAGAAGATTGATATTATACCAAACATATTCTCTGACCATAAGGCTGTGAAAATTAGAATTCAACTCCATACAAAAAGAAAGTAAAGAAACCCATAAAAATTAGGAAGTTAAACAACATACTTCTAAAAAAAATGACTAGGTCAAAGAAGAAATAAAGGTAGAGATCAAAAGATACATACAGACAAATGAGAATGACAACGCGATATATCAAAACTTTTGGGATGCAGTAAAAACAGTTATAAACAGCAAGTTTATATATCATTACAGGCTTATATCAAGAAACAAGAGAGGTCCCAAGTAAATGACCTAACATCACATATCTTAAGGAACTAGAAAAAGAAGGACAAAGGCAACCCAAAGTCAGCAGAAGAAAGAAAATAGTAAAAACTAGAGCATAATTAAATGAAATAGAGAACAAAGACAATAGAAACAATTAATACAACAAAGAGCTGGTTCTTTGAAAAGATCAATAAAATCAACAAATGACTGGTTAGACTCACTAAGAGAAAAAAGAGAAAGGACTCATATAAGCAAAATTCAAAATGAAAGAGGAGAAATTACTACAGACATCATAGGTATACAAAGAATCATAGTAGAATACCATGAAAGATTATACGCCACCAAATTCAACAACTTAGAGGGAATGGATAAATTCCTAGAACGATACCTTCTTCCTAGACTGAATCACAAAGAAGGAGGAAACCTAAATTGACTTATAAACAGGGAGGAAATAGAAACAATTATCAAAACCTCCTAACAAAAAAAAGTCCAGGACCAGATGACTACACTAGTGAATTCTACCAAACATTCAAAGAAGATTTGATACCTATTCTTCTCAAAGTCTTCCGCAAAACAGAAGAAGAAGCAATACTCGCTAATATATTTTATGAGGCCAACATAACACTGATACCAAAACCTGGCAAGGACAACACAGAAAAAGAAAACTACAAACCAGTATCTCTAATGAACACAGATGCAAAAATCCTAAACAAAATACTAGCAAATTGAATACAACAATACATCATAAAAATATACATCACAATCAAGTGGGATTTATTCCAGGAGCACAAGGATGGTTCAACGTATGCAAATCGATCAACATAATAAATACATCACATCAACAAAACAAAGGACAAAAAATCATATGATCCTATCAATAGATGCAGAAAAGACATTCAAGTAGATACAACATTTATTTATATTTAAAACACTCAATAAAATGAGTATAGAAGGAAACTACCTCAACATACTAAAGGCCATATATGACAAACCACCAGTCAATATCATACTAAATGGTGAAAAAAAATGAAAGCTTTTTTTCTAAAATCAGGAACAACTCAAGTCTTTTCACTCTCTCCACTCTTATTCAACAAAGTTCTGAAAGTTTTAACCAGAGCAGTCAGGCAAGAGAAAGAAATAAAAGACATTCATATTGGGAAAGAAGTAAAGGTATCACTTTCTGCAGATGATATGATCCTGTATATAGAAAACCCCAAAGACTCAACTGAAAAACTAGTAGAAACAATAAAGCAATACAGTAAAGTCTCAGGATACAAAGTCAGTATACAAAAGCCTAGCTTTCCTATTCTCCAACAATGACACTTCAGAAAATGAACTAAAAAAAACAATACCTTTTACAATTACAACAAAAACAAATAAAATACCTAGGAATAAACTTAATAAGGTATGTGAAGGACCTATATACTGAAAACTATCAAATCATCATGGAAAGAAATAGAAAAAGACACAATGAAATGGAAAAATATTCCATGTTCATGGATTGGAAGAATCACAGGTAAAATGGCCATATTACCCAAAGCAATATACAAATTTAATGAAATCCCCATTAAAATCCCAATGTCATTTTTAAAGAAATAGAACAAAAAATCATCACATTTGTGTGGAACCATAAAAGACCTCAAATAGCCAAAGCAATCCTGAGAAAAATGAATGGAGCCAGAGGTATCACAACACCTGACTTCAAATTATACTATGGAGTCACAATAACCAAAATAGCATGGTATTGGCAGGAAACAGGCATACAGATGAATGGAACAGAATTAAGAGCCCAGAAATATAACAACATATATAGGGACAGATAATCTTTGAAAAAGAAGCCAAAAATATACAATGGAGAAAAAAAAGTCTCTTCAATAAATGTTGCTAGGAAAAATGGAAAACTACATGTGAAGGAATGAAACTTGACTACTTTGTCCCCATGCACAAAAATTAATTCAAAATGGACCAAAAACCTAATTATAAGAACTGAAACAATAAATTACATAGAAGAAAATATAGGTACTAAACTTATGGACCTTAGCCATAGAGAACATTTTATGAATTTGACCCCAAAGGCAAGGGAAGTAAAGGCAACAATAAATGAATGGGACTATATCAAATTAAAAAGCTTCTGCACAGTAAAAGAAGTTGACAATAAAACAAAAAGGCAGCCAACCAAATGGAAGGTGATATTTACAAACAACAGGTCCTTTAAAGGGATAATATTCACAATATATAAAGAACTCACAAAGCTCAACAACAAATAAGCAAACAATCCAATTTAAAAATGGGGGGAGGACCTGAGCAGACACTTCTCCCAAGAAGACATATAATGGCCAACAGATATGTGAAAAGGTGCTCATCTCCACCAGCTATTACAGAAATGCAAATCAAAACCACAATGAGATACCACCTTATACCTGTTAGATTGGCTATTATCAGTAAGACAGGTAATAACAAGTATTGGAGAGGCTGTGGAGAAAAGGAACCCTCATTCACTGCAGGTGGGAATGAAAACTGGAACAGCCATTATGGAAGGAATTATAGTTGTTCCTCAAAAAGTTGAGAATAGAACTACCATATGACCCAGCAATTGCTCTACTGGGTAACAACCCCCAAAAACTCAAAAACATTGGTACGCAAAGACACAGGCATCCCCATGTTCATCATAGCATTATTCACAGTGGCTAAGACATAGAAACAACCCGAGTGTCCTGCGATAGAGGATTGGATAAGGAAGATGTAGTACATATATATAATGGAATACTACTCAGCCATAAGAAATGACGACATAGGGTCATTTATGACAACATGGATGGACCTTGAGAACATTATACTGTGTGAAATAAGAAAATCAGGAAAAGCTAAGAACTATCTGATTTTACACATAGTTGGAATATAAAATGGAGGCTCATGGACATAGGTAAAAGTGAAGTTGTTACCAAGGGGATAGGGTGGGAGGAGGGGCAGAAAGAGGGACAAATGTACTGTGACAGAAAATGATTTGACTTTGAGTGATGGGTACACAATATAATCAACAGTTCAAATGCTACAGAGATGTTTACCTGAAACCTGTGTACTTATTGGTAAGTGTCACCCCATTAAATTTAATTTTCTAAGTAAAATTCTTTTTTTAAAAAAATGAGCATTGCTTAAGTGGTGGCACAGTGTTTAGAGCATCGACCTGGGACTCTAAAGACCCAGGTTTGAAACCCTGAGGTCGCTGGCTTCAGCATGGGATCATAAACATGACCCCAAGGTGGCTGGCTTGAGCCCAAAGGTCACTGGCTGAATCCCAAGGTCAGTGGCTTGAACCCAATGTTGCTGGCTTGAACAAGGGGTCCCTGGCTCAGCTGGAGCTCCACAGTCAAAGCACATATGAGAAAGCAATCTGTGGACAAGCAAGGTGCCGCAACAACAACTTGATGCTTCTCATCTCTCTCCCTTCCTGTCTGTCCCTGTCTGTCGCATGCTCACTAAAATAATAAATAAATAAATAAATAAATAAATAAATAAGAGCTAAATTAGCTATGCATGCTTCTCTTTGTGCTTGAATTATAGTACTTTCCTAGAAAACAAATTTTACAAGTAAGTCCAAAGAGGAAGAGGAAAATTAGATGCTATGGTTATTCTGCTTTCTTTTATCATAAATATTAGAGGGAAGAGTGGAACTCTTCTATCCCTTAGATCAGGAGTAGTCAACCTTTTTATACCTACCGCCCACTTTTGTATCTCTGTTAGTAGTAAAATTTTCTAACCACCCTCCGGTTCCACAGTAATGGTGATTTATAAAGTAGGGAAGTAACTTTACTTTATAAAATTTATAAAGCAGAGTTACAGCAAGTTAAAGCATATAATAATAATTACTTACCAAGTACTTTATGTCAGATTTCCGCTAAGTTTGGCAGAAAATTTCTTTATAAAACAACTGACTATAGTTAAATCTATCTTTTTATTTATACTTTGGTTGCTCCACTACTACAGCCCACCATGAAAGCTGGAATGCCCACTAGTGGGCAGTAGGGACCAGGTTGACTACCACTGCCTTAGATGTTTGCTTAACTGTCATGTGGAAAGAAATTGGGGCACAGAATAAGAAAACATGGAGGTACAGGCGTTTGGAAAAAACAGGAGTCTTTTCTATTCCTGATTTTCATCTTTCCCTACACCAGATAAAATACTTTCAGAGTCTTAGAAAAAAAAATATATAGACAGTGAGGAGAAGATCCAAGATTGATTGATGTATTCGTTCATTTAAAAAGTGCCAATTGTGTGTGAGGCATTGAGATAACAGTGTAGGAGTAAAAAGAGAGTCACTTCTGTCACAAACTCTATAGTTGAGGAAGCAGGGAGACTTCATTTCAAACAATAATAAGTGCTCCAATGTCAAGGATAAGTTTCCGTGCGCCCCCATTACACTAGAACTGGAGTAGTACCAGGGATTGCAGGATACCTTTGCAGAGGACATAGAGCTGGAGATGGTGACAGATGACTGTGGCTGGCAGTTCCAGCAAAGGGACAGTGTGGGCAAAGTCTCTGCAGCTGGAGGGAACATGAGGCTTTGGAGAAATGGAAGAAGGCTGTGTGGCTGGAATGTAGAACGGAAGGGGGAGGGTTTATGATTGAATGAGAGGCGTGGGGTGGGTGGGCCCCAGGCAGAACAGGATCTTGAGGACAACTTAAGTATTTTGATCCATTTTTTCAAGAACAATTGGAAGTTGTCAGTGATTTTGGAGCAAGAGCTCTTGACCTAATCAGATTTATATTTTGAAAGGGACTGATTATTTGTGGATCAGAGTGGGTGGGAGGGGTGAGGTTTCTAGCACAACTGAAGTTTCTAAGCTTGGATGCCTGGGAGAATGGGATGGCATAAGCATGAATAGGAACACCTGGAGAGGAGCTGGTTTTAAAGGAGATGAGTCTGCTTTAGAGACATCAGGGATTTCTCCCACTACTGAAGGTGGAAGTGATAGATACAAATTGGTTTTATACATACTATATTTCCCCATGTATAAGACGCACCTTAATTTTGGGGCCTGAAATTTGGGAAAAAAAATGTATTACATAAAGTTATTGAAGTCAAGTTTTATTTATCATAAAATTCATACAACTCCTCATCACTGTCAAAACTCCCATCCATTAGCTTGTCCTCATCTGTGTCTGATGACATATCACTGTCTTCAATAAGCGCAAAAACAAGCGCGAAAAAGCGGGAAATGCAAGTAAGAAAATTTACAACCACTGTATAAGACGCACCCAGTTTTTAGACTCCAAATTTTTCGAAAAAGGTGCGTCTTATACATGGGGAAATACAGTAATAGTAAAATATATACAGTTTGACTTAGAGTTTGCAAAGCCTTTTCTCATACAGTGATTTCATTTCATAATCCTCCCATGAAGCAGACCATGCAAGTATTATTTCCTTTGTACAGGTGAAGAAACTAGTGCTCAAAGAGATTAAATGGTTTGCCCCCAAATAACAGAAAACCCTCATTTTTATATATCTACTCTAATTCCCACTCTCATCATAACCTTGATGTATCTAAAACGATTCATCATCTTCCCCAGATCTGCTTCTTTAGACAAGAACTCTGGTGAAAACCAACACTAGGGCTTTGGGAGCCACCCAGTATACATTTCCAAACTGCATTCCACGTTTGCACAGTAAAGATTCCCATGTTTCAGCCATAATTTAACTATAATAGCTACAAGGATACTGTCATGTCTTTAAATTTTCATTTCCTACACACAAGGTCTAAAATATATTATAAAAAGAAAAATTGTCAAGCAGTTGTTATTGAGTTCAGTGATCCTGATGCTTATCTGAATAACCATGGAAAGATTTAAAGAGCAATCAATCTTCCAGAATATTATAAACAACAAAGAAAATCAGCTATAGATTTACTAAAGTAAAATGGTCCTGTTGGATGTGCAGTACATTTCCACATGACCAGTCATCACCAGAAAATATGCCCCAGTTAACTTCAACCCAGATATGGATCAGCACTGTAGAAATCCTTGTGTTCGAGCCAGTTACTTATAGGAGGTAGATGTTTCTAGTTAATGACCCGTTATATTTGTACTGAGACAGAAGAGAACACTGGATTTCTGCATTTGTATCAGCCAGACTCTCCCAACAAGGTTTGGAGCAGTACTTAATAATCAATATAAATACTGTAAATAGCCCCCTGTTAGTTCAAGTCAGGTATCCCCCTCAATATAAAGCATTATCTTTTGAGAGTTTTATGGATTTCAGAGTGTTAATAAGGGACCTGTGGTATGTTTTTGATCTATGGTAATACAGTGAGAGCAAATATGGAAAATGTAGTCAGAAGAACTGGGTTTTCATTCTGACTCTGCCTATGCAGGATTTCATTTTCCTTATCTATAAAATGAGAGACTTTTAAACAGTTGTAGCCATAGAGCATAAGTGCAGTTACTTTCCAGGCCTGCACCTAGGGCAGGCATCACTAATCGATTGCAGCATTCCTCCCTGCAGAGCCCGGGCTTGCCCTCACATCCTTGTCCACAGACTGCTCGCGTAGCCATACTTGGTCACAGAAGTTAGCTGTAGAGCTGGAATCTGTTTGTTGAGATGATTCCTCATAAGTTTGCTTCTAGTTCTATGCTTTCCTGATCCTAAACAACACCTATGCCTGCATGACCCAAAGTAAAATATATTCTCACTTCACTTTGATGGTTAAGAAGAGTCTCTATACAGTTTCAATGGAGCTGCCAGACCATTAGAGCTGGACTTTTCATATTCAAGCAGAAGTTAGACAAGGGTGTGGGGTCCACGCCCAGTAGTACAGGGCCAGGGTTCATCCAGTCTTATTTCTGGAATCAGTCAATTAGCAATCCTGCCCTCAGCTTGTCACCACAATCCTCCACCGTCAGACTCAAACTGTATCTTTTGGGACCTAGCTAGTCTTCACACGTATTAAAAATGAAAGAGCTCTACCTTTCTTTCCATGGGGTGAAAAGCCCAATCTAAAGGTTTTCATTGGATTACTTTATACCATGATTGATTTCATATCTTCATTAGCAGACGGCTTCATCCAAGGAGATCTCTTCTAGAACAAGGAATGATTTGCCCCAATTCTCAAGGGGAAGAATTTCTCTAAACTCTTGCAGCCACAAGAAGCAGACCTGGGGGGCCGGGAAGTTGTTCAACCCCTGCTCCAGGGTTTCGAAAACATGGGCTCCAAACATCTAGGATTCAGAGCATCTTTCTACACACAATTATCTTTATGAAGAAAAAATTTAAGACTATATTTGTACTGATTTAAATTTTTCATTTTAACAAATAGCCAAAAGCAAGACTGCCCGATTATTAGTACCAGATGCCAGGAAACCGTCCTGCTGACAAAGGGGGCGATGCCTCTCGTCTGGGCATGGAGGTTTCAGTCCTGAGTGGCTGCTCTGTCACTTGCAGCAGTATCCTGGAAAGAATTAATTCCATTTATAGAACAGGAATTAAATTAGCAATATTGTTTCTTTATAAAGGAAGCTGAGACCGTTTACAAACATGGGGATGCTTGCCCAATATCATCTGACGGAGCAGAAAGAATTGTCCCCTGAAGTCCTTCAATTATAAGTTGCTATTCGTACCATCATGAACCCAGCATTGGCCTTTCTCATTTTTCAGATGAAGACTTGGAGGTAAAGGGAGGCTGGTGGTTTGTGCAGGCTGAGGAGGAGGCTGACACAATGTCCTGATTGCAGCCGAGTGTATGGTTTTAATTCTGAAAAGCTGTTGCCCTCCTGCCCTGTCCTTGTTTTCGGCGTGAAGACAGTACTTGGAACACTGAGAAATGATGCTCTGCTTAGTGTTTACTGAGCACACCGTGGTTCTCAGTGGATCACAGCGAACACTCCCTGTGACTGGGTGCCTGCTCGTCCTGTCCCCAACCCTGGAGGAAGGTGGGGTAAGAACTTGGAACACTCATGGCTGAGTGACTGTCCTTAGGGACCCCGCCGTGTGGACAGCCCTCCAAATGCAGCCAGTTGTTTTGCCCCTCTCCTGAGATGGAAATTGGAGAGAGCAGAACAGTTGAGTGTGGTTGGGAGAATGGCAGAGAATGCTAATTCGAAATAAGCCCCTTTGTGTTTGTTATAGTATTTTGTAGGCTGAGAACTCATTAGTCAGTGGACTGACTGTCCTTGCCTCAAAGGGGACCTTGAATAAAACTATATCTGCTCACTTTTAGATTTTATCTCCAGAGAATTACTTGCTATTTTTACAGACGTAGCCTTCAGAGTGGACCACAATGCAAAACAGGCGTTTTAAAAATATTAGAACACAAACATCTAGGAGTCAGAGCATTCAAAAAATAATAAGACCTTGAAACTAGTAGATTAAAAAGCCTTGAGCAAGATTATTCCCGTTAATATCCTCTTTAACCAAATGGACTTAGAGGTGACCTTTCCACCCCTACACACACACACACACACACACACACACACACGTTGCACACGCAAAACACACACACACTGCCACCTGCCATGAAGCTCTGGTATCAGCTTTTGAGTATGTCATTTCACTATAACAACTTACAACAAAAACTCGTTGCTTAAATGTACATTTTGACGGTAAACTTGACATTGAAACTGTGGTGGTTTTCAGTTATATTTTTAAGTGTTATTCTAATTCATAGCATTATGTTCCCATCAGTGAGTAGCAGTGGAGGAGCAACCCTAAAATGATTTTCAGACAAAATGAGAGACTTCCACTGTGTTTTTCCTTCTTCCCTACACCCCTTGGACCACAGCAGTGAAGCTTGCTGTCTACTCAGAAACCAACAGTTCAATAAAACCAGGTTTTGGTTGTCTGCCTTTAGAAAGGAGAGATTCAGACACAAGATACTAAGATCAGACCACATCTTGGAAAGAATAGAAAATCAGGTACTGAATTGTATTTCTGGACCCTTATTCATCTCCAGGAGCTCCTGCCCAGCAACCAGGGTTTTATGTGACTTGGGCTTTCTGTAAGGGTGAAAGGCAGTATTGGAGTGCAGCTCCTTAGGTGATGTAACTGAAGTGAGTAGTAAGGGTTGGTGAGCAGGCCAGGTGGGGAAACCTGCCCCCAGCCCCAGGGTAGATGCCCTGTGCCTGTGCTCGGTAGAGCCATCTTAGGTGGCCTGGCTCTTGTTTATAGACAGCCATATTGCTGCTCCCTGAAAGGGAATCGGGTTCACACTTATAATGAGGCAGCCCACGCTAAACAGGATGAGAACTGTGTTCCCGAAATGCAAACCAAAATGTTGAGTTGGAGGTGAGAAAACAGGGATAATCCCAAACCAGTAACTGTTTTCATTTGCATACTTCTTTTTGTATACATGCACAGAGCATTTCAGAATTATTTGTGTGAGAGAAAATATTTATTGGGTGTACCGGGTAAAAAGAGATGAGGCCTTAATTGTGCTCATTTTGTTAGTTCAAGAGTAGAGCCGTAATCAGAGTTACACAATTACTCAAGCAGTTCTGTGTCACTGGCATAGAATTTTGCCGTAATCTGCAGGATTAAATTTTATATAAGATAGATTTTAAAATCCTGGGCCCTTAAAGGCCATTTAAGCTGTTGTGTTTTTAAAAACAGTATGCTGCATGAAAAGTTTAACCTAAAGTACATTACAGAAGAGAAAAGCATTTCTAATTTTGAGGGTTGTACATTATATAGTTGGTGACACAACTTTATTTTGTATAATTGCAAGTGATATTTGCAATAATTCACTTATATTAACTCACTAGAGATAGTGTGCTGGGAAGAAAAAGATGGAGTCCTGAGTGAGGAGACACGGAGTCCTCTTGACCACTTAGAGTCAGTCATTAATCTCTCTGGGACTCAGTTTCCGTATCTAAAAAAGGGAGGTTACAATAGTTGCATATCCCTGGTTTGGATGTGAGAATGAAATGAAATAATATGCATAAAATTGTTATGTAAAGTATTACATATGATACAAATATTTTTTCTATCATTATTTGTAGTTAGGTTCCTATTTCCCATTGTGGCAAGACTTCCCAAATCAATCATGCTGTTCAGACTCCTTGTCTATTCTCTCAGCAATCCTTTATTACTTATACTTTATATCTAATACTTACTTTGCTTCCCTCGTTCTTCCTTTTGTTCTTCTTCTGGATCATATGTCAGGTGCCTCCCTGGTGAGAATGTAAGAGCGGCCTTTGAAGCTCTCTCTCTCTCTCTCTGAAATGCTTTGCCCTAACCACCCTTACCACTTCTACATTATTGCGTTTTCTAGGGATGTTACTGTCCAGCTCTGCTGTTTGCTCATTGCTGTAGGGGGACGTGAGATGAAAATGGGCAGATGTTCATCTGGCATGACAGTTCTGTGCTTTAATATGCCCGAAATAAACTCAGATGGTGTTATCACTTGAAGGTGTGCCATGAAATTACCCATCATATTAGAGTCTGCTGTACTTTTAAGTCAGGCTCGCCAGTAGTCTCTGTGCATAGATTTTGCTAGAGAACCAGAGGAAATATTCCCTAGGGTCCCTGTTGTCCTAATTCATGTTTCAGTAAAATCATTCCACAGGGACTATGTACTATATTTTTAGCAATAAAACTGTCCTGTTTTTCATCTTGTTAGTCTAGTTGGCCTCAGGAAAATATCTCCACTCTATATTATTATTCTTTGTAACTTTATCAAAGCACAGTTCCATTATTCTGACTCTCCCATTATTTTATAAAGAAAAAGCGAACTCCCAGTATGTTCAAAAGCTGATATTATAGTCATCAGTGGGAACTCCTTTTTCATTTACAATGGCTGGGAATAGAAGGTCTGATTGTTCCGGTGCCCTGGTCAGCAAACTGAGTGTGTTATAGGGCAGGCCACCGATTTTCAGAGAACTTGAATTCAGTCTGCATTGATTAATATTAAAACTAGACTGGAGTATCTTTTAGTGGTTAAGAATGTGTCATGAATTTATAATAATACATTCATTCATTCACCAACTACTTATTGAGGCTTTACTAAATGCCCGTCCCTGTTGTGCTTGGCTGAGACTCCAAATATCAGTGAATTAAGGTGACATGCTCTTTGCCCTCAGGAGGTTATTAAGGAACACCATGGATTTAAGAGGTGCTAGAACAGGGTGAGTAAATACTTAACCTCGTAGTACGTTTTCAAAAGTAAACTCTTGATTTTAGCCCATTAATTCATCATTTTCATCTTCACCGTAAAAATTGAGTGCTAATAAAGTTCTATTTACGGGAACTTTCTGCTTTCCTTGGAATTAAAGTTGTTTGGCATTTGTTTGATTGCATAGCCCTATCTTTAAAGAGAATAAATATTAACTTAGTGGCCAGAATGAACTGTTTTATTCAAACCAGTTTTAAAAGTGTAATTAGAATAAGTCCTGATATTGCACACGGTTTCTGAGGGAAATATAACTTGTAACCATATAATATCAATGTTGCTAGCAGCATCTTTTGATAACCCAGTGGCTTATGTCGATTCAGATGGCCATACTTGTCAAGTTTCACGGGATCAGGCAGGATAGACGGGCTCTACTCCCAGGTTGAGTTGGGTCTGCACTGATTAGAAAGGACCCTGTTCTGACATGGTGTCTAAAGAGTGTCCACTAAGTCCCTTATGTCATTGGTTTTCAAATTTACTCTTTATTTTTTTTGGACCTTTTGCCTAAATATTATGTGGCAGTTTTTATTTTATTATTAAATTAGCTGATTAACACCATTACATAAATTGCAGGTGTACAACTTGATCATATGACATCAGTATCCTCCGCTGTGTGCTCACCACCCTGAGCTTCACCTCCTCTGTCACCCTCCATTGGATCCCCTTGCCCCTCTCCACCCTCCCCACACCTCCTTCCTCTTTGGTCACCACCATTCTGTTGTCTGTATCTATGAGTTTGCATTTGCTTTGTTTGTATGTTTGTTCACTTGTTGTTTTTTTTTGTTTTATACCCTACATGTGAATGAAATCATATGGTTCTTGTCCTTTTCCATCTGAGCATGATACTCAAGAGCCATCTATGTTGTCACAAATGGCATTGTTTCATCTTTTTATGGCTGAATAGTATTCCATTGTATGTATATAGTACCACATCTTCTTCATCCAATCATCCTTTGAAGAACACTTATGTTATTTCACTGTCTTGGCTATTATGAATAATGCCTTATGTTCATTGCAGCAATACAGTGTTTACTTTTAAATTAAGCAAGTAGGAAGCAGATGAGATTGCTTTCATTCTGCACATAGAGTTTCAGCAGCGGCAGAGGCCTCTGTAATGTAGCTCATGGGAGGTGGCTGCACTGACGTGCATGCATGAGAGCCGACGCGCTTTTCTGGGCCTCCCCGTGGGAGGAGCAAGCAGTCGATAGGGAGAGGACACGGGGTCTCTGCTTTTCTACCTATTAATAGATCACCTTACCTTTTTAGTAAAGGGACACTACTTGCTTTGACACCCTTACAGGGTTGACATAAAGGTCAAATGATGAATTGGACTTGAAAGTACTTTATAAACAAAAATTATATAGCTAGATGGGTATTTTCCTCCCTTTCTTGTGTTCCAACTAGGAATAACTAAAGAGTATTCCATATGATTCCTGGGACCCAGAATCATATGGAAGCTTCAGAGAGGGCACAGTACTCTCTCCAAGAAGCCCCTTTATCCACTCCCCACCCCTGGTCCCTGGGGAATGCTCAGAGGGGCAACGGTATTCCTGATGTTGTCTCCCCTTGGTATTGGTGCCACTAAATATGGCTTTATATATATATATATATATATATATATATATGTATATATAAATAAAGGAACTCTCTTTTGTATCACATTGTTTCAGCCCACTACACCATACTTAGTGCATTCCATTGATTTGTGGAACCTGTAAGTGTACCTGAATGAACCTGCTCTCCACAAGTCTTGATTAAGTTCTTCATATTCTTTTAACACTTTGCAATAGTGGCAGATCTTGTTTCATCTTGAAAATTAGTGTTTTTATAACTGGCTCTGAGCATGTATAAATAGTTTTAGAGTTTACAGTATGTTTTAGACATATGGAAGTCCTTGAATGAAAGTATCAATCTCTGGGCTGGTTAAACTAATCAATTATTTAGGCTTAAACTCTTCTACCCAAGAACCAGCTTTGGTAATTAAACCAAAACCTAAAACTTCAGGCCCTGGCTTGGTGGCTCAGTGGATAGAACATCAGTCAGGCATGCTGAGGTCACATGTTCAGTTCCCAGTCAGGGCACATACGAGAAGCAACCAATAAACACATAACTAAATGGAACAATTAAATAGAATGAGTTGATGCTTCTCTCTTCTCTCTTCTCTCTCCCTCTCTCTCTCCCCCTTTTTCTCCTTTTCCTCTCTCCTTCCCTTTCTCTCTCTCTCTTTCAGATCAATGGAAAAGTTAAAAACAAACAAACCAAAAAAAGCAAGAAACCTAAACTTCAAAGAAAAGGTGCCAACTCTGACTGGCCCCAGTAGATGGTACTGACAGGCACCGTGGTTCCTTTAGTCCCCACCAGCCTGTCCTTTTCATGTGTCTGGTTCATGTGTCTGTACTTAGTTTTGAGGTATTTTAAAAATAGTAATAGCCCATCCCATCTGATAGGTGCCAAAGCGGCAAGTATATTGTACATGCTAGTAAGAAAAGGAATAAGATGATGAAAGAAAACAAATTAAGATAAGAAAAAAGCACATGGTAAGAAAACAGTGTTGTATATGTAGATAGATGAATAGTCCAGTTGAAGGAATAATTCTAAGGGACAAAGAATCACTCATATAATATGTTTAAAGCGTTGTACCTATGCAGATGACAGGAATAGGGAAGTAGTACTTGGTGAAATAGACAACACTTTGGAATATATGGTTTAGAAAGGAAGTGCCATTTGCCTATTAGCCTGATGCTAATTCAGGAAACAACTAACAGTTTGTTCAATAATGTAAAGGCTGAGCATGGTGGAGGTGCGGCTGGCAACACCCTGGTCTAAAGCTCTGCTGGTTGCCCAGGTCTGGGTCCTGAAACAAGCGAGTGGAGAGGCTCCAAGTGCAGCTAGCGTTGTTGGAGCATTATGTACAGTACTTGAGGAGGTGACCTGCCTCCTAATTTTCAACATAGAAGAAACTGGTCCTTTGCAAAATGATGATATCCCATAGATGTTATGTCATCAAGGAAAGGGAGAATGAGCCTGTTTTTATTTTTTTTTATTTTTGCATTTTTTTTTTTCTGAAGCTGGAAACAGGGAGAGACAGTCAGACAGATTCCCGCATGTGCCCGACCGGGATCCACCCGGCATGCCCACCAGGGGGCGACGCTCTGCCCACCAGGGGGCGATGCTCTGCCCATCCTAGGCGTCGCCATGTTGCGGCCAGAGCCACTCTAGCACCTGAGGCAGAGGCCACAGAGCCATCCCCAGCGCCCGGGCCATCTTTGCTCCAATGGAGCCTTGGCTGCGGGAGGGGAAGAGAGAGATAGAGAGGAAGGCGCGGCGGAGGGGTGGAGAAGCAAATGGGCGCTTCTCCTGTGTGCCCTGGCCGGGAATCGAACCTGGGTCCTCTGCACGCTAGGCCAACGCTCTACCGCTGAGCCAACCGGCCAGGGCATGAGCCTGTTTTTAAAGGTCACATTCCTTATAGTGGAAATGCATTCAGAGACTGCAAGAATGAGCTCTTCAGAGTCATCTTGGACTTTTGAACAGACTTACACTAAATCTGGTGGAACATCCTGATCTGTTCACAAATAGAGGAGCTGGTTACTGTACTATTCTGTTTCAGATGCAGAGCAGCACTGTATTGTTTTTAATGATACTGAAATAAGAAAAAAAATGAGATGGAGTAGGTAAGTAGCAGGAGTGAAACCTATAGGATTCATTATTTGCCAAGTAATAAGTATAAGGAATCTTTGACCCCCACTTACTGTCCTATCATCACAATGTTGACATAGTGGGAGAATCATAAACTCTGGCACAAGCCAGCTGTGTGATCTCAGCAAGCTACACAACTCCTCTGAGATTCACTTTCTTTGTCTGAAGAAGGCCAAGATGTTGCCCATCCATCAGAGATGCTGCCAGAAGTAAAAGTAACTCCCCCTGTACCACCACAGCGGTGCCTGGTCATAGCAGCCCTCCAGAGACCAGTGGCTGTTTGTGGAATTAGCATTAATGGCGCTGCCCAGGATTAGGAAAAGCCCTCAGCAGAGACCTTGACGTGTGCCTTGCCACCAGCAGTTGCTGGTTCAGCTAAGATGGACCAAACCTTTGTAACAAATGGACCCAAAAGGCAATGGTTAAAAACACAACAGAGGCCCTGGCCGGTTGGCTCAGTGGTAGAGCGTCGGCCTGGCGTGCAGAAGTCCCGGGTTCAATTCCCAGCCAGGGCACACAGGAAAAGCGCCCATCTGCTTCTCCACCTCACCCCCTCTCCTTCCTCTCTGTCTCTCTCTTCCCATCTTGCAGAGAGGCTCCATTGGAGCAAAGATGGCCCAGGCGCTGGGGATGGCTCCTTGGCCTCTGCCCCAGGCGCTGGAGTGGCTCTGGTCGCGACAGAGCGATGCCCGGAGGGGCAGAGCATCGCCCCCTGGTGGGCAGAGCGTCACCCCCTGGTGGGCGTGCTGGGTGGATCCCAGTCGGGCGCATGCGGGAGTCTTTCTGACTGTCTCTCCCCGTTTCCAGCTTCAGAAAAAAAAAAAAAACCCAAAAAAAAACAAACAAAAAAAAACAAACCACAACAGACATTAATCTTTCTTTCTTACAACATCCAGAATGGGGGTTCTGGTGCAGGAGAGCTAAGTCATTCAGGGACTCGGGCTTTTGGTGGCTCTGCTGTCTTGGGTACTCACATGACCGCTATCACAATTCCAGCCCAAAGGAAGGGGAAGTGGCCTGGGTGCTTGTGTGAAGGAGGTTTTAGGAATCTGAACACAAGTGGAAAATACCAGTTCTCACCTGCATTGTATCAGCGATAACTCGCACGGGTGCGCCTACCTGCTGGGGCACTGTTGTCCTAGCACAAAAGCTCAGCTTCTATGAAAAAAGGGGCGAAATTGAGCCATACCAGTGTATTACTTAGCATAATAAATATCCCAAGAACCCTGTGTGGTACATGCTGAATCTTGGTACCAACCTTTTTGCTGAAAATATGCAGACGATTTCTGATCTATGCCAGAATTCAGGAATGAGTCCTCAGGCAAAAGGCACAAAGTCATGGTAATATGGGTTGTGGGTGGTGTGATACTGGGGTATACGGTCACATGCTGGGACTTGGCCCAGATTCTGCAGTCAAGCCTGGGACAGGGTGATGAGGGCCTGTGTGTGACTGACCTGGTTTTAAGAAGCACCTGACATGTTCCAGATTGGTCACAATGCCAGAGAGGTTGGCACGTGGCTGGCAGGAGTAAGGCCAGGGAGTCGAGGCTGTGGGTCTGGGAACCCCACTAGTAGGAGTTGCCTCTTGGGAAACCCATCTAGAATTACAGAAATCTAGATACCAGGCTGGGTAACGGGGTCAGGAGAAGGAGTGAGGAGGAATGTGATCAGGCAGGGGAAGTGGGCAGGGTGCCAGGGACCAAACTGGTATTCCAGGCATGCCTCTAGGCACAGCTGGGGAGCAAGGCGGATGCAGCTGAGTGGCAGAGACGAAGCATTTCTCTGCCCTAACCTAAAACAGGGCATGGATAGGGCAGGGATTAAGATGGAAGAGAATTTAGATCAAGAACTAATATCGACAACTAGAAGATATCCCAGGGGCCCCGGGACCTGCTTGGGGCAAGACACACAAACCTGCTCATCATGGGCAAACCACCAGACCCTGGCTCTTGGGCAATAATTCATTTCTAAACTCCACTGAATGGGGAGGCTGAGGCTTCTCATCCCTGCTGCCAGCCAGGGTCGGCTCAGAAACTCAGGTGCTGATGGAAAACGTTGGTGGATTCAGTTTTAAGGGTGGGGCAGAATTAGAGAATGATGAAAGGAGGGAAACATTAACAGATTATTTTCCGAAACTGCATTGCAGCTCTAAATGGTATAAAAATGTGTCTCGTTTAATTTTTAGTCACCCTCCAGTTCCTCAAGAAATATTCAGCAAATGTTGGCAGATTCCATCAATCGTATGAAGGCATATGGATTTCACCAGGTAAAAGATTTACGTTCTGTCCTCAGGGGGCTTAATGCATAGCCATTTCCACTAACATTTCACGAATGGGTATATCAGTCTCATGCAGAAATGAAATTAAGCAGCAGAACGCGAAATTTGTCTTGAAAAGCTTGCGAACAGAGCTATTCGTCTTTGCCTGTTTATCTGGAGTTGAAAAAGTCTTGAGTATCGCGGAAGAAACAGATGCCAAGACATATCTGCTAGACTGCTCACCGAAGATCTAAAACAGAGATGCATCCTGGGCTACTGCAAACACCGGAAGCAGGAAGGCTCATTGCGGAGAGTGATAAATGAGGCTCTAGACTTGGCAGAAATAGTGCATTCGGACTAAGTTCTTTATGTGTTCATTGTTTCTGTGAGCCTGTCCCTTTGCCGTGATCAGCCTCTTGTTCCACCCACACCCACTGTGCCAGGGCTCCATGGGGCACTCGCAACCCTCTCCCATCCAGCCAGACGGGAGATCCTCCCTGCAGACCGAGCCCACTTCCTCCTTTGTGTTAGATCCCTATCGCATCGTGCATTGCTCACAGTCAATGAGGCATAGACCGGCTCTTGGAGACTGTAGTAGAATTTGACCTGCAGAGAGTCTGAAAAAGCCAGGGCAGATACCAGGCTGTAAAGAGCCAGTTCCAAGTGACCACAGGCCCAAGATGGTGCCCGTGTTCCTGTGGGCACTGGGATCGATTCCCTGATTTCCCTGCAGAGCCGTACATGAACTTGGGTAACTCACATGTCTGAGATTTCAAGAATGCACACTGAAGTTCTGGAGCAGTCGTTCTGCAGGCATAATACATACTTCTTTCTAAAAGAGCAGCAACAGAGTATCTAAAGGAAGTTTTCCGTAATGCTGTCCGGGGTACGTTATACCATTTTAAATGAGGACAGGCGAGAAAGACTAAGGGTCTGTGTCCATTACACCCACATCTTTTGAGTTTTTCCCATGTTCTGGGCATGGGAGATACGGTGCACAAAACCCATAAAGGCTCTGCCCTCGGGAAGCTTGAATTCCAGTCAGGGGTGACAGACAGTAAACATTTCTAAGATGCCAGGTGGTCATTCATGCTGTGAAGGAGAAGAATGAAGGCCAAGGGAGCTGGGGATGCCGGGAGGGTGGGAGTTGGTTTCTTAGACCAGTGGGCAGAGAAGGCTGCTCGGGAAGGTAGTATCAGAGTAGAGACTGAGGAAATGAGGGAGGGAGCTCTGTGGGTGGCTGGGGGGAAGGATATTCCCGGGAAGGTAGTATCAGAGTAGAGACTGAGGAAATGAGGGAGGGAGCTCTGTGGGTGGCTGGGGGAAGGATATTCCCGGAGAGGGAACAGCAAGCTTGACGGCACAGAGGCTCGCTGGGTGGTCAGGGGACGGCAGAGATCAGTGAGAGGAGAGAGGAGGGCTGAGAACCCTGTAGACTCTTACAGAGAATTTGGCATCTCGGTGATATTTCTAGCTGTGATGACAGATGAGGTCATGAGTTTAGCTGGAAAAGAGAAGTGGTCTGAGGCCGGAGGCAGCTCAGTGTTTAGACTGGGCCTGAGGTTTCTTGTCTCTAAATCAAGGTGGGTGGACGAGATCTGTGGTTCTCAAACCTTTCAGTGAGACAGCCAGATTTTCAATTTTCATGTCTTCACACAAGAATGCCCAGGGCCATGTGCCATTACATTCCTTCTCCCACTCTACGAAATTATATCAGAATTCAAGAGAATGACAGCAGGTCACTTATCTAGTTTCTCTGCGGAACAAAGGGAATAAAAAAGAGCCTTCCTGCTTCAGGGATCAGGAAGGGGGGGAGTGTCTAATGAGGAACCAGTGGGAAGTGTTTTGCATCAACAGGCGGGATGAGAGGCTTTTTGTAGATGTTGTATCTGCCCGTCCATCCTCACACCTCGGTCCCAGGCACCTGGACTGCCTCCGGCCTCAGCGCGGCTGCCGGCCACTCCCAGCCTTCACCTTGACTTTCCCCTGCCTGGCTCGCAGTCTCCATCCTGGGCCTGCGTGCTTCCAGCAAAGAACTTCTAAAGAGGAAATGATAGTTTTCAAAATAGAGAAAGTAAAGATCAACCTGTAAAGATGTGCTCAACGTCAATTTTCTGAAGGAGTTCTTAGAGAAACTCAGGACAGTTTCTACAGTTTTTCAGCTGCTTTGAATAAACACAGTGGTCAGGGCTGATCTCATCTGCTGTCACTCTGTGAAACTCTAACTTTGTCCCCCTCCCCACTGTGCCCACACATCACTGCACCGCGGATTAAACAGGAGGACTGCTTACTAAATAGAGCACTCAGCCGTGTTCGTGTCCTCTGCATTATTATCTAACAACATTTTTCCTTAAGTAGACTCACTTTGTAAACTTTGTGCTTTTTCTAAGCAATAATATCCATGATGTCATAGTTTAACATTATAACTATATTTTTTATAGTCATTTTAAATAATGTTAAAATATGCATGTGGAAGCCAAAGGTCACTTTTTAAAAAAAATTATTTTTCAATTATACTTTACATTTGATATTGTTTTGTTTTAGTGTCGGGTGAACAGCACAGAGTTGGACAGTCATGTACTTTACAAAGTGTCCCCCGATATTTCAAGTACCCACCTAGCACCACACACAATTATTACAGTATTATTGGCTACAAAGCTCCATGTTTACATTTCAGGATTTTTCTTTTCCATTTTGTTTCCCCTGTTTAAGCTTCGAAATTGCTAGCAGCACTTTATTTGTATTTCAGCCGTATAAACAGCTTCAGGAAGGGGATGACTAATTTTTGCAGTCATGGCAAACATTAAAAACTGTTCTTTGGTTTTTTTTAATATTGACAAGCCAAAGGAACTGAGTTCTAGGCAGGAAAAGAATGTCAGAAAAAATGAAAACCGTAAATAAAAGTTTAGTTATATCTGAAGTATATATAGTTCATGAATAATCACCTCCTCCATTAACTGTGACTTGTGACTTCCCACAATAATTAAAAATAAGTTTCACAACATCAACTTTTTCAGCTTTGGTGAAATAGATTAACAGCAAGAATGTCTACCTTTCTGTAGGAAAACACAAAGAAAAAAACAAAAACAACAACCCTGTTTCGGATTGTTTCGTTTCTCAGCTAACCAAGGCTTTTCTTTAGTTCCCCAAATTGTAAATTCGGTTTCTCACCAGTACTCAGAAGTCTGTATCTAAATAAACAAAACACATTTTAAGTCTCAGCGATTTGATGTGTTTGTTTTGCTTTGAAAAGTTCTTACTGCTACAGAGCTGCATGCTTACAAAATGGTTAAGATGTACATTTTACCACCAGAAGAAACCCCGAATTCCTTTTTAAAGGAAGACTTACGTTTCTTATTTTATATTTTCCATTCTTGAAAGAGGATGCTTTTAAAATATATTTTTGTTTTTAAATAAATGCACAAAAATCCTTTTTGAGCCCCCTCCGACCATGTGTAAATACCACGCTGTCAGCCCCGTGGTTCCAGGGTGACACAGCTGAGCCGCTGTGGGACTGACTGTGGCTCAGGCAGAGCCGTGTCACCCGGCTGCCCTGAAACCGTGTGCCCCGCCACTTCTCGGGGCTCGCTTTAAAGCAGGTAGGTGCTACATCTGAGAAGAACGAATAGTTACCAAATTCTTACTATCTATTGCACACTGTGCTAGGCACTTAAAAAAAAAAAGTGTTTAGCCCTCATTATAACCCAACGAAGTGTTTTTAATCTCTTAGTGTGACCCGGGAAGCAGCCGTGGAGCCGCACAGTGAGCAAGCGCCGAGCGCTGTCCACCCCCCCCCAGAACTATATCGCCTCCTGGGGCGCTGGGGGAGGGTGTGGCTAGCTGGCGCACCTACAGCTCTCCTTCTCCAGGGAAACGGCCACGTCCCTCACTAGGGTTTATTTCTGGTTTTTTTAAACAGAAGAAAGAATCCACGAAGAAAACACAAGATGAAGAAAACAACCAAATAGATGAAGAGAGAACCAAGCAGATTTATAAGAGCTGGAAAGAAGACTCGGAGTGGCAGGCGTCATGTGAGTACCCAGACGCCTCGCTAAGCTCGTTGGTCCGTGTACTAAAGCGGTCCATCTACAAAGCTTGTTAAGAGGTTGTTAAGAGATGTTTTAACATTAAATTATTACTGCAAGTCTTACGAGCCACTTGCTGAATGGCAGAAAGGGTCTCAGTTCATCTTTGCACTATCAAAGTTACAATGTGTTAAATGATAGAATGGTATCTAGCTATGAAAAAAACATGTTTCCGAAGAGTGTTTTATGACCTTGGAATATGTTAACATCTTTTTAGCGTGGAGAAGAGAAAGCATTATAAAAACATTATGTAACACATTTCTCTTTTCAAATGCCTGAAGTATATAAAGGAAATAAACTGGAAGGCTATTACCCTGTTAACATTTGAAAGGTAGAATTCGATTACTAATTTGAATAATTCTTGTAGTTATTCCACAGTTGTCTGAATTTTCAACAGTGGGTCCATCTTAACTTTGTTGTCAAGAACACAGGAATAAAAGGCTGGCTATCCCAGTGTGCCTCCCATGCCTGTGAGCACCCTGACACCTGTCTGAACCAGCACTGCCAGAAATAGCCCCCGAGGACTCAGTGCAGGTGAAGGCAGAGCAGCGCGTGCTGGACGATGCTTGGCGAGTGCAGGGGAAATGGGACGAGGGTTTCCTTGTGACTGAGGCAGGGAAGCCTTCACTGCCCTCAGCCCTTGAGGCAGCGTGCAGAATAGAAGTAGCCCTGTTGGCAAGATGTTGAGAATCTGAAACTGATCGTCAGTTCCATTACAAGGAACACCATTAAAATGACAGATTTTTGTGAAATGGGAATATTTGCAAGATCCCACGACTTCTCCACAGTGAAATCCTAGAATACTGGAACATCTCCGGCATCTCTTTGAAGTCAGACATAACAGGATTTAACTAATGATGTAAATACACGTCAAGAAAAAGATTCTTCTTATATCCTGCCTTAGAGTCCTTTAATACTATGTTGCTAAAACAAAAGCAGAATAAAAGAATAAACCCTCTATTTACAAAGCAGTATGAAGAGGCAGCCTTGGGGTACTTTTATGTGTACCCACCCTATCATTGTCTATGGTGTCACTTTACTTTTTGGCCTGGCCGGTTGATTTGTAGTGGGTTCAGCTCACAGTGGGCTCTGAATGTGGCTGGTGGTGAGCCTCACTGTCTGCTCACCGCGTGCACAGCCTGGACCACTGAAGAGTTCCCGACAGCCTGATCTTTGCTCATGACTTGGCGCCTCTGACATCCTGAACTGTTTGTGTGAAGGATTTTCACCTCTTGTCATTCAAAGACCCCTCCTGCCAACTGGAATCCTCACTCGGGCTGTGTGAGGATTACACATCACTTAGTCTTGCCAACTGCAGGAAATTCTCCAACCAATGGTTCTACATTGCTATCTTGTCCCTTCCTCCCCCTCTTCCTTCTCTCTCCCACTCGGAAAGTTCCTGAGCGCCCAGATAGAGAGTCCACAGTGAACACTGGGCAGTGCGAATGTGCAAGCCCAGCCGTCTGAATGACAGTGTTGATAGATAGCGATTGTTCATTATTATCAGCAGATGCCAGAGTCTGCACTCCAGCTGCAGTGCTGAGTTGTCTAGCCTTCTCTGGGGGTTGATGAGCACCTTTCTCAAACCCTTTTGTCTTTCTAGTGCGAAAATCCAAAGCAGCCGACGAGAGGAGACGCTCCTTGGCGAAACAAGCGCGGGAAGACTACAAGAGGTTATCCCAGAAAGGAGGAAGCAGCGCCGGACTGCAGAGCCCCCCACGTGTTCCACAGAAACCAAAACGACCCCCGCTCCTGCCCAAGCCTAAATTCCTAAACCCGGCGGATTACCCTCAAAAGCCTTCTAGGTAAGAAGCCACGCACACGGCTTTAAGAACAAGGGTTGAGCCAGACCGGGCGGTGGCTCAGTGGATAGCGCATCTGAATGAGATGCGGACGACCCAGGTTCGAGACCCCGAGGTTGCCAGCTTGAGCGCGGGCTCATCTGGTTTGAGCAAAGCTCACCACCTTTGACCCAAGGTCGCTGGCTTGAGCAAGAGGTCATTTGGTCTGCTGAAGGCCTGCGGTCCAGGCACATGTGAGAAAGCAATCAATGAACAACTAAAGTGTCACAATGAAAAACTGATGATTGATGCTTCTCATCTCTCTTTGTTCCTGCCTGTCTGTCCCTATCTGTCCCTCTCTCTGATTCTCTCTCTGTCTCTGTTAAAAAAAATTTTTTTAATAAAAAAAAAATTAAAAATAATAAAAAAGAACAAGGATTGAAATGAGCTGAGGAAGGACGACAGCATAACGGGCCCCAGGACGTGGAGGACTGGACGGGTGACCACATTCAGCCTCTCCTGTGAGCCTGGCTTCCAGAAGTGCTCGGTGTGGCATTCATCCTGCTATCTGTAAAACATCCATAGTTGTTACAGTTATTATACCCAGAGGAACTCGGTGAAGGTGCACCTTGAGTTCTCTACTTTCCTGTGCCACTAGCCCATCCCCAATGAAGGGACAAAGGACATGGCTTGGGACCCGTGATTCCCAATATCGCTCTTAGTAGAGGAAGAATAACAAAGCAGGAGCCCACGGGCTTGCTGACCTTCACGTCCTTGGTAGCGCGGCATTGCCGCTGCCCAGGATGGAAGGTTTGGTGGTAATGCTCACTCGGATGCCTAGGCATACTCACATGTGGAGAATTTGGAAATGTTCCTTTTTTGAATGAACTCTGATTGTTTGATGAAGGTACTTTTGCCTCCTAGGTTGGGGGAGAACTAGGCACAACAATTCCTAAAGAAAAAGTATCGTAAGATCACAGCAGAAGCCTATCACAAAATTATTTTCTCCTGGTTATTGGTATATGATTATTTCATATTCTAATATATAGGAAGACAGTATGTAAAATAACCAAGAGACATCAAATACTGACCAAAGGAAACAGAACTGTCTATAAAGCCTTGCCTTCTGAAATAAAAACTAAAAATACTTCTCTGTTATGAGAAGGGAGAAATAAAAAACAAAAGTTTCCCTTTGCTCGGAGCCAGTAGTTACCACAAGGTTTCTTCCTAATGCGGATCATGACCTCAGAGGAAACAGGAAGGTGGACCTTTTCCTCCACTATGATTATTTCTACTTACTCACGGAAAGGTTCCATTTTAGGGCTAAATGACCATGTTCTACAAAATGACAGTTTGGGGGTGGCTTTTCTCTTGTGGACAACAAAACAAGAAAGGTAGTCAGGAAGTAGGTCTCCTTGCAGTTTTGTGACCAGGTCACAGAGGTGTGACTCCTGCGCAGAGCCCTGGCCGGCGCCTGAGCCCGTCTGTGAGCCTTGGCCGTGGCCCCTGGCTGGGCAGGGTGTGTCCCTGCGCCTGGTCTCCTGGCTCGTCCAAGGGTGGGAGTGCGACTTGTGCCCTCGCCCGCCCGCAGTGTTCTCAGAGCACAGCGTGTGTGACTGACAGCGACGAAGGTGCCTTATTCGGGGCTGTGCCTGTACTGAGCTGGGCTCCTTCAGCGCGTTCTTCCTAACTTAAGACACTTGCATGAAGTGCTTCACCTGAGGCAGTCAGACTGGATGGTTTTACGGCTGGCACTTTAATCAGTGATGACCAAGGTCACCTTGGAGTCAGCCCAGGAAAACGTGGAGACCGGCTGTCTTTGGTGTTCTCCCTTGATTTCCAAAGATTTCTCAAGAAAGAAAAAACCTAATCTGAAAACTAGTAAGAGAATTTATGTAATCCCATGTGTGTTCAGTGTCTGCTCCAAGTCCAACATTGTAGGCTGTTTTCTCCAACATGCTCTGTAAGTATGTAAGTGTATGCATATGTACATGTATATGTCCATCTGACATGTATGTCATATGTAACTCATGGTAGCGTTTGTTATCATAAAGAGCATAAAGAGTCATAATGTTAATTTACCATGACAGGACATTCCATTAGATCATCCAGACTTATTGTTTTTATATTGACTTCTCCTCAAAATAGTGGGCTGTTGCCTGGCCCCCAGCGGTATGTGTATTGTACTGCAGTGGTACGTTTTGTAATGGAAATTGACTGACATTCCAGAACTTCAGTTCTGCTACTGAATTCATTTCCAGCGGCTTCTGCTGCCTTTATCTCTTTCCTACCAATCTCAAAACACTCTTCTTTTTCAACTTTATATTTCTCAGACTCTTTTAACAGAACTAAACCTCTTCAAAGTGTGGCGGAGAAGAAACTAAATCAGGGAGGTGAGTGGGTAGAGAAGAGAAAAATCGAATAATGAACATGTTAGGAAAGAAGTGTGTTTTATTGCATTTGATTTATTGTGTTTGCAAGTACATGTTCTCCAGGAAAATAGTGCTGGGGGGTGCATTTCACTTTTTAATGCTTATTTTCTCAGGTTTTAATCAGCAGTTAATGGAGCTTTTAACTCATACTACAAATAAGTTAAAATCTATGTGTTAACACAGCAGTAGCTCATCCCCAAGATTAGCCCTGTAGGACTGGAAGGACGAGTGACAGATATATATATGTGCCTTCCTATTTTCTGCTGTTGAGGAGTTGTGGCAGTGTGTGGCGTCCAACCTCCCATGAGCTCAGCCCATGTAATTAGATCTTTCAATGTCTAGAATTCTCATTTCTCTCTCTCTCTTTCTCTCTCTGGGGCAAAAGTAGGTTTACAGTTGTTCATATGGAAAATAATACAATAATTAATAAATAATAATACAAGAATGAACTCCGTGATTCGGGTACTCACAACTGTAAACCTACTTTTGCCTCACCCTGAAAATCTGTATGTACACATACATATTTTGAAGGCATTCTTTTCAGTGTAGCCCACTGTAACTTGCTAAATTGTCTTACAAATAACAGAAATCAGGGAGTGACAAGGACAGCATCCAGCTCTGCCCAGGAGGACATCATCCGCTGGTTTAAAGAGGAGCAGCTACCTCTGAGAGCAGGCTACGAGAAGACATCGGACACCATAGCTCCCTGGTTCCATGGTGAGTGCAGAGGGTCCTTCAAGGGAACCTCATCTGACGGTGGATGGAACTGCTGATCCACCAGGAGATCACAAAGAATAGAGGCTTTCTTTTATTGGGGCTGCCCAAGGAAGATCTTTGAAGTTACTTTCATAAGGCAGTTTTTCAGAGGTTTCTCAGGAAGCTGCATTCTCAAGACACTTAGAAAAAGCTGGGGGCAGGCATGGTCGCTGCGCTCATTTTGGGTTACGTTGTCACCACAAGTCAAACAGCGCTGGTGGGCGGGAGAGCAGTTCCAGGGCTCTCGGTTGTGACTTCCATCAAACCGCACTGCCTTCGTCCATGGTCCACTCCAGGGGAGTCAAATCTAGTCATCGGGCATGGTGGGCGGGGCATCCGTGGAACAGTCAAGAAGTCAGCTGTCCAATGACGAGGTGAGCGACTGTGAGCAGATCATCTTTCTCTGCAGCAGGTTGATTTATCTGACTCTCACTGTCCTCACCTGTTAAATGAAGGAGTTGAACTTGTGATATTTAACTTAAAAATTCTGTGCTTTCAATCTTTATTTCCAATACGTAGTGAAGACAGCAAGGTGGGTTTGTTGGAGCCTGAGCAGATATTAGCTAATACACTATTTACTTGACCCTAGAAACTTGATTAATTCAAACCCTCATCTACACATCTCACGTTTCACTGACCTCTCAGGGACCTTTCTTAGACTCAGGCAAAGAAAGTGGTTTTACTTATTTATTTATTCATTTTGCCTCAGTTGTCTTAAATGTGCGGTTAGATTGGACTGATTGGCTCTACGTACAATGAAGGTGCTTTAAACAACAATCAAGTTGTCTCACAGAGCGCGCTTGCCGTAAAGCAGTGGTCCCCAACCTCTTTTGAGCCACGGACTGGTTTAATGTCAGAAAATATTTTCACGGACTGGCCTTTAGGGTGGGACGGATAAATGTATCACCTGACCGAGAAAAGCGTCAAGAGTGAGTCTTAGACGGATGTAACAGAGGGAATCTGGTCATTTTTTAAAAATAAAACATTGTTCAGCCCTGGCTGGTTGGCTCAGCGGTAGAGTGTCGGCCTAGCGTGCGGAGGACCCGGGTTCGATTCCTGGTCAGGGCACACAGGAGAAGCGTCCATTTGCTTCTCCACCCCTCCGCCGCGCCTTCCTCTCTGTCTCTCTCTTCCCCTCCCGCAGTCAAGGCTCCATTGGAGCAAAAATGGCCCGGGCGCTGGGGATGGCTCTGTGGCCTCTGCCTCAGGCACTAGAGTGGCTCTGGTCGCGGCAGAGCGATGCCCCGGAGGGGCAGAGCATCACCCCCTGGTGGGCAGAGTGTCGCCCCTGGTGGGCGTGCCGGGTGGATCCCGGTTGGGCGCATGCGGGAGTCTGTCTGACTGTCTCTCCCTGTTTCCAGCTTCAGAAAAATGCAAAAGAAAATACAAAAAACAAACAAACAAACAAAAAAACACATTGTTCAGACTTAAATATAAATAAAACAAATAATGTAAGTTATTTATTATTTCTCTGCGGACTGGTACCAAATGGCCCATGGACCAGTACCGGTCCACGGCCCAGGGGTTGGGGACCACCGCCTTAAAGGATGACTTGGTTTGAAGTTTTCTCTCTTTTCAGTAGTATCATATCACACATAAATATATCTACCAGAATAAGCTCCCAAATAGAGTGTAGCAAACTCTTCTAAAAAGAACACAATTATTTGTGGAAAGCTTTCTGCTAAAGGGCTATTTTTACCGTTAGAATGTCTCAGCAAGACTGTCTGGGTTTCCTGGACACTACTGTTCTTTGGCAGGGCGGGCTTTCTGAGTGTCCATTCCCAGAGGGGCTCCCGTCCCTCCTAGGACCAGGTCCGACACCCCCTTCCTTCCCATTTTACTCACAAACATTCGGAGAAAGAGTGACAACAGTGTCAAAAGATAAATGGAACACGGGTTAATTACATGTTAGTCGTGGCTACCGCTGCTTGTCCCATAGGGCCTTTTTTATTTTCCTTCTTAAGATAAGAACTGAGGCAATCAGCCACTCCGTAGTTTTCGTGTCATTGGGCAGACGATGCTCTCGTCCCTGATGACAAGGGTGGCAGTTCAACAGCAGGGAGTGAAAATTGACAGTGTCGGCTGATGTTATTAAAAATTCTGGTACTTTAACAGGCAGTTCTATTTGCAGTTGCTGAGAGCGAGGAAGGCACAATTGGACTGAAAATCTAGCTGAAACTTTGGTTGGTTTAAAAATAAAACTCTTGAGTTTTACGTATAAGAACTTACTAATTGCTTTGTTGTTGATGTATTCTGTTTATACAAATATTTATCATAGGCATAAACAAAATAAAGAACATGACATACAGGAAAACAATATAATAAGTACACAGCCATGTGGTCAGTATAAGTCATTGTCTTTAGTTTTAGGAAGACAAATTTCACATATTTCTGTACTAAAGAGGCATCACATCTTACCTTTTGGAAACATAAGGATTTATCAGGAACCCTGTTTGGAAATATGAGAATGGAAGCCTCTCTTTATTGGTTTATCATCTTGCTTTCATTGTTGTAAGTTATTCTTCTCAAGTTACTATTTTGGTCACCTAACTTTTCACCCCACAGAAGTTCATACTTTCACCCCTTTCTCTTCATCAGCTTTAATGGGGGTGGCAGTCACGGGTAGAGAGGACAAGGGAAATGACGATACTGGACAACTGACCTGTGGCGCTGGGTGGAAGGTGGCCTGCTGTCAGTTAAGGGAAGGAATAGGAGGATGAGGAACTTAGGGGAGGCGAGAAGAAGGAAGATAATGAGCGTATCTGGGATAAGATGAGTGTGCAATGTCTTTGGGACAGTCATGCGAAAATATCCATCTGAGAATTAGATTAATGGATTCCTGCTAGAGATAACAGGTTGGGGTTGTCAGCACGTAGTTAAAGCCTGAGGGGATGAGGTTTTCCAGCAGTGAGCTGAGGAGAATGATAGGAGACCCGGGACAAAGTCTGGGGGGAGCCCCAACATTTAGTGACGTGGCAGAGAAGAACAGAGAGCCCATCTCTGTCTCAGGTCTCTTGGCCCACTTGGGGTCACAAGGAAGCAAAAGGGTCTACAGTTTGGAAATATCCTGCCGTTGGCATAACCTTTGTGATGCCAGTTTTGTGACTAGTGAGGTAATGATTGCCTTTGAACTCCCAGATGGAGGAGCTAGATGAAATACCCACGTGCAAGAGAGATCCTGAGATGAAGTTCTGAGCTCTGCTCCCTGAGAGCTCTGATCCTTTTGTGATCTCAAGCAGATCCGTATGTGCAAAGGGTCCCCACATCTACTTCTCTTTCAGCAAAAATCTAAGGCTTTTTTACAATCCCAACTTTCACTGGACTTTTGGTCCCACTGGTTATACGGGATGTTTGGGAGAACACATTTTTTCATGGTTTGTTAGTTTTCCTGAGAGTCAAAGCACATTTCTAGCTTTAACATGGATCAGTCGGTGTTGGGACTCAGATGGAATAATGCAGAGATTGCTGGCATCTCCTGTCTGCTTCTTGTAGTTGGTTGGAGATAAGGGACCTAGTTCCAGGTCATCTGCATTCATTCCTTCCTGGGATATTTTCCTCTGCCCCAGGGGAAGGACCTCCCTGCAGACTCGTAGCTCAGCTTACTACACTGTGTAATTACAGAATCACAAAGAACACATGGAAGTTCCAATAGTTTGGGCAAAAGACCTGTGAAGAAATTTTATAGTTGGTATTTTTAATTTTTTTAAATATTCTGCATATGATTGTGTGTTAATTTGGAAATTTACACTCAGTCATTTAGGAGGACTGTTGGTAATACTGCCATGTATCTTGCTAAGATCCTTCAATGGGAAAGAGTTCTGGACTTTATCATGTGAATAACCAGGACCATCTATGCCAGCCCCTCATCTGGCCACCTGTATCAACCTCCTAACTTGTCTCTGTCTTTCCTCTGCTGTCCCCCATCCTCAACATGACCAAACTGCAGCCGGAGTAGAACCCAGGCTCCTCCCCAGGGCCCCCACGAGCCTGCTTGTTCCGCCCCTGACTGCTGCTCCTAACTCTCCTCAAACCACATACCTGTTCACCGCTCTCCACCACACCTCCCTTCTGACCCTGACACACCACACTTGTCCCTTCTCAAGGGCCTTTGTAGTTGCTCTTCCTAAGGTTGCTCTTCTCATGGCCAGCTTCTTAAGGAACTGGCTCCCATGACGGTGGAGTCTTGGTGGGTCCTTAGTCTGCTGGATAGGCCGGCAGGCCGGCATCTCAGGGAAGACTGGAAGCTTAAGGTCAAAGGCTCCCTGTGGGCAGAATTCCTTCTTACTCATTTGTCTCTTAGTCTGTGATTTGTCTTTTAACTTTTGGGCACATTTTGAGGCATAGAAGTTTTTCTCTTCAGTGAGGTTAAGTTTTCCTTTATGGCTTTTACTTGTGTTATAATATACAATCCACCCATCACTTATGTTTGTATATGTTATAAGGTATAGAAGTCTAATTTATTCTTTTTCATACAAGTGGTCAGTTGTCCCAACATCTTTCATTAAAGAGCCCTTCTCTTCTCTGCTGACTTACAACGCTATCTCTGTTGTATGCCAAGATCCTGTATATGGAGATGACTATATATTTATAAGTCTTTATGTCTAAGAGGGCAAGTTTTCCCTTCTCTTCTTTACATGCTCACATGGCTGTTAGGGGAAATATTTCAAGTTTTAAAAAGTTTGTTGGGATTTTGAGTGGAATTGCATTGATTTTGTAGATTAATTTGAAGAGATGATTGCCATCTTTATGTTATTTTTTCATTCATGAACATGGTAGATCTCTCCTATTTAAATAAATTACTTATACAGGACATGTACCTTTTCAAAAAGAAAACAAACTAGCCCTGGCCGGTTGGCTCAGCGGTAGAGCGTCGGCCTAGCGTGCGGAGGACCTGGGTTCGATTCCCGGCCAGGGCACACAGGAGAAGCGCCCATTTGCTTCTCCACCCCTCTGCCGCGCTTTCCTCTCTGTCTCTCTCTTCCCCTCCTGCAGCCAAGGCTCCATTGGAGCAAAGATGGCCCGGGCGCTGGGCATGGCTCTGTGGCCTCTGCCTCAGGCGCTAGAGTGGCTCTGGTCGCAACATGGCGACGCCCAGGATGGGCAGAGCATCGCCCCCTGGTGGGCAGAGCGTTGCCCCTGGTGGGCATGCCGGGTGGATCCTGGTCGGGCGCATGCGGGAGTCTGTCTGACTGTCTCTCCCTGTTTCCAGCTTCAGAAAAATGGAAAAAAACAAACAAACAAACAAAAAAAACAAACTAGATTTAGTCCCATGTACTTATAATTATTTCTGTTACTTAAAATTATTTCTATTTTGAATGGTATTTTTTACAGACATTAATTGGTAGCTGTTGGTACAAGGAAATTATGTTTTTGTACATTTATCTTGAGTCCAGTAACACTGTTCAAGTCTCTTAGTAATTCTATTTGTTTGCCAGAAGATTCCGTTGGAACTATGATTTTCTGAGATAGTAATCCGTGCCAAATACTACACTGAGCACTTTCAAGGCAGTAATTTTTATTCCCACTTTATAGAATAAGAACCTAGGAAACTGAGATGTGAAGTTATTTTCTAGGTTTCTACCTCTAGTGATGGTAGAGTCAACATTCAGGCCCAGATCTGTTTGACTTCAAAGCCACAGCATACTTGACGTCTAACACAAGTGGGAACCCTTATATCATGCTTTTTATTTCGCCTGTGAAATTTAAGTCAGTGAATGGTAATACCGTAGAGACTTGTTTCTCCAATAAGTGAATCTGTTCACTAACTCTCACAGTGAGGGGGGAAGGAGAAGTGTGAAGGAAATTTCATTCAACATAAGTTTTGTCCCATCCCAACCTATGAGAATAAGGAAAAAGTATATTTTATCTGGATACTACTCTGTTCACGCCCAGGTAGAATTCCAAGAAACAGATAATTAACATTCAAATCTTTAATAGAATGCCCTGAGGCCACAGCATTTGGTGTAGTAGAAATGCAACCTACATTGACTGGGCTGGTCATTCATTACCCGACTGCACATTTGTCAAAACCAATCAAATTGCACACTTAAAATTGGCAAGTTTATTGTATGTAAAGTATATCTCCAGCTGATTTTCAAAATATTTAAAGTCCCAAAGCAGCATAGAGTTTTCTTAGCTCCAACATGGAAAGGTAGTAGAGTACAGACTTAGCACAAGACGCTAAGGCCTAGTTTTGAGTTGTATCTTCTCTCTAAAACCAGGATAATAATAATATATACACCATAGAGTTTAAAAAGTAAATCAGCTGATTTATGTAATATGCTTAGAACAGTGCATGTAGTGTTTCTCTTCTTATGGTTTACCAGAACTAAATTGACCCATTCTTGTTCTTTCTTCATTATAATCCTAATCTTACTACAAAATACTGTCTTGAGTAACAGCGTCATAAAGCAAAAAGCAGCACTTCAATAGAATAGATCGTAATTAAAATGGTCCCAGGGGATGATAGCAGAGTAATGGCAGCTGTGAAAGATATCCTTGATCTTCCCCTTGAAATTTCAACAAATTAAACAGTTATAACAGTGAAGAAACCCCAGTTGGGCTGGCAGGCTTGCCTGAAAGATCTGCGCATGCAATTGACTAAAGGTGGGAAGGGTTGAGGAGGGGTGTGGAAGATAAGACCCACTCACCTGGGTTCTGGAGAAGGGAGAGGCCTGGACTGTCTAGGCCAGGGGTCGGCAAACCATGGCTCGAGAGCCACATGCAGCTCTTCGGCCCCTTGAGTGTGGCTCTTTCACAAAATACCACGTGCGGGCACTGCCTCAATAAGGAATGTATCTACCTATATAGTTTAAGTTTAAAAAATTTGGCTTTCAAAATTAATTTCAATCATTGTGCTGTTGATATTTGGCTCTGTTGACTAATGAGTTTGCCAACCACTGGTCTAGGCTTTCGTCCTCTCGGGCTCCAGAGAGGGGAGAAGCCCAGAGTGACTGGGTCTTCTGCCAGGAGGAGTAAAGAGATTGAGGAGAACTTGGTGTGATACTGAACCAAAGCAGCAGAGTGTGGGGTCACTGCCAGTATTCCCACAGTCGGCCTACAGCCTGCTCTTGGACAGAGACACAAAAATATGAAGTGAGGCCCTCCAGCCTCCCAGATACTGCCTCCCTGCTCTCTCAGTTACGGAGAGTAACAGAGGCATACCACACAGCTGAAGAACAGAGGTGCTGTGTGTCTGGTCCCCTGCTGTGTTGGGATGCAGGGAGGAGTACCTGGAGGCCTGAAATCACCATTACTAAAGTCATAAAGCCCTCATAACAAGTCCCACTCATCATTGCAACTGCAGCCCTACCTCCACCTTAGCGACAGCAGCTTCTCCGCAGAGTTCAGCCTGGGATTTTACAGAGCTATTGAATAAAACTTGTAATCCAATGCCACCTACTTGAAAAATATAGAAAAACATCATGGAAATTTTTTTCCTTTAGGTTTTTTGTGGTTGTTGTTTTGTTTGTTTTTTATTATTTTGAGTTTTTTGTTTTTAATGTTTTTCTCTTTAATTTTTAATGTTTATTTTAAATTTTATTTTTATTTTGTTGTTGTTATTCTTGGCTTGATTTCTTAACAATACCACTCTCAAATGCCCTCAAGAGAGAGATAAAAGGAATATCATAACTACCCAAGAAACAGATGCAGTTCAGAAAGAAAATGGGTAATCTCCAGAAAGCAATCTCAAACACATGGAAACCTTCAAGTTAAACGATAGAGAATTCAAAATTGAAGTTCTGAAAATACTCAATGAGATGCAAGAAAACACTGATAGGCAATTTAATAAGCTCAGAAAACAAAACAAATACCTCACCAAAGAGATTGAAACTTTAAAAAAGAGATGAATAACTCAATCATGAATTAAAAAGTGAGCTAGCAAGTTAAGCTAATAGAACAAGCCAGACAGAGGAGAGAATCAGTGACATTGAAGACAGGCAAATAGAGATGATACAGAGAGAAGAAGAGAGAGACTCAAGATTTAAAAAACTGAGAGTTCTACGAGAATTGTCAGACTCCTTCAGAAAGAGCAATATAAGAATGGGTACTTCAGAAGAAGAAGAGAGGGAGAAGGGAAAGGAGAGCTTATCTAAACAATAATTGATGAGAACTTCCCAAGACTAGGGAGTTAGATCTTCGAACCCAAGAAGCAAACCGAACACCAGGTGACCTCAACCCAAACAGACTTTCTTCAAGGCACATTGTAATAAAATTGTCAAAAGTCAATGATAAAGAAAGTCCTCAAGGCAGCTATGGAAAAGAAGAACATAAAGTATAAAGGAAGGCCCATTAGGTTATCATCAGACTTCTCAGCAGAAACCCTGTAAGCCAGGAAAGAGGGGATCCACATATTCAAAGTACTGAAAGAGAGGAATCACCAGCCAAGAATACAATATCCATCAAAGTTGTTCTTCAAATATGAAGGAGAAATAAAAACTTTTCCAGATATATAGAAGCTGAAGGAATTTATCACCAAAAAGCCCTCACTATAAGAAATATCAAAACCTGGCAAGGACAATACAAAATAGAAATTTACAGACCAATATCTCTAATGAATACAGATGCAAAAATCCTAAACAAAACACTAGCATACTGAATACAACAATTCATTAAAAAAAATAATGCCCTGGCTGGATAGCTCAGTTGGTTAGAGCAGGGGTCCCCAAACTGCGGCCCCCTGAGGCCATTTATCCAGCCCCCGCAGCACTTCTGGAAGGGGCACCTCTTTCATTGGTGGTCAGTGAGAGGAGCACATTGACCATCTCATTAGCCAAAAGCAGGCCCATCGTTCCCATTGAAATACTGGTCAGTTTGTTGATTTAAATTTACTTGTTCTTTATTTTAAATACTGTATTCTCATTTTGTTTTTTTACTTTAAAATAAGATATGTGCAGTGTGCATAGGGATTTGTTCATAGTTTTTTATAGTCCAGCCCTCCAACGGTCTGAGGGACAGTGAACTGGCTCCCTGTGTAAAAAGTTTGGGGACCCCTGGGTTAGAGCATCATCCTGAAGCATAGAGATTGCCAGTTCGATCCTGGTCAGGGCAATATACAGGAGCAGATCGATGTTCCTGTGTCTCTCTCACACTCTCCCTTTCTCTCTTTAAAAAAATCAATAATAAACAAACAAATAATACATCACAATCAAGTAGGATTTATTCTAGGAGTCCAAGGGTGGTTCAACATATGTAAATCAATCAATGTAATACACTCACATCAACAAAACAAAGGACAAAAATCATATGATCTTATCAATAGATGCAGAAAAGGTATTCAATAAGATATAATATCCATTTATGATTAAAACACTCAATAAAATGGGTACATAAGAAAAATACGTCAACGTAATAAAGACCATATACGACAAACCATCAGCCAATATCATATTAAATGTGAAAACTGAAAGCTTTTTCTCTAAAAAAAAGGAATAAAACAAGGTTGCCCACTCACTTCACTCTTATTCAACATAGTACTGGAAGTTTAGCCAGAGCAATCAGGCAAGATGAAGAAATAAAAGGCATCCATATCAGGAAAGAAGAAATGAAGGTATCACTTTTTGCAAATAACATGATCCTGTATATAGAAAACCTCAAAGGCTCCACTGAAAAACTATTAGAAACAATAAACAAATATATTAAAGTCATGGAAAACAAGATCAATATACAAAAGTTGACTGCTTCCTATAGCCAACAATGAAACTTTAGAAAATGAATTGAAAAAAACAATTCCTTTTACAATGCAACTAAAAATAAAATAAAATACCTGGGAATAAACTTAACAAAGGATGTGAAGGACCTATTACTGAAAAGTACAAAGCATTATTAAAATAAATTGAAAAAGATGCAATAAAATGGAAAAATATTCCATGTTCATGGATTGGAAGAATCAACATAGGTAAAATGACCATATTACCCAAAGCAATATGCAATCTCCATTAAAATTCCTGTCATTTTTTTTTAAGGATATAGAACCAAAAAATCACCAGGTTTGTATGGAACCATAGAAAAACCCAAATAGCCAAAGCTATCCTGAGAAAAAAAGAATAAGTCTGGCAGTGTCACACTGCCTGACTTCAAATTATACTGTAGAGTCATGATAATCAAAACAGCATGCACGGTACTGGCAGAAAAACAGACTTGCAGACCCATGGAACAGAACTGAGAGCCCAGAAATAAAGCCACAAATATATGGACAGATAATATTCAATGAAGGAGCCAAAAACAGACACTGGAGAAAAAAGAAGCCTCTTCAATAAATGGTGCTGGGCAAATTGGAAAACAACATGCAAAAGAATGAAACTTGACTACAACTTGTCACCATGCACAAAAATCAATTCAAAATGGATCAAAGACCTAAATATAAGATCTGAAACAAATCAGTAGAAGAAAACATAGATACTAAACTTACGGACCTTGACCATAGAGAACATTTTATGAATTTGACCCCAAAGGCAAGGGAAGTAAAGGCAACAATAAATGAATGCGACTATATCAAACTAAAAAGTTTCGGCACACCTCCCGCAGCCAACGCTCCATTAGAGCAAAGTTGGCCCAGGTGCTGAGGATGGCTCTATGGCCTCTGCCTCAGGCGCTAGAATGGCTCTGGTTGCAACAGAGTGGCGCCCTAAATGGGCAGAGCATCACCCCCTGGTGGGCCTGCCGGGTGGATCCCGGTCAGGCGCATGCGGGAGTCTGACTGCCTCCCCGTTTCCAACTTCAGAAAAATACAAAAAAAAAAAAAAAAAAAAAAAAAAAAAGCTTCGGCATAGCAAAAGAAACGGATAATAAAACAAAAAGGCAGCCAACCAAATGGGAATTGATACTCAGAAACAACATCTCTGATAAAGGGTTAACATCCAAAATATATAAAGAACTCACAAAGCTCAGCAACAAGCAAGCAAACAATCCAATTAAAAAATGGGGAGAGGACCTAAACAGACACTTCTCCCAAGAAGACATACAAATAGCTAATAGATATATGAAAAGATGCTCATCTTTGGTAGCTGTTAGACTCAGAGAAATGCAAATCAAAACTACAATGGGATACCACCTCACACCTGTCAGGCTGGCACAGGTAATAACAAGTGTTGGAGAAGCTGTGGAGAAAAAGGAACCCTCATTCATTGCTGGTGGGAATGTAAACTGGAACAGCCATTATGGAAGAAAGTATGATTTCTCAAAAAATTAAAAACAGAACTACCATATGACCCAGCAATTCTTTTACTGGGTAGCTACCCAAAAAACTTGAAAGTATTGGTAAGTAAAGACAAATGCACCTCCATGTTCATCGTAGCATTATTCGTAGTGGCTAAAACATGGAAACAACCAGTGTCCCTCAGTAGATGACTGGATAGATGTACATATATACAATGAAATACTACTCAACCATAAGAAATGATGACATATTGCCATTTATGACAACATGGGTGGACCCTGAGAACATTAAACTAAGTGAAATTAGTAAATCAGAAAAAACTAAGAACTAGATGATTTCATACATAGGTGGGACATAAAACTGAGGCTCATGGACACAGATAAAAGAGAAATGGGAGATGAGGTGGGGGAGGGGAGCAAAGAGGGACAAATATACCGTGACAGAAAATGATTTGACTTTGGCTGATAGGCACACAACACAATCAACAGTTCAAAAGCTGTAGGGATGTTCACCTGATACCTATGTACTTTTATTGATTGATGTCACCCCATTGAATTTAATTTCAAAATGAAATAAATAAATAAAATGATACTATGCTATATCCACAAGTATTTATTTAGGACCTATCATTAAGAAGCCTGAAACCCAGAGGTCACTCCAGAAAGCAACAGAAATTTGAAAGGATAACCACCCCAACATAAAGAGTAACATTGTTTGGAAGAGTTTAGCAGAAGGTTGCCAATTCAAGTTGAATATGGGGTTGGAAGGGAGGGGTGCAGGGAGATGGGAGTGAGTCCTACAATTGCCTAAGTCACAGCTCCTGTTTTCTGGATTTATAATCTTCTGAAACAGTAGCTGATTGAGTCAGTTTGGTTTTGTTTCCTGATGGGTTGTTTTCTGTCACCCTTTATCTCCTCTCATCCTGTTCAGAACTTCATTTTTCAGTTCAGGACTATCTTGACCCTTGAACACAGTCCTGCTTTCATTCATTTTACTCTTTCATCTGGTCATGATATTACGGCATTCTTGAAGACAGACCTCATGTCTAGAATGTTTGTAAAGTTGGTGCTAAGGGTTGCATGGTCCTCCTGGCTAAATTTAACGTCCAGCTAAGGCAAGTCATTTTACTTATTGTGCCTCCTGATTGAGTCTTCAAAGTGTGTAAATCTATAATTTAACTCTACTCATTAACATGTTTTCTTTTTCACATTCCTTGGAGAGAAGGGTCAAAGAATAAATAAAACAGCCCTGGCCGGTTGGCTCAGTGGTAGAGCATTGGCCTGGCGTGATGTCCGGGTTCGATTCCTGGTCAGGGCACACAGGAGAAGTGCCCACCTGCTTCTCCACCCCTCCCCTTCTCCTTTCTCTCTGTCTCTTCCCCTCCTGCAGCCAAGGCTCCATTGGAGCAAAGTTGGCCTGAGCTCTGAGGACGGCTCCATGGCCTCCGCCTCAGGTGCTAGAATGGCTCTGGTTGTAACAGAGCAACGCCCCAGGTGGGCAGAGCATCACCTCCTGGTGGGCATGCCGGGTGGATCCCAGTCAGGCGCATGCAGGGATCCCCACTACTCATTTCAGAAAAATACCCCCCCCCAAATGAATAAATAAAACAAATGTGGTGAAGGTCTTTCTAGAAACCCATTTCATCATTCTGACCATCAGTGTTTTCCTCCTCCTGTTAAATATACAGCAGTTTTCAGGATCGTACAAACCAGCAGGGACTGGGATTGGCAATGTGGGAAAAAGATAGAAATAAATATAGGAACAAATCTTCGATAGTGGAATTTTCTAATTGCTTCTCTTGTTAGAGAATTAACATTTTTGCTTTCCACCTCAATAGTTGATCATTATTTCTCTGAAATGTAATGAACACTTCCTTACTCAAAATATTTCCAGTCTGATTTGTTTCTTGTGAATATCTTTTGCAGTCATGGCATATAATTGAACCTGCCCTCTAAATTCTTTAGTCCCAATATTTTCTATTTTAAGCTACTTAAATTAAGTAGTAAATTCCTTTCACATCTGTGGGACACCAACAGTGGTTCATACTGCAGCTGTTTTGATAGCTTTCATTTTGGAGACATCCCTTCAAATTTTCATTCTCCTTGGTGGGGTAAATCCCCTCTGTTTCTGTGGAGGCAGTTGCTGTCTGGAATTTATGTTCCCTGGAGATGACTGTCCACGTGCAGACCCATGCCCCTGTCCCTCCAGCAGTGTGCCAGCCTACAACCCCTGGCCCCCAGCAGCATGGCAGTCCACAGCCCCGTCAGCACAGCCCTCAAGGACTGAACATTGGTAACTGTTTACGTTGCATTAAAAAAGTCTTATCAGACCCTGGCCGGTTGGCTCAGCGGTAGAGTGTCACCTGGTATGTGGAAGTCCCAGGTTCGATTTCTGGTCAGGACACAAAGGAGAAGTGCCCATCTGCTTCTCCACCTTTCCCCCTCTCTTCCCCTCCTGCAGCCAAGGCTCCACTGGAGCAAAGTTGGCCCGGGCACTGAGGATGGCTTCATGGCCTCTGCCTTAGGCACTAGAATGGCTCCGGCCACAAAAGAGCAATGTCCCAGATGGGCAGAGCATTGCCCCCTGGTGGGCGTGCCGGGTGGATCCCGGTCGGGTACATGCGGGAGTCTATCTGACTGCCTCCCTGTTTCTAACTTCGGAAAAATACACACACAAAAAAAAGTGTTATGATGGCCTCCTAAAGTATCTTTTAAGCTAAAATCTTAACGCACCTGGGAACTGGCACCCCTAGTGATCACCAGCCCCTCAGCTGTTTTGCTGAGGAGTGGAGATGAACTGTGAGGCATCAACATTCTGCCTGTCTCTCACAAAGGGATTTTTAAGCTTCTGTCCTTATTAAATACAAATTACTGATTTGGGTGACTTTCTCAAAGTCACACACATGTAACATTCTGCCTCATTTACATATGTGATTCATATACTTCATGTAGTAGGTTGAATAGGTATGGCCAGGGGCAAGACTATGTCACTGCTTGGGCGTGGCAGGAAAGGGCTACAGGAAGTCCCTTCCCTGGCGGTCACTGTCCTGCCCTTGAGCGGGACCTGCAGGGCTTTAGTGGGAATTCCTCTGCACTTTAGCATGAATTTCAGGCTCACTACATTAGCAGTGTCAAGGCACTCTGTCTGAGTGATTCTCTGTAGAGCTTCTATGTGACTGCCTGGGACTAGTTCTGGTTTCTAAAGTAGCTGAAGATGAAACAAAAAGGCAAAGCAACACATATTCATTCAGATTTGAGAAGAACTAGCTTTTCTGAAACAAATTATTTGCACTGCTTATTTTTATTTTCTGGAAGACCCTGACTTTTCTCATAAATTACCCAGTGCAGCAAACTTGCTGCAAAAATGTTAGTATGTTTTTCCATTAATGTTGTAAATAGTCCATTAACCCCAAAGCCCTCTTTTACTTGAGTTTTTCTTTTGTGTGTGTGTGTGTGTGACAGAGACAAAGAGAGACAGAGAAAGGGACAGACAGACGGGAAGGGAGAGAGATGAGAAGCATGAATTCTTCATTGCAGCACCTTAGTTGTTCATTGATTGCTTTCTCATATGTGCCTTGACCGTGGGGCTACAGCAGACCAAGTGACCCCTTTCTCAAGCCAGCGACCTTGGGCTCAAGCTGGTGAGCCTTGCCCAAACCAGATGAGCCCACGCTCAAGCTGGCAACCTTGGGGTTTCAAACCTGGGTCCTCCACGTCCCAGTCCGATGCTCTATTCACTGTGCCACCACCTGGTCAGGCCTAGTTGAGTTTTTCAAATGCTGTGCTTGAGTCCTTACCCTGGTACTGTAGCCACAGGGTGTCATGGCCTGCCTGTGCCCGGGACCCCACACTTCCCCACGAAAGATGCCCAGGCTCCCGTCTTGTAGTTTCCCCACTGTATCCTTGGGGGGTCCTGGGGGGACCTCAGAAGCCAGGGAATGGTGGAGTTGGATGAAGGGCAAGGGAGGGCAACTCTGCTCTGGGGGTTCTACTTCAGATTTTTTTATAGAAAGGGGTTCTACTGTTTAGAGAAGTATTTTTAAACCCATGCTTTTGTTAGCAGACTTTTCTTTGTCCTCACCTGCTTTGTGTACTGGATTTCCACTGCCACAACCAGAGGGCGTTAGACACGATTTCTTTATGCCAGGGAAGGAGCCCATGGGGTGTAGTGGTTAACAGCATGTTTCTGGGGTCACACTGCCTGGGTTCAAATCCCTGTCCCCCACCAGCCAGCTGTGCGGCCTCAGGCAAGTCACACGACTTCTGTATGTGTCTCTCTCGTCTGTTTAATGCAGATAATGATATTGCCTGCCTCACAGGGTTGTTCCAGTCCAATGAGTTCATATATGTAAAGTGCTTAGAACTGTGTGTAAGCCTAGAACATAGGAAGCCCTAGCTGAAAGTGTTAGCCATGATGGGAATGACGTGAGGACACGTGACGTCATTCCAATCCTTAACTTATTAAGGAAGCACTATGAATAGTATTTTAAGAATTCTGACCATTTTCCCCATCCGCTGTGTGCCCCAGACTTCAAAGATGGCAGGTCGACATCCCATCACCCCCCCGTCTATACAGAGGACCTTGGGCAGGGCCCAGAGCTTCTCTGAAAATACTTCCTTTAAATCCTGCAGGGGTTAAAGAAAAACATAAAGTATGGAAACACACGCTCTCTTCCAAATTTAAGACCCCCAGCAGTTAACGTGTGTATGCTGAGTCTGGCAGGGGTGCTACTTGGAAATAAGGTTTCTAAAAGTCCGTTTTTCTTCTAGTCACCCCTTCTCAAGGCAGATTGCATTGTGGGTCTCCTTAATGCAGGGGTCCCCAAACTTTTTACACAGGGGGCCAGTTCACTGTCCCTCAGACGTTTGGAGGGCCACCACATACAGTGCTCCTCTCACTGACCACCAGTGAGAGAGGTGCCCCTTCTGGAAGTGCGGTGGGAGCTGGATAAATGGCCTTAGGGGGCCAAATTGCGGCCTGCGGACCGTAGTTTGGGGACACCTGCCTTAATGGCACAGATGCGTGCCTTCATGAACACTGTCTTAGTGCCTCCCCTCCCTGCCCCGTATTCGGGGCAGCCCACGAGGCAGGTAACAGAGGACTGATGACAAAGGCAGGAGCCATGGAGGGCAGCACCCAGGTGGCTGCCCTGCGGACCTGCCGCATACGTGTGGTCAGTGAGAGCACCGCACTCTGACGAGCCCTGGAGCCTTTCAGTCCTCAGCAACGGGAATCCTGAGCTTAGGGGAGGTCACACAGGTCACTGATGTATCATCCCCACATCCAGGCACTTAAATAATCACTAAAAAAAGCATGTCTTTAAGTTGCCCAGGGGAGAAACGAACACCTCTTTGTGAAATAAATGCTCATATTTTATTTTCAGCCTATTCCAGGAAAATGTCACCAACCCAGTGGGTTAAAAAACAAAACACTGGAACAGGAAACCAGAGACCCGAAACCACCATTTAACAAACCCCGCCACCTCAGGCTTGTGCGTTTTCTCTCTCAGTTTTTCCAGCTGTAAAATGGCGATATTATCAGTTCTGCTCACTGTGGAATTGTGTGAGGATTAATGAAATGGTCAACGGAAGCATGACACGCAGCGTGCAGTGCTAGCCTGGGGCAGGGGTCTGGCCGAGGGTGGGGGAGCCTGCCCGGGGTGGGCGGCCCAAGGTCAAGCCCAGCACTCCCCCTGGCTGACCTGTGTGACCTCCAGCACACCGTGAACTCTCTGTGACGCAGGTGTTCTGTCTTCTATTTGAGGGTGGTCACAGTGCCTTTCTGTCAGGCCACCGTGAGCATTAGATAAGGTAATGCACACTCTGAGACGGGCCAGGCAGATGTTAGCAACTCGAAGTGCCATTATTACTTGATATCTTTCACTTGGTTTTTAAGCACATATTGTCCACACTCCGGAAGGAGGTCATACGGACGTCCACATGTAAACGGAGCTGGGCCTGGTGGTGCTTCAGGGAAGCATGCTGTACCTCTCTTGTCCCAGTGATGACAGTTCTCAGACTAGAGGCAGTGGCTGCCTAGAAGTGTCCTAAGAAGGGAGTTTCTGACTTGACTGTAAGACATAAATCATTCATTAGACCTTTTCTAAGCATCTTCTAAGTGGCAGATACAGAAGGCGTGAAAATAAAGAAGTGGTGAGAACTTGGGCTTGTCCCTTTCCTTACATCTCTAGGAGCTCACGGGGGGGGGGGGGGCAGGAAGGGACAGGGCAGATGTGCTGTGAGTACGCTGACATGCCGAGACAGAGGCGGGGCCAGAGCAGTGCTCAGACAGAGGCGGGGCCGGGTGAGACCTTCGACAGACCAGTGAGTGCTCAGGTGGAGGTGGAGGAGGGAACAGGGGCTCAGCAGGCCTGGAGGGACCAGAGACTCCCCCCTCACGGGGACACCAGAAAGTTCCATGCTGTTGAACTGATTCTTGGAGAATGAGTAGGTGTTTTCAGGAGGGAGTCATGCAGAAGGGCCTCCCATCGACCTGCCCTCCTTCTGTAAGGCAGTCGCTGCCACCTTGATGTCCCACCCAGGCCTGCTCGGGTGTCTGAGTTATTTCAGGTCTCTCAGCATCTGTTTACCCTCCTTTGTGCAAAATAATAGTTCTCGTGGGCCTGTCGTGGAGTTTACCTTCAGTCCAGACAGATTTAAAGCTGTGCTGTCCGATATGGTAGCTGTTAGCCATATGCAGCTCTTTATATCAAAATGACATAAAATTAAATAAAATGAAAAGTCCTTCAGTCACATTGGCCACATTTCAGGGGCTCTATGGCCCTGTGGCTAGTGGCTACCCCATAGTGGCAGCAAAGACTGTTTCCATCATGCAGAGAGGGGAGTGGACGTTTCTCTGGGCTCCCTCTCCGCCAGCTGTTAGGACCCTCAGCAGGGTGTTCAGGCCTGAGGCCCAGCCCAGCTCTGCCCCGGGCTCTGCAGAGCCAGGGGCTGTCCAGCAAGCCCGTGTATGGAGACATCCACTTTCTTCTGGACGCTGTAGTTCTGCCACACCCACCTGGCTACAGCTCTACAGTAGACTTGCTGTGAGATCTGGGTCATTTCAAAAGTTGATGAAATAAAAGAAAGCGTTTTAAACTACCCCCTTCTCACGAGCACAGAAACCCTCCTCGGACCCCAGATAGCTTTGGTTTCTGTCCGCCACGTGGAGAGAGCCGGTCAGAGGGAAATGGCCCGGAGGTGTCATGCCCTTTATGGCTGGATGAAGACCACTGCTTCAGAATTCTTTGTGGTGGCCCTGGCCGGTTGGCTCAGTGGTGGAGCGTCGGCCTGGCGTGTAGAAGTCCCAGGTTCGATTCCTGGCCAGGGCACACAGGAGAAGCGCCCATTTGCTTCTCCACCCCTCCCCCTCTCCTTCCTCTCTGTCTCTCTCTTCCCCTCCCTCAGTGAGGCTCCATTGGAGGAAGGATGGCCTGGGTGCTGGGGATAGCTCCTTGGCCTCTGCCCCAGGCGCTAGAGTGGCTCTGGTCGCAGCAGAGCGACGCCCCAGAGGGGCAGAGCATCGCCCCCTGGTGGGCAGAGCGTCGCCCCCTGGTGGATGTGCCAGGTGGATCCTGGTCGGGCACATGCGGGAGTCTGTCTGTCTCTCCCCGTTTCCAGCTTCAGAAAAATACAAAAAAAAAAAAAAAAAAAGGAATTCTTCGTGGTGCATGGGCAAAGCAAAGGATGAAAAATACTATCAGGCGATTGCTCAAGTCCATGGTGATTAATATCTGCCACTGGATTTGGGCTTTGCCTTCAGGAACTCCCTTCACGGGCAGACAAAGCTCACTGCTTGGCGGTGATCACAGCCAGGCCTCCCTGAAGGCACCCAGTGCCCCTGATGGAATCACGATAGATTGCAACATCGGCTTGTATCGTCAGATGCACCAAGAGACTGTGCTTTTTAGGAATGGGAATCCTGTGTAAAGCAAAAAGAACAAAGCCTCTGTCAGGACCAGTGTGAGCAAGGAGTCTCCACAGGGGCCTGCGATTTGCCACAGAACTGTTTGATTGTGTTCTGGTGTCCCTGGAGATTAGACGGAGCCACGATTGTGCATAATGGGTAATGATCACAGACGGAAGGTCGGAAAGTCTTTGGGAGTTTGATTTACAGCTACTGTATGAGCTGATACTAGGAGCAATTTGACCTTAATCCAAGTTTGGTTATAATTTTCCAGAATAGCCTTCACTTTAGGAATCCAGATCTATCTGGATAACACCCAGATGTTGTCTGGTGGGGTAGATAAGATCTACCCCATTGGTTGAAGTCCCTTGGAATTTCAGATTTAGGTTGTCAGTAAATCCGGGTGGGAAGAGAAATCTTCTTCCAGAATGCTGCTTTGTCCTCATTCACGATTTATCAGTCTCTTGGCTCTGCAGGGGAGTTTTCAGTATCAGCGAAAGGTATCCCTGGTTTCACTGACAGTCAAAGCCAGAGTCTTCAAACCTCGGTCATGTGCAATCCCTGGGCATGCTAGTTATCCATTGCCTTGTTTCAGCTTATGGTCATCATCTGTGACTTATCCACGGGACCAGGTGTGCTTAGAAGGTAAAACAGGCAAACAGAAGCAGCAGTCCCTATCTGTTGGAGCTTACCCAGGTATCATTTGAGCACCTAAAGCGGACAGTGCAGCAGCTGACCCAGAAGGCTCACTCAGTCTCCGTAGCACCTGCAGTTTCCAGTGGCTCCGTCTTACCAAGGAAAGAGCAAGAAGGCAGCCAGATGTGATGGAGGTCGCAACCAGATGTGATGGAGGTCACGCATAGGCATCACTAACTCTGCCGGACACAAATGCAACAGAACCCCAGCTCTCTTCTGTTCGAAGAGAGGCCTTGAATCTTCTTCTGGTTTAGGGACATTTCCTACCTGTGAGCAGAGAACTTCCAGGCCCCCCCCAATCTTACCCCAGTGTCTCACAGAGACTTTGAGGGGCAGCCCTGGGGCGCATGGCAGAAGAGAAGGCACAAGAAGGGCTGGCTGGTCATGGCTGGGCAAGAACAGGCTATTTTAATGTAATTTTATTTTATTATTTTACTTTATTTATTTATTTATTTTAATGAGAGGAGGGGAGATAGACAGATTCGAGAGATGTGCCCCAATCTGGATCCACCCAGCAGCCCCCTGTCTGGGGCCTATGCTCAGATCAACCAAGCTATTCTCAGTGTCTGGGGCCAACACTTGAACCAGCTGAGCCTCTGGTTGCGAGAGGAGAAGAGGGAGAGAAGGGGGAGAGGGAAGGGAAGAGAATGAGGTGGTTATTTCTTATGTGTGCCCAGACTTGGGATAGAACTTCAGACATCTGCATGCCGGGCCAACACTCTATCCACTGAGCCAACTGGCCAGGGCCAACAGGTGGTTTTTAAATCCCCCCTTTATTAAAAATCTACTTACAAAAAATAATAGAGAAATGTTTTTATGCTTTCCTCTGAATTATTAGCATTCATGCTCAACGAACTTTACCAACAAGCTTAAAGGACTATGACAATCCATTGCCTTTTCCCCAGGAGGGTGCTTCCCCAATGATAAGAGACTGAGTGTCAGCTGTGGAATGGGAGAAGGCAGGGGCTTCTTCCTGCTGAAATGAGAAAGAACACGAGGAGAAGGCTGTTCCTCCCACCCAAATCGGAGCTCCTGAGTAATTTAACTTCACCATCTTCCCAAGATGTGTGTGTGCACTTTCTATATGTTTGAACATTACTGATTCATCTGAAGAATTACAATGGGAGTAAGAAGGGAAATTTGGAATATGAGCCAAACCTTATGAGTTTGAACTAATTGGGGAAAGGTCTGGTCTGAATTAGTGTAATCTCATGAGGCATCTAAAAATGCACATATATATATTTATATATATATATACACACACACAAACACACACACATATATATAAATGTATGTATATGAAGAGATATCTATGTGAAGATACACACATGTGCAGTCTCTGGGGTGTGTTTCTATATCTTCATATATATGAAGAGTTTCATTCTTTCAAATATATATAAAGACAGATGTGTGTTTGTGTGTGTGTATATATCATATATATACACATATACATACATATATATACACATACACATACATATATATACATATACACATATACATATATATATTTATACACACACACACACACATACTTTTACTCCTTTATTCATTTAGGAGTAGCTACAGTGGAGGGTACTTTGTAGACCAGCTTCCCTGGACCTGTTACACTCAATTGCTGACTCCCAGACCAGGGTTTCTCAGCTTTAGCACTATTGACATTTTCGGTTGGATAATTACTCGTCATGAGGAGCGCTCCTGTGCACTGTAAGATGTTTAGCGGTATCCCTGGCCTCAATATACTGGATGCCAGTAGTACCTCCGCCCTTGCTCATGACAAATAAAAATGTCACTCAAAAGTTTCCAATACGGGGGAGGGGGGATGCATTCAGGGCAACACCAGAATCTATGTAAACATAGTAAATTAAAATCAATTTTAAAAAAAGAAAATAAAATTAAAAAAAATAAATAAACAAGTAGAAAAATGACAAAAAGATTTTCCAGACATGGCCCTGAGAACCATTGTTTGAGGCCAAGCAGGAGCATTCCCGAAGACAGAGAGCCCTCATCAGTAAACTGAGGAGAGCACTTTCCAGGCCCCTTCCAGATCTGACACTCCCACGATGGCTGTCAAGGGTCCTGCCAGACTCAGAGGCCTCCTAACCCCTGTGTTGCTGTAGCTGAGTGCCTACGTGGAAATTTGTTCTTCTGAAGGCTAGCCATTTACACTCTCATTCACACTACCCATTTGCTACCCTGCCCAGTTCCCAAATACCAGAAGATGAATGATATTTTACTGTACCCCTTACATGCCAAAAATGGACTTAAAAGTCATGCTCACTTTTACTGAACTTTATCCACACAGCTACGTTTAACAGAGGAGAGTTTTGAAAATGATTTGGCTGAAATATAAATACTTGCTTTTCTTGCCCACAGGAATTCTCACACTAAAGAGAGCAAATGAACTTCTGAGCACATGCGTGCCGGGCAGTTTTCTGATCCGAGTCAGCGAGAGGATCAGAGGCTATGCCTTGTCCTACCTGTCTGAGGACGGCTGCAAACACTTCCTCATTGACGCCTCTACCGACTCCTACAGCTTCCTGGGCGTGGACCAGCTGCAGCACGCATCCCTGGCGGAGCTGGTGGAGTATCACAAGGTGAGACGCTGCACAGACTTCATCTGCTCTGTGAATTACTGTCCCGCAGCAGCTCCAACAGTGAAAGGCAATTACAAGAAAAATGACTGAGACAGGTAACGGGGGATTAGTCTTTGATAATTCCTCCTGATAATCAGGAGTCTTAATTGCATTTCCTTTATCATTGAGGCTCGTTCCTCCTCACAGACACGGGGAGAGCCCCATGGGGGCAGAGCATGTAGGAGATGCTAAAAACCTGTGCCTGTGCTGACCACACCGCGAGCACTTAAGTTAGCACTCAAGCCCGGGGAGGGCAGGGAGGAGGAGAGGACACAGTGGTTTGCAGATAAGGAAGATCTCTTTTTAAATTGCTGTAAACCCTAAAGCTTGGTTGGTGTAAATCAAGCATGCAGTTATGGACTCCGAGGAGGCAGGAATGGCACAACATCATTTTTTTGTATTATCTTAACAACCTGCCTCGCCTGACCTGTGCTTTCTGACTCATAGGAGGAACCTATCACGTCCTTGGGGAAAGAGCGCCTCCTGTACCCCTGTGGTCAGCAGGACCAGCCTCCCGACTACCTGGAGCTCTTTGAGTGACAGCCCCAAGCACATGTCATCCTGCAGCCTCCAACGGGGCTCTCCTCTGGACAGACAGACACGTGGGTGTGTGAAGCCAAAATGACCCTGCAGCAGAGCCAATACTGATCAACGGAAAGTACTGTTGGAGTCCTACAGAAATCTCTCTTCTGCGCAAGTGCTGGAGTTCAGTGTTGAGAGGAAGTGACCTCCACATTGTATACACTCCGAGAGTAAAGGGAGATTCCGCATTTCATCAACTCCCGGACATGAAGGATACAACCTTAATGACGTACATAAGATAAAACGAACGAAGAAGAAATGGAAGCCTCTTAGGAATGAAGCTGTTCTTTAAAAACCAGTAGCTCATGGAAACCATTTCATGGCCTCTACACTTTCTCTTTGCATCATCTCAAAAGGTCTCAGGGTCCTGTTTATATGAAGTTACATGCTGGCTTTGGGGAACTAGCAAAATAAAAGCCTTTATTAACGGCTGAGATGACCTTCCAGACACACCGTCACTTACTGTGCATGTTGGAGCCAGGAGGTAAGAGGCATAGCAAAGCAAAGATGGCAATGTAAACTGAATGCATTTTAAAATACAAGATGAGAGGCTTCACACGCACCAAAATACTGCAGCCTAGGTGAGCAAGCAGGCGTCTGTGAGTGAGTCCCTCCTGGAGAAGCAGCCTGGCTGCACCCAGAGTGCCCAAGGGTGGCGCCCATGCACACGTGAGGGGGTCCGTGTCAGTGGTGACTGACGAGAACAGAATGGAGTCGTTTGAATACTGCTTCCAGTGGTTTGAACCGTGTCTCTAAAAGGACTCACTGAAGTCCTAGCCCCCGCACCTGTGAATGGAACCTCATCTGGACTTGTGTCTTTGCAGAGGTAACCAAGGTAAGATGAGCTCATCATACTGGATTAGGGCTCATACTGATGCCCATCATCAGTGACTGGCACCCGGATAAGGAGAGAGAGATTTGGAAACGGAGACACACGTAAAGGGAAGAAGGCGAGGAGATGACGGAGCAGAGGTTGGAGGGATGCAGGTACAAGCTGGGAATGCCAAGGGTCGCTGGCAGCCACCAGGAGCAAGGAGAGTGGCACGGGACAGCTTCTCCTCAGGGCCTCAAGAAGGAGTGTCGCCCCGCTGACAGCTTGATTCTAGACTTCCTACCTCCAGAACTAGGAGAGAATAAATTCTGTTGTCTTAAGCCGCTGAGCGGATGGTAGCTTGTTACGGCAGCCCTGGGAAACTGATACAGCGTGTATGTGATCACGGGACCCAACGAGCGTTACAGACCATCCACTTGTTGGCATACAGTCCACCCTCATAATGAAGGAAAAATGGGAGATGAGAACCTCCCACCGGCTCTGCTCAGCTCTGGGACGAAGAATTGCTCAGGCGGGATCTTATGCCCTACTGCAGCCCCCACCCCAGCTTCCAGCCTCAGTGAGGGGAGTGGCCTGACCGTGGAGGCTCTGAGCCCCCGAGATCGTTCTGGGGAGACGGACATTTTCTCGTACTCTAGGCCCAAGCTCCCTGCATCGGCACGGTTTCCGAGGAAGCGGACAGTGGCGGCACTCCCTTCAGGAGGTGGCTGGTTGTGTAAAGCATTCGGTGGCAATGTGCAATGGAACCCGGGCACACGCGGGGCGCGTGTCTGTGTATGTATGTATGTATGAGTGTGCGTGGCTGGATATGTGTACTTCAGTGAGAAAGTTTTTAAACACAGATAGTTACGTGTTTCTTGAAAGGTTCCACGTGGTTTCTGTTGTCTGAGCGACAACTGTCAGTTAGTCAATTGTCTTAAGAACCGGTCTCTCTCAGCTTTTGTTTCTGAATTGTGATTCACCAGACATGACATTATAGAACTGCAGAAATAGCACAGGGCTGACGTCAGGAGCTTCTAGTCCCGTCTCTTTCCTATCCTTAGCTTTGTGACCTTGGATAGGTCCCTTTATATCTCCAATCCTCAGTTTTCACTTCTAATAAAATAAAACAAGGTATTTTAACTAGGTGATCTGTATTATTTTCATTCAGCTTTGAAATCTTAAGGTTCTGGAATGAATAGAGAAGTAACCTATGGTCACTAATAGTTATGAAGACATAAAAGACCCCAGCATTGCTCTCTGCCTCTAATTATTTTAGTCACCTCCAAATATAACTACAGCAAGTGACAGCCTACTGGAAGAAGATTTCAAAAACAGGAAGTGACCTGACAACCTACTATTACAGGAGATTTGAATTCTATATTGTTTTATCCTGTTGGATATTGACACTCAGAAGAACACACTGTCCAGTGTTGACGATATGATGTCAGGGAGTAATACCTGAAATTCTTAGGGAAGGGGAAGAGTTAACAGAATGCAGAAACTGTCTACAACTAAATGGGGTTGAGGAGGCCCAAATTCTCATCCCAGCTCGGCTATTAAACTCGGTCTCCCCATGTCTGACTCTGGTTATTGCCTGAGGTAAGTCTGTCCAAACCCCTCGCCCCTCCTGCTGCTGCCTCCACACGCCCAGCACCTGGACCTGCCTGCCTGAGGTTTGTTGGTCTGGGATGTTCCCCTTGTTACGTCACGTGCCCCAGTCCCAAGCACTCCAGCCTGCCTGCCTCTTCCGGACTGTGCACCAATGCCCCTCCCTGCCCGTGTTGATTCTCTTCTCCATCAGCTCCCTCACTAAGATTCTGGAACATCCTCTTACAGTCATCCCAAAGTCTCTAGCTGCCCCGTCCCCACTGCCAGACCCTCACCTACCTGTACGGCCCCTGGTCTGGTCACCTGCCCTGCAGCGGTGTTCGAGTGGGTAGCTAGTCAGACATGAGCCCAGAGAGGGACAGAAAGGGGAAGAGAGTATCAACCTGAAACATAATCCTAGCTGATAACCACATGGCTGACCGGTTCCCAAACCTCTGATATGGGCCAGCGCATCTCTCTCTCTGGGGAGAAGGTGCCGTGAGACTAACAGACAAGGCAGTGACCAATATATGGCCTTCCACTGGGGACGCTAGACATGAAAGGGCACAATGACTAAGAGCATGCACACGGGCCCCCACTGCAAACGCAGGCATACGACTCCCCCCACGGGCAGAGAGGTGTGCGTCTGATGGGTGGAAGGACCCGGCTGGCGGAGGAGCCAGAAGATGGAGGAGCTGCCCAGTTAAGCATAAAAACCCAACTATGTGACCAAGCAGGGCTCTCCGATTGTTCTGAGCTGCCTGCTTGGAAATTTTCTATGTGTACTTTCTCTGCTCAATAAACCGCCACCCACCCACTTTGCTATTCACGTCTCTAGTCTGAAATCTCCCTCGAGAAGAGAGCCGAGGGACGCAGAACAGTCCTGCGGAACTGCTGACAGCAGGACGCACGAGAACGACGCTCTGTCCCCCAGGGTCACCAGCAGTGCTGGGCCATGTCAAGAAGTGTATGTCGGCTCACACCTTACACCGAGAAGAGATGAAACGCAGGGGCAGTTAGGAAGAAAAAGGATCAAGACAGAGGAGAAAAAGCGAAAATGGAGCACGGATAGGCCACCAAGGACATTTGCAACAAACTGCCTATCTGATCTGCTGTGACATTAACCACCCCTGTCCTCGTCGGCCCAGCCACGGGCCAGCGCCGTCCCTATGGGGGCTCTTCGTGGTGTGGTGTGGCGTGGCGCGGGCCCAGGAGAGGCTCCCACACCACACTCACAATTCCTGACAGAAGAAATTTTAAAAATACATATTTTTCTTAACTTTTGCAAATGGAGTTTAACTCCCTAGCAGGACAAGTGATACTTATTGTTCTCATTCTTTAAACATGAGTTGGACCTGGCCAGGTGGCTCAGTTAGTTGGAGCATCATCCTGATATGCAGAGGTGGCCGGTTCGATCCCTGGTTAGGGCACATACAGAAACAGATTGATGTTTCTGTCTCTGTCTCTCTCTGTCTCTGTCTCTCTCTCCCCCTTCCTGTCTTTCTAAAATAAAAGTTTAACAACAACAACAACACAAGTTAGAGGGTGGTGTGGGGTTGGAAGCTGTGGGGTGGATGGCCGGGACAGAGGGAGCTTCAGGCAGTACCTTGTTCCCCTCACTTCCAGCTAAGGTGTCTGACTCCCAGGTGGCTAAAGACTCAGCTCACCAAGCATCCCACCCGGGGTCTGTCAGTAGCCACAGGCACGGCCAGCTGCCAGGCCAAAGGACACTTGGTGTGTCCTGGGCAGAAGCCACAGAAGATGGCCTGGCTCTCCCTGGACCACCGGGTGACTAGGCAGAGATGGCTCTGGGCAGCACAGCGCTGGCTTCTCCGCCCAGGCTGCCACCTGCACCTCCTTCCTTAGAGCAGCGGATAAGACAGACACGGCCTGGGGCCCGGGGCTGGACTACTCTGGATCAGCAATGCAGAGACATCTTGAAAGGCACCTCTGCTGACCGACCGTTTTTTGTGGGGAAACCACCACCCAGAGCCCCCAACCTACTGGCACAGTCCCCATAGATTGTGGCTGGCTGCAGCAAAGCACTGAGGTCTGCCAGGAGAAACAGCTTTGAATTTGAATACGAAGCTAATCAGAATATGAACCACACAGAGCTACCAGTTATTTGATGGGTATTGGAATAAAACACCCTGACCCATCTAAGGGACCACCGCCAAAGGGCTTTATCAATTCTCAGACACAATGTCAAACCTTCAAAAAGCAAATATTCCCACCTGCTCTCCCCTCCTATTCAAGGCACTCTTTAGCGCCTTGGGATCCTGCTGCAGAGCCAGCTTCCAAGACTTCAGAGCCCTAACCTGCAGGTAATTACAGCGCAGCTGGAGGGGCCACCTAGCTTCAGGGTTCCTGGATCTCCGTGGTAAGGACTTTCCATCCGTTATCGGGGATTCAGCAGGTGGCGCTGGAGAGCAGAGAGACAGCTGGACTCACCCAGGCCAAGGCTCACCCCCGCCCACGACCTTCAATCCCTCTGGAGCTGGTTGGGATGGGACGATGACATGAGCCTCCAGCCAGCCCATTTCTGGCTGGGCCTCTGGGTGAGTTCTTTACTATTCTAAGAGTTGGTTTTCTGCATCTATAAAATGGAAGTAATGATATTACCAACCTTAGAAGGTTGGCATTATATGCATCCGGTTCCTGGCTGTGCTCCTGTCTTCAAAAACCTCTAATGCCTCTCAACTGTCTCCATGCCTCTCATCAACTCCAAATACTGAGCATGGAGTTTAAGGGAGACATTATTCATTATATTTTATACTCCTAGTAACCCTTCTTCAGATAGATTGAAATTGTTTTCAGAATGATAGAAATAAAAGAACAACAATGCCCACAGGATGGGTTCGTGATCTGTAATGTGTGACCCATATGGCCCTCTGATTATATCCAGGAAGTACTGGGTAAGGGACAGAGGTGGATTAAGGTCGGTTGAGGCCCTAGGTGCAGAAAATATTGGGCCCCTTAAAAAAAAGAGACGGAGGCCCTGGCCGGTTGGCTCAGCGGTGCAGGGGACCCAGGTTCGATTCCCGGCCAGGGCACATAGGAGAAGCGCCCATTTGCTTCTCCACCGCCCCCCCCTCCTTCCTCTCTCTCTCTCTCTTCCCCTCCCGCAGCCAAGGCTCCATTGGAGCAAAGATGGCCCAGGTGCTGGGGATGGCTCCTTGGCCTCTGCCCCAGGCGATAGAGTGGCTCTGGTCGCGGCAGAGTGACCCCCCCCAGAGGGGCAGAGCATCGCCCCCTGGTGGGCGTGCCGGGTAGATCCCGGTCGGGTGCATGCAGGAGTCTGTCTGACTGTCTCTCCCCGTTTCCAGCTTCAGAAAAATAAAAAAAAAAAACAAAAAAACAAAAAGAAAAAGAGAGATGGAAAGTAAAATACATGTTAACCATATTTAAAAAAATATATTATGTACTATTAATGTTAAAATTGCACATATGAAACTAAACTTGGTGTCATTAGAAAATAGTGTGAAATTGGGGTTTTGCGGGGCCCTTCAGAAGTTAGGGCCCAGGGCGCATGCCTGGTGCGCCTGCCTCTGGCAAGGGAACCGGTATTGAATAACACCTGACATGGCCTAAGGACGTCATCCATATTAACTCATTTAATCTTCACAATAATCCTATGATGCGGATGTGACAGCATTCATCTCCCCGAAGGAGGAAACTGGTGTACAGAGTGACTGGTTCAAGGTCATACAGGTTGAAAGTGAAAGATGTAGCATTTGAACCCAGCAGTCAGGCTGGGGAAGCCATGATATTAACTACCACTCTGAACAGAACCCTGATAACATTGAAAGACTTCCCCTGAAACAAAATTTATTAAAATTAGGTTCTGGGTAGCCATTTTCTTACTTTCCAGGGCTGTGTGTTATGTCTACTTGGTTCGGGAAAAATCTTAAAAACAGTGCCCTATGAAGTTCTTTTTACCTGTTGAAAATTCCTAGGTCTGATTCTCTCCTCATCCCTGAAGTGTGCAGACAAGCAGGTTGGCCACATTGATGAGTACAAAGGAGGGGCTAGAAAGTTGCGGGTTGGAGGGGAAAGTGGGCACAAGGAGAAGAGATGTGCTGCCTGGAGGCAGGAGTGTGCTGGTCAATAGTGAACAGCCGGCTGAGGTGGGGGGTGAAGGGCGGGGTTGTAAATGTAGCCTTTGCTAACTGCCCATTTCTGTGGTGTAAATACTCCCACCATGGTTGACGTCAAGCTCCCAATCTGCCAGTGCTGAATGAGGAGTGGGAGGAGGTGCTATAACCATGGGCTCTCATACGGCTGCATCAGCACACTGCTGCTTGGAGGAGACCGGAGGTTCACATTAGACACCCCAGCCCCAGTGAGATGACCGGGGCTAGTTACTAGGCGGTTTATATGTAAGAACGGAGGGAGAAAGCAGAGGGTAGAAAGAGACCTACCCCAAGCCCAAGCCTCAGTGCTTCCCTGGCAGCTTCATTCCTTTGGATGGGAAGTGAGCGGGTCCTTCCAGTCACAGGTCATTACTGCTTTCCTTTGCTGTCTAAGGTCACAGGGCAGGCCCCTAATGATAATGTTTCAGTGGGGCTATTGCCAGTCCTCCTGGGGCGGATTGGGGAGACATCCTGCTATGGACTGCATGTGCCCCCTACAAAACTTGACATTGACTCTCCAATGTGAAGGCAGTAGGACGTGGGGCCTCTAACAGGTAACCAGGTCATGAGGGTGGAGCCCCCAGGATGGGGTTCATTTCTTTTTAAGAACAAGAGGAGAGCTCTCGGCCACACGAGGATACACTGAGAAGGACCCTCACCAGACACCGCATCTGCCGGTGCCTTGATCTTGGACTTCCCAGCCCCCAATCCTTGCAAAATCAACATCTGTTGTGTGAGCCAGTCTACGCTTTTTTTTTTTGGCATAGCAGCCCAAATTAAGACAGACTCCCTCTTACATGTGTGCTTTATGAGAGTGCCTACCTTTTGATAAACCTGTTTTACCTAAGCTTTAGAAAACTAGTTCAATATTGTGCTGTTTCTTTTTCTTTTCTGCTACCATCAGCAACTTGAAACCCAATTCTTAACCATGATCTTGGGCTTCTGTGATGTGCAATTTAAACAAGCACCCAGGGCCGGTGAGCCCAGAGCGCAGCCTGGGACTGCACCACCTGCGGGAGCTGCCCAGCTCCGGGGCCACACGTGTGCTCCCGGCCGCTGGCCTGTCGGACTTGCATCCTCCTGACACTAGGAGAATATGGGCAGGAGTGTGCAGGTCACCCCACAAAGCCATCAGAGCCACGGGAGAGAGACAGGCTAGACATGTGCCCCAAATCTCTAGTGTCACCATTGTATGTAAAAATATAAAACAGAGGGTCAAAAGCGACCTTGGAAATCATTTCTCAATTTCTTCTAATAAAAAGGACAAGTGAACTGTATTAAAGGCCAGGTTTATCATCATGGTTCTCTCCTCCCTGTAGACCAGCGAGTTTCAACCTTCTTCACCTCATGGCACATCTTACTAAAATCCTGCGGCACACCCAGAAATGTATTTTTTTGCTGATCTGATGAAAAGAAAAGGTGTAATTTTTTATTCATTCATACTGACGGCTCTTGTTGTGTTGGCTGTTATTTTCTTAATTTGACAATCCACGGAAAAAGAGGTCAGTGCCCCAGACTAAGAAGTCAGGTGTTGCATGTTTTAACACTCTTGCGATTGTTTAAAATTTGACGATGGCTGCTCTAGACCAGTGGTTCTCAAGTAGGGGTGGTTTTGCCCACGGGGGATATTTGGCGGTGACTGGAGACATTGGTTATCAGCCTGGGTGAGAGATGCTTCTAGCATCTAGTGGGTAGAGGCCAGAGATGTTGCTAACTATCCTAAGCTCACAGGACAGCCCATTACACAACATGGTCCAGCGCAATATGCCCACAGTGCCGAGGTTGAGAAAACCTGGTCTGTGCAAAAAAAAAAATACTTTTCCGAACACTAACGACATGGCATTCTTCCTCTAAGAAGAGATCATATTCACAAATCATATTTTATTAGCTGTCTAATGCCACTTTCCATTCATGTCCTGTGTTTTAAATTTTTATGAACTACCAGTACAAATCAATACAATGCATTTTTTTTTTTTAACACACCAAGAGCTTGACTGTTCTTGAAGCGTTTAAACAACAACTTGACTGTGGGCAAACAGAAGATAAGGAGTCAGGGGTAATTAGCTTGTGCATCTGGTGCTGGCTAATAAATAAATAATTTCCACATGAATGTGGAAACTACTCAGTGTTAACTGTATTTATCTTTTAAATAGTTAGAAACTGTAATAAAATGCAATTTTCAGAAGCGTCATGATGACTGAATAGAACTGCTTCATTTAAAAAATAATCAAGTTCCTTCCCCCTGGATTGGGGTGGGGGTGATCATGTAGCAAAGTCTCCCATCCCACACGATCCGGCAGATGGAGTGACCCCTTACAAAATACATTTTCCTGCAAGTCTTCTCGTGGAAGCCAGAAGCCAGGAAGAGCACCCTGCTTTAAAAAGAGATTGTTTGGTTCACACAGTACACTTTGGTTTACTTAAACAGGTATGAAAGTGGTCCCCAGTTCTCCTGGGGGGTGATGTGTTTTCTGACTTGAGAATAAATCAGGATACCACCAGCCTGAATGAGTTCCCTTCTCTGTTAAGGTTTAAAAAAAAAAGTCTATTTTTCTTTCCCTCCAGTGGTCCGTTGCTCCTCTTCGGAAATACTCTACAGAGAGAGGATGTGAATGTCTCGCTCTGTCAGGGGCCCAGGCCAGGCCTTCCACAGGATGGAGGGCTGACACCAGGGCCCGGCAGGATCAGCGTTTGGCACGTCCTCAGACACGGGCATGGAGCTGATGCTCCGAAAGGAAAGTTCTCACCACGCAGCTCAAAGTATCTTCTTACCACATATACAAGTGTATGCTAGCTTGTGCTCTCTTTGTAAGGCTTGCAAATTGGTCGTTAAGCCAAATACAGCTCATAAGCAAAAGGAAAGTGCGTTTTTAAATAAAATTAAAAGTGGATACGGTTAAAACTACAGCTAAAAAGATGAGCAGATTATTTTTGGTTAATCTTGGGGGAAAACGACACAACGGTTACGGTTTCTTTTCTTTTTTAGTTCATTTGGTTTTGCTTAACATACTTACAAGGACCTTAATGAGGGAAACTTTGAATTTCACACAGCCTCCTCGCCTGCCTTCTGATGTTTCAGCAATCCTGGAGACGAGAGCCCTACGGATATACTCAATTCATACGGGGAGAAATTTGTTTGCCTTTCATTCTAATGAACTTTGTACAAAACTCAATTCATGAATATTTCAATGAGAATAAAAAACAACAGAACTCACTTTGCTGCAAACACAATCAAAACCTGCACGCCATCACACTGATGGTCTCACAGTCATTCCCCTTTGTCAGACACTGCAGAGGACGGACTTGGGCTACTTTCACAGGCAAAGTGGGAGATTTCCATTCCTGTTGCATAAAACCACCCAGGCAGAAAGTGGAGGCTCTCTCCTCTTGTCTTTTACTAATCAAATTCTTTTAACTTTTTTTTTTTTTTTGCCCTTTATGGAAATCTTTTCCTGTTGTAGCCACTGGTCAGGTTAATTGCAAAAGGAAAAAAACAAAAACAAAAACAAAAAAAACATTTCCCCATTTCCCCTAATTGATCCCTGGGGGTTCATGTTTTTTTGCTGCTTGTCTTCTGTTTCTGTTTGCGAAGGTGAGCCTCTATCTCATGCCTGAAGACCAGCATGCCCAGCTGCCCGTGGGAGGCCTCATTCATGGCCTTGGACTGCATGCACATCTTGTACTGCTCGGGGGTCAGCTCGTCCACACAGCGCTTCTCGTGCCAGAGGTGGAAGAGTCCCCGCACGGGCGTCCGCACCACGATGAGGTTGCTGTGGAGATACTTGCGATACAGGTGCACGTCCTCTCCGCCCCAGCCTTTGATGTCCAAATCAAACCCACCTGTCAGGAGAGAACACACTGCTGAGTCATGCTGGGCCCGCGGCTCCTGACCTATACGCGCTTTCCCGAGCTGCACAAGCGCAGGACTCTGCATGAAGAGCAGCAGCACTTAGGGGAGATGTTCCACTGACCCTCCACGTGTAAGTGTCCATCCGGGTCAGAGAACCAACTCCTGGCGATGACAAGATGGCAAACAGCGCCCCGGCATTTATTCAATATTTGCCTGCCTTCGGGAGCTCTGAGCAATGCCGACGATCAGCCCGAGCCTCTGATTAAGAGCTGCAGCAGCGTCCTAACTTCAACCTGAAACTGCCAAATGAAAACTCTCTGTTTAACTGAGGGCCTCCTCCTGCCACCTCAAATGGAATGAACAGAAGCATGCGGCGTGAAATGCAGTAGTGAAACAGGATCTGAGCGTGAAAAGAATCACATCCCACAAAGGCTCTTCCTTTTGGAGACTAAAGTGGTCTCAAGATGCTGGTGAAGTGACTCGTGTTAAAGGGACCGGCTTCAGTCACTTAGGAATGGACTCCTTGACAGCATGAGTAAAGGTCCCCTAAACGCTCACCTATGTTAGTTATGATGCCCCACATCATTTCTTAGCCCAAAGCCCACCATGTCTCAAGTACAACCAAAGAACCGCCCCCTTTTTGTCATTGTTCTTTCTCACGGGGAGATGTATCAATTCTTAAAAGAAACAGTGAAGCGATTCTCAACATCTCTTCTCAGAGCTACCGCATACCTGCAAACTGTGCTGCATGATCAAGGCTATGGCTGAAAGAGGGGGCTCACTCAGCGCAGGGGAAATCCCACCCCGCCCACCCCTGAGCTATGTATACGAGCGATCTGTGACCCCTCGGCGTGCGTGCAGGCAAAGTCCGTTCTGAGTCAAGGGTATGGAATTCAAGTCCTGATTCTCATACATGCTTCCCCTTCAGCTCTCTGGAGCTTCGGTTTCTCTCTCCTGAAATGAAGTAGGTGTCTGTCATAACCAAGTGAGATAAGTAATGTAAGGGGCAGTGCGTGGTTAGCTGTAGCTAATTTATTATTACCACTGGTATCATTACCACTTGTTTAAACAGAAGGTGCAAGAGTATATGATGCTTGCAAATTTATACAAGACTGCAAAGAATGGCTGGGGTACACCCACCAGTGACCCAAAGATTCATTCTGAGGTCATAGCAACAGCTTGTGGAGAAAGAGAACCCTTCCCAGCCTGCCATACCCATTTCAATTATGGCTATAATTATGCCCTATCTTTAAGGGGGGAAAATGTATTATAAGCTCAAATTTGATAAACATACATCATCACAAAATAATCTTTGCCTGTACATAGAACAAGAAAACAACAAGTTCCTTGAAATGGAAATCTTTTAGAATTTTTAAAAATATGTCATTTTTGGAAGTTGATTTGCGTGGAATCATTTAGGATTATTTTTCAGAGGCATCGAAGAACACCTGTGGTTCACTACCCACCACTCAGACCAACGTCTTGCTTCTTAGTGGACTTGACTTCAGGTTGTTTGATTTCTGTGAGGGTTCCATAGTCCCCACAGACCACTCACCTCTGAACAAAACCTGGGGCTGCTCAGACCAACTCACTGGCCTTAAAAAGAGCAGCCCTCGGCCTTGCGAGGTGGAGGCGGGGGTGGGAGGGACACAGACCAGGAGAGAGGCAGGTGAGCAGGCTCTGGGAGGCCCAAAGGAGACGGTGACATGGGAGTCTCCACACTGTGTGAGGGCAGGACCTCCCCGACTCCATTCGGGCTCGAGGGCCACCCTGACCTGAGCCCGAGATCAAGGGTTTCGACCCCTTCGTGCATTCCCTAGTCATGTATAATCAATCTACAGGGCTACTCCCTTCAGAGGCACGTGAGTGAGAACCACCCCGGGGGAAAGGGTGGGGCTTCCAAGGGGGACAGCAGACACTCTGTTCTCATCCTGACCATGGCCCTCACTTGACGGGAGGTCCCTCTGCCACCGCCAAGAACCTTGGTCTCAACTGTAACGTCAAGGCCTCTCCTCTCTGTGCGCTGGGAATGTGTGTGTGTGTGTGTGTGTGTGTGTGTGTGTGTGTGTATGCAGTGACTGTGTACTTAGAGCTTGAAGTGACATCTGGAATTTTCAAAGGTGCGGAAGAGAGAAATCTGGATCTTTTCTGGTGTGTGATTTTTCAAAATTCGCCACGTCACCCTATTTTGTAACGGATCTGCTCCTGCGGAGACCCGGGACGCTGCAGGACACGGCGCAGGAGCGAGGCTGGCCGGGAAGGCGGCATGGGAGAAATGTTTCGAAGCTGCCTTCATACGAGCTGCCTTTAATCCTCAGATGTGAGCCTTACTTGGGACGACTGAAAGGTGCTGGTGGAGATTATAGGGGCTAAAGTGCCAAGCACCTCCAGGTCCCCTCTTGGTCCGGCCCCCCGTCCACGGCCAGAGGAATGAACCTGACAGGCCATCCCTCAGGAAGTGGCACCACCTTTGCCACCAGGATCCCTGGAAGCTGACCTGATTCCCTCGCCGCCGCCCATCGGCCTCTAGGTGGCAGTCGAGATGCAGGCTTGTTGCAAATGGATTTGTCTTACCTATATTGATGAAGTCTGACCGATACTGACATGTCATCCCAAATCCAAAGTCTCTCCAAAATCCAGTTTCCTTCTTTATGACCTGCAGGGAGGGAAAGCATTGTCATTTGAGAGGAAGGTCAGAGCAGATAACAAGAAATAAAGACTATTCACAAACTCCTCTAAGCAAGTTGAATAGGGAGCCCATCCCAGCACGGATCCATCGGCACAACCCTGTGCGGGAAATGCAGGCGGATTTGAGGCCCTTTGGACAGTTGGGAATAGTCAGCTCGCCCGTCCCAGAGAAGTGCCTTGTGGTTTTTGGCACCTCTGGCTGGACTGTTCCTAGGGTGTAGGCATGAAAACACACACACACACACACACACACACACACACACACACACACACGTAAAAACAAACCAAAGAGCAGTTTTTTGAGCAGCGCCATGGAAAAGCCACCTCCGCGTCTGGCCCAACACCAGTGCCAGCGAGAATTCGAGGCCTCAGCCCCTCACACAGGGCCAGGCAGGGAGCCAGCAAAGGGCTCAGGAAGTTGAGAAAAGGAACAGAGAACAGCTCCGAATTCAGCGGCCCCAGCACAGTGTGCCAACGGGGCTCCCTCGGGGAGGGAGAGGAAAAGCCGGGGCTTCAGTGTGCAACTCCGGCTCTGCGCTCGCCGGCGGAGGAGAAGGGCACCGAGAGCCCAGCTTGTGAAGAAAGACTCTGTCCATTCATCTTGAAACTATTTTAGAACCAAACGGCTCCACAGAGCGTCTGCCAGGGTTGCCAGGGTTGCCAGGCTGCAGGGCTGCCGAGAGGCCAGCCAAGCGGTGGCTGTCTTTACAGAGCCGGATCCGGCCCTGCCCGTCTCTCACTTTGCAAGTAAATTTCCAAAGTACTTGCTGAAGCAGCAAGACTTTTTGAGAACTGCTTCTATAGTTTTGGCTGAGGTAATTCTGAGAATGGTTTTGGGACCTATTTTAATACATGATTCATTCTCGCAGTTAACATAGGTGCTTCGATGAAAGGAAGTCGCGAGGGGTGCGGAGGGGGGGGCGGAGGCTGCGGCAGGTCCCCGTCCACCTGGATTTCTGCACTTTCGGTCTGGGCCATCTGGCTCCTTTCGCAGCGAGTAAGAAACAGTGTGTGGCTTGTCCCAGTTTGACCACTGGCTGGCTTTTCTGCCTCAGGCAGGTCCCGCACTTCTTAAGCCTGTATTTCCCTTCCTATAAATGAGGAGGTTGAGCTAAACCATCCCCAAGGTCTCTGCCAGTTCTAAGATCCAAACATTTGTCCTATTACTGCTATTTCACCGCCCTGCAATTTCCCTTTACACCGCAGGCTAAGCTGTATTTGAGAAATGGCTTGCAGAAGGGCTGATGATCTTGAAAACTCTTCTCCTATGAAACAATCTTATTTTGTGCTGTTGTTTGCCCTGCTGCTAGTGCACAGCAGGACTGCCCGAGGAAAATCAAGACCAAACGGGGTCTTGTCAGTCAGTGTGGTCCCCGGCACGTGCTCGCCAATTCTCCTTCAGAACAAAGGTCCGTTCTACCATACTCCCATGTGACAAGACAATTCCACTAGTATCAACAGGAAAGATCTTTCAGGGCAGGAAAATCTGGAAAAATCTCCACCGGGTCATTTTTTTTAATAATAGTTTCTGTTTCATTCCCGTCATGCCAGGTACACGGTTTCTGTTGTAGCTAATGGCTTAATATCCTTTCCGCTGGCCAGGACACCGACAAGTCCTCTGGGCTTCTGGGTAAAGAATGGGGTCAAAGAGAAGCGCCAGTATCCAAATTCCAAATATTTGGCTGAGATGCACATAAAAATGTAAAAGAGAAAGCTCCCAACAGGAAAAAAAATGGGTCAGGGCTGGGAAGAAAGACAGGGCGGTGTGTATGTGTGTGTGTGTGGGGGGGCTTGCAAGAGGGTGCCATCTAGGGCCAGGATGAGTAGACACCATGCCTGGCAAGGCTGAACCGAGTGGAAAGTGACCCTCAGCGGGGGGACAGTGTGACAGAAACAAATGGATTTGTGAGCTGGGGAGGGAGCTATATAAATACTTATTAACACTGGCTTTAAAGTTGGCAAGCCACAAAAAGCCACTATCTAAAGAGCTCATTGAAATTTAGCCCTTGGTGGGAACTGATGTGATCATGCCCACAGCGTCTAATGTCAGGGCGAGATGGAGTGCACTTATTAGAGTTCGCTTATTAGAGTTCACTACCACCCCCCAGCTGTGCTGAGTCGCTGACTGGAGTGGTGCCCTCAGCAAGCAGCCTCGCTGGGAGTAGCACTCTCAAGTGAACATCAGACCACAACACGTTCCCATTTAAAGCCCTGGAGTGGTTTTAATGGCATTCTCTCTCATGCAATGAGAATAAAATCCACGAGGAAGACTCTATCCTGCAAAGGCTCCATGTGCCCTGGCCCCTACCTGCCTTGCCCATGTCATGTGCCCCTTATACTCTGTCCCTGGAATGCACCAGGCTCACCGTCTCCACAGCTGGATACTTGTAGGCTGTCTTCCCTGGGTCACCCTTTCCCTGCTCACTCTGGGGCTTTGATCCAATGTCATTGCTCAAAGCTGCCATCCTGGCGCTCCCAGCCACTGTCCATCCTTCCCACCCATGTCACATGCTACACCATCTCCTGGTTTACTTCCTCTCTAAACCAGGCTCTCTGAAACTACCCTATTTCATCTGTTTCTGTTAGCTGGCCGTCTTTGCTCACCACCACTGATGAATGTTAGCTCAGGCCTTTGGTCTCATTCACAGCTGTGTCTCCAGCATGTAGGTCACTGACTCACACATAGGAGGCACTCAATACATACGGTGAGTTGTCAGTTAACATCATTGATAGGTTCTGTGACTTTAAGCGAAGCTACGTACAACAAAACCAATTTACCATCGGCTAATTGATATTAACAGGAGTTGAGTTCCTGTGGCATCTCCTCAGCTTTATAATGAAATGAAACGACATTGAACAAAACAACATTATTTGAGAACCTGCTGTATTTCTCGAATGAATGAATGAGGAGCAGTCCTACAGAAGAGAGACCATCGAGCCAGGGGAAACAGACATGGTTCAGGTTGGAAATCTTGCCTGGGAATCCCAGTGGGAAAACCCTCAGAACTGTGTGGCGCTGGACAAACAGACAAAACCATTTTCTCCTTCCTGGGGTCTCAGCAGAGGGTTTAACTTCTTAGAACTTTGTCCCAAACATAGGAGTGCCACTGTTCTGGTCAAGCATCGAACAGATACATACCAGTGATGTCTAGCGGAGAAAGAAATCCTAAGATAAAGATTAGACTTTAAAAGAGAAACATCCCCTCCTCCTGTCCTGAATTTCCTGATCTGTTTGCAAGCGCTATCCTCATTTTTTAAAACGTCTTTGCAGGGCTGGCCTCCTCTTAAGTCTCGGGAGCACCCTCTCTCTCCCGACCTTCATTCTCTAGCACTGCCGGGCATGAATACACCAAAAAGGATAGCTGTCAAGCCTGCTCTCCCACAGGAAGTCTCCAGACCCACAGCTCTGTGGGCGATGCATATTCTAGGGTGATCGTTTTCTATTAAGGACCAAAACACAATGCACCAACCAGCGTCTCTCCCCAAAGACATGGAAAGGCGGCCGCCCTGCAGCTGCTCGGGGCGCTGGGAAGCAGGCCTGTCTGATTTAATGGTGTTGACTTGGACAACTGCCCATGAAGCAATCTGGGTCCTAAAGTAAAATAAATAACACATACTCAGGGGGAGTATTTCTTCTAAATATAAGAGAGTCTCCCAAGGACTGAGGTTGCATCAGAGCAGCCTCACGTTCACCAGAAACTCCAGTGGTACGTACATACCCCATGCAGTCCACAGGCCCCACGCTTAATAGCTTCAGGTCCCGTTTAATGCTCTGCTGTTAGCATCTTGAAATGCTTACATTCTGACCACGGGCCCCTGAGCTTTCGTTGTGCACGGGGCCACGTCAAGAAGGTGGCCAACTCTGGCTGTGAGCAGCAGACACCTTGAGCTACAGGGTCTTCTACGGCTGGGCTGGGTGCCCCCAACCCTACGCATTATCCGGGCCCTGAGAGCTCGGTGCGCACAGGATGCCAGGGGGCTGCGTGGGGCGTGCATGTGCCCCGTGGTAAGGCACAGGGCCGTGACAGTTTCTATTTCTTCAGAAATAAAGTATTCTGCAGCCACTGCTTTCAGAGATTTGGTTTAAGAACAGGCTCAAATGCCACCTTCTCCCAAATGTGTACTAACCCACATTCTCAGCAAGTCATCTTTTATCAGTATCTGCATTTTTTTAAAAATGAGGTGTCTTTTGGAGGGTGTCATGCTGGACAAGGAAGCGCCCAGGCTGCCTCTGTTCCAGGGGTCTGTAACAAAGGCGAGACTCCGTGCTCTCCCGCAAGTGTGAAGAGTGTGTCCCCTCGGCATCCTAGCCCGGTCTCTGTCACACGGGTGGCACTTGCATCCCTGACCCTGCCACTGACTTAGCAATCTGGGAGAGTGACATGCCTCTGGTCTTCAAGTGTCTCCTCTGTGAAATGAGTGGAATAACATCTCTTCACCTCGCTGAGAACTACCTCAGATGAGGTGGGCACGGGGCTGGCTCACAGAGGACCGTGTGGGCTGCACCTGTTGATGTTACTTTTAGTATTTTGCTTCCCAAATAAATGAGAGCAGACTATGCCTGGTCAGCGGTCTCTGTAAGTGTAAACTGAAGTGCAGTTTAGTGGTCATTACGTTTTGGAGGCAGGCAGAGGTGACGGTTGAATCAGAGAGAGGGTGAAGACAGGAGCCAGCATGCCATTCGCACACTGAACGGAGCGGCACAGAGTCCTCAGGTTATAATGATGGGTGGGATGTGTGCCAGACTGAGCTGGCAGGCACTGTGGGCTGTAGGAGTGGTGAGGAGAGGGCCCTGAGGTGGAAGGGGACGAGGAGACGCTGGGCAGAGCGCTCCCCTGGGGCTGGCAGGCACTGTGGGCTGTAGGGACGGTGAGGAGAGGGCCCTGAGGTGGAAGGGGACAGGAGAGGGCCCTGAGGTGGAAGGGGACGAGGAGATGCTGGGCAGAGCGCTCCCTGGGGCTGGCAGGCACTGTGGGCTGTAGGGACGGTGAGGAGAGGGCCCTGAGGTGGAAGGGGACGAGGAGACGCTGGGCAGAGCGCTCCCCTGGAGCTGGCAGGCAGTGGGGGCTGTAGGGACGGTGAGGAGAGGGCCCTGAGGTGGAAGGGGACGAGGAGACGCTGGGCAGAGCGCTCCCCTGGAGCTGGCAGGCACTGTGGGCTGTAGGGACGGTGAGGAGAGGGCCCTGAGGTGGAAGGGGACGAGGAGATGCTGGGCAGAGTGCTCCCCTGGAGCTGGCAGGCACTGTGGGCTGTAGGAGTGGTGAGGAGAGGGCCCTGAGGTGGAAGGGGACGAGGAGACGCTGGGCAGAGTGCTCCCCTGGGGCTGGCAGGCACTGTGGGCTGTAGGGACGGTGAGGAGAGGGCCCTGAGGTGGAAGGGGACGAGGAGACGCTGGGCAGAGCGCTCCCCGGGCCCAGTGGGTGGCTTGGGCGGCTGTCAAGCTGGGCCAGGTGCTGGAGTTTGCAAACATTTTCTCTGCGATCAGTTTTTAGAGTCAGTTTGTGAGGACAGTTGTTCCCAATGAGGAAGCAGGGTTGCAGAGTTGTGCTGGTGCCAGCCAGGACTGTGCAAGTTTCTTCCCACTCTGTTGAGTGACATCACGTCAGGAGCCTGAGATAGGCCACACTTGGGGAGTATTGACACCATGCGAAATGGCAGAGGCTATGAATCGGGCTCTCCCCAACCGCTGTTCAGAAAGTGGGTTGTTAAACATTTACTAGCACACCACTGGCTTTATGCCATATATATTTTTTCTTTTAATGGAATTAATCTGCACTTTGGAAATGCATCTCTGGCAGAGGGTGAAGGAAAGACTGAGTGTGGAAAAGGAAAGGGGTCTAAAGGGAAATGTGGTAAGAGGCTCCTGCCACGGCCCCGGCAAGAACTAAGCAGGCTGGAACCGGGAAAGTGGAATGTTGACAATTATTGAAGTTAGTGTCATTCCTTTCTCAGAGAGTTAGAGCATCAGCAAGTTTCATCTCAGGTGTAAAACACAAGAAATTCAGTATGAGTATAAGGTCACATGATGTTGCTTACTACTTATCACTAATGGTCTGTCCTCAAAAGTAAAGAAACAATCTGAAGACACACACAGAAATCCTCAGTTTGGTTTCCTTACTTTTGTCTGCAGACAAAATGTTATCAAATGACAGTGGCAAGAGCCAGAATAACCAGCACATTGACTATGAGGTCAGAGCTGCAGGGTTGCTGGGAAAAGTTGTCCTTTGTTTGCATAAATAACTTTTGTAAATAGGAACATTCTGGATCTACAATCTCCCTTCACCTTTGATACTGATGTATCCCGGGAAGGTTAACACGAATGTACAGTATTAAGAGATATGCACCATATCTCTCTAGACTGGGCCAAAATGAAGCCTTGGTCAGACGTCTTCCCTAATTAATCCCTCCCGAACCATTACTTTTTATTTTATACCTTCTTAGCTCCTACACGTCCTACCTCCAGTATATTAATTTCTGTAGTCTGATGTTCTCACTTGAAAATTTTATCATGTCATTTCCTTTATTTTTTCAGCTCTCATCTAGATCCTAAGCAAATCTATTTCTACTGCACCAGAGGAAGGAAATCCTAGTTTGGGCCTGAGTTCTGCTACCAGCCGGGCTGTGTAATCTTGGGCAAGTCTACAGAAAAGATGGGAGGAGTGGTAATGATCTCACAGTCACTTCTGAGCATACAAAACTGTTTCAGTTCTCTGACTCCTCGACTAACACCCAGACTAGGTCCCTATAGGCGGCAAGTGCTCTAGAAATGGCTCATCCAGTAGAGGATAGAATAACCAATACTTTTCTTTTTTGGATGGAGACCCTAGCATCTCACAGACAACTGCTGTCTTTCTCTGGAATGAACAGTCATAAATATTGACCCCCAAAAGATCACACTTATGCGGTCTAGGAGAGGTCGAAGGTATGTTTAGAGGTAAATGTTAGAGGTGGCAGGATACAGGTTCCAGCTGTGGACACAGCAACCTGAGCTCTGTTTCTGGCTTGGCCACTAACTCTGAGGAGCTGAGAAACAGGCTTCTCTCTGCACCCACTTCCCTGCAGGAAGAGTAACAACAGGATAAAACCTTAGCCTGTGAAAGGAAAAGAATTCCTTGAAAGCAAATAAGGTCTTTAGGAGTTTAAAGTCAAAACCTTAATCATGTTTGATGTCAACTGTAACTTTACTTAAAATCAAAGGAATTTTTATCCTTATTGGTTGAAAGGAAATAAATCCTGTCTCCCATTTCCACCTCAAGCCCTATTAGAAGCTTAGGACCCTTACAGAATGGAAATAACTTTTTCTGTGTCAACGAGGGTAGATAAAAATTGGTTTCGGGGGAGTGAAAACCTCTTACTGTGATTATGTATAAAGTACACACACACACACACACACACACACACACACAGGACATAAACAGACATTCAGCATATCTGTGGTATCAGAGTTGCACTGGGGAAGGGAAAACTGTATCATTACTGTACTGTACGGCATAGGTCCCGAGTGAAACCATGCTAGGACACGACCCTTGTTCAATCTGAAAGAACCCAAGCTAAACTTTTCTGGAACAGATCATTCCATCAGCTTCCAGAAGTTAATTGGAGAGGGGCACAGGATATAGCTGGAGAAAACAGGCTGGGCTACTCCTGGAAACTTAAAACACAGAATCCATTCTACAAAAGAATTTCATAAAACACATATATATTCTCAGTGAAAATCAGTTTACTCTCCCATCGCACAGAAGCACGAGACGTGGTCCTATCACATTTTCATTTTCACACAGCGGATTTCCTTTCCCCGGACTATGAGGCACTCAAAAGGAAGAAATACGGCCTGGCCTCAACAGGAGATGGAGCTCCCAATGCAATGAAGAGCAGATGGCTCCAGGTCAGGTGCTCCCCTGAGATTCAGCCTGAGCTAGAACACAGCTTTAGACAAGCCGGGCTGATCTCTTTGCAGGAAAATATCACAGCCCAACTTGTGGACTGACAAGAATGGGACACTGAATCTCACAGGGGCAGGCCTGTGTGGCACAGGGACCCTCTTCTGGCTTATCTCATCTCCCCGTTGCCTGCCCTGCTTCTCTGCTAAATGGACTGACTCCTGCCACCACCAACAGAGACCATTCAGCTTACAGAGATCCTCCTGGCTGTAGGGTTCCACAATCCATCACCACCTATACAGCAAAGAAGCGACCTTGTCTATGACAGTATTGAGGCTAATGTCCACCCCCAAGACACTCTGATATGTGGGAATGATAGCATGATGGGAAGGCATTGAATCTAGTACCCGCACCCCCTTCAAGGACTCACTCACTATGGGCTGGGGTGAGTCACCCCTTTCTGCCTTCCAGTTTCCATCTGTCAGATGGGAACATACATCTCACCTTTCTTACCTTGCAGGACTTGGTAATAAGAAAGGAAAATATGCTGCGTCCGTAATACAGTAATACTAGTTTCCAAAAACCATAAAAGAAAACTAGGAAGGTGTGAAATTACCTTTCTGTAAGGTCCTGTTCCTATTATTTTCCACTTTTAAATATTGCAAGCGCTTTTAATCAACAAGGCACTGGGCGCAAAGGCCAGAACATCAGCCAAACTTAAAAATTAACACAGGAATCAATCCACAGATGTCCACTCACCTCTACTCATGGTCAGGTGCCCCTGGTAATGAAAGACATGAAGCAGTCACACAAAGGCCCCCGGGGGGTGATTACTCACCAGCTGCTGTTCCAAGGGAGGGACCGCATCGTGATGGCCGTATATTATGCCGGGATTGTACTGACTGAAAAGGACTGGATAAAATACTTTCTTCCCTGCAAACCAGAAAACAAACATTTACTGAAAGCAACAGATAAGACGATTAGGTTTGTTCAAGTGTAGTCAACCCTCTGAAAGCTCCCAGATGTTTGCGTCCACTCTTCCTCTTCCCTTCACTCCACTCTAAAACCGACCTTCCATGTGCTGTACCAGGTAGACCAGATGAACAGACTCTCAAATACATCCGGCCTCTTAGCCCTGGAGTGATATTCAAAATATTGAGAGTCAAGAGGTGTGAGAGACAGGTCCTGAGGCTCTCTGCCCGGCCAGACATTAACCTTTTAATTGCTGGCTCGTGGGACAGTCAGAAGGGTCGCCAGGGGCCAGGGTGACTCTGGACAGCAGGAGTAGACTGAGGAAGCCCAAGGCAGTAACTCTGTACCAATTTACATGAAGAGCTTCAATATTCTAACAACTGACATGCCCATTCCAGGACAGTACTTAACAGCTGAATGTCAGTCTTGCCTAGGAGTCAAACTCCATGAAAAGAATTTCCGTATTGTGGGTTATTTCTGCTCAGAGCGCTTCCTCCCTCAGTGCCTGCCCGCAGCTACTCCTTTCTCTTTGGCTTCAGGAAGCTTCTCCAGGTCATGTCCTCCCCGCCACACTTTCCCCTGTGGAGGCTCACGAAAGCCGACCGCTCAGGTGAAAATGGAAAAGAGGTTATCAACATGAACTGGGGACAAAAAGTCTCAGAATTATGGTGGCCAACAGGCCCACACTGTCACACTAAAAGAGAAACCCAACCAGACGCTTTTGTCACTGGGGCGAGAGAAGGCAGGACATCAAGGTGGAACCGTGGAGAGGATGACGTGTGTGTGTGTGTGTGTGTGTGTGTGTGTGTGTGAGAGAGAGAGAGAGAGAGAGAGAGAGAGAGAGAGAGAGTGCGCGCGCGCGCGCACGTTCCCCAGGCAGGGGGCAGGCGGCAGGGAAGAGCCGACTCACAGAGCCTCACCTGGCTGTGTATTCAGCCGACACGTATTGAGGAACTCAGAGGTGAAGTAGATGTCAACGTCACAGAAAAAGAGAAGGACGTTGCTTCCCTTCCAGAAGCGGGCTCCGACATCAAGCCCCTTTCCGCGGGAAAACTCTCCGTTCAGTTGGATGAAGGTAAAGTTCCTGAAATTGGCGGCTCTGAAAGGGTGACAGACACAGTCACTCGGGCTTCCTGTCCAACATCATCACCTGGAAAATCCACGACCAAGCACCATCCACATCTGGCCCTGCTTCTGGTAACCCTGAGGGCACTGAGACTGCCAAGCTGACACAGAATGATCCAGACTCATTAGAAATGCACCAGGATTAAAGGTCTCAAGAACAGCCTGACCAGACAGTGGTGCAGTGGATAAAGCATTGGACCAGGACACAGAGGACCCAGATTTGAAGCCCCAAGGTTGCCAGCTTGAGCGCAGGCTCACCAGCTTGAGCACAGGGTCACTGGCTTGAACATGGGATCACAGACATGACTCCAAGGTCGCTGGCTTGAACCCAAGGTCGCTGGCTTGAGCAAGGGGTCACTCGCTCTACTGTAGCCCTCCCCCCAGTCAAGGCACATATGAGAAAGCAGTCAATGAACAACTACAAGGTGCTGCAACAAAGAATTGATGCTTCTCATCTCTCTTCCTTCCTGCCTGTCTGACCCTATCTGTCCCTCTCTCTGTCACACACACACAAAAAGGTACCAAGAACAAACACCTAGTGAAGTTTTAGTACCAGTTATTTCTTGTTTCTCAGTAATTTCTCCCAATGGAAAACTGTACTGTCATGATTAACAATTTTTTTTTTTTTGGCCTTCTAAGTCATCCCAATGAAACCGCTGAGCGAAGGAACTGAAATCCCATTGGAGTGGTCCCACCTAGCACCTTCTCATCTGCAAACTCCAGGAGCCAGTCCTGATGGTTTTATAGATGTCTATCCTGGATTTAAACCTGGATTCCTTCCCTGCCATCAGCTAAAGCGGCACAGCATGATCCGGAAAATGACAGACTGGGGTTCAGAAGAATGGGACTGCCTCAGACCTGGCTCCCTGTAGATGAACTCTGTGATCTAGGCAAACCCACTAATCTCCCAGAACCTCTGCCTCATCTGCAGAATAGGAACAGCACCTTCCTTAACTGTCTCACAAAGTGATTAGATAAATACTGCCTAGAGCAGTGGTAGTTAACCTGGTCCCTACCGCCCACTAGTGGGCATTCCAGCTTTCATGGTGGGCAGTAGCAGAGCACCCAAAGTATAAATAAAAAGATAGATTTAACTATAGTAAGTTGTTTTATAAAGATTTATTCTGCCAAACTTAGCCAAAATCTGACATAAAGTACTTGGTATGTAATTATTATTATATGCTTTAACTTGCTGTAACTCTGCTTTATAAATTTTATAAAGTAAAGTTACTTCCCTACTTCATAAATCACCATTACTGTGGAACCGGTGGGCGGTTAGAAAATTTTACTACTAACACAGATACGAAAGTGGGCGGTAGGTATAAAAAGGTTGACTGCCCTGGCCTGGAGCATTCAGCACTATGTAAGCATCAGCTGTTGCTGTTATTAGCAGAGGCGAGGATCCACAGGCCCATGGCGGCAAAGCCAAAATGTTTCTCCATTTGGCTGTTCTTCCCCGGGACCATCTGAAACGGGCTGTCCTGAGCACCAGTTCCAGGAGTGGATTCAGTACCTAGTGGGACAGGGACTGTCTCCCATCAGACAGAAGTGGAGAACCACTTTCAGTCCTATTCTAGCTCTTAATTCTACCTGGGCAGGTAGGTGCCTGGCACTCGGCAAATCCCCCTTTTCCTGCTGACATCGCCCTTCTTTTCATCCCTTGAGCCCTCCCCCACCTGGCCTATCCCTATCTCACAACGTCTCTCTAAGGATGAGTCAAAACAAGTCCAAAAACCCATTTCCACTGTTTAAAGTGTGTATTCCAAGTAACTAGTGCGGGTAAAGGTCAACAGAAATAAAGAGTCAAAGACTTTTCAAACGCTAAGTTGTACTTGTGACTGGTAATTTAATCAGTGGAACAAGTTCCACTCCCCCGGCCTTGACTTAGCACCTTCTTTCTGATCTGGGAGTGAGCTTTGTGTTTTGTCTCGGGAACCCGTGGGCCCAACTTTGTCCGAGTCTGCTGCTGGACATGCTTTCAGGTTTAGGTCCCGGCAGGAGACCTGGTGATGGGAAGGGCACCGGTGCATGAGTCAGGACTCCTTTATGGTAGAACGAGAGCACCGCATTCTATACTTTGTGATTTCCTATTATGAACCAGAGTCTGCAGTTTCAAAAGGCCACAAGATTACGCATAATTACATCTTCTTTTCTTCCTGGCTTTTGTATTACTGGCTGATGAACATTTTGAGTTTCTTATTCAATTCCTTTCTTTTATATAATAAGTTTGGTATATGGGGACTCCCCCTGAGTTATATATAATCATTCTGATAGAGGTTATAATGACCTGAGAAAGCTACAGTTTCTGCTGGAGACTTAATTTCTGTAATTGACTTGCCTTTCCCAGAACTGCTGGATTAAACATGATAAAAGATCTCGCTGTCTAATATGATTTACTCTAATACAACCTTCTTCCCACCACTGCAAGGAAATTCTCTTAATGTGACACTTCCCACAATAGCCCTTCATTAGAAAGAGCACTTAAAATATCACATAGAAACTAGGATTGTATTCAACGTATCATTTACAATTTTAAATCTAACAGCCCTAAATATTGAAATCGCTTATGAATTCTACTTACTGAAGACATCAGAATACAGTAAAAAATTTAGAGTAGAAACTTTAAACAATTATTTTAGAATTTTCTAGATTCTGAGCTTATATAAACCTGCTTATACAACTCTGTTTTAGCATTTGAAAAGATAAACAATTGACAAGCCATTTGCTACCCTACCTAAGAAAATGAGAACTCAAATTAATAAAATTATAAACAAAAGAGGAGACATCACAACTGGTAACACAGAAACACAAAGTATCATAAGACAGTATTACATATAATTATATGCTAATAAATTATGTAACTTAGAAAAATGAATAATTCATGAAACATATAATTTACCAAGACTGAATCATGAAGTAATAGAAAAACCTGAACCTATCACTAATAAGCAAGTAGATTAAATCAGTAATTAATCTCTCAACAAGTAAACTCCAGGACCAGATGGCTTCACTGGTGAATTTCAGCAAACATTTAAAAGTGAATTAATCCCAATCCTCTCAAACTCTTTCAAAATTTTGATTAGAGGAAAGATCACTTTCAAACTCCTTTTACAAGTCCAGCTTTACCATGATACCAGAGCCAAAGACATTACAAGAAAAGAAAATTACAGGCCAATATCCCTGGTGAATATAAATGCAAAAATCCTCAACAAAATATAGCAAACTTAATCCAAGGGTACATTAAGAGAATCATACAACATGACCGAGTAGAATTACCCCTGAGAAGCAAGGATGGTTCAACATATGCAAATTAATAAAAATAATACATCACATTAACAGAATGAAGAATAAAATCATTTTAATATATGCAGAAGAGAATTTGACAAAATTCAACATCTTTCATGATAAAAACTCAAAATATATATTAGGAATAGAAGGTATGTACCTCAAACGTAAGGCCATATGTGACAAGTCCACAGCTAGCATCATACTCAGTGGTGAAAAGTTAAAAGCCTTTCCTCTAAACTCAGGAACAAGACCAGGGCTCCCACTCTCACCACTCCTATTCAACATAGTACTAAAAGGCCTGGCCAGAGCAATCAGACAAGAAAAAGAAATAAAAGGTATCCAAACAGGAAACAAAGAAGTAAAATTGTCTGTCTTTGTAGATGATGTGATCCTATATATAAAAAATCCTAAAGACTCCAAAACACATTATTGATCAGTGTCACCCTGTTAAAGTTAATTTTCTAAATAAAAGTTTTAAAAAGACTCTAAAACACTGCTAGAACTAATCAGCAAAGATAGTAAAGTTGCAAGATAAAAAACAAAACATGAAAATTAGTGTTTCTATACACAATGAACTATCTGAAAGAGAAATTAAGAAAGCAACCCATTTATAATAACATGAGAAACAATAAAATAGAAAGGAGTGAAGCACTGATACATGCTACAATGCAGATGAACCTCAGAAATACTAGCTAAGTGAAGAAGCTAGGAACAGAAGGCCATGTGGTATGATTCCATTTATACGAAATACCCGGAATAGGTAAGTCCCATTTTTGTCAAACGTTTTTTCTGTATGTACGGAGATGGTCATGTGGTTTTGTATATTAGGTTGTTATGTCAATATTGTTTGTTAAGTCAATATTGCATTCCTAGGATAAATCTCACTTGACAATGGTATATAATCCTCTTGCTATGTTGCTGGATTCAGTTTGCTAGTAGTTTGTTGAATGTTTGTGCATCTGATATTCATAAGGGATATTGGTCTGTAGTGTTTTTCCTTGTGAGGTCTTTTTTAAATTTAGTTTTTAACTATAGTTGATATGCAATATTGTATTCGTTTCAGATGCACAACAGAGATTAGACATTTATATAGCTTTACAAGGTGATCACTGTGAAATGTCTAGTCAACATGTGACACCATAAACAGTTATTATGAAATTACTGACTATATTACCTATGCCTGTGATGCCTTTATCTGGTTAGATATCAGGTTAATACCTGCCTCACAGAATGCGGTGCGAAGTGTTCCCTCCTCTTCTCTATTTTGAAAGTTTGTGAAGCACTGGTATTAATTCATCTTTAATGATTGGTAGAAATTATCAGTGAAGCTATTTGGGCCTGGGCTTTTTGCTGTTGTCGTTGTGGAAAGTTTTAAAATTACTATTTCAATAATTTACCTGTTATTTTATTAAAACAATATCTTTATACATGTGTGTATAAATCAATACAGATTTATGATTATTGCTTTATGCAGTTATCTGTTCAATCATATAGAAAAAAATGCTGTATTTTATATTCCCCTATCAGTTACGTCTACTTGCATCTTTTATCTCTTCACCCGGATTTCACTTTGTGTCTAGTGTCCCTTCATTTCAGCCTCAGGGGCTCCTTTTCATGGCATGTTTGCTAATGATGAAGTCCCTCTGTTCTTGTGTATCTGGGGATGTCTTAATTCCTCATTCATTTTTGACCGATGCTTTTGCTGCTGATAGAATTCTTGGACAAGCGTGTTCCTTTCAGCACTTCCTATGCAATCCCACTCCCAGCCCCCATTGTTTCTGAAGACAAGTTAGCTACTTCCTAAGGATCCCTTGGACCTAATGGGTTGCTTTGCTCTTGCTGCTTATAAGACTCTTTTTCTCTTTGTCTTTCAACCATTTGATTATGATATGTCCGGTGTGAATTTCTTTGAGTTTCCCTATTTGGAGTTTTCCTATTGTTGAGTTTCTTGGATAAGTTATATTTTTCATTAAATTTGAGGAGTTCGGGGGCCATTATTTCTGAAACATTTTTTCTGCCCTTTCTCTCTTGCCTGTCTTTCTGGGACTCCCATTACTATGTCTATGCCAACATGCTCGATGGTACACTACCAGTCTCTGAGGTTTGTTCATTTTCTTGATTGGTTTTTTTTTTATTTTTGTTTCTCAAGTTAGATCATACCATTGACCTATCTTAAAGTTCACCAATTTTTTCTTCGGCCCGTTCAAACCCAATATTAAGCACCCTCCCCACCAACTGAATTTTTCATTTTAGTTATTTTTACTTTTCAACTCTAGAATTTCTGTTTGGTTCTTTTTTATAACTTCTATCCTATTGTTTGGTGAGACATAGTTCTATTTAATGAGATATGGTTCTAATTTTCTTTTGTTCTTTAAATATGGTTTCTTTTAATTCTTTGAACATTTTTAATAGTGATTTAAAGTCATTATCTAGTCAGTCCAACACACCTGGGCTTCATCAAAGACAATGTCTAATGATTAATGATTAATTATTTTCCCCTGTGCATGAACCAGATTTTTTTGTTTGTTTGTTTCTTTGTATGCTTCATGATTTTTAAAAACTGAATATTTTAAATAATATAATCCTGGAAATCAGAATCTCCCCAGGATTTGTTGTCGTACTTTGTTGTTTGTTTGTTTAGTGATTCTCATGAAATAATTCTGTAGTCTGTAGTCCTTGCTGTGTGTGACCACTAGTAATAAACTAATGATGAGACAGAGATTTCCTTATATTCCTGGAACCAATAAGTCTCTAAATCTTTGTCTAGGAACTTTGTGTGTGTGTTGGGGTATACCACTAACACTCAACTAGGCAGTTAACAACTTACCTTAGCCTTACTTCCTCATTGCACAGAGCCTCAAGGTCATCCAGAGATGAAATTAGGGCCTGGTCACGTCTTTCCTCAGTATGAGCACAGCCCTAGCTGTGCCTGCCCTTCTGGATCCCCAGAAAATGTACTTTCAAGCCCCTGTGAAGACCTCATTCCACAGCTTCACCTTTAAGCTTTTTGGTTAGTCTCTTGTTTGCCCCAACTTTTAAGGACCACTTCAGGCAGCCACAAGTTACACACTTTCTATGATTGTTTTATGACAAATACCTCCTGGAGAAAAGGCTTTTCTCCACTGCAGAGCTCTGAGTCAAGTCAACTAAAGACAACCTTGTAAGTGGGGTCTTTCAGGGGATCCCAAGAAAGACCAGATAATGACAATTTTCTGGGAATGATGCTATAAAGGCACTCTAGCCCCATTTGGCCCCTGGTGGCTGCCTGGCTGTGGTTCTAGAATCCTGTGCTTTTGGGCTGTTGAATTTCATGGCTACTGAAGAACTGACGGGGGTTTGGTGGGAATAGGGCAAGTTAAAGCACCACGGAGCTCCCTGCTCACACCAAAATTCAGTCATTATTCTAAGATAAACACTTTCCAGATTGTTGCAAGTTTTGTTTAATTTCTACAGATCTTAAAAAGTGGATTCTGACTGTTTTAAACAATTCTCTCATTGCTTTTAAAGAGGAGGGTGTTTGCAGAGTCTTTATGTCACCATTTTTGCTGACATCACTTTCTTTTACCTGTTGCATTATATTCCATTGTACGACGAACTTAACATTATTTAAATTTTTTCAGAATACACTTTCACGATCTGTTTATATGGAAAAAAATGTAAATCTTCAGAAATGTGAGGCTAGTATAAGTACCCACACTCCCTTAACCTAGATTCACCAAGGGCTAACATCTGCCGTATGTTCTTTCCTTCTTCCTCTGAACCACTTGAGAGTTGGTTGCCGATCTCCTGACAACTACCCTCAAAGATAAGTATCTTGCAAAAACCAGGACATTCTCCTTTGCAACATTACAAAAATATAATAATCACACTCAGGAAATTTAACACTGTCATAAAACTATAATCTCTATGCCATGTCCGAATCCCCCAAAGAACAATTTAGAATTCCAAAAAATACAGGCACATCTCCATAAAGAGCCGGAACACCAAGAAGAATCACGCTAGCCCAGGGGTCTCAAACTTGCGGCCCACCCACCAATTTTGTGTGGCCCGCAGACTGGCCTGCAGATTAATCCATTGCTGAGTGAGACTGCGTGGCCCGAGTGCTGCTTTCATGTGGGAGTGGCTTCCCAGGGTGCCTGCCTTCATGTGGGAGTGGCTTCCCAGGGTGCCTGCCTTCATGTGGGAGTGGCTTCCCAGGGTATCTGCCTTCATGTGGGAGTGGCTTCCCAGGGTGCCTGCCTTCATGTGGGAGTGGCTTCCCAGGGTGCCCGACTCCTCATCCACTTGGGAGGGATTCACTTTAGCAGATGACATTATCTAAAAGTTCCGCAGCTCAGAAAAATAAAATACAACAATTCTGCTCAAATTTCAGAAACAAATCAAAACAAAACAGACCAAAACCTCCCCCCCCCCAGGCCCTGGCCGGTTGGCTCAGTGGTAGAGCGTCGGCCTGGCGTGCGGAAGTCCCGGGTTCGATTCCCGGCCAGGGCACACAGGAGAGGCGCCCATGTGCTTCTCCACCCCTCCCCCTCTCCTTCCTCTCTGTCTCTCTCTTCCCCTCCCACAGCTGAGGCTCCATTGGAGCAAAAGATGGCCCGGGTGCTGGGGATGGCTCTGTGGCCTCTGCCCCGGGCGCTAGAGTGGCCCTGGTCGCAGCAGAGCGACAGCCCGGATAGGCAGAGCATCACTCCCTGGTGGGCGTGCCGGGTGGATCCCGGTCGGGCGCATGTGGGAGTCTGTCTGACTGCCTCCCTGTTTCCAGCTTCAGAAAAATGCAGAAAAGGAAAAATAAATAAATAAATAAATAAATAAATAAATAAATAAATAAAAAAAAACCTTCCTCCCCAAATTTTCTTCTGGGGTGTCCTGATAAATTCTTCCTGAGGGTACATGTCAAATAAACCCCTTCAAGGAGGCATGACATGCTGATACACACCGTGGCAGGCAGGTACCTGACAACACACTATAAAAACCCTCTGTCATGTCACATAGTTGCAAATGCACTGTCTCATTTCCAGTGCTTCAGTCTCAGAGCGAACCTCTCTGAGAGATGTCTCTGTGTCCTCATGGCTAACAAAGATGAGCTCACAATGTAGAGAACCTCTCTGAGAGGTGTCTCTGTGTCCTCATGGCTAACAAAGATGAGCTCACAATGTAGAGAACCTCTCTGAAAGGTGTCTCTGTGTCCTCATGGCTAACAAAGATGAACTCACAATGTAGAGAACCTCTCTGAGAGGTGTCTCTGTGTCCTCATGGCTAACAAAGATGAACTCACAATGTAGAGAACCTCTCTGAGAGGTGTCTCTGTGTCCTCATGGCTAACAAAGATGAGCTCACAATGTAGAGAACCTCTCTGAGAGATGTCTCTGTGTCCTCATGGCTAACAAAGATGAGCTCACAATGTAGAGAACCTCTCTGAAAGGTGTCTCTGTGTCCTCATGGCTAACAAAGATGAGCTCACAATGTAGAGAACCTCTCTGAGAGGTGTCTCTGTGTCCTCATGGCTAACAAAGATGAGCTCACAATGTAGAGAACCTCTCTGAAAGGTGTCTCTGTGTCCTCATGGCTAACAAAGATGAACTCACAATGTAGAGAACCTCTCTGAGAGGTGTCTCTGTGTCCTCATGGCTAACAAAGATGAACTCACAATGTAGAGAACCTCTCTGAGAGATCTCTGTGTCCTCATGGCTAACAAAGATGAGCTCACAATGTAGAGAACCTCTCTGAGAGGTGTCTCTGTGTCCTCATGGCTAACAAAGATGAACTCACAATGTAGAGAACCTCTCTGAAAGGTGTCTCTGTGTCCTCATGGCTAACAAAGATGAGCTCACAATGTAGAGAACCTCTCTGAGAGATGTCTCTGTGTCCTCACGGCTAACAAAGATGAGCTCACAATGTAGAGAACCTCTCTGAGAGGTGTCTCTGTGTCCTCATGGCTAACAAAGATGAGCTCACAATGTAGAGAACCTCTCTGAGAGATCTCTGTGTCCTCATGGCTAACAAAGATGAGCTCACAATGTAGAGAACCTCTCTGAGAGATCTCTGTGTCCTCACGGCTAACAAAGATGAGCTCACAATGTAGAGAACCTCTCTGAGAGGTGTCTCTGTGTCCTCACGGCTAACAAAGATGAGCTCACAATGTAGAGAACCTCTCTGAGAGATCTCTGTGTCCTCATGGCTAACAAAGATGAGCTCACAATGCAGTCGGTGTCAGCTCATGCCAACTCATCTACCAGTTACAATTTTTAAAAATAATTTCCTAACTCATGGTCAATATCATTTCATTATAACATTGATAAAACATCATAGGAACTTAACTCTTATTTACATCAATTAGCCTACAATAAAATTGGTTTCATTATAAATTATTTCACTTGAAGTCACAGAACCTCTTGATGACATTAAGTGAGGGCTTTTGTACATAGCTCCATGCAAACGTCGACCGAAGCCAGCATTTCTCAAAGTGTGAGCCATGGGCCACCCATATCAACATGTGGAATTCATTCTAAGTGTCAGTTCCTAAGCTTCATGTCAGGCCTATTGATTCAGAACTTCTGGGGCTGGATCCCAGCTATGTACATTTTAAAAAGCATCCCAGGTTATATACGGCACAAGAATATTTGAAAACTACTGAGCAAGGCTTTAACCTGAGATTAACTGAGATTAACCTGAGATTAAATTAAAATTTCATGAAACAATATTTATCCTTACTACTTGTGATGCACTCTGATATCTTGTATCCACTCTGTTTCAATGTTTTTAAAACATTGAACATCATCCAACTGAATCTATTTCACAACCCGCTAATGAATCACAAACTGCAGTTTGCAAAACACTGGCCTCTAGCAATCAACTGCAAGGTAAAGCTGAACTGGATGACCACAAACCCAGCGGCTAAATCGTCGCCCAGTCATTAGACTGGGTTAGTCTTAAAATATATACACTTAGCTGGATACAATGCCGATAAGCAAACAAGATAAATTTCATTTAGACTGACTTCAAATCTTATTACTTTCAACGAACAATGATGGCTTTTAGGATGGAGTACAGTGGATTGAAATTTTGGTGCAATTTAAAGGCTAAGAGTCCTAAAAATTCACAGAGGTTCAGATGCTGGCTCTCCAAGCTGCCCAAGATGGCAGCCTTAGTAACAACCTTGCTAAGGATCAGGGTTTTGTTTTGTTTTTTTTTTAATCTACAAAATGGGTCAAATAACAGCATCTATCTTGTAATGTTGCTGTGAATATTAAATAAGATCTTATACATAAATAATACTAATTATTATTCAAAGATAAGATACATTTGAATAAGGGTTATACCATCTTAAAAGAATGATAAAGATGATTAAATAAACCTTCTATATAAGTTTTCACACAAATTGCTATGTGTACTAATTTAGTATATACCAGGCATTATCCTTCTTTTGGTAAAACACTGAACATTGTCTGATTTAAGGCACCCTGGTAAGGGCTGGAGTTACAAAGAGGTGTGTAATATGGGACCACTTATTAAGCAGCCTTTAACTTAGTTTGAACGTCAAAAGGAATGTAAATACCAAATCACGTGCCAACTGCCAAACATAACCGGTGCTGAAAGGGAGTGCTGACCCAGGTGGCGCTGGAAGGGCAGGGGATGTAAGTAGAAAGGGGGGTGGAGAAAACGCCAAGTAGTAGAGAAAATGGGAGCAAAGGCCAGAGGGGCCGACTATGCGCCCGGCTTAGCTGGGAGCAGTAAGTGTGGAGACAAGGTTAAGAGTGAGAGCCAGCGTGGGTACCAGGCTGGGGCGTGGGTGCTGAGGCAGGGTGGTCAGGAAGGGGGCACGGTGGTACAGCAGTGTGCGACCACCTAGGGTGGCTGCAGAGCGTGGAGCTTTCCAGGCAGAGGAGGGCGGGTCAAAGCGACACAATGGATGGGGTAAGACACGCCCCAAGGCTGACACTGCAGACGTCACCAGTTAGCAGAATGAGGAAGGACATCAAAACACAGAAAAAGTTATCAAAGTTTCTGTAGCATCTCTTCAAAGCCCTGATCAATTCGGTCTCTAACGTGAAGTTCTCTGCTCTGGGTAGATGAACCTCTGGAAATTTTTCAAAATTTTAAGTTAAAGATCCCTCCCTCCCACTCAAATGATGTCACTTTTTCTGTTCAGAGTCTATTCATTCTTTGCTCATCAAACAACCTTGACTGAGAACTCAGCTTGCCAGGTCATTTGATATGGTAAAAAAAAAAATGCCTTGATAACATCAGTCCTTAAGCATTCTAGTCACTCGAAAGGGTATTTCCCATCACAACGTCTAAACTGGCCAGCCATTCATCCATCGGACTTGTGTAAAGCTAGTAATATGTATCCATCTATCATCAAATGTCTGGTCATCCTTTGATGACCTAGGAAGAAGTCAGACCCAACAGGACTGAGGTTCTTGATCGTGGCTACACTTCAGGATCACCTGGATAGCTACATAAAAGTACCTCGGAATGAGTGGCCAGCTGCAATCAAGGCCAGTCACGGGCATCTCCTGGATGGACTGCCACTTTCTCAGACAACAGCTCTCAATCCTGGCTGCATGTTAGAATCACCTGGGAAACTTTAAAAAGATGCATGCCCAGGGATGGACACTTCCAGAGATATTAAAAGCTATCCTGTGCAGAGGACACGGATTCTAATAATTCATGCTCCTCATGCCTAAGCATAGATGAAAAGGATATTGCAATGCATCGCAGTTGAGAGGTTTCTATTTCACATACATTTAGGATATTTGACTATTTTATTCTCTTTGATCTCCCTTCAACAGAGGCTACAGCTTTTAGCTGTTACTAGTTTTAAACTCTTAACTCCTTATTGATTTAAAACAGAGGTCAGCAAACTTTTTCTGTAAAGGACAAGAGAGTAAAGAGTTTAGGCTTTGTGAGTCATACAATCTCTGTCACAACAAATCAACTCTGCAGTTGTACCAGAAAAGCCACCATAAATCACATGTAAACACGTAAGCATGCCTGCATTCCCAATAGAACTTTATTTACAAAAAGTGGTGGAAAAAATTTGGCTAGTGGACTGCCTCAGAACGTTTGAGTAATTATAATGAGCATTCAGACCTTGTGCCTAGTAATACAAAATTAGTAACAAAGCATGCAAATAAATACAAAAAGGGCACTCAATCTTAGAATGTTATCCTGTGACTATCGTTCTATTACCATTTACCAGAAATTCAAATCAGAGGCCCTGTTTCTATTTAGACCATATGGATTTATTCTGACCATTTCTGCCACTGAGTATTACTAACTACCCTCCAAGGTTCACTTAATGAGAAACTACCACCCCCACTTTTATACCCCCAATTATTCAACTGAAACCCTGTAAACCTCCATGGCAAACCCAGGGGAGCACGCCAATACCATTCTTCCTCACTAATAGAAAATGCCATAGATATTTATTTAGTTAATAAATACTTGTATATGTATTGTGGTAGGAAAAAAAAATCCATCTCTGCTGTTGTTGAATACATTTATTCCCCCATACAACTGATCAATGGGGTATAAATATACAACCCTAGGTCTAAAGGTTTTGGTTAAATAATTTCTGTTCAACTGAGTAGATTTAATTAAGGCTCCTGCCCCAGCCATCACTCTTGGCTTCCCCTCAATCTCTCAAAATGCATAATGAATGAAAGTCAGAAGGGTGAGACCATGTGGGTGAGAGCCAAGCATGGATATCTCCCCCGCTTATAGGCTGTGGCTGAGATGGAGCTCACGGCCCAGCTGTACCCCCCTAATTACCGCTTTGTGGCATCAAGACCTCAAATCTGCAGTGCCAAGAGGGCGGCCATCCAGTCGTGCGGAAGCCCAAAGAAGCCCGGGCTCCTTATCTCTGCTGCTCAGGACAGTTTATATCAGAGTCAAAGTCAACACCCTGCACAATGAGGACAGCATCAGGCAGGGTGGTGTCCCCGGGAAAGAGGGCACAGAATTCTCCCTGCACATGGCCAGCAGTCAACCAATCCCCTAGTCCACCCACAGTATTAAGGAAAATAAAACACAAGCGGGAGTTTCAGCTTTGGATGTGTATGAGCTCCGTTATCAGGACTCCTGCTTACGGCTCCACGTCGTACTTACTTGGAAGTGTTTTCAAGTATTCCCTTGACCTCATTCATGTCTTCTTTCCCAAAGTAAACCACGGTGAGATGAACCCTCCCATCCTGTTGGATGCATGTCTCCCTAGAAAACAAAACACATGCATGTCTGGACCTGTTTTCCGAATAACAGTAAAAGCCCAGACAAATACCTATTTTGTAAAAGTGCAAAAGGGTTTTAAAGTAAACTGAGTGAACGCCAGGAGAGCAGAGATGGGGATTTCTGGCTGACCGTCCCAAGTACCTGAACTTGTACTTATCTGAGAACAATGAACTTTGAATGCGCAGGTTTGGTAAATGACAACTCCGAGGCCACAGGTCCAATCGGCCATAGGCCCAGCCCACTGGGACCATCCAGTGTCATGACAAGGACATTGATCCTACCCTTCTTTGCCAGAAGAAGTCTATGAAATAAAGGACACACAACTTGCACCTTATAGACAGCGAACAAAAGTCCAGAGAGGGTGAGACTAGAATTCTTGTCTACGACTTTTCTGTTGTGCACCAGTTTTGAAGACCCCATGTGTAAACGTAAGAATGACATCCTTTCCCTTGGGACTGTAGAAGCCCTTGGGAACACACAAAGGCTGAGAGAATGATACAGCAGAAGTGCAGGAACTGCCTGTCACCCTTCCCAATAGACACAGTCACCTTCACTACATCCCCATGTCTCCTCTCTGTGACTCTGACTGTCCCAGGCACCTGGCACCTCACGCTCCAACCAGGCAGCCCTCTCGGGGCCGGGCCTCCGGCTCTGGGCTGGTCTACGCCTGCATTCCCCTCCAAAGCTTACGCTAGTTGCCATGTCCTGTTCCCTCAATGGTAACACCTAGCTAGCATGGAACGATCCTCTGCTGAGGGTTTATTTTATCTTTACATGTAACATGTGTATACATGCATGGGAAGATATGTGCATGTGAATTAATATATGTGTATATGTAAATATGTGTATTTAAACATGTGTTTATGTGTATATATCTGTGTATACATTTATATGCGCATGTGAATAATTTTAACAGGTGTTTTCTGGAAGCGTGTTAATGGAAAGATTCTACCGGTGAGATAATATTTTATGATATTTTGATATTTTGCATGTATTTCCATCTTATTTCTTTCATCTCTGTGTCAGCTACCTTCCTTAACCCCCAAAGAGCAATCCACATCATAGCTTTCCAGAAATCCCTAAGCTCTAATTGCAGAGGCCAATTTATTCAATGCATTTTATAATGACATCAAAAAGGAGCGATTGTCTAGCTCAGGTTGCTGGGAGAAATCCAAAGAAATAAAAGATATAGTTCCTGACCTCAAAAATCTTACATAAGAAATAAAACGAGCTCAAATCAAATAAGGACAATTTGTGGCACCGATAACCATTATAGAGAATCCGGAAAGCACAGGAAATTCTGTGGGCCGGAATGGCTGGGGCTCTGAAAGATGGACAGGGTTTAAAAAGGGAGAGAGGAAGAAAAGAGAATTCCAGGTGGAAGAAACAGAAGGGAAGATTATACTGACCCCGGGTCAGAGGCATGCAGCGCTCACCCAGTTCACAGACGTGGCTCTGAGAATGGTGTTTGTTTCCTGTGGAAGAAAGGTAAGAGTTGCCCCTGAGACCCAGACTGATGGCAGAGCTCTTAGCAGCGGAGAAGGGTCCAAAAACAGAGGCCCAGGATGTGACAACGTGCTTCAAAACTGAAAGCTCCCTCAGAGCCCCCGTCCGGCAGAATGAACCATCACCTACTGACAATAAAATCCTCTGTACATAAACGAGCCCTTCTGTGCACCCGCCAGGTAGAATGAAAGCACACATACAGTGCAAAGTGCCCCCAAAAGTATGCTTTAAAACTGTGTGTGCAGCTGGAAAAAAATCCATCCCAGGATCATTAGAGGGTCACCCACCGAGCCTGAATAAAAAAAAGTGTTCTTGGTTGTTGTTGTTTTTCTAGAAACATCTTTGCTGGCATTTTAAGGTCCATTCAAAGCACTTCTGTTTTCAAGGAATAAAACAGATACAATGGACCTTTACTTTTCATTCACTGATAAGGCTTCCCAAAGAGGCAAAGCAGAATTTGTTCCGAGGTCCACTCTGGGGTTCCATTCTATTTATTCATTAATTCCTTTCTTCATTCAACAAACCACCATGTGCCAGATACTCTACCGGGGAGCTTAAAAAATGAAAGGCATGTCTGCCCTTGAGAAGCTCTCTATCTATTATTCATGACTGGAACTGCCTATAATGCAATGAACAAGCACTCAACGAGAGAATGAGCACAGTACTATGGAAACATCGCTATCTGTCTGAATGGTCTTGTAATGTCTGTATTTTTTTCAAAAGAATTCTCACTAGACTCTATCCCAATGATGTGAAGAGAAAGAGTGTGTATGTGGGTGACTGTATACATGAAGCTGTCTGCGGTCTGCTGTAATTATTTGTACCTGGACAAAGCCTGCCTGGATCCTTTGAGCTAACTTATTTTGCAATGCATTGTTCTCATTATAGTCAGATTAAAAAACAAAATAACCATATGTGTCCCTATTGGGGAACCAACCATCCAGTTTGCCTGGGATTCTCCAGGTTTTAACACTGAAAGTCCACATCCCAGGGAACATTTCAGGCCCAAGGAAACTGGGACAACTGGTCGCCCTACCTGCCTCAGAGCCTTTACAGTGCATTAGAGGAAATGGACAGCTGAAGAGCTATGGTACCAGGCAGGGTGGGATCACTGCAGTAACAGCTGGGTGGTCTACAAAGGGTATTTACCTTTTAAAGGACACTGTTTTAAATACATTAAATTCAAGCGGTAATAATTGCAAACCACGTACCAAAAATACAGAATGGCAAAAGTCTTGCTACCAATAAATGACCAATGAAAGGGACATACTCTTCTACCTTAAATATTACAAGGGGGGGGGGTCCAAGGAAAGAAATGGAAGCCTCTAATTTAGCCTCATGTGGCTCCCAGCTCCGGCGCCTGCCTGCAGAAGAGGAGCTGGAGAAGCAGCTGGGGTGGGGAGAAGGCAGCCCAGGGGAACGGCTGGTCTGGGAAGAGACCGGAGCCCCAACTCCCACTTCAGGATGTTGGCACCGGAACAGCCAGGGTGGAATAGTTGGCCTCTCCACATCCTATGCGAAGTAGAGAAAGCAGGTAGAACTAACCCAGTTATGCTGTGTGAGGTAACCTCTGCAAGAAAGGGTGTACTTGGCAGAACCAAAGGGCAAAGACCATCACGTCTGGTCAGGATCTGTAATAAAAGCAGGAAGAGAGGAAGGGGCGAGAGACACTGGCCGCCGGACGAAGCACCTTGTCTGTCTGCCCCTGACACCCACATACCTTTAAGTAGAGTGGGAGTTTTGGAAAGAGCTGCTAAGGACAACAAGCAAATGAAATAAGAGAAGTAAAATAATGGGGCTGACTCTTGCTGATGTTCACGCCTCAACTGAGGGTCCATCCTAAGAGCCGAAGATTCACACCTCGGGTGAAAGATCCGTCCACAACGAGGCAGACAGAGCCTGGTGCAGCTCACAGACCCGGCCCGGGACTCAGAAGAGCTGCAGGAATGGGAAACCTCCAACCGAGGCTGCACAGAACCTCGGCTGAGCTCTTCCTCTCCTCTCCTCGTTCTCCTGGACTACAAATGATGGAGCTAGAACAACAGATAGCCTGTTGTCAGAATACAGCCAGGAGCGGGGCACAAACGCTTCTCAGTCACGACGCGGAAGGAGCCAGGGAGAAGCCGGCCACGTCAGAGCAAACAGTCTGGGCGGCCCTCCGTCCCACGCAGGGGAAGGATGAGGACAAACAGCACAGCTACCACATTTCAACAGTAACAACAAAATTCAAAGAGGAAAGAGAACGAGAGGATTAAGAAAGCAGCAGTGTTCAAAAAGCCAGCACAAAATCCAGTCTGAAAGAAAATACAACTCACACAGAAGAAAACGTCTTACAAATGTTTCCCACTTTAATAAATATGTAAATTCAATTTTTAAAAGTTCAAAGAGGAAATAACCGAAATAACAGCTTAAGGTTCACAGGCACATTCTATGCTCAACAAATGCATTAATAAACAATACAAACAAAAGTAGTAACTAAAAATACCAAGGCATGGAAAAGAGATACCTGAAAAGCAAATTCCTTGCCTAAAGGAAAGGCTTATGTGAAAGCGATCAAAGACCAAGGTACCAACAAACAGAAGCTAAAAACATGGAGAAAACCTGAGAATATGCGAAGCAGAGACTCCAACAGACGAAGCAGGACAAGTACTCAAAATTAGGGCAGCAAAAATGTTCCCTGAAATTAAAGAATCACACAGGATAAAAGGAAATTAAAGTACAGGAAAACTTGAGCCAGGACCGTAGACACTGGGAGAAAACATACACTGATTAAATTACTATGCATCACAATGAAAGAAGAAATTCTTTGGGCAGTCAAGCAAAAGTCAGTCAAAATCAGGAGAAACAAAATAAAACTGTGCAAACACCTCTCCCATGAAAGCTCCCATTAATACCCGAAGAATCTCTACGAAGTCCTCAGGAAAGTAAGTGTCCCCCCAAGAATTTGGAGTCCAGCCAAGTTAAACATATCAAGGTAATATGCAGATATTGTATTCTCAATAACTTATAATTCTTCTTAAAGAATATTGTTGAAAAAAGTAAAATTGAAAAAGCTTACAGGGCCTGACCTGTGGCGCAGTGGATAAAGCGTCGACCTGGAAATGCTGAGGTCGCCGGTTCGAAACCCTGGGCTTGCCTGGTCAAGACACATATGGGAGTTGATGCTTCCAGCTCCTCCCCCTTCTCTCTCTCTGTTTCTCTCTCTCCCTCTCTCTCTCCTCTCTAAAAATGAATAAATAAATAAATAAATAAAAAGATAAAGCTTACAAGTCACCAAAATTGAGATGGTGAAATGAAATGTAATTCTAGTTAATGTTTTAAAAACAAGTAAGTCTTAGGGCCTCCTTTCCTGGCTGTCCCTCTTGAGATGCCCATGATCGAGTGTAGGCAGGAGAAGGCGGGTTGGGTGACTGGTTACGCAGATGGGACATTTGGAGGGTCTGTGCGTGTGTGCTGGACACATGACCACATGTAGGGCTTAGAGGACGAGTTGGAGAGGCAGCACCTGCCTTCAGGGAGAGTCAGTCTAGTCACACGACACTAGAGGCTGCGGCAGTTTCTTGACCACGAACTATAGCCAACCACAGCCTCAGGAATGAAGAAGCTGTTGTCAGAGGACTGCTAACTAGTACACTAAATCCGCTTCAGTACCGGAACTGTGGTTATAAACCAGAACAGAAAGGTTGCAAACCCTGACAAGGAAAAAATACTATGTAGCTAACAAGATTGGAAAATAGGACATAGAAGGAGAAAGCATAACTGTGCCGATTTCCGCTTCTTATTGTAATTTTTCAATGAATCCAGTCTCAAATTAAAATGTGTAGTAAAAAAAAATACATAATAATTCCAATTTTTGTCTTGCAAAATCACTTTTTTTTTACCTGCAGAGGATTCTTTTAGGAAGCAGTATCTCTTAGAGTTGAGAAACATTTTTTTACAAATCAACAATTTCTTCCATAATACTTCAGATTCTCTTCTATATATTTAAGTACAGCAAAATTTAACTTTTTAATTACAAATAGAATCTGCTCAGGCTGGGTTGCTCAGCTGGTTAGAGCATCTTGATATGCAAGGTTGCGGGTTCGATCCCTGGTTTGGGCACATACAAGAATCAACCAATAAATCCATAAATAGTGGAATAACAGATTGATGTTTCTCTTTCTCTCTTTCTCTGAACTCAATATCTAAATAAAATTCAATTAAAAATAGGATATATAGTATACTTATGTTGTATTAAATTATTTCTGGCTAGCAAGTTATTCTTACATCTGCAAATATACAAAGAAAGGTACTTAGAATAGTATTCAGTTAATATGTAAAATGATTAATTTGGGGAGACACAATCAGGAGTGAATTTTTAAATAACTTAATCCTTGTTCTATCTATTTTGTTTAAATGTCTTAAAATAGCCGTGTTATCACTTTTACAAATGAAAAAGTCATGTTTAAATTATAAAAGCCAAAGAAAACTGTCATTGGATGACAAAATATATGGTAACTATACAAATATTTATAAAATGGAGAGAATTCAGAAGGATCCAGTGCCTACCATAGGTAATCATTTCCAATCTTGGGATGGAAGGGACATCATAAAGACAACATCAAATATTTAATAAGTAGCCCCTTATATTTTCTCCCAATACTTTTTATGGTCATATTAATTGCCTTTAAATATTTAAATGACCAGAGTTTACTCTGGGTTTTGTTATGAAGAAATCCATTTTTTCTGCGTTCAATTAGCCGTGCTAAAGCTGCACACTGAACAATCACCTCTCTGCTGGAGGATGGGAACGGCCACCTTGACTGAGTCCTGGCACAGAACTAAACAGCCTCAGAACTGGGTACTCTCTCTAGGCTCATTGTTTTCAGAGACCTCAATACACTCAGAAGCCCCTGGACCACAGAACAAACTCCCCACTCAGGTGGCCTCTGTCCTGGGAATCCCCTCTTGTGTCCCACTGTCCCATGTATCTATTTCTGCCGCAGCCTCTAGTGTCGTGTGACTAGACTGACTCTCCCTGAAGGCAGGTGCTGCCTCTCCAACTCGTCCTCTAAGCCCTACATGTGGTCATGTGTCCAGCACACACGCACAGACCCTCCAAATGTCCCATCTGCGTAACCAGTCACCCAACCCGCCTTCTCCTGCCTACACTCGACCATGGGCATCTCAAGAGGGACAGCCAGGAAAGGAGGCCCTAGGACTTACTTGTTTTTAAAACATTAACTAGAATTACATTTCATTTCACCATCTCAATTTTGGTGACTTGTAAGCTTTATCTTTTTATTTATTTATTTATTCATTTTTAGAGAGGGGAGAGAGAGGGAGAGAGAGAAACAGAGAGAAAGAAGGGGGAGGAGCTGGAAGCATCAACTCCCATATGTGTCTTGACCAGGCAAGCCCAGGGTTTCGAACCGGCGACCTCAGCATTTCCAGGTCGACGCTTTATCCACTGCGCCACAGGTCAGGCCCTGTAAGCTTTTTCAATTTTACTTTTTTCAACAATATTCCCTTCTCGGTTTATTTCTATTGTTAACTACGTGCAATTCTCATGACACTAGGCAGTATGCATCTTACATATATTGTGTTATATATGGGTGTGTGTGTACATTTTTATCCTGCAATTCCAGGCCCTGGAGTCCTAAGCAGAGCAGGCGACCTTTCACTGAGTAGACATACCTTTAGCACAAGCACTACCTCACCAAGCCCAGCACATTCAGAAACTGCCCTATGAGTGGAAGCAAATCTCAGGGCCCTTAATCCGGCAAGCTCTTGGCAGCTTCCCAGCAAAAGAAACTTACAAGAACTAGTCCTGGAAATGGGCACACCAGCCACAGGAGTAATGAGTTGCCATAATGCCCTAGTGCCAAACACGGGTTCAGTCCCTGTAAGGATGTGATGCTTCATCAACCAGCAGCACTCTGCCACTACATAAAGAACACAGACAGAGAACACAGAAACACCGAAGGAAGCTGACAGAAGACAAAGCCACACAAACACTTCAGGACTGGAGCCAGAAAAATCGACAGTCAAGTGAATGTGCCCGCAGGGGTATTCTACCAACTGGGAACTGATGGGAAGATCACTCCACCCTACTCCGTGCGACATCACGGAAAAGACAAAGGGAGTTATGATAGCTTTCTTCAAATTCTTAGAAGACTATGATGTTTAAGAGGAAATGGATTTGTTTAGTCGACTCTTCAGAGGCTGAACTGGACCCACTGGGTAGAAATTACAGGGAGGTGGACTTCAGGTCCTAATAGGAGTGAGCTTTCTATCTAGAGCAGCTCAGCATAGAGGCAGCCTACCTGTGAAGTAGGTAGCTACCTGGTACACACATACATTGCATAGAAAAACTAGATGTCAGGAATGCTCTCAAGGGATTGTGAATTAAGGGAAGATTAGACCGAATGACCTCCAAAGGTCTCTTCTAAGACTACTGAATTCTGGCCTTAAAATTTAATTAGAAAGGGGTTATTCTTCAAATGTGAAAATTAAACAAAAAGCATTCGGCCCTGGCCAGTTGGCTCAGTGGTAGAGTGTCGGCCCAGCCTGTGAAAGTCCCAGGTCCAGTTCCCAGTCAGGGCACACAGGAGCGTCCTTCTGCTTCTCCGCCCCTGCCCCTCTCTCCTTGCTCTCTCTCACTCTCTCTCTCTACCCTCCTACAGCCATGGTTCAATTGGAGAGAGTTGGCCCAGGGCACTGAGGATGGCTCCATGGCCTCCACCTCAGGCACTAAGAAGAACTTGGCTGAGCAACAGAGTAACGCCCCAGATGGGCAGAGCATCTCCCCCTAGTGAGCTTGCGGGGTGGATCCCGGCAGGGCACATGAGGGAGTCTGTCTCTGTCTCCCTTCCACTCACCGAATTAAAAAAAAAAAAAAGTATGCATTTATTTTCCAGAATTTTGAGTTATCAACCATCCCCTTATACTGACCACTACTTGTTTTAAATAATATGATTTTAATAATAAAAGATTAAAAATAAGTTTGATCTTCCAAGATTTATAATTAGACACATTTGACTTTCTATCTTTAAAACAAGCTGGCTAGGTAAATTAGTCAACTAACCTCAACCAGTGAATGAGTGCTGGCCATAATAACCTGTAAGATCCCACATTGCACAAGACCTTGAAGACACACATGGAAAACCTACATTTCTGCATCTGAAAGTAAAACCCCACTTAGTCTTCTTGAGTAGCTACATGAATGAGTGCTTGGAAACTTCTTGGCATAATTCTAAATTTAATCTCTGAGGAGACGTGCATTAGAATAAAACATAGATCTGATTCAATCCATTCCAGCCACTGCTAGAGCAGGTCAGCAAACGAAGCCAGCCTCCAGAATGAGTCCACGGCCACGTGGCCCGTGCCTTTCAGGGTCGGGGAGAGGGCCCAGTCTACTGATGAAGTAGCCCAGCAGCCCCTGCTGTCCCCACAGCTGAGCCCCAACTCAAGTCAGCACCGAACGCAGCAGGCAGGAGGCCATCTGTGTAGATCCTGACGAAAACCCCGTCCTTCCTGTGTTCCCCTTCTGAAGGCAAAGCTGCTTATCTGTGGCAGCCTTCTAATTGCTTTAGGGAAAGGCAAACACACGAATGATAAAGTTGATATGAAGAAAACAGAGCTGAACAAGAGGAGAAAGAAGCCTTTGTCCTTGGCAGGGGAAATGAGGGAGATGACGGGAAATGATATCAGCGTTTTAACATGCACCACACAGGGGAAGATAAACAGGTGCAGACAAACAGACCTGAAATTCTGCATGAACTGTCGGAACTTGTCCACCCTCTTCGCCAGTGGCACGATAATGTTGATAAGCGTGTTGGCCATGTTGAGTTTTTCTTTTTTTACTTTCATGATAGGGCCAAACGGTCGAAACAAGACAAGCCGTCTGAACTCGTGCCTGTGGTCCCCTTTGAACGTGAGTTCGTACAAAGTGCCTTTATCCTTCTCAGTGCGGTAGATCCCTGTTAACAGAAACGCAAGCAGAGATAGCCTGTTTTTAATAGTCAAGATCTAGCACAAAATGTTGTTTTAAAAAAACAACAAACAAATTAAATAAAGACTAAATCTCTACATCTAATAATTATTAGAAAACTCAAAATGCTCGCATTTTAAAAAAATCCCCAAGGAAATAAAAATACCATTAATTTTTTAAAAAGCACAGTTATAAAGACCTCATAAAAACACGAGGAGATGTTTGGAATGTTGGATATTAAATTATATTTAGCAGCATTAAAAAAAAGGACTATGAAGAAATATGTCAAAATAAGACTGGCTATGATGTGGAATGGGGTTATGTGTTTTTTCTTTTCTGCTCCTCTGCATTTTCTGCAGTGATTAGATAAATATAATTATTATATTTAATTTAAATAATGCATTAATACAATCTCTTAAAAAGTATAGCCATTTCAGATGAACTGACCATAGTGATCTAATTAAGGTAACTTGAAGTGGCTCAGGGCAAGTCCTATGGGTCATGTGGCCCTCTGGAAGCTTCTGGAAGCATTAAAACAGAATGCACTTAAAGCAGCCAGCACCACGGCAGGCACACATCTTAATTTCATACTGTCCTTCCTATCTCTGAGAAGCAGCATAGCTCAGTGCTCCAGAGCAAGTCCCCAAAATGTGCTCCACCTCACGTCACTGTTACTAAACTCCACACACTCTCATTCGTCAGGTGGAAGGGATAAGCCCGCATCACAGCCCAGCCCTCAGGCGGAACTTCCCTATCCAGTGAGCACACAACCCCTGGCGCCCATGCTCCCTGCCTGCCCTTATCACCAGTGTGTGGGCGTTTTTCCTATCCTCAGAAGAAAAAAAAGGTAAAATCAACAGATAAGCTTCCTGTGTCTTATCTTTGATTTTGCCATGTTTTCTTTCCCAGGTCCCTTCCTCTCCTTCTCCACATTAACTAGAGAGCACTTCCCCGTCTTTGAGTAGCTATAAAATTTCCCTTTTTATAAAAGGGAAAATAACAGCCTCGGGGCAGTAACAGTTTTCAAGGCCTCTCCCCAACCCACTTTTCTCTCTTCCTCCCTCTCCCTCCTCTCTGCTCTTTTTGACCAACATTGCCAAGTACTCCTTTCAGTTCTTTGCCTGGTGGGTGCTTTTCATCCTACAACGCTGGGTTTCTGGCCTCTTTGATCCTGTTCAAAGTTTGGCTCTCTTTCCGGTGTGACAGAGAGGACTTTGGGATTATGACTTTTTTTTTCTTTTTTTCTTTTTTTTTTTTTTTTTTGCGAGAGAGACTGAAAGAGGGAGAGATAGGGACAGACAGGAAGGAAGGAAGAGAGATGAGAAGCATCAATTCTTCGTTATGGCACCTTAGTTGTTCATTGATTGCTTTCTTATATGTGCCTTTACTGGGGGGCTACAGCAGCGACCTTGGGCTCAAGCCAGCGACCTTGGGCTTCAAGCCAGCAACCTTGGGCTTCAAGCCAGCGACCTTTGGGCTCAAGCCAGCAACCTTTGGGCTCAAGCCAGTGATCATAGGGTCATGTCTATGATCCCACGCTCAAGCCAGTGACCCTGCACTCAAGCTGGTGAGCCTGTGCTCAAGCCGGCGACCTTGGGTTTTGAACCTGGGTCCTATGCGTCCCAGGCTGACATTCTATCTACTGCACCACTGCCTGGTCAAGCAGGATTGTGACTTTTTATATAGTATCATTCCTCACAGTGGTCTCATGGGCCTGTCTGGAGATGCAAAATGTGCAAAAAGCCCAGTCACCAGGACCAAGTCCTCTCATGAAGACTTCGTCGCTTCCTCGGGTGACAGGTAGACGGCTCAGCAGCCCTCAAAGTCAGGGACGCCGAGAGAAGGTCTGCTGAGCTCATGTTGGAACAGAATTCAGGTCCCTGCAGGGGCCATTTACAAAAGAAAGAAAGAGGTTCATTCCTTAGTGTTGGTCAAATAAGTTTGTAAATATGATGTATATGTTTGCTCGCTTATAGTTTGTATTGGGTGTGGGGGACAGGCTATAAGCAGGCCAGGTCGTTATAGTCTAACCCTTGACTGTTGCATGATGTGGGGTGGTGCACTCTCATGAGGAATCCCATTATGCCCCAGTTAAGTGACTTTGTATCAGAGACTTCCCTGTTTGTATATTGGATTAAAGGTTTTGATTTCTACACTATAAAATGGAAACAGACTGGGGACTTGCTCTCTATTCCTGAGATTAGCATTAGAGAGCAGAGCAGAGAAAGGCCATGTGGAGGAGAGGAGAAGCAGCCAAGATGGTGGAGTGCTGAAGGAGAAGCCAGTTTGTGCAGAGTTTGTGCAGAGAGAAGGAGATGAGATGGGGAACAGAAGTGAATAGTGCTGGTGAGGTAGAAACTTTGATTCTAGGAAACTCGGAGAAGTCAGTGGCTTTGGGAGCCCTGAATAGAAGGGGAAGTGTTTTCCCACTGTGTGTATTACTTGCCCGCCGGGTGCAAGCTAGGATTAAAGCTAATGGCCCACCAGTTTTTGGCTCCATTGTTTCATTACCATCTGTCCGAATCAAATGCGAACCTGCATGGGCCAGGCAGCTGTGATGGTGGCCGTGGCTACTGGCTTTACACATAGGAAGCTCAGTGAACCTCTGAAAATACCAAGTGGTTCCCTTCAAAGTCTAATTCCCTTGGGCAGCTAGTACTCATGGAGAAAAAAGGCTCTTCCCCCACCACCAGTGTCCACCCAGCTGGATACAACTTCAGCGCCCAGGGTCCAAACACGGCGGGGCTGAGTCAGAAAGGCATCACATTCGGTAAGAGGGTGCCACACCGAAGGAGGCCTGCCGGGGTGCCGGCTGCCTCCTGTCAAGCTTCTGTCCTCACGTCAGCAGGCGTGCCCTGTCCACACAGCAGCAGGTGTGCCCTGTCCACACAGCAGCAGCCGTGCCCTGTCCACACAGCAGCAGGCGTAGAAGAGGCTGCTGACAGCTCCACGTGCGGATAAAAATGTATGGGGGCAGGCGATTTTTTTCTTTTTAACTGAGTCATCTTCTCTCTCAGGACCAGGATCAGCATCATCAATTTTTAGACCTAAATCCACAGATTTGAAAAGAAAGGTAGAAATATACACAAACCTGTCTCAAGAGATGGGCATCTATTTATAAAGAAGCCAGAAAATGTAATCATTCTTATTAACACTGATTTTTGTAACCAGAGCAGGATGGCTGCCTTGGCGGAGTGGGCACAGTCACCCAGCGGGCAGGGGGCAGCCTTGGTCAGTGCTCTCTGGGAGTGGCACCCCTTCCTGTCAGGAAGGCCGGGGCATCCAGGCTAACCTTGTGGCCACAATTTTAGCTGCTTTCTCACTGTCTTCCACAACCCAGGGCATGAAACAGTTACTACATCAACTTCTTACCATATTTCCCCATACTCTGCCTAATTAAATTAATCATGGCTTAGAAACCTGATTTTAGATCCCTTAATTCTATTTTAAATACAGTACTCTCTTGTAACCTATGTCCACTAAAATCCAATCCACCCCCAACCATCTGCCACTACACCCAGAGGCTCACGCTCCCACACCTGGGCACACACAGCACTCCCAGGCTCCTTGTAACACAAATGGCACCGACTCCACCCCTGTGCCTGCTAGAAATCTTTAGTGGTGGAAAAGCAAATGGACTGAGAGAAAAGGGGCAGAAGCATTCTGAGGCAGGAATGGTTTTCAACCAATAAGCTGGCATGCACAAGGGCAAATGCAAAGCAAATCGGCCGCACAAACACCTCCCTTATGATATTTTGTAGGAGAATATCAGGTCTACGCACTATGCAAACTGAGCATCAAAATAAGAACTTTGGAGCTAGCTTACATTTTGGTTCAGACACTCTGGCAGCTTCTTTCCCCTTCTTTTTCTCCATCCTTACTTTGAGTTTGGTGTTTCTGCTCTCTGTGCAAGCACCCTAATGCCCGTCTTATCCTCCTGAAGGGGCCCAGGCCCTGGAATGGCCAATCAGAGGAGCACACCTCTGGATCCGAATACAGCTCCATGCACATGTCTGTGCCTTCAGCAGACAGGGAGCTAACCAGATGCAGGCCCCCTCTCTACATCCTGTTCTCAACGCCGGAGCTCAGAAATCATGAGGTCAAGGAGGTATCACACCTTAATTACCCTCACTCAACACAAATGTGCACCAGTTGTGGCCCATGCTGCACTGCTGAGCCCACAAGTCTCTCCTCTTTCATCCCGGCCTTTCCTACCTTCCTCCATGGAGCAGGTCCCCCAGCTGGGTCATTGCCATCTTCTGCCGACCCATGTGCCACTTCCAGGGCCCAACACATCCTGCACATATCCTTTGACCCTTAGCCTTCCTGTAGTGCTACTTTGATCCAGCTCTTCCCCTGGCTCAGGAGCCCTCGCCAGCTTCCCAGAGTGAATCAAGTACCAAGACCATGGCCAGCTGTTAAGACCTCCATAATCTGGCCCTGATCTACTGTGCTTACTGGAGGTCTTGCCCCTGCCTCGTGTGAAATCTGGGCTCCAGGCAAGTTGGTTTAGACCGAGCACGTGCAGCTACGCTTCCCCCAGGAGAGACGGGAACCCTCCTGCAGTGCTGGTGGGAATGCACAATGGGGCAGCTTCTGTGGAAAACAGTTTGGCGGTTCCTCAAAAATTAAACACAGAACTATCATATGATTCGGCAATGCCACTTCTAGGTATGTACCCCAAAGAAATGAAAACAGACACTCGAACAGATACTTGTACACACATGTTCACTGTAGCATTCTTCGCAATAGCCAAAAGATGGAAACAACCCACACCTCCCTCGACAGGCAAATGGATAAACAAAACGTGGTGTATACATACAATGGATTATTACTCAGCCTTAAGCAGGAATGAAATGCTGATACAGGCTACAACACAATGAACATTGGAAACACGTGCTAAGTGAAATAAACCAGTCACAAAGGGACAAATACTGTAGGATCCCACTTAATCTGAGGAATTCAGAATAGCCAGTCATCGAGACAGAAAGTAGATTGGGGGTTGGCAGGGGCTGGGAGGACTTAGTGATTAATGGGCACAGAGCTCCTATTTGACATGATGAAAAGGTTGTAGAAATGGTATCGGCGATGGTTACATAACTATGTTATGTACTTAATGCCACAAAAACGTAAACTTAAAAATATAAATAGTTAAAATGATAAACTTCATGTTGCGTGCATTTTACCAAGATAACTGCTCTCCTCTGAAAAGGCTTACACTTTCTCCAGACACACTCCCTCATGTGTCTGCCCCCCCCCACACACACACACACTGCCCTCCTCCTCTGGAAAGACTCCATGACGCTCCCCATCCAAAGGGGTCGCCCAGTCCTCCAGACACTTTGCTGTAAGGGCTCTCCAACTCTTCTCTGCTGAACTACCCTTCTGCATGGGAACATGAGAGGACCCCGCCTGATCCGGCCTTTTCAGTCTTACGGATGAGCGGATGGAGACACAGGAAGTTGTGATCTGCCTGTGTTCTCCAAACGTGTGAATGACTGACTGGGCCATACCCTGTGCAGGGCTCTACTCCTCAGAGGTCACATTTCATAAGTGACATTTATAATTCAAGAGTCTGGAAAGGCAGGAACATAAAAAACAGAAGTCAGAATAAACAACAGAAAGTCAGTAGCAAAGTCTTAGTTTGTTTACCCCCAGGTAATCTGCACACCCACCCTTAGGGCTCTTCTTTTACTTCAACGGAGGACAGTAACAGTTGCTAAACAACCATCATCTGAATTTACAGTCTACAACACATTCAACACCATTAATTCTGAAAGGCGGTCTTTTTGTGAACAACAACAACAACAAAAATATTGCTAACAAGAAAAATTTGAGTATATAGGAAAAGGAAATCTGTAACAGATGGAAATGCTGACAGTAGTAAAGAGTGACAGGTCACCTCCTAACAGCAGGCAAGGAGGAAGAACATCATTTTAAAAGGAAATGTAAATGTCTGAGATGATTCAACAGAGATAGAAAACACTCCACCCTCGTAAACTGCCTTGGAAATATCACAAAGACCATATACCTGCTTACTCTGTTCCTACAAGAGCACGCTATCCTTACTCTGTTTAAGAAGGGAAACATAGCAATACTTGAGAAAGATTTCACTTCAAAACAATGCTTCAGTTATCTAGAAAATTCTGCTGAAATGAAACATCTCAAACCCAGAACACATAAGATAAACGAGACATCATTACAGCGCCATCTGTCATCAGCTTTATTTTCTTAGAGAAAGTAGGTGACTTTTGTGGAAAGAGATGTCCTAAGACTGCCAAACACTCAGATACTATAATGTAAGTAATTTCTCCCCATAAAAAAACCCATCAAGAGTCACCACTTTAAAGCTTTTCCTCACCTGCAGGGTCAGAGAACTGTCTGCACGCCCTTCGCTTTCTCGGGCATCTCAGTGCATCTGCTTTCACTAAACCTTTCTTTCGTTTGATAAGAAGCAATCTCACTGACTGATGTCCTTACTGAAACAATGCATGAAGCTCTTTCCTTATTTCTATTTATTGCATTTGGTGCGTATTTTTTCATGTCACAGATCCGGGCAGACAAATTCAACACTTGGTTCTTAATCAGAAGCCTCTAAGAGCCTCCCTCAGAGCTCCTCCTTACTTCATCACTCGTACTACCGTGTTTCCCGGAAAATAAGACAGTGTCTTATATTAATTTTTGCTCCTAGAGACGTATTCGGTCTTATTTTCAGGAGATGTCTCATTTTTCCATGAACAAGAATTCAATTTATTGTTGAACAAAAAAATCAAAACTTATTAATATACTGTAGTCATGCCGTCACAAACATCAGCATAACCAGCCAAACTGAATTCCATCAAGAATTTCTTGTGACTCTATTTCCATGTACAACAATCTACCTGGCAGCTGACTTTTTTTCCAGCGTCATTGCCCCCACAGAACTGCAACCTACCTATCACTCCATGAAAGCTATTGGTATTAGACGAAAAGTAAGAAGCAATTAAGTGTATGACTCTTGTGCAACAGTGGGCAGAGTCCCTTACCAGGTGACCCGCAAACTTCACACGATTCATATTCACTTGACACTGCTATTTTTATCCTTCTTGATTTTTCTTATGGCTATTATTTACCATAGACTGTATTCTATAGCAGAGATATAAAGATGAACATGATAAAAATCACGGTGCTTTCAGAATTCACATTCTAGAGAGGAAGGTAGGTAGGTAAACAGAACAGGCAAACATGATATGAGAAGCACCTATGAGAATCTGGCCAAGGTGTAAGAAAGACAAAGGAAGGCGTCTCCACCTGCTGGAGGGTATGAACAGTTTGATCTCAAAGATACCTCAGCAGAACTGAAGACTGAGTGGGTGTTTGCCAAGGCTACAGATCAGAAAGGGCATTCTATGCAAGATAACAGCAGAAGCAAAGTTACTGAGTAAACAATGCAAACGAAACCCAACTTGTTATGTTTGGCGAGCTTCAGCAAGACTGGCGTGCAAAAGGTAGGTATGGGAGAGAAGGGGGGGAGGAGGCTGGCAAGTCAGGTAGGGCACACCAGACTGGCCCACTAGGTCACCCTCACAGTCCTGGAGCCGAGGGGGCCACGTGAGGTCTGTCACAGGAACGAGATGAGGTCATTACAGTATCATCATCTCACAGCGGTGTGGCGCACAAATGGAGGGCCGGGAGTGAGATCAGAGAGCAGCAAGCGGAGAAGCACAGTGAATCGGCGAGAAATGACAGGGCGGCAGAGAGAATGAGAAGCAGAAAGAGCCTGGGGGCAGCGGGTCGGAAACGAGAAGGCAGGCGAGGGACAGGGAGAAAGGCAGTGTGACTCCAGTTACTGGGGAGACAAGCATATGGGTTAACCTTTGGATATGCTGGTTGGAGGGGCTACATGAGGTGTCTGAAGCTCCACAGATACGCCTTTTATGGACAGAGTTAGGTGTCCCCAGCATTTAGGTGAAGCTGTGGGTGTGGTCAGATGACCCAGTTAGTCTGTAGAAAGAGAAGAGGGAGCCCAGGATACAGGTCTGGGGTAGCCCGACCGTGCAGGTGCAGAGTGCGCAGGTCCACAGGGCAGAGAGAGGTTCACGGCTGTGAGAAAAGTAGAGAGAGAGGCCGAACAGAGCAGCAGGGAGGTCGCCCCCACTGGTGAGGAGGGCTTGCTCAACAGTGCAGCTGGTAGGCACATCAAGGTTAAGTACAATGAGGACAAAACGGAGCACTGGATGGCAAGTAGGAGATCACTGGTGACCTTACCAACAATGGTTTCAGATGAGTGACAGGGAAGCAGCCAGATCTAAAAGATGATTGAAATGAAGTGTGTTGGTCAAATAAGTTTGTAAATATGATATATATGTTTTCTCCCTTATAGTTTGCATTGGGTGTGGGGGAACAGGTTGTAAGCAGGCAGGGTGGTTATAACCTAAGGCTTAGTTTTAAGACTAAGCCTTTCCCACCCTTGACTGTTGCATGATGTGGGGTGGTGCACTCTCATGAGGAATCCCATTATGCCTCAGATAAGTGACTTTGTATTAGAGACTTCCTTGTTTGTACATTGGATTAAAGGTTTTGATTTCTACACTATAAAATGGGGCAGAGGAGCCCATGCTGGGGGGGAGCAGAGAAAGGCCACATGGAGGGGAGGAGAAGCAGCCATGATGGCGGAGTGCTGAAGGAGAAGCCAGTTTGTGCAGAGAGAAGAAGATGGGGAACAGAGGTGAATAAGACTGGTGAGCTAGAAACCTTTGATTCTAGAAAACTCAGATAAGTCAGTGACTTTGGGAGCCCTGAATAGAAGGGGAAGTGTTTTCCCACTGTGTATTTCTTGCCCGCCAGGTGCAAGCTAGGATTAAAGCTAATGGCCCACCAGTTTTTGGCTCCATTGTTTCATTACCATCTGTCCGAATCAAATGCAAACCTGCATGGGCCAGGCTGCGGCTGTGATGGTGGCTGTGGCTACTGGCCTTACAAAGTGGCAGGAGCAAGCTGAGTAACTACTTTCCTTTTGTTTTCTTGAATCAAGTACATTGCTGTCTCAGGATATTTGCTTTGCCCATGCTTTCTCCCCAGGGTCCTAGCATGACCGACCATTCTCCCCTTTTAGCTCTCAACCCAAAATGCCACGTCCTCAGAGAGGCCTTCCCTAGTTTCACTCTCTGAATTACCCCCTGTCATTCTCTGTCACCTCTTTCACATCACCCTGTTTTCAATGCACATCATCTGAGTGTGTTTACTTACCCACCTATTTATTACTGTTCCCGCCACTAGAAGGTAAGCTCCATGAAAACCAGAGATCTGTTTCTGCAAACCTCATGCGTATCTGCGGCTCAGAACAGCAGGCAGCAAGGTGCTTGGGTAAAGAAGGAAATAAATGCCACAGAGTGGTAGCCAGAGGAACCTACAGAGTTAACAGTGTTTTCTCTCTCTCTTTTTTTAAAATTCATTTAAAGGAAGGGGAGCAGGGGAGAAACAACTCCATATGCTGAGAGGAAGAAACATGTAGGAATAATGAGGATAAGGATGGAATGAAAAAATGAGAGAGGGTGGAATCTACAACCCAGGGAAGGACTTGGTCTTGGACAGAGAACGGTCGCCTGTTTCCCAAAGCAGGACAGAGGAGGACCGCAGGGTACACAGAGTGCAGGTTTGGGGAAGGAGCCAAAGGAACTCAGGAGAACGCATGTCTAATTGCTCAGTGAAGCAGGAGGAAGGCAACCCTGAGAGCGAGCAGATTCGGGGTGGGGTACGGACTGTGAGGGGAGCGGTGGGGACCGAGATGGAGCGGTGGAGGGCTGGGCAGTGACGGTGGAGACGGAGATGGGGCGGTGGAGGGTCGGGCAGTGACGGTGGAGACGGAGATGGAGCGGTGGAGGGCTGGGCAGTGACGCTGGAGAGGGAGATGGAGCGGTGGGGGGCTGGGCAGTGACGGTGGAGACGGAGATGGGGCGGTGGAGGGCTGGGCAGTGACGGTGGAGACGGAGATGGAGCGGTGGAGGGCTGGGCAGTGACGGTGGGGACGGAGATGGAGCGGTGGAGGGCTGGGAGGGCTGGGCAGTGACGTGGAGATGGAGATGGGGCGGTGGAGGGCTGGGCAGTGACAGTGGAGACGGAGATGGAGCGGTGGAGGGCTGGGCAGTGACGGTGGGGACGGAGATGGAGCGGTGGAGGGCTGGGCAGTGACGGTGCGGACGGAGATGGGGCGGTGGAGGGCTGGGCAGTGACGGTGCGGACGGAGATGGGGCGGTGGAGGGCTGGGCAGTGACGGTGGGGACGGAGATGGAGCGGTGGAGGGCTGGGCAGTGACGGTGGGGACGGAGATGGGGCGGTGGAGGGCTGGGCAGGGACGGTGGAGACGGAGATGGAGCGGTGGAGGGCTGGGCAGTGACGGTGGGGACGGAGATGGAGCGGTGGAGGGCTGGGCAGTGACGGTGGGGACGGAGATGGGGCGGTGGAGGGCTGGGCAGGGACGGTGGGGACGGAGATGGGGCGGTGGAGGGCTGGGCAGTGACGGTGGGGACGGAGATGGGGCGGTGGAGGGCTGGGCAGGGACGGTGGAGATGGAGATGGAGCGGTGGAGGGCTGGGCAGGGACGGTGAAGACGGAGATGGTGCGGGTAAGGGTACGGACTGTGAGGGGAGCGGTGGAGGGCTGGGCAGTGGAGACGGAGATGGAGCGGGTAAGGGTACGGACTGTGAGGGGAGCGGTGGAGGGCTGGGCAGTGGAGACGGAGATGGAGCGGGTAAGGGTACGGACTGTGAGGGGAGCGGTGGAGGGCTGGGCAGTGGAGACGGAGATGGAGCGGGTAAGGCCCTGGGAAGGAATGACAGAATGGCCCAGGGGGGAGGCGGAGACCATGCGTTTACACGACTCAGCGGCTGCCCTCCAGCAGCATGAAGAACGGGAAAGGAGGGGAAAGGACGCTGACACGCCGACCTAGGGCTGGGCTCTGCGGGACAAGTATGAAGAGCGAAGGCAGGGGCTGGGAAGAAAGGGGCTGAAGGAAAACACGACAGGGTCCCAGCGCAGGAGGAGTAAGGCCTGCGGAAAGGCAGGGTCAAAGGGCAGGAGGTGGACCAAAGTGACAATAAACAGTGAAGAGCCGGAAGTCAGAGGAATAACAGAAGTCAGGAGGGGAATGGATTCCTGCGGACGGAAAGTTTCATGGAAACGTGGAGCTCCCGGAAGGGGCTGAGCGGGCCCAGGGTGCAGGTGCCGGGGAGGCGGGCCCCTCCCTTTCCCTCGGGCCACCCAGGCAGGACCCGACTGTGATACCTGAGACCTCCGCCACACAGGCCTTTCTCCCCCGGGGCTCGTGTACTTCCAGAACCGTTGGCTTCTTATAAAGAAATGGCAGCTCCATCTCTTTCCATAACCTTACTTTAAGAAGCCCACTGTGAAAACCTGCACCCCTGAGACGCCCACCTGAACTAAGGAGTTTAAGAGGCTGGACCGCAATGGTGGGGACTGAGATAGCAGAGTTCAGCAGGGATTCCAGAACAAACATCCGAGGGGAGGAAGCTGGAGCAGCCATTATCAGGGTTCGTTTCCGAACAGCTGCAGGACTTCCTCTCAAAACACCGTGAGACAGTATACCCAGGATGTTGTCGAGAAGCAGAAAATGTCAGATAGAGGCAGCAGCAATGAGCAAGGTCAAAGAGTAAGGAATGTTGTCCACACCATTGTCTCCGGCTAACCGCGGCTAACCGCGGAGCTGGGTGGGGCGCAACTCCTTAGGCAACTGATCTCCAAAACAGAGGACAGACTGCCTACTGTGTTTACATTACCCTCACTCCTGTCTGCTTCTCAAACCATGTTTACAAGTATCATCTTAACCCTAGAAAAACTCCTCCAAAGAGGTAAGCCATCTACCCATTTCCTTTTACAGATGGGTGAACTGGGGCCTTTATAGGACTTGTTCAAAGTTACAAATGATATGCTCACAGAGGGACAGGCAAAACGACTGAATTTAGGAGCATGTCATGGTAAAGCTCTTTAAAGGTAAATCCACTTTACACTCAGAAGAATGTTCATAACTTCTTTCCTTTCTGTTCTCCTTTTCAAGACTGACTTTTTGATGATAGAAAAACATCAATAAAGATACTTCAGAAAGCTAATCAACTTCCCAAGGAATACCAGAAAAGTCAGTCTTAAAATTTGCCTTTGAAGACTAAGGTATACATTATTAACTGAGTCATTGACAATAATTTCCTGGTCTTTAAAAAATGGGATCAATAATAATAATACCTCTTTCTTCACAGGATGTTGAGAATATTAAGTAAATTAGCACATGTAAACACTCAAGCCTGGTCCACGGGAGGAGGGGCTCAGTGATGTCAGCGTGAGCAGTAAGGACCGCAGTCGTCACTACTATTTTTATTTTGTCATCCCTCTCGGCCTCATCAGCCCTTTAACATAGTGCTGCTCTCAGTGTGACACGTCACAGTGCAGGAACAAGTCCTCCTCTTGCTGTGCCGTTCCCTGATGTCAAATACGTCTGGAAGCTGAATCCAATCACTCCTTTTTTAAAAAAAAAAAGTTGTCACTGTAGATCCAGAGATGGGAGGATTCTTGAAATTCTGGTAAAAAGCCTGGTGATACACAAACTAACATATATAATATTTGTGTCTAGACAACTGCTTAGCAATATTGCAAGAGGACTTTTCAGCTGTTGCTTGAGAAACCCATTTCTAATGTATAATATCAATGGGAATTGTTAGCTCTTTATCAGATACCATGACCTTTTATCTCACTACACCACCCGCTCATCCTGGTTAGCACAACTCCACCACATCACACCTACAGTCCCCGCAGTCATTAACATAATTATAACAGCCTCCTTCCAGACGCCGGACATGCCCAGTCTCCTAGTTGTGCCCGACAGCCTCTGTTGCTTGGCCAACACCTATACCAGAGGCTCTAAACCTGACTTTGCCATTGACTTTGCATCACCTTAAACAGGATATGTAATGACTCCAGGTTCCTACTTCCTAGTGTTAAAAATCAAGTCACAGTGTACACTGAAAGCTCCAACCTCAACTGCTTGTGCTTCAAGGAAAATAGTTAAGTTGCACCTCTTATAAGCATTTATTTTATTTGAATAACTCGTCTAATTGGTCAGTGGTAAGAGTTCATTTTAATAAGTCAGACAAAGACAACAACCATATGATCTCACTTATATGTAGAATCTAAAAAACAAAATAAACACACAACATAGACAGATGGTAGCCAGATAGGAGGGGCATTGGGGAGCTGGTGAAAAAGGTGAGGGGTCAAGAAGGACGAATTGGTAGTTACAGAATAGTCATGGGATGTAAAGTACAGCATAGGCAGTAATATTGCAGTAACTATGTATGGTGTCAGGTGGGTACTAGACTTACAGGGGATCACTTTGTAAATTATATAAATGTCTAACCACTACGCTGTACATCTGAAACTAATATAAAATAATATTGAAGGTCAACAGTAATTGAAAAAAAAATTTTTAGGAATTTGTTTTAATTTAACAAATAAACTATAAGATTGAATCCTGGACATCTGGGGGGAAATATATGTATCTTTGAGGAACTTCTAAACTATAGGTAAAACATAGCAAAACTAAAGAGCAAGAAATAAATCCAAAGGCCTAGAATATAGCTCACAATTTTCCACCATAATGGATACCAGTTGATCTGTATTTGTTTATGCCAATAGAAACTGCCAGCTTTAGAGAAAACAGATTTGTGGACCTCACACCAGACCTATTAAATTGGGTGTAAGAACTAGCTTTTGTGAAATCACTGTGTTATCCCAAACTGGTAAAAATGTTAGACATTATAAAAAAACAATAACTTATTACATTGTAATGAGTAATGATAGAATAATAGTCCAAGTCTACCAAACATCTAATGAGAGAGAAGTTATTCTTAAATGCCCATTAAACACATTCAATGACAAGGTTGGATCTGCTATCCCTGTTGCTTCTATGATGGTCACAAAAAGAAAAGAAGAACTGATAACCACACCAATCTAGGAAATCAACATGAAAAACAACCTGTAGACCCCAATCCTCTTTTCTTTTTAACATTTATGTTATAATATTAGAGAATGTGGATCTATGACCTAAACTTTGGCAGAATTTTAAGTGAAATCTGAATAATGTATCATTGCTTGCAAATATTCTAGGGCCACAAGGCAGTAGGTAAAGGCAAGATGCTAGTGAATGATAGGACATGCTTCTGTTAACCTGCTAATCCAGTCACCCCCTCACTCAACAATCCTCAGTGAGCACCTTCCATTACTGGTAATGGACAAGAGCAGTGGTAGTCAACCTGATCCCTACCACCCACTAGGGGGCGTTCCAGCTTTCATGGTGGGTGGTAGCGGAGCAACCAAAGTATAAATAAAAAGATAGATTTAACTATAGTAAGTTGTTTTATAAAGATTTATTCTGCCAAACTTAGCCAAAATCTGACATAAAGTACTTGGTAAGTAATTATTATTATATGCTTTAACTTGCTGTAACTCTGCTTTATAAATTTTATAAAGTAAAGTTCCTTCCCTACTTTATAAAACACCATTATTGTGGAATCAGTGGGCAGTTAGAAAATTATACTACTAACAGAGATACAAAAGTGGGCGGTAGGTATAAAAAGGTTGACTACCCCTGGACTAGAGTGAATAAAGATGAATAAAAAACATGGACCTGTCCTGGAAGGCACACGAGCAGAAATGAGCAGCTATAGCACTGTGGTCAGGGCTAACAGGGCTGGTTTAGGGACAGCCACCCAAGAGAAGCACCTGAGATAAGATGCGGAGCTGTGTAGCAGATAAACAACATGGGGCAGGCGAGAAGCCCTCTGTCGTTAGCTGGACCACCATACATGATAGAGTACAACAGAATAGGGAAAGAATACGGTACATTCAGAAAATAGAAGTTCAGGAAGGCTGGGAGTGGGGCTAGACAGAGAACACAGCAAAACATGAGGCTGAAGGGTTAGGCAGTTTCCATATCACGAATCATACCAAGGCGTGAGGAGCCACTGAGCCACTTCAGGAGAGAAAAAGAAATCCTCTCGCACCTCTCACTGGTGGGGCAGAATCTCCCCTCCAGTTGAGGAGCCACTGAGCCACTTCACCCGTAGGTGTTGTAAAGTGCCAAAAGCTACAGAATTAATATTAATATTTTGGGAGGCTTGAGAAATATTTTGTTGATTTGGGTTAAGGTGTGCAGAGAAATTGTGAAAATAGTCTCTGTACTGTGTGATTGGCATAGTCAGGATGGCCCTTGGCATTGTATTGTAAATGCAAAGGGGAGGGAAACATGGATCCCCAGACACTCCACCATGCCTGTGGGGAAAAGGGTGAATGGCTAGCCAGGTGAAGGGAGAGAAAAGCCAAAATAAACCTTTTCTCATAGCAATGAGCCATTTGCGGGCATCTGTCCCCACCAAAACTACCTCTCCTATGTAAATGTGTGTGGTTAACACTTGTGACTCTGGACAGAGAGATGGCAGATAAACACTAGATAATATAGGAATGCCTTTTAATATGTAAAGAGACATCTTTCTACCATTGTGTTGGCTTATAAATTTTGTTTTCCCCAAAAGGATGTATGGCTTGCAAATTGAACGTGGTCCTATCATGTTAAAGGACATATGACTATAACCAATAGTGGTAAGGGGCTCCTAATTGCAATTTTTACTTCTGTACTTCCCACTTGCAAAACTATAAAAACTAAGTAGAACAAAGGGCCAGCGCATGCTCTCCCTCAGACAACTATTGGAGTAGCCGCCGCTTGGCCAAGCTAGACAATAAAGCATTGATGTGTAAATGACGGACCTTGTTCCTGTCTTCAATGTTTTGGGTCCCTCCGAATTAGGCTTAACAGGTGGTCTTATCATTTGTCACCACGTAGGTTTTGGGTTTTGTTTGCATATTGGTGTGTGGATTTTCTTTTATTTGAGGGGAAATTACTATAGCTAAAATATAACAATCTGAATCTTAAACTAAAAAATACATACATACATAAGCTCTAACCACTGTAAAATTTTAAAGAAAAACCCTAGTGATCAACTTTCAATTTGAAGAATGAATCCCATGTTACACTTTCTTCTGGGTCTTTAGAAACACAGAATTGGATATGGACATATACCTCAACTTGATCACCCAGGAAAAACACAACACATAATAGAGTGTAAAAGGCATTTTTCCTATTGGGTGAAAAGCACACCAGGAGACTTTAATACTGGCTACTGGGAAGGAGGAGATTTTTTTTAACCCAACTGGAACATATTTTTAATATAATAATCTGCTCAGAACTATGTGCTCAAGCTATGTGAGGTGGCAAGTTTTTTATTATTATTATTATTATTATTATTATTATTATTATTTTATTTTTATTGATTGATTTTATAGAAAGAGACAGAGACATAAATCTGTTCCTATATGTGCCTTGACCAGGGATTCAACCGGCAACCTCTGTGCATTGGAACGACGCTCCAGTCAACCGAGCTATCTCTTCAGGGCTGGTGAGTCCTAAGATGACATCTTAGGTAACCAAGGCTGGGCACGTTGTTAGAGAGACATTCTGGCCCCAGGAGAAAGAGAGACCTGAATTTTCACTCCATTCAACCATTAACTCGCTCTCTGACTTTGGGCAAAGCCAATTCTCAAAGCTTCAGTTCCCTCAGCTGTACAACACAGGTACTAAACAATACATGACTGTGTCCATGACAAAACAACAAACCAGAAGAAATACAATTGTGATTTTAGGATGCCTCTATAAAACTCTTTTAGTAACTTCAGTAACATATAAGACTGATGTTGTACAACTAAAGCAAAAGAACAATGTGTTCTATTAGGCATGCAGTTTTTAGATGGTAGTTCAAAATAAGGAATTTTTTTTTAATTTAGAGAATTATAACAATGGGTAATATTTACCTTATTTAGGTAGTTACTACCTAAACATTTTTCTCTCAAGTAGGTCATGACCACCAAATTATTTGACAATGTTCCCATCAAGGGGAGAGGTCTGTTTCCCTCTCCTTGAACCTACTGGGCTTATGGCTTGTTTTGCCTAAGAAAGGACAGCAAAGTGATGCAGATTTCACTTTGTTCCACTTTGCTTGCTGTAACATTTGCTTTGGGAGCCCAGAATGCCACACAAAGAGTTCCACCACCCTGAGACTGCCATGCTGGAAGAAGCCACACTCCAGGGAGAGGTCACGTGTAGGCAGTCCTGACTCTAATGCCATCACAGCCCTGGTGCCAGATGTGTGAGTAAACGAGCTCACATTCAGACGATTCCAGACCCCAGCTGTCAGGTCACCCCCACTCTCCCAACATTCCCAGAGGAGGCCCCAGATGTGTTGGAACAGGAATAAGCTATCTCCATCCCCACTGTGTCCTTTCTGGATTCCTGGTCATCAGCATATAAAAATGTGATCTCAAGCCACTAAATTCTGGGATAGTTTGTAATGCAGCAATAACAACTGGGACATGAGTAACTGGTGATAACATGTAAATATGTAAATATGCTATGCTGCTCAGAAAGAGTAGATGCAAACATGCATTATTGGTTATTGCATTTACAGCACTATTGGCATCCTCTTCTGATAACATTCTCTAGAGATGTGCCAGGACATAAGGTCACCCAACCTCGACATGGAGCTGGCAAAGAGAATTCCCCAACCAGGACTAAAATTTCCCTCATAAAAAGTTTTGAGCTCACCAAACACATGAACAAATGTGCAGCTGAGACCCCAAAACCTCACACAATTGAGCATGGCTGCGATAAATTTAATCTAGAAATTATCAAGTGGATAATCTCAAACTCTTACTTTGGCCATAAAATCACACAAATAAACAGACCACTTGGTCAAGTAGCCACTGATAGCTATTTTAATTAAGTCTCTTAATGAACTCTCTAAAATAAAAATGTATCCTGCTTATGTAAATAGTTACCTTGGAAGACAAACTCTCACACATCAATAATTACCTTAAGTCTAAATGGCTTAAATATACCAAGTGAAAGGAAGACATTGACAGAGTAGATTAAGCACACACACACACACACACACACACACGCATCCCACAAAACACAAGTATAGGCTATTCACAAAAAAACTCACTTCAAATTCAATGATCACATAGGTATGTGGAAAGAAAAAGGATAGGGAAAGATATACCATGCAACATTAATAAAAAAAATTGGCTATATAAGATACATAGATTTGAGAACAAAGAAAATTACTAGAAACAAAGAGGTACATTATAAAAAAAATTATAAAAGGATCACTTCACCAGGAAGAATAATGATCCTAAATGGTTATGCACCAAACAACAAAGCTTCAAAATATATAGAACAAAAACTGATAAAGCTAAAAGGAGAAATAATTCCACAATCATAGCTAGGGACTTGAATCCCCTTGTCAGCAACTGATAGAACTACTAGACAAAATTATTAAGTATAGATAAGATGTGAACTACACAATCAACCAACAGGATCGACAAACTACATAGAATCCTCCAACCAACAGTAGCATAACACACACATTTTGCAAGCACCTATGGAGCATTCAACAAGATAGATTATATTTGAGGCCATAGAACAAACTAATAATTTTAAAAGAAATGAAACCATACTGAGTTATTCCCTCATCATAAAAGGTTCTAAGTAGAAACCAATAACAGACAAGCACATCTCTAAACAGTTGGAAATTAAATAACACACTTCTAAATAATCCATGGGTCAAAGAGGGAATCTCAAAGAGAATTGAAAAAATACATTTAAATAGTTAACATGCTATATAAGGTGGTTAGCTATAGAAGAGCTGGTAATATAGGACATCTAACCAAGAATAATTACTTTCAAACCACTGATTTTTAATTCATTTTTCTGACAGTGATTCATAGGTCTGTTATCTGTAAAGCTATTCACAATAAAAGTATGGGTAAATACGGGGTGGGCAAAAGTTGGTTTATAGTTGTGAGTGCACAAAACAGAGTTTATTCTTTTATTCTTTTTTAATTCAGTGAGAGGAGGGGCATCAGAGACAGACTCCCACATGCACCCCAACCAGGATCCACCTGGCAAGCCCACTAGGGGGGGGCGATGCTCTGCCCATCTTGGACATTGCTTTGTTGCTCAGCAACTGAGTTCTTCTTAGCACCTGAGGCAGAGACTATGGAGCCATCTTCAGTGCCTGGGGCTAACTTGCAACAATCAACCCATGGCTGAAGGAGGAAAAGAGAGAGAGAGAGAGAGAGTAGCGAGAGGGGGAGGGGTAAAGAAGCAGATGGGCTGGGCACTCCTCCACTGTGCCTTGACCGGGAATCGAAAACGGGACATCCACTCACTGGGATGACAATCTACCACTAATTCAACCAGCTATAGCCCAGAGTTGTTTTTTATTATTATTATTATTATATATTCTTTCCATATGAACTGTAAACCTACTTTTGCCCAGCCCTGTATTTGTGGAATGAATCAGTGTTTGACTTTCTCTCCGTGTGGACTGAGAGGCAGTAGATAGGAGCAGAATCTAGAGCCAGGTTTTAAGTTCCAGCTGTGTAGTCATGGGCAAGTGACTGAAGATTCTGTGTACTTTGTCATAAAATAGATTGATCATAATAAAAGACCTATGACATAAGATTGTTGTGAGGACTGATGTACATATATAGCATTCAATTCACAAAATATTTTAAGCACTCAACAAGTGTTAGCTAGCATATTACTTGAGGGTGTGGGATGAAAATTTTCAGGTTCTCCCCCTCCCCACACACACACACCAAGGAAGGTCATGTACTCCTTAAAGAGGGGAGAGAAAATCTGCAATTCACTATGTTTCACAAAGAGTATATCACAGTTTCCAGGGACCAGCACCCTGAACAGGCACAGGCTTAAGAACTATCACCTGTGAGGCTATCCCTGCGCTAGACCCTGTGATTTCTTAAAAGCCATGGTTCACAACCACGGCTGCACATTGGAATCACTTGGAGAGCCTGAGGAACAATGATGCCCTGGTCCCACCCCCAGAGATTCTGATTTAATTAGTCTGTAGTGCTGCCTGGATTACCCACAAGAGACTGTCATGTGCAGCCAAGGTTAGAAAGCACTGCTCTAGGAAACATAATTTCAATGCTTCCATAATCTAGTGATTCCCTAATGGAGGCAAAGTCATTCACAGGCAGTCAAGGGGCACTGGTACTCTTCAGTATGATTCTAGAAATTAAGTAACAACAAAAGTAATGCCTTCCCTCTTTCCACCACTGAATTGCTCCATTACTCTAAATGACATCAGTAAAGGAGCGCTGATGTTGCAGGGGCCTAATGTAACAGAAGTGTTTATCCCTGGAAGGCCTAATAATCAAATAAAAGGAGTGAACAACACTGAAACCAGGAAAGCTTCCAGACCTCTGTACTTGTTATTCTCCGTTAAAGGATTTATAAGGACATTGTGCATCTTTGTCATGAGCGTAACAGTACTGATCTTGATAAGACCTTGTTTTACATGTTCTATATAAATCCATTTTAGGTTAGTGTTTGCATGGGGACATTTCTATAAGAACATGGAGATGAAACGTTGGAAACACAAGGAAATCGTGAATGCCTGGAAAAGGGCTTATTTGATGGTGTCATAGATGTGGAATACAAAGATAAATGTCCTTATGAGTGACTGATTATGAGATGTGGGTTGTTATGATGTGAGAAAATGGAATTTGGAAGAGATATGAGAAAATATTACACTTCAAGACAAGGACCCGTATGTAAAACTTTGTAAAAGTGGTCTTCTGGGTTCCGGAATGCATTCATTCCAGTGAGGATGGTATCATCAAGCCGGCACTGACCCGGAATAAAACAACTCAAAGGCTACATACTGCCAGCAGGAAAGACTCCAGACTCTGTCCTCTAGTCTCAGTGTAGACACAGAGACGGTCTCAGAGGACTGGAAGAGCATGGTGAGAGGAGAGTCCTTCAAGTGTCACTTGCAGGCCGGTGGTTCAAGTGCCCTGCAGACTGGCCTTTGGTTTTATCGATGTCAAAATTTGATACAGCTAAATTTCTTCTTCTTCTTCTCCCAGTATCATCACATGTAAAATCTGGACACTTCACTCTTGGTTTTTCTCCCTAATGCTCCGTCATAGGCATATGATGGCTTCACTGCAGTAGTTGAGGCTTATGAAGAAATCTGGTGCCGCACGAAAGGAGCACAGGTTCCAAAGGTGTAAGAAGAGCTTTTATGAACAGGCACTTACCCAGAATTAAGGGACGTTCGTGCCAGTAGGGGCACCTGGACAGTTAGTAGTCCCCTTGAAGTGCCCTCAGAAGCTGGGAGCTTTACCAAGGACCTGAGGCAGAGCCACATTTCTTGACTTAGGTAAAAAAGATTCCTGTCCACAAATCACACTAATACCTAATCTTCAGGAAAGAACTTTACCCTGCCGGACTGGGACTCTTAAAAAGCCAGGTGTGATATAAACAGGGAGATGACAGGTGCCTCTATGTCTCAGAGCCCTGAAGGAATATTTTTCAATGCGGCAAGTCAGCTAATTTTTCATTTAAATTAGTTACAGCTACATCAATGCACATTTCAGTTGCCTCCTTTAAATTCTAATTAGGAAACAAGTCGTATTTTTTTAAAAAAACAAATCTGGTAAATCACACAGATGCTGAAGCATCACCAGGAATCTTTGGTTTTCTGGGCAATTTAGTGATCAGGACTATTTAGTGCTAAGGAGTAAGATGTGAATTTATAAAGAGGGGCTTGTTTCTCTTCCCATTTTATATCCCCACCAAACACCCCAGCAGTGAGCTATCTGTGACATTAGAAACAACACTAACAACATCGGGAAGAGAAAGAAGAACCTTTATTTCTCTTCACGACACTGAAGTTTGAAGTGTCAAGCTCAGGCAAGGTCAGTGCCTCCCAGCCCTGCTCTCTACGTCTCTGGTCTCACACGCCAGGGCCATGCACTCAGCAAGTTCCTCTTGCATCAGGTCATTTCCCTGAGCAACTACCAACAATGCTCCCCATTGCTGGAAACAAAGTTAAAATTCTTTTTCCAAGTTTTCAAGGCTGTCATTAATCAGACACCAGCCTCATAATGCAGCAGATTCTCATGTGTGGCTAATAAAATCACAACTGCTCTTTACAGTCACATCCTGCTCCTCTGCAGCCTTGCTGGCCACTGCTCCAGGCGGCTGTCCCCTCATGTCCCCCCACACCCCCTCCCATGCCCTGGATGTCTGCCCTCCCATCCGCCCACACTCTCAGTGGCACCTTCCTAATCACTGTAAACACATGTTTTATCTTCATGCATTTACAATGTCTCTTACTCCCAACTAGAGTAGGGATTTTCTCTTCCTTTACAATCTTTGCTACACTCTACCACTTATCAAATGGGTAGGCACTTAGCAGAAGCTCAATAAACACACATGGACAATTGTGTGCCTAAGGGGCTACAGTGGAGTTGGGGATATAATATCACAGGTCTCTAGCTAACTAACCTGCCCGGGGACTTCAGCAGGGCTACCCAAGCTCCCCATAAGCCCCAAATCACAGCAGCGGTGGTGGTGGTGGGGGGCAACACCTCAAAGGACTTTGAACTTCCCTGGGGAAAGAAAGTGCAAAACTGTGGACACAAATACATTCACACAGTTGAAATTCATTTCTAAATCCTCAACATGCAGCACAGTAGTCGGAGCACAAAGAGTGCTCAGCACAAGTCTGCTGGGTGATTGGGAATGTGTTAGATCACCAGAACACTGATGCCACCCAACAGCAAGTCAGAGTGTCAATCAACAAACATACACCAACCCCTTTTTATGTGCAAAGCTAAAAATTATGGAGATACAGGGATAAAACAGTATTTTCTCTTATACACACACACACACGCCACCCCTGAAGGCATACACACAAAGCTCAGAATAGCTACTGCTCCATTTCTTTCCCTGCCTTCACCATGCTGTCTTCAGATCACCACTGTCACATATAATGCCCGGTCATGATGGAAATGTTCTCAATCTGTATCTTCAGACGAGATCAGGTGCGTTCAGGGTAGTATGGCCGTAGACTTAATCTGTATTTTCAAATGGCTACTGGGCACTTGAAATGCATTTAGGGAAAGTGAAGAACTGAAGTTTTCATTTTATACCATTTTAATTAATTTTAAATAGCCACAGGCGGTGAGTGACTCCATGCTTCACAGAGCAGTACCAGACTGTGTAGAGTATATCCAAGGACTCCACTTCCTCTACTTCCTTCAATCCTATTTCTGCCCTGCCATACGACTACAAATGTTCTCACCAGCCCAGCAACCAATGACGACCACTTTCAGTTACACAGGGGTCTGTTCTCTGAGAAAAAATCATGTGTGTAAACCTATTATCAGAATATGTTTCTCATAATCCCCCCCCCCAAAATAAAACAAGCTTCATGCAGTTTAGGCATCTGAAAGAAATCTACAACTTACAAAACACACCTGTGTTCTCCCCGTAAAACACACACACACACACACACACACACACACACACACTCCACCCAGAGTCTCCTCATCTCCTTTAATAACAAGGTTCCCTTTTAGTTCTTCAGGCTAAAATCTCCGGTCATTTCTGGCTCCTCTCTTCCTCTCATCAATCCATTAGTAAACTATGCTGGGTCTACCCTCAAAATGTGCCCAGATTCTGACCACTGCTAACCACCTCCACTGTCACCTAATGGTTGCCACGGCAACTGCCACCTAATGGTCTCCCTGTTTCTACCTTGTCTCCCCACAATTTACTCTCAACACAGCACCCAAAATAGTCCTTTTACAATGCAGATCAGGTCATGTTACCCTTCTGCTTACAACCGGCCAGGGTCTCCCATGTCACTGAAGGTAAAAGCCAAAGTCCCCTCAATGGTCCACATGGGCCTCCCCCTGACTTCATCTCCTCCTCTGTCTCTCACCTGTTCCACCCGCCAGGTGGGCTCCTGTCCAGAGCTGCCGGGCCAGCTGCTCCTTCTCCCTGGAACCCTCCTCCCCCAGATGTAGGAATGACTTGTCCCTCACCTTCTTCAAGTGTCAGCTCAGACGTCACCTTGTCAACCGGCCCAGTCTGACTCCCTATTTAAGACGATAGCATTCTTCCCACTCCTTTATTTTCCCCAGTAAAGGGAACCACCTCTTCTCTTCCTATATAATTTGCTTACTTAAGTTAACGTTTATGCTCTTCCTCAACTAGAACAGATACACCACAAGCTGGGCTTTCTGTCTAGGTTTGCATTCCTGGGGTCCCCAACGCCTGCGACAGGGCCCGAGTGGGTCCTCGATGACACTGGTGGGTAGGTAGGAAAGACAAAGTCTGTCTACTATCGAACGCCTGTGTGACTACATGTCCACCACGAGGAAACCAAGGTGAAGAAAAATCCTTCAACCATTATTTTTAGGGAGGAAGGCTAACCTACATTCAAATGCCAGCTCACACCTTTACCTGGTGCTTCTTTTCTGAAGAATCACCTCAATTTCTCCCCAAGCCGACAACTAGGAAGAGCTTACATTTTATTCCTGAGAGCGTGTGTTTCAACACTTACTCACATTCTGCCCCAGAGACTCAGCTATCATGCTAACATTTATTCAATAAAAACGCACCATGAACGAGGCCCTAAAACACAGTCTTGCTTTAAAAAGGCAAACAGTTTGACTAAAGACAGCCAACACCCGAGAGAGATCACCGGTTCACCCCCGGCAGTAGCTGTGGTGTCTGGAAATAAAAGCTGAGTTTCTTTTACTGCTGCTCTTGCTTCGCCAAACAGATGCCAGATCTGAAGAGCTCTGGATGCCCTGCTATGGTGACAGGGAGGTCTGGGACACAGCCCTCCCTGGAGGAAGGGGTCGCGGCCTCCAGACCACAGCGGAGTCTGCACAGAGCACAAAGGGCAAAACAAATGAGCCCTAAGCCAGAGAAACTAGAATCTAATAGCAATTAACAGGATGAATGGAGAGTCAGTACGAATAATGGGTAAAATTCCAGACAAGACTAAAGGCCAGTCTCTGAAAGACGCGGCTATTCATGAACTCCAATGGGTGAGAAACCACAGCCCTAACAAATGCGCCTGCGCTTCAGCCAAGGGGCTTGTGGCAGGTCGGCTGCTGGCAGCGCTTCTCGGCCCAGAAGCGTCTTTCCGCTCGCCAACTGCGCTCTCCTGCCTATGCTATCCATCTCCTAATAGGGTTCTAATGGGAAAACCTGGGAGGAATCATGAGACCGCAGCGCTATCTAGCCAAAAAATGCTCAGGGCTTCAGAATGAAACACAGCAGCCCAAGGAAGGAAATGAAGAAGAATGAAAACTCCCCTTCCAAGGTATGCTGGAATAAATGTGAGTGGATACTGATAATCATCCTAGATCCAAAACACTCCCCATCAAACAGTTCCCAAGAGACACCCTCTTACTTCAACAGATACTGTACGCACAGAAACTATGATTAATACCCTGCAGACATTTAAAATATGACCACTGATCACCGTAATATTAACACTGGGTTAGATCACTCTTCTAATTTTATGAAGACAACTTCTCAAACCTTCTTCACTGAAAAACTTGTAATTTGTTTATATTCAGTGATTGAGACAAGAAATGGAAATAAACCTACCACTATCTTAACAGTGTCTTAGAGAGAATCAACTAGAATTCTGGAAGGTATCAGAAGCCAGGGAAGGAGTCTAAAAACTTTCTAGGACTATAAAAATGCTTTCCGCCCTGGCCGGTTGGCTCAGTGGTAGAGCGTCGGCCTGGCGTGTAGAAGTCCTGGGTTCGATTCCTGGCCAGGGCACACAGGAGAGGCACCCATTTGCTTCTCCACTCCTCCCCCTCTCCTTCCTCTCTGTCTCTCTCTTCCCCTCCCGCAGCTGAGGCTCCATTGGAGCAAAGATGGCCCCGGGCGCTGGGGATGGCTCCTTGGCCTCTGCCGCAGGCTCTGGAGTGGCTCTGGTTGCGACAGAGCGTCGCCCCGGAAGGGCAGAGCATTGCCCCTGGTGGGCAGAGCGTCGCCCCCTGGTGGGCATGCCAGGTGGATCCCGGTCAGGTGCATGCGGGAGTCTGTCTGACTGTCTCTCCCCATTTCCAGCTTCAGAAATATACAAAAAAAAAAAAAAAGCTTTCCTCCAGGCCTACCAACAAATAATCAAAACAGTAATAATAATTATTAACATTTGTTGTGCCAGGCACTGCTATGAAAGCATCGTGTAATAATCCATCTATTCCTTGCAAAATCCCACTAGGTACTAATACTGGTCATTTTATAAATACAGAAACTAAGGATCAGAGGGGATAAGCACCCTGTCCACCTGGCACACTTAATTCAATGGTTCAGCTGAGACTTAAATCCATCCAGCCTGACTCTAAAGCCACACTTAGGAAAGAAGACAGTACAGGGATGGGACTAATAAGTGTGCCCACTATGAGACAACAGAAAATACATGTTGATCTCCTTCCAGAGGCGGATTAAGTTCGGCTGAGGCCCCAGGTGCAGAAGAAAATACTGGGCCCCTTACAAAAAAGAGAGACACAGGGAAAATAAAAATGCATGTTCACCATATTTTTAAGTAAGTAAAAAATATTATATACTATTAATGTTAAAATTGCACGTATGAAACCAAACTTGGTGTCATTAGAGAAAGGTGTAAAGTTGGGGTTTGGCGAGGCCCTTCAGAAGGCGGGGCCCAGGGCGCATGCCCAGTGCGCCTGCCGTTAAATCCACCTCTCTCTCCTTCCCCAGTTCCTGGCATAGAGCTCCTGAAACCCTTGTAATTGCCTAAGTGATAAAAGCACTTAAAACATCTTTTGTTTTAATATTTGACCTTTGAACCCAGTTCTTCACAGAGAGCTCCTGAAACCCTCATACTGTATTTTTCGCTCCATAAGACGCACCTGACCATAAGACACACCTAGGGTTTTAAGGAGGGAAATAAGAAAAATATATTCTGAACCAAATGGTGTGTTAAAATATTTAATAGAATATCGTATTTTTTACTCTGTAAGATGCACGGACATTTTCCCCTCCACTTTTGGGGGGGAGGGGAAGTGCATCTTATGGAGTGAAAACTACAGTAATTTCCTTGAGTGACAGGGCTGGCTGCCTTTGGTTTGCATGAGGTGACCCTGAGCGGACTTCCAGATGACTCCTGGAGGAGGGCTGGTCACCACAAGGAAAGACCAACCCATGATTAGAAGCTTGGACTTTTCAGCCCCACCACCAACTCTATGGAGAAAGAGTAGGGTTGAAGAAGGAGGTAATGATTCATCCTGCCTACATGATGAAACCTCCACGAAATCCCAAACGTACGGGCTTCCAGGGGCTTCGAGGCTGATCAACAGCTGGAGTGAGGAAAGTGGTGGGTCCCACACCCCTTCCCACATACCTCGTGCTGTGCGTCTCTTCCGTCTGGTGTCCATCTGTATCCTTTACCGTATCCTTTTATTTATAATAAATCAGTAATCTAGTAAGTAAAATGTTTCTCTGAGCTCTGTGAGCCGCTCTAGCAAAGCACTCAACCCAAAGAAGCTGGGTTGTTGGTAGCCAGCTGGTCGGAAGCACAGGTACCTGAAGTGGGTGTTAGGGGCACGGAGGGCCTTGTGGGACGGAGACCTCAACCTGTGGAGTCTGATGCTGTCTCGAGGTGGACAGTCTCAGAATCGAGGTGAATTAGAGGATAGCCACCTGCTGGAAAAGAATTGCTTGTTAACCATGTGAGGAACATCATTCCCCCAACACAGACAGTGGAACTGGGTGTAGAAATCGTTTACCTGCCCACAAGTCACAGCAGAATTCAGAGGGTTTTCATTTTACACAGAGCCAAGATTGTTGAAAATTAATTATATGCAAGTAATTAAAGTAAATCTGGCCAAGAAGAAACAATGGCCCCACTGGAAGGGTAGGAGATGTATCCCTCCAGGCCCAGTATAAAGATGAGAGATGGGGAACCTGGGATGGGTTAACAGGGAAGAGAGCGGTGTGGGTCACAGTGGGAAAAGGGTGTCCTCGGAGGAGACTGGAGACGGATCACGTGAGAGAACAAGACTAATCACTAGACCACAAAACACAATTAAATTAGCTTTCTACTTTAGAGACTTAAATCAAGATACATAGGGCTATGGAAGAACAAAAGTGCCAGGTGAAATCATCACTGTCAGACGGAACAGTTCAGTGGTTATTTTTATGTGTTTAGGCCTTAAATTCCTAGTCTCTGTCTCACAGGAAAAATCAAGTAAGCAAAGATTTACTCATCACTCTGCAGAGCCGTCAAAGGAAGTGTTTTTTCCTCCTGTGCACGGCCTGTGATCCTATTCCTACTCTCTCTCTGAGTTCACTCATTCATTCAACAAACATATAGCGGTGTCTATGGGTAAGGGCTTACGGTTAGGGCTATTCAGTGGCATGAGAAATAGTTTCTCCTCTCAGTCTAGTGGGAGGCCCAGAAAATTCAGCAATCACAGGACACAAATGCTATGAAAGAGAAGCTGGTGACGTCTGAGCCATCATGTGTCCCATCTTGTCTTTTCACTGGCTCCATGACAAGAACATCTTTCCTTTACCTTATGGAACAGAGTTGAGTATGTATCTTCCAACTTTAAATTTTGAAAAAAAGAACCTTTTACTCTGGAAGCCAACCAAGCATAGCTTCTATCTAGCAGCTGTGATGATTCATTTACACACACTTCTTAGCCATGTGAGTTCTAACCGAAGCCCCTGTCCACAACTTGAATGGCACAAACAGAAGCAAAATTTTGCTCCAAGTTCAGAAAATGACTGATGGCCTCCGTGGACAATTACCACATGGGCCAGCTGCCTTCACCCATCATCCGTTCACTCAATGTCCCCCGGATATCTCTAACGTCTGGGATTTGTGCATAAAAGCCCAAACCACCCTCCAGAAACCAATCCTGATCAGAGGCCTTGTTCCTCCAGCCGACATTCCCGCTCCTCTGTAAACAGCATACAGAACACTACTAATTTAGGCATTCTAAATATATGGCTCATAGCACAGACCAAGCTGCAGATGGCAGGCCATGTCTGAGAGGTTGCTGCAACTCACGCTCGTTTTCACAAACCGACTGTGAAACATATTTTTGGGAAAGAAGGGAAAAGGGAGAGACAGGCTAAAAAAGAAAAGGCGCTGTTGACAGCAGGGTCTTTTTTTTTTTTTTAAGAAAAGGAAGTACAGGTGATTTGTTCTTTCCTCTTGCCATTTAAAACTCCTATCCCTCCCCTAGGAGTACTAGGAGGCTAAGAAAAAAAAGTTAGAAAGCACGGTAAGGTGCCAGAAGGAAAGTGGCTCAGAGAGACAGCACCAGGGCTGCTGGCACTGTCAGCTGAACCCAGGTTCTGCCAAACTGTTGCTGGGGGTCCTGAGGACCAAGAGCGACCGGCCTTCAGAGTGAACCCATGAGGGTAAACCTGCATCCACTCGGAGCTTCACATTGAGTTGTTCCCTCCAGCACGGACACCTGCCATCGATCATGATCATGGTGAAGGCAGAAAGGGAAGAGAGGGCACAAAAGAGCTGTGTTCAAACTGCTCCCAAGAGGCGGATAATGTGAACCCTGAGGACTAAGAAAGGTTCTTGGTGGCTACCTGGGATCAAACAGAGGGGGGAAAGCAGAACCTAGCAACCACTTCTGCACAGGGGAGAAGAGCTTTGCGGAGAAGCCTCTGCGCTGCTAGCCTGCCTGCCTGCACCGTGTTCCTGCCCCCTGAGCCAGCCCTCAGATAGGAGCTCCTGGAGTCCCATTACAACCAGTAGGACTGAGGCTCTCCCCATCCAACCTGCACTGTGTTCCTGCCCCCTGAGCCAGCCCTCAGATAGGAGCTCCTGGAGTCCCATTACAACCAGTAGGACTGAGGCTCTCCCCATCCAACCTGCACTGTGTTCCTGCCCCCTGAGCCAGCCCTCAGATAGGAGCTCCTGGAGTCCCATTACAACCAGTAGGACTGAGGCTCTCCCCATCCAACCTGCACTGTGTTCCTGCCCCCTGAGCCAGCCCTCAGATAGGAGCTCCTGGAGTCCCATTACAACCAGTAGGACTGAGGCTCTCCCCATCCAACCTGCACTGTGTTCCTGCCCCCTGAGCCAGCCCTCAGATAGGAGCTCCTGGAGTCCCATTACAACCAGTAGGACTGAGGCTCTCCCCATCCAACCTGCACTGTGTTCCTGCCCCCTGAGCCAGCCCTCAGATAGGAGCTCCTGGAGTCCCATTACAACCAGTAGGACTGAGGCTCTCCCCATCCAACCTGCACTGTGTTCCTGCCCCCTGAGCCAGCCCTCAGATAGGAGCTCCTGGAGTCCCATTACAACCAGTAGGACTGAGGCTCTCCCCATCCAACCTGCACTGTGTTCCTGCCCCCTGAGCCAGCCCTCAGATAGGAGTTCCTGGAGTCCCATTACAACCACTAGGACTGAGGCTTTCCCCATCCAATCAGAGCTGAGCAGCTCCGACCAACCAGAGTGGCTCCATTCTGACCAACTGAGGACCAGGGTAGGGACTTTTGTCTCCTCACATTATGACAGTCTGGACATAAGACTTTCTGAGTTTACGACGCTCACTCCCATAAAAACTTTAAAAAGTTGAGACGTGAGTGTTTTGGCGTACACCGTTAGCGTCGTACTTAGGTAGGCAAACTAGTTTGGTTGCACAGAGGAAGAATGCTCAGTACAGAGAATTTTTGTCTTTTTCTTTTTTCTGTGGCTTCTGTTGTGTTGTTATGTTCTGGATTATAACTTTACAACTGTGTGTTAGAATAGGTCAGTGACTTAGACCAGGGTGGGTTTCAACTTATATCAAAATTCGGGTTACATCACTGTCGTAGAAACAGAACTATGTCGCCACCTGAGGACCCCCTATATAAGACAGCTCCTCTCTGGCTCACGGAGTGCATTTTCCCACCAGACTGGTGGCTGGTTGCCCCAGAGCAGAGCGGAGCTGCGGAGCTAAAGAAGCGCCTGGGCCTGGGGCAGCTCCGTGGCCTCGCAGCCACGCCACTGTCACTGCCGTAGCAGCCACGCCGCTGTCACTGCCGTAGCAGCCACGCCGCTGTCACTGCCGTAGCAGCCACGCCGCTGTCACTGCCGTAGCAGCCACGCCGCAGCACCGGGGAGCGGTGCCACACGGCACCGTCTTCACAGCCTTGCCGGAGCATCTGGAGCTGGGGGCACTAAATAAAGTTTCCTTCGTCACCACACCCCAAATTGGGGAGCTGTGGTGACACTGAGTTTGCACTGACAACTAATCAATTCATCAGTTGACAAATAATCACCTTCCTAAAAACAACCCTCACCTTTGCAGGCTGACCGCGTCCTCCACTCTTGGTTTTTTGGGGAAAGATGAGTCAAGACTAAGAGAGTGACCAACAATTTATTTTTCTTCTTCACTCTCCAGAAGGACCAGGAAGCAGGAAGGAAGTGTACTAAAACCACCAACCTGGAATTCTGTGTCTGTTTCAATCACCAGATTTTTGTCACAGTGAGGAGGTCAAACGTAGTTCCTTTTTTAAAGCATGTCAACATGATTCAAGCATTTGTTATATATCTTTTTGCAAAATACAAGAGCAACAAATTTTCAAACTAGAATATCTGGAAAACACAGCGTTGCCTACTATTCCACCAATAAGAAAGAAAACCATAAATGCTTTGATAAAAGAATTTTTATCCTCTAAATCTTTTTTCTTTATACAAATAGATGTAAACTTTGTAATTATTTTCACAATTAAAATTATAGTTTTTCTCATGGCATAGGCTTTCCTCATTTTAATAGTTACTGAATAAATGATATTTAGTTACTACACACTATTCCACTATATAAATACTACATGATTTTACCAGTCTCCTATTTTCAGACATTAGGGTCATTTCTACTTATTCACTATTATAAATCTTCTATAATGAACATTCCTAATGTAAATATTCATGAGCATTTCAGAGAATAAGTTTTTAAAAATGAAAATACTGGGCCCAGGCCAGCTGGCTCATTGGTAGAGTGTCAGCCTGATGCGTAGAAGTTCCAGGTTTGATTCCCGGCCAGGGCACACAGGAGAAGCACTCATCTGCTTCTCCACCCTTCCCCCTCTCCTTTCTCTCTATCTCTCTCTTCCCTTCCCGCAGCCAAGGCTCCATTGGAGCAAAGTTGTCCCGGGCACTGAGGATGGCTCCATGGCCTCTGCCTCAGGTGCTAGAATGGCTCCTGCTGCAAGGGAGCAACGCCCCAGATGGGGAGAGTATTGGCTCCTATTGGGCATGCTGGGTGGATCCTGGTTGGGCACATGGGGTGTCTGTCTCTCTGTCTCCCTGATTCTCACTTCAGAAAAAATACAAAAGAAAAGAAAATGAAAACACTGGGAAAATATGCAAACATTTTAAAGGCCCTTGATACAAATTACTTTACACAATGTTTGACCAACTTATATTCTCATTACTCAGTATAAATGTTCATTTCACCTCACCCTCACCAATGCCATATACTATCATTTTTTAAATAAAGGCAATTTACTATTTTACTTTTGGCCCTGGCCAGTTGGCCTAGCAGCAGAGTGTCAACCTGGAGTGTGAAAGTCCCAGGTTCAATTCCCTGTTGGGGCACACAGGAGAGGTGACCATCTGCTCCCCCCTTTTCTTTCTCTCTTTCCCTTCTCCTTCTGTAGCCATTGTTTGATTGATTCAAGCACATTCGACCCAGGCGCTGATGATGGCTCCATCAAGCCTCCGCTTCAGGTGTTAAAAATAGCACAGTTGCAAGAGGCCCAGACGGGCAGAACAGCAGCCCCGACGGGTTGCCGGGTGAATCCCGGTAGAGGCACATGCAAGAGTCTATCTCCCCTCCTCTCACTTCAAAAAAAATTTTACTTTTGTTTTAACTTTTATCTATTTCTCACTTTTTCATAGGTATATCAGACACCCATATCCCTTCTGTTGTGATCTGTTCAAATCTTTTGCCCATTTATCTTTCATGATGTTTGTCTGGATTAGTTAAAGAACTTGCATCATGCTCAAGTGTATCTTTAGCCAAATAAAATAAAATATCTTTTTAGACTTCACTCTTAGTATTTCATGTGTGTCTGTCTGTTGCCTCTCTGAAAAGAACATGACTAATTCTGAATAATCTGGCACCTGATTGAAGGGTACTGAGACATAATTCTATATCTATACACTTTCTATGAGGCTATATAGTCTGCTACTTTTCATGAATTCCAGTGCAGTTTAGTTTGTGGTTGAGGTTACAGAGATTAACGATTTCATTAAACATGGGGGAAAGGCCAAAGTCCACTCTGTACTATTAATAAACTCTATTTATTTATTGACCATAAACATATTCATAATTCGAGGAGGTTCAGCCATGAACTTGAAAATGAATAACACGTTTATAAACTATAGCCTTACAGGAACTTGAGAATCCTTTAGAAAATGTCTAGAAATCCATATTATGTAACAAAATATTAACCACATGAGAATCATGAAGGCTCCTTTTCAGAAAAGCACCCAGCCCTTATCCTGAGATCAACCAACATACCCTTGGGCTCTGACTGACACACAGTAAACATTCAATAAATGTTTGGGTGGTAAATTCAGTAGCCTCTCCGGGTTCCAGCACACGACTGCTGAGCTCCTGGTTCAGATCTAATCTCCTGCCTGTTTCTTGATGTCTAGTTGAACTCCAAACCTCCCTCTGTGTCCAGCCCCTTGAACTCTGTGCCATCTGCTTGGGCCACCCTGCCAACCAGTGCCCGCCAAGCCGTGTCTGTGCTGGGCCCGATGCCCTCATCTCACTTGGTTTTGCCCTAAAGGCTTTCGTTGTAATGGCATACTCCACTTCGACACCAGCTGGAGGCCCAGCTGTGTTTTGGTCTCGTAGCTGCTCTATCCTGCCAGCCCAGCTTCTGGGGCCCGGCTCTGACAGCCACCCACCCAGCGATAGCATACATGCTTTCAGTTATTATGCCTGAATGTTTAGCTTCAAACTAATGATAGCATGTTTGGAAAATTACTTCCAAATTGGAAATTCATTTTTAAGGCAATCAGTTGACTCCATGGCCAAAAATATGTAAACAGAGATTTTTCATATTCCTGTCAGTTGAATTAATCATAGAGCGAAAACAAGATTTAGCCCTTCCTTTTCTCAGCATCTATCCCAGCCCCTTGCCCAGTGTCAACCCTTACCTTCCATAAGAAGGATATGATTTAGCACATACAGAAGTGGGAAAAAGATCTGACTTCAATAAATATGATAGCAGCCTTAAATTCTTTTTTAAAAAAGCCATGATAGAAATAAATATGTTCATAGTAGCTTATTCATTAAACGCTCTTGAGAAATGCCTATGGAAAACCCTAAGAGTCTATGGTTAGAGCTGAAGAAGGACCTTCTCCTGAATGAGGTTAGCATCCTTCCCATCCTCCTACCCCACTCCCACAGCTCAGGTCAGGAGCTTATGTCAGGACTATTTTTAAAGTCTCTTCATTAGTCTCCTAGCATTCACTCCTTTTTTTTTCTTTTGAGGACAGAGAGCATGTCATGTTTTTATTCATTTATAAGTGGTTTTATTGAGATATAATTCACAAACCAATTTACCATTCAAAGGATACGAGTCAAATTTTTTACTATATTCACATACATAGTTGTGTAACCACAATCTAATTTTAGAGCATTCATCACCCTAAAAAAGAAGCCCTGTACCTATTAGCAGCCACTGCTCATCCCCACCCTCCCACCCACTCACCTGAGTCTTGGGCAACTGACAGTCTGCCTTCTATCTCTACAGATTTGCCTGTTCTGGACATTTCATATAAATGGAGTTACACAGTATATCATCTTTTCTATATGGATTCTTTGACTCAACATAATGTTTTCTTTTTTTCTTTTAAGATTTTATTCATTTTAGAGAGGGGAGAGAGAGAAGGTAGGGAGGAGCAAGAAGCATCAACTCCCATATGTGCCTTGACCAGGCAAGTCCAGGGTTTCGAGCCGGCGACCTCAGCGTTCCAGGTCAATGCTTTTATCCACTACACCACCACAAGTCAGGCTCAACATAATGTTTCCAATAAACATCTATGTTGTAGTGTGTATCATGTCTTTCTATGGCAAGTAATTCTCTATTGTATGGATATGTTGCATTTTGTTTATTAATATATCCATTGATGAACATCTGAGATGTTGCCACCACTTGGGTATTATGAACAATGCTACTATAAACATTTGTGTACAAATTATTGTATGACTATGTCCTCATTTCTTGAGTAGAATTGTTGAGTCATACAGTAACTAAGTTTAATATTTTGTTTAACACTTTGCCTCATACAGTAAACTAGAAACCCTTAAACAGCATATAAAACCCTTAATAATTTCTGACCATGCCATCTTATGGCTAATTTTCTGTTTGCTGTACCACCTGTTTAAGGTATGACTCTGTGGTATCATTGCCTGTGTACACGAGTGCCCTTCCCACTGGGCCGTGGGGCTTAAGAGGGGCAAGGACTGTGAATATAACCTTGTCCTCCCCCAGCTCTGACTACGCCTATTGTATAAGGTGTGTCCAATGAATGAATAGACCACTTAACAGCCAAGTCTTCAAAAATCTCAAAGCGTAAGTCTCGCTGTCTCCCGTTACCCATCCAGTCCTACATTTAACAAGCTATGAAGTTTCAAGTAGTGCTTAACCTAATTACCTCCTCCTGCCATTCAATTTCCTCTTGGCTCTGTTCTCTATCATCAGTATTCCCCCTACAAGAACCTCCAGATGCAGTCACCTCTCAGAAGTGTACATTTTACATACCAAACGCGGCTCTCCAAGCCTGGAAAGGCCTATTGCCTCCCTTCATCTGTGCCCACAGTACAGCCGTAAAACCCAGAGGGCAGCAGGAGAGCCAGGGGGGACCCAGGTGAGCACTTCCACGATGGGGTCATCCTTTTTGGTGTTGCTCCCTCTGCACCTCAACTCCTGGAGGTTCTATAATGAGAATCAAGTCATCTGGCCAAAAGGTTCCGCAAGACGGTTCACTCTGAAGAACAAGCCCGTACCGCTCTGTGGGCGGGGACTTCCGATCAGCAACTGCGAGGGAAACAGGTGGAGCGGGAGGCAAGAGGCTTGTGGGCCCCTGTCTGCTACTTCCAGTCAAGATCATCTCAGCCCTGTCGCCCAGCTGCTCCCTTTGCTGGGGGAATCAGAGGGATCTGCCGTGTGGCAGGGAAACGCTGGCTGCTGTGCAGAGACATTTAAAAAGCAAAGGAAATGGGGAGGGGGAGGGGGAAGGGGAGAGGTAGTCCTCTCTTTTTACGGATGGCTTGTGTTCAAATATCTATCTGTAAGTCACTCAGAGGACACAGAAACACTCTCATCCGTGTGGTGAAGCCCTCAGACCGGCCCACAGAAACCTCTTTAACCCACTCTGTGCCCACAATACAGCATTTATAGTGCAATATAAATCGCCCCGAGCTCTTAAATGTGAAATCCATTCCGTTATAGGTTCCAAAGTCAGAATGGCATTTTTTTAAAATTTTTTATTTATTCATTTTAGAGAGGAGAGGGAGAGACAGAGAGAGAGAGAGGAGAGACAGAGAGAGAGAAGGGGGGGAGGAGCTGGAAGCATCAACTCCCATATGTGCCTTGACCAGGCAAGCCCAGGGTTTTGAACCGGCAACCTCAGCATTTCCAGGTCGATGCTTTATCCACTGCGCCACCACAGGTCAGGCCAGAATGGCATTTTGAATGGGATAAAGGACTACCCCTCCATCACAGGACAGGTGGCAGACTGGGGACTAGGGAACTCTAAGTCACTGGTGATGGCTCCTTAGGGCACAGGCTTCAGACTGCGGGGATGGGAGCAGGAGAGGAAGGAAGCAGAAGTGACAGCCTGGGACGGGGCCCCAGAGGGAGGAGCAGAGCAGATTCGGAAGGGAGTAATCAGTCTCCTGTGGGGTGAAGTCTTGACTTTGGTCCCTAACCAAGGGTTTGTGTTGGGTGGGGATATATAGTACGGGCAGCAGTGTGTCTCCAGACCTGCACGGGGAGGGTACATGCAGGGACGAGGGGATATGGAGGTAGGAACAAGGTGGTACCTTTTCCCTCCCCTCTGTACCCTTTTAACTCCCCTAATCCAGCTAAGACAGGACTTGGATCAATATGGGCATGAAGGAAATAGGGATTCTAGGTGGACCATGATGAAAAGAAGAAAGGGATGAAAAATAATAACCCCAACTTCTGGCCATGAGGAAGGAGATGGTTTAACACCCTATTTGGGGTGTTTGAGGAACTGTTCTTATGAATTACAAATTGTCACAATAAGAGTAATTTTACTTATATGATAATATGGCATTTGAGAGAAGAAATCCAAGTGTCCAACATTCAACATTAAAACTCAAACAAATGGTTCTGACTGTATTGCTCAGTGGATCAAGAGTCAGCCCAGCATATAGACGTCCAAGTTCAATTCCCAGTTAGGGCACACAAGAGAAGCAACTATCTGCTTCTCTCCCTCTTCCCCTCTTGCAGCCAGTAACTCAATTGGTTTGAGCATGGGTCCTGGGTGCTGAGGATAGCTCAGTTGGTCCAAGCACATCAGCCTCAGGTGTTAAAAATAACTCGGTTGACTCAAGCATTGGCCCCAGTTGGGGTTGCCAGGTGGATGCCGGTTGGGTGCTTGTGGGGTCTGTCTCACTATCTCCCTTCTTCTCACATTAAAAAATTAATGATCAAACAAAAAAAAACCTCAAAAAACAACAGAGATATAGTTACAAGGTAGGGTATTAGGCAAAAATGACATTTCTTTGAGTCATGGCCACAAAAAATGAGGTCATAGGGTTTGAGGTTTTCATTCAAAGTAAATCTAATAATGGACTTTCAGATTTAGGATGAAACCACAACATTCCCATTCATGAGTGAAATCAATGCAAGTCAGTTCTTTTAAACTGTTGGATTGTGCCTGATGCTTGAAACCAGATTGTGAGGAGAAATTATTGATTACTTCCATAGAGAAATGGAAGTAGACAAAGTAATCAATAGGTTTTAAATTATTACTTTAAAAAGTGGTTTCACACTTCTGCTTCTACTCCAGGATATAATGAGCTTGAAGGAGCATCACTTACAACAAAAAAGAGCCCGACTATTTTCAAACACAAGACGTTTTTTAACTTAACAGCAATCTGAGGTCACAGAACAAAGAGCTGGTCCAAAATCTGAGAGCAGACAGGAGCCCACAGGGGAGAAGAGACACGAACACTTGCTTATTGGGGCAGATGCAAGGGGCCACTGGTCAGAAGAAATGAACAAAATGACGAAGGCCAAGTGCAAGCTGGCAGGACAGGGAAGCCCCTGAGGTTCCAAAAAGCAGAGGAGTCTAGGCCTTGGCCGGTTGGCTCAGCGGTAGAGCGTCGGCCTGGCGTGCGGGGGACCCGGGTTTGATTCCCGGCCAGGGCACATAGGAGAAGCACCCATTTGCTTCTCCACCCCCCCTCCTTCATCTCTGTCTCTCTCTTCCCCTCCCGCAGCCAAGGCTCCATTGGAGCAAAGATGGCCCGGGCGCTGGGGATGGCTCCTTGGCCTCTGCCCCAGGTGCTGGAGTGGCTCTGGTGGGAGCAGAGCGACGCCCCTGAGGGGCAGAGCATCGCCCCCTGGTGAGCATAGCGTCGCCCCCTGGTGGGCGTGCCGGGTGGATCCTGGTCGGGCGCATGCGGGAGTCTGTCTGACTGTCTCTCCCTGTTTCCAGTTTCAGAAAAATACAAAAAAAAAAAAAAAAAAAAAGCAGAGGAGTCTAGACTCTGTGGCAGGCTCTTCCTCCAGAAACCTCACTGGGTACTGGCAGAAGAGTGAGACAGTGTCCATGTAGTGCAGGCCCGGGGGAGGGGAAGAGCGGCCACAGGGAAGAGGAAAGAGACTCCTCCCAACTCTTCTCTACTGTCTCTCCCTAAGGAGCAAAAACCTCACTGGTAGGAAAAGGGCAACAAACATTGGCACCCTCAGGGAACTGGTGAAAACTCATGTGAGTTGGGGGAAAGGAGGAGTAAAAAGCCTTATTATTGGGGGGGGTGGGACAGGAGAACACCCCAAGACCCAGTGACATGGTGCCTCTTTAGGTCTGAGATTTAACCGGAACATCAGAGGTGGCCCCATTCCCCACCGCCCTGCACAGCTAAGCCAACAAGCTTGAGCAACAGGTCGCAGGAGAACTGCTAAGACAGGACGGGAGAGAAGCCCAAGAGGTCCCGGAAGGCATAGTGCGAAGGGAATCCCTAAACTGCAGGGCTGAGCAGACAGCACTCAGGCAAAAACACTTCCAGCCTAAACGCAAGGGATCACTAAAGGAACTTAAGCCTGGGTGCACTGAGGGTAACCATAGCAACAACAAATTCCAGATCCCACCCAAGTACTGACTAGATTAACTCACCCCCGCATCCACACAAACACTAAAAACCCAGGAGAAAAGAAAAGAGTGCCATGTCCAGGCAGAAACACTATCTGTCTCCGTCTCTACAAGTTGCACACAATCCCTGGCTTTCAACAAAAACTTATGAGGCATAAGATAAAGCAAGAAAAAAAAGAAACAAAGCAATGATTAGAACTGCAAAGCAATCAGACTCAGGTATGACAAAGACGCTGGAATTATATGTCAGGAAATTTAAAATAACTATGATTAATATGTCAAAGGCTCTAACAGAGAAAGTGCACAATGCACAATCAGAGAGATGAAAATTAGAAAGATCAAATGGAAATGCTAGAAACTAAAACCACAGTAAAAGGGATAAAGAATGTCCTGAATGGACTCATCAGTAGCTTTCTCTTTGCTGAGGAAAGAAAAGGTTAACTTGAGATGGGTCAATAAAAGTTGGTTATATTATATAATATATGGTTATATTATATTATATAATATATTGGTTATATTATATAATAATGGTTACTATTTTCCATCCCTTTCTTCTTTTCACCATGGTCCACCTAGAATCCCTATTTCCCTCATGCCCATGTTGATCCAAGTCCTGTGTTAGCTGGATTAGGGGTACAGAGGGGAAGGTAAGGGTACCACCTTGTTCCTGAAACACAAAGAGAAAAAGAGTAAATTAACACACAAAGAGACAGAACATCCAAGAGCTGGGAGAAACTGTCAGGCGGTGTGACAGACACAGAACTGGAATCCCAGCAAAGAGAAGGAATGGGGCCCAGAAACACCTGAAGAAATACTGACTCGGGATTTCCCCAAATGAACGACAGACACCAAACTACAGACCTAGGAAGTTCAGAGAACACCACGCAGGCATACACAAAACCAACACAAAACAAGCCGAGGCGCTGTTTATGTACTTACTCATCTTTTCGCCCAGGCATAATTTATATAGTTAACAGTACTGCACCGACGTTATCTCCCTACTCTGGATAGTTGTACCATTATATACAGAAAAAGGTTGACATTAGGGGATGCTGGCTGCAAGGTATACAGAAACTCTTTGAGCTATTTTTGCAACTCTTCTATTATTGTAAAATATTTCAAAATGAAAAGTTTTAAAATAGAGGTTTTAGTGTTAGGTGCTACATTGAAAATGTACTAGTAATACCTAGGACAGAAAATGAAAACAGCTTTCTAAAGAAGCAACTCTCCATCCACACCTGCTTATTCCCCGGCATGGGTGTTCCTGAGGTTAGAGTAAGTCAGGTTGGCAGTCTGTTCTAGGAACACAAGCACGGCTTATTGTATTACATCTCGGGAAAATACCCTCCAATCCAAACACTAATTTACAGTGGGACTTTAAGAGCAGAGCAGATGTGTAAGGCGAGCATTGTGTATACCTTAGGTTTTATATAAACTTTTCTCCCAAAGGTGGCAGCAATTTCTTTTACACATATTTGTGCAGTGTATGCAAGGGTTTGGGGGGCTGAAAGCTGAATGAGATGTGGTCCCAGCCCTCTAGGAGCACACTGCATACGAGAAGCTAGACGGGGGGGGGGGATGAGGAGCCAGGGACCCCCATATGCTAGAGGAGAACCTTGGTGGAGTGACACCTCTCTAAGGTTCACTTAGCTGGTTCCCAAATGAAAGATTGCTAGAGAGGCTGTGCAACTCATGAATGAAAAACTTCCTGTGTGCTGATTATTGCTGCTGGAAGTCTTCAGTACAGACCGGCTGAGTGTAAATGAAGAGTTATAAACCTCGATGGGGGACGAGGAGCACCCTCCAGCACCATGTACTACTTGGAAGGAGGAGAGAGCCCTTCCTGCTGGAAGGAGCAGGACAGAGTTCAGAGAGGGATGTCTTACAGAACGTCAGACACCAATAGAAAGAGGCTGGGCACCGCAGCCTTCCCAGCGAGGAAGGAACCGCACAGGGAGGCTGAGTTCACTGGTTCACTGGCAGGCGGGGGAGGGCCGGAGGAAGCAGCAGAGAATGGAGTTGGAAGGGTCCACTGGGATCAGACCTTGGAGTCCGCCAGGATTGCCCACAGCGTAGATTTATATAAAATCCAAATCTAGGAAAGTAGTATATTTTGGAGAATATAACAGAAATGTAAACCTTATTTCCTCCCTGAAGGAACAGACAAGCTCACCAAACAGCTCCTTAAGGAATCTTAAAGTCAATATTCTCTCTCCCAACTCTTCCAACTCTCTACCCCTCTCTATGATGCTGAAAATAAAATAGAAACAAAAAACATGTCTGAGCAGTTTGTAAATAAAGTTTTCTGTGCTGAAGGCTCTTCGCCACCGTGTGCTCTGCCCTGGGCGGCGTGAACCCTCCATCTCCTACAGCTTCCTCCTGTCTCTTCTGCTTGTCTGCCCAGGATCTCGTGTGTTTTCCTGCTCTTCCTATCAGAACTTCATCCCAGGAAAACATAGGCAACCCACCAGGGTACGACTTCACCCAAAGGTGTCTGCACGCCTCGAATGTGTTTTTAAAAGACTTTTCCACATCACCCTGGTGCCATAGAAGCATGTCTTTTGGGTCGGAGAAGCGTGACCCTGGGACGTGAACATTGAACTATAAAGTCCTAAAACACTGGCCCTGTTGTTCTCCCGCTGAATGACGCTGAGGATGTTACTCAAACTGGGGAGTTTTGGATTCCACGCTGACAATAAGAAGATAATGAGAGTGTCCACCTCACTACTGAAAGAGGGGATTAAGTAAACTAGAGCTTGTGAGATGTCAGAAACAGTGCCTGGTGCAGACATCAGGCCAGCGAGAAAAACGCCCCATCTCCAACCACTGGGACCTCCAGGATGCTGCAGCTGTTTGAGCGCTTGTGAACCACAGTGAGCGAGAGGAGGGAGCTATTCGGGACTCAAGAGCTGAGCTCACTGCCTTCTGAGAAGAAAGGACCTTCTAACTCCAGATGCGGACAGTCCCGGTGAGCTGAACTGCCATGCCCAGCTCTCGGGTTCCTTGTGAGCCATATTCCTAGCGCCTCTCGGGGCAGGTGGCTCTCTTGTACCTGCCCTCTGCTGCCAGTCTGTTCTTCCTGCCCCCCCCCCCCTCACATACACACTTCTCTCTGGTAATCCCTTCTCACTCTTTGAGACTGTCTCAGGCTCCCTCTCCCGCAATGTCTTCCCTGATCATCTGCCTGCATCCAGCCCACGGCACTAACAGTCATTCCCCCCACTTGAACCCTCCATCATTCAGAGTCTTGTCACCCCACATAAATAAGCAGGCCCTTCAGGTCTGAGGCTCAGCTGTATACCCTTTCCCAGCCCCCAGAACAGCAGGGTATGTTCTGCACACATAGCAGATGTCCCATTCACACGTGTCGACTAAGCCTTGCTGCAGGACCTCACACATGATCCCAACAGAGGACAAACTCAGGGTCGGGTTAAACAGTACAGATCCTTTCTGTAAACACCACTTCCTACCCAACGTGGCTGAACAGGCTGGAGTCTGAGCAGCAGCCCCGGCCACACCATTGGGCTGCACCACTCCTGTGAAGGTGGCCGCTCACCTCTCCATCTCCCCCCACAGTGCCCACAAAGCGCACATCCCTCCTCTTTGTGGGAAGCCCCTGTTCAGGGCCTCTCTCCACCGGCCTCTGGTTACCACTCCCACAAAAGCCACACTCCTCCATCCTGGACAACCCAGTGCATCACAAGCACTCTTTTTTTTTTTTTTTTGTATTTTTCTGAAGTTGGAAACGGGGAGGCAGTCAGACAGACTCCCACATGCACCCGACCGGGATCCACCTGGCATGCCCACCAGGGAGCGATGCTCTGCCCATCTTGGGGCGTCGCTCTGCTGCAATCAGAGCCATTCTAGCACCTGAGGCAGAGGCCACCGAGCCATCCTCAGCACCCGGGCCAACCTTGCTCCAATGGAGCCTTGACTGTGGGAGGGGAAGAGAGAAAGAGAGAGGAAGGAGACGGGGAGGGGTGGAGAAGCAGATGGGCGCTTCTCCTGTGTGCCCTGGCCGGGAATCGAACCCGGGACTTCTGCACACCAGGCCGATGCTCTACCACTGAGCTAACCGGCCAGGGCCCACAAGCGCTATCTTGCAGCATCCTCTTAATAGAAAACAAAAGGCATGAAGAACAGTGATGCCTCAATTAAAAAAAAAATTCTCTGAGAACAGAATTGGTTTGAATGAGTACAATGAAAATACTAACAACAAAATCATGAAAGAAAGTCCAACTTGGCAGCTTCTGGAATCTTGCAACAACATACTCCACCCACAGAGGATATTTATCAGCACAGGTTCCGTGTGTCCCAGCCCATGAAGGTCAACAGAGCGGATGTTCAACACAGGTGCCAGGGCTACACAGCTCACCTTCTAATTCTACCTTCCTCTTTCTTTCCCCTTCCCTCCTGTCCTCTCAACCTTGGAGGTGGGTCCTCGGTAGCAGGGCTCAGCGCAAAATGAGAATGTAAGGTCCCTTGTTAAAAAATTATTTAGAATTTCAAAGTATGCTGTGATAGCAGAGCCTAGATTCTAGCACGGGGTTCTTCTGCTCACTGATGGAGGGCTGGGCTCTTTCTCACCATCTTTCCCACCATCACCACGGGAAGAATTCACTCTACAAAGTGCAACCTCAGACCATTCATTTGCGTTTAGGCCTCTTATCTCCAACATGTCCCTCCTTAAAGGAACTGAAAGCATTAGATACAAATGAGATTTGCGGGAGGAAGTGGAATAAAGGGCACGGGGTGAGGTGACCGAGGAGTCTAGTGGCACACACAGGCCTGCTCAGAACTTAATAACGGTAAACCAGTGTGGTGGGTCCGGGGCACGGTGACGCAAGGGTGCTCAGAGGGCTGACCTGAGTTCTGACACCTCACCCCTCTGAAGATGCTGGCTGAGGTCTGAGGCCCGACGCAGGACCTGAGGTCCTCTGGCCGTCCTGCCTGCCAGCTAGTCTCCCTGCACCATGTTCTCCTCCGGACACGGGCCAGGTGCCCCCGCTGTGCGGAATCCCCGCTCTCCTGTACTTCTGCACCAGGTCCCCAGGGGCCCAGAAATGCACTGAATGCTTGCCTAACCATGTCTCCATCAAGTCACAAGGTTGCTGACAAAGAAGCCTCGCCCCAAAATCCATGCTGAGGAAAGCACCTTGTTCTCCACACCCAGGGCCTGGCACTGGACTTGATGTGCCTAATAAAGTTTTAGCCAAGTGGTCCCTTAGAGGTTAAGATGAGACCCAAACAATAGAAATCAAAACCTCAGTATCTTCACGCCTTGCCTGGGCTCCCCACGAAGCATGAGGGCTTGGCTGCTGAGCACAGGACATTGGGATGACAGGGCAGGCAGCTACTAAGGTTTTACAGCTGTTTCTATATCCACTTCTTTTAAAACATATCACAGGGTGCCCTCAAAACCTTCAGCTACTTGTGGATCATGGCTTGGCTCCATCTCACCCCCAAATCAAGTCTTCTAGTATCTGACCCTCTTTGTCACCACGGACCCTGCAAAAGCTGCAGGGGGGTGAGCTGCACAGGCTAGAGACAGAAGAGCAACCCCATGGTGACAGCAGTCACAGACACCTCACTCAAGAGTCACACGATCAGAGGCTTGGGTTGTACAAGAGAATTCAGAAAGCTAAACGGTTTTTATGGAACGGCATCAAATTTACATCCTCTGAGCTCTGTTTAAAAATATATAATCAAAGCCAAAAGCTGTGGCTCAGAGTCTGTATATCTCATATTGAAGGAATAGCTAAACCGCCAACACAGAGAAGAGGTTTCTGTTGACTTGAGGAGGTAAACAGTCAGGCACCCTAAGGCACAGAATCTGATCGTGTTTTTCTGCTTTAACTTCTTTTCCCAGGTGGCTGTAAAAAAACATTCATGTGAGAATCCAGCACAAAAACCAGTGCCAACAAAACATCTGGGGAGAGGGAAAAGGAGGCAGATGTTCCCTCTGTGTTCCCTCTAAGTCAACATAGAGCATAAATTAGATAGTCATCAGGGTGTACTCTCCCTATGTAAACTTCACAGAATTACAGAAAGTGGCCATCGTCAGACCAGACTATAAGTAATCTATTTGAATTTCTCCTTTCATAGAGGAATATCCCAAAGGGTAGGTGGCAGGTCCTCGGTCAACCAGCAGAGTAGTTGGCGGAGCATCCCTCAAGGGTGGTTTATGGCAAAGCTAAGGACAAAAGAAGTAAAAGTCATGCTTTATATTTTGCAGTCATGCTTTATATTTTCCTATTGACAGATGAGGAAACTGTGTCTCAAGGAGCTTAAGGGTGTTGGTCAAAGTCTCACAGTTCCCCACATTCACGTCATCGTGCAACCTGCCTCACAGTTATCTTTCATTTTTTCTGTAACTATTATCATCTGGAAACATCCTGGGGGTTTTTATTATTCTTTTAAACACAACGACTCCCCATGTTTATTGTACTAGTTCAGGGTTCAGCAAATCTGTCGCCTTTGGTTAAAGCTCTGAGAATATCCCACTGCAATTTAAAAGCTAAAATTTCCCCGTGAACCTCTAACTTGCTCCAACTTTTGGACTACTAACTCCCCAAACACAAACTCAATCTCCTATAGTTATGTTTAGAAACCCAAATAAGTTATTTCTAATGATACACTTCACCCCTGTAAGGTCCCATCGCTTGTTCTAACTCATTATAGAAAACAGATTTCAAACCAGACCCCTTCCATTCCCTTCTTTCCCCTTAACTAGGTGTAGATCAAAGAACTGTGAGTCAGGATTGAAAAGGTCCTCAAACTTCATTCAGTCCCACTGCCTCTCTGAGGCTAAGAATCTTAAATTATCACCACCTAGCCAATTGGTCATCAGTTAACGCTTGTAGTCGCTAGAGTACCACTTTGTTCCAAACATCACTATTTGAAAATTACTCCTATGCTGAATTTTTTTCTACCTTCGTGCAGCTTCCTCAGACTTGTGGCATCTTTCTTAATGCCTCGCTTCCTGGGAATATAAAAAATTGCCTCCACAATCTTGTGTGACGAGTGAAAAAACAAAATGAAATAAAACTGTGCTGATGACAGTCAAATATGTATACATATACAGTGTGTCCGTAAAGTCATGGTGCACTTTTGACCGGTCACAGGAAAGCAACAAAAGACGATAAAAATGTGAAATCTGCACCAAATAAAAGGAAAACCCTCCCAGTTTCTGTAGGATGATGTGGTAGCATGTGCGCATGTGCAGATGATGATGTAACACCGTGTATATACAGCAGAGCAGCCCATGGCCATGCCAGTCGAGATGTGGACGGTACAGAGGAAAGTTCGGTGTGTTCTGTGGCTCGCTAAATTCGAATCTGTGACCAAAGTGCAACGTGAATACCGGCGCATTTATAACAAAGCGCCACCACATAGGAATACTCGGTGGGATAAGCAGTTGAAGGGAACCGGCAGTTTGGTGGAGAAACCCCGTTCTGGTAGGCCAGCAGTCAGTGACGAGTCTGTAGAGGCTATACAGGATAGCTACCTAAGGAGCCCTAAAAAATCTGTGCGTGAGCCCACACAGAACTGCACTGAATAGGTATGAAACTGGGACAGTTTTCCTTTTATTTGGTGCAGATTTCACATTTCTATCATCTTTTGTTGCTTTCCTGTGACCGGTCAAAAGTACACCATGACTTTTACAGACACACTGTAGGGGTGGGCAAAAGTATTGTAGGTTTACCATTGTTTGTATGGAAAATTATACAATAATTACTAAATAATGAAACAAGAATAAACTCTACGTTTCATGTACTCACAACAGTAAATCTACTTTTCCCCACCCCTGTACATTTAAAGTGCGCGTTCCTATTTACTCATCTTACGAAAACAGCTGACTGGACTTTTACCAAAACTTGGAAGATGGGTGTGGATTGATCTGCTTTGACACACAGGCTGCGTGCCGCACATGAAGCCAACATTGTATAGCGGTGATTCCAGGGCCTCTGATAGAAAGTCAGCCATATCTCAGGGCAAATAAACACAAGGACAAGAGGCCTATGCCACCACTGATTGAGAACAACCGTCTTTGTGCATTGAGATGTTGTGTAAGAGAAGCAGACGAAGACTTCCAATATGAATGCAGATTAAAAATCACAAGGGCAAACATTCCAAATTCTAGGCACTGATTGGCAATCAAGTTCTTTTGAAAGGGCTTTGTATGTGGGCAGCTTCTGTAGCATGTTTTAGGGCCAGCGGTAGCCAGGATTTGTTTTTTAAGGGCTATTTAATGATTGCCCCTGGGGGTCGGCTGGTAAGATAACATATGTGGAAATGTTTAATAAACTCCGAAGCATTGTGACATCTGATACTGCGTCATCGTGATATCCTTTTCTTTTATTATCATGACATTTTGAACTCTGAGTGCGCACCGTGAGCTTATACTTGCAGCTGCCGAACACTAGGCATTTTTGATGCCTCATATAAGTGAATAAAAAAAAAACAACTTTTGACACCAAAATCTTGGTCTTGTAAAAGATTTCTTTCCCTGGCTCTAGGTATATGAAAAATGATACTATAGGAAAATTGCATGAATTTATGGTTCACATATACAGTGGAGAAAAAAGTCACAAGACAGGAAAGCGTCCAGAGAAGAGGCATAAATAGCAGCGGGAGGGTTTTGCTACCTTGCCTGTGGGCGGAGGAGACGGTGGTCATAGAACCAAAGGAGGGAGTCACGTGGACACAGTTGCATATCTGGGAACTTGGACTGGATTCTACCAAGAGACAGGGGAAGGAGCTGGATGCCCTGGAAGGCACTTCCTTTCCTGGATTCTTGGCTGATTTTGATCCAGTAACAATGGGAAAATGGATAAAGGAAGAAGATACTAACTAGCCTTCCAAGAAACTAGACAAACTGCTTTCTCCTGAAGTTGGACACAATTTAACACAAATCAATACTAGGTTGTTCCATCTCACTAGCTTCTATGTGCTCCTTAGGTCCTATCTAAACAACATAACCTAGTGGTTAAGGGCATGGGCTACGGAAACAGGCTTCCCAGGTTCAAATCCTGGCTTTGTCACTTGCTAAACGGGCAACCTCAGGTAATTCACTTAATTAATCTGAACCTCTATTTCCTTATCCCCTATTGGGGTCATTATACGGAACAAACTAATTAGTAAGTGTGGAGTCCCTAGAACAGCGTCTGGCACAGGTAAGTGCTATATGCACACTTACTATCCTTCTGTTCACAAGCCTCACAACTGGGCCCAATCTCCAGGCCCTATGCACCTGTGAGAAGGGATAAACTGAAACTACCTGTTATAAACCTCTGGGTTTCAAAGTTTTATGTTTACATTTTGTTTTATTTTGTTTCTTTTTTTTTTTTTTTTTTAACGAAAGTTCTAATTTCTTCTGCCAAGGAGCAATGAATCTGTCCACTCAATAACTGTGGTTTCCATGAGAAAGTAAGTGGAAACAGATGTTCCTGACAAATAAAAACCAGACTACATACCCTTGGTGTCGCTTACATAAAACTTTCTACCAGCCACCCCCCAGCGCCAACTGCCAGCCTCCCGCAGCTGTGACCTGCCTGGGTGCCTGGACCCAGACGCCTCTTCTCCTCCTTCCTACCCCAACCCGCAGACCCGCCAACCTTCTATGAAATCCGAGGCCGTGTAAGGATGCTGATTTGGGCTGCTCTCCGCAGGGCTGTTCAGGGCCTCCAGGGCCGATTCAATGGCTTCCACCAACTCATCCCGCTTGTCTTTCCTCACGGGCTTCTCCTCGGGGTGGCGGGTCAGGCCCGTCTCCAGCTGGTACACCTTCTGCAGGGTGAAGCTGTCGAAAGGCACCGCGGCGTACTCGGTGGCCAGCTTGACGCCCGCGTGCACCTCCGCCTTGTCCACCTGCGAGTGCAGGAAGGCCAGCAGGTCGGCTTGGGGCTTCTCGGCGCCCCGGTCGGGGCCCAGGCCCACGGGCTCGCTGGCGTGGTACTGCGCGTTCCGGAGCCGCTCACTCCTCTCCTGCAGCTCCTCCTTCAGCTGGGCGATCTGCCTCTTGAGGCTGCCGATGTAGTTGCGGTGCTGCTCCTCCCACTCCTGCAGGACGGCCTGGTACCCTTCTTTGCCTGTGGGGCTGTTGGGCCTGGGCAGCCCCAGCTGCTCCTCGTTGCCTTTGGGGGTGCAGGCCAGCATGTAGAGCACGGAGACGGCGCAGCAGAGCAGCACAAGCAAAACCACCACCCGAGAAATCCACGCGAGCAGCCCCCGGCGAACCATCATCATTCAGGAATCAGCCATGCGTCCAGAGCTGGCGACATCCCAGAATGTCAGGGCCCCACAGAAGGGCTTCCCTGGACTAGACCACAGGAAGCACGCGCTTGGGGCCCCCCGAGCTGCCTTCATCCATTGCTCTTCACAACACGCCTTGTCTCTCGCTGTCAACCACCACGCACAGCACGTTTCCTGCTTCTAAAGGGTGGTCTTCCAGGCAGAAGCAACGCGTTAGCTGAGACCTCCAAATGTTCCCATTCATACCCATCATAGCCTTCCAAATGTGCAGCAGAGGACAACAGGGGACCTGGGAAGAGACCAAATGACAGTAATACTTAATCGAGATAATAACACCTTTATGTTCATGATGGCAATCAATACACTCAACAGACTGCCCATGAGGTTTATGGAAAATGCTTATGACAGGTGATTAAATACTGTTAGATGTTTGTGAATCAGAACGCAAATACGCATTTGCACAGTAATGTGTATCAATAACAAAGGATACAGATAAAAGATTGGAAGGAGATACAGCCAAAGGTGAATTCTCTCTGGGTAGAAAGATTAATGGTGATTTTTCTGTTTCTTTACATTTTCTGTACCTTATAAATTTTTCCACAATGGCACATATTATTTTGATGGTTAAAAGCGGAAAAGCAAAACTTGAATGACACTGAAAATTGTAGGCAGGGACTTCTCTGGCCAGGGTCTGCCCAGCAAGGGTGGTCAAAAAAGGTGAGGCCTGCATGGGCTCACCTGTGTGCCCTCATTCAGGGCAGGGCTCAAAGCTGGCTCAAAATGGTCCTCGAGCTTATTTTGAGGGGTTCAGGGAGGCCCTGGAGGCTCAAAGATGCAACTAAGAAATGTGGAAGATGCGGATGATAACGCCTTCAGAAGTAGTCAGGGGACAGTCGTTCCAGCTAACTCTCCAATTCTTCCATGGACAGGGGATGGTGAGTTGACCATAAAAAGGGATGTTTGAAGCACAGAGACCAGACAGACTGTCTTGTCAGGACTCAGGTCCCAGGCATGCCTCTGCTCCAGCCTCGAGGAAGAATCTGTGTCCTGACCACTCATCAGGACACCCAGGCAGAGCTGCGAGCCTTTCATTGGACTGCACGCTCCGCCGCCCGACTCCAAACCCCCGGAACACGAGCCAACAGGACTCGCCTCCCCCAGTTCCCTAGGCGTCCCTCCTCCCTCCTGCACCCATCGCGGACAGCGCCGGGACACTCCGCTTCTCCTGCATTCCCCTTCCTTAGTACCTATCTGTGCCAGAAAAAAAAAAAAAAAGAATGACACATGGAAAATAGAGCAAATAAAATTTCTTGTTTAGAGAGATTTTTATAAAGTCTTCCTAGATGCATCTTTTTCTATCACTTTTCTTTGCAAACAAGCTCCCCGAGGGTACCATGTACCTGGCCTTTTTTAAAATAAAAATTTGACATTTTCAATAAGCTGCGTGATAATGAAATTATTCTTTACACAGTTTTCACCCAACCCAGAAGTCGGGATTGTGGGGCAATAATCCTCTCCTTTACCGGCAATCTGTCCGTTGACTGGAAAAGGACTCCAGGGAATTAGGAACTTCAGGGCCCCACAGAGGAGAGAGAGATGTTCCTTCCAGCATTCTCTCTATGCTGATAATACAGTAAACAATAAAGGCTCATTGACCATCTAAGCATTCACCTGCTTAGACCATAGTCACACATGAGCATTCCCCTTCCATTACCCTGGTGATGTGACTCTTACAGATATTATGTTATCAGAACAATTTATTTATTAATTTTCCTTAAAAAGTCAACACATGACATTCTCTCCAATATTTCCCTTGGCCTAAAGATTCTCTTCCATATAACTGATAACAATACATGGTTATCAGTGCTAGGTTTAAAGTGCATGTTTAGCCCAGGAAGCCTTTTCTGTCTGATGAAAAGCTTGAGATTTGTGTAATTACTATAATTCTGTGATTAAAAACATCTCAGCTGTGGTATTCAGGCACCTTGCTGTTTTTAATGAAATCTCTCAGATGAACTCATTATATCCAAGTATTAAATTACTAGTGAAGACATGTTATCACATTATTCTGCCACTTTAAAGACTTTTACTTTAAATACGTTATCATAAAAAAACAAAATAAGCAAATCAAAAAACAAAAATGAAATAATCAACACAATTTACTGTGCTGCAGAAACAAAGCATGCAATCTTCCTAACAGATTTTTTAAATAGAATAATTGTCACATTTACATAATAAATTGAAATCACTGAAGCAATGTATTAAAGCTAAAGAAACTTTAAACTGCACAATAACTATTTCATTCTGTTCCATAAGTCTCTTTAAAGCCCAGCCCAGCTTTTGAGATTCACTAGTATAAATTTCAAAGTTATTTAATATTCCATTCTTCAGGATGCAAAAGGAGAAAAATAAACAGATTTTAGAAAAAAATGACTTTTTATAGGAATAATAAAAAGCCATAAGAATTATTGAATAGTACCAATAATACTACCAATAGTACCAATAATAGTACCAATAATAGTACCAAGAAGCAGTCATGAATTTCCCCCTTGAAATGTCAGGGGCAGATATTGTATGTCAGAAACAAAAATTCTGCATCCTTTAACAGACAAAAATATTTTCTAATGTTTCTAGCAATCTAAGTGGTCAAACAATAGAGTCGGGGAGTATCTGCTTGCTGAAGTCAGCAACTGTATCCTTTGGATCCTTGCTTCTGTGGAAACTCCAAGTTTTCCTTTTGGCAGTACAGAATGTCATTCTTAAGAGCAGATGGTACTTTTCAGCTCTACTACGTCTCGGGAAGAACACCTCAGTGAGATGTAACCTGACCAAATGAACAGCTAAGCCACAAAGGCACCATGCAATCTCTCCCTCTCTCCGCAGAGGTGTGGGGAGAACTGAAGAGTTAACATCTCTAATGTGTTTACAGACTTGCAGATGGCAAGCACCATGTAATTACCAAGCACTACCACAAGTCAGAGATGACAGAGAAAATATAGCTTTATGGGATCACAGCAGCATTGTGCTACTATTTTTAAAACTTAGGAAAGGCACCCAGACTTTAGACTAAGCTTAGTCTTTGGGGGGTGGCTGGGGGACAGAGAGGGCGTTGTGAGCAAGAAAGACCCCCTGTTAATAACCAATTTTAGGACCTTTGGAAGAAGAGAGATGCCTATTCCATTTTGTTTTGTTTTAATTATAGGAAACCCTTTGTGCTGAGCAAGTTCCTTGCCACCTGCATTTTCAAACGCCCATCCTTACTAACCGCTTTCCATACTTCCCTAACCACATCCCTGAGGACGGTTCTGTGGCACAACCTATCCAAAACGCTGGATTCACTGATTAGACTGAAGGGGACATCCAGTCACAGTAGTATTGCTGCCGTTCTCACAAGCTAGATGAGGGGTTGCTTGAGGCAGTGACAGCATTTTGTGAACATTGAAGGCAGAGAGTCTAAAAGAGAAGTGGACTTGTGCCCAGGGCTCCAGCAATGGAGTGGGGTCCCTCAAGCTCCAGGTGCAAGCAGTCTTATAGCCCTGACATCCTGCCCAGGCCAGGAAGTATCCTGATCCCCCAGATCTCCACATAGCACAGCAATGACTCAACCGTGGGCCAAAGGAACAGTCTACTCCAGCTGGGGTCCTCTCGTTGTTCAGCCTTGTAGCGGACTGCTTATTGAACACCTACTGTGTTCTGAGCAGAGCCCAGGAAGAGACAGGAGACAAAGAGATGTGCCAAGCACAATTCCAACCTCAGGAAGTTTAAAAGTTTAGTGAGGACTTAATTAAGGCCTTCTCAAATAACTATAATAGGAGCCCAAAGAGACAAATGCCATTAAAATAGAAAGTGTTAATGAATAAGTATTTGGAGGAGGGGAGAGGATGAGAAGAGCGGCATAAACAAATAAATTTTAAAGTGACAAAAGCTTAAAATAAATGTTAGGCATCAACAACATTTGTTAAAATAAGATAGACACGTGGCAATAGATACTGTTTATCATTGTATCTTAGAGTAGAAGCTCTGAGAGGGTGAAACTCAGACAGGGCTGAGTTTGGTCCAGGGTCTGACACTTACCCAAAAAGGGAACAGTGGAAGCTAACATTTCCATGGCTAGAACAGAAAGGTAGCTTTCAGGAGGGGTGTGTGCATTTCGCTCTGCAGATCCTGGTGAACATTTAGATCACCAGAGCTGCATTATCATGACAGAACGCTGCCAAGATGGGTCTATTACTGTCTACAGGATGCCCATAGGTACAAAGGACTCTAGGACAAGCCTGCAAGCCTGGCTGATGAAATGTCGTCAGGGTCAGCAGCAGGCCGAAGGGACGGTGGCTTCATGGTGAGACCTGGCAAGGCAGCACACACATGACAATGACAGGCCTTGTGAGTGATAAAGAAAACTATTCAAGGAGTGGCAATAAAATCTACAAGACACCTCCACCCGGAGAGCAGGCACAGCCAAAAGGGCTGGTGGGGAAAAAACCAAGCAGTGTCTCACCGGGCCGGGAAGTGGCAGACCAAAGCCCCGCGCGAGTTTCTCCCACTTTGGCACACACAATCGGCTCTTTGATGGCCAGGGCGCGAGCTAACCTGCAGTCAAAGGGTTAGCTGTACTAACAGAACGTAAATTGAGGTCATGCCTCCTGAATAAACACACCATCCTGAATGTGTGGTGTTGTGGACCGGTAATGGCAAAAAGCCATTATAGATTCAAGGCTTGGCAGGGGGCTTAAGTTCTACCCCCTCCATCTCCATATTTGGCTTTGATGCTCTGTGTTTGCACCCACTCCCCTTCCTTCCTTGGGTTGCAGGAAGCAATATACATACCCTTCCTCTGACTCTTTGTTTTCAGATGTTTGTAAAATTCACTAATGTATACTGTTTTTGCCTTGGGAGAGTTCCTGTCTTAGCCTTTGATGTGCATCTTTGTATCAGGGTCCTTGATTTGCATAGGTCCATATAATAAAGCGAACTGAGGCTGTGAGGCACTCAGATGCTGCCAGGCAGTTTGAGGAGTCCTCCCGGTCCCATCGGTTTTGTTCTGACAAAGTGTGTTTCCTTAATTCCGCACCGTTATTTGGAAGCTGCGCTGGTCCACGGCAAGTGGCGCCCGAACAGACGACTTGAGTACGAGGAAACTAAAACTGAAGGAAGGTGACGGAACTCCCCAAAGTGAAGTGCGCACAGTGAGTAAAGAAAGTTTTTGGGGAAAGTGTAGTTGGGAGTAAAAGAATATGGGACAGATAGGGTCAAAAGTAAGGGACCTTTTTGTAAAAATGTTTCCATATGAAGACAAATCATTGTCTGAAGAGTATCAGGGTAAGCCGGAAACAGAGGGATGTGAATATGAGGATAACTTGAAGTCTGAGGATGACAGGGGGGATGAAAAATCCGTGGCTATGGCTGCCTTAGCCGCGGGGCCTCCGCTGCCCTCAGCTCCTTCCTACATTCAACCCTCTGCTCCTCCGTTCCCTTATCGGGCTGATTCCATAGTCTATAGCTCAAAATCTGGGAAATCTCCTCTTCAACAATCTATAGACCAGGCTCGAAATATAGGGGAAACAATAGATGGCTTTGCCTGTTTTCCTATTGTGGAAAGACAGGATGATACAGGGAGACTAGTGCGAGAACATGAACCTGTACCTTTTAAAACTCTGAAAGAGCTTAAACTTGCTTGTGCTCAGTATGGGCCTACTGCCCCTTTTACACTTGGTTTATTAGATACCATTAGTGCAAAGGCTCTTCCCCCAAATGACTGGAAGGCGATTGCTCGTGCTTGTCTCTCTGGGGGTGATTATTTGTTGTGGAAGTCAAACTTTCATGAAAAGGCTATAGAGCTGGATGAGAAAAATCAGCAAGAGGAGGTTGCTGTTACTGTAGATATGTTAACTGGAGAAGGACAGTATGCCCATATGGCAACTCAATTAGAATATCGACCAGCTATTTATGATATAATTAATCAGCTAGCCACACAGGCATGGAAATGCCTGCCTATTCCAGGGACCAAACCAGAAGAATTTGGTAAAATTAGGCAGGGTGCAGACGAGCGATTTCAAGACTTTGTCTCACGGCTAATTCAAGCAGTTGAAAGAATAGTAGGGGATAAAAATGTGGGAAAGGTTTTAATAAAACAACTAGCCTATGAAAATGCTAATTCTGCTTGTCAGGCTGCACTTCGGCCTCACCGCAAGAAGGGAGATATAGAGGATTATATTAGAATTTGCGCTGATGTTGGGCCTTCATACATGCAAGGTCTTGCCTTTACCACAGGTAATAAGGCAAGATTTCCAGGACAAAATTTTGATAAAGGACAGAACAAGCGAAGGAAGGAAGGTCAGGGAAGTACTTTTGCCCGTGGAAACTGTTTTCAATGCGGGGGTTCGGAGCATTTTGCTAAAAACTGCCCTGCTTTCCCCGGATATTGGTCTCGGCCTCTCCCTCAAGGACAGCCAGCCCTTAAGGCTCCGGACCTCTGCCCACTCTGTAGACATGGGAAACATTGGAAGAATAAGGGGAGGCCTAAATGTACTACCGCAGGACAGGGAAACGGACAATGGGGCCCTCCCCGGCCCCATCAAACAATAGGGGCAATGTCAGTGTTTCCTCAGCAAATTCAGATTCCAGTAGGCCAAACATTGCCCAACTATCCCAGGCAACAACAGGCAGTACAGGACTGGACCTCAGTCCCACCTCCCAATTCGTATTGACTCCAGAGATGGGACCTCAAGCCATACCCACTGGAATTTTTGGGCCACTTCCCAGTAACACAGTAGGAATCTTGTTAGGCAAAAGTAGTTTAACTATGAGGGAATTCTTTGTTCTTCCTGGAGTGATAGACTCTGGTTATACAGGGGAAATTAAAGTAATGGCTCACACTTTGAGGAATATAGTCACTATCTCCCCTGATATGAAAATTGCTCAATTAATCCTTTTACCTCTTTTAAGACAAGGCCAAACCCTGCTAAAGGGACCCCAAGAGAATCAAAGATTTGGCTCCACTGATACTGCCTATTGGATTCAAAAAATAGGTCAGGAACGCCCTGAAATGGAACTAACAATACAAGGGCGTAAATTTAAAGGGCTTTTAGATACTGGGGCTGATGTATCTGTTATTGCAAAGCTACATTGGCCTCCTTCCTGGCCCACTCATGCAGCAGCCACAGAATTACAAGGTATAGGGCAGAGTAAATCCCCTCAACAAAGTTCTAGTTTTTTACAATGGGAAGATAAAGAAGGTCATTCTGGATTTTTTCAGCCTTATGTGCTCCCTGGATTGCCAGTTAATTTATGGGGTAGAGATGTTTTGAAAAATATGGGGGCATTGCTTGTCAGTCCTAATAGTTTAGTTAGCACTCAAATGCTTGATCAGGGATTTTTGCCCACTAAGGGTCTAGGGAAAGAACAGCGAGGAATTCTCACCCCCATAGAAGTGGACCCAATACCAGAAGGCATGGATTAGGATATCAAAATTTTGCATAGGGGCCTTGGTAGCTCCTGCTACCCCAATAATGCACTGTGCAGACCCAATTACTTGGAAATCAGATAATCCTGTATGGGTAGACCAATGGCCCCTTTCTCAGGAGAAACTTAGGGCAGCTGCTCAATTGGTACAGGAACAGCTACAGCTTGGGCACATTGAACCATCTAATAGTCCATGGAATACGCCTATATTTGTCATTAAAAAGAAATCAGGAAACTGGAGGCTATTACAAGATTTGAGAGCAATAAATAAGACTATGGAAATTATGGGTCCTCTCCAGCTAGGACTTCCTTCTCCTACTGCCATTCCATGGAACTATCACCTTATAGTTGTTGATTTGAAGGATTGCTTTTTTACTATTCCTTTAAGCCCTCATGATTGCAAGCGTTTTGCATTCAGTGTTCCTTCACTTAATTTTCAGGCTCCCATGGAGCGATACCAGTGGAGAGTTTTGCCTCAAGGTATGGCTAATAGTCCTACCTTGTGCCAAAAATATGTTGCTCAAGCCATCTCTCCAGTACGAAGGCAACACCCTAAGGCATACATAATTCATTATATGGATGATATTCTTATTGCTCATCTAGATAAAGACACTGTGTTGACCATTTTGCAACAACTAGAATATTCTCTGAAAAAATCAGGACTTTATATAGCTCCTGAAAAGGTACAGCAATCTTTACCTTTTTCTTATTTAGGACAAATTATTGAGGGACAACAAATTCGCCCACAGAAAATAGAAATCAGGACAGATCATTTGCAAACTTTAAACGATTTCCAGAAACTGTTAGGAGACATTAATTGGCTTAGACCTTCCTTGAAATTAACTACTGGAGAACTGAAGCCACTTTTTGATATTCTTAGAGGCTCAGCTGAACCAGCTTCTCCTCGGCTACTTACACCTGCGGGACAACAAGCTTTAAAGCTTGTAGAAAAGGCCTTGCAGCAAGCACAACTAAAACGCATAAATCCTGAGGAATCAATTGCCCTACTAATATGTCCCTCAAGTTACACTCCAACAGGACTATTGTGGCAAGCTTCAGGTCCTATTGAATGGATTCATTTAGCTGTTACTCCTAAGAAAGTTTTATCTCCATATTTTGATCTTGTTGCCTCCTTGATTATCAAGGGGCGTAGGCGACTCTTGCAGCTTATAGGTTTTGAGCCACAGACTATTGTTCCTTTTTCAAAGGATCAACAACAATGGCTCTGGGAAACTTCCACAAAATGGCAAATCGCTTTTGCAAATTTTACAGGCCAAATTGATTCTCACTACCCAGCTGATAAAATAGTTCAATTTTCATTAATTACTACCTTTATATTTCCTAAGACAATTGTTAATGAGCCCATTCCTGAAGCACCTACAATCTTTACTGACGGATCCAGCTCAGGAATAGCAGGCTTAATAATCAATGGACAGCTTTATACTGAAACAGTCACCTTAAAATCAGCCCAAAGAGTAGAATTACATGCCATTATCATGGCTTTTCAGCATTTGCCACACTCCTCCTTTAATTTATATACAGACAGCAGATATTTACTTATGGTTGTTTCCACTATAGAGACTGCTGTCTTAGGGACAACTGCTGATGAGGAACTATTTCAGCAGTTCCTCCTTCTTCAAAGACTTGTACGTCAACATACAGCTCCGTGTTTTATAGGACATATTCGAGCTCACTCCATGCTCCCTGGAGCTTTAGCGCAAGGGAATGCCCTTGTTGATCAAGCTACCCAAAAGAAAATTATTGGAGCAACCATGACAGATCAAGCAATTCAGTCTCATACTATCCATCACCAGAACGCTGCAGCCCTGCGTAAACAGTTTCAACTTTCTCGGGAAGCAGCACGGCAGATTGTTAAATCTTGTCCAAGGTGCCCTATATTACAATCTGTCCCTTCGTTTGGAATTAACCCTCGAGGACTCCTACCGGGGCAACTTTGGCAAATGGATGTTACTCATATACCTTCATTTGGCAAACAATCCTTTGTCCACGTTACAGTAGATACTTATTCTGGATTTATAGTAGCCTCTGCCAGAACAGGAGAGGCTGCTAAACATGTTATAGCTCACTGCTTGTATGCATTTTCTATTATTGGACTTCCTAAACTGATTAAAACTGACAATGCTCCTGCATATGTAGGAAAAGCATTTACTACATTTTGTCAGACTTTTGGACTTGACCTAAGGACGGGAATTCCTTACAATCCCCAGGGTCAAGGCATTGTAGAGCGTGCACATCAAACACTTAAAAACCAATTGGAAAAAATTAAAAAAGGGGAATTATACCCTCAAACTCCTGCAAATCTTCTTTGTCATGCTCTTTTCACTTTAAATTTTTTGAATACTGATGTACAGGGTCATTCAGCAGCAGAGAGACTCTGGAACCCTGCAAGGAAAGCCTTCCCTGAAGTGCGATGGAGGGACCCACTCACAGGAATCTGGCAAGGGCCAGACCCTGTTCTCTTATGGGGCCGAGGATATGTGTGTGTTTTTCCTAGGTCTGCTGAAGCTCCTCGGTGGATCCCTGAACGACTGGTGAGATACCATGATTCTAGATGAGAGACTCACTTCACAAGAGCAATTGCATAAGAGTTACTATGCTCTTTTGCCTTTCTCAATTATTATCTAATTTTTTTTAATGTTTTAGATCATTTTATTTTCCTGATCCATTGCTTGAAAAGAGGGCGAAAGGGGGGCCTGATTTGGGTATTGCTGAATAGAAATCTCATACGGCCGTCTTGAGATTTTTCGAGAGAGATCTCTGTTTAGTATATATCCTTATTACATTCCTATTAAGATAGCCCTACTTAAGATCAAGCAGGCCATAGTTCAATCTCTAAAACCCCGGGTTTCACTCTTGATTTGTGTGATTGTATGTGAAGTCTTTGTTTAATGTCTAAGTGTTTTTGTTTATAAGGCCTGAATAAGTCCTTACATGAAAAGTAATGATAATAATAGTTTTGGAAGTGCCGGCTGTAGTATTGAAAACAAAACGGGAATAATTTCATTTCCCTATATAAATATAATTTTGTTTGGAATAAGTAGAGCACGCTCATTTTGGATCCAAAAGACTTGCTGGTTTGGCCAGGCTGCTCCAGGCCGCAAGTGAAAGGCTTGAAGCAGCATAGATTTACATAATAAAGGTGTAAAGATTTTTTTGCTGTAGAAGAATAATGAAGATCACAATGGGATTTTTCAGTTTTGATATGTACTCTCTAAAGTGCCTGTTAATTAATGTTAAGGGGGTGTTTTGATAAGTGTGGGAATGTTGTTTGGAGGTGCTTTTACTCTATTTTTGTTAAAAGTTAACAAAGTCAAGAATTTCTTGCAATATTTGAAGTCAAAATATTGTAAAGTGTAATTCAATTGTAAATAATATAAAAAGAAAGGGGGGGGGGAGTCATGTCCTGGAGCTCCTGCAGGTCTACCCTGTTACGCTTTTTACTTCAAACAGTTTATCTTGAATGCTGATGTAGAAGAGATGCCCAAATTTTTGTCCTGCAAACTACTACCTTTTTTTTTTACTTTTATTTGATTCCAGCTAATGACACTGTTTTGTTCTATTCTGAATAGCTCCAGATATATAGGCAGATAGGGACCCTCAAGCCCCTCAGCAAGATCTTCTGAGCATGGCTTTCAAGGTACCAAGAGGCCGAAAAAGCCCAAAGGAGATCAGGTAAAATACTAGCTCTTGGCATACGCCCTCAGAGGCTCCAACGCTCCAACTGGAACTTCATCAGGGCCCTGCTTCAATAGTGGAAAGGATGGTCATTTAAGCCAAAGCCTGCCAGGCTTACATGCCTTTGCTGTGAGGAAGAAGGAACACACTGGAAGGTAGGCTTCCCCCTCGCTCCTCTAAGGGAGGGTTCAGTCTCTTCCAGCCCTGCTCCATCCACCTGTGACCTAACCTTGCCCAGAATACTGGGATTTGCCACTGAAGGCTAAAAAGTGCCCAGGGCCGTCAGCCCCATCTACGACACTGTGGACGAGCCTGGGGTATTTCTTCCAAGTAGCTGGTAGACTGGTCTCCTTTACACAAGGGTCATTTAACTAGGTCTTGCCTGAATATTCAGGTTTTTTATTCTTCCCTCGAAGATCTCTGTTGTGGGTATTGATAGCCCTGTTTTTTCTGCTGCTTTGATTAATATACAGTCTTTCTTTTATTCCTCCTGCCTCAATGCCCCACTCATAGTTTAGGCTAGGACCTACTCCTAATTCAGAGCTCCTTTTTTCCTTTTTTGCCAATTTACAAAATTACCTCTGCCACCCAGTTTGGTGTATCCCAAGGTTCTCCTCACCACTCCATGGCTGTAAAGCTCCAGTATAGGACCCCTGGGTTCATCTTTCCAGTTTAAAGAAAACGGAAGCTCCGTCTTCATGCGTGCTGCAGATGGCTTTTCCAGTCTACCTGGGTCATTGCCAGCTGGGAAGCAGCGGTCATTGGGACTTTGATGCTAGCTGCAGAGTGTGGAAGTGTGACAGCAATTCCAGTGCCATGTGGATTTCTCCTGAAAGTGGACTTTTCCTGGACTCCTGCTCCTGTGACAGTTTTTGATGGACTGAACTGAGGTTGGGTTGCATTTGCAGAGATTTGGAATGGTGTTGGTGCCAACTTGGACTTGGTGAACACTTTAAGGACATTACTCTTTTATAGATTCTTATTGTATTATTAGCTTAAAGAGTTTGCTTAAAGGCTTTAATTACTGTGATGTATTAGTATACTTGTTTTGGGTATCTGTTAGCATTGGCTATACTAATTTTGTGTTTATTCTGTATTTTCTCCGTCTGCCTCCAAATTAGAAAATCAGATGAGTGCAAATCTCCGCACACAAATTAAAAAGAAAAGGGGGATATGTTGTGGACCGGTAATGGCAAAAAGCCATTATAGATTCAAGGCTTGGCAGGGGGCTTAAGTTCTACCCCCTCCATCTCCATATTTGGCTTTGATGCTCTGTGTTTGCACCCACTCCACTTCCTTCCTTGGGTTGCAGGAAGCAATATACATACCCTTCCTCTGACTCTTTGTTTTCAGATGTTTGTAAAATTCACTAATGTATACTGTTTTTGCCTTGGGAGAGTTCCTGTCTTAGCCTTTGATGTGCAACTTTGTATCAGGGTCCTTGATTTGCATAGGTCCATATAATAAAGTGAACTGAGGCTGTGAGGCGCTCAGATGCTGCCAGGCAGTTTGAGGAGTCCTCCCGGTCCCATCGGTTTTGTTCTGACAAAGTGTGTTTCCTTAATTCCACACCGTTATTTGGAAGCTGCGCTGGTCCGCGGCAGTGTGGGGAAAGGACATCGTGCAAGGATTCTTACTCAGAGAGCCTTTAAATGCTCTCAAAAGTGTACACAAAGCTGACACTGTACACTTGACTCCAGTACATGGCTTCATTTAGAATTCCCTGCACCAGGTTCACTCCTGGGCGCGGGGTGTGGCCGCTGCTGCCAACATGGCCCTTGAGGACCCCTGCCTTGTCTGCACACCACTGTGTGTTTGCCTCCCACACTGTCCTGGGGGGTCGATGTGCGTGACCAACATCCTATGGCAGAAAACGCCGCAAGAGAGGCAGACGAAAGCCACTATCAGAGCTGAGAGATCCTGGACTTCTTAGTCCTACTGCCAGTATACATTATGTTTGCAGGCTTCTCTTTCTGATTTTTCCCCATCTGCCTTCTTTTAAAGGAAATAAATATATACAACCAACTCCTGTAACTGCTTTTTGGAGTCCACAATATCCTGCCTCTCGTACACCCTGACGTAGCTGAGGCTGAGTAGTTGCAAAGAAGTTACTCTAGCCTGAAAACGAGCATAACAAGAGCTCATAATCTCCCTGAGCACATCCACCTGGATGCTTCACAACAGGGTTTCTCAGATGTCACAGATCTTTCCAGGACTCGGGTTTCGTTCTTTTTATTTATTATTCTTTCATTAAATTGGTTGGGGTAACACTGGTTTAATAACACTGTATACATTTCAGGTGTATGACTTTATAATATGATATCTGTATACTTTATTGTCAGCTTTCTTCTTTCCACTGAGTCTACAGTCAGCACATACTTGCATGCCAAGTGCTTTATCCTCAGGTGTGCTGCTGGCAGCTACTGAAAAGTGGAAGCAAGGAGAGAAGCAGATCAGTGTATAGACAGCAGTGTCTACACAAGAGGCACTAAAGCCACATCCCATAGAAGGGATAGGGCTGCCACGCAAAGTCAGCAATCAAACCTCCAGAGTGTTGCACTGGCTGGGCAGAGTCTGAAGCATCCCCCCCCCCGCACCCCAACATCGACCTCCATTGCTGACACCAGGCTACTGGGCCCGGACCCGAGGCTCTGCCCTGGCACAGAGAGGGACTGACGTGGGTGCACAGGTCAGACGCAGCAGCTTTGTTGCTTTTCTCCTCTGACCCTGGCACTCAAATAAGCTGTCTTCAAATATATTAAATATAAATAGCACATTCTAGGCAATCAAGAGCTTTTGAGCACATACATATACATGGTCTATTCACTTATACATTATATACAAACTTTTTGTGGTGTTTTTTTAGCGAGAGATAGAGGAGAGAGGAGAGAGGAGACAGGGACAGACAGGGACAGACTGGAAGGGAGAGAGATGAGAAGCATCAGTTTTTCGTTGTGACTTCTTAGTTGTTCATTGATTGCTTTCTCATATGTGCCTTGACTGTGGGGCTATAGAAGAGCAAGTGACCCCTTGTTCAAACCAGTGACCTTGGACTCAAGCTAGTGACTTTTGAGCTCAAGTCAGCGACGATGGAGTCATGTCTATGATCCCACGCTCAAGCCAGCAACCCCGTGCTCAAGCTGGTGAGCCCGTGCTCAAGCCAGTAATTTCAGGATTTCGAACCTGGGTCCTCAGCATCCCAGGTCGATGCTCTATCCACTGTGCCACTGCCTGGTCAGGCTATATACAAGTTTTATAGTAGTGTTACATTATGTATTCACAAAACAGTACCCCTATGGTAATGAACTGTAAATGTTGTAAATGTTTTCTCCCCCTGGAGGACCATTCTGGACACCCCAGGAACGCTGCTCCACTTTCCCACCAAACTGGCTTCCCCCCTGTGCCTCGGTTTCCACGGGACAGTGCCCCAGCCACAGCTAGTTCCAGAGCTCCAGAGCCAGGCTCCTGCCTCACTGCCCTGTTCCTCAGGGTGGCCTTCCTGTCTCTGGACCCCACTGACTCCGTGCTAGGGTCCCAACACCTGCTGCCAGGGACATGGCCGCCCTCTGCAGGAACGTGCTTTCCTCCCTTCCAGCCCAGAGGACTTAGACGTGGCCTTCAGAACGGCCCTCGAGGCTCTTCCCTGCGAGGTCCTCCCTGTAACCTGGCTTTGAGCTCCAGGGACCAGCACGGAGTGACCAAAAAACCCCAGCCTGATCAGGTCTCAGCTGGCAACTCCCTGCTGAGAGTGGCCCTGCCCGCCCCCCCCCCCCCCCGCAACTCCACACTGGCCCCTGAAAGACCCACTCGGATTCATTTCCCTTTACTTTGAAGCAGGAAAAGGAAAATGTAACAAAAAGAAACCAGGGTCCCCTAATCAGAAAATAGACACACCTCTTAATTACAACCTCTCAGGCTGAAAAGGCAGGAACCAGCTCCACACCCTTTCTGCTTTTCTCCTTTGTTTTTAGTTTGGTTTTTAATTGTTGGCAAAACCTTGCAGGGAAGACTGGATAGAGAGGGTCTTCCTGAATATGCATGGATTTCCCACACCCCTACACACACACACACACCCGTACACACACACACACACCCCTACACACACACACCCCTACACACATACACACACATATACACACACACATATACACACACACACCCCTACACACATACCACACACATACACACACATACACACACATATACACACACATACACACACCCCTACACACATACCACACACATACACATACACACACACATACACACATACCACACACATACACACACACATATACACACATACACATACATACACACACCCCTACACATACACACATATACCCCTACACACACACCCTTACACACACACATATACACACATACACACACATATACACACATATACACACACATACACACACCCCTACACACACTCACACATACACACATATACACACACATACACACACCCCTACACACACACATACAACACACACACACCCCTACACACACTCACATATACACACACACATACACACACACACTCTCTCTCTGCCCCCCCCCCCCCCGAACCCTGTTTCAGGAAGGATCTCAGGCAAGGCAGTCGGCACAGGAGGTGGCCGTGGATGGGGAGTGAAAAGTGAAGGCGCAGAAGGCACTGCAAGCTCCTTAGGAGAAGCAGCACTGGGACCCTTTGGCCGGCAGGTGTCTCAAACACACAGTCAGGGCTGAGGCAGCTGCCAGAGCCTGTAGAGCCCCAGGCCCGGTCCTGCAGGGCTCAGCGCTCTGGGGCTGGCGGAGCCGCCCTCCACCACCAATTGAGAACCCCTCGAAATCAGGCTTCCAACGCCCTCCTGTGGGTCATAATTACAACCACTTAGCGAGCATTTACTTTAGGCCAGGCACCATACTACACACTTAATGAACATTATCTCACTTAATCCTCCAAACAATCCCACTAGCGAAGTCTCATTATCCCCATTAAAGAGAAGGAAACTGAGACTTAGAGTGGTGAAGCAAATCGCCCAATGCTCACAGCTGGCAGGCAGCCAAGTCTGGTTTTAAATCTAGCTCAGTCTGATCCTGAAAGCCTGCTGTTACCCACTAGGCTACACTGTTCATCACCCTTAATAATCCTGAATAACGCTGACATGTCATTCTCTACCCAACATGTCCTTCTTGCTTCTGAACTCACCGTGAGTCTTCCTACGTATGAGCCCGGCCGGCCCCTCAGGTGTGGCACCAAGCACTGTTTCTCTCTATATGATTTTTTGCCTCCCCAGCTAGCTGTGATGTGCATTTCCACACCCCTCACCAGCTTGCAACTCACGCTACTTGCAGAAATAACGCCCATCCTGCTGTGCCCCATATGAACCTTGTTCTGGCCCCACGGCTGCGGCCGGGACAGAATTCCTCTGCAACATCCAAGTGCTTCTGAGCAGACGCCAGGAGCTTAGACCCACAGATCAGGTTTAACACAGCTCGACTAAAAAGTATTCTGGCAAATGAAATTTTTAATCAACGGAGAGGTTTCCTTTTTTGACAGGAGAAAGAGAGAACATCTCTAGGTCGGATGAGATACTGGCAAGCATCACCACGGAATTCTCTGCTGCCAAACACTGAGCCCCCGCGTCTTTCCTCCGGAGCACGCAAATGAGATGCCTGGGCAACGGCTTGTACCGTGTCAGCTGCGGTAATACACTCCTGCGCAGGCAGAAGTCAGCCCTGACGCTGTGGAGGCGGGGAGCGCGCCCTCACGGACACCAGGTCCCAGGTCATCCAGCACAGCTTCCAGGGAAATGCACACCGTTAATTAACAAGGAGGGGACTCGTTAAAAGTGAGCAGTGTGCAGCAGCCACATGCCTTCTGGCTAAGCAGTAAGCACATGGCCCTGGGCAGATGCCAGGTGCCCTGACCGAGTGGCAAGTACCAGCTAGGAGGAGAGGTCAGCGGTGTGAGTCACACCACCCCGGGGCCATGAAGGCTGAGGTGGCTTCAGGTGAGATGGGCTCAACCTTAGCAACAGCGAAGACAGCACAGGGAGGAAAACAGGAGCCCCTGCTTCCTGGTAAGATGACCCACTCGCCTCATTAGCAGACAGTAGGGAAGAGAGAGAGATGTGAAATAAAATTTACCGAATGCCTCTACCATGTACCAAGCAATGGTTTTAAAGCACCTCATTTCTTTTATATTTATTTTTATTTATTTACTTTTTTAAGTGAGAGGAGGGAAGATAATAAGACAGACTTCCACATGCACCGTGACTGGGATCCACCCAGAGATCCTATCTGGGGCCGATGGTCGAACCAATGGAGCCACTGGCTGCAGGAAGAAAAGAGAGAGAGAGAAGGGGGAGAGGGAGGGGAAGAGAAGCAGATGGTCACTTCTCATGTGTGCTCTGATCGAACCCGGGACGCCAGCACGCTGGGCCAACCTTCTCTCTACTGAGCCAAACAGCCAGGGCTGGTTTTAAAGCATCTCTAGACACAAAATTTCCAGAATAAAAACCTAGTATGAGTCAGTGACCTCATACTCTCTGAGACCAAGACTCTATGGTTTGGGGAGGCCAGGTGACTTACCCTCACAGGTAGCGGGCCTCCACATCCTGAAACACTACTCTAGTCATTTACTTCCATCAGCCTGACATCTCAGAGTGTAGACAGAGCTATACAACATGTACAGCATTCAAACCAGTGCCCATAAGGAGGGCCACAGAAAAAGAGCAGGAGAGGTGGGAACACACACAGCAGGGAAAGCCCTAGAAATAGGACAAAACAGAGCCTCTAGAGAGAATCCGAGTGCAGATACCAGTCTTTAAAGTGAAAAACAGGGCCCGGGCCCACTGGCTCAGTGGGTTGAGCATCAGCCCAGTGTGAGGATGTCCTGTGTTCAATCCCCCATCAGGGCACACATGAGAAGCAATCATCTGCTTCTCTTCTCCTCCCTCTCCCCTCTCTCTCTCTCTTCCTCTCTCGCAGTCAGTAGCTCGAATGGTTCAAGCGTCAACCCCAGGCACTGAGGATAGCTCAGCTGATTAGAGCTTCAGCCCCAGACAGAAGTTGCCAGGTAGATCCCAGTTGGAGCCTATGCGGGAGTCTGTCTCACTATCTCCCCTCCTCTCACATACATACATACATACATACATACGTACGTACACACATAAAAGTGCAGAATGGGTCTTTGACTAGAAGGCGAATGGAGGACACACACAGTATTCTCACCTGTCTGCATCTTGGACCCCACTTTCTTCTGGCACTTGTGGTCACCTCATGGCTGGTATGTGCTGCCCTCTCCCAGGGGTGTCACTCTGTCCTCTTCCCCCCATCCTGGGCATCCATCAGCATGATGCATGAGCTATTCTACCCCAGATCTCATGGAAGAAGACAGCGAGCACAGTGCAGGCTCCCTCCCCACAGTGGCCCAAAGGAACAACCCCTGGAAACATCTGAAATCAAAAGGTGCCAGCACCCACTCTCGTGAGTCCTTTCATGTGTGTTTGCTGGTGTGTTTGAAGTGAGAAGGGTTAAGAAGGAAACTGCTACTTGGAGTCAAGACAAAATACACAGTGCAGAAACAAGAGGCTTTCTTTAGAAAGTGGTTATTATACGACAGGACAAGAGATAACATGGGCCATGCAGAATTACTTTAGCAACCCCATGAACCTGGATCAGTGAAGCTTTCTCTCCTTGTGCCATCTGAGTATGGAAATAGAACCCAGTAATATAGAAAAAATTAACCGGGGGATGCCCACTATTACTAAATGCAAGGTGCCCACTATTACATAATTACTGGTTTTCATCAAAAACCTAAAGCTGATGGCAGACCACACGGTTAAGGTTCTGGTCCCAGTCCACTACCCCCCTGTCACCTCTTCCAGTCCTTACTCAGTTCCTGTTCCCAGCACCCAGTGCCAAACTTACCTCGGAGTCAGCTATCCCTGCTAGGCAGTTAACTGATGGAGTGATTCACCAAAAACATTCCAAGATACTACTCCTATAAGAAAATTTACTTGCAACAGACATTATCCGATTTCTACACAAAATAGATGGCACAGAGCACTTATTTAATCCAAGTTTGTTTTACACTTTAGTACTATTTAACGTTCCACTAACATGTTCACTCTGCATCTCTCTTAAAATCTTCCGTGTCCTTCTGTGAACTTCCACCTTCCTGGACATGACAGCAACTCCACCTGAATCTTCCTCTTACTTCTCTGATGACTCCCATGGGGCAGGTTCTGTTACTATTGTACCCACTGCACAGATAAGGACATTGAGGCAGATGTAAGTCACTTGCCCAAGTCACCCACCAACAAAATGGCAAAACTGAGTTTCTAATCCAGGCAGCATGTCTCTGTCGTCTGTGCTCTTGGTGACTACGCCAAACTGCTGCTCTGTAATTCACCACAAACTTTAACAGGCAGGTAAAGCGAAAGCACAGAGATAGAGAAGGCTGGCCTAGGAATGCACAGAGTGGAAGGGGGCAGGGAGGAGCTGGAACAGGTCTCACAGCAAAGGGTCCTGCACCAGAACCCCACCAGCTGGCACCCTGTTCTCAGACTGCCAGCTTCCAGAACCCTGGGAAATAAATGTTTGTTATTGAAGCCCCTGTGGATGTTATTTTATATTAAACAGCCTGCACTGACTACAACAGGCGCTTATATCATGACAGAGAATCTAAATTTGATTCTCTGGATGATGGTTAGCCGGTCATCTAAGTTTTGAAACAAGAGAGTCGCATGACCAGAAAAACAATTTTAGCAACGGGCAGCGCTGTGATGGATTGGAGAGGGAAAGGCTGGCACTAGGGGAGCAGGTATGAGGCCACCACCCCACCACAGTGCTTCGAATAAGGGACGGATGACACAACATGTCAGGGGAGGGGTTGATTCAAGAACCACTTCTTGGGAACCAGCTCCAGGACATGGAGACCCATTTAGACGCGATGGGTGAAAACAGCAGAGCACCCACCGAGAAGGAGGCCCAGGGTTTAGCTTGGGGGACTCAGAGGATGGAGCTACTACTGAGAAAGAACGCGCGGACGAGCAGATCCGGCAGAAAGACCAGCTCGGTTTCAGACACGCCGACTTGGCTCTGCCCGTGGGAATGACAGGTGGGGGGGGAAGACCTGGGGAGGAAGGCTCTGCCTGCATTCTCCAAATCTGCACAGGCAAGCGCCAGCTCAGCCAAGGCCTGCACTGGGATAAGACTCCCCGTCTAGATTTGTTCCGACTCTCCCAGGGGCCTTCCACTCTTGTATCTCCTGTTGTCCTGTCAGTACAGCTCAGTGGTGAGAGCACAGGCGCTGGGGGCCGTCTCATTTGCGTCCTGCAGTTAAGTGGCCTCTCTTAGTGTTTGTGTCCCTGATAGCAGGGAGCCCAGAGGGCCTTATCTTATCGGGTCCTTGTGAAGAGTAAACGAGCGAGTGTAGGAGAGGCTGGCTCAGCACAGCGGCCAGCGCAAAGTTAATATGCGCCCAACCTGAGCCAAAATAAGGTCCAAACTGTGTCACGTGGCATCCACATCGTTTTCCTGATGAGAAAGACCAACCGTGAAGAAACAGCTGGTGTTCACATGAAGTTACGAGGCTGGTTTAACGCACAGGAAGAGCCAGAACCCGGAACTCGAGATTCCCAGTCTCCTGCCTCTAACTTTAAATCAAAGTAACTCTCTCATATTCTTATCATCCCACAAAGCCCACTTTATTTTTTAAAAGAAAACTGTAGTATTTTTGAAAAGTTCTCCCCGAGCTGCCCTTTAAACAAAGTGGTATGATCTCACTCAGGTTGCTGGGAAACTTTTAAAAGACGATTGCATGTAAAAGGTCCTAAAACAGTGGAAGGGACAGGATGGCCTCCGTTCTGTTTCTTCGACCCCATCAGGGCCTCAGGATGATATATTTCACAGCTGTAGACAAGCAAGCAGCAAGCAGAGTTTGTGACCAGAGGACTGACCCCTCGGACCCTGGGCACAACTCAGCCACGCTTGGACCTGCCAAGTCGCTATTAAAAGGGCAGCAGGTACTATTTGGGAGAAATCTCAGAAGCTCCTAAGATAACTTTTGAAATGCATTTTTCAGTAGCTCAAAATGGGACAGTTTAATACACCCATGTTCTAATTTCAGTTGCTGGTACTAGAGATAGGCCTGGGGTTCAAAAGAAAATTTAAAACAGTAAGAGCTGCTTTTCAAAAATAAGGCTTCCAGATGTCTCCGGTGAGTGCAGTTCCTGGACCCCTTTTCTGCCTGCCCACCAGTACCCTGATATAGAACAGCTCCCAGCTCAAAGCTGCCCCGGGCAGGCGTACGGTATCTCTTCCCAAAAGAGGAGCTGGAATCGCATCCTCTTTGGCACCTCAAATTGAATCCACAACCACTGCTAAAAGTACTACTACTGTACTACACAGTGTCCAAGGTGCAAAACAAGCACAGGGTCCATCCCACGCTACGGCGACCGGACCCGCACCGCAGCAGCACCCGTGGAGGATGCGCAGGGGTTCCGAAACCACCCCACGCTGCCCCACGCCCACCCTGCCTTACTGCCACGGGGGCCCACGGGACTCTCCCAAGAAGCACGCACTCCACAGTAACAACAAGAACACAGAAAGTAACTTTTCTAAAATTCAGCGGTGATCTTACAATTCACATGGATTTTATGCCCTCGGCCTTCAGATGCGTACTGAACTCCTACTGTGTGAAAGGGACCGTGTCGGCTATGGCAGGGGATAAAGAGAAGGGTCAGGTTCCCTGTCCTCACAAAGGGAACGGGCAGTGGGAGGGACAGGATCACAGGAACCACAATACCAGGGGCCTGTGATCGATCATTAGAAATATAAACAAAATGCTGTAGTTTAGAGGAGAAAAGGGCTTTCTGCTTGGAAGGAGTAGAGTAGTTTCAGATGAACCTTTCAAGGAGGGTATTATTTATCAGGTAGAGATGGGGACACGTGGGAGAAGCACTAAATGATCAAGGATTAAAATATGCAGCAGATCTAATTAAGGTTTTTCCACTCCTGTTCCAATTCCACTATTAAGGATGCATATTGCCTTAATAAAAAAGGGGGGGATAGAGAACTCAAAAAACACACCATTTTATGAACAGTGTCTATTTTTTTTTCTAGATATCTTTCTGGTCTAATTGTGTCTGTTAGTGTTCAAACCTTTTTCACATGACCCAGGGCAAGAAGATGCAATGGACCTTGTCATAGTCCTTATTTATTATTTTAATATTAGCTCCTTCCATGTAGAAAGGAGAGCTGGAATTCTTTTTTTTTTTCTTGAAACCAAGCTAATGGGTCTCAAGATTGATATAAATGCAATTATCCTGTGGAGTAGTGAGTCTAAGGAGGGTTCAGCCTTTAATGAGCATTGCTTCATCTCTATTAAAAGCCTATAATGAGATAAGATTTTTAAGGAGTTTCTTAGCTACAGAGGGCTAACACTGTTCCTTGCCAACACTCAGATGTTTGTTTCCAACTTCCTGGCTCAGTGATCGGACTGACATAAGCAAAAACATAACAAAGCAAAGCAGAAGGGTACACACCTTTGTCGATATTCTACAACCTCAGCTTCAGACTCGGACCAAAGATAGCGAGCAGCAGAGAAAAGGAGACCGTCTCCACTGCAGTCCCTTACAAACCAGCACATGGCTCTGAGCAGCAGCCAAGGAAATCTAGAATCAGGGCGCAACGCAAACTGACCACGTCTTCAGGCTTCGGCGTTGTGTACGATGTGTCGTCTTGCTGCGTCTCTTTCTCTAGCAAGTCAGAAAAGCAAGCTAGGCGCTTCAGCACAGAAAGTTTATGTTGTTTGTCTTGTTTGCCAGGCACAGGTCTCCTTCCAGGGCACACAATCCCAGCAGCAAAGTGGATGAAAAAGGAATGTCAATTTCCTTTAAACAAACCTGAAAAAGCTTAGTAGAGTGTAAACTAAAACACTGACAATGGAGGTATTATTACTGCTTTTGTCTTCACTATGACAGGCACTAAAACCTGCAGAAATTTCAAAGGTACAGCACTTGAGAAAACCAGATTAAGAGATGAGAATTAGGGAAAAGTAAATCCTTCTTTACATAGCATCAGCAGTTCAAGCCTGAGTCCTGCTCAAATCCTTGGCACCTGCCTCTCTCCCTCCTGGCTCTCTCCTGCTGCCCTCCCCCAGCACACCGCTGCACACACTGCCCAGCCCTACCGGGCACCAGGTGCGTGCAGAGCCCTGCCCAGGCAGCTGCACTCAGCCTTGCCTCAGAGACAGGGCCAGCAGCTGGCGGAGACTGCTCAGTGTGTGGTCTGGCTCAGAGAGGTGAGCGGAGACCCCTCATGCACCTCGCTCATGAAGGTGCAGTCCATGACCCAGAGGGAAGCTGTCAAGTGGAAGCAGAGCGGAGTCATGGGAGCCCGGAGCCACCTGTCCACAACTGCGCAGTTCGTCAGTGCCAGGCGGGTGAGACCACAGGCACCTCGCTCTGCTGCTCCCAGCGGACCCACGAAGACGGCTTGCTGTCAAATCCCACATCCCACCCCATCCTTGTCCCCCAAACCAAATAGGTTCTAGGGAAAAGAGCACGGCCCTGGGGGGGCAAGAGCCCCGAGTCCCAGCTACAGGCTTGCGCCCCTTAACTAGGAGGGCAGGAGAGCCATTATTCAAGGACCCTTGACTTCAAACTTGTGAATAAATTTAAGATCTACAGATTAAAACTATAGGAGGAAAAAAAAAACCCCCAAAAATTACTTATCTGACTGATAAAGATATTGCGTTAACCCAATGGCAGTCAATCAGAAATGAAAGCAAACCATTTCTAAAAATTCCATGTCCTTTAAAGGAAAAAAAAGCTGTGTAGTTTATAAACTTCTATCTAGATACTACTTTTCTGAACTATATCTTGAGTAGAGTAAAATATAACCAGATATTTAAAATATTTGAATTACTCTTTTCAACAGTGAAATTACCAAAGCCGTGGTAGACTTACCAAAGCCGTGGTAAGTGTCCATTCTAGACTGGACAAAACGCTAAAAAAGTCTTTCCACAACAAGCAGTTTAACAAACACTTGCTGAATACTTACAAAGTGCCAGGTCTGTTTCAAGGTACCAGATGTCTATATCTTTCTAGATCTAGATCTAGATCTAGATGTATATCTACATGATAATACTTAGATACACATATAGACATAAGTACAGACTAAGCATAGATATGCAGACCCAGACATTTCTCAAGATATAAAGATACATGGGTTAGAACTCCTGACTTCGAGGAGTTTACATATAGTGAAGGAGACAGACACATGAACAGATAAATCAATGAGTTACTACCACAGAGGAGTAAAAGCTAACAACGGATTGACATAGAGGATGGCATGCCATCCCAGCTTAACTCGACGGTTCAGAAAAGGCTTGTCTGCAGGAGACGATGCCTGAGTAACCATATTTCCCCACGTATAAGACACTTCCAGGTATAAGACGCTCCCATGCATAAGACGTACCTTAATTTTGGGGCCCGAAATTTGAAAAAAAAAATTACATAAAATTATTGAACTCAAGTTTTATTCATCATAAAATGCATACAACTCATCACTGTCAAAACTCCCATCCATTAGCTTGTTCGCACCTGTGTGATGACGAATCACTGTCTTCAACAATGAGCGCAAAAAAACGAGTGCGAAAAAGCGGGAAATGCAAGTAAAAAAGTCTACACCTGTATAAGATGCACTCAGTATTTAGACCCCAAATTTTTCAAAAAAGAGTGCATCTTATACACGGGGGTATATGGTAGGTCTTGAAAGTGTGTAGCCAGGAAGAGAAAGAAAGAACCGAAAGGCAGGGGTTGGAGGTGACGCAGCACCAGGCAGGGCGGGTGGCGGCAGTGCAGGGCGGGCTGCAGGGCGGGCTGTGCAGAGCCCAGGACACTGAGGTTAGGGAGGAGATTCTGAAAGTCAGCCCTGAAGGTGTTAAGTTGAAACGCCTCTGAAACATCCAGGTAGAGGTGGTGACCAAGCATGTCAGAAAGGAATCCCAGCCTGGAGACAGAAACCCAGGGTCATGGTAATCAAACCCAGGTAGGTGGTAATCAAACCACGGTGACAGACTGCGACTTCTTAGGTCAGGAACCTTTTTGACTGAGAGAGCCATGAACGCCACATATTTTAAAATGTAATTCCATGAGAGCCATACAATATGTTTAACACTAAATACAAGTAAATGTGTGCATTTTATGTAAGACCAACACTTTAAAGTACAAAAAGTCTCTGAATTCTTTTTAATAACATTGTTATGCTGTTGCTAACCAATGATGAATAAAGTACTTCTTACAATTAATGTGACTTCTTAGTCCTGCATGGTTTTGCTGATGGCTTTGTAGTCCGGTTGATAGGCAATGAGGTTAAGCTTCATGCAGGCGTTGAGACTTCCATCCATGAAACATGATCATAGGTTGGTCTTAACGTTCTTTAGATGTGAGAAAGACTACTCACATGCATACGTAGAGCCTAACATTGTCAGTACAGCAATACTCACACGCTGCAGTGTGTGGTATGTGATGGGAAGCGTGTTCCAAGTTTTGACAATCAGCTGGTCCGTGGTTGAAGTTTTTTCATTTCTCCCCACTTGTATTTGCTCATCAACTCTGCTTGCTGTCGTGCAAGTCTTTCCAAATCTTCATTCAGTGACTTGAACTTATTCACCCACATGTCTGAGGCCTTCAGGTCAGCAGCTTGTAGCTCAAAATCTCTGATGGAGACACCAAGGATGTAACTCAGGTTGGCACTGTCCACTGCACACTCGTGTGGATGGGTGATGAACTTAAAAAGACAAGTGCACTCACAAAATTCTCCAAAGCGCGCTTTGAATAACTGCAGGAGATTAGATGTGAAGCCTGCTAGCTGCTGGAGATCAAGATGTTGAGCAGGGTTACTTGCTGTGCATGCATCTTTAAACTCTCCCAGTTTTTCAAAGTATAGTAAATGACTTGTTTCAATGTTGGCAACGAAGAGTTCCAGCTTGTTTTCAAATGCAAACACTGCTTGTTGAAGGGATAAGATTGTATTTCCAACGCCTTGCATTTTCACATTGAGCTGGTTCAGATATTCAGTCATATTCACAAGATAGTAGAACTTCAGGAGCCACTCAGTGTTAGCTAACTCAGGATGCTCGACGTTTTTCATTTCAAGAAAAGTCCAGATTTTGCTCAGACAAGCCGTGAAATGGCTGAGCACTTTCCCTCTTGACAACCAATGCACATTGCTGTGCAGAAGCAGACCAGAATAATTATTCCCAACTTCATCCAGCAGTGATTTAAAATGGCGATCATTTAAAGCTCGGGCAACAATAAAGTTAACCACCTGAATGACCAGTGACATCACCTCACCAAGCTGCTCACCACACATCTGAGCACAAAGCGCCTCCTGATGTAGGATGCAGTGAAAACTTAGGATGGGTCTCTTTTCATGTTCATGAAGAAGCGCTCTGAATCCTCTGTTTTTCCCCACCATGCACGGAGCACCATCAGTACACACCGAAATAAGTTTATCCATCAGTAGATATTTTTCTTTAGTGAACTCAGTGAAAGACTTGAATAAATCCTCCCCTCTTGTTGTCTCTTTCATAGGCAAAACAGCAAGACTTTCCTCACATAGTGTGTCACGGGCAGCAAACCTTGCAATCATGCTTAACTGGGATAAATGGCTTACGTCTGTTGACTCATCCAAAGCGAGAGAAAAGCATGGTGCTGCATTTATGTCCTTCACTTGTGTTGCCTCAATTTGATTTGCCATCATGATGGTACGACCGTGAACAGTTTTTGCCGACAGAGGCATGTCTTTTATTCATTTGATTATCTTGTCTTTATCCGAAAAGTTGCCAAAAAGTTCATTGGCAACATCAAGCATGAATGTTTCGGCATACTCCCCATCTGTGAATGGCTTTACGTTTCTCACAATTGCTAAAGCACCAGCAAAGCTAGCCAAATTCCAGTCACCTTGTTGGGTCCAAACATGGAGTTGCTGCGGACTAGCTTGCAATCTGCACAGTAGCTCTTGACATGCTTTCTTCCTGCTGTCCCCCACTGGATATTTCAATGCAAATGTAGTATGGCGTGTGTTGAAGTGCTGCTTTACATTTGAGCGTTTCTTTGACACAATTTTATCATTGCATATTAGACACACTGCAGAACCTGCTCTCTCCACAAAGGCAAATTCCTCTGTCCATTCCTGCTGAAAAGTACGATACTCATCATCTTTTTTTCTTTTAGCCATCTTCTTCTTCAAAAGGATTTCTGCAATTAGCTAGCTGACTACTTGATTAAAAGAAGGGAAGTTTACTTCCTGACCTCACAACCACCCGTGTACGTTATACATTATCCAATAAAAATTTGGTGTTGACCCCTGGCTTAGGGGGGAGTACAGAGCAAGAAGAAAATCTGGTTCTGAGTCTGCAGGAACTCCAACAGTGAGTGGCCAGGAACAGAGATGAAGCCTGAAAAGGAACTTCCAGAGGTCCAAGTTCACTAAATCCTGAGTGGATTTCCACTTAAATATTTCCAGCGCTATCCATGACTGACTAGGGAAGTCGGCCTATTCTAAGTTCAGTATTAGAAAACTGTTTTTGCCACATACCAAAACCATGTTCTCCAAACTAACCTTGTAACAGCTGATATTTCAGTCTCCTCTGCCTGAATACAGTTTCTCAATCATGTTTAGAACTGTAAAGAAAAGAAAAAGCAACCCCTGATACTCCAAAGCTACTGTGACATCCACAGCAAGGACATGTACCTGTTAGGTATAAACCATCTGAAAGAAGACCGGCCTCGGACAAGCCTGAGATTGCCATAAAAAGTAACAAAATACGGCCATGTCATACTTTTGTCTAATCAAGACAAAAACACAGTAAGTGTATCACCCACAAAATATCAAACACCTCCTTTCTTGGCCAAGATGACTGACAGCTAATATGTCTTTCCCAGTTACAATGTTAACCTCCTCTACCCTCCCCCCATACATAAGATATACTGAGATACCTCATTATATAATTGTCCCTGCTTTCTGACAGCATCCCATCTGACAGCAAATCTCCCCTTCTTTAGGCCTCCTGTATATCATCCAACTAAAGCCCAAATCAAAATAATAGGTTCTCTCTAACACCCTCTTCCTGAGACACCCCATGATTCTCCAAGGTATGTGTGTGTGATCAATCCAGCATGTCCACGTACTGGGCTCCTGACAGTTTTTGGCTAGAGGAAACTGATGGGACTCAGATGTAGATGATAAATTTACTGAACCCCTAAGAGCTGGAAAACTTAAATCCTAAAACGCAACCTTTCTAGATGAATATGAAATTATCAGCCTGCCAGAACATTCATTCATATCTACATGTAATTAAGAAGGAAAATGTGTGTCAAATAAAATAAACATTAATTTTGCCATGTTAATCAGACATGTATTGGGCTGGTGAAGAAACTCCAGGATGCCCAACTCATCCCTAAATAAACGGCCTTGAGTGAATCACTTCATATACTGAAGCCCCCTTATTTTTTAAAAAAATATTGATTGATTTTAGAGAGAGAGAAGCAACGATCTGTTTCTGTATGTGCCCTGAATGGGGATTGAACAGGCAACTTTTGCATACTGGAACAATGCTCGAGCCAACTAAGCTATCCAGCCAAAGTTGAAATCCCCTTATTTGAAAAAATTCTAGAGTTGGACTAGATAATTTCCAATGTTTCTTTGGTTCTCAGTCAAAATTTATCACTCAATGGCACCTCCACATCCCCTACCCGCCACCTATTACCAACTAAATAACATTGGCAATCACTGACCTTCTCTGTGTCTAAGTTTTTCAAGTGTAAAATGGGGATATAACCTGACCCACCTCTAGGCAGCAAATCTGAACATCTCAGTTCTTCAGAGTGTAGCCAAGGTGAAATTTTACATCAACTATGACTTCTTCCAAAGGAAATTTATTTTCTACAGCTGAGTCAACTTTGCTTTCACGCCCCTGAACTGCATGGAACAGATCACCTATACTATCCTATTTTGGTGTACTCGCTAAAATACAGTGATTCTTTTCTGCTAGATTCAAGTATTATTGTGTTAGTCTGAAACTCAATCCCTTTCCGGAAAAAAGTGCCCTAAGATTTCTCCTGCCTGCTGCCCAAGGTTTTCTTTTCCATTCTCAAGAAAAGTCTTTCTTTTTTTTTGTGACGGAGACAGAGAGAGGGACAGATAGGAACAGACAGGCACAGGAAGGGAGAAGGATGAGAAGCATCAATTCTTTGTTGCGACTTCTTAGTTTCCTTAGTTGTTCATTGATTGCTTTCCCATATGTGCCTTGACCAGGGGCTACAGCAGAGTGACCCCTTGCTCAGGCCAGAGACCTTGGGCTTCAAGCCAGTGACCTTCGGGCTCAAGCCAGCAACCATGGGGTCATATCTATGATCCCATACTCAAGCCAGCGACCTCATGCTCAAGCTGATGAGCCCGCACTCAAGCCAGCGACCTTGAGTTTTGAGCCTGGGTCCTCTGCATCCCAGTTCGACACTCAATCCACTGTGCCACCGCCTGGTCAGACTCAAGAAAACAGTCTTGATGTCACATCCTGCATCAATAATACGGTTTACTGTAAATTCTGTGCTTAGACTGTCAGCTTTGGCTCACAGGAGAGCATAGAGCTTTTTTGTTGTTGTTTCCTCTTTCTCTCTGCCAACAGAGCCTAGCTTTTGGAAATAGAAACTGCTTGCTTTCAGGTTTTTGTCTCACTCTGGACCCTAAAATAAACTCGTTTTGATTCTGGAAGCCGAGCCATGGCTGCTTTATCCAGGCGGTATCCACCCTCCTCGAGAGACAATCAAGATCCCAGTTTCAATGGAAGGAAAGCTGCAGGGCAAAGAGGAGTAACTGGGGATTACTGGGAACAAGAACACAGGGGTTGGTATTTTCCAAAACATTATCCACGTGACAAAAGCCTTTTGTATATGTCTCCTCTTTTCGACTCCCTTAAGCATCTCTCTACTTGAGGTTCAGACCTCTACACAAGAGCTCCCTAACCAGTCTTCCCGCTGCACACCCTCTTCCACAGCTGCCACTAGAGTTTGACCAAACTCACTTCACCCATGACTTTTAAAAAATAAATAACTGACCTTCCAAGTTCCTATCATTTTAACCCCTCCCCAATTTCCAGCCTTGCCTTCTACCACAGTCTTAACGTAGGAGTGCTCAGATGGCAGATGTTGCCTGCAGAAGCAGTAAGCTCCCAGCTCCGTGGATGTGCATGCTCAGGCTGGTCAACCCTTGGCAGCAGTGGTATAGAGAGCTAGGTCTCAGTTAACAGGCCTAGACTGGGAACCACCTAGCCCTGAGGACAGTGTTCGCACATCTCCCGCACCTCTCTGTACTTCAGTTCACCTAGAAAACAAACTACCAGTCAATCACACTCGGTACTTTCCTATGGCCATGCCTTCGTTCATGTTGATATCTTTGTCTATAACAGTCTTCTTTTTCTTTGGCTCCTTTTAATTTACCCCTTTCCAAATCCTACTCCTTCTTTGAGTCTAATCTTAAAATTCTAACTGTTCATGAAACTTTTCTTTACTATGTGAACCTTGAGAAAGATGACACCTGCTAAGAAGGGTTCCTAGTGGCTAACTGGGCTAAAAAAAAAAAAAAAAAAAAAAAAAAAAGAACAGGAAAGAAAAGAAAGGAAAGGAAAAGGAAAAGAGAAAAGAAAAGAAAAAAGAAAACAGAGCACAGCAACCATTTTTACCCTGGGGCCTCTCAAGCAAACTGCACTTCAGGGAGAAGCCTCTGAGCTAAACTCCTTGCCTCTGCACTGAACTGGCTACTTGCATTGTTTCTGCCATCTGAGCCAGCCCTTATATAGGAGTTCCTGGAATCCTATTTCAACCAATAGGACTGAGGCTATCCCTATCCAATTAGATCTGAGCAGTTACAACCAACCAGAGTAGTTTTATTCTTATCAATTAGGAGAGTGCCTTTTGGACCAGTCAAACTGAGATGATTTGGAATCCTCATTTGCATAGGACAAGCCAATAAGGCACCAGAGGTGGGGATTTCTGTCCATATAATCCAGCTCCCTCTAGCTCCAAGAGCACCCTTTCCTTTCCATGGAAGACTGAAGACAACAGCTCCCTGGCTGAGCTGAAACACCAAAGATGTCTGGTCAGAGCGGAGTGGAGCAGACAAAGGCAGTGCAGAGCCAACCTACAGGGAGAAGAGTAGACCATGGAAGAGCAGAGCTGTCTAGCCAGAGAGGCGTCTGGCCCCAGGGCTCTTTCACAGTTGAGTTGTTCTATAGCTGTGCTATTTTGACAACTGTGCTGTATCACAATCAAGCTTTTTCTGTAGTCAATAGTTTCTTTCTTCACTGCACCCCAAATTGTGGATTCCTACTGGCACTGCATTGACACCAATTACCATCATATGACAACTGTTATATATTCTGTCCTGCTTAGTCTTCAAGAACTCTGAGTGCATCTTTCACGTGGCTCACATCATAGTCTGTCTCAGATCACATGTTTTTACACTGCACATCCTCCTAACAGACTGCAAGCCCTTTGAGAGCAAAGATCACATCTTGCCTATTTTGTATACCAACGGTAGAGAGGGCACAGAATAACATACATATTCAATCTGTTGGACATCTATAATATATTTATCATGCTTCATGCTGTGGGAATATAGAAAAAATGGTAAAGATTCTTTTCTTCAAGAATATGCCTTCTAACTGAGAAGCAAAAAATTAGATATACGGAAAGCAAAGCTTAAATAGAACTTTAAAAAATGCCAAAATAATAAGATGCTTAAAACAATGAGGGCAAGAAAAAAGGAGTTTTTAGTATTAAGTAAAACTTTCTGGCAAGTCTGCCCTCGCCCTCCTCCAACACCAGATCAGTTGTTCTGAGGTCCTCAGATCCAGCGTTTGGTCTTCTTTCCTAAAGGTCTAAATTTAGAATAGGTATAATACCGAAACTGCATCCTGCTCAGAGATGCATGAAAAATAGAATAAAGTTAGGGGAAGAAAACACATTTGACATTAGGAAGCTCATAGACGGGTAAAATATTCAGCTGCCTAAGAGTAGTTATATAATAAAGAAGCAGACTGCAGGGAAGTCAGATGCCTGTCCCTCGCTCCGCTGGAGACGGGGGCGTGTAAACGGGAACACACACCGATCACGACCCGGCAGAAGTCATTAAGGCAGGGACCAGAAAAGATGAAATGCAATCTACCAAGAACTATTTGTTGGCAGAGCTAAAGGCAAAAGGACTAGAAAACTGAATCAGAAATGGAAAAGCCCCAAGTGACCTAAACTCACTCACGTGTATTTAAAATGCACAGGGAATGACAGTTTAAAGAGGCATAAAAAATGCCTGGCAGAAATCAAATCATACTAACAGGCAGTTTATTAGGACTAATTTTGCATGTGACAATAGTTCTTCCTCTTCAAGTCAAGTGGGGATTTTGTAATCCAAACAGTTTGGGTGATTATAACAATATATTTTGTGTACATCCATTGCCCTTCACAATATTTGCTTCCAGAAGAAGAAGCCTCAAATCCCAGGAAGCTGCCCAAATATCCATGATGACTGACACAGCCAAAGATGTCGCTGGGTTCAAGGGGGTACAGCAGAGTAAGCAGTAAGGACCAGAAGAGTGTTAGAAAAAGGAGAATGCAAAGGTTTAAAACCATCTGCGACAAGGGCAAGATTGTGTAAAAGAGATGGATTTCTAACAGATTAAAATATTTTAAACCTATTTCCAAATTATAAGCCCTGTGCCTGTTATCTGCAAGTAGAGGACATCACATAATAAATAAGAAACATTCTCTCACATGTTTAATTTTAAGGAATAATTAGTGAAGTTTTAAACCTCTCTAACAGCCTGCTAAAAATTTTAAGGGAGTTCTCCCAGCATCTGAAAAAAGGATTCATAGTCCAAGCTGGTCTTTAAACTATTTCCTAAACCAATGGTCTAGGATAACTCAGTAATTTACAACTTCTGTTCCAATGGCAGTGGTAAAATAACGAGCTAAAGGTTGACTGCTATTTAAAAGAAACCTCCTCATAATGAGTGATTCACCCACTGAATTCTCCTGATCAGAAGGTTTAGAAGAAAATGTACACTCAATCTCAAAATCACCAGTTCAAGTAAATGTTCATTAATAACAACAGTAACATTTTAAACATTTGCAATCATTATGCAATGATTAACAGACTCAGATTAACAACTGAAAATTAAAATTTTGTTTCTTATAACTGAGCTAAACATAATGCTCCAATTCAAGTTCTGGAAATTCAAAAGCTAAACATGATTCCAATTGCAAGGTGGTGACTTAAACCCATGTACTGAAGCTAATGTATATACCATATTAACATACTATAAAAGAAAAATTATTGATCTTATGAAATTGGAGCAAGAAAGCATCTGACAAAACTCAACATCCACTCATGAGAGAAACTCCCAGACAACTAAGACTAGAGGGAACTTCTTCAAGTTAATCAAGAGTACTTACAAAAAAGAACCTATGCCTAACATTCTACTTAATGCTGAAATACTGAATTGGGAACAAAGCAACGACGTCCATTTTCATAAGTTTTATTAGATATAGTACTGAGAGTTCCAGCTAGTGCAAATAGTCAAGAAAAGGAAATAAAAGGCATACAGATAGGACGTAAAGAAATAAAAATGCCCTTCTTTGCAAATGACATGATTGTCTAGACCAGCGGTTCTCAACCTGTGGGTCGCGACCCCGGCAGGGGTCGAACGACCAAAACACAGGGGTCGCCTACAGCCATCGGAAAATACATGTTTATTATACAAAACACAGGGGTCGCCTACAGCCATCGGAAAATACATGTTTATTATACAATACGTATTTTCCGATGACTGTAGGCGACCCCTGTGTTTTGGTCGTTCGACCCCCGCTGGGGTCACGACCCACAGGTTGAGAACCGCTGATCTAGACAGAAAATACAAAAATTCAATTGTATTTTCACATACTATCAATGAACATGTGGCCAATGAAATTAAAAAAGTATAATAACATTTATAATCACTCAAAAAATTGAAACACTTAGGTATAAATTTAAGTAGACACACATGACCTACCTAAGTCCTGAAAACTACAGGACAGTGATAAAAATTCACAAATCTAAATAAATGACTTCAGAGATTGAAAAACATATTCATGAATTGAAAGACTCAACACAGGAAAGATATAAACTCTCCCCAAACTGATACACAGATTTGACGTAACTCCTATTAAAATCTCAGCAAAATTGTTTTATACATATAGACAGGATTATTCTAAAATTTATATGAGAAGGTGAAGAAACTATACGTTAAAACAATTTGAAAAAGAAGAATAAAATGAGAGTGATCAATCTACCATTTCAAGAATGATTATATAATCTCAGTAATCAAAGCTGCGATACTATCCAGGGACAGAAACACAGACCAATGAAAGAAAATAGAGACACTAAAACAGACCCAACTGATATATATGCCCAGCTGATTATGCACAAAGGTGCAAAAGTAATTCAATGGAGGATAAAGAGCCTTTTCCAATAAACAATGCTGAAGCAATTAAACATCCACAGCACCCTGACCTCCCCAAAACAATCTCAACTTTAGCTAAATATCACACCTTACATAAAAATTAACTCAAAATGGACCACAAATTTAAATGTAAGATGTTAAATTATACAGCTTTTAGAAAGAAAAAATAAAACATAGGACAAAACCTTTGGGATCTAAGGCTAGACAAAGAGTTTAATTTAGCACCAAAAGTATGATGAATAAAAGAAAAAAATGATAAATTAAACTTTACCAGAATTAAAAACTTTTGCTCTGCAGAAGACTTCATTAAAAAGGATGAAAAGACAAGCTACAGACTAGGGGAAATATCTGCAAACCACATACCGGAAAAAGGATTAATATCTAGAATATATAAAAAAAAAAACCCTCAAAATTCAACAGCAAAACACAAATAATCCAATCAAAAATGGGCAAAATGGCATGAGCAGACATTACGCCAGGGGTCCCCAAACTGCGGCCCGCGGGCCGCATGCGGCCCCCTGAGGCCATTTATCCAGCCCCCGCCACACTTCTGGAAGTGCACCTCTGTCATTGGTGGTCAGTGAGAGGAGCACAGTTCCCATTAAAATATTGGTCAGTTTGTTGATTTAAATTTACTTGTTCTTTATTTTAAATATTGTATTTGTTCCCGTTTTGTTTTTTTACTTTAAAATAAGATATGTGCAGTGTGCATAGGAATTTGTTCATAGTTTTTTTATAGTCCGGCCCTCCAACGGTCTGAGGGACAGTGAACTGGCCCCCTGTGTAAAAAATTTGGGGACCCCTGGCTTACGCCATGGGGAAAATAAGCCAGAAGGCAAAGGAACACCGAAGCAGAAGATAACAATCGCTGAATAAGAATAAGGGCAATGGACATGGCCAAAGTGAAAAAAAAAACTTGACTTCTTTGTTGGATGTAGAATTGAAGGACTGGTCAATTTGGGTGGGGAAGTGAGAAGAAGGAGATGTTCTAGATAACGTGAGCCTTTGGAGGGTTTACTTTCCTGAACTAAAGGAGACCAGAAAAGGTTCAGACTAGGAGGAAAAACCAACCGGTTGTGCTTTGAGCGAGCAAGTTGAAGATGAGTATAGAAGATGAGTGGAAATGGCAAGTTTTGCCCAACTCTCCCTGCACAGTTGGGTCAGGGTTACAAAGTGGGTCTTCTGCCCTTATCCCCGTGCTCCCACAATGCCCCACCGTGATTGGCTGTCTCTTCTCAGAGCCCACCAAGCTCACCCTTGCTCCCATACTTGTATATATGTATCTCTCTTGTCTCTGCCTGGAGCATTCTTCCCTAGACCCCTGTCCCAAGGGCCCCTTCTGTTCTGTCCCATCTCAGCTGAGATATTTTTTCCCTCTAGACCCCATGCTGATCACACACCAGAAAGTAGTAGCACTTGACTTCCAATCACACTCTATCACATTTTGTTTCATTTTCTTCACAGAAGAAGCTATCAGAAATTATCATTGTTAATTTTCTTACTTTTCCTTTGCCTCCCCCGCCCGAAGAAAGTTAAGTCCTATTAAAATAGGAATCTGTGGTATCTTATTCTCTGCTGTCCTCTTAGTATTTAAAGCAGGGCTTGGCATATAGAAGACACTGAATAAGTACTTTTTGACTGAAAATCTGGAAGGAAGGGAATTTAGACCAAGGTTTCTATTAAATCATGAATATCAGGATTGTTAAGTAGAAAAAATGTTCTTGTAAAAAAAATTCCAATCAACATACTGCAAACAAGACTCTCCAGATCAAAGGAGGTAACAGTCCCACTAAACACTGCACTAACCAGACCATACCGGGAGCAGGCGCAGTGAGTGCAACACAGCAATCTTCACCCTTGAGAAAAAAACCGAAAGGACTGATACTAGAAATATTAGCCCTGGTGACTGTGATTCTCCCCAGCCCACTGGGGAAATGCACCCATGTACCCCCTACCGAGAGGATGGTCTTGGGCTATTGAACACAGCTGGCCCGTGAGATGACCTCAGGGGGCGAGGGGCGTTATGAGTTAGCCTGGGAAGAAAGTTCTGTCTCAAAGTGGTGGTGAGCAGTAGCTGGGCCCATCAGACTCCTCCCACTTAAATGAAGAAATGTTGAAAGAATTAGTCAATTGGTTTGAGGAAGTCAGAGACACAAGGAGAGTAGCCGAGCCACAAAACACTAAAGATCGCAAGTTCCTGATACTAAACGGATGAGACAACATCTCTACAATTGTCCCAGATCCTGATAAATGAACATTCCTGGTTCCCATGAGATTCCTGGCTCCCTCCTGTGTTTCTTGACAATTTCTCAGCTTTGTGCATTCTTTGGGAGTTTGTTCATTGCTACCAAAATAGTCTAACAACCTATATATGCAACCAGAAAATCAAGTCCTATCCAGTTAATTATGGTCCTTCCATCTGTTGGATTAGTATATAAATGCTTAAAATGATTATTAAAATGTCTATGTAATAACATGAAAAAAACAGTGATGCTTATCCTGTCCCCTGGGTCAGGATTATAAGGTAGGCCTCCACCCACCCCTCTCCCCTTGCTCCCTGGGTTCCCACCACCCTGGCTCACTATGCAGACACAAAAATGACTAATTTGAGTTAAAGGTTCTGGCACAGAGTAAATGCTTAGAAATCTCTGCAAGTGAAGAAATGTTTGCGTTGTGATTATAACTAGGGAAAGACTGCTAGGCATGAGTAAGACACTGGAAGGAAAAACACTAAAAGGATCATTTCCAAACTTCTCAAACAGGGCACGCCAGGTTCTTTGTGATCTGATCTCCACTTACCTCTCCCCAACTCTCAGTCCTCACTTCTTAGACTCCACACTCCAGCCATACTGATTTATGTTGCAGATTTCTCGATGAATCACACTTCCTCCTCACCTGTAGAGTTTTCTTCATACTGTTCCCTTTCCTGGGAAGTCCATCCTCTCCCTCCACCACCTTTGCCTGAATAACCCCCAGGCATCCTTCAGTATCAACTTAGACACCACCTTCCAGGAAGCCTCACATGACCTCAAGTTACACTCCCCACACAAGTACTCACCTAAAGTAGCACACCCCACATTGTACAGTAGTTGCCTGTTCACTCAACCTTCTCTGCTCTCATCCTATTCCCAGACTGTAGGTCATTTTAAGAAAGAGCTGTATCTTAGTCATTGTTGCTTCTACTGTTAAGTCATGTCTACATTAGTACTTATGAAACAATCACAAATATTTTCTCTGGGTAGCAGAGTAATAAAGAATTCATTAATAAAGAATTTGTTAGTGTGGCTCTTGTAGGTTTTCAATATTTATTTTCATAAAAAATGTGTTTTGTAGGAGAAAATAAACATAATTCTTGAATGTTTCCATTTTCCCGTTCCTCAAAATGAGTGTCTGGAGTGGAAGAATAAAGGGGCACTTTTAAATGAAGTCCCTTCAGGCCTGTGTCAAATATTGCTCTTGGCAGTTCTCATTTGAATCTCATAGCATTTGACAGAAAAGGTCTTTGGTTATCAACAAATACTGGAATGGTGACAAGACACGTTTATAAAAAAAAAAAAAACAGAGAAAACTTTGGCATGGGTAGATTTATTATGGAAAACATTTCCTATCGAAGGAGATTGTCTAATGTTTGATGGAAATAAAAGTATTTGAAGGAAAAGGGCTCATTCTCTGAATGTACCCAAGAAAGAAGAGAGCACCAGGAAGCCTGCACACGCACACACATGTATGCACACACATGTGTTATTGTTCACTGAAGTCTCTTTGGTAAGCCCAGAGGAAAGCCATTTATCTCCCTATGAAGAACATGCTGTCAGTCACACCAGAGCTGTGTCACTTAAGCCATAACAAGAAGGGAACAATGTTCATTTCATGGAAGATGAAACTGTGTTAGTGGTGAGGGGATCATTACATATTTGAAACAACAGGCTCAGTGGTATGGTACCTTATGACAGTCTCCCAAATCCCAGCTCTCTCCACTTATTTTTCTCTTTCCTCCATCAGTGCTTTCTGCCCTCCCACTTTTCAACCTCCTCGGGTTCTGAATGACACCTTGTGAAATCCTAATGGAGTTGCAGAGACAAGGGATGATGATTAAACTGTACCAAGGAGTTTTAAGGATCTGTGTGGAGGAGCAAAACACCTTTCTGTCTCCAGTATAGAGACAAACAGGCAGTCTCTTCTGCTAGCCATTTCTCCACCACTGCATCATTTTTGTTTATTTATGTACCTAAAAACCTCTCAAATCCTTTGATTTCTTTAGAATAGCTGTTCCTCAAAACAGAACCAAAAGAAAAGAAGAAGAAAATATAACTTCTTAATTGTTTTGATTACCTAAATGGCTCTAAAACTATTTTCATTTATAAAAATAACATCGCAAGCACTTTATAAAGGCCTTCCCTAGATTCCAATTCTGTTTCCCGATATATCCTATTTCATTTTCATACTTCATAATGAAATATCAAAGAGGTGAGAGCTATTTCTAAAATATTCATCCCTCTGGTGTAATCATTCTGCAACAAGCAGCTAGCATGGTCTAAGCAAAGCTAATGGCAGTAAACCAGTTTCAACGGTATGACACCCAAGTCCAAGAATTTGAGAAGCCATCAGTCACCTGCATATGCAAATTGCAGCCCGGGTTATGACTGAATTGTAATTTTAAAATAGCAGGCTCATGAGACTTCTAAAAATAGAAGTATATTATACAAAGAATCCTCCCATCTTCCCATCTTTGGCTCCAGATAACCTTTATCAAATGCAAAGTCTGATCCTGACGACGATCCAGAGAAAGCATCACATTGCCTTTCCCCACCACCATCACTTAATTCAGAGTATTCTGTAAACTGTTTTCCAAAAATGAAACACAGGCTGTGCAGGAAAATGTTAACACAGTAGACCTGAGGCTGCTGTCCTTAGAGAGGCCTGCTTGCAAGGTTGGCACTTGACTGGCACCTGGGAATTCAGCTGGTACAAAGTTCCTATACCCATATGAAGAGTTCTCTAGGTTGTTTTGCTGTGTCCAGGCTGTGTGTAGAAACAATGTGGTTCCCAGTGAACAAGCTGCTTTTATTCTGAGAGCTTGGACTTTTGGCAGGGTTTGCTAGGCAGAGAATGTCTACTACATTGGCCACAATAAAAACAGCAGGCTGCATTTTTCTGTTAGGGAAGGTGTGCTCTGTGGGACATTTCACACACACAGCAAGCGAGAGAAGGTGCAGGCGGACTCCTCCGGGCCCCACCTGTCCCTTGCTGTGTCCCTGTAATCCATATTAGCCATACTCTGGCTCTGTGTTGAAACTGAGAATCTTTCTAGTAAATTACCAAATGAGTGGATGGTTTGGGAGACCCCCAAAACAAGGCTCAAAACAAAACATTAGCTATTCCTGGGGAAATATTTTGTTAGTTTTTCTAATGGGGAAAAGATTGCCATCATTAAATCCGACCTACATTATAACCTAATGCTGTTAATGTAATAGGTTTCGATTATGGAGACATGACTAACTTTTTACAGATTGTTTGCTGCTATTTAGTTTACAGAAAAAGTGTTTGGTGACCACAAGGACATCCACAACTGTCAAACTATAGATTTAGACAGAGCCCTGATAATAAACCTACTCCTTGCCCGAGGCAACAATAGAAAGCAGAGCAGACAGCTTGGAACCTGTGCTACCACCACAGAGACTAAGCTTTTACTTCTCCAATTCAATTGTAAGAAAATTATAATTTTATAGGACTCATCTCCATTACTTTAAAATATACAGTTAAAGACATTGGGTATAAATTATCACTGAGTAACTTTTATTACTAAAATATTAAGCATGATAAATATGAAAAGGCATATGTTTAAAGTAAGAATACGAAACTTTACATTTTTTTCTCCAATGGTAAAGAAAAAAACTCTAGAGTTTCCTGATTTTTTTTTTTTTTTACAGACAGATAGAAGGACAGATAGGGACAATTAGGAAGGGAGAGAAATGAGAAGCATCATCAATTCTTTATTGTGGCACCTTAGTTGTTCATTAATTGCTTTCTCATATATGCCTTGACTGGGGGTCGATAGCAGAGCAAGTGACCCCCTGTTCAAGCCAGTGACCTTGGGCTCAAGCCAGCAATCTTGGGCTTCAAGCCAGAGACCTTTGGGCTCAAGCCAGCGACCACTGGGTCATGTCTATGATCCCACACTCAAGCCAGTGACCTCGTGCTCAAACTGGTGAGCCCGTGCTCAAGTGAGGTGAGCCTGAGCTCAAAGCAGCAACCTCGAGGTTTTGAACCTGGGTCCTCTGCATCCCAGTCCGATGCTCTATCCACTGCGCCACCGCCTGGTCAGGCATAGAGCTTCCTGAGAATTCTAAAAGAAGAAAACTCTGTGTTCTACAACTTTATAAACTCATAAAACTAAACCAAAGCTGACCCCAAATAAATATGTACCTGCTTGAATTACTTTCTTTTTTAAACCACCCTGTTACTAAACCTAGAGGGATCTAAAACTGACTCATCCAAATATTTCCTTCTATTTCCAGTGAAATACGGACTATGGCTCCATAGCTGTGCATGGAGAAGGCCAGGGGTAGATAAATAAACCTCTATTAGCTAAAATTCAAACAATTCTTGCATCGAGTTTTGACTATAGAGAAGGCCTGATCTTGGATGTACTTAGAGGCTGTGTAACTAAGAAATAAAAAACACCCTCTGAGGAGACAATAAATAAATATAGTTTACAAAAAAGATGTTACACCTCTTTCCTTTCAAAAAGAGAAGCTTTCAGAGACAGAGAGTGGAAAGTATGAGAGAAACCAGCCCCTTCTTTCAGACTTTTTCTATTTTCAATAACTTAGCTCCTAGAACAAGGGTGAATCACAGCTGCCTGGGGGTTTCCGGGGGTAGAACCGAAGCACAGCCAGGCCACTCCCATACCATTCCTGAGGCTATAAATACACTGTTCTCCAGTGAACCCACTCAAGTCATATTTCTTGACTTAACCAACCAAGGCCCCATCTCATCGGTGCAGGGAGGCCCATTCACAGCACTGAAATGGCTGCCATATTTGGTATCTCCTCTGCTACAGCAGGATGGATGTAGGCTACCCCTTGGTTGAGCAGAGGTGAAGTGAGTGAATCCCAATGAAGATTTTTCACAATTAACATTTAATTGAAGATTTAAACTGATAGGCCCTGACCTGGTGGCTCAATGGATAAAGTGACATCCCAGTGCACAAAAGTCACTCACTCACTGGTTTGAGCCCCAATTAGGGCACAAACAAAAAGCAATCAATGAGTGCACAACTAAATGGAATAGCTAATTGGAAAATGGCTTGACACTCCTCACTCTTTCTCTCTTTCTCTCTCTCTCTGTCTCCACCCCTGCTTCCACGCTCTCTTTCTCTCTCTCTCAAACCAATGGGAAAAATAAGTAAATAAGTAAATTCATAGAGAAGGCTTTCATGGAAAATGAGATTGAGAATTTTCTCACAGACTCATCCTAGAAAAGCAAACCTTTGCCTATGACTCTTTTTCTTTTTTGAAATAATAGCTAGTGCAGAAAACATATAAAATGCCATCACTGACTTTGTCAGATGAGTCAGTGCATGACAAGTTTGCTGACAGCAAGGACTTTTCCTTGTACTCCTGATATTAGTCCTCCCTGATGCCTAAGACAGGGTTCAAATATAAAAGGCAGTAAATAAAGCTCTCTGGATGAATGAAATTAGTATATTCAAGACATAGTTAGTAAAAAATAAATAAATAATAGGGAAGAAAAAATTTTCAAGAAGTAAATGAGTCAAATTATCAGACAAAACCACAATATATGCTCTTCCTAAAAGTCTCCAGGCAGCCAAGGATGGAAGATTCTGAGAGGAGCTGAAGAGAAGCAGCTCTGGGAACCTGAGTTGTCTAAAACTATAAAACACAACACAAAAGCAGCAAATAAGCAAAGCACATTGTTTGTAAACCGCAAGTACATTTATAGATGTGAGTGTCTAAAATCCAAATAACCCAAAAAACGCAGGACATATAGTTGTCATAGTACTGAATCAAACCACTACAGAACTATTCTTTTTTTTTTTTAAGATTTTATTTATTGATTTTTAGAGAGAGAGGAGGCGGGGTGGAGCGAGAGCCATCAACTCATAGTTGCTTCACTTTAGTTAAAATCACTACAGAACTTTTCATTCAACACAAATGGAAAAATAATTTTTACACGGAAATAAAAAAAAGACTCAATATGCTTTACATATTTAATTCAGTTACACAAATAGATGTCTGTAAATAAATTCAGTAGAGTAAAATACCTATTTTTTTTTAGTATTTTAACCCAGTTTCTATATTCTTGAGACCCAGTGATCAAAGACAATCACTTTCACCTCTTTTAGCTACTTCTTTTAACATTTATGTTCATATTTTAATAAATATCCTTCAACAGTTATTTCTTCTCCATTTTTAATGTCTACTGACTTTCTGCTGTGGAGAATGAGAATTTAGCTCTCTTATCTTCTACACATACTTCCTTGAACGCCAGCAAAATCCTCTCGATTTAACTATATCATAATTTTGGTTACAATAATACTTAGTATTTTCATTACATTATGTGTTTACATTTTGTTCATAACTGAGTCCCACAGTATACTACAATTATATGTTTTTTCTTGTATGATCTTTTGCTTTTCCTAACATGAATAACAGCTTCAGTTTTCCATTTGCTTGATTTTTTTTTAAATGTATGTAACATCAATCTTCCCCATACTCTAGCACAGAACTAGAAAACTCATCAGAGATAAAACGTTTAAGGTGATCCTTCTGATTTGTTTATGTCCTTATTTCCTGGCCTGTCTATCCTCCGGTCTGATCTGGAAGACTTGTCCTCCAGCCCTGACACAGGTGATATCCAGGTGTCACCTGGAACTCCTCTACTCCCTTCAGTGATCTACCCTCACTCTGCCTTACCTGCTGCATAATTTTTGGCTTATTTTCTTATCTTGGTAGAGAACCTCTTCCAAGAAATACCCAAGAAAAAGTACATAGGAGGTCAATTTCTGAGACCTTTCATGTCTATATGAAAATAGCCCTATTCTGCCATTGCATTTGGTTGTTTGGCCACCTACAAGATTCCAAATTGGAAATTATTTTCCCTCAAATTTGGAAGGTATAACACTCTTTCTTCTATATTTCACTATTGCAGTTGAGAAGTCAAACACCAGCCTGCTTCCCGAGTCTTTGTATGTGGCCTACTTTTTTCTCTGTTAAAACTTTTATGAAACATGTATTTTATTCACAGACTTTATCAGATTGACCCTTTTTTTCGTTCATTGTGCTGGGGACTCAGTGTACCTTTTCCATATAGAACTTAACGTCCTTCAATTCTAGGGAAGTATTCTATATCATTCTTCCATAATTTTCTCCCCTGGCTTTTCTTTATGTTGTTTCTAAAATTCTTATTAGTCAGAGTTTTAACTTCTTACATAGAGATTCTTATTTCCTCTTCCCTCTCATATCTGCTGTCTCAGCCTTCTCATTCAATTTCCTAAACAGTGCCGTCAACATTCCAACTCTGCCGAATTTTTAATTTCCAAGCCTTGTTTCACAAATGCAATATATCTTCTCTGATCTCTCAAAGACTATCAATTGTTGGAAGTTTTTCCTTCCCTGTTTTTCCCTCTGTTTTCTATGAGCCTCCTTTCCAAATTATTTGTTTTGATCCCATCCATTCATCATCCTCAAATATATGGTGATCCTTGGAAGTCCATTGTGAGACCTAAAAAGCTGAACTCATGTGGTATGACTAGGTGGGGGACCCTGCCATTTTAGGAGAGACCTCCAAATGTCTTTTCTCCTCAACAAGTCAGTTTCCCAGACAAGAATCTTCTAATCCTCCAATCCAGGGATAGAAAAACATAAGCCTGGTTATCAGAGTTCTAGGTGCCCAAATGGGAGACAGCACCTTTGCACACATAGAGTTTCATGCAATATTCCTATTTTCTCTAAGGTGTCTTACCCGTGCTCTCATCTGTACCTTGTTTCCAAGTCCTAAACCTCTCTGATCTAATTGCTCTAAAAATTATACCTACCAGTGGTGTCTATCCAGCCACCTGGAATAGCAGGGAGATCTAACTACTCCTTATTCGGGCTTTCCACCCATCACTAATTTTCAACTTCTCCCTTCAGACCTGTCTTCTAGCACAGCTTGTGGTTCCAAGTACGGAGACTTCCGTGTCCTGACCATAAATCCATCTCTTCACGTTGACTTCCCTCTCTGTGGACACTTGGCTTTCAAGTTTCCATCCTCTGCTAATTCAATTCCCATTCATCCATTTGTTTTCTAGCTACCAAAAATTTGTTGGCACCCCTTATCCACAAAGCCTCCTCTCCCATTTTCTTTGACCATATGGATTTATACCGTTTTTTTTATTTGTTACCTAACAATTTTGGGTAGTCTCAGGAAGCAGGAATACTAAACAAATGCATTCAAACTGCCATGCATAGCTGTAAGTCCAAAAATATTTTTATCATGAAGAAAAAATGGTTAGAAGTCCTAGAGCAGCGGTTCTCAACCTGTGGCTTTAGGCGACTCCTGTGTTTTGGTCGTTGGACCCCCGCCGGGGTTGCGACCCACAGGTTGAGAACCGCTGTCCTAGAGAATTCTCTCTAAAATAGAGTACCATCTTTACCGGTTAACTAGCATTTGGTCATGCCTTGGCAAAAGCAGTATGTCCAGTTTTTAGTCCATAAATCATAATTTATAGATGACATGGGAAGAATTCAGATTAAATAAAAAACATTAAAAAGATGTTTTGGAAACTGGATTAAAAGAAAGAGCTAAATAAAGAGCACATTAGATTACACTATGAAGAGAAGGCTGATGGATTTAGTAATGACCATCAAGAAAATGAAGAATTATTATAGACACAGATGGTTGGCAGTTTCTCTGTTTCCATTTAAAGCAGAATAAGAAAACAGACGTAAGGCATAGAATAAGGAAAATTATCTGACAGCAAAGTATCTTAAATATTACCAGGAGAGAGTGTGGAATTTTCTTTTCTGGAATTATATTAAAAGTGAGAATAGTCCACTTCTTAGAGGTAAAATCCTGCACTGGATGACATTTAAATTCCTTCCAGCTGTATGTTTCTTCTCTTTCCAAGGGGCCTGTATGCATAAAATAACCACTGCTGCTCCAAGCATCTTGTTTTTGATAATAGAAACATTCTTTTCTGAGAATAAGAAAGATTGTTTCTAAAGTGAGTTCAATGCAATTTTAAGATCCACACTTGCAAGTTCCAATAATCTTTTAGCAGAAATAAAGATCTACATGTTAAGAGCATGACTACATTAAAATGTGGGCAGCACTTCAATACTGAGACAAAAATTAGCATAGCTCAAATTTTAGATTTTGTTTGGCAATAAGTTATACTTTTAAAAAAAGTATTAGTTTCCTGGTGTAACACAACACATGGAAATAAAGTCAAATGTCAGCTAACTAGAACACTTATAAGATAGGAAGGTAAAGTAGTTTTCCTTTCCATTCACCTTCAAGAATGCACTGACCAAGAATAGAACGATGGCTAATAAGGGGACCCTTGGAGGGACAGAGTCAGTGTGGGACATACTTAGGATAGATGAAGGACACATCATGATGACATGTAAAGGCTCAACATGAGGCCTTGCTTCCATCACAGGCTTGATTTTTATGTTGTTGTTAAAGAAACATAGATTTGTGTTTATTTGTTTTTACTACAGAAATCTGAGCCTGACCTCATACCACGTACAAAATCCAGGGACACTGAAGACCTAAATGTGAGAGACAAAACGAAGCTTTTAGAAAAAATGTGAGTTCAAATTAATATCTTTATGACTTCTGATTAGGAAAACATTTCTTAAATAAGAGAAGAAAAGCACTAACCTCAAATACTGATCAACTGGATCACAAAAAAATTAAAAATCTAAAGCAAGTAAAAAGGCAAACACAGAGAGGAAAAAAGTTTGTAACACATACAACTGACAATTACATTCAAAATACATTTTTAAAAGCTACTACAAATAAAGAAATAACCCAAAAATAAAAAAAATCAAATGGTCAACTGACATGTAAAAATGAGCTCAACTTCATTAGTCATCAGCAAAATGCAAAGAAAATCTACAACAACATGCCACTCCTATGCCCACCAGAAAAATAATTTTTTGAAACTGATAATATGATACAAATTGATATAGAAACTGATTGATATAGAAATTGATTAGAAAACTGTTTGGCAGCCTGACTAGGCAGTGGCTCAGTGGATAGAGCGTCGGGGAGGACCCAGGTTCGAGACCCCAAGGTCGCCAGCTTGAGCGCGGTTCGTCTGCTTTGAGCAAAGCTCACCAGCTTGGACCCAAGGTCGCTGGCTTAAGCAAGAGGTCTGCTTTAGCCCCACAGTCAAGGCACATACGAGAAAGCAATCGATGAACTAAGATGCCGCGACAAAAAATTAATGTTTATCATCTCTCTCCCTTCCTTTCTGTCCGTCCCTATCTATCCCTCTCTCTGACCCTCTCTCTGTCTCTATAAAAAAGAAAAATAAAAGAAAGAAAACTGTCAGTATCTAGTAAATTTGAAGATATACACACTCAATGACCAGTAATTCCACTCCTCAAAATATATTTAGCAGAACTATGAATATACATTTATCAGGATAACTATATAAGAATATTCCTCACAGCATTACTTATAATGTAAAATTGAACTGGCTAAATAAATTATCATATATTCAAACAGAATATTTTTGCAGCAACAAAAATGAATGAACTACAGCCTCAGGTAACCATGGGAATGAACCTTACAAAATCAAGTTAAGCAAAAGAAGCCAGATACAAAGGACTCCATTTAAATAATTCTTCATTATGATTCTACTTAAATTAATTTCTAAATAGTCATTAGAAATCCATACTTAAGAGGTAAAACTACAAAGAAATCCAAGGAACTAACAGTTGTACAAATCTGGACAATGATTACTCTGGGGTTAGAGAGGGGACTATGAGTGGGAAAGAACATGGTCAAATTTCTGTGAGACTGACAGTGTCTTGTTTTTTAATGAAGAAAGTGGTTACATAAGTGTTCATGTTAAATAATTATTTCAGTTCTATGCTTATGTGTTTTTGTACTTCTCTTTACTGGGTTATATTTCAAAATTTAAATAGTTAAGATAAACAAATACAGCATTACATAAAGTAGATACTCTGGCTCTTTACTCCACACTGACAAAGTAACTACTGTTAACAATTTGGTGTGCATACTTCCAGATGTGCCTGCATGCTTTTTTGTATAACTTGAAAATAAAAACTACACTGAGAAACAATCCAAAATGGAATAATGCAATACAAAATTCACTGCAGAGGGGTTACAGTGAGATGTCACTGTACCTTCTTCTCATCTAACGAAATCAAAATTGAAACTCTTATAACTTATAAACAATTATAGCAAGGTTTTAGGATACAAAGTTAATAATATACAAAAGTCCATCACTTTTCTATATACAAGCAATAAACAAATAGAATGTGAAATTAAAAACACAGTAATATTTACATTAGTGCCCCCAAACATGACATTCTTAGGTATAAGTCTAACAAAATATGTAAAAGATCTATGTCAGGAAAATGACACAAAGTTGTAGAAGAACCAACGAATGGAGAGATGTTCCATGTTCATGGATAGGAAGATTCAATATTACCAAAAAGTCAGTTCTTCCCAACTTTATCTATAGACTTATTGCCATCACAATAAAAATCCCAGCAAATTATTTTACAGATATCAAAAAACTGATTGTAAAGTTTAAAGAGAAAGGCAAAAGGCCCAGAATAGCCAACATGATACTAAAGAACAAGTTGGAAGACTAACACTACTCGACTTTAAGACTTACTTATTATCTACAGTAATGAAGACTATGGTATTGGTGAAAGAAAAAACAAATAGATTAGTGAAATAGAATAGAAAAAGAGTCTATATAAATGAGTCTATATCTTTGACAAAGACACAAAGGCAATACAATGCAGCAATGACAGTCTTCTCAACACTATGGATGTTGAGTGATTATGATGTGTTACTGTAGGTTCATCAATTATATACCATATATTATACTTTGGTGGAGGATGCTGAAAATGGAGGAGGCTATGCATGTATTGTAACAGAGGGTATATGGGAAACCTCTGTACCTTTAAAAGAAGTTTTTCTCAGAGAACTGAGAAAATATTACATTCATAAAATAAGTGCAGGATGATATGGAAAAAAAAAAACAATCACCGAACTAATTGAACACATGAAGAAATAAACAAATTTTTAAAAATCAATTTAAGGCTAGAAGATAAAGCAGAGGGAAACCTTTCAGAATACGGCTAAGTAGAAAAATATGGACAGCAAAAAAATAACTTGCAGTTTGTGCAACTGTGCATCATCTAATAGGAATTCTAGAAAAAGTAAACTGAGAAAATAGGAGAAAATTAGTAAGGATAAGTTGGAAAATGAATGAAACACACTATGGAGAAATTTCAGAACCCCAAAGTAAAGAAAACATCCTGAAGTTTTCCAAAGGGAAGGCACAGATCACTTGCAAATAGACTGGTACAACACTTAGCGGCAACACTGGATACCAAAGAGGAGAAATACCTCCGAGCTGTCAGAAAACCAATTTATTAATTTATCTAGTAAAAAGTGTCCATTTGGATAACTAGAAAGTCAGTGCCCATGACAGGAGGGGATGGGGAAAGGAAAGAGAGGAGCTAAAGGGAATGGTGGAAGTATAAGACCTTCACCCTGCAAGCCAGGGACCAAATGCTCCCATCTAAAGATGAAGCAAGATATAAAATGTACCTATATTACTAAAATTACTTAAATAGAGAAACTAAAAATTGCAATACAACTATGCCAGGTGAATGGGGAAGGCAAGATAGAAAAATGTAGCAGGAAACCAGTAGACAGGGTCCAAACTGACAAATGAGGAAGTAAGAGGGCGAGTGCAGTATTAGCGGCTACAGGAGGTAAAGTGGCTCCTTCCAGCAAGAAGGAGTAAGGGCAGAAAGGGGGTGAGGCAAGGAAGCCATTGTTGGTTTTTCTTTTATTCTAAGCCATTCTGCACTATTTGACTTTCAACCATGAGCCTGAGTTACCTTGATAAAAAAAAATTCAAGTGAAGTTTAGTATAAAATCTATTAATGACTTGGTTACTGATCTGCCATTGCAAGGGAATTGTGAGTGACTGAGGGATAGATGGTGGGCCCACCAATGAAGGCAGCACTTAGAAGTGGGGTAACATGAAGAGGCTGGTCAAGAAGCTGTGGGATTTGAGGTGCCTGTGGCACACACAGAAAGAAATGACTAACTCGACTTGGGTGCTTAGATCAAAAGTGTTAAGGGAGAGGTCTGGGCTGGAGATGACAGCTTGACAGTCCCCTGTCTACAGGCCGGGCAAAGCCCAGACTGAGTGAGACTATCCAGGAAGAACACATGGTGGGTGAAAGGGGTGGGCCAAGGAGGAAACCCCAGAGAGCATCCACGTCAAAGGGAGGGAGACGCCTGCAAAAGAGAACCAGGAATGGTTGGTGTGACGGAAGCCAAAGGGGTGGAGCTTCAAGAAGGAAAGTTACAAACTATCAGATGCAATTGAGAGGTCCACTTGAAAGGGACGCAACTTGCAAACTTTTCAAGATTTCATATGCTTCCCATAAGTCCTCTCTGACCTAAGTATTTGAAGTCCATCCAACACACTGAGGCATAATTCCCACATATCGCACAAGGAACTAAAGCAAGACCTTGACGCTAGCTCAACTGGAAACATCTGGAAGCATTCAAATGCATCTCTGTCGTTAGGGGGTGTTGTTTAGTGCTTCCAAACTATACACATTTTAGACTTCGCTTGGCAATTAAGAGTCCCATGTCTACTCCTTTCCTTACAAAATAAATGTATTGTCACCCTTGAAGATTCTGCCTAAAAATATGGTATATCTGCTTTGTGGGAAAGAGTCAGCCTGATGTGTAAACTACTGAAAATGCAACTTTGTGAAAACATCCCCTCCACACACTCCTCCCCTTGGTAACTCAGCCGTGGGGGAGAGTCACAGGAACAGAAGGAAAATGCTCCTCTTTATTTTGCCTCTGGAGCCTCATTTTGAAAATAGCCATCTGGAATGTGTGTGGTTTTCCCTCAAGGATAAAAACAATAACACTGAAAGTTGTAATGATAAATAATCACATGCAACGTCCTACATTAACAAACTAATGAACAGGAGTACTCTATTAGCAGGTAAAATCCTGATTTAACCTGTGTCCTTTTTATTTTAGAAGGGAGAAAACAGACAACAGTCAGTATTCACGTATCCAATGGATCTGTTTTTGGCATCAATTCAGAGTCAAGATCCAGCACCTCTGCACCGCAGCAGAGGAGACTGCTCTCCAACAGCCTTGTTCTCCAGCCCATTTAATGAGCTGGCACAACTGGAACTCTGCATTACTGGGACTGTTCTGTATGCAAGCTCATCTCTGCTGCAAGCAGGCACAAACTAATAGATTTTTCTCTTTTTTTCCCCCCAGGAAAATTTCTTTAGTGCCAATATGCAGCGCTACAGTAGTCATATTAATGCACCATCTATCTTGAAGCAAATCTAACCTCAAAAGGACTTAGCAATTTTTAAGTCAAAGCAGAAATTAAAGTAGACTATTATGGAGTTTCTGAATGGAAACTAAAATTGAACCAGGTGCAGACATTTATATAAATCAGATACAAAGGCGCTGGCACTTGTAGGCAGGTGTGCTGTAAGCAAACTGCAGATGAGGAGGATCCTCTGCCAAGCCAACACTCTTAAACCTTGACGTGAAAAGGTCCCTCTGAAAAGAAGAGCAAAATTAAATCCTGGAAAGGATTCTAATATGGCCTCGTCAGATGAAAAGGAAGGGGCAAGCCTGGTGAGGAGACTGGCTGTCCCTTATATCCCAAATTCAATTCTTCTGCAAATCTTACTGCTCTGCCTTTAAACTGTATCAGGAAGTCATCAAGCTGTCACTCTCTGACTCCCTACTCCCAAGTTCCTATCTTCTCGGTCTTTCACCATAAAACTGCAGTAGCCTCCTCACCTCCATGTCTCCTCCATTCTCATCTCTCTGCTGACGATTCTACTGTAGCCAGAGTGGGCCTTCCAAAACTGAAGTCATGCCACATTGTTTTTCTTCACAAAACTCTCCAACGTCTTCCCTGCACGCTTAGAATAAATTCCAAAGTACACTTGACTCTTGAACAACACAGAGGTTACGGTAGCCGACACATAGCAGTTGAAAAGTCATGTGTAACTTTTGACTCCCCCAAATTACTAATGGCCTACTGTTGACCAGAAGTCTTACCAATAACGTAAAAGTCAAATAACACATACTTTGTGTATGTATTATGTCTGTATTCTTACAATAAAGTACGCTATAAAAGAAAAGATTATTTAAAAATAAAAAGAGAAAATGCATTTGCAGTGCAAGTATTTATTAAAAACGCTTGCAGATACGTGGACCCACTCAGTTCAAACCCTGTTGTTGAAGAGTCGGTGGTACCTGCCATGGCCGCCAAGCCCCAGACGACCTGGGGCCTCATCTCCCACCTCATGGCCCACCACGGCCCGCTTGCATACCTGCTCCAGCCACACTGGCCTCCTTACTGTTCTAGGAACACACTAAGCATCTGCACTTTCTGCTCTTTTCCTAGAACATTCTTCCCAAGACTGTCATTCAGGTTTTGCTTGCCGGTCATCTCCTCAGTGAGACTTTTTGGCCATCCTACCCCAAACAGCATTCCCTGTCACCTGCTTCCTTCCCTTGCTCTGAAGCCTCTCCACTTCTCGGTGCCCGTCATTTTATCACATAGCTCTTCGTTACTGCCGGTCTCCTACTCAGGAATATAAGGCCCCACGAGGGAAAAACTTCATTTGTTCACCACTATATCCCCGGTATGTAGAACGCTTTCTCACAATAATAGGTTCTCAATCAATTTGTGCCAAACAAAGGAATGAAGAAAAGATATTTAGTCCCAACTCTAATAATTAATTCCTTTCTGATTTCAGGCAAATCCTGGTTTTATCTTTGGAACAAGGAAATCAGGCTGCACGGTTGCTAATGTCTCCTCGCGCCCTTTACAATTCTCACCTTCCCTTCATCAGCTTTTCACCACCAGAGAACTGTGGCCGCTACCATATGATTAGTATATATCAAGTTTGCTATACATGATACTAATAGCTGAAGTGTTCATTAAAACTCCCCCTTAGCACACTTTAACTTTCCTTTTTTATGGGTTCCTGGTTCTTTAGCGATCGGATCCCATTCATTTCGATTGTCAACAGGACCATTTTATACATATGCCCACACTTAGCTGCACCCCCACTCCTGGGACAGCGCTGGCCACTTCACTCTTTGTTCTCCCCAGACCTCTCTCAGAAAACATATTTTAATAATTCAGAATCCAAGGGTCCCAGGAGCTCACCATGTTATACCAGCAAAGTTTCCAGGTGGTTTTTGAACACGATTGAAAAATAATATGTTAATCAGAAAGAGAAGTAGGATGATCTGAAGAGTTCATTAACATCAATCAAAATGATGTCACATATTCTACATCATGTGGCTTTTGTCTAGATTTTACACTTTTTTTTAACTTAAAACACTTGCCTTTTGCTTCCAAAATTAAAACTATTTTTAGAATATATACTACTAAAATACTGACTCAATACTGAAATTATTAAGTGTCATGAGTTCTAAGATAAGAAAAATTCTTTCCACATTGGCATTTAATTTAGAAACTGAAATGGAATAATGACCAAGTTTTAAAGCTAATTATCTTTTAAAAACCTTTTATCAAAGAGTAAGTCCATTAAATAATTTATATAAAGGAGTTTTCTCATTGTCAGCCAAACGAACATTCTGAGCACGATCTGAAATTTTCCAAAGGAAACCAGTTTCTAAATATTTGATAATCCTTGAACTACATGCTTGAATAAATAGTTCTATTTCAATGCAACTGTGCCTTTCACATGAAAAAACTTAATTTTTATTCTTCCACAAACTTCAGAACGCAATGAAGTATTTCGATGCCGGAGGTGGCAGGATATAAAATTAATATTCATAAATCAGTGGCATTTTTATACACCAAAATAAACTGTCTGAAAAAGAAATTAAGGAAACAATCCTCTTAACTATTGCAACAAAAAAAAATAAAGTACCTAGAAGTAAATTTAACCAAGGAGGTAAAGAACTTGTACGTGGAAAATTATAAAATATTGATATTAATAAAAGAAATCAAGGAAGATACAAACAAGTGGAAGCATATACCGTGTTCATGGATAGAAATAATATCATTAACATGTCTGTATTACTTAAAGCAAACTATAAATTCAATGCAATTCCTATTAAAATACCAATGACTTACTTCAAAGATATAGAACACATATTCCAAAAATTTATATGGAACCGAAAAAGAAAACAGTCTCAGTAATCCTGAAAATAAAGAATAAAGGGGGAGGTATCACACTTCCTGATACCAAGTTATACTACAAGGCCATTGTACTCAATGCCTTATTTTAACAATAAGATGAGATGAGAAAGAAAACTCACAAACTAATTTGTCTCATGAATACAATTACAAACCACCCCCCCACTCAAAATTTCAGCAACCTGAATCTAGTAATATATAAAATATCAAGTTGATTATTCCAGGTACTATGTTGTTTTAACATGCTGGAATCAGGAATTTAATTTCTCACATTAACAGTCTAAAGCAGATTAATCATATAATCTCAATAAATGAGAAAAATATACTTGATAAAATGCAATATTCATGATTTAAAAACCTTAGAAAAGGAGGACTGGAAGTCACGTCTTTCTTTCCTCTTTATTAAATTCTCTACTCCCTCCAAAAATAAATGTTACAGCAAATATCACACTTAATGCTTAAATGCAGAAAATTCCTCATTGCGATTAGGAGGAGGACAATGGTGCCACCATCAGAACTTGCAGTCGACAGTAAACTGGGGGCCTAACCAGAGTATTAGCCATAAGTAAATACATGGTATAAAGTTTGGAAAAGAAGAAACAAAGCTGTCATTATTCACAAGTGACACGATCATGTTTGTAGAATATCCAAAGGTATTTATAGATAAGCTTATAGAATAGGAGAGTTTAGCAATGTAGAAAAACCAACTTTCTACAAGACAGGAAACAGAAAATTAAATCCTAAAAAAGAACATTTCCAACAGTATAAAAATATGAAGTGCCCAACAATAAATCTAAAAGAAGATATTTAAGACTTCTGAGGGAAAACAAAAACTATAAAACTTTATTAAGGCCCTGGCCAGTTGGTTCAGTGGTAGAGCATCGGCCTGGCGTGCAGGAGTCCCGGGTTCAATTCCCGGCCAGGGCACACAAGAGAGGCGCCCATCTGCTTCTCCACCCCTCCCCCTCTCCTTCCTCTCTGTCTCTCTCTTCCCCTCCCGCAGCGAGGCTCCATTGGAGCAAAGTTGGCCCGGGCGCTGAGGATGGCTCCATGGCCTCTGCCTCAGGTGCTAGAATGGCTCTGGTTGCAACACAGCATGCCCCAGATGGGCAGAGCATTGCCCCCTGGTGGGCATGCTGGGTGGATCCCAGTCAGGCACATGCGGGAGTCTGTCTGACTGCCTCCCTGTTTCCAACTTTGGAAAAATACAAAAAACCCCACAAATCTTTATTAAGACATTTTAAAAGACAAACAGAAGAAGACTCAATATTGTAAAGATATCAGTTTTCCCCAAATTAATTCCTAATTCAGTATAATTCCACTCTAAATCCCAAAACTTTATTTGAGGGGTGTAGTAGAACTTAAACAAGTTGATTCTATAATTTTAGAACAAAATGTAAAGGGTCAAGACAAGCCTTGAAGAACAAGAGTGCCTTCTCAACTATCAAGACTGACTTCTTGGCCCTGGCGGGTTGGCTCAGCGGTAGAGCGTCAGCCTGGCGTGCGGGGGACCGGGGTTTGATTCCTGGCCAGGGCACATAGGAGAAGCGCCCATTTGCTTCTCCACCCCCACCCCCTCCTTCCTCTCTGTCTCTCTCTTCCCCTCCCGCAGCCAAGGCTCCATTGGAGCAAAGATGGCCCGGGCACTGGGGATGGCTCCTTGGCCTCTGCCCCAGGCGCTAGAGTGGCTCTGGTCGCGGCAGAGTGACGCCCCAGAGGGGCAGAGCATCGCCCCCTGGTGGGCAGAGTGTCGCCCCTGGTGGGCGTGCCAGGTGGATCCCAGTCGGGCGCATGCGGGAGTCTGTCTGACTCTCTCTCCCCGTTTCCAGCTTCAGAAAAAATACAAAAAAAAAAAAAGACTGACTTCTTTTTAAAATTAAACCACTGTGGTACATGCACAGAACAGACTAGAATGCTCAGAAACAGACTTACAGTCATAATGATATGTGATACATCACAGAGGTAGAAAGGATAGTCTTTTCAATAACTACCCATAGGAAATAAATTAATTTGGATCTTTACTGCACACCACACATAAAAATTAATTTCAGATGAACTTCAGACCTAAAAGTGAAAGGTTAAATTTAATACAGAAAAGAACTTAATGTGAAGATATATTAAATTTATATATTACATTTAATATAGAAAATACATTAAATATAGAATCTAATATAGAAGATATAAGGAATTCTGCAAACAATTTGAAAGAGGTGAACAACACAACTGAAAAATGATCCACCTCACGCAAGGGGAGATCCATATGACCAGAAACATATGAAAAAGTCATCACCCTCACTGGGAAACAGAGAAAAGCAAAGAAAAAACACAAAGAGCTATGATTGCACACCCTTGTTTAGCATAAAAACAAAAAAAAAAGGTATGACAATACTAAGTGTTGGCAAGGTCCCACAATCATCTTGGAGTGCAGGGGAGATAAAGAAAGGCACATCCAGAAGCCAGCAATTTCTTTTCCAAGCCGATAGGGAAACTCATGCACGCATGCGCAGGAATACAGGCATAAGAATACCCATAGCTGTAGCATTTGAGTTCCCCAAACTGTTAACAACCCTAAGAGGTAGATAAACATGTCATGCTTTCATTCAATGAAATACTATATGGTAGCGAAATTTAGCAAACTACAGCTACACACAAAACAATAAATACATCTCACAAACCTAATGTTCAAACAAAGAAGACATAAAAGGGTACCGTCCAACTCCATTTCCATATAATCCAAACACAAGCAAAACCAAATGATATTATTTAAACAGCGATGACACCATTTTTAAAGCAAGAAAACTATTAACATAAAAATGAGAAGAGTGGTGACTTGGGGGAGGGGGAAAGGCTGTGAGGGGGAAGGGACCATAGGCCTCGGGCAGGCTGGTGACGTGCTTGCTGGGTAACACAGGCGTTTACTGTCTGATTACTCGCTAACTTACACGATGCGGGTCGAGGGACTTTTTGGTACATCTGTTATATCTTCTAATGAAAATGATGGAATATAAATGTGTAAATTTTAGAGCTTGATTTGGGGCTACAGTGGATAAATGTTTCATGACATCAGAGGTACAATAAGAGAGGAGAATGATAAAAAAAAAAAGACTGAAAATAAGAGTGGAGGCGATTCCCTATTTACTAGTCCCTCTTCTTAGCCCCACTGGGCTCTGGAGTTGGAAGCCCTCCGTGGTACCACAGAGCCTATGGAAAACGCCATATCCCAGCCCTGCTCTCATGCTGGAGCCGTGCTGTGGGCCCATGATAGGGACGTAACTCACGCCCTTGTCTTCCTTTACGAGGGCAAAGGGAGACGAGGGGGTGGCAGAACATAGGGGGTCTATTGGCCCCAGTTGCCCCGTTACTAGAAACTATCACAAGTCCAAGAGCAGAAAGCATATGCTGTGACAGCTCGTTCTACTTGCAGTAAGCCAACGGGGTGAGGAAGGCCGATGGAAGCAGCAGCGGCCGCAGCAGGAGAAGCCAGCGGGGGCCAAGGAGGCAGGAAAGTGAGGAGGACTGAGCCAGAACAGGGCCCGGATGGGTTAGGGAGGGGTCGATGCTCCTACAGCAGGAGGCCCCGGGTCCCCCATTTCTCACTCCTGGTCCCCAGAGTGTCCTGACTTTCCCTCCTCCTCCACCTTAAGGCCTGACTCCCACAGGGGCCCACAAGGTCTGCAGGGGGCAGGACAGCTGCCGGGCCCCTCTCTGAGCTCCGCCTTCCTGCCACAGCCCTCGGTCTTCCCACAGCCCAACCAGAAGCTCAGACCCGCTGAGCTGTATCAAATGGAGCTCAGGCTTTAAGACATCCCATTCCATCTTCAACTTTACAAAGGCCATTTGTGGACATTTAAAGTATGCTTTCTTATTAGGTGGATTTCCTCATTTTACAAAAATTCTTGAGGCTCACACACAAAAAAAGATTCAAGTTCTCTTCTACACAGCACAGTACTGACTTACCAATAAAGAAAAGAAAAATCATTTCCGGCATACAGAAGCCACATGCAAGTTACAGGTAATATGCTCCCCATCTGTGAGAGCCCATCCTCCACTCCCCCATCCATCACCCGAAGTGCCTGATCCGACTGTCACCATCATCTGCTTGATTCCACCTGCTCTCTGCTGTCACCCCAGCCACGGACTCACCCAGGTCCTCATTCACGGGCTCTACCGTGACTCACCCTCCAGACCTCCATTCATTCCTTTAATCCAGCCTTGGATTCACTGGAGCAAGCCTCCTAACCACAAGGCTGCTCAGACCCCTCTAAGCCTCGGACATTCACTAATTCCCAGGGGCACATAGAGACGGTTAAGCCTCCTTGCATAACTAACACTCAGAGGACTCCAACCCGCCCTCCTCTCCATGCCTGTGAGCCTCAAAGGTGTGACTCCACAGCCCGTTCACCTTATATCCATATTCTCCTTCAAATCTTACTCCTTCCGCTGGGAACTTCCCCATCCTGATTGGGTCCTTCTGTGTTCTGGGTACCCACAGGACTTTGCTTTAACTTCAGGTGAACTATTTTACTTAACATCTCCATAGCCAAACTCTAAATTTTCTTCTGCAAAGCTGCTCCTCCCTTGGGCTCCCCCACCTCAGTCACTCAGATCAAAAAGCTAGGACTCCCCTTTAATGCAGTCCTTTCTCTCCCCCGTGAGCAGTCCGCGAGCCCCAGAATCGGGCCCAGCTGATGACCTCTCTCCAGCCCCACTGGTGCAGCGGCTCCTGAGACCCGACCACAAACACAGCCCCCGAAGGCTCCCCTGCCGAAGGTCTGCACCCCTCCAGCCCCTTCTCCACAGAGCAGGCAGAGAGGCCTTTTAAAAACACAAAGCTGAGCATATCACTCCCTTTGTGAAGGACTCCACTGACAGTCTGTTGATTTGAAAATTAAATTTCCTACCTTTTCAAACCCCTGAATAACCATGTTGACTTCATATTAGATTAGAATTCCCTTAGGAACAAAACGGCAGAGGGGCGGGGGAGGGGGAAAACAGCAACAAAAATGGATGCCAGGTTCCACCCTCAGAGATTCAGATTTTAATTCCTTCTGGAGTGAGATCAAGGTTCCTGCAGACGTCTCTAATGTGAAGGCTGAGCTGAGAATCACAGGACCGGTGACAGGCCCTCACGCCCTCTCCAACCTCATCACCCCGTCAGACTCCTCACGTTGCATCCTTCATTGTGTGGCCCCACAGAGGGCAGGCTCATCCTTGCCTGGGGCTTTTGAAGGGCTGTTCCCTCTGCCTTGTATGTTTCTGTGCTTTATCTACCCATCCATCATGGGCACTACTTCGAGTCTGATCTGCGTTCATCTTAAAGATCACCTCCTAAAGAGGCCTTTGTGGGTCACCCAATCAAAAGAAGCCACAGTGACTGTGTAATATACCTTATTTTAATGTTCTCCATAGCACCTATTCCCTAATATTCCTCGTTTGTTTATTGCCTTTCCTCCCCACTAGAAAATAAACGCCATGAAAGTAAAGCCCTATATCTGTGTTATTCACCAGTGTCCCCAGCTCCTAGAACAGTGCCTGGCACATGGCAGGGACCTGGTAAATATCTGTTGAATAAATGTCCAGGTCACCTCTGTTTATCAGGCCACACTGTGCTTTGCACATAGAAGGGTCTCAGAGCTCATTCCACTTCCGGAACTGAAAAGACCCATTATATTACAAACTTGACCAAACTTTAAAGGTTATAATCATCCTCACTGGAATGTATCCTTTTCCTCTCCTAGAGAGAGAGAATACAATTCAGTATTACCTTAAAGATTAAAATTCAAATATATGATGTCTAACCGCTATGTATACAACCGAAACTAATACAAAATAATATTGAATTTAAACTCTAAATGAAATGAAATTTTAAAATAAATAACAACAAACACAAAGACTAAAATCCAACTTTCAGAAAAGTTTTAAAATTGATAAACATCATACAGAAAAATCACCAGTCTATCTGACTGCCAGAGTGGGCAAATTTCAAGTATTGCTTTGACTTCCTGTGGCACCCCTGTCACCTCTCTAGATAACGTGGTATGGCTGCTTCCTTACCAGGTTACAACCACTACATTCTTCAACAGTAGGTATTTTTAAATTAAATTGTTTAACCTATATTTACAATATTCATTCATATATGGAATCAGGTTGTCAAAGATACCTTTCAAACTCAAAGTCCTCTAGTGATCAACATTGGTGAAATTAAACAGTAAGTCCAAAGGTTGAATGAGAGAGATATTTAAGTGTCACATTGTCTAGCTCCCCTTTTTGGGTACTCGAAGTAGAGGCATCTCTATTCATAAAGAAATTTAAGGTTGATCTAGTCTTTAAGTGCCAATTTCTAGATATATTGAGAAAATCATTATCATATCTATATACTTTGTAGAAGGCTGAACGGTGGTCTCCAAAAAGATACATCTACATCCTAATTCTTAAAACCTGTGAATAATTTTTTACATGGCAAAAGACTGAATGTTACATTACATGGCAAAAGGTGTGATTAAATCAACAATCTCGAGAGGAAGAGCGCATCCTGGATTATCCCGAGGGCCCTAAATGTAAACACATGTGTCCTTTACGAGAGGGCAGGGAGGGTGCTGACACGGAAGAGGAGGGGGCGGTGTGATCACCGGGGCAGAGACTGCAGCGATGGGGCCCACAGCCAACAAGTGCCTGGAATTTCCAAACTGCGACAGGCAGTAAAAGCATCCTGTCCTACAACCGTCAGAGAGAACACAGCGCTGCCAACACCTCAATGTTAGACTTCTAGCTCCCAGAACTGTGAGAGAACAAATGTCCAGGGTTTTAAGTCTCCCACTTTGTGGTCCTTTGTTACAACTACCACAGGAAACTAATACACACTTAATTGACCATCCATATGTCCTGGACACTAAAAAGAATGACACAAGAAATTTGACAGCTATCAAAAGAAATTTTTGTTTCAAAGTAAATACACTTCTCTAAGATTTACATTTCAAATACATATAACTTAAACATATTCAAGTTCCATTTTGAAGGACAGATCTACAGTACAGTGTTCCATTCTCATTATGATTTAAAGTCTCGCATTTGATGTCTCTGAAAGGTAGTTTCCCATCTGAAAATATAAGATTAAAAATTCTCGACTCCCTCGGGGCTGTACGGATAATGTGAGAAAGGACGGTAACAGCTACCCCTCAAAGACTCATCAAGTCTTAGAGCTGAATAAACTAGCCCTTTAGGAAAGGAAACACAAAGGATCACAACGGGAGGCCCGGCCGGGGGAGAGCCAGGGAGACGCTGGTACCTCGACTCTGGCTCAGAGCCCTGTGCACAGCGGTGTTTCGCCTCTGGAAGAATGAGGCTGATATTCTTAGAGGCCCGGCCGGGGGAGAGCCAGGGAGACGCCGGTACCTCCACTCTGGCTCAGAGCCCTGTGCACAGCGGTGTTTCGCCTCTGGAAGAATGAGGCTGATATTCTTAGCCACCCTCTGTTTTCTTCCTCCAGTAACAGCAGTTTGTTTTCTGATTAGCGCAAACACCTGGTCACCTTTAGGGCTAATGGCAAAATGTGTGGGGGTGGGATACAGGGTGTTTCAATGGGAAAAGACTCAAGCCTAGGCTTGACGGAAGAAAAAAAAAATGACAAAACAAAAACCCAAAAAGTACTGTGATAATGAGGCAGGCCCTGCTCAGAACCAGATTTCCACCAGCACAAAAAGGAAGCTTGAGGCAATTGTAAACATCAATTCTCCCAGCATCAATTAGCCAGGAAAGAGAGAGAAAGGAGCTGCCTGGAACCCACCCCAGGTAACAACAAACAATCCGAAAGACTTCATCTTCAGGGGTAGGGATCAATATCACCATCTTCCCATTAAAGAGACCGTGTGACAGACAAAAGCAAAGTGAGGGGTCAAGTTTATCATCTAATCAGGATAAAAACTCTTAACAACTGGGCCTGGGAGGCAACTTTTTTAATCAGATGAAGAGTTATTTACAATAGACCGACAACAGGCGTCATACTTATTGATGAAATGTTAAAAGTTTTCCCTTCAAAAGACATATGCATCCATATGTTTATTACAGCATTATTTACAATAGCCAAGATATGGAAGCAACCTAAGTGTCCTCCAACAGACAATGAATAAAGAAACAGTACATACATAGGATGGAATATTCTATATTTTCAGCCATAGGAAAGAATAAAATCTTGCCATTTGCCACAGCATGGATAGACCTAGAGGGTATTGTGCTGAGTGAAATAAGTTAGAAAAAGACAAAAGCCATATGATATCAATTATATTGCAATATATCAGCACAAAGAGTTAGAAAACAAAATATTTTATAAAGTATTTTAAAAGATACCATGGACTACATCATCAAAAATATAAAGTTACTAAAAATGGATTTAACAGGAGATGTGTGAAACCTATACTAGGAAAATTATACAACTTTACTGAATTTTCTAAAAGCAATTCAGTTTTGTACTAGCTTGAGTCACAAAAAATGAAAGAAAAATAAATTAAATATAATTATCACCATATCTTCTCATTCAAACACTGGTTTTCAAAATCCAGAGGTATCCTGATGTGTTATATAAGAATTCTGATCAGACAGGTGCAATGTATGTTCTGATGATGGACCAGATTTCTTATCATTATTCCATATTGAATTTCCACATTAACTATTATATCAACTATAAAAAACAAAAAGATTTTAAGTTATTTAATTGTGTGATAATTGTAAAGAAAAGTTTGTTGGAATATTAAGATCTAAAATGGCAGTTTATGGATAGATATTAAACTTCAACACATCCAAGATTCTACTCAGTGAATCCATTCAGAATAAGTGGCCCTAACCAATGGATATATTAATATATTCAGTTCAATTCATCATTGCATAAAAATTATCTAAAATTTCTGCCTTATTTTTTAGTCATTCCCCTGTTAGAGTTACCCTTAAATATAGGAGGGATGAACAGCTTCCCTGACTGAGTTATTTATAAAGTAGACTTCTCAAAATTCTCCATTAGCCTAAAAACATCAAATACCCCAGCATCAATGGTTAATCCCTTTGAGCTAATAAGACACTGTGTCTCCCAGAATCCATTTAAAAAAAAAAAAAAATTCTTGGAAGAGGTAACATAAATGAGGTTACAAAAGAATTCTGTACTATCCAATTTTAATACCAAACTTAATTTACCCAACTCAGAAGCAAGAGTCTGGGGAATCAATTCTGACAACATAGAAGAAAAAAATCAGAGAACTTTTAGGGAGACAGATCTGGAGTACCCAGTGCTATCATTAGGCAGACGGTTTGGCACAGTGAGGTATCCTGGAAAGTATAAAGTCAAAGACGTCACAGTGCTGAAGGAAAAGTGGAGAGACGCTAGTCACAGGCATAATGCATTTGACAATTCAGCTGAGGAAGCAGTGCCGCTGTCAAGATGTGTTTGGGAGACTATTGATTATGGTCCTTTATCATATCCTGACTTGCACTGCTGATGGCCTATTCCCTGTACCTCCCTTGTGGAATATGCAGAACCATGATAGTAGGGGTTACGTTTTATTCTCTTAAAGATGCCACAGCACAATAAAGCACTTTGAACCCAGTGGTTACTCAATAATGCCACTTGATTAATTAAAAACTCATTTAAAAACAAGTAAGTAAGTTCGGGGGGGGGTGTAAAATTTGTATTTTTAAATTAGAACTAACATTTCTTTAACATTAAAGGTTGGTTGTTGACAATGCCAAGTGTTGACAAAGATGTGGAACAACTGGAACTTGTATGCATTGCTGATAAGAGTCTCAGTTGACACAATCAATTCGGAAAAACGTTTATTACTGTGTTCTAAAGATAAACATAGGCCTACTCTTTGATCCAGAAAATCAAGAACAGATGAATCCACCAGAAAATATGCGCAAGGATACTCAGAGCAGCTTTAGTCAGAATAGCCAAAAAACAGAAAACACCAACTGTTCATCAACAGTAGAATGGATACGTACGTTGCAGAATATTCATACAGTGGAATACTACACAGCAACAAAAAGAACAAACTACTGCTACATGCAGCAACATAGATCAGTTTCACAGACACAGTGAAAGAAGCCAGACACCAGGGAGTGCACATCTTATGATGCCATTTTATGAAGTTCAAAGTCAGGCAAAACTAATCTGAGAGGTTGGATTAGATTAGAGGTCAGAATAGTAGTTTATCTTTAGGAGAGGGCTGGATAGGAAGGTGTTTTGTTTTGTTTTGTTTTTGATGCTAGGTGTTCTAAATCTTGGTTTCTGTGGCGATTACACAGGTATATTCATATGTAAAATTCCATCAAGCTGTACAGTTAAGATTTCTGTACTTTATATAGATTATACCTCATTAAAAATGTATAACAAAACAATGTTGGCTGTTTTCCAGAGGGTAATATTTGTCTTAATCACCTTAATTATGGGAAGCCAATTTTTGAAAACCTATTTCTGCTGTTGGCTATAATTTGAGTGTCTGCACACTTGAAAGGACCTTTTAGCCAATCCAGTAAAGAATCTCGCCTACACAGATATAGAAGCTGTTCTGCCTCAATAGCTCGCTCTTCATTAACATACAAAAAGAGCCCTAATCAAAATCCAGACATAAACAGAGAGCAAGAGGTAATGAGGACAGGCACGGAAATGCGCAGCACCGCCACCTGCACGACTGGAAGGCCCCCACCGGGTCAAAGGCAGTGTCTCACGCTCTCCCTGAGGGTTCTACTAATTTAATAAGGCAGGTCCAGAGATGTCTCTGATGCTGGGAGCTCGGCAGTTGATATGCATGAAAGACCCATCTGCCTAGCCCTCGTCTTATATGAGCCCATCCACAGCTAAAGACCTGTTATTCAGGAAGTCAGAGAAATCTAGAGTGGGAGGCACTTGAGAGTTATTACTGACAACAGTCTGGAAGTACAAAAGGCAATTGAGAGCAGTCAGAAATCACAGCCAGGGAGAGAGTCTCCGTCTGCTGCCACCTCTTTCCCCACTGACCCAGGTGGCCAATATGGCATTTGCACTAAGGTACAAAATATATTTTAAGTTGATGATAAAGACAGAAAGGAGATTTTTAAATTAACTCCAGATGAAAATTACCAACTTTGAAAAAAGATTCTATTGAAAAGCCACAGAGAAGGGCATTAACTTCAGCTCTCACAGCCAAAGCCCATGGAAAATGGCCCCATTCTATTATTTCAGTCACTGACTTTGCAGAGAACTTTAAAGCAACCTACCGTCCATCAGCAAAATGGGATTAGAAACCTTGTGCCCTTTTTGCTACCAGACAACGGCCACCTGAAAAGCTAGTGTGTGCTATATCTGAATTTCTCAGAAGATGCTGTTCCCTGTCTATGTGGTTTGGATAGGTAAGTTATATTCATTTGAAAATCTTTAGATGAAAACTGAGTGCCTCATTTTCACCAACAAGTTATTACATTATATTTTTCCTTTAGCTGACTTCCCACATGAATGAAAAACACTCATCATATGTCACATCATAATTTGGTATTTCAAGTGACTAGATAAAATCATCCACAATCAAGTGTTTTTCTCATATTGAAAACAGTGAAATTCACCAGTCAACTGGAAAAACCTCAGCAGCAACAACAAAGACATGTAAATACTTCCCCTTAAAATAATCATCGTTTTCATGTTTTTTTTTTTATTTTAGAGCTCCAACTCCCCACCCCCCTGGCAATAAAGAGCCACTTCCTCAGAAGACCTAAATGTTTATCTATAAAATCCATCTCCTCTGATGAAAGGAATGAAAACTTTCAAATTCAGACCATTAAGTTTCCCCATTTCTTGTCATTCTTAATGGGCCTAATACAATGAAAGAACAATCAGACCTTGGCCCTGGCCAGTTGGCCCAGTGGTAGAGCGTCAGCCTGGCGTGCGGAAGTACCTGGGTTCGATTCCCAGCCAGGGCACACAGGAGAGGCGCCCATCTGCTTCTCCACCCCTCCCCCTCTCCTTCCTCTCTGTCTCTCTCTTCCCCTCCCACAGCCGAGGCTCCATTAGAGCAAAAGATGGCCCGGGCGCTAAAGATGGCTCTGTGGCCTCTGCCTCAGGCACTAGAGTGGCTCTGGTCGCAACAGAGCGACGCCCCGGATGGGCAGAGCATCACCCCTGGTGGGCGTGCCGGGTGGATCCCGGTCGGGCGCATGCGGGAGTTTGTCTGACTGCCTCCCTGTTTCCAGCTTCATAAAAATACAAAAAAAAAAAAAAAAAAAGAACAATCAGACCTCAGAGTTAACAATGATTCTATAAGAAAACACAGTAATTGTTGGAACAGGTTAACACAGGAAGTCAAGAGAGCAAAAAGCAACAATATTTAAGAGTCCCTCCTAGGGTGGGTACTTAAGTTACTGGGATGATCACCTTGTAAATTATACAACTGTCTAACCACTATGCCGTACACCTGAAACTCCTATAAAATAATTTTGGAAAAGGAAAAAAAAAAAAGAGTACCTTCTGGGAAACTAGCCTTGCTGATAAAAAGGCCCAAATACCAATAAATGGACAAAGTCCTCTCTGGCCAGCAAAAGAAACACGTTTTGTGTATATACTCCTCCTCCAAAAACAGGTTTTAATTCAGCAATATAATATATCACTCCAATAGTTAAAACTAACTATATGTACCAACCACAAGTAAATTTACCCTTTGGTGGATAATGCTGCAGGCAATCTTCTTGTGCAAAAGGAAGGAAACTAAGTAGCAAATGCTAAAAATGACATTTTATGAGGACTATTAAATGTTTACACAACTTAATGTTTTATTACTCGGGGCCACTTATGACAATTCACACTCAAGTTTTTCATGGTAGTCCATAAAAGCCAAAAGACACTGTTTTTCATTCTGTCCCAGTGAAGATAAATAATCTGAAATGAGATATAGCTGTTGAGTACTCTCTCTAGAAAACTACCCTGGTCCTAAAAATCATATTTAGAAAGCAAGAAGATAAGACAAGGGAATTAGAGTCACAACTGTACTTGTTATGACCCGTGGAAATGACACTAAACAAGAACCACATGGAGGACAAAAGGTGAAATGAATAGAGTGGGTCTGAACCTTCCACCACACTCCCACAGCTGTAGCATTCCGAGGTTTTACTTTGATTTCAGGACATAAAAAAGATGAAGTCACTTTGGTTCATCTTCGCCTCACCTAGCCATACCCAGCAAATGAACCCTTCCCCATTCCTTCATTCCAACACGACTGTCCAAGCAACCAGTCCGTCTCACAAGCACAATTAGAGAATGTGATAAAACAGAACTTCTACTCCCTCTGCCCTTTCAAAATTCTGTCGGTGGGAGGTGGCCTCCCCTTGCACGAGGTGGGAACCTGGACAGGTGCCAGGTCCGTTCTGTTCACCCTTAACTAACCAAGAGTCATAAAGTCATAAAACAATCTTAATGTGGAGATCACGTCCCAGTCCCCTTTAGTAATCAATACTCCAAATCTGATTTTGATTTCCAGCCTCCCCTCCAGGACCAGGCTGGTTTCAAACCCATGGTCTTGGAGGGAGGGGGCAGGCTGTCCTTCTTACAGCTGCTGGTCCCTCAGGGGTGGGGAATGAAAGGAAGGAGAAGGACAAGGAACCAGAAAGTTCTTACAAACCTGGTTCTGTCAGAAGCCGGCATCCTGTCCTCTGGGCCTGGCAAGTATCTAAGGCTCGTTCTGCCTTGTATGAGCCGCTTCAGGGGGTTCTTAAGAGATCTCATTGCCAGAAGCCTCTCTCCTTCAGGTGCCCTGACCTAGACAAGCGTATCTCAGGGCTGTCAACCCCCACAAACCTTGGAACATGGCACCCATTTCCAGCCTCTTGCTCCAGGCCCACCGTGTGGCCCACCTTATCAGACAGAGCCCGAGCAGATGCTCCGTGGTGGCTTACCTCTGGTGCACAGACAACATTGTTCAGCTTCTGCCAGTTCCAGTAATCCTGCTGGGACAGGCGGTTGAAATGCCAAGGACCAAAGTTACAGCCAGCCCATTCCTGGCCACCTGGGGCTTAGTGGCCCACGGCACAGTACCCTTCAGCTGTCCAGTCACAGAAACGCTGTTCCAAAGAGCCCTGTCCCCCTCCCACACCGCTGGAGTGAAAGGGCGGACTGGGTCTCAGGTCCCCTCTCCTCTCACTGTCTGACCCGTTTAGAGCTGAGGGGCCGGTTTTCAAAACTGCCTTGTCTGCCAGCTCACACGTCTATTGAATTTGGATCCCTAGTGAAAAATGCAATTTTAAAATTCCATTACACCTCTCCTTTATAATCAGAGTGGCCGAAGAGGCTCTAGTTATTGAGTAATAAAGCCAGTGGTTTTATTTTTTCCAATAACTGCTTCCATTAGCTGCACACTGAGTTTCCTCCCCTCCCCCCCCCCGGAAAGTTGGGCGGCCTTCATTCCCAGTGCATCCCAAAACACGTTAGCCACTCTTGGTTATTAAAACAGTCTAGTATCCACAGCACCACCTAAGAGGTATTCTTCTCTAAAAAACAATCGAACCTGAATCTAATCAAGTTTCTGAAGCCACTGGCCAGCGTACAGGTGAGTCCAGAAACAGTGCTTCCCATCAGCACTAGGAAGCAACTGGTCAGCAGGGAGAATGAATGCTTCTCCCCCAAATCAATGTCAGGAAGAAAAAAAGAGAGTGAATGAGGGGAATGACTACACAATAAAAGAGGCTTACAAAACACAGTAACCAAATGTGAGATGTATGCTTTGATTATATAGAAATATGAGAAGCAAATGAAAATATACCCGTAAACCTACTGAGGAAATTTGAATGTGGATTAGGTGCTATATGATATTAAGGAATTAATATGAATTTTGTTAGAAACCATAATGGCATATTGGTTTAGGGGGGGGAGTGCTTATCTGTTAGAAGTATACACAAAAGTATTTGCATGTGAAATGACACAATGGCTAGGATGTGCTTTAAAGTATTCCCACAAAAAGTTTTTAATAAAATAAAAGGATAGATGAAATAAGTTTAGCAAAATGTTGATCATTGCTGAAGTTCAGTGGTGGGTTCATGGGACTTCATTATATTCTACTTTTGTGTATATTTGAAGATTTTCTTAATAAAAAACATTGTTTAAGTTCATGCAACATTTTAAAATCGTGTTCAATTCTATGAAATTGAGGAGGTTGTCTCGTTCCCTCTGCAAATGGTTATCCCACCACACCTTCTCCCACCAACACTCTCCCCGTCAGCACTGGGGTGGGTCAGCAAGTCCGACAGCTCAGTAAAAGGCCAGTAAGAGAACACACAAGTGGTCTTTAGTTCTTGCAGACCCCAACAATTTTTGAGCAAAACTCTTACCCCCTCCTTTACCATGCTCAGAAGCATGGTCACCTCCAAACCCCCTTAGTCTCTCTGCCCTCCTTGAGAATGAGACGAGTAACTGTTATTCACAAAGGCTGTCCTCAGAAACACCTCTCCCTCTCTATCTTACGCCTCAGCTTGTCACTGGTAAAAGTTATACAACTTAGTGTCCCTTCCTGCACTTGTCAATCGACTTGGGGGTCGTGTTGGGCCTGAAAGAACTTAAAATTTAGTGTTCAACAGGATACTGGCTCTGTCTTTGGGGCTGGCGGAAGTGGCATAAAAGATCTCAATGAGCATCTCCCACTGCTCCACTGCCTCTGTTAGGTACCCGCTGACTGAGCCAGGGAATGAAAATATGAAGGCAAACAGGACACACTCCCACTGGCTTCAAAATCACAAGGAATGAATTTGGATACAGGATCTGTCACTTTCCAACTGTCTAATTTAAGAAACTGGAGCGATGGTGGACTTAAGACTTTGTGTCTGTAACCAGAAAATGAGAGAAGTGACTGAGATGACTCCCAGATCCTGGAGTACTCTCAGCCAATGACTGAACAAAACTACTGGCAGCATATGAGACCAGCCTTCTGCCACAGTTAATTTGAAAGTAAAATAAAGAGCTAGTTGCCATGTGAGATAAGTGAATCCTGTAGGTGCGTCTGCACTGAATGGAGCGGTGGAAAAAATTACTCCAGGACCATAACATGCTTTCACTTGGCCGACCAGCTGGTGTAGGTCCGCATCAGCCACAGCCGTCTTGGTACAGGGGCAGGTGGTGTGCACAGGCCGTTCCTAAGGCTTAAGGCAGCCTGCAGGCTACAGATGCCCTCCTTAAACTCTATTCCCCCAGCCAGTTACTCTGCCACAGGATAATACAGGATAATACAGGACAATAATTTATCATAATTTCTAACATTATCTCTCTCAAAAGCCCAAGCCCTATTATGTTAGCTAGGCCAGCACACAGCCAGCTGAAAGGACTTTGGGATAACCCATTGCAACGAGCAGTTGTCATGCTCTGGGACTCTGTGTACACCCTTTCCTTTACTAAGGAATCAACTGCCTATGCACCTGCTGCACCAAGGAAGAGACATTTATTTTCCCAGCCTCTCTTGCATTTAGGGTTAAATATTACCTCTGGATTTTATTTGGAAAAAAAATTTTTAAAGCTTTTATTCAAGTCAATGTAGTTGGCAGTAGCTTAGCCCACACTCTAATACACAAGTGAAATAAAATCCTGTTCTATAGGACTGCAAACCATATTACTTCTGTATTACTTATAAGCTTATATTCAAGAGACAGAGACAGAGTGAGACTGACCTAAAACTGTGTTACACATCCTCTTCTAGCCTTGCACAGCCAAGTTCTCAAAACAGTGTCAGCCCTCGTCGTCTCGATCTTCTCCTCTCTCAGTTCCTCAGTCTGAGTTCTACCTCCACCACCTACTCAAGCTATTCTTCCTCAAGTCACCCCTGGTTTCTTTTCCAAAGTGCTGATTGTCCAATGCCTTAGAGTCAGGTAAACAGAAATACGCCAGCCTGAAATTCCACCCCAATCATTAAAATTGTTAACTGTATCTAAATAAATAACTTTATTCTACTACCCACCAGAAAAACGTTGGAAGATAACAGCGTCCAGAGATCTTGCAAATTTTCCTACACAACGTCAGGCACTTAATAAAAAAATTACAAAGCATGACAAAAAAAAAAAAACAAACAGAAAATAAATGACCAAAAACTAAGAAAAAAATGGATAATATACTGGCTTTTGGTGTAATATCTAGGTAATCTAGACAGTGCAATGATCAAAAATGGATTTCAATATAATTACTATATTCAAAAAAATAGATTAAAGATGGAAAGTTTTATTAGATATGTGGAATCTGTATAAAAAATCAAATGGGAACATAAAAATTTAAATTAAAAAATCCAATAGATGATTTTTTAACAGCATATTAGAAATAGCACAAGAGGGGTTTTCTAAAGTGAAGAAGGCATCAGGAGAAAATATCCAAATAGAAAGAATTCAAAACACAGAAGACAGATTAAGTGGCACAAGACATAAATAAAAGAACTAACATACATGTAACTGGAATCCCAGAGAGAGAGAGGAAGAGAAAAAAAGCAATGGCTGTAGCAGTCACCAAGAGTTTCCCAAAACTGATCAAAGATATTGAGCCACAGATCCAAGAAGCTCCATGAACCACCATTAGGGAAATATCATATAAAGAAAACACACCTAAAGTGCATCACAGCAAAACTGCTGAAAACCAAATATAGAGACAGTCTTAGAAACACCCTGGACTGGGGGGGAGGGGAGTGTGGATAGCATATTTAGGCCTGACTCATGATTTCATCTCAATTATGGAATGTGATAGCCTCTCTCACACACTTTGCTATGAAGTGAAATTAAAAAGAAAAAGGTCATATAATGCCCTCTTAAAACCTCAAAGTTAAAATTTTTTATTAATTTGGGGCATAATTCTACACAATTATCAATTATGGCATACAATTTTTTTTTGATGTCTCATTCTGTTTTTTTAATTTGTTAAAAAGTGTTATTGAGTTTCTGCAATGGCTGGATCAACTTTTAACACTGCAAAACCCAGACACACCCAAAAGCAATCAAATATTAGTACATTATCTCTTTATAGTGAGTGTAATAAAGACTTCCAGATCCATATCATGTGTCTGTGCATAAAGACCAGACGGTGGCTGGAGCAGGTATGAAGATGAACAGGGTCAGGAATGTAAAAGCTTCCAGGGGAATTCATGCTGTACTCACCCTGCAGTCTTATCCCTTCTGCAATAACCCAACTATATCATGGGGAATTAACAAGCAGCTATGCCAGATAAATTCTTTTATTTCTTTCTTATTTTATTTTTAAAAACCTGTCATTTACTCTATAAAGATAAAAGATTTGAATTGAAGTCTGATGCTTCTATAAGTCCTAAAGTGAATATAAAAATACATCAACTACTATCATCAGTATACTAATATATTCTCATAATTTGACTTTCCAGGAAAGCAAGGCCCATAAAGCAGAGAATAAAAATGACTTATTATTCTGGTGTGGTGAGATTGATCTCTTAACATGTAGACAGAGAGCTACTATTGTAGGTATTTAAGAGTGGTGAGCTCATCATAATTTCAGAAGATTTGAAAATTTATTCTGATTTTTCCAACAACTTAGATAATTATTCATCTTAGTTAACAGGGGAAGAATATCAGGTGCAAAAGCTTAAAGGTATTTTTATGATAATAATCTACCAGCCCAGACTGGGTGTAAGCTATGTGACTCACCCAAATGAATCCTGGAAATGCTGGGACAGAAAAATGAGGCTTAGAAACACAAGTGTCCTGTCACTTAGCCCTTTCTCAAGAAGGCCATCACTGTTACTAGGCTCTACAGCTGACTACATGTCCCCATTTCCTGAATTTTAGGTATCGTCCTGGTAAATGATAGCATAATAGAAAAATATGACAACTCAAGCCATTCAGAACCTATAATGCACATTAATGACACTGTGGTGTACAGGTCAAGGAAAAGAACCCTTGTAATTCATTTCCCTTTAAAGTCCTGATGTTTTCATTTGAAGAGCCTGAGAGCATCTACTAAAACCAGCATTTTTTTCTAGCTCATGTGCAAAGGAAGTTATCCAGCTTCAAGAGTGATACAAGACCTGGGCAACTGAGTAAGTCAATATCTCCCTCTGGGGCCACAGTGATTGGCTTAGAGATGAGCATATGACCCAATAAAGGCCAATGAGAGTCATTCTTGAGATTTTCTGGAAGACTGAGAAGCATTCTCACTCTTCAGCTAGTCTTAGATCTAGAGATACTATAACCTTCTGCTTCTACCTAAAAAGAAAGCCAATAGAAAGAGCAGAGCCCAAAGATCTGAGTCCCTGAATCAGGGAATCCTAGAAGCCAGTTGTCCCTGTGTGTTTATATATTCCCTTTTTTGCTTGAGCCATTATTAATTGGGTTTTCTACCTCTTATATAGTAGAAAGAGTCTCTACTAACACGCTGACTCTGAAGAAAGGCAGCCATTTTAGCAGGTACCCTTGTGCAATGACTCAGAAGATTTCTCAGCTGGAAGTCTTGGTGAACAGAGTGGACTAAGGGCCAAATTAGACCATTTATAAGAGGGCAGACACTCATAAGAACACACAGACTTTGGAGGAAAAAAAAATTCTATGCTGCACTGAAACCAATTATAAATACGGTACACATATGCTGTCAGGCCAACCATCTGATTCCATGCTAAGTGACCTTCTCTCAAAACTTCAGGCTGCTGAATGTCTCAGTTCATCTGATAACAACAAGCAAGTGTAATTCAGGACAACATAACAGCAGAAAACTACATTCAATTTCCATTAAAATCATCAATCACTATAAATCCAATTACTCTGATTTTAAATCTTGCTTTGGATTATGCTCCCTTGCATTCGGCTTCAGCTTATTTAAATTCTCCAATCACCTTCCCGCTACCTTGCAGGAGACAAGCCACAGAGCCTCCATATATTTGGGTTGAAACTGCCAACAAAAAAGATGATTGCTCTGCAGTAACTGAGCAACTGGAATAAAATTTCAAAGGTTTCCAAATTCTGTTGGCCACCTGCTCTTACTTCGGGTTTGAGAGAACACAAATCAATGAGGCTGAACACTGACAACTGTCACTCTAGGCAGTCTGTGGCTCTTGGGATATGTTTATGTTGCTTGGTTATGATGAAATGACACATAAGAAGCACAGAGTGGGCCAAGCCTAACAGTCTGCTACATTAAATAGGCTTGGCTAACGCGTCTCTTCAAAATCCTCCCATTAAAGGCAACACCACCTATGGTGACACCACCTTTGGGACTTTTGAAAGATCACTCACCTCTATACTTTTTTCACCCGTAGAACATAGGAGTCAAACTAAATGATCACCAGCCGGAGCTAATATCTGAGAAGTCTGTGATCCCCAAACCTGGAAGCTTACAGTCATGTGCCTCCCAAGCAAAGGTATTTGGCATTCTTTAATTAAGTAATGGAGACAGTTAATATTCTTCATACTTCATTTTTGCAAGAGTATGGTGATTTTCACATTAGAATTTCAAACTGAGCTGTAATGAAGCATTTTTTTGACAGGGTAAGGCTTAGCTTGGATTTTAAATTAAGAGAAAGCTTAAGCTCACAGTTAACCTTGGATTAATATTTATTTTGCTAATGTTAACTTTATATTACATAGTGACATTCTATTTCCTCCAGGAAAATGTTTGTACCATTATTAAATTACAGCTAATGCCACTAAATTCTAGACATAAGACACACTACTAGCGAACACTATTAACTGCTTATACAAAAAAACAAATGCTTATTTATAAAATCAGAAGAAGCATAATTTAAATATACTTAGTCAAGAAAAAATAAATGGATGCTCTGCAACTATATTCTTTTCTTTTAGTCTGTCCCAGAATGACAGATAACAGAAAGAATTTTCAGTTCATGACTGCAGCACTACACAGTAAGCAATAAAGCATTACAAGCCATCTCTTTATTTTTTGTTAAGAGCTTGCTATCCTGCTCGACTGAAAAGAAGATTCTCAGATGCAAGAGTGATGGCACCACTGCCCTGGGTACCAGCCCCAGACAGCAGGCTGGAGCTGGGGGACATCAGAGTGGACTCTGGGCTTGAACAGATGTCAGTCTGAATTCTAGCCCCATCACTCTCTATTTGTGTGTCCCTGGACAAGTCACCTCTCTGAGCCTCCACGTCTCATCTTCATTTCAAGAATAAGGAGTACTTCCCAGGGCTGTGGTAGGGAATAAATAAGGGGATTATAGACGTAAAATAAGGTACACAGTGCTTGGAACACCATGCAGACATTGGTTTTCAGTTCTTCTCTTTAGCCCATTCTCGGGCAAATCGCAGAGAAAACGCAGGCCAGTCAGTGTTCTCTCCTCCAACCACAAATTCCCGGAAAGGAACTGTTTCCATCTGAGCTTACACTCTTGAGTAACTATCGGCATGATTTCTGTGGCAAGACTAGTGACCTCATGGAAATGAGGAAGGAAAGGCACTGGCGATCGTTGTCAAAGCACCTTGTCAACCACATGTAGACAAGCTTGATTTCCTTGCGTCTGATTAGACAGTTAGCTCCTGGGGCCTTTTTCCACCTGGGCCATTGCAGCATAGGAGATTTGGTAGATTCTGACTTATTTTCAGTGCTCTGTATTCTCACCTGGGCCCTTTCTTAACAAAATCCACCAGAGCAGCCTGTGGCTATACCACACCACTTCTCTATCCGTGTGTTAATTCCCCGAGTGGTTACTATAAGACCACTCATCTTACTGGGCTATTTTCTGCCTGGCTTCTCACATTGTGATGGGGAGGAACAGAGATTCTAGATGTTAGGCCATGAGGTATAAGATGATGAGAAGAGCTGTAACAGAGAACATTTCTCCAAGAGAACATCAGATCAATCTGCACATTATCAAATCATCAGCTTCCTGACAAAGCAGAGCCCCAGGTCCGAGCAGCAGCCCCTGTGAGGAGCTCAAGAACAGGACATTGGATAGCAGTTCTCCTCTTTACCACTTCCTTCCAGCCTTCCAGCAACCTGCGGGTCCACACCTGCAAAGGGACGGTGCCGGGGCCCAGGCTGGACCTTACACTGAGGTCCAGAGGCTGAGGACCTCTGAGCCAGGTCATCACATCACCTTTCTCTTAACATGAAACCAATCCCCTTCAGGAGACATGCTCAGCATCAAAAGGAATTATGAAGTGGGGACACCGACTGCAGCCTTGGAGAGAAGAAATGGAACTTGGAAACCTTTTCCAAGTAGAGTGATTTTCAAACCCTAGAACAGTGGTCCCCAACCCCCGGGCCACAGACCAGTACTGGTCCGTCGGCCATTTGGTACCAGTCCGCAGAGAAAGAATAAATAACTTACATTATTTCCGTTTTATTTATATGTAAGTGTGAACATTGTTTTATTTTTTTTAAATGACCAGATTCCCTCTGTTACATCCGTCTAAGGCTCACTCTTGACGCTTGTCTCAGTCATGTGATACATTTATCCGTCCCACCCTAAAGGCCGGTCGGTGAAAATATTTTCTGACATTAAACTGGTCAATGGCCCAAAAAAGGTTGGGGAGCACTGCCCTGGAACACACAAGACCACTTACAGACCTTCTCAAAAACGTAGATGGCCTGGCACCACCCCAGGCACAGAATGAGGAACGCTGGAAATGGGCTTGGGCGTCTGTATTTTTTTAAAAGCTCCGAATCAAAGGCTGAGAAAGGCTAGCTGAATCTAGGACCACTAGTAGCTGCAAATCAAACTCGGAACCGGTATTCCATCAGGACGGTGCTTTTCAAAAACTGGCTGGCGGTACACAGTTCTTGTTTTTTTGTTTTTGTTTTTTTTTTTCATCTTTCTGAAGCTGGAAACAGGGAGAGAGAGTCAGACAGACTCCTGCATGCGCCCGACCGGGATCCACTCGGCACGCCCACCAGGGGCGATGCTCTGCCCCTCCGGGGCGTCTCCATGTCCCGACCAGAGCCACTCTAGTGCCTGAGGCAGAGGCCACAGAGCCATCCCCAGCGCCCGGGCCATCTTTGCTCCAATGGAGCCTTGGCTGCAGGAGGAAAAGAGAGAGACAGAGAGGAAAGCGCGGTGGAGGGGTGGAGAAGCAAATGGGCGCTTCTCCTGTGTGCCCTGGCCGGGAATCGAACCCGGGTCCTCCGCACGCTAGGCCGACGCTCTACCACTGAGCCAACTGGCCAGGGCCACAGTTCTTAAAATGGCCGAGAAATGTCGGGCTGGAAAAGAACACTCTGACTAAGAAAGCTGGGAGCCATGAGGTTAAACCAAAATTTGTCTCTACTCCAAAACTCCCAGACCTTTAAATGACCCAGGTGTCTTGTAACTGACAAGAGGGGAGTACCTTTTCCAAACTAACCTGATCACAACATCTCCCTTTGAAGAGCATCCCATAGCACTAGTGATCTCTGGAAAACACTTCGGGAACCACTGGTCAGATACAGTTGTCCTCCATTAATTGTCTCTGGGGGTTTCCTGAAAGGACAGTGCGGGGAACATAATTCATTTCAAAACACGTCCGCCTTCCCACACACGGGGCTGGAGCGCAAGGAGGGGCCGCAGTTGGAAACGGACTCGTCTTGAAGATGAGTTCAGAATCAGGTGATGAGGTCCCAGTCCCCCACTTCTCCCTACCTGGGATGCCACTCTAAACAACTCAATACTTTTCAAACTTGGTCTGAGCAAAAGGAAGAATAAAAACTACAGAGTTGCGAATGAAAATGAGTCTGTGTACACATTACCCAGTCTCTTGGAACAAAGTTTCCAAGTGTATTCACATTCTCAGTACACACCTCGTTCTGTGACGATGATGTCGCAGAAGCCCCACACGCTGTTACTCTGGGAGCTGCCGCTGCAGCACAGAAGGGATCCTTACCAGAGGGGCTCCTTCCAACTCTGCGTCAGATATGCCACAGTCAGCAGAGGGCATGGCTTCCTTCTCTATGTTTCCCACCTTGGAACTCAAACATTTAAACTCTTAACACAAGCAACAGACTTCCAGCTATGATCAGTTACACACTGTACTCTCTGTTGTGACCAGCATTTCAAATCACAACCAGAAAAAAATTCACACAGGGTATTCAGTGGGTGATGACAAAGATATTAACATCATAATGCCACCCTCAATATCATATTCTAGCCAGACATCATTATTTCTGTAGACCAGTATTTGATTCTGAATAACATGAAATCAAGTTCATTAAGCAAACTTTAAAAGAATCCAATAACTTACATCCTACCAGAATACTGATCACCTGGGCATAAATATTCCCTGTGAATTAGAATGCATCCAGGCACTCAATCAACAAACTTGCCGAGTGTCTCCTATACACCAGGCAGCATTCTAGAAGTTGGAAACAGCTGAGAACAAGAGATAAAAACCCCCACCCTCATGTCTTTATTCTAGAACCTGGAATTCCAATTTTTAGCAAGTTAACTGGATTTTTGTCATTTCCATTTTCTTTTAACGTTTATTCACAATTATAACTCCTACCTCCCTTGGATCCTCCAAATTTTCAGTTGTTAGAGCTGACAGAAATGTCTTCGGCAGCCCTGTGCACGGCACGAAGTCCAGGCAGGTGGCAGGGGACCTAGATCCTAGCTGTAAATGCCTGACCTTAGATGGTCCCTGTACTTCTCTGAGCCTCAGTTGCCTCATTTGTTAAGCAAGGACTAAATTTGAGGTCTGATTCAGCACAGTAGTCGAGGGGTGTTTGGAAATATAGTGGGGGTGATATTCTGGTTGACATGATGACTGAGTCGACCCAGAAATACTGAACATGGTGCATGTCACAGGACAAGCCCAGCCCAGGTCATAGAGCGTGCGGGAGCGGAGTTGGTAGCAGGACCACGATCTGTCCCCCTCAGTGTACACCCCTTCTCGGGGCGCCATGCCATCCATACTCTCAAGGATTATCCAGTGGTCAGCAAACTCGTTAGTCGACAGAGCCAAATATCAACAGTACAACGATTGAAATTTCTTTTGAGAGCCAAATTTTTTAAACTTAAACTATATGGGTAGGTATATTCCTTATCGAGGTAGAGCCCACACATGGTACTTTGTGGTAGAGCCACACTCAAGGGGCCAAAGAGCCGCATGTGGCTCATGAGCCGCGGTTTGCCGGCCAGGGATCTAGGCTGACATGCTCCCTGATTTTCACTCATTTGAAATAGGCTGGGTAAGGCAGTGAAAGTGCCTTTGATGGGAAAGCCATCTGCCAAGATCCTCACTCTGAAATCCTCAGACTGGGTACAGCAGGTCACCTCTAGTTATTGCTCTAAAACTACCTAGATTTTTAAAACATCCCCTAATTCCTATCAGGAAAGTCTTCTCATAGTTGAAGCTCAAATACTTAGCTAAAGCTCATAAAAATTAAAATTGTTATGTCACCTAGATCTAATTTCTCTAGGATCCAGCTAATTTGCCCAGCTACTGTATCTTGTTACACAAAGATATAAACCTTATTATGATCTTGGTTTTTAGAAGACTTAGAGCATTCTTCCAAAGCCTGAAGGGGATAATGCTAAAATGTTTTACAAGCAAATTATCAACCCATAGAAAATAAGCAGCTTGTGGGGAAAATAATAAGTGAGCCAAACAAAAAACGTTAAGTAAAATATCAAATAAACCATGTAAACAGCTAATCCTTTCTTCACTGGCAAAGCAGGGGTGCAGTACTGGCTGAGGGGTAAACTCCGGCCTCTTTAACCTGAGATGTATTGTAAATGAAAGAAGGAATTTTCAACTTTTGTCAATTAGATTGAAATGTCATCTCTGCCTCCTGTCTGTGTGTGGTGAAATTGTAATCTGGCTCCTCACAGTTATTTAACCCTAACCTGCCCTTAAGGCGTATATTTGGGTGGCTGAAGGCTACAGAAGGATGGCAAACCATCCCCAGAAAGATTCTGAGACCTAAATCTATGGTTCTCAAACCAGGCACTGAGGCACCGCAGGGGACCAAGGGGAGTTCACAGTGTGATTCAAAATACTTGACGTTTTCAAGCAAAGCATTGTGATTCCAGACATCTGTTGGACATCATGCAAACTACTAGCTCAAGGTAGTTCACATTGCAACATTAACTTGCGCTACATTCCTCCTGATGATATCACATCTTTGTGAAACTCCACTTTCAGCAGTTACTGATAAAAGGCAGCTGCTACTCAATGAAATGGCAGTGTCTAATCTGACTCCAAAGTTTTAGAAGCTGCGCTGCACCCAAGAGATGCACACATCCCATTAGTAAAGTATTGAATAATTGCGCTTATGAATAAGATAAAGCTATTTTTCTTTCCATTTATTGTCGTTGTGGTTGTGTTCCAAAAGCTACAAAGTTGTTAGGACACACTCATAAACTAGTGGACCTAACTACACTGCTCACAAAAATTAGGGGATATTTCAAAACGAATATGAAGCTATAAAATATCCCCTAATTTTTGTGAGCAATATACTTCATGAAAAAAAGATGTTAGCTATTTCACTTAGCCAGGGGGTGTTGGAAAAATTAATGAGACACTAACGGCATCATAAACTGAGAAGGTTAAACCTCTGACCAAAACATTTTGATCAAGCTCCACAATACGACGGGAATAGGAAAGTTTCTTTTCACAGAGCAGATATTTGGAAAGAGAGATCAGCTCCTAGGCCACCTCTCTGAGCAGTCACAGTGGCAACAACAGCTGCAGTGGCCCTGTAGGAGGGTCAGGACCACCAGGGCATCAGCTGCCAACATTGTGTTATTGGCCACTGCCACCCTTCTGGAGGGTCCAAATATGGGAGTGATCTGGAATGTTCCCAGCATCCCAGAAGACCCAGCTGCAGTGGACCGTACCGTGGGCTCCTGAGGGCAAGGAGCGCCACCTCCTCTCTCAGTCTCCAGCACCTCGTGCTGGCTGACTCATGGTTGATATCCAGTTAGCTACCTAATTAACCATCAAATAATTGAATTCTTTCAGTAACGTAAGACGGAAAAGGAAAAGGGAAGGAACAGTGAAGAGAGTTGTTGTCGTTTCTCCATTTTAGAATAATGTAAAATTTTACATAATATTCGTTAATACTGATCACAATTTTATTGCGCACCTACTATGTGCCAGGTACTTCATAAATATTAATCACAATTCTTACAACCCTAAAAAACACCATTCGGTCCATTTTCCAGATGCAGAAAGTGAAGGGCAGGGGGGATAATGAACTCATACTGACTCACGCGGCTAATGAGGAATAGAGCTCAGTTCCAGTGCGGAGTCTAGATCCCTGTGGAGCTAAACTGCCTCTCCTCCAGAGACACTCACGCAATGACCCCAACACCAAACTGCCCAATGACAGGAGGGGAGAATGGCCGTGGTCATACCCATGTGTGACTCTAACTTAAAGGAGAAATCCAGTAAAAAAGGAAGGCTTAGATAACACCTTCAGTCTGCTTTAGAAGGAAGAAAACTACATGAATACATCTTAGACACCAATGTGTTCACTGGTTATCACATTGGTCACTGTGAATATTTTCTTTTGTTTCCCAAACCAAAATGAGACAGTTGATAACTGGAAATCAAAAGTATAGTAAATTGAGTTACCAGGAAGTTATTTCTCTGGTGTACTTTTGACTTTTCCTAAAAATCAGTTATTTTCTTTCATTCGTTTACTTTTTTGTCTTAACTATCTCCCATGATTTTACTCAGGACAAATTTAGAGACCTTCTTCGAGGGGGGAAGGGATAGACTAGGAAAAGGGCTTGGAAGAAAGATAACTGTTTGAAATTAACTGAAGGCTTAAATCCTTTGCCCAACATTCTGCCACCTTCCTTTTCAAAGTGGCAGGTGGTTCCATTCATGACTCACTCACACACATTCATCAATCATTTATTCCACAAACATTTGTTGAGCACCTACTATGTGCCAGGCGTTGTGCTAGGTGCTGGGGATGTAAAGTTGTCCCACTAGGATCCAGTATCTTCAAGAAATCACAGGCTAGCTAATAAGCAAGCAAGAAAATCAAATGGCAATAACACCATTTACTAAGTGCCATAAATGGGGACGCTTACCCAGGGAAAAGGGGACCAGGAAGAAGGGATCACCTAAGCCAAGTCTTGGAGGATGAGTAGGAATTGGCCCAGCCAATGAGTCTGAAAGGACATCCCAGGGAGAAGAGACAGCAAAGGCCCGGACTCCGGGGACAGAGGGTCATGCCAGAGGCCACATGAGGTTCGGTATGGTTGGCACACCAGAGCACGGGTTACTGCAGAGATACTGGGATACCACTAATAGATTCTGAACCAGAAGCAACATGAGCGAAGATGCACTTTAGAAAGGCCGCTGCGACGGCACGGTGGAGGGGAGTAAAAGCAGGGAGATGAGTTCAAGAGGCACAGTAGTAGTCCAAGTGAAACGTGACACACAGGGTTCGAGCTAACCCTGAGACGGGGAGGAAGAGAAGTGGGGAAGTTTGGGAAGGGCTGGGCGCGGTGACGGCCCCTGACGACAGACCACAGAAGCATGTGAACGAAAGTAAGGAAGTCAGGGATGCCTTCTGGGTGTCTGGCTCTGGTAACTGGCTGGAAGGAAGAGGCCTGGGCTGGCGACCGGGGTGAGAGCTCGGCTGGGGACATGAGTGGAGGCTGCTGGTGTGATATACGGTAGAGATGGCCAGGAGTCTGCGACAGACTGAGCTGGGGGAACAAATTTGGAAGTCAGCAGTAAGTGGATGAAAGTTCACCATTTAGACCAGAAGAAACTACATACAGAATGGGAGAACAGGAGAATGGACCGCTAAGGGAGCGTCAGTGTGTAAGGGACAGGAAAAGGGCTAAACTGAGAACATCCAGAGAACTCGGAGAAAAAACCAGAAGAGCTTACTGTCACATTATATAAGCCAAGGGAAGTGAGTTTCAAGGACAATGGTCAAATTGTCAAATCCTAGAAAGAAGTCAGATCGCACCTGATATTCATAATATTCACAATCTGGCTTTGTAAGCACTAAATATAAGAGTTAAGATGACTTCAATCAAATTACAGTGAGCTGAACAATGACACTGAGACCAAAACACACAGCAAGAACTTTAGAGGAAGAAAAGTTCGGTGATCATATAACACAGAAACAACACAACCAGCCCGCACGTAATCAGCTCATCTGCACCCAGGCACAGTTCTCACTCCCACATTACGTCAAAACCCACATTAGGACGAGGTTACAGGTGTTTTATTTCACTTTGCTGCAATAAATCATCATAAAAGTCACATGTTACAAATCACATGATGGTACTTAAACTAATTTTAATTTAATCCTTTTTCTCCCCATCAAGACCTCTCTTTCTTGGCATTTATCTCACAGGCTTGGGACTATTTATATGTTTTATAAACTTAGAAGACACATTTACTGATACACGTAGCCCTGGCTGCAAGTTTCTATTATACTGTATATGAGATTTTGATTCTCCTTCAATTCTTTGGGAAATTCTCCCAATAGATTCCTTCCCTGTTTAAGTTAGTCTACTGATTTGTTTCTTGAAACCAAAACTCCTATTAAATAATATCTAACATTTTAATTTGCCAATCAAAAGAATTTTAAATATTAACTATCATTATATTCTAAGTAACAGATGCTTTAAATTTTAATACATAAGTAAAAACCCCAGAACTTCAAAGGAAAGGCATTTAAAGCAAATACTATATTACTTATTTGAAAACATCACCATATTTTTCTCAGTCCTCTGCAGATGACTGACACCTTCCCCAAAGACTGGATTCCAATCTACGAGTTAGCACTTGGTGACCACAAAATGCATTTAAAGTGTAAAACTTAGTAAGCCTCAAAATATGTCTGTTGAGTTGAAAATATGCAACTCTTTATTAAAACACTTCATGATAAATATTAACTAATATTTCTAATTACAGTACCATACCATTTTAAAGAACTCCGGAACAAAATTAAAGTATCAACTTGGATTGGGTTTTGTTTTTCTGGTAATCTTGACCGTATGATCGTGTTTGTAATGCTATGAAAATCGAAGTAATAACTGAGCTTCAAGTTTCCAGAAGGTTAAAATCCTTTCTTTTGTCTACCCTTCATCTCTAATTTTCATCCCCACTCTTCCTCAAACCCTTCCACACACTCCAGCAGGTCCTCACTCCCTCTTCCATCCCACTCTCCCCTCAAACCCTTCCACACGCTCCAGCACATCCTCACTCCCTCTTCCATCCCCACTCTCCCCTCAAACCCTTCCACACGCTCCAGCACATCCTTACTCCCTCTTCCATCCCCACTCTCCCCTCAAACCCTTCCACACGCTCCAGCACATCCTCACTCCCTCTTCCATCCCCACTCTCCCCTCAAACCCTTCCACACACTCCAGCACATCCTCGCTCCCTCTTCCATCCCCACTCTCCCCTCAAACCCTTCCACACGCTCCAGCACATCCTCGCTCCCTCTTCCATCCCACTCTCCCCTCAAACCCTTCCACACGCTCCAGCACATCCTGGCTCCCTCTTCCATCCCCACTCTCCCCTCAAACCCTTTCACATGCTCCAGCTCATCCTCGCTCCCCTTCCATCCCACTCTCCCCTCAAACCCTTCCACACGCTCCAGCTCATCCTCGCTCCCTCTTCCATCCCACTCTCCCCTCAAACCCTTCCACACGCTCCAGCACATCCTCGCTCCCCTCTTCCATCCCCACTCTCCCCTCAAACCCTTCCACACGCTCCAGCACATCCTCGCTCCCCTCTTCCATCCCCACTCTCCCCTCAAACCCTTCCACACGCTCCAGCACATCCTCACTCCCTCTTCCATCCCCACTCTCCCCTCAAACCCTTCCACACGCTCCAGCACGTCCTTGCTTCCCTCCTCAGCAAACATGTCCCTGGGCTGCCCAGAGTCAAGTTTCACTTGAAATTCTTCAGGAAAGTTATTATAGAGTGGGTCAGAACCTTTGGGTAAAAAGAGAACTGCTTCCTGAAGTGTCAGCTGAACATTTAAAAATTGTGTTCTTTCAAGCACCAGAGTGTAATTTACAGTTTTAGAGTCATGATTTTCCACATGAAAGGTCCATTAATGTGATGAAAAAAAAAAAGAAAGAAAGAAAGAAATGACTGAAGTAGCTGGCTCCTTATGAGCAATCAAATCAAACCCTGGAGTTTGTCATGCTCTCTGCCTGTGACAGAACAAACATTTCTGCTCTTAATCAGAAAAATAATTTTTAAGTGTCATACAAGTATTTCTGGATGAGCAATAAGATCCTGTTTGTTGAAGAAAAACAGGTGAGGAAAGAGGGCAATTTTGAATCAGATTTGAACTGCAAATATAGGCAAAATAAGAAAAGGAATAACAAGCTCTAAAATTCCAAAGATCTTATCAATGAAAACACAGCTCGTTTTTACTACATAATACATTTTAAAATAAAAAGTGATTTTAAAATCTGAGCAAATGAACAATAAAGCTCAGAAAAAGAAAAGTCCCCAAATCAAAGAAATTCTTTCCATTTTTTATTTTTTTATTTTTAATTTTTAAAAGTGTGAACCCTGAGAAAAAAAACACTTGCTGGCCCTGGCCGGTTGGCTCAGTGGTAGAGCGTCGGCCTGGCGTGGAGTCCCAGGTTCGATTCCTGGCCAGGGCACACAGGAGAAGCGCCCATCTGCTTCTCCACCCCTCTCCCTCTCATTCCTCTCTGTCTCTCTTCCCCTCCCGCAGCCGAGGCTCCATTGGAGCAGGGATGGCCCAGGCGCTGGGGATGGCTCCATGGCCTCTGCCTCAGGTGCTAGAGTGGCTCTGGTTGCAACAGAGCGATGTCCGGGATGGGCAGAGCATCACCCCCTGGTGGGTGTGCCGGGTGGATCCCCGTCGGGTGCATGCGGGAGTCTGTCTGACTGCCTCCCTGTTTCCAACTTCAGAAAAATACAAAAAACAAGAAAAAAGAAAAGAAAACACTTGCTAAGAAGGGCTCCTGGTGGCTAACTGGGCACAAATTTAAAAAACAAACAAAAGAAAGAGTTTAGTAGTCATTTCTATACAGGGGCCTTTCATGCAAACTACACTTCACAGAGAGGCCCTCATGGAACTGCCAGCCTGCACTGTGTCTCTGACATCTGAGCCAGCCCTTATAAAGGAGTTCCTTGGATCCTAAATCAACCAATAGGACTGAGGTTTTTCCCATCCAATTAGAGCTGCACAGCTCTGACCAACCAGAGGGGCCCTATTCTGACCAATCAGGACAATGCCTTTTGGACCAAACAAACTGTGGGAATCTGGAGTCCTCATTTGCATGAGGACAGACCAATAAGGGACCAGAGGCAGGGATTTCTGTCCATATAATCACCTCCCCTCTGGCTCCCAGAACACACTTTCCCTTCCCATCAAAGACTGAATGCTGCACCATCCCTGGCTGAGCTAAAACACCTAAGATGTTTCCCCAGAGCAGAGCTGATCAGACCATGAAGAGTAGAGTAGAGCTGTCTGGCTAGAGAGGAGCCTGGCCCCAGGGCTGCCTCATAGCTGTGCTGTTTTCACAGCCATTCTGTGTCAAAACTGAGCTGTTTTGCACTGAACAAAGCTTCATTCCTCACCAGACCCCAAAATGGGGGTTCCTGTTGGTGTTGAACTGGCACCAATGACCATTATTAATAAAAGAATTAATTATCTTTTCTAAAGCAAAGACTTTGGCTGACTTTCTGTTATTTTTAACTACAGTAGAATACACACAACATAAAATTTACCATCTGAACAATTTTTATGTATGCATTTCAGTAGTGTTAAGTACATGCACGTTGTTGTGCAACCAATCTCCGGAACTTTTCATCTTGCAAAACTGAAACTCTTTACCAACTAAACCACTCCATCCTACCCTCAGCCCATAGCAACCACCATTCTACTCTCTCTCTGTGACTATGACTACCACCTCATATAAGTGGAATCATACAGCATTTTGTCTTTTTTGTGACTGGCTTATTTCACTTTAGCATAATGTACTCAAGATTCATCTATGTTGTAGCGTGTGTCAAATTTCCTTCCGTTTAAGGGGAATACTCTTCAGTTGTATGCACAAACACGTTTTGTTTATCCACTCATCTATCAACAGACACTTGGCTTGCTTCCAACCTTCTTTGACATATTTTTTAAGTATTTAAGCAGGCACTGGTGTTGGAGCCAGACCACTCGGGTTCAACTCCCTCCCCTCCATGGTAGCACAGAAAATACAAATGTTAAAAAGAAAAAAGGTAGAGTAAACATGATGTACTCAGCAAGTCAAAATACCAACACTGTTAGGTTCGGAAGAGGGTTGCAGATACCAGAAATTTATTCAAACATTCATTTTTCAATATGAATATGAACACAGTCTAGACACTGAAAATGCAGAGACAGTGTCTCCTTTGACGGCAGTGACGATCAAAAGACAGACATCTAACAGGTAAACAACTGTAAATAACGGGGGAAATAAGGTGAGAGAAGGGCACGATGGCCCCGCCCACCCTAGGCGGGGCTCTAGAAAGGCTTTCCAGAGCTGAGTCCTGGGGGAGGAACAGCGTTGGAGGGCACAGAGCAAAGAGAAGGCACTGCAGAGAGGGGACCGCAGAACACGATGCCGGCGTGAGAGGGTGAAGCACAGGCTGAGAGGCAAGACACGAGCTTGATGAAAAGGGAAGCTCAATAAGCAGGGCCCCAAAACAGAAAAGACAATAAAAAAAAAAGGCCTAATTAAATGTCAATCAATAGGGAGAAATGAAAACCCACTGGTAGTTCAGGCATCACAGGCTATGCACTCTGGTGCCAGGGAGAATTTCCTGACCCCTGGCTGGAGTACCCTCCATTGCTGAAAACAAATGATGGCCCAGGAGTATACACTGAAATTGTAGCAGCAAAGGCTGAAACTCATTAAAAGTATACAGACCTTATGTCACACCTCATTCCATTACATTGAAAGACTTCCAAAGTCTGAAACATGGCCAAAAGGGCCCACTTTAAAAAATTCAGAGTGATCTACTCAAGTCTCTGCTTTTTCCAACTATGAGCAACTTGCCCAGTTACTACATTATAGTTTTATATTAGTATTTACTTACAATACCTGCTTCATTCCAAAAAAAAAACAAAAACAAAAAAAAGATAGAATCTGCTAGTGTTTTATGTTATCTGGAGTTGTATCTCAGGGGCTCACAGAACTGCAAAGACCTACAAGGTTCTTGTCTGCAAAGAGAGTTTCTATTCCCCAGAAACTACACAAGAGACTGACTAGACCATGAAGAGAAGAAGAGAGAGAGATCTGCACCCTGCTCCTAGATGAGGCCAGGAGACTCATGCAAACAGTAATGACAATGCAATGACATGAGCCAGTACAGAAGAATGTGGGAAGGGCTAAGGGAATAAGAGGAGGCCTCTTCATTCCTTTATTCACTTTTCCACTCACTCACCCATTGCTTCCCTTCTTCAGTGCTTCACAGGCGCCAGGAGCTGTTTCCAAGCGTTGGGGATGCCTGCATAGGAACGCTCCACAGAGGGCTGCCGAAGGAGCAGTGTGAGGTCCCCGGGCGGGGGGTGGGAAGGAAGAAAGTATTCCAGGTAGAAAGAAGAGTGTGGAGACCAACACAGCACCCAGCAGTCTCGGTGAGCAGGGGAGGGCCAGGCAGGAGAGGGATGCAAGGGGCAGTCCTGGGAGGGTAGGGCCAGGAGTGCAGGTCGCAAGACAGCAGCTCCTTCTCCCTCGACAGAAGGCCAGGAATCAAGGAAGTGTGGAATGTGGGTACATTTCCAGACAGAGGGGACAGGAAATACAGCACCAGGGAATAGGGCAGGGTAAAAACATGGTGAGTGGCAATTCCCTGAGAAGGAACCGTGGGGGAACAAGCTCTGTGAAGGATGCATACAGAACACCAGGATATCTGTACTGAAAACCTTTTATGGCCTTAATGCTAGTAAATATTTGAATCAAACCTCTCCTTGCTTGCATTCCATAGCCACCAGGCACTGGTATGGATTTTCTGCCCACCAGAGGAGAAAGAAACAACCCGACCACAATCTTTTCGCAGATTCTCATTGGTTTCTCGCAGGTCTGCTGAAGGTCCGCACTCTGAGTCTGTCAAGGACTCAGGCCAATAAGGAGCAATTCCTGGAAAACTGACTTTCCCAAGCTGACACTGCCCAGGTGGAGACTTGGCTCCCTGGTACCATCCTGCGTGCCTGTCCAGGGATCCACAGCACCGTGACTGCCACTGCACCCACCCTGGGATGTCTGACTCGGCCATTTTGCCCTGCCTCCCCAAGCATTCCTTGTTTTGCTACCCTAAAAGCTTCATATTAGAGAACAAACACCTTATAACTTTGCATTGGCCCAAGTAGATCTCAATCAGCCTTTGATCGCTTCTCTATTTTGTAAAGTTTACTTCGGCGCTTTCCTATGGTTTTATCTCAAGGTTTTAATAATTATGGTCTACACTGTGTTCTAATAACACTGTGCCAGACTGCACCATCCAAGTTGTCCACAAAAACATCAAATGTCACAGACCCGAGGTCAGGACAATTCCATATGCCCCTCAAGTTGGTCCTGAGTCACTCAGGCCTCTTAGCCACTTTCTACTCAGAAAATAGTTTATGAAAAATTATGGCCCTGGCCAGTCAGCTCAGTGGTAGAGCTTTGGCCTGGCGTGTAGAAGTCCAGGGATTGATTCCTGGCCAGGGCATACAAGAGAAGCAACCATCTGCTTCTCCACCCCTCCCCTTATCTCTCTTTTCCCCTCCTGCAGCCATGGCTCCAATGATTTGAGCGCATTAGCCTCAGGTGCTGAGAATGGCTCCATGGCCTCACCTCAGGTGCTAAAATAAAATAGCTCAGTTGCCAAGTAACAAAGCAGCGGCTCCAGATGGGCAGAGCATCACCCGCCTTGCCGGGCGGATCCAAGTCGGGGCACATGTGGGAGTCTGTCTCTCTGCCTCCCTGTCTCTCACTTAATAAAAAGAAAAAGAAAAATTATTCTTTAGTGTTTTTCTGTGTTATTAACTTTTGAGCAAGATTGTTTTCATTTTCTCTAATTAGTAACTCAGACACGATCTCTTTTAAGCTTCTCATACTCTACTGTTTTAGTACAAAGCAATTCATTAATACAAAATCAAATGTTTTCACTCCTTCTTTAATTGTAATCAGTGTAACAAAAGTAAAAACAAAAAACACAAAATCACGAACAAAACCTCTATAGAAACGTGTTATATGAAGAGGAAGGGCGAAGAGGTTTCGTGATATGTATACACTGAGCATAGTTCACCTATTCTCATTATGATGTCTACTGACTGACTAATTTCTAAAGAAAACTAAAAATGGTTTGCTCTGCTGAAGATAGGAACCACATATATAACTTCCTATTTCATACTGTTGCATTGCAACATTAACGATGTCCCTAAGGCTCTTGTTTTTTTTTCTTTTTGTTTTTAAGTTTAGTCTTGCCAGATGTAATAAAATATCTTACTGCAGAGAAACACAAAATTACTGGTTATAAGAGCAGAACTAAAACAACGTTCCAGAGATTTACATTTGTCCCCAGACTAAAATCAACCGTGTAATCCCCAGGGTACCAGTCTCCAAGAGTTCTAGAAAGTATATCCCTAAGATGTTAGAAGTTAAAAAGGAAGCTCATTCTTCAATTTCCTAAGCCATTTTATTTAAAAAATTATTTTATAGCATAGTCAAAATTACAGTGCCCATCTGATTATAGGCTAAATATTTGAGAAAGCTTAAGATTCTGTCACAACTTTCCAAAAGGAGAACAAATGTTCCTATTCAACAGCTTTTTTTAAAATGAATCATGTAGTTCTTTTAAATACATTATTGGTTGAAGTCATTTGCCACTTTGGGAAGAGATAAATTCTGAAGAAGTTGGTTAAGTCAAATGTAGATTACAGGCGCTGCAAAGTGAGTAGAAGGATTCAAAGCAGCCAAGTAATTGTATTACTTTGAAAAAGTATTCATATCTTAAAATAATAATTTGCTATTAATCAAAGTATTGGAAGTAAATGAAATTAACACATTTCAAACATAGCCAGAATACTGAGTTCAAGTCAAACCATACAAAGCGTCGTTGCGTAAGTAATTTAGGGTTAACGGGCTCACTTACCTGGAAGTACCAGACAAGAAGATTATGGGTGGGACTCCATCCTCCCTCCACTAGGCACAAATACCTTGGCTTCTCTCCTTGAAATGGAAAGGACTCTAAAACATAAAATAAAATAAAAATAGGAGGTCGCCCCTGTGAATTTCCATATCTTAACTGTGGGTACTATTACAAAATGGTAAAACTGTCCATCATTTAGGATCTAAAATACAATTCATCCACAATATCCCCCCAAAAAGCAGAATGGTATTTCCCCTCCCTATTTTAATGGGTAAAATACAAAACATTTGTTTAAAAAAAAAAACAACTCACATAATCAAGGTTTAATAAATAGTGAGAGAGCCATGAAGAAAGGTGTGTAAAAAGCAAAGCAGAGTCATATTTACTTGATAAAGAAAAAAAGGAAAAGAAAAAAAAAAAAACAAGCAAACCTCGCCATTAAGAACCGTGCCTGCTGCCCACACGCTGCGTCCTAACTCGCCGCTGCTCTGCCGGCCGGGGCTGGAGCAGCGGAGGCCACCGGGCTGCCAGGTTGGGGCCAGGAGTCGAAGTGCTGCCCCCCTCTGCAAGGACCGTGTTCAGCGTCACCACTTTTTTTTTTTTTTGATGGTCCTATGGAATGAAATGTTTAAAAAAAAAAATAGCGAATCTTCCTGGAAGTTTTCCCCGAGGGAAGGAAAAGGTTCACACGTCTCGGCAGAGTCGGAGGACGGCAGGAAAGCCCAGGTCCCCTGGCCGCCTGCAGCGCCGCCCCACCCCGCCCGCCTGCCCGCCCGCCCGCCCGGAGCAGCCAGGAGCCCGCGCTCCCTGCACGGTGGGTGCACGAGCGCGGGACCCGGCCCCAACCCGCCTGCCTAGCGCTCCCCGCTGGTCTTCCCAGCCGAGCCAGGCAGGCGAGACTCAGCCAGGCTCCCCCCGCACCATCCCTGCCTTGGAGGAATTCCACTGGAGGACACAGATGTATCAAGGAAGATAAAAGCAGATGGAAAAGAGATAACAAGCCAAACACTCTGGCAGCAAAAGCAAAGAGAATATCCTGCAAAGGGACTAAGCCCTCCTGTTAAGCGTTAATAATGCTATCTTCAATTAATTAATGCAGAGTCGTCTTTCCCAAGAGTTTTCATGATTCTGTCTCATCTGTCTTTGTAATTCAAGCAACAGCAAAAAAAGTAAAAAGTACTATGGTTCCTGTTTTACATGCCGGAATAAGAAGGGAGCAGGATGGTGACATCAGACCAAAGGACAGACTCAAACCATTCAGGGCTGCATCCACCAGCCCCTTTCTCCGTGGGGACAGCCTTCGGGTGACTAAGGCTGATCTGCCTCATTTTTGTGTCTTCCTTCACCTCAGTTTGAAGGTTTTCTCTGAAGCATTGACATGAGTGTTCAATGTCAAGAAGAAGGAGGTTGATCACTATCAAGGTGTGGAGCCTGTCTGTAGTATCCACATACTGGCATGGGCACACTGGGGGCTTCCCGTTGGAGCAGGCTGGGCAGGTGGCTCCCTGGGCTGCAGGCGGGGCCCTCCACAGGCTGCAGCCCTGCCTCCTTTGGCTCCGCTCTCACAATGCGCACTTCCGTCCCTGCCTGCCTAATTAATCTATGTCTAAATGGAATTGCAGTTGGCAGAAAGGCAGCAATGCCAAAGTGGAATAATCACTTGGACCCGGATCTGAGTTGTTTTCCAACCTTGACAACAAATAATGTTACTCCAGAGCCCGCAGGCCAAGAGTTGAAATGAGTTTATAATTTGGCTTTTCATCTCATATTCTTATTCTCAACCACTTAAGGTTTCTTCTCTGTCTTTTAGCATGCAGGGGGCAGCTTGGGAGACTCCATCACCAACATGCTGTTTCTTGATATTCTTAATAAATTCTTTGCCATCTAAATAAAAAGGGGGGAAATCCCCATTATTCAAAACCACTCTTGTTTTAATAATGAAAGTAAGTAGACTGTCAGCTCATACCTCCACGTGATCACTAATGATCTAATTTGTTCCTCTCACTCCAGCAACTTGAAGAGAAATGTTTAGTTTTTTCATCCGCACACCATAGTTTACATTCATCCAGCCCCTAACAGCCGGGTCCCCGGAGTGCCAAACTGCGGGTTAAGAGCCACAAGATGGCTCAGTTCCTCCCTCTTTTCCTAATATAGAACTTATTAACACACTGATCCTTGGCTCTGGGAAGTGCATTGTCTCCTTAGCAGTTATACACTTCATGTTCTCCAAGAAGGTAGTCATCCCCAGCTAGAAATGGAAAAGGAAAGAGACAGGAAGGCAGAACCACTGACAAGACTCCCTAGAGATCACTGTGGGAGGGGAATCAGCAGCATGGAAAATTACTGAAGGTGAACCACAGGTACGTGTTACCACGCACACATCTCCCCACTAGAGCAAAGGGAAGGAACCTCAACTGCACACCTATAACGTCCCATACTCTGCTAGCTGCATTACATATGAACTCATTTGACCCCCCCACAACAATGCTATGGATACGTGCATTAATATTCTCATTTTACAAATGGGAAAGTGAGGCTCAAGGTTGTTAGGAAATCTTCCCGACCAGTACATGGAAGAGCCAGAATTTTTCTGACTTCAAAAGCTAAGCTCTAGGCCCTGGCTGGTTGGCTCAGTGGTAGAGCATCGGCCTGGCGTGCAGAAGTCCTGGGTTCGATTCCCGGCCAGGGCACACAGGAGAAGCGCCCATCTGCTTCTCCACCCCTCCCCCTCTCCTTCCTCTCTGTCTCTCTCTTCCCCTCCCACAGCAAGGCTCCATTGGAGCAAGGATGGCCTGGGCACTGGGGATGGCTCCTTGGCCTCTGCCCCGGGCGCTGGGGTGGCTCTAGTTGCAACAGAGTGATGCCCCGGAGGGGCAGAGCATCGCCCCCTGGTGGGCAGAGCGTTGCCCCTGGTGGGCGTGCCGGGTGGATCCCGGTCGGGCACATGTGGGAGTCTGTCTGACTGTCTCTCCCCGTTTCCAGCTTCAGAAAAATACAAAAAAGGAAGAAAAAAAAAAAAGCTAAGCTCTAAAAAGAAAAAGGAAAGCAAGCCTTTAATTTTTCTATTATGCAACATTGCTTTATCTGCAAGTTCTAGTTCTCATGAATGATTCTCTACCAGAGGTGGGTACTAGCTGTGTTAAAGTGCTAACCTAGCAGAGACTGCTACTGAGGCCGTGGGAACATAGACCCTCCCCGACCTCCTGAATCCCTCATCCTTCACGAGAAATCACAGCGACAAAAGCACACTCTTGGAAAAGTCTTCCTATCAAATAAACAGACAATAAGAATATGCTAAAATTGAAAGCTAAATCCAGAAAAGCAACTGCAAGTACACAGAGTAGATATATACATAGTACCTCACTTTGTCCAATTCAGAAAACAGTGCTCAATAGCATTTCTTCAATCTAAATATTTGTATCCAGGTCTGATGTACCCTTTCCTGTCATCGGATGCCCAGTGTGTTCTCGATAGTACGGCACAGAGAGCGAGGATTATAGAGGACCTTCTGAGATGGCTTCATGATGTGTAGTTATAGCAACAAGTGGGCAAGAGAAAGCAACACGTGCTCGAAAGTGGCTGGGGGAGTGTCCAAGGAGACAGCGCATACTTGGGTTTTGGAAACATACCGATGGGGATTCTAAAGGTCGGGAAGTCTGCCCCACAGCACCCCCACAGTAACAGAATCTGACACACATCCATTAGCAGTACTCCATAAATAAGGCAGCTTTTCACCATGCTACAAGGAGACTCCCAAAAACCAACTATGGAAAAGAGCAGCTGAAAATGAGGACACTGTGATCAAGAATATTTTAACAATCTAGGAACCGATTCTACTAGATGTACAATTAACAAGGGAAAGTTCCCAGCGTTTTCACGTCCAAAGGAGTACAAACACACAATTGGTCCAATGGTGCGATAGTACCCATCCACATGCCTTATAAGTCCCAACGTTTCCTCAACTTTCATAACTGTAAATCTTTAAATCTTTACTCCACCTAAACCATATGTCAGATATTGTTTCCTGAAATGTGAAAAATAAGAAGAGAAGGCTGAAAAGCCCTTTCATCATCAGCGTGCCTAAAATAACAAAAAGCACTAAGAGATTAGATACGTGTCTGCCAACTAAAGCTGCCTAGAGAGATTTTTCTCTGTCCATATGTGGATAATAACATATATGTTTTTAAACTTTGATGGTAATGCTTTTTATTTGTATAAATCAATAGAGTCCTCTATGTTCTAGTACTTGAAGACACAGCAGGATGAGGGTCAGGAACTGTGCAACCAACTTCTAAAATTATATTTCTCAAGAATGTGTTTCAGAAAAGAAAGTGCCCTCAGATGCTACAAGTTATAAATCACATGCTACTGTCTTCTTGACCACGTTCCTTTCACTTTAAATAGTTTTACTGGAAAATGGTAGGCTTTAGGGCACAACTGACTTTAAAAGTCTTGAGTTCTCTCCCCGAAATGTTGTTCTCTATTATTCTATGAAATGAAGCACAGGACCCTCTGTGTCCTGGTCTCATGTGTACAGAAGCAAACTAAAGGAGACAGTATCTCTTTCTTATTCTTAATCCTAATCACTAGTATTTTCTTCACTTCAACTTTTCACTCTGATAAATAGGGATAATCTCAAGTACTATTAGCAAACAAAATAATCTTACTAAATTATTTAAAGTCTCTTTTAAAATATGTCGGTTTATTACCATCTACAAGGGTATCAAAGAGTATTTTCTATATACTTCAAAGATTTATCAGGTGCCTCCCAAACTAGGTAATGGGCTCCCTATGAGTTTCCTTTTTTTTTTTCTTTTTTTTTTTTTTTGTATTTTTCTGAAGCTGGAAACAGGGAGAGACAGTCTGACAGACTCCCGCATGCACCCGACCGGGATCCACCCGGCACGCCCACCAGGGGGCAACGCTCTGCCCACCAGGGGGTGATGCTCTGCCCCTCCGGGGGGTCGCTCTGCCGAGACCAGAGCCACTCTAGCACCTGGGGCAGTGGCCAAGGAGCCATCCCCAGCGCCTGGGCCATCTTTGCTCCAATGGAGCCTCGGCTGCAGGAGGGGAAGAGAGAGACAGAGAGGAAGGAGGGGGGGTGGAGAAGCAAATGGGCACCTCTCCTATGTGCCCTGGCCGGGAATTGAACCCGGGTCCCCCACACGCCAGGCCGACGCTCTACCGCTGAGCCAACCGGCCAAGGCCGTGAGTTTCCTTTTTCAACCATCTTGACATTATCAACATGGGAACAACTAACATAATGAAAAATGAAATGACTCACATGCTAAATAGAGATACAAATATTATGCTGCTAGAACACAAAGAAAGGCAGTTTAATTTGGATCAGAGAGGATCAGAGTAATATCTAGTCTCTGGGAAAGGAACTAAATTGCTCCATTTGCCATTGGCTGTGAGACCAATAACCCAGTCTTACTCCTAAATCAGTTAAGATACAGATAGATGGCTGATGGACCTCCATATAAGAGCTCTGTTTCGCGGTACTCAGTCTGCAGCATCCTAGTTATTGTATTCCTCTGCAACTGTTCATTTCATGATACCCTCTTCCACTAAATTCTTCTGGGCCAGCCCTGCCCCTATCAGACTGCAGCTGCTCAACACATGTTAGGTACCATCACAGATGCTAATGAGGCATGAACAGTGTTTCGGAGAGATCTGCTACACTTAATCCTGTGCGGAACAAGGGATTGGGTTTTCATCTGTTATAGACCGCGTCCCCTTGAAATTCGTACGCTGAAATTCTAGACCCAATGTGATGACATTTGGAGGTAGGATCTTTGGGATCTAATTAGGTCATGAGGGTGGAGCCCTTATAAGAGGCCAGAGGGCTAGCTAGTTCTTTCTTCACCATGTGAGGATACAAAGAAATGTCAGCTGCCCACAGCCCAGAAGAGGGCTCTCACCAGAACCCAACCGTGCTGACACCAGGATTTTAAACTTCCAGTCTCCAGAACTGTGAGAAATAAATGTGTGCTGTGGACCAGCCACGTAGTTTATGGTGTTATGTTATCGCAGCTTGAGCTAAGACATCATTTTAAATGCTTTACTACAAGACTCTAAACAAGTTTAAAACTTCTGAGTCTCCATTTCTAGGCCTGAAAAATAAAGTGATTTCAGTAAAAGAGGATATCTTTACCTGCTGCTGCCCCCACCCTGCACGGAGAATCCCTGTGTATAGGAAGACACGGTACAGGTGAAAACAGGCTGCCCAGACAAATGATGAAGACACGAGAGCGTTTAGACTTAGATAATCAGACTAGGGAGGGGGAAATTAAAAACAGTACAAGCTCTTCTGACACATGGCTGGCTGGTAGAATCAAACAAGCACAACACTCCATTCAGCAAAGTAAGCTCACTCCCAAAGAAGACACATGCTCAATAAGAATAGCTCAGCAAGGCCCTGGCCGGTTGGCTCAGCGGTCGAGCGTCGGCCTGGCGTGCAGGGGACCCGAGTTCGATTCCTGGCCAGGGCACATAGGAGAGGCACCCATTTGCTTCTCCACTCCCCCCCTCCTTCCTCTCTGTCTCTCTCTTCCCCTCCCGCAGCCAAGGCTCCATTGGAGCAAAGATGGCCCGGGCGCTGGGGATGGCTCCTTGGCCGCTGCCCCAGGCGCTGGAGTGGCTCTGGTCTCGGCAGAGCGACACCCTGGAGAGGCAGAGCATCGCCCCCTGGTGGGCAGAGCGTCGCCCCTGGTGGGCGTGCCGGGTGGATCCCAGTCGGGTGCATGCGGGAGTCTGTCTGACTGTCTCTCCCCGTTTCCAACTTCAGAAAAAAAAAATACAGAAAAAAAAAAAGAATAGCTCAGCAAGAATATAACGTCCCAGGCAACAGGGACCTTTACATGGGGCCGCTCGGGAAGAACAAATAATATATTCCAACACCCGGCACACCAACAGACCAGCCCCAACAGCAGCAGAGAGGTAGCAACATGGAGAGGGCAAACAAGTGTGTGGTTCATAAATCCCAGGTCTAGTCCCAGGTCTGTCATGAGTTATTATTTGACCTCGGGCAAGTCACCTGCACCATAAAAGTGTGGGTCAAATAATCTCCAAGTTACCTTCCAGTACAGAAACTGTACTTACTTTTTACTACTCTCCATAAAAACCTATCTGCTACTAGAATCCATGTGGCATCTTTAAGGTCAGTACATACATCTCCATCAGGGGCTCGGATTTTCAATTCCTGTGTTCCCAGGCTTCTCAGGCAGAGTGCTCTCAGGACAACTGCCCAGAACACAAGTCTGAGACGCAGAATGGGCAACGTGTGCCTTCTCTGGCTTCTTTATGCTTCCCTCTGGCTAAATGCTACCCTCTCTACTGCCAAGTCTCCGTGTCCCCGTGCTCCTGGCACTGAGGCTTGATCTAGAGTATACTTAGGGCTGGTGACACAGTGATAGATGAAGAAATTAAATCTTTTGCAAAATATGAATGGGTATTTCGAATGGGAATTTTTATCTCCTTCCTTCCCGGATGCAGGATTGTCAATAGTTGAGAGATACTATGATGTTGGCAAAAAAGTCATTACAAAAATGGACTTGCCTCCCAAATGATCTCTCATTATCTTGCAAATGTATTACTTTTGCTGTATCAATTTTTTAATTTATTTCATGTTATGCTCCAGCTGCAAGAGAATTGAGAACATACTGTCCACGTTTTCAAAAAAAGACTGTTAACATTAACAGAATCAATATTTCACCATGAAGATGAGAACTATTTGTAAATATTTACTTAACGGAATTTATTAAGTTAGTTCATAGGGTTAGGCCAATGGAAGGATGCTTGCTTTATACTGAAAGTCATCAAGACGAGAAAATTTTAATCTCAACATTCATATAAATACATAGGAATACTGCTTGTAGACACCATTTTTAAAAAACATGCATACAGAATGTAAATGAGTGTTAATCTCAGGAAATCTATAATTGCTACATACTATTCACTATGTATACTGAATAACAATGAAATGGGGTTGGAGAACAGGAAACATAGATATTTAATCAATATTTTTAAATATTTAAAATTTATTTTCACTTTCTACCATGGTCAGATAAGCAAAATAGGGGTAAAGAGTGAACAAGTGTTGATGGAAGGGTAGAAGGCAGATAAATGGTGATGGAAGGAGACTTGACTTGGGCTGGTGAGCACACAATACAATGCATTAAGGTGGAACAGGAACAACAATGGCCAGAAATCAATAGACTCGGTTTTGACCCAGACTGTAAACTTGGGCAAGCCATTTCTCCTAGAGTCTATTTCCTCTTTGGTAAAATTAAGGGTTTGGACTAATCAAATTCTAAGACTCCTTTCAATTCTGTGATTCAATAATTTTCCATGACCCCAAACATATTTCAGATTCAAAGCTTCCTCTATCCCCTGAAACACCTAAATGCCCTTTCAACACACACCCCTAGCAAATTCCTTCATTATTTCCCAGAGGGATTCTATTCCCAAGGGCCAGCCCTACAGGAAGGCCGAGGCAAAGGAGGAAGGCTGCTCAGCCAGGGCCCACCATGTTCTCCCCAGCACTCGGACAATCTTTTTCACTCTAAAAACACTGAAGAGTTGATCTGGACTTTCAGGTGATAAAAAGCAGGCACCCCACCACCCAGCAGCTCATTCCACTGTCCCTGGGAAGCTCTGACATCTGAGATGATCCAAAGTACTTTCTATGCTGTGGCTGCCAGTACCAGGCTCCACTTGTCCCCTCCTGTTGGTGCTCTAAAGTGGCTGTTCTCTCTTTGCATTAAAAACACGTCATTTTCTCTTTTTAAATGATGGATGAATTTTTTGACCCATCAGACATAAAAAATAAGAGCAACTAAATGAGGCAATTGTAAACCACTTCGGCATCCATAAAACCTTCTTCATTATCACAAAAGAAAAGGAAAAGAAGGCAGCTGGAAAAAAAGGTAACCAAGAGGCGACTTGACATCTTTAAGAATAACTGTTCTTTTTACCTTTTGCAAAAAGAAAGGAAGGAAAGAAGAAAGGGAGGGAGGGGAGGGGAGGGGAGGGGAGGGGAGGGGAGGGGAGGGGAGGGGAGGGAAGGGAAGGGAAGGGAAGGGAAGGGAAGGGAAGGGAAGGGAAGGGAAGGGAAGGGAAGGGAAGGGAAGGGAAGGGAAGGGAAGGGAAGGGAAGGGAAGGGAAGGGAAGGGAGGGGAAGGGAAAAAACCCCTTATAAACACAGACAACAGTATGGTGATTATTGGGGGGGAGGTAGGGAAGGGTAAAGGGGGATAAATGGTGATAAAAGGAGACTTGACTTGGGGTGGTGAACACAGAATATACAGACGATGTGTTATAGAATTGTACACTGAAACCCATATAATTTTATGAACCAATGTCACTCCCAATAAATTCAATAAAACAAAAATTCTTTATAATTTAAAGAAAGGAACAACTTCTCGTGAATTTTCATCTCTGTGTTTTGGGGTTTTAGCGGACTCTTTCTGAGATAAGCATTTCTCAAGTGCAATAACTACTTGCAAAATGCATTGGTGAGGCAAATTTAAAAATATGTAAAACAAATATAATGTCTATTTTTCTATAACTCTACCTAGTGATCTGGACTGTTTTTGTTTTTTTAAGAGATTTATTTTATTATATATTTTTAGATTTTTTATTTATTTACTCACTTTTAGAGAGAGAGAGAGAACAGAAAGAAGAGCAGGAAGCATCAACTCCCATATGTGCCTTGACCAGGCAAGCCCAGGGTTTTGAACCAGTGACCTTAGCATCCCAGGTGGATGTTTCATCCACTGCACCACCACAGGTCAGGCCTGCACTGTGTTTAGTCTACATTTTAAACAATATTTTCATAGACACCCTGTTCTATCTCAGAATATGTAATTATTGTTTCTACTTTATTTCTTTTGACTAATAGTAATCGTTACACTACAATAGTTCCTCCTTATCCGTAGTTTGCTTTCCTCGGTTTCAGTTTCCCGTGGTCATCCTTGGTCTGAAATAAACAATTTATAGGATTTAAACTGTGTGCCATTCTGAGTAGTATAATGAAATCCTGACATGTCCTGGGACGTGAACACCCCTCGCCCCAGCGTATCTACACTGCATATGCTCCTCGTCCCCCTTAGTCACTTAGCAGCCATCTCGGTTATCAGACTGACCATGTGGTATCACAGTGCTGTGTTCAGGTGTCCCTCATCTTACTAAAGAATGGCCCCAAAGCCATCCACGTAACTTTTATTACAGTATATTGTCATAACTGCTCTATTTTTTTTTTAAAGGCTAAGTTGTTTTTGTTTGTTTTTTTAAATTTTTATTTATTCATTTTAGAGAGGAGAGAGAGAGAGACAGAGAGAGAGGAGAGAGAGACAGGGGGGAGGAGCTGGAAGCATCAACTCCCATATGTGCCTTGACCAGGCAAGCCCAGGGTTTCGAACCGGCGACCTCAGCATTTCCAGGTCGACGCTTTATCCACTGCGCCACCACAGGTCAGGCAACTGCTCTATTTTTTATCACTATTGTTGTTACTGTTGTTAATCTCTTACTGTGCCTAATTTATAAATTAAATTTTCTCATAGGTACGTATGTATAGAAAAGTACATGGCATGCATACGGTTCTGTATTAGCCATGGTTTTAGCTGTTCACTGGAGGTCTTGGAAAGTGTGCCCTGTGGATAAGGGGGGATTACTGTATAATAAGCCAAAAATTAAAATATAGATCATCCCTTTCCCACATAAAGCCAGAAATTCACATAATTTCAGAGATTTACAAAATTCATTTCTTGCCTTTGTCACTGCACAGACATAGGTTTTATTTTTGCTCAAAATCTCCATATATCTGTCATTCTAAATAGAGCAGGATTCCATTGTATTGCTGAATGGTTTAATTAGCCACCTTTCAGCTAGTTGTTTCCACACATTATTATAATGCACTCAAGCATTTTTATTTTTTTAAGTTTTTAAATGTGTTGATTGATTTTAGAGAAAGAAGAGAGAAGGGAAGGAGGAGAGGGAGAAGGAGAGGGAGAGGAATGGAGAGGGAGAGGAATGGAGAGGGAGAAGGAGAGGGAGAGGAATGGAGAGGGAGAAGGAGAGGGAGAGGAATGGAGAGAGAGAAGGAAACATCGATCCGTTGCTCCACTTATCTCTGCACTTACTGGCTGATTCTCGTGTGTGCCCCGCCCCCGGCTGGAACTGCAGCCTCGGCCTATGAGGACAGCGCTCCAGCCCCCTGAGCTGCCCGGCCAGAGCACACACGAGCATTGTTAAATACATAACTTTTGTTTTTCCTTTTTGATCTATTCCCTCAGACTAAAATCTGAAAAAATGGGATTAACGGTTTGAAGACCATGATCAGGTGGGTGATTTTTATTATAAATCGCCAAGTGGCTCTCTAAAAGAGGTATTACCAAGCTGTAATGTCACCAGGAAAATATCAGCCTACCTTTTTCTTCATAATCTAACACTGGGCTTTCTAGGTTCTATTTATTTTGGGGTGATTTCAAAAGAATGATGTAAAGTCCTTTAGTTCTTTGACTCTGTCATATGGTTTTTTTAATACCAGCTCGCTGCTTCTTTTGAAAAATACGTATTGATCACCTACCACATGCCAGGTGCTTTATGTGCCGCATAACTCATCCAATGCCCTGACTGCCTCATAAAGTAGAAACTACAAATTGTATTTTTACTAAGGAAACTGAGTCTCAGAAAGTTAAAGAATGTGCACAAGCATCCAAAGCTAATATCTGGTGTTGTCAGGGTTCAAAATCCCTATCTACTTCCTGTGGGTTCTCCACTGCATGGTCCCGCCTAATAATCACAATCTTTAAATATCTTGCCACTTGTTCTTCTCTTCTTAAACATCTTAACAGGTTTTCTTTTCTTTTCTTTTCTTCTTCTTCTTGTTTGTTTAGTTTTCCTATTTATTTAGGTATAAAATACACAAGTAACGTGATTAAGTACCCTCATCTTAAAGGTACAGCCCAGTGAATTTTTACATCCCATACACAACGTAAACACCACATGGATTAAGCTATAGAATCTTTTGTCTGCTTAGTATCTTTTTATTTCTTTCCTTTTTAAATGTGGATTGGTTTTGTGCTTCTCATTCTATAATCTATGGGGCCTGGTACTGATGCTATCTATACAAATAGGTCCTCAATAAACTGTTTAATTATAGAAAGTCAAAATTAGAAGTGACCTCAGAGACCATGTGTTCCCACCTCTGAAACTTCCTCCAGATGTGGAAAGGGAAGCCCAGAAGGAAAGTGACTTAACAAGTTCTAACAACTCAGAGCTATCTCTGCCACACCATGCCGCCCTCACCCACCACTGGCTGGCTGCTCTCTGCCCCTTGTGGTAAGTACAGAGTAAGGGGTGACAAAGAAGGCAGGGTAGGTAACAGAGAACGAGGGTGAAGATGTTTTTATTGTCATCGTTACTTACATCAGTCTTGAAATAAACAAAGGGTCAGAGTGGTGGGAGAAGGCTCATTAAATTGGCCTTACTGTAAAATACGACTGTATTTTTTACCTTAAAGTATACACCTGAAATAAAATGAATGTTTCCCTTTAGCATAGTCTACTCACGAAGAGCACCATTGCTTGTGACTTCTTTTTGAATGCTTCCTTTTAAATGAACTTTTATAGCTAATTTGAGTAAATCTAATAAACCAATTTTACTTTTAAAAACCACAAAATTAGCAATAACAGAATAAGAACTGGATGTGTGCATTTTAAATCACCATGAAAAAATAAAAATAATAATTCATATAACAAAGTCACAGAGAATGTGATTTGGATTTACAGAATGCATCAAATATGACGATAAAAGTGAATGGGTTATTAAACAAAGACAAAGCTCCTCAACATCTGACTATCTGCTGTTTACAAGACAGGCCTCAAACCAAGTGACTCAGAAATCTACAGTAAAAGGAAGGCCAAAATGCGTCTAGAAAACAGAAAGAATGCTGGGATGATGTATTTATAACAAACAAAGCAGCAAACAGACTGTGTGAAAAATCCCAACCTCACTAAAAATATGAAGGAATACTTGAACTTACCAAACTGACAAATCTATTTTAATTATAATATTTTTTATCATTGAGGGTATAGCCAAATAGACATAAATATACACTACTAATAAGACAATAAATAGGAAAATGGTCAGTACAGTATGGATGTATATGATGCGATAACATGTAACCACTAAAAGTCATGTTTTAAAAATTATTGAATGAATAGCAATGTGCTCAGTAAAAGAGGCAGGCTACAAGGCATACACAGTAGGACCTTGAATTATCTTACATAAAATATATATGTGAGATAGTTTTAAAATTAGAAAAAAAACACATCAAAATATTAGTGCAGTTAAATGAGGGGAGATCTTTAGTTACTTCTTTATGCCATTTTTCCCTATTTAGAAAAAGGAGGGCTGAGGTCCAAGATAAATGGAAAGATAGCAGGAGGAGACTTGGCTTCCTTAACCCTTGGAGTACTGAGGTTTTTTTATGCTCGCCGACCCCCAGGAGTGAGGGGTTTTTTTGTGCTGTTTTTTTTCAAAAAACGAAATTAGTTCCAGTTACAGTTCTATTAACTTAAAATCATGTCTGTTTGATAACCAATTTATGGAAACAAGAAGAATGTACATTTGTCTCTTTTTTTTTCCCCCATTTTCTCGAAGCTGGAAACAGGACGGCAGTCAGACAGACTCCCGCATGTGCCCGACCGGGATCCACCCAGCATGCCCACCAGGGGGTGATGCTCTGCCCCTCTGGGACGCTGCTCTGTTGCATCTAGAGCCATTTAGTGCCTGAGGCAGAGGCCACAGAGCCATCCCCAGCGCCTGGGCCATCCTTGCTCCAGTGGAGCCTCAGCTGCGGGAGGGGAAGAGAGAGAGAGAGAGGAAGGAGAGGGGGAGGGGTGGAGAAGCAGATGGGCACTTCTCCTGTGTGGCCCGGCCGGGAATCGAACCCGGGACTCCTGCACTCCAGGCCAACGCTCTACCACTGCATTTGTCTTTTTTTTAATGTTGCCTTACACGTTTTTCAAATAAATCGATTGTACTCTGGATGGTCAGGAGGCATGAGGACGTACAGCTTGTTCGTAGGACTCAAAGGGTTAAGTGAACTTAGGCATCCAGATATTCCGACACAAACTCCATCCCAGGGCACTGACAAGAGTCGGCAGATAAAAGAGTTTGGTATTAGATGAGAATTCTGAACCTTCTATCACCTTCAGGTTCTAAAACCCAGTGATTTTTGGTGTTTTCTTCCAAGGGCTGATTAACGTTTCAGTGGGTTATACTGAATTTTTTTTTATTCTTTGCTCTCCAAATGATATATACTACTTTTTTAAACAGAGTAAGGAAATTCATCAATAAATAGACAAAACAATAACACAGTTCAATCACCCACTCTGTTCATAAATCTGTCCTACAAAACACAGACTTACCAACGTTAAGAAAAAAAAAAAAGAACGTGCAATTGCTCAAGGAGAATGCTGAACAAGAAGTTCCAAAAATATTTTAAGCGAAGACAGTCTCACGGGAATAGCCTCCCCAAGTATCTTCATTGAGTTACTCCGCATCCATTTTGTTGTAGATATTTTGACATGTTAGGGTACCTTAAAATAAAATTCCACTGATCTATGTTAACATGTCATTTGTTCAACAATTTGGAGGAAGAATAGATAAGCTTTTAAGAGAGAGACTCAAGACATTATAATCCTGTATAGTTAAAATGAGATTTGTCCTAGCTATCATAATTAGAAAATAATCAGATCCTAGATCTTTTGGAAAGTTCTCTATCTTTGCACAATATATACAAAAAAAAACCACTATAATACAAAGGGTTTTCGAGTGTGATTATAAAGTTCGTATCCATCGACCTAAATGAACCTTAGCCATTATGGTGTTCCACTCCCGTCTCCTAGAAACCACAGTGCAGAGAAGTGAACAGAGCGGCCCAAGCTTTTAGCTGGCAGACTTTCCTAGCACAGCTGCCTCTCTCATCTCTTCTGAATTTTCCTTCCTGCTGGATTTACATAATGCAGCTATCTCCACCATCCATTTCCTTTCACGCTGAACTTTTTACCCCGAAGGAGGAAAGAAAGAGAAATTTTTAGCGAGGTGGAGGGCAGATGACTGAACAGACAAATCTCTCATCTTTCATTCATCCAACAGAAATGTCTTGAGTGCCTCCAGGGTGTCCAGTTCTATGATGGGGCTAAGGCCCCCGCCCTCAGCTCACAGATGATCTGCTCCCCAATCATCCACAATTTGGACAGCTAGGGGGTGTGAGGAAGGCACTTGCTGGGCTCTGTGGGAGCGGAGGGACAGAGCATCTAATCAGATTGGGCTAATCAGACTCATTCCTGAAATTCAAGTAGGAGTGCGGATGAGGGAAGAAATGGGAGATGGGAAAAGAGCATTCTAGGCAGGCGATCCATGGAAGAAGCACAGATAGGTGGGAGCGGAGCAGCTTGGGACCTGCAAGGAGCACAGTGCAGCTGGAATCCAGATGCTTACGGGAAAGTGGAAGCAGGCGAGGTGAGCGCGAAGGCTGAGGACCTCTACTGGGTGACGGAATCGTGTCCTGAGGGCAACAAAGCCACCAAAGGAATTTAAGCAAGAGATTGAAATGGTCATATTTTTTAAAATGCTCATTGTTAGGCCATGACGAGGCTGAGCTGGAAAGGTGAAGACCCCAGGTGTGGAACCAACCAGAACATTCCAGCAGTTACCCAACTGAGGACTGATGGCTAGTACCAGGCGAGGGACAGGTTTAAGAAATACTGCGATCTGCAATCCAGACTTGGTGATCATTTTCACAGTAAGGGAAAGGGAGGAATCTATTCAAAGTTTCAAGTTCTTCTTTTTCACAAAATACTTTGAATCAGTTGCACATTTATGTCACAATCATAAAAATGGCCCCATCCTCAGACTTTAAATTTCAAGAAATGCTGACCTCATTCTGACAATCAAAAGGGAAGCAGAGGCCAGTGAGTTACTTGAGAAACAGAGAAGACACAGACTGTTGACAAGTCAGAATAGAACAGTGGTTATGATGCCAGCTGCACTTGGGTTCCAGTCCCAGTCTGGCCACTTGAAACCTTGGGCAAGCTATTCTCCTTAAATCTCAGTCTTTCATTTCTAAAATGAGGATACTGATGAGACCCACCAAGGGGGGTTAATCAGGAAGCTGAAATTACAAAATGAGGTATCTGATACAGTAAGTAGTCATTAAATGGTCACATTATATAGTACAGAGTACTTCCTAGGGCTGGAAAAGAATCTTTTCATTTAAAATATTAGCTTTCATTGTTAAACTATCCTGAGTTCTGGGTGTTGAGCAAGAAAGAGAGCATCAATCCCTTGGTAGGTACAGGCTGATTCAAAGCTACTGTCAGATGCTAGTCTCAGTTTTAAGCAGGGTCCTCACATGGGGACTCCCACACCGAAAATCTGTCAGAAGAACTATGGAATTAAAGCTTAAAAGATGATCACACAGTAACAAAAATCTTTTAGGCAAAAGGAGAGGAATTATCTATCTTGTATTCTGAATTGATAAGCAGAGAAACTCAATACTATGAAAAAAAAAGTTGTAAAAATACTGTAAAAACCTTGAGGCTTTGGTAGTTTAGACAAAAGTGATGAAGAGAAAATTAGTTCTGGTTATAGGAAAACCCTAGTAGAAGAAAGAAATGTATAAAAGAGCAATTGTTTTATTGAAGTCAGGAACATCTGTTAACTTTCATCCTAGGACTCTTAAGTCAGTAGATACAATACGCTTTTACTGTCATTTCAAAGGGATGAGGTCAGTGGTATTCTGGCAAATGTTTAACAACCAGCTCTTCCAGGAAAATATTGTGTGCATATCTACACAATTTTACAAATAAAAATAAAACATACACTATTCTTTATGAAAACTTCCACATAGCTGATTCATTCACTAATTTTTGCCAAATTATTATACTAATAGAAAATCTATGGTTGCAAATGACCAATGAGTGTAGTTCTAACACAAATGCTTGATATTTTATTTTACATTAAGAGGAAGACAGCACATCACTTGCTTATCAATAGCTAGAGTGATTTTTTTTTTTTTTTGCTATCAGATAATTGTTTTTGAATATTAGAAGAATATGTCCACAGCTTTTTGTGCTACTCAGGTTGTAATGCCACAGACAGGAGAAACTATTAAGTTTAATCGGCAATTGTCTTCATTTTCTTAGATCTAGAAAACAAAACAATAAATCACATCCTGATGTATTGTCAATACTCCCATGAAGTACATAGTCCAACATGGCCAACTGCAAGCTGCAATATACAGTGTTTGGAAGAAACACACAGTAGCACTGCTATACAGTATTTCCACCATACACGTACTTCAGTGTTGCACATATACAAACATCTTGATTCCTTCATCCAGGTCATTGGTAAAAATGTGCCCCTTTTTGGCGAACTTGACACAAACATGGTGGTTGTTTTACTGTTTAGGAATCGTATGTATCCATGTTTGGATGCTGAGATGTTTGTAATTCCAAGGATTATCTTTATTATACTTGGCAACCATTCCAAGACATGACCTCACTCAGTGATGTACTTGAGCCAGCTCATATTGGCTCACAAGAGATCATTATTAAATGTTTAGAAATTCTGCAAGCTGGTTGTTAAATACAACCATTACCAAAAATAAATTATGTAAATTTATAATTACATTTAAAATTTAAAAATGAAAATAAAGATTCAAGATTCATCACTTCTTATTGATCTTACTGTATTTTACTGTTATCTATGCTCTTGGAGTTATTCAAAATACATGGAAATAGCAGCATATCAATTCAGGAGGAGTGTAAACTAAAGGGGTAGAGCAGGAGGGAAAAACAGGAGGGGGAGAACTAAAGTGTTCTAAGGTCCCTGTATTGTCCAGGAAATGGTAAAAGTACTAATTAGCCTTTAGTAAATCAAACATGAATGTTGTACCCTTTTTAAGGTAACCACTAAAAGAATATGTAACAAGCTAATTTTAAAAAAATGAAAGCTTTAAAACGTTTAATTGAAAATAAGGCGAGAAAGGAGAGAAAATGCACATGAACACGTGGGACAAAGCAAAATCAAACAGTGAGATGGTAGATGTTTTTGCCTTTAATGAAATCTATTTTAGTTTCAGACTAAATGATCCAATTAAAAGACAAATACTGACAAAGATATACAATAAAATTTAACTACGCTGCTTTTAAGAGACATATTTTAAACATAAGAAGAATGTTTGACAGTAATAGGATTTAAAAATATATATATATATATCATGCAAACACTAAGAGCTATGTTAATCAAAGTAGACTTTAAGGGAAAAACCACTGTCACCACCTAATATAAAAATTCTTCTAGCCTGACCAGGCAGTGGCGCAGTGGATAGAGCGTCGGACTGGGATGCAGAGGACCCAAGTTCAAGACCCCGAGGTCGCCAGCTTGAGCGTGGGCTCATTTGGTTTGAGCAAAGCTCACCAGCTTGGACCCAAGGTCGCTGGCTCAAGTAAGGGGTTACTTGGTCTGCTGTAGGCCCACGGTCAAGGCATATATGAGAAAGCAATCAATGAACTAAGGTGCCACAATGAAAAACTGATGATTGATGCTTCTCATCTCTCTCCGTTCCTATCTGTCTGTCCCTATCTATCCCTCTCTCTGACTCTCTCTCTGACTCTATTAAAAAAAATTCTTCTGTATTTTGTATGCATCTATTAATATGGCCTCAAAATATTTAAAGCAAAAAGTGAAGGAAACTAAAGGGAGAAGTAATCATAAGCAATGATCTACAATCACAATGAGATTTTAATATACCTCTCTCAGGAGTTAATAGAATACACAGAAGAAAAAAAAATCATTTTTCCTACCCTTTTATACTTTTAACCTATTTATAGTCTCACTTTAAGAAATGTCTATTTTAAGCAGCATGAAGTTGGTCTGACCCATTTTTGAAGTGAACAATACCATTAACACTCTTAAACTCTACCCAACAACTAACTGTAGCCTATGCATCATTTTTAGGAGCCTAGAGAATCTGTATAGCAAATGACTACATGCTGGGCCAGAAAGGATGTCTCAACAAATTTACAAAGGTTGAAATTACATTGAGTGGATTACCTAATCATAGTAGCCAGAAATCAGTAACAGAACACACTGGAAGATCTCCAGGTATTTGGATATTAACCAATAAATCTTTAAATAATTCATCAATTAAAAAAAAACTACTTAGAACTAAATGATAACGAAAATATGAATCCTTCCAGAGGGAAACCTCTAAGCAAGAAGGGTCTTTTCATCCACCCACTAAAAGTGGTGGCTCTCTGCTCCTCCTCAATGACGTGCTGTCCAGAGATATCAGCCATTTGTATTTAATGGACCATAAACTGAGTCTATGCATAAGAAGAGGCCTTCGCTCCATTTCAGATCCAGGAGGTCATTTGAGGCAAATGGTTAAATATCTTGGATCTAGAACTTGGGCAGCCACCCCATAGAATACAATAATCTTCTATTTCTTTTTTTTTTTTTTTTTTTCTGAAGCTGGAAACAGGGAGAGACAGTCAGACAGACTCCCGCATGCGCCCGACCGGGATCCACCTGGCACGCCCACCAGGGGCGACGCTCTGCCCACCAGGGGGCGATGCTCTGCCCCTCTGGGGCGTCGCTCTGCCGAGACCAGAGCCACTCCAGCGCCTGGGGCAGAGGCCAAGGAGCCATCCCCAGCGCCCGGACCATCTTTGCTCCAATGGAGCCTTGGCTGCGGGAGGGGAAGAGAGAGACAGAGAGGAAGGAGGGCGGGTGGAGAAGCAAATGGGCACTTCTCCTATGTGCCCTGGCCGGGAATCGAACCCGGGTCCCCCACATGCCAGGCGGACGCTCTACCACTGAGCTACCCGGCCAGGGCCAATAATCTTCTATTTCACAGTGAGAAATGATGTAGTTAATTATGTGCTACAGACCCTTGTCTTCCCCTCCAATACCCAGCATGTAGTCAATTGCTATCACTCTCCCACTGGGAGAATAGCCACCCCCATCTAGACTATTTGAACCACCTCATGTCGGTGCTCTGCGGATGCTACTCTGGTTCCTGATGGCCCTGATATCCTAAGGAGACTATTATCTCAACATGGGATCTGCCCTGTGATATTGGAAATTACATCTATACACAAATCATACATAAAAACCACAGATACGCAAAAGCCACAAAAATATTCTGGCTTGAAAGATGACTTTTTTATTCACAAATGAAGATCTTTCTACTGAATTGCCTGCATGCTTTGTAAAACATTTACTGTAGCTCATATAAATCATAAAATTTTTAGATTATAATAATAAATATAATGTTCAAAACATAATTTTAAGTTTTTAAACATCCGAGAGTATAATAATTGGCATAATTAACACTAAGTGCTGTAAGCTAGCCCCCAAAATCTCAACAAAAGTTGCGCTCTCTTTTGAATCACCATCTAATCTACTTTCCTCCAAACAGTGACTCAGGGAACCAGGCAGCGGCCAACCTCTTGCTTCCATGTCATCCTGGTATCACGCAGCTAGCAACAGAAGAGGAGCACACAGGGAGGTCAAATCAGATCTCTAACCTCTCAACCTGGAAGTGACACGCATAAGAATCAATAAATTTAAGAAAAGGGCATTGTGGCAAACTGAAAATCTTATAGATCAAGGAGCTACAAACCGTAAGCATTGGTCCTAGACCAAGTAACCTCCCGAGTGACCTCTGGAAGTCGCTTACCTTCATTGAATCTGTTTCAAAGAAAGATTACATTTTCTCCACTGAAAAATGTTAGAATCAGGCTAAGTAATCTCTTACTCCCTTTTGGTTCTATGATAATGTGAGAACAGCCTTTGTAAAACTGGAACAATTCTATATCCTAACTGCGGTGGTGGTTACACCTATCTAGACGTAATAAAATTTTGTAAAACGCTATTCACATTCCTGCAAACATACAGAAGAAAGGATAAAGCACTGATAAAATCTGAATAGGCTTTGTAGCTCACTTCATAGTGTTGTACCAATATCAATCTCCTGGTTTTGAAAAAGTATTATAATTATGGAAGATGTTTTCATTGGAGGGAGCTGGCAGAAGGGCAGAAGGGTGCTTTCTGCACTATTTTTTCAACCTCTTGTGGGTCTAAATGATTTGCAAATAAGAAGTTAAAAATAGCTAATATTTGTTAAGCAATCTCTATGTAGCCGTATTGTTCTGAGAACTATATGTGTTTATCTCCACATATTAAACACTTAAATCTTTGCAGTAGATACTGCATTCATCATATTTTACAGATGAGGAAACTGAGTTTCAGAAAAGTTAAGAAATTTGGGGGAGAACCCAGTTGGTAAATAATAGAGATGAGATTCAAACCCAGGAAGTCCAGTTCCAGAGCCCTCCGCCTTAGCCTCTCAGCAATACCTTCCGAGAAAACAAACAAACAAACAGAAAAGGGCAGGACAAAGAAAAGGTCAGAATAAAAGTACTGTAAACACTACACAGAAAAATAAAAGAACACAAAAACGCAAGGGAAAATGAACAAGGCATGCAAAGGCCGGAATGATGTTCAGAAGAGCACATCTTCCAGTTAGACTAGCGTTTTCCTAAAAGACGCTAGGAGGAGAAGCTGCAGAGAGGTGAAGAATGTTGTTTTTTTTATTTAATTTATTCAGACGATTAATTTTAACGGGGGACATTGATCAATTAGATAGAGTACATAGATTCAGAGAAAACGTCTCCAGGTCATTTAGACATTTGATTATGTTGTATACCCATCACCCAAAGTCATGTTGTCTTCCATCACCTTCTATTTAGTTTTCTTTGTGCCCCTCCCCTCCCCCCAACATTTCTTCTCTTCCCTTCCCTCCCCCTGGTAACGACCACACTCTTGTGCATGTCCATGAGTCTCATTTTTATATCCTACCTATGTATGGAATCATATAGTTCATAGTTTTTTCTGATTTACTTATTTCACTCAGTATAATGTTATCAAGGTCCATCCATGTTGTTGTAAATGATCTGATGTCATCATTTCTTATGGCTGAGTAGTATTGCATAGTATATATGTACCACCTCTTCTTTATTCAGTCATCTACTGAAGGGCTTTTTGGTTGTTTCCATGTCTTGGCCACTGTGAAAGAATGTTTTTAAAGGAATGGTAAGCAGCTCCTAGTAGGGCAGGTCAAAGCAACTGGGGTTATGTAATCTAGAGAAAATCAAGAAGTGGTTTAATTGCTATTTATGAAGGCTTTTGAGAGAGGATATAGGACAAATGAAAGGAGCCTTAAATTGGGGGGTGGGGTAAAGGGGTGGAGGGGTAGAGGGTTAGTTTGACATTAAAAAAATCTTTTCCCAACCATCTGAGGAGGGACAAAGCTAAAACACACTAGAGGGCAGTTGACTTTTCTGAGAAGGAAGAAACGAAACTGACAGCTCACTCTACTGAAAATTAAACCTGTGCCAGTGGTGCCACCTGCCTCACAAGCCCCAGCAAGGACACGTCCTACATATTACCTGCTTTAATCAGCTAGGTATAAAGTGGGCGCGGCCACCCAGCCCCATGTTACAGAGGAGGACACTGAGCTGCAGAGCGGTCTGCGGCTGCCCGGGTATGAACGTGGCGGCCACCCAGTCCCACGTTACAGAGGAGGACACTGAGCTGTAAAGCCACCTGCAGCTGCCCGGGTATGAACGTGGCGGCCACCCAGCCCCATGTTACAGAGGAGGACACTGAGCTGCAGAGCCACCTGCGGCTGCCCAGGTATAAACATGGCGGCCACCCAGCCCCATGTTACAGAGGAGGACACTGAGCTGCAGAGCCACCTGCAGCTGCCCGGGTATGAACGTGGCGGCCACCCAGCCCCACGTTACAGAGAAGGACACTGAGCTGCAGAGCCACCTGCGGCTGCCCAGGTATAAACATGGCGGCCACCCAGCCCCATGTTACAGAGGAGGACACTGAGCTGCAGAGCGGCCTGCGGCTGCCCGGGTATGAACGTGGCGGCCACCCAGCCCCATGTCACAGAGGAGGACACTGAGCTGCAGAGCGGCCTAAGGCTGCCCGGGTATGAACGTGGCGGCCACCCAGTCCCACGTTACAGAGGACACTGAGCTGCAGAGCGGCCTAAGGCTGCCCGGGTATGAACGTGGCGGCCACCCAGTCCCATGTCACAGAGGAGGACACTGAGCTGCAGAGCGGCCTAAGGCTGCCCGGGTATGAACGTGGGAGATTCAGACTCGGGTTCCTCCGCCTTCCCGACCCAGACCTTCCCACTCTCTTAAACACACACTTCTAAGCGTGGAGACTCAGGGACTCGGGGAGTCCCTGGCTGCTAGCATAAAACTAAGTCAAATAATCAATTATGGTCTCTTCCAGCTACAAAAATATCTATTCCTCAAAACGCAACTAACCTCTGATTTTACATCAGCTCTATCCCATTAGGATCTTCTTCTCGGAACTGAGCTTTCTCCGTAGGTTACCCTATGTCTCTAATTATTATTCTCCTCACAACCTCCCTGTGGAGTATGACAAATTGAATTAGAAGTAAAGAGAAAGAGTGGGCACAATGACTCCTATTTTACAGAAGAGAAACTGAGCTGCCCAGTAAGCCAGGCGTGGCATCAAAATTGTGTATGGATGGAAAGAGATTTGGGGGGCTAGGGAGTGCAACCTCCTGAAGATTTCAAGAGAAAACCAGTACAGCCCAGTGGAAGCCACCACGGCACAATGCCCAGCTGGAGGGACCCTCTCGCCCAGCCAGCAGGGGCCCACTGGCAGTCACTGGCTCCCCAGCCTCCGCCCCGAGCAGCTGGTCACACTGGCCAGGGTCAAGATGTCAGAACAGGCATGCCACTGAAGTTTCCCAGGTGTGTCCTGATGTGTGTGTGTTCCAATGAAACGTTATTTATGGACACTGACATGTGAATCTCCTATAATTTTTTGCTGATTTCTAAAAAATTGACAGACTTTATTTTTCAGAGAAGTTTTGGGTTTACAAAAAAAAATTGAGAAATACAGAGTTCCCTATATTCCCAACCATCCCCCTCAGTTTCCCCCATTTTTAACATCGTATACTGATGTGGTACACTCCTGACAAATGATGGATGGATGCGGATACATCATCAACCTTTTTTATCTCAAGGCATACAGACACTAATTACTAAAATTCCGAGGCATACCAAAATATATATCTTTTGCCAATATGACCAAAAAAAAAAAAAAAAAAAGTAGCCACAATTCTGATTCATTCACACCAGACAGCTATTGTTATGTTGGCTGCTGTCATTTTTTTATTTGACAATCTAGGAAAAGAAGTCAGTGCCCTCACTAAACAGTCAGGTATGTCATGCTTTAAAAATTCGTGTAGCACACTGATTGAAAATCGCCGTTATAAACTAAAGACAGTTTCTATGGGATCTGCCAAATGCAGAATGACATATATCCACCATTACAGTATCATACAGAATAGTTTCATTATTCTTTGAAAAATTCTGTAGGTTCTGCCTGTTCATCCCTCCCCAGCCCCGGCAACCACTGGTCTTTTTACTGTCTGCAGAGTTTTGCTTTCTCCAGAATATCATATAGTTAGAATCATACAGTACACATAGCTTTCTCAGACTGGCGTCTTTCACTTAGCGATATGCATTTAAGTGCTTCCATGTCTTTTCATGGCTTGATCTTATTTTTTACTTTTATCAATTTATTTTAATTTTATCAATGAACATTTCTGTAATAAACGTGAGCCACTATGTGAGTGAGGCTCATGACTGCTACGATTATGTTCACAAATTAAGGGACATTATGCTCACCCTGACTGATGTGAATAGTCAACCCTGTCAGTACCTTTGGGCACTTCATAAAGGTTGAGCTCTGAGCTTACTCGGAGCTACTTAAGAGACCAGGTCTGGTCTTGACCTTAAAGCCACCATCAAAAGCTGCACTGAGAGCGTCAGCCTGGCGTGCAGGGGACCCGGGTTCGATTCCCGGCCAGGGCACACAGGAGAGGCGCCCATTTGCTTCTCCACCCCCGCCCCCTCCTTCCTCTCTGTCTCTCTCTTCCCCTCCCGCAGCCAAGGCTCCATTGGAGCAAAGATGGCCCGGGCACTGGGGATGGCTCCTTGGCCTCTGCCCCAGGTGCTAGAGTGGCTCTGGTCGCGGCAGAGCGACGCCCCGGAGGGGCAGAGCATTGCCCCCTGGTGGGCAGAGCATCGCCCCCTGGTGGGCAGAGCGTCGCCCCTGGTGGGCGTGCCGGGTGGATCCCGGTCGGGCGCATGCGGGAGTCTGTCTGACTGTCTCTCCCCGTTTCCAGCTTCAGAAAAATACAAAAAAAAAAAAAAAGCTGCACTGAGAACTTCGTCTAGGCAGCTCGCTGTGACAAAATCCAGAGCCTGTCGCAAGCTGCCGGGGATCTGCTCAAGGTCTCTCTCATTCCTCAGAGGAACAGCGACGCACTTCGGTCCCCCTCTGTGTGCTCCCTGCACTTTGTCTTCGATCCTGCCTTCATTTTTGTTAATTAGTCAACTTTTTCTCTAGAGCAGTGCTGGGTTTACAGAAAAATAAATCAGAAGGTACAAGGAGTTCCCACATGCTGTCTCTCCTCATACATACACATTTGTTACAACTGAACCAATATTGATATATTATTAATAATACAGCCTGACCAGGCGGTGGCGCAGTGGATAGAGCGGCGGACTGGGATGTGGAAGGACCCGGGTTCGAGACCCCGAGGTCGCACCAGCTTGAGCACGGGCTCATCTGGCTTGAGCAAAGCTCACCAGCTTGGACCCAAGATCGCTGGCTCCAGCAAGGGGTTACTCGGTCTGCTGAAGGCCCGCGGTCAAGGCACATATGAGAAAGCAATCAATGAACAACTAAGATGTCGCAGCAAGAAACCAATGATTGATGCTTCTTATATCTCTCCTTTCCTGTCTGTCTGTCCCTATCTGTCCCTCTCTCTGACTCTCTCTCTGTCCCTGTAAATAAATAAATAAACAAATAATACATATAATATGATTAATAATTTTAAAAATAATATATTATATTAATATTAATAGAGTTCATTGGGTTTTCACAAATATGTAATGACATATATCCATCATGAGCTCATTTGTTTTTATCACTGATTAATACTCATAATACAGATACCCCACAGTTTATTTATCCCTTAACAATGGATGGATATTTTAGTTGTTTCCCATTTTTGGCAATTATGAATAAATACGCTATAAATATTTATGTGCAGTTTTTTGTGTAGAGATAATTGTCAATTCATTTAACTAAATACCTAGGAGCATGACTACTGGATCATATGGTGAGAAGGTTTAGCTTTTTAACAAACTGCAGTCTCAAAGTGACTGTGCTCTGCATTCCCACCAGCAGTGAGTGAGAGTTCCTGTTGATCCATATCCTTGCCGGTATTTGATGTTGTCCGTGTTTTAGAATCCATCCATTCTCACAGGTGTGTAGTGGTGGTATCTCGTTGTTTTAATCCAAGTGTATATCTCCTTAAAGCACACTGTTGAACTCTCCAAAGTAAAACAGCAAGTCATAATAAACTAAACTACATAATAAACTGCCAGGATTCAGCATGTGAATCTCAGAAATTACAGTTAACAAGAAGTCTTTGTTGAGAGAAAAAAAAAAATCTTCCAAACAATTCCTATTGTTGAAGACAGGGCTGACATTTCTAGGTACCTGAAATAGGCTGAGCTTGAAAATGCCAAAGCAATAACTGTCCCTTCATCATTCATAGACTAAAATAAACTTTCAAAGCCGTGAGAACACCTGAAGTATAGAGATAAAAATGGTCTTCTATTGGTCACTAGCCACATAAAGGCATTTTCTTTGATACTGGTGGGTTTGGCTGTGTTTAACAAAGTTCTTCTCAGATATAAACAAACACTGTGCACTCCTAAAATGCTCTGTACTATTTCTAAGACACTCAAAGTTGTGGGTAGGTTCGGGGAGGTGGGTCTGGGTTTTTTCCTTCTTCTATAGCTTATCCAGATGTTCTCTCACACTTTTCACGGAAACTGGAGCAACAGAATAATGGGAGGAAAGTTTGTGCTGTGTATTATTACACCTGTTATGGCTTGAATTTTCAAATAGTGAAAGTGATTTTCTTACTATGTTATTTCAAAGCAGCATTTCACACCTGCATGCTCATGATCTCTACAGAGTCAGGTAATAAAGTGCAAAAAAAAATCTTAAAGAGATATTGTTTAATTTCAGATTTTTTGCAAACAAGTGAACTAGCCATAGATATGGCTTTATGATTCTAAAACTTAACATAATCAAGAGTCACATAATACACCTACCTTGAAAATTATTAGCAAGTATCTTAGATGTTTAAATGGCCCATTTTATGGTCCCATTCTTAACGTGCAAGATATAATCATATAAAACAGGTGTTTCCTCCTCAACTATGGATGTACTGTTTATAGCTGGTCCTCAAAAGCCTTGGCAATAGTCCATAATTGGGTGGGAAATGGGCCTGAAAACTTCTCCAAACCAAATGGCAAAGCATTTAAAAGAAGAATTTTTAAAAAAGCATTTGTCAGGAACAGATATAACCTTTGTAATACCTTTTCTTTGTGTTTTTATCACTGCATTTTAGAAGGCACATTCAACTATTTCTGTTCTTAACCACTGGCTACACACAAGAATTGGTACTAGGAGTCCTCATATTTGATATGGCAACATCCTCTAGTATAAAAACCTTCAAATAAAACGCCAAAAACACCTGCACTTCAGTAGTGCTAAGAACATTCCCTGCATTATTCTGCTGCCAACCTGAGCAGAGTGACTAAGCATTCTGCTGAGAGAATTTTTTTAGAGGTAGTTTTGCAGCTAATAAAAATAAAATAGCATAACTTTTAAAAATTTTCCAGTGAGATACTTCTGGCCAGAAAACACTTGATTATCACTGATGAACTTAAGGTATCTTCAGCAGGTCAACCACACATTCTTACTAAGTGCGCTGCAAAGCCTCCAGCCGGGAGAGTTGCAGGTGTTTAGTACAGCAGCTGTAATCCATCTCTTTCCTTTTTCACCCCACAGTTTGATAAACATATTACTCCCACCTACACCAAAGATGGGACTTTTCTAGCATACTTAATTTTTTAAAATTTATTTATTGACTTTAGAGAGAGAGGAAAAGAGAGAGGGACAGACAGACAGAAACACTGATCTGTCCCTTTATGTGCCCTGACCAGGGACTAAACCCACAACCTTTGTGTACTGGGATGACGCTCTAACCAAACAAGCTATTCTGCCAGGGCTCTAGCATTCTTTATTGGGTAGAAATGTGTCCCCACAAAAGACATGCTGAAAACTGAACCCCCCAGTATCTAAGAATGTGTCCTTATTTGAAGATGCGGTCATACTGGAATAGGGTGGGTCCCTAATCCCATATGGCTGCAGTGCTTATAAGAAGATGATGTGGAGACATAGGGAGAGAACATAAATACAGCCGGAGATTGGAGGGATCAGCAGCAAGCCAAAAAAGGCCAAGTTTCAGCTACCACCGGACTCTAGGAATGGGAAGGAAGAACTCCCCCACATACACATGTTTCACAGACAGCACGGCCCTGCTGACACCTTTCAGACTTACAGATTTCAGATTTCTAACCTCCAGCTTTGTGAGACTATACATTTCTGTTGTTTATGTTTATTAATTCTAAAAATATTTTATTGCTTTTGTACATATAAAGTACAAAGACTTTTTGGTATAGATTGAATCAAAGACTTTTTGGTATAGATTGGCTGAAGACTTTTTGGTATAGATTGAATCACCCAGAATTCATATGTTGAAACCCTATTTGGAGATAGGGCCTTTGGAAAGTAATGAGTTAGATGAGCTTATGAGGGTGGGGTCCTCATAATGGGATTAGTGCCCTTATAGCAAGAGAAACCAGGGAACTTGCTGCCTCTCTCTCTCTCTTTCTCTCTCTCTCTCTCTCTCTCCCCCTCTCTCTCTGCCATGTGAGGGTGCCATAAAAAGATGAGTGTATAAACCAGGAAGAGCCCTCACCAGAAACCCACCATGCCCAGTATTTGTTACAGTGGCATGTGTTGACTAAGACAATTGTCATATAAATGAGAACACAATTTAATGAAATGACGAAAACACCTCATATACTCAGTAATAGTCATCAGATATCAATGAGGTGAGAACTCCTTCATTGGAAATTTAAGGCACGTTTAGTATAAGAAATGTCTATGATTGTATTTAGGTTTCTGTGTTCCTTTGCTTTCAATAAGAAATAAGGTCTGGTTATTTCATGTTTCACAGCACTGCCCTGTGCCCCCTGAGGTTGGCTATCAGAAGGAGAAAAGAAGAGGGAAGAGGACTCTCCTGTCTCCTCCTGAGCACACACTGGTTAAAAGCTCTGGCTGTGGCTGGCCACCTGCGACGGTCAGCACTGACTGCGCAAGGCCATGCACGTGAGAGCCAAGGGTCTGGGTGAATCGAGCGGGAAAGCTGCTTCTCGGTCCAGCTTCCCTGATGCTTACTTCTTGTCTGGAGGAGCCAAATATCTACTGCTCCTCCCCTCACTGGCCCCCACACGTCTCTTAATCTCCTTCCTCAGCTGACTGGGGCCGCTTCATAAAGGGATGGGAAGAAGGGAACAGATGTGAGGCATCCAGAGTGGAGCATTCAGGAAGTCTTCCCACCGCCCTCTTCATCTCTTACTTCTCTGCTCCTTTCAAGCTTTTGAGAAGGCTTCTCACACAATGTCTCCAATATCATGGTAGTATTCCTAGAAATGATATATAATAGATAAGAATCCCAGCTCTGACTAGATAGTTCGGTTTTTTAGAGCTTTGTCCCAAAGCGCAGAGGTTGCTAGTTCAATCCCCAGTCAGGGCACATACAGGAACAGATCAATGTTCCTATCTTTTCTCTCTCTCTCTCCCTTCCTTTGACTTATAAAATGAATAAAATTTTTAAAAAAGAAGATTTTTAAAGAAAGAGAAGAGGCCTGACCTGTGGTGGCGCAGTGGATAAAGCATCGACCTAGAAATGCTGAGGTCGCCGGTTCGAAACCCTGGGCTTGCCTGGTCAAGGCACATATGGGAGTTGATGCTTCCAGCTCCTCCCCCTTCTCTCTCTCTGTCTCTCCTCTCTCTCTCTCTCTCTCTGTCTCTCCCTCTCCTCTCTAAAGTGAATAAAGAAAGAGAAGAGAATCCCAGAAAAAAATAGCACTTTTAAAATCAGCAACAGTTGTGCATAGTTGGGGTCACTTCATAGAGAAGGGCTGACTTTTGTTCATATTCTATGTTTTGAAAAGTATTGACGGGTCACATAGAGACACAATTGGTTTATTATTTTTTATACACCTGGACAACACAACCCGTCTAGCCCAAATCAGCATTCACACACAGAAGTTGAGGTTCACTGCTGCCTAATATACACAGCCAACAGAGCTTTCCCCAGCTTCAGAGTCTTTTATAGCATCCTAGAATTTTCCATCCAACATAAATAGCTTGAGAGTCCTTCTTCTCAGAGGTATAATGAAGTTTTTTAACCTGATTATGTAATGCATCATTTTATACCATTTGAATATGGATGCTTTCATAAGCTAATCAGAAGCCTTGAGACAATGGTTTCAAATGTATCATTCATTAAAGAAAGCAATGACTTATATTGTGTCATCTATTTTCATTAAAATGTCTTCAGAAAACTGTTCTGACTTTAAAGGCTCTCTCTCCTAATTGATATGCAACCAAACCATCCTGTTCTTTTCCATGAAAAAACCTTTATTTTCTCAAGTTAGAGTTGGTAATTTTAGTATTTAGTAATGGCAGCAATCATTCTTTTTTATTTACCATATGCAGTTGGTAAGACTTTTATTTTACTGTTTTTCTTTCCACTTTAGAATAATGTGCTCTTTTTTGTATGATAATGTCATAAGCCTAATTTTCCCTTCTGTTAGGTCTTGATTATTCCCCCCAAAGGCTGATTTTTAAAATGAAAGCATTTAAAACAATGTTAGCAGCATGATTATGCGGTCACATGCATATACGGAAAAATAAGCCTACAGATACTGTTAATATTATTCCATGCAAATTAAGTCTAATGCAGCACATGTAAGCAGCTTCCCTTCAGGGCTGATCTAATTGTCAAACCAAGGCTGGCATTTTTAAAAGGTAGCAAGTAAGAAGGAGGGCACATAGTAGGGATCAGTTTGTCACTGCTGGTGCAGGAGTGACTTCTGAGTATCTTTCTCATCTGACATGGAACACTGCAGCCTAAGAATTATACTCATTTTATGAGAGTTTACTCTAAATTCACCTGACCAGTTTTTTTGTTGTTACTTTTTAACAAACATACTAGTACTGGTGCCTCTTAAAGACAGGAGCTGAAGTTGGCTGTGGGAACGGGTTAAACAGCTCCCTTTAAGGTTATCTGGAGCCAACTTGCAGGTTGAAAGCGACAATTCGTTTAACTGAAGCCAGAGGAGGGGTTACAGGAAGCGTCAGTTTCAGGAAGGCAGGAAGTGGCAGTGGATCAAGTCTAGCTGCTTGACAACCAAACTGTCGTTCCTTGAGACTAGACACTAAGGAAGATTTATGTCTAGCATCCTGGGTCCTAGCATATGCTGAAGCATCCTCTGCGTCTGAACTCCCTTCCTGCCTTTCAGCACAGTTGGCTCCACCTCACCCTCCAAGTCCCTGCTCACACGTCAGCTCCTATGAGGGGCCCACCTTGACCATCCCCAGCCCCAACTGCGATTGCAGAAGACAGAGCAGAAAAGGAGAGACAAGGTCACCCTTCAGGAAAGGGGAGCCTGAGACTGACAGAATGAGAGCCACACCCCATCAATGTCTATTCAGCCGAACCCTGGACCTACCCTGCTTCTTTCTGCCCTGGAAGTTTTCTGATCTCACTTGACTCTGTTCTAATCAATAATGGTTTTCAGCAGCATCAAATAGGCTGTCCCTCAGTAAAGGGAAAGAAACAGCAAGAATTGGAAAGGTAACAATAGAAAAAAGGAGTAATAAAAGGGAATGGGGTATTTGAAATGTATTTTATATTGTAACTGACTAAAACCTACATGCACAAAAGACTGACCCACCTGGAATTTTAAACAGTTTTAGGAGATTTTTGCAAGAAGTAATCACATAAATGGACTGGGGTGGGGGGTGCAGGCTAGAAAGGAATACCACTGAGTGGTTACTTCCCAAAGCTAAGAAATACAGTGTCGATTCACTGCTCACCACTAGCAACTAGCTGACCTAGGCCTCTGGAAAGATATTTTGTAAATTCAATAGATGATCATCTTTTTTATAGACCACAGTCTGATAGAAAAGTACATACAAAGACTAACACAACTTCCAAGGTCGGTTAAAACCACCACATATATCACTTGCCAAAGGCTTTTAATGCTCTAAATGTCTACATTCTGTGTCCTTTTTCTGATCTTTTATGTCTCACCAATAAATAGATGTGTCATGATGATCTATTCACTAATGAATCCTGCCTGTCTCTTAAGGACTCCGAAAAGGGGAAATCAGGAATAAGTGTAAACGTTTTCCGAGGCCCTCTAAAAGTACAAAGTTAAAGAGACCTGTTCTCCTGCAACAAAAACGTTCTGCTCAAATGAAATCTCATTTTCAAACCATCCAACTGCAGAGCAGTCAACAATAACGGGCTTTATGTCCAAACAGGAGAGGAGGAGAGAGGCATGACATGCCTGCCTTAGGTTAAGAAGGGTTAGATCTAAACAATGAGGGGTAAACATATCTATAAGAGGGGGCCTGAGAAAAATATGCCGGGTATTTTTTTTTTTAATTAATGGGAATTGTGCTCCCAAAGTCCCACAGAAACCTTTTTCTTTTCTAATCTGATTAGTCATCGCACTATGAACCACGGCCAGGAAGAAGTCCAAGAATTGTAAAAGTCTATGAATCACGTCTGAAGCAGTGCAGGGTGGGACTGACATAAATCAGGGGACCCCCAGTGACCCACATGTTCTGGCAGAACTGGGCTCCAGGGGTCCTGGGGAGGAGAGATGCATAGAAAACACCAAGCGGGGGAGATACTCGAACCAGGAGCCACATGCTGAGAACTACAATGTCACCCCAAGTTCCGGGAGTCAGGAGGTTGGGTCAAGTGACTGAACACATTTCCACAAAAGAGATCCCCTCTCCTCCCACAGCTGCGAAGGAGGAGGGCTGCTTTTCTTAACTAGGTCTTAGACAAGAGGTAACTGCTCTGACCCACTCCGTGCCACCATAAACAGATGGCAAAATATTAAAGCGTTTCCTGAACTGACAGTGAGATATTCATTAGCGTTACCTAGAAGTGTGTTCTATGGGCTACTCATTTTTAAAAGAACAGTTTTTAGAAACATATAATATAAAGAAGGGGGGAAGGCTGATTAGAAGGTGAAAGCTAATCAATTTGGTTGAAACCGAACATCATCTCCCTCTCATGAAATGCCTGAAAGAATAGACCCATGAAGTTAAGCTTTATATTGTAACATATATAAAGAGTATATTCTTCTGTAAGGAAAGCAACTAAATGTAGTAACATTATGGGGTGGGGATGGTTTTCTTGTAAGAATCTTGAAGCTAGTGACGTGAAAAAACCCGCAGAAGACCAATGCATAAAGCAGGTGCCGGCAGTAACACCATCAAACCTCTATACAGTGCTTCATGTCTCTCCAGGCGCTGTTTTATGCATTACTTTATAGTACTGTCAAAGTAATCATTATTCCTGCGTAAAGAAATCAGCCTAGAGAAGAGGCTGATTCGCTACATGTGAAAGAGAGTTATTAATGGAATTTACCCTGTAAAACCAGGTTCCCATACCCTTAATCTAATACTTTCATTATCCTCCCCCTCGTTAAGGGCAAGTTTTCTTCAAGAGAAAGTTAATTTCCGTAGTAATGGTAGTATCGTGCAGTGGTTGAGTATGGGCTTTGAAAACAAACAAATCTAAGATCCAGGCCTTGCTCTGTCATATATCAACTGATAACTTTAGATAAGTAACCTATCCTCTCTGGCCTCACTGTTATCATCTGTAATATGGGGATAATTGTATAATGGACCTACAATAGCCATTATCATTACACAGCAATTTCTGGTTTTCCTCCTCTTCCCAGCATATATAGAACACTGCATTTCTCACTCTCCTGCAGTGAGATGATGCCATGTGACTTGTTCTGACCAATGAAATGTGAGCAGATATATGGCCTATTACCTCCAGGTTTAGAGAATGAAAAGTCCGTGCATGACGTGCAGCCTCTCTCTCTTACCCAGCCTTAGGCTGGATGGCAAAATCATACTGAGATGAAAACAGCTTGGATCACTGAATCACCTCTTGGAGTGCGGCTGCCCAGACAACAATGGACTCTGCCCTGTTGATTGAAGCCACTGAAACTGTGGAGTTGTGACCACAGAATAACTTAACATAGGGTGACTGACACATTCCTCAAGATTTGTGGTGAAGATCAATGAAATTTAGAGGAAGTTCTTGATACAGTGCCTTGCACAATCACCAATTAATAAAAGTCAGCCAGCCCCATGATAGTGATTGTACAGCGATAAATGTAAGAACTAGGGTTGTACTTTCAAGACACCTAATTTATAGCCCATTTATTCCCTCAACAAATGTTTATTGAGAGTCTACAATATGCAAGACATTATGATAAAGCTGAATAGACAATGAAGAACAAGATAGACACTGTAGCTCATATAGCCCCAAGGAAAAAAATAAGCCTTTAAAAATTATCTAGATACCCCTTTCTGAGTAGTTTAGATACAATTCTCCATAAATATGTATGGATACATTCCAACGACTTGGAAAGGAATGAAGGCCTGACCTACCAAGGATCTGACGTTTGATAGCACCAATTAAAGAAGCTGCCAGGGCCTGACCAGGTGGTGGCGCAGTAGATGGAGCATTGGACTGGGACGCAGAGGACCTAGGTTAGAAACCCCGAGGTCACCAACTTGAGCACAGGCTCATCTGCTTCGAGCAAGGCTCACCAGCTTGAGCCCACAGTCGCTGGCTTGAGCAAGGGGTGACTCAATCTGCTGTGGCCCCCTGACCAAGGCACATATGAGAAAGCAATCAATGAACAATTAAGGTGCCGCAATGAAGAACTGATGCTTCTCATCTCTCTCCTGTCTGTCCCTATCTTTCCCTCTCTCTGTCTCTCTCTATGTCTCTGTCACACACACAAAAAATAAAAAATAAAGAAACTTCCAGGTCACAAGTCGGCCCACAGTCAGGACCGTAAACTATCCTGCCTACTTTTTTTTTAAAGAGAATATTTATTTATATATTTATTTACTTATTTATTCATTTTAGAGAGGAGAGAGAGAAAGAGAGAGAAAGGGGTGAGGAGCAGGAAGCATCAACTCCCATATGTGCCTTGACCAGACAAGTGCAGGGTTTTGAACCGGCAACCTCAGCATTCCAGGTCAACGCTTTATCCACAGGTCAGGCCTATCCTGCCTACTGATGACAGTGCTAATGTCCAATGCAGCTGGTGGAAGTGACCGAGATACACCAGTGAAAGATTTCTGATTTCTGATCAAAGACAACTGAGTGAGCAAACACAAGGTGCAGCAAAAGTAGGCTTACAGTTGGGAATATATAAAACAATTTATTATTGTATTATTGTTTATTAATTATTGTATTATTTTCCATATAGACAACTTCTATCACATCCTATAGCTCATGCCAGGCATGGCATCACTATAACAAGAAATATTTGTGTATCCAGCTCACTTTATGAAATATATATTTGTATTTATAAATATAAATACACATATAAATCTCCCAATATTTTAATCTTATTGTTTTCTCCTTGATTCTTGAAACTATACTTTTCTGAAGCAGGAAATTTCTCCAAAAGACTCCTTAGAGTTCAACTGCTAAAATTTCTTGACAGCACATCAAACTGCTGCTACACATGTTCTCAATGTAATAGCTTCGAGTCCCTAATACAGCCATATTTTTATTTACTGGGGTAAAATGATTACATCTGGAAAATATATATACTTGGACTCCAAACTCAAAATCAGTACCCCACTGCAACAGAACAGACACTATTAATTCTAAGCCGACTCCTGTAGAAGTTAACAATGGGGCACTATAGCATTTCTCAGTAGTCGATCCGCCACACTCAAATCTAATTTAAATTTCCAACAACTTTGCTTTAGAAGTTTTTCCACGAAATTTGGTCTTTGCCTGACTTGCCTGCTGTAAATTCTATTAACCAAACTCTGCAGGGCCTTACAATACCCTTGAATAATTCTACACATGCACGGTGAAATGATATGAAACCTCTAGCAAACACCTTATTATATTTCAGACAGTAAACTTATGAGCTTAAGACTTAAACTCTGGTTGTTTTTCCTTTCAGATTATCCAAAGGGCTGGACTCACTGCCTGGATAATTATATTTTCCAAGAAACAGGAGAGAAACCCTAAAGAAACTCTTTAGGCCCTGGCCGGTTGGCTCAGTGGTAGAGCATCAGCCTGGCGTGCAGGAGTCCCGGGTTCAATTCCCGGCCAGGGCACACAGAAGCAGCGCCCATCTGCTTCTCCACCCCTCCCCCTCTCCTTCCTCTCTGTCTCTCTCTTCCCTTCCTGCAGCCAAGGCTCCATTGGAGCAAAGTTGGCCCGGGCGCTGAGGATGGCTCTATGGCCTCTGCCTCGGGTGCTAGAATGGCTCTGATTGCAACAGAGCAATGCCCCAGATGGGCAGAGCATCGCCCTCTGGTGGGCATACCAGGTGGATCCCGGTCGGGCGCATGCAGGAGTCTGTCTGACTGCCTCCCCATTTCCAACTTCAGAAAAATACAAAAAGAAAAAAAAAAGAAAGAAACCCTTTAGCTTGGACCCGTCCAGTGAGACTCAGATCTCACTTGGCCCTCTCCTACCCTTTCTTCAACAACAAATGGAAACATCTGGAACAGAGGCCAAATCGGTGTCATTGTTCTGGTTCATCTCTATTAAGTCTCTCCTTCCTCAAGGTTTTCATGTCTCCCATCAGTATAGAATCTATGCACATTATCAGTAATGAGACCTGTCGATTCTGTCTAGCTGTTTATCCAACAATCGCTCTTTTCCTCTCACCTCCCAGGACCTTGCGAATGTCTCCAAGCTCTCTCAGGAAACCTCCACTGGACTGCTTCCTCAAGTCAGCCTGCTAGACACACACTCCATGTCCCATTCCCAGAGGAGTCTGGGCTTTTTCCAATAAGAATAGATGAAACTGTGAAAAATGACATAAGCGGGAAAAATGACATGGCTCCATTTTAAAATGGAGCCAAGGCAGGCATTCTAGAAGAACTGCTGGTACTTCTTGTTCCTTGAACCTTTGGAATATTTGAACTGGACAAAATAACCTTTGGCCTGGACTAACACCACGCTGCTTGAAGAACAGCTGTTTACAAAACTTACAGAAAAGCAGACATCCTGACCACCAGGACTGGTGACACAATCTTTCTGAAGACAGAATCAGTAATCATCCATGTATAGCTCAAGAATAACTCAACCTGTTAGCACCAATAGAAATTTCTTTCTTCTCATGTAATCATGACCCTCCCTTTTCTCATAAAAACTCCTTGCCTTCATCTTGTAAATGGGACACAGTTATTAGGTTTCTGCCTGAATCTGTGCTTCCAAAATTGCAATTCTATCTGATCCCAAATAAAGACTTGTAGCCTCTCATTTTGGCTTTTTATTTTTAGGTTAACAAGAATGAAGCAGATAGTAAAACGGATCACCACAAGTTAACAAAATGCCCTAATCTATTAAGAAGATGTCTACACAACAGTACCTGCTGCTAAGGTTTGGTGCACTTGGGGTCAACCTGGAGACTCTGTTTGGAGTCCTTCCGGTGTTGCGGCATGGGCAGTTGCCGACCTCACCAGCCCTCACGCAGGTCATTCCAGGTCATTACAGTGAGATGTTCCCATACACAGACATGATCTTTCATAAAGAATTACATTTTGTTCTTTGTCTTATAAGTTTCACAACACACATTCAAGGTATTTTTTTTAAACATATAAAGACATTTCTAAATTTAAGGAGAAAACAAGGGAAGAAACCAAACCTTCAAGCATTCACTCATCTCCTCACACAACGTGCTGAAGAGGTAGCAAGGGAATGAATGCTGTGACTCACAGTTCACGCGTGAACTCCACGTGGTGCCGCCGCTTGGCTTGCCAGTGTTTTGCTGTGCGGTGCCCTCAGCAAGCTTGATCTGTAAAGAGCCGGATAGTAACTATTTTAGGCTTTGTGGGCCACATAGGTTTCCATCATACGTTCTTGTTTGGTTTCTTTTACAACTCTTTAAAAGCGTAAGAAACATTCTCGCTTGAGAGCCAGCATCTGGCAGCATCTGGCCACCACTGGCCATTTGCAGGCTCTCGTCACACAGTTCTGCCCGGGAACATCTCTGGTGCTTAAACAGTGATGTGTGATAACCCCCTGAGCAGACAAAATTACATAGCAAACAAAATATAGAAAATGAAGAAGCTTTTGTTTCAAAGGAAAGATGCCTTTCTAGTTAAGAACTAAAAGAGCATACAGTCCTGCCTAAATCATTTTGTTGGTTTAATACAATTTCAGTAGAATTCCCAGAGCTGTCTGTGTTTCCTTTGGGTTTTTATTTTGTTGGTTTTTGCTTTAGGGCAGGAGGAGGGAAGTCAGGGGAGATAGAGGGTAAAGAATTTGGCAAAATGACTATAATTTATATTTTAAAACTTAAAGGTTAAAATAGGCAAGTTCTAGAGAATAACCCGTAAGAGGGAGAAATACAACCTCTCGAATAATAAAACATTACAAAGCTACAGTCAGTAATTAAGAGTGTGGTTCTAGGGTAAATAAGAAACAGATCAATAAAATAAAATAACATAGAAACAAACCCTGAGGTACATCAAACATGAATGCATGATGACGTGTGGCAGAAGTCTGTGCTGGCTTATTCAACAACAACAGTGCTGAGTCAACTAATTGCCTATGGGGGGACTCAAATAAGATTTGTTTAAAATCTCAAATACACTCCAAAATAAATTCCAAGTAATTTATAGATATAAAGTTTTAAAATCCCATTAGAGGAACTAGAAAAAATATATACAGTTAAATATATTTATCTCCTTTCTGTATAGGGAAATACTTCCTAAAACTATCGCAGAAATCATACACACTCACAAAAAAATATAATTAAAAACTTAAAAATGAAAAACAGTAAATTGAATTAGTAAATTTATTTTTACATAGTAAACTGTATATAATATATTGTATTACAAATTATTTAGTGAATAAAAATTCTAAATAAAACTGGAAAATTAAACCCATGTAAACATCAAAAAATTATTAAAAAATAAAAGCAACAACTAATTAGAAAAATAGTTTCAAAAGTGTAGAGGAAGCATCACTATCCTTTAATATATAAAGAGCCCTTATATACTGTAAAAAATACACTAAACTTCAAAAGATGAAATGTAGAGAGTTCTTTTAAGAAGTAAAAAGGCTAGCCTGATCAGATGGTGGCACAGTAGATAGAACATCTGACTGGGGCTCGGAGGACCCAGGTTTGAAACCCCGAGGTCGCTGGCTTGAGCATGGGCTCACCAGCTTGAGCATGAGATCACTGGCTTGAGCGTGGGATCATAGACATGACCCCATGGTCACTGGCTTGAGCCCAAAGGTCACTGGCTTGAAGCCCAAGGTCACTGGCTTGAGCAAAGGGTCACTCACTCTGCTGTAGCCCCCTCGTCAAGGCACATATGAGAAAGCAATCAATGAACAACAAAGGTGCCGCAACAAAGAACTGATGCTTCTCATCTCTCTCCCTTTCTGTCTGTCTGTCCCTATCTATGTGTCTCTGTCTCTGTAGCAAAAAAAGAAAAAAACTAAAAAGGTTAATATATAGATTTTAAAATGTTCAACCTCGCTAATAATAAAAGAAACACAAATTCAAACAACATCATCAGTCTCTGGTCATCCAGTTAGTCATGTTAGCACACAATGCCATTTGGGAATAATGAGTCCCAGCTTCTATGCACTGCTGGTCAGAATAGAGTCATTCTGGTAAATACTTTGGCAAGCATTATGATTCAAGTATCTTTAATGTGGCCATACTTTTTTATTTTGATACTATGTATATTAATTTCACTTTGAGGAATCAATCAAAATGAAACAACCATCAATCAGGACCAAGATGGATATACTAAGATGATATGCATAAAACTGGAAACAATCTAAATGCCTAACTGGGGAATGGTTAGTAAGTTACGGCATACACATACTACAAAATATTCTATTGTCATTAAAACTAGGCTCATGCAAACTTTTTAATGATGGAGAATTTATTATAACCTGCATTAAGTGAGAAAAAAATACAAAATTATGTATGTGTTGGAATGTCAGTTATAAAATGCACACAGACACACACACACACACACACATGAATAGAAAAACATATGCCAAAATAGTCACAAGCACTTATCACTGGAAAATGAGATTATAGCGGGTTATTTTATTCTTTATATATTTCTACATTTTCCAGGACTAATATATTATCATTTCCTAATCAAAATAAAATATACCTGAAGACAACCCTCGACCCCTCCAATAAAAGACAGTAACAAAGGAAATGTTGATACTCATCAAGCCAAATTTATTCTAAAACATAATTACAGAACTAAAAATTAGGTCAGAATATGTAAGTGCTTGTATTGCAAATTAAAAATCACTGTAACTATTTTATAAAACTAAGACACTTCCTAAATTTATCAAGGTCCTATCCCAACCTGCAGTCAGCGTGATATTAATAATATTCATTTGTAAACATCAGCAGAATGTTCTGTATAAGCAAGACACAGATCTAAGAGTAAAACACCAGTATCAATAAAAGGAAAAGATTCGTATAAAACCCCTGTAAGCAGCAAAGTTGAATTCATTAAAAGGAATATAATCAATAACCTTGATTTTACATTATTAGATTATCAGAGCAACATGTTATAAGGTCTACCGGAAAGTTCTGTCCGTTTTTGGAATAAAACAAAATACAAATTTTTCTTACCATCAATAAACTTTATTAAAGAATACATTTCCACACCATCTTATTTTCCGAATATGGTCCGAAATGGTTTGCTGAGCTGAATTAAGCCTTTCTGCGATCTCCGATGTCAGAAAAGGATCTTGCTCCAACATGGTCTTAACAACATCGTCATCGATCAAAGATGGTCGCCCAGAACGTGGCTTATCAGAAAGGTCGAAATCACCTGTTTTGAATTTTTCGAATCATCCTCTGTATGTCCTATTAGAAACTGTACCTTCCCCAAACACTTTCAATAAATTTCTACATGCTTCTGTAGTATTTCTTCCTTGTTGAAATTCGTATACAATACAGTGGCGTAAATGAACTTTATCAGTAGCCATGGGTACACTATCGCTTCACACATAAGACTAATGTGAATCAACTTTGTTTTAGTTTATTTGCTACGTCAGTATGTATACATTAAGTGATAAAAACAGAGAGGCACACATGCGCCAAATAAACACGTGCTCATGTGTCGAAACTTGTGATAGAAACGGACAGAACTTTCCGGTAGACCTTAAATATAATTAATTTAGGCCTGCTGTCACTGTGGCAGAAAGTTGGGAAACAAGACTCACCAGTTATTTGATTCTAATACAATGAACAAAGGAAACAATGTGCTGGGATTATTAATGAATCAAACAGGGAGAAATGAATAACTCTAGGGAGCATGATGCAATAGTATCAAGAGTAAGGAATACCTAAGACACCCTCTAATGAGGACAGGAAGGATCTAATCCAAATGCTCACGTAACAAGTTCATTTGGCAGAAAAGGATGTGCTGGGGTAGGCGCAGTGTAGACTGCAGAGTCACACAGACAGGGGTTGGAATCCCCGCGCTCTCATTTATAAACCGTGTGCTCTTTAGCAAGATCCTTAACCTCTCAGAGCATCCGTTTCCCAGGCCAGCCATCAAACATAGATAGTAATTAACCTTGCAGGGTGAATGTAAGGTCTGAGACAGTAACTATTAGATGCCTGGTTCAAAGCCCAGTATGTCTAACAAAGAATGGAGCCCATTACTCTTAGGAAACCAGGAGCCGCAGAGGCCAACCACACATCCCTGGTGCTGTGGGCACTACTCTTCCCTTTCCTGGCCGACATGCAGGCAGTGGGGAACAGCCTTGCTTGGAGCTGGCACAGGGGGTGAGAAAGGTCAGGAAGAGAACGGTACAGCAGCAACCCCGAGTGATTCTGTAAACCCAGGCCCTCTCAGTCCCTGTGCTGGCCTGGGCTCCTCTCCACCATACCTCAACCAAGACTCCAGACAGCCTGGAACGTAACTGGGGACAAAGAGATGGGGAAAAACGCAAAATAATCCTCGGAGAAGGAGCAAAATCACCACAGAAGGGATTGGAGAGGGGATACACGTTAAAGAAAATACAAGATGCCTTATAATTATAAGAAAAATAACAAGAAATAAATTAAGAATGAGAAATCAACAATTCTAGAATAAGTTTATTGAGTAACACTTTAAAAAAAAATACTGAACAAAGCATGAAGAAAATTGGCAGTGATGAGAAGAATTAATGAAGACAAAAATCAATATTACTCAATAAAAAGCTAAGAGAAAAATACTAGAAATGCCCAAAAATGCTGCCTGGTGTGCAGTAGGATCCTAGAATTAGACAATGACCTTGGGGAAGGGGTAGAGAGAGAAGAGAGAGAGGCAAAACTCCAGCCATCACAGAAGTTGATGAAATATCCCAGAAGGTGTGGCTGATAACTGAAAAGTCAAAGGGCAATTCTAACAACTTGCCAATGGATTAAGGTCCCAGTTTTCAGAGAAGTAATACAATTTGAGGAGATACTGCAAATCATTAGCAACATTAATACTGAATATAATTACATTACAGGTAGTTGAATAATGTAATAATGTGCCTTTATAAGAAAAAAACTACTGTACGTCAGACAAATGTGACAGCTCCCTACACTAGGAGAGGCCCCTCTGTTTCTAGCAGCAGAAAAGCACAGCAGAGAAGGAAGCATGATCTTCAGTGTGAGAAAGACCTAGGTGTGAGTCTCAGTTCTTACTACACTGCTCACAAAAATTAGGGGATCGGGAACGTGCAGATGCTCCAGTACTTTCAGCCTTTTCGATAGTGCATTTTCACCAATGAAATAAAAGTTGGTTTTGCATCTCATTTGCATAATAAAACAACTTTCTTTGACTTGTCATTTGCTTTTCTGATGTTCTTGTTTAATAAAAAAAAATCAAATGCTTCCTTTTTTATCACTTCATGTTCATTTTGAAATATCCCCTAATTTTTGTGAGCAGTATAGTTTGCACAGGTTAGCTAAACTCCCTAAGTCTTTATTTCTCATCATTCTCATTGGTGTGTAAGAATTGACAAAAAGACCTAGCATATAGGAAGAAACACATAAATGGTACCTATCATGAAGCTTAACAGCATCTACTGTGTTGAGCTATATTCGGGGGGAGAGGGGGAGGTAAGACACACTTCCTCAATGTCAAGACCTTGTCAAGTTGCTAAGAGGAAAGAATGACCACCATGTTGACAAATAGTCTGGTGCCCAACTCCTCAGAGAATACATACATTATCTCCTTTGTCCTAGCAACAGGGTTAGAACTGGATGGCTGAGTGATTCAGCTCGCCACAGAGCACCTGTGAACCCTACCTGTCTCCTAGTACCCTAAATAGAAGCAAACCTTCTGTGGCCCCCACGGCATCCCCCACAGTGAGCCTCAAAAATCCAGAGCAGCCAAGCTCGGTCACCGTAGGCCACCCTGAAGGTCATTTCCAGGAGTTACACAGCATCAAGAGCATTCCTCCCAGGCTGAGAGAGGTCAACAGAGCACCTGCTCGCTGTGTATCACCTTGTCTGGTGCCATGTTCAACACACTTGATATGCAATAAGTATTTTCTGATTGATGCCAGTGACTAAAAATGGCCTGGTGCTTACATGACTCCTGGAATGTGAAGTTATGTTTGCTCCTCTTTCAATTCTTCAGCTCATCTGAATATTCAAAAAGAACCCAGTGATCATCTGCCAAATGAATTAAAAATGTGTGTCTCAGTGCTAATCATAATTCACACCACAGACTAGAGCTGTGTTTCGGGAGAGCAGATTATGTACTCTGAAAATTCAATAGCTGAATTGTTTACAAAATGTAAAATAGATAAGCAGAGGATTGCAAATATTTTGGATTGCTCAAAAATTACTAAGTGAAGGTCACATGTACTGGGATACTAGATTCTGGTCCTATTTGCTTCAGAGATTATATTAATATTTAAAATCTTTAGAAGAAACTGTTTCGCCTACATCCTAAATAAAAGCTGTATGGTCAGCTCGGCTGGCAGCGAGAATTTGTATAATGAGATGTCTGAGTAAGAGAAAGAGGCTCTCTCTGTTGTGCCGATCTCAGAAAACAAACGCAATAGACAGTGCTGCTCAGCCAAGACACTTCAAGGAGCACGGGAGAGGCCAGGCACTGACGCAAACTGACACACTGTTGCTCTGGGATTGAATATCATGGCAGTTTGTTGCATATCAGACAGTTCCATTCTTAAAACAGCTCACTATTCCACTTTGTTGCTCCTTCAAACATTTAAGAACAGTATTACCTTCCTACTCCTACCCAACAACCTGTTGAAAAGATTCAAACAATCTGAATCAAATTTCCAAATGTGTATGGGTTTTAAATGTATTTATGAACAAACTTATTTTTTAAAATAAAGTTAAAACCTGACTGTCAAAACAAGTACGTATAAGAATACTTTGTTGGAAGAAATAAATCATTCTCTGGAGGGCAATGTAGCAAGACTATAAAACCTCTGCTTTGACCATTTCTAGATGCCATTTCTATGAATTCGCCCGACAGACATATTACCACATACATATACACATGCCGTTTTACCATAGTTTTTTATAATATCGTAAGAATGGAAACAACCTAAATATCCACTAACAGGAGACTTGACAAATAAATTATCTCCATAAAACAGAATAATGTTGAGTCATTAAAAAGAATGAAACAGTTCTAGACATAATAAAATGAACCAATATCCACATGGTTAGGTGAAAATCTCACATTGTTAAAATTAAAAGAAAAAAAAGAAAGAAGTGGAAGTATATAGAGTATACTACTGTTTATGTATAGATACGATAAAGACAAAGAAAGGCTCATGTATAATATTAGTGGTTAATATTTGTTAAATGTATTCTGCATGCCAAGAATTGCTTCTAACATTCTACACGAATTATCTCATTAGTTCTCAGCAACTCTTAAGATATACTATTTTCTTATTCATTTTAATTTATTTTGTTTACATGGACTCAGGTGTCTCACCAAATATAACTCCCTCACCCTCACCCCCATTTCCCCCTTTATACTACTCTTACCTCTCTCCCCTCAACACTCTCTCCCCTTCCCTCCAGGATTTGCTTTCCTGTTCTCTATAATGCTGTATTATGTATATATAATTTCACTAAACTCCTTCCCTTCTCTGATCCCATCTTCTCTTCTCTTTTCCCTCTGACCGCTTTCCCTCTGGTCGCTTTGATCCCATCTCTGCATCTGTTCTGTTGCTCAGTTCACATTATTCATTGGATTCCTCAAATGAGTGAGGTCACATGATATTTTTCTTTCTCTGCCTGGCTTATTTCACTTAGCACGATAGTTTCCAGGTCCATCCATGTTGTCACAAAGGTAATATTTCCTTCTTCCTCTTGGCTGCATAGTATTCCATTGTGTATATGTACCACAGCTTTTTAATCCACTCATCCACTGAAGGACACCTGGGCTGTTTCCAGATCTTGGCTATTGTAAACAATGCCGCAATAAACATGGGGGTACATTTCTACTTTTGAATCAATGATTTGTTATTCATAGAATATATTCCTAAAAGTGGTATAACTGGGTCAAAGGGCAGTTCCATTTTTAATTTTTTGAGGAATCTCCATACTGTTTTCCACAGTGGCTGCACCAGTCTGCATTTCCACCAGCAGTGCAGGAGGGTTCCCTTTTCTCTACATCCTCGCCAGCACTTATTCTGTGTTGTTTTGTTAATGAGCGCCATTCTGACAGGTATGAGGTGATATCTCATTGTGGTTTTAATTCGCATTTCTCTAATGATTAGTGATGTTGATAATTTTTTAATATGCCTATTGGCCATTTGTATGTCCTCTTTGGAGAAGTGTCTATTCATTTCTTTTGCCCATTTTTTGATTAGATTGTTTACCTTCCTGGTGTTGACTTTTACAAGTTCTTTATAAATTTTGGTTATTAACCCCTTATCAGACATATTGGCAAATATATTCTCCCATTGTGTGGGTTGTCTTTTTATTTTGTTACTGGTGTCTTTTGCTGTGCAAAAGCTTTTTAGTTTCATATAGTCCCATTTGTTCATCCTGTCCTTTATTTCACTTGCTTGTGGAGATAAATCAGCAAATTTACTGCTGCAAGAGATGTCAGAGAGCTTACTACCTATGTTTTCTTCTAAGATGCTTATGTTTCCTAACTTATATCCATTTTGAGTTTATTTTTGTGAATGGTGTAAGTTGATGGTCTAGTTTCATTTTTTTGCCAGTAGCTGTCCAATTTTCCCAACACCATTTGTTAAAGAGACTGTCTTTACTCCATTGTATGCTCTTACCTCCTTTGTGAAATATCAATTGTCCATAAAGGTGTGGGTTTATTTCTGGGTTCTCTGTTCTGTTCCATTGATCTGTATGCCTGTTCTTATGCCAGTACCAGGCTGTTTTGAGTATAATGGCCTTGTAGTATAACTTGATATCAGAAAGTGTGATACTACCCCCCCACACACACTTTATTCTTCTTTTTCAGGATTGCTGAGGCTATTCGTGTTCTTTTTTAGTTCCATGTAAATTTTTGGAATATTTGTTCTATATCTTTGAAGTATGTCATTGGTATTTAATAGAAATTGCTTTGAATTTATAGATTGCTTTGAGTAATATAGACATTTTAATAATGTTTATTCTTCCTATTCATGAACACGGTATATGCTTCCACTTGTTTGTATCTTCCTTGATTTCTTTTATCAATGTTTTATAATTTTCCAAGTACAAGTCTTTAACCTCTTTGGTTAAATTTACTTCTAGGTACTTTATTTTTTGGTTGTTGCAATAGTGAAGGGGATTGTTTCTTAATTTCTCTTTCAGACAGTTCATTGTTGGTGTATAAAAATGCCACTGATTTCTGAATATTGATTTTATATCCTGCCACCTTGCTGAATTCATTTATCAGGTCCAGTAGTTTTTTGGCTGAGATTTTAGGGTTTTCTATGTACAGTATCATATTATCAGCAAATAATGATAGTTTTACTTCTTCTTTTCCAATTTGGATGCCTTTTATCTCTTCTTCTTGTCTGTTTGCTGTGGCTAGGACTTCCAGAACTATGTTGAATAAGAGTGGTGAAAGGAGGCACCCCTGCCTTGTTCCTGATCTTAAGGGAATTTCTTTTAATTTTTGCCCATTGATTATGATATTGGCTTTGGGTTTGTCATAGATGGCCTTTATCATGTTGAGGTATGATCCCTGTATCCCCACTTTGCTGAGAATTTTAATCATAAATGAGTGCTGGATTTTATCAAATGCTTTTTCTGCATCTATTGATATTATCATGTGATTTTTATCCTTTCTTTTGTTTATGTGTTGAATCACAGTGATTGATTTGCGAATATTGTACCAGTTTTGTCTCCCCAAAATAAATCCCACCTAATCATGATGTATGATTTTTTTTATTATTGCTGGATCCAGTTTGCTAATATTTTGTTGAGAATTTTAGCATCTAAGTTCATCAGGGATATTGGTCTATAGTTTTCTTTCTTTGTAGTGTCTTTGCCTAGTTTTGAAATCAGTATTATGCTTGCCTCATAAAAGGAATTTGGAAGTCTTCCCTCCTGTTGAATTTTTTGAAATAGCTTCAGAAGGATAGGAATTAGTTCTTCTTTGAATATTTGGTAATATTCACCTGTGAAGCCATCTGGTCCAGGGCTTTTGTTTGTTGGGAGTTTTTTGATAACTATTTCAATCTCATTTGATAAAATCAGTCTGCTTAGGTTTTCTGATTCTTCTATATTGGTTTTTGAAAGATTATATGTTTTGAGGAATTTGTCCATTTCACCTAGGTTGTCTAATTTTATGGCATACAGTTCTTCATTGTATTTTCTTACAATCCTTTGTATTTCTGCTGTGTCAATTGTTACTTCTCCTCTCTCATTTCTAATTTTATTTGAGTCCTCTCTCTTTTTTTCTTGGTGAGTCTAGTTAAAGGTTTATCTATCTTGTTTACCTTTCCAAAGAACCAGCTTTTTGGTTTCATTGATACTCTGTATTGTTTTTTTAGCTTCTATGTCATTTATTTCCACTCTGCTCTTTTTTATTTCCTTCCTTCTACTTCCTCTAGGCTTTATTTGTTCTTTTTCTAGTTCTTCTAGATGCAGGGTTAAGTTGTTTATTTGAGCTTTTTCTAGCTTCTTAAAGTATGACTGTAGTGCTATGAACTTCCCTCTCAGGACTGCTTTTGCTGTGTCCCATAGATTTTGAGTAGTTGTATGTTCATTTTCATTTGTATCAAGAAAATTTCTTATTTCTTCCTTGATCTCATTGTTAACTCATTTGTTATTTAATAACATGCTATTTAGCCTCCAAGTGTTTGAGTGTTTTTCAGTTTTTCTATTGTACTTAAATTCTAGTTTCATGCCATTGTGATCTGAGAAAATGTTTGATATGATTTCAATCTTCTTAAATTTATTGAGACTCGTTTTGTGTCCTAACATGTGATCTATCCTAGAGAATGTACCATGAGCACTTGAAAAGAATGTATATTCTGCTGCTTTGGGATAAAAGGTTCTGAAGATATCTATTAAATCCGGTTGATCTACTATGTTATTTAAGGCCGCTGTTTCTTTGTTAATTTTCTGTCTGGAGGATCTATCCCTTGATGTTAGTATGGTATAAAAGCCCCTTACTAGTATAGTATTGCTGTTGATCTCGCCCTTTATGTCCATCAAAATCTGCTTCATATATTTAGGTGCTCCTATATTAGGTGCATAGATATTTACAATGGTTACATTCTCCTGTTGGATTGCTCCCTTTATCATTATGTAGTGACTTTCTTTATCCCTTACTATAGCCTTTGTTTTAAAGTCTATTTTGTCAAGTATAAGTATAGCTACCCCAGCTTTTTTTTCATTTCTATTTGCTTGAAATATTTTTTCTATCCCTTCACTTTCAGTCTATGTGTATCTTTTGTTTTGAGGTGGATCTCTTGTAGACAACATATGTATGGGTCCTGTTTTCTTATCCATTCAGCTACCCTACGTCTTTTGATTGGATCATTTAATCCATTTACATTTAAGGTTATTATTGATGTGTAGGTGTTTATTGTCATTTTATTCTTTAAATCTACAAGCCTCTTTTCCTTGATTTTTTTTTTTTTTTTTGCTTTCGCTTTTTACAGCAGGCCCCTTAACATTTTTTGCAGTACTGGTTTGGTTGTAATAAATTCCTTGAGTTTTATTGTTGTTGTTGTTGTTTATTGTCTGGGAAACTTTTTATTTCTTCTTCAATTTTAAATCATAACCTTGCTGGATAAAGAAGTCTTGGTTGTAGGTTCTTGTTTTGCATCTCTCTGAATATTTCTTGCCAATCCCTTCTGGGCTCAAGTGTTTCTGTTGAGAAGTCGGATGTCATTTTTATGGGGGCTCCTCTGTAGGTCATTAGCTGCTTTTCTCTTGCAGCTTTTATTATTCTTTCTTTGTCTCTTAACTTTTGGTATTTTAATTATGATGTGTTTTGGTGTAGGCCTCCTTGGGTTCCTCTTTAATGAGACTCTTTGTGTTTCTTGAACTTGTGTGACTTTTACCTTCATCAATTTAGGAAAGTTTTCATCTGATTTTTTCAAACAAGTTCTCTATCCCTTGTTCTTTTTCTTCTCTTTCAGGAATCCCTATGATGCGGATGTTGTTTCTCTTCATATTGTCACAGAGCTCTCTTAGAGTTTCCTCAGACTTTTTGAGCCTCTTCTCTTTTTCCTGCTCTGCTTCTGTGCTTTCATTTATCTTGTCCTCTAAATTGCTGATTCGGTCCACTGCTTCACCCAGCCTGCTGTTAATTCCTTCTAGTGCAGTCTTCATTTCTGATATTGTATTTGTCATCTCTGACTGATTCATTTTATAATCTCAGTGTCCTTTTTGATGCTTGCTATCTCTTTATTTATTTATTTATTTATTTTCATTTTTCTGAAGCTGGAAGCAGGGAGAGACAGTCAGACAGACTTCCGCATGTGCCCGACCGGGATCCACCCGGCACGCCCACCAGGGGCAACGCTCTGCCCACCAGGGGGTGATGCTCTGCCCATCCTGGGCGTCGCCATATTGCGACCAGAGCCACTCTAGCGCCTGGGACAGAGGCCACAGAGCCATCCCCAGCACCCGGGCCATCTTTGCTCCAATGGAGCCTCGGCTGCGGGAGGGGAAGAGAGAGACAGAGAGGAAAGCGCAGCGGAGGGGTGGAGAAGCAAATGGGCGCTTCTCCTATGTGCCCTGGCCGGGAATCGAACCTGGGTCCTCCGCACGCTAGGCCGACACTCTACCGCTGAGCCAACTGGCCAGGGCGCTATCTCTTTATTTAGTTGCTCATTATGTCCATCTATTGTTGCTCTAAGATCCTTGAGCATCCTGAAAATCATTGTTTTAAATTCTGCCAATGGTAGTTTGGTTACTACCATCTCATTCAGTTCTTTTTCTGGGGATTTCCCTTGTTGATTAATTTGGATTGCATTTCTCTGTCTTCCCATTTTGTCTCTGTATAGACTCCTCCTTTGGTTGTGCTGTTTATGTAACTAGCTGAGTCTAAGGTTGGTGTTGTCTGCCTCCAGTTTCCAGTTGTGTTGTTTCTAGATCTTCTTTGGTTGGCATCAGCTGTTGTTTGTAATCCGCTGTGGGCTACTTGTCTGCAGATACTGTTGTTTTTGCTGTTTGTGTCGGCATTTTCTGTGCCTTAGGTGTGTCAGGTGTAAGGAGCCCTTCCTTAATATACCACTCTAAAAGGGTTGTTAGGTCCTGAACTGATGCCTCTCTGCATCTGGCCACTGGATGTGTCAGCCCTGGACCTCCCTGGCAGGAACCTGGCACAGACCAGTGGGGATCACTGCCTATGACTGGTCCTTAGCAACCTTCTTGGAGCTACCAGTGATCCAGAGTTTGTGGCTGCCTCTGCTGGGCCCAGGTGCCATTGCAAATATCAGCTGCACTCCTAGGTTGGCTTTTATCTACTCTTGGCCTGGGACAGTCTGCTAAAAGTTCAAGTTCCCTGAGTCCCGCTTTCTGCCGTATTTTACTGCTGGCTGCTTGTTGGGCTCAGCACAGTAATTCATGGATTAGGAAGGGTAATGGGTGTGCCTTGCACCTTGGCCTCAGGTGTCATTCTATTCAGACTTTTTTTTCAGACCTCAGTAGGGTGTGGCCACAGAAGTCCAGTGGGTGTGGCCTCTGAGATACAGAGGTGTGGTCTGCCCACCGCCCTGCTGCCACCATATGCACCACCGCCACTGGCCCGCCTACCCTCTCACAAGTACTCAGCAGTGTGGGGGTTCAGTGTAGCTCAGGACTCAGCACCCAAAGCCTGTGTCCCTGACACACACCCTGCTTCTGAGCAACAGTTTTCCCTGGAGCAGGAGAGACTCCGGTGGGCAGGATAATTGCTTTGCCTTTGCTGGTGCCACTGAAAGGTGTTGCCTCTCCCAGGAAAAGTGATCACTTTAGTATTGGGGAATGACTCACCACAGGGGTGGCTTAACCCCACAGGTCTCTCCCTGAGCCTCCAGGTTTACATTATCCTCTCACAACTGTAGTCCTTTCAGCTCTCCCTACTACCAAAGCCCCAGCCGGGTAAGTGGCTGTGGAGGAGGTTTTCTGTGAAGGCCTTTTAAGACGGAGCCTGGGTCTGAGAGTTCTGTCTCTTTTCAGTAACCCAGCTCTTTTCACATCTACATACTGTCCGGGTGCCTCTTCTAGGCTCTGGGGCTCTAAGCTGGCGCTTCAGCCCTGGGGCTGAGGATCTACACCTCTCAGTGCCACTCTCCCCACAATGAGGGTCCTTGCGAACCCCCCGCCACCACTAACTCCTGGAAGCAGGGCAGCCCTTTTCACGTCCCCGCCCTTCCTACCAGTTTCATTGTGGCTTCTTATAAACTTCTCTTCATTTAGTCCTAAATTGGTTTTCAAGATATTGTTCTTAAAATTTAAGTTGTAATCAAATTTGGTCCTGGGAGGTGGCAATTGGAACGTCCGCCTACTCTGTCGCCATCCTAAGTTATACTTTTAATATACCCATTCTACAGAGAAGAAAACTGAGGCAGTGTGGTTAACATCACAGAGTTAGTGACTGAGGTTCGAACTCTGACCCCAGATCTTACCCCCTTGCCACGACTATATTGAACTTTCTAGTCTGTTTCTATCTCTGAAAGTTTTCATAAGAAACTGGTATGAAGAGTTGTCCCAAGGAGGAAACCGCCCAGCTAAAAGGTAGGGGTGGAAAGGAGGTTCACTGAACCTTCTAAATTCTGTACATGTATATGACCTGTCCAAAAATAAGTAAACATATGCAGTAGTTTTTTTACTCTGCTAGGATTAATCAGCAAGAAGAATGATGTGAATACATATGAACTAAATATGTGTTTTTGAAGAAATACAGTTTTATTCATATATTTACTTGTTTTCACGGACTTGAAAACAACAGGAAATAAAACTTCATCTAGTACTGAATTCACAATATGCACACAAGCAGATTCCAGGATAATGAAAGGGGAATGATAAAATATTCAAACAAAAAAAAATAGCATTGCCTGACCAGGCGATGGCGCAGTGGATAGAGCATTGGCCTGGGACACTGAGGATCCAGGTTTGAAACAGCAAGGTCGCTGACCAGCTCTAGCACAGGGTTGCTGGCTTGAGCATGGGATCATAGAGACGACCCCATGGTTGCTGGCTTGAAGCCCAAGGTCGCTGGCTTGAGCAAGGAGTCAGTTGCTCTGCTGTGTCCCTCCCCCCCCCCCCCGTCAAGGCACATATGAGAAAGCAATCAATGAACAACTAAGGTGCCGCAACTATGATTGATGCTTCTCATCTCCCTGTCTATCCCTGTCTGTCCTCCCTTATCCCTTACTAAAAAAAAAAAAAAAAAAAAAAAATAGCATTAAATCTATTGCTACAGGTGAGGGCTAAGGTTGCTCACTTACTACAGATTATCCCAGACTTTCATAAAAAACAGAAGTTTTTAGACTTTGTTATTTCTTAAATGCATTCCAGGTAGCAGAAATAACAAAAGCATCCTTGATCTCTTTTGATCTATCTCTTGCAAAAACAGAAAAATGGCAACATTTTCCTGATGGAGAAAACATTCATCATAAAATATAAAACCAGACCATCATAACATATAAAAGGTATGAAAAGTCTGTGAGGTAGGACCTTATGTTTTGTGTGTTTATCTGAAATACAAGGTCAATACCCAGAGCAGTGCTCCTCAAACCTGAATGTATAGTGCACCACAGGAACCTTGTTAAAATGCAGACTGTGGTTCAGTAAGTCTGGGGTAGGACCCAAGACTCTGTTTCTAACAAGCTCCCAAACAATGCCTGTACTGCTGATGGGCAGGCCACATTTTGAGTAGCAAGATGCTAGACAATATGTGTAAGTGAATACAACTACCATCTGATAATTAAGATGAAGAACTAAATTGCAGCTATTAAAATCTTAGCCCCTTTAGAAGCATTTGAAAATTCGGCAAAGAAATATATTTGAATAGATTTGTATTTTCTCTTGAAAACTGAACAGTGTGACATAAAGAAGAAAAATGTACCTGTAAATATATTGCTTTCAAATTTGGTCAGTAATTCAAAGAGAATTTCAAAGGGTTCAGGAGAAGATTTGGTTTCAAGAATGGTTGAGAAGAGCTAGTAATTAGCATACCATTTTTTTTTTACATAAGTGAGCAATTTCAAAGCACTTAAATTTTTTCAACGTAATGAAAATTCATCTGATGAGCACCAGTAACTCTCAACAGTTGCGAAACACAAGGTGCTGATGACAAGACCACTCTGGCCCTCATCCTCCAGGAGGTTAGATGTGGACAGCACAGAAGCCCCATCACAGGAGGGGTCTCTCACCAAAGATACACTATATGGGAAAATGTGTGTGCAATGCGAACAATACACTTAACTGCTGAGGAAATTCAAAGCAAAGAAAACCACTGTGATGAGAGATATAGAAGGAATACCGTATTTCCTCATGTATAAGATGCTCCCATGTATAAGGCACATCTTAATTTGAAATTAAGGCCCGGAATTTGAAAAAGAATTCATACAACTCCTCATCACTGTCAAAACTCCAATCCATTAGCTTGTCCTCATCTGTGTCTGATGATTAATCTCTGTTTTCATATACTGCCTCATCCTCAGTTCTATCAATGGCATTTGAAATGCCACATTTCTACAACCACTGTATAAGACGTACCCAGTTTTTAGACCCCAAATTTTTCCCAAAAAGGGTGCGTCTTATACATGGGGAAATACAGTACATGGTTTGGTAATGAATCCAGAGGAAGTAGTCTCAGTTTCTGAGAGACAGCAAAGTAAAGCAAACTAAGAAAAGTAGAATAAAGAGCACAGCTTTGGCCAGGGAAAGGGTGGGGCACAGGCAGAGTCCTGAGGCACTCCCCGCCTAGCAAAGAACTTTTTAGGGTGAACTGAGACAAAGTAGTACATATTTCCAGCATGGGGCCAGGAAAGGTTGCAATTTGATCTAATTTACAATGGTAACTGTTGAAAGTTCCTGACTCAGGAGTTACCAGATAATTCTAAGAGTGTACAGCACCTGTAGAACACCAGGTAACACAGAAGAGAAAGTGGCCTCAGAGATGGAGGGGGAAGGATCCTCTGAAGTCAACATTCCCTCCAGGCCTGACCAGGCGGTGGCACAGTGGATAAAGTGTAGGACTGGGAAGAGGAGGACCCAGGTTCAAAATCCCCAAGGATGCCGCCTTGAGTGTGGGCTCATCCAGCTTGAGCACGGGTTCACCAGCCTGAGCCCAAGGTCACTGGCTTGAGCAAGAGGCCACTCACTCTGCTGTAGCCCCACCCCCAATCACGGCACATATGAGAAAGCAATTAATGAACAACTAAGGAGCCACAACGAAGAATTGATGCTCCTCATCTCTCTTCCTTCCTGCCTGTCTGTCCCTATCTGTCTCTCTCTCTGACTCTCTGTCACAAAAAAAAAAAAAAAAAAAGATTCTTTCCGGGACTCAGTTTAATCAACTGTACAGAAGTCAGCAAAATTTTCTGAAAAGGGCCATTCCGTGCACAATTTAGGCTTTGCCATTGTATGCAAATACAGCCAGAGGCAGTATGGAAGTGAATGAGGTGGAACATGGCCATGTTTCAGTAAAACTTGATTTTACAGAACAGGTAGCAGGTGGGCTGGATTTACCACTGCCCCAAATTACAAAATGGGGGTGATAATAACTCACCTAATGTTAAATATTCTGGATCAAGATCGGGAGGAGAAGTTAGTAAAACTGATAAATGACCCTGATATCAATTCAAATATTCAAAAATTACCTCTATCCCTCCTACTCCACCCATTAAAGTGTCTCCTCTCATCCACCTGCCTCCTCTGGGACCTCACTCCTTAGGTTTTCTCCCCTCTGGTATCTCCAACCTCAACCTGCCTCTCTCCATCAGCATACAAGTAGCACAAATCTATCTCACCCCGCAAATGAACAACCCCCACTTCTTTGACCGCATTGCTTTCTATCTACCATTCCCCTTCACAGTCCACTTCAGGAAACAGCAAGCTGTGCCGGCTTTCCCCGCTTCTCAGCATAGCCACTTAAAATCCCAGTTATTTGGATTTTGGCCTCCCTACTCTTCTGTTAGAGCAGGGGTCCCCAAACTTTTTACACAGGGGGCCAGTTTACTGTCCCTCAGACCGTTGGGGGGCCGCCACATACAGTGCTCCTCTCAGTGACCACCAATGAAAGAGGTGCCTCTTTCCGGAAGTGCGGCGGGAGCTGTATAAATGGTTTCAGGTGGCCACATGCGGCCCACGGGCCGTAGTTTGGGGATGCCTGTTTAGAGTCTTTACCAAGGAACTTCCGGTCAAGATGGCAGCATAGGTAACTGTGGTATTCGCCTCCTCCTACAACCACATCAAAATGACAGCTAGACTACAGAACCACCACCATTCAGAACTTCCTGGAATTTGGCTGAACGGAAGTCCTACAACTAGGGAATTAAAGAAGAGGCCAGATCAAGTCTGGTAGGAGGGATAAAAACATGGAAGGGGCTGGTCACACACACACACACCCATGTGGCAGATAAACATTGGACGGGCTCTCTTGGCTGAGCTCCCCCTGAGGAGCAAGGGGTCCCAACCCCACACCAGGCTTCTACTCCAGGGTTCCAGTGCTGGAAAGAGAAGTCCCCATAACTTCTGCCTGTAAAAACCAGAGGGGACAGAGGCTGAGGGAGACAGAGGGCTGCTAGGGTCCCAGGCAGCTCCTCTTAAAGGGCCCACAACGGTCTAACTCAGACTCACTCCCTCTGAGCTCCAGCGCTGGGCCAGCAGCTTGAAAGGAACCAGAGACATACAGAGAAGAACTGAATTGTCCCAGGGCATATTCCATAGAGCTGGATCTGCTTGGTTACCGGTGCCAGGATGTGAGTCCCTTTAGACTGAGCTGGCCCTCTGGTCTCTCTTCATCCTTGTTGCACTGCGGCCAGGGCAGCGGTTCTCAAAGCTTCTGGTTTCAGGATCTTTTTGCATACTTAAAAATTACTGAGAACCCCAAGGAGCTTTTGTGTATGTGGGTTATGTCTAATAATATTTTCCACATCAGAAACTAAAACGAAAAAATTTAAATGATTATTTATATTTTAAAAACTGATGTAATAATCTATTGCTGTGTAACATATTACCCACAAAAGTTAGTGCTTGAAACAACATTTATGATCTCATAGTTTCTGTCGGTCAGGAATCTGAGTGTGGCTTAGCTGGGTCTTCTGCTTTAGGGTCTCACGGGTTGCAGTCATCTGAAGGCTTGACCGGTGAGGAGCCCCTTCTCAGCCCCCTCTTGTAGTAGTCGGCAGGATTCCGTTCCTCTTGAGCTGCTGGCTGGAGACCCCTTGGTTCCTTGCTGCATGGGCCTTCCCACTGGCATCTCACAACACGGCTGCTGGCTTCAACAGAACGAGCAAGAGAGCCCAGTACGAGAGGGAATGTTTCGTCTTTGTTACATAATCACAGAAGTGACATCCCTCGTTTTTGCCAAATTCTCTCTTTTTTAGAAGCCAGTCACCAGGTCCAGCCCACAGGCAAGGGAGGGGATTATACAAGGTTGTGGATACCAGAAGGATCAGTGGGATCATTTAGAGCAGTGTTTTTCAACCAGTGTGCCGCGGCACACTAGTGTGCCGTGTGACATGGTGCTGTGGGGAAATTAAACATGGGTCCCCAAACTATAGCCCGCTTATGTACAAACAATGAGAAATGGGCAACTTTTTTGAGAAAAACCACAAAGGTAAACGAGAGAGCCCTCAAAGCTAGCTACCTTGTTGCTAAACTCGTAGCTAAATCAGAAAAGTCCCACACTATGGCAGAAACATTAATACTGCCAGCTTGTAAAGCCATTGTAAATGAGATGCTTGGCCCTACCACGGCCAAAGAGATAGCTAAAGTGCCTCTCGCAGATAACACAATTGCCAGACGTATTGATGACATGTCTGCGGACATTGAAACTGTTGTTTTGGAAAAGGTGCGCATCAGTAAGAAATTTGCCTTGCAACTTCATGGGTCGACGGATATTAGTGGACATTGTCAGCTCTTGGCCAACGTGCGTTTTGTGGATGGAGAAGCCATTAGAGAAAACTTCCTATTTTGCAAGGCACTGCCAGAAAAATCAACAGGAGAGGAAATATTTCGGGTCATGTAGGAATATCTTGATAAAAGCGGGCTTACATGGGAAAACTGCACAGGTGTCTGCACTGATGGAGCCGCAGCCATGGTCGGGCACATCAATGGCTTTGTAAGTAGGGTCAAAGAAAGAAACCCAGATGTTATTGTTACGCAGTTTTTTGCACCGTGAGGCCCTCGTTGCAAAGACCCTACCAGCAGATCTAGCTCCTGTGTTGGATGATGTTGTGAGCATAGTGAACTTTGTGAAGACGCGACCTTTGAGATGTCGCTTATGTGCGTCTTTGTGTAAAGAAATGGGAGCGGAACATAAAATCTTATTGCTCTACACGGAGGTCCGGTGGCTGTCGCGTGGCAAAGTGCTGGCCCGTGTGTATGAGTTGTGAGAGGAACTTAAAGTATTTCTGACAAACGAGAGGTCCGATTACTCAAAGCTGCTTGCAAGTGATGAGTGGTGTGCAAAGCTGGCATACCCGGCTGATATATTTCATTATCTGAATGAACTGAACACACGGATGCAAGGCCGAAATGAACACCTGCTTACAAGCACTGATAAAATGAACAGATTCCGTTTAAAGGTGCAGCTCTGGCAACAACATGTGCAGTGTGGCAACCTTGAGATGTTCCCGCTCACCGAGAAACAGCATGATGGCAACACTGCTGCAATGTGCGAGGTGATTGGCAGACATTTGAAAACTCTTGAGAAGACGTTGTCATTTTATTTCTCTTCAGCCTTCACAGAATGCCTTGACTGGGTTAGGGACCCATACAGCTCAGTATCCGTTGCTGGAAAGGACATGACTTTAAAGGAGCAAGAGGAACTCATTGAACTGAAACAAGATCGTGGTTTAAAGCTGAAGTTTGCTGATCTTCCTTTGGACAGTTTTTGGTTATCTGTTGTCAAGGAGTTCCCCATTCTGGCCAACAAAGCTATTTTGACATTGCTCCCGTTTTCAACCACATAACTATGTGAGCTGAGCTTCTCAAGCTTGACTGCGATAAAAACTAAAAACAGAGAGAGACTGAGAACTGTTGAGGAAGAGCTTCGTGTGTGTCTTTCTACCATTCCTGCCAGGATATCCCTTTTGTGTTCATCGAAACAGGCCCAGGTTTCACACTAAGTGAGTATAAATACATTTAGCAACTATATTATTAACTATATGTATAATATGTACTGTGTTAGAGTGTCATTTTGTGTCATTTTGGTAGGTGGTGTGCCCCAGGATTTTGTAAATGTAAAAAATGTGCTGCGGCTCAAAAAAAGGTTGAAAATCACTGATTTAGAGGCTATGTCAGGAGTTGCCTACCACACATTAACATAATAGGGTTTTTTCTTCTATTGAAAATAACTGATCTTCCAAAATAAAAGCTGGTGAGAAAAGTGGCACAAAAAAGAGTCTGCCAAATTCAATAGGCACTTCTGAGTCGTTAACATACACAGTCCCTCTCTAGCAATGGAAACTGCTGACAGTCATCCCTCCCTTCACACTCTCCCACGTGGCTGAAGAGATGACGGACACCACCAGCTCCTATCGCCCAGAGCCTCTCTGGCCTTTGGCCTTCTTCACGTGCTACTCTTCCTCCTCCAAGTATTTCCATTCACCAGGTTCCTGCTTTGAACCTCCTCTCTGTCTATGTAATATCATTTATGAAATATAGGTTGGAGAGTCATAAACTTATCATTTTAACGGATGCCATGGAAGTGAATGGTGGACTGATGAACACTGACTCTAGCCCCCTCTCTTCAGACCCGCTGCGCCCTCACAGGTTGGCTGGTCCTCAAGGGAACCAGCGTCCCCTACTTTCCCAATGCAGAGCACTTCTACTTCCTCCAGCTCTCGTCTCCAGCCCACACTTCCAACTGATGGCCGTCTCCTGTCAGTGTGAATGTCTCATAGTTCTCAGATGTTGCCACACGACTCCAATGAAGACTTCTCCATGTCACTAGTACCTGTCACTGAGCCCGGGCAGTGCTGACACAGCTGAGACTCCCTCAGACGACAGCCCTCCCTCTCTGGTTGCCCAGGTCCTGCACTCCCGCCTCCGAGGGAGCTTGCTATCATCACCTCCTGGAGGCTCCTTTCTGATGGCCTATTGTTGTGCTTAGGATCCTACTCTTGGTTCTGGTCCAGGCCCATGGCTTTAGTCCCTTTTATCGAGATGCCTTCAGCACTCAATCTGAATCTTTTAGCATGCATTTCTCCTGAGATTCAGGTCCCTACTTCCAGCTACTCACCCACACGTCCACTTAGTTAAGTGCACAGTGGCTGTAACTGTTGACTGCCCAGCCTGTCTCCATGCCCCCCCTTCCTCATCTTCCTTGTAAGGAAGCCATCTAAGTGGCATCCCACCACAAGCAGGATTCGGTCAGAGCCCTGCACCCCTCTCGGTGTGCTTATTGCACAAAAGGACCTGTTCCACAATCACTAAAAGTCTACTGACTACTTTTAGAGTGCTTTAGAACCTCCCTACTAGGATGTAAACATTAGTCATCGTCAGTAGTAGTCATTGAACATAATATTTTCCAGCTGTTCCTTCAAATACAAACTAAATAAGAACTAGAAATACTTAAACACTTTCCTATAAGGAAGGTCATATCTTGCTAATATCATAATGAGTTTTAAATTTCAAATGGGAAGAGAAGAAGCTTAAACATGTTTAAGGTTTAATATTGAAAATCTGACCAAACCATACTATGAAGCTGTCTGTGAATGTCTGATATTACCAGAAGGAGGGTGAAGCTCTATAGTCAGGGAGCCTAGATCCAGATCACAGCAGCCTCAATGGCTCAGTGACCAGGACAGGTTATTTTGCCTCAGTTTCCCCCTCTTTAAAATAAAAATCTTGTAGGATCTTTAAAGATTTAGTTCAGGTAATTTATAAAAACTGCCCAGTTCAAAGTCAATTTTCCAGAAGTATCAGATAAAGCAAACTCGAGATTTAAAATAAAGCATTTTTCCAGTTCTACTAAAATATAATCTTTAAAATGCTTAAAAATCACCTCCCACTGAAAACTTGAGTAACAATCAAATAAATTTTAGGGCAGTAATTTTTGTAGAACAGTATGGCCTAATCTGTCTTTGGAAAAAAACAAGGATTGCTAAAAATCATTTTCCTAAAAAAGTACAAAGGTTCTCCTCTGTAACAGACATCTCTGACTCTATTATAGACAGAAGTTTTGCCAAACCACTCTACACTTCAAACATTGAGATAATGCAAAAGAAAAACTCTAAACTCTTTGTAACCTGGGATGCCATTCCCCAGAGAAGACTTTAGCTCACTCTCCCAGCCTTTCTGAACTATGCACCTGAGCTTTAAAGAATCTGCATGTACCATCCAAATTGCTAACTTTCTGCAATCCTTTGTTTAGCAGGCTTTCAACCCGTTGTTCAATTAAATTCTTTCCTGTAATTACTGAACAAAAATATTCCAACTATCTGCTTAAGGCCTTCCACTGAGGGCTATGGAACATTGAAATATGAATAAAACATGCAGCTCTCAGTCTGGTAATGGAGAGAAGATTGGAAAAGAGTAAGTAATAAAAAGTAGTCAATTTATGATAAATGCACCATTGCGACGATAGTAATTCAGAAGAGAAGATGCCGTTCGATGAGGGCAGGGGAATTAGGGATGTCTTCTCAGGGGATGGAATGTGTGAGTAAGACACTGAAGGTTGGGCAGGACTTAATGGGTAGAATGGGTGGGGGTACATTTCAAGCAGAAGTGAGGGCAACTTTTGAGGCACGTAACTCTAGTTGACAGCCATTTTGCAGTTTAAGGTTATTATGAAAATGTTCTGACCAATAGCAATAAAGTATCTTGAGAAAGAAGTGGCTTTTTCTAATTTACACAATGTCACAATATCAGTAAGCATTATGGCTGCCTCCCAGGGACTGCAAGAAAGTTCGACTGTCTCAAACCCTATAAATAAATATGTGGGGAAAAGAACTTCCCCTAAAAATATTTCATCAAAAACTAGCTGTCACACAGGACCTCTAGTCCACATTCACAGTGCCTGGGTGGCCTGGAAAACCTCAAGCCAAAAATTTGTTCTAAGGTGGTCTCAGGTTGGTAGAAACCCAAGAAATCTGGCAGCAGCAGACACAAATTCTCCAGAACTCATTGTCAACCTAGACCTCCAAGAAGCCCCATAGATAAATATTCAAAAATGGAATTTTCACTTAAAAGTCACAAATATACAGAAACAAGAACCAGCAGAACCCCCACCTTGCAAAAAAAAAAACCAGATCAGCAAAAATTTCAAATATTGGAATTATCAAACACAAAATATAAACAAATTTTTTTCTGTATTTTTCCAAAGTTAAAAGCGGGGAGGCAGTCAGACAGACTCCTGCATGCACCCAACCAGGATCCACCTGGTATGCTCACCAGGGGGCATTGCTCTGCCCATCTGGGGCGTTGCTCCATTGCAGCCAGAACCATTCTAGCACCTGAGGCAGAGGCCATGGAATCGTCCTCAGTGCCCGGGCCAATTTTGCTCCAATGGAGCCTTGGCTGTGGGAAGGGAAGAGAGAGACAGAGAGAAAGGAGAGGGGGAAGGGTAGAGAAGCAGATGGGCACTTCTCCTATGTGCTCTGGCTGGGAATCGAACCTGAGATTTCCACATGCCGGGCCAACGCTCACTGAGCAAACCGGCCAGGGCAACAATTATTTTAAAGAAATAAAAGTAGCAACTGATAAAATGATTCTGAAACCAAGAAAGAAAAAAACTATTAAAAATAAGCAGATTTCTTAAATAACTAAATAGTCCTTTTAGAAATAAAAGCATGTAAGATCAGGGACATTTACAACACAAAAGATAGCCAGATCTGTGGTGGTGCAGTGGATAAGGCATCAACGTGAAACGCTAAGGTCACTGGTTTGAAACCCTGGGCTTGCCTGGTCAAGGCACATACAGGAAACAACTACTACAAGTTGATGCTTCCTGCTCAACCTCCTCCTTTCTCTCTCTCCTCTCTCTAGAGTCAATAAAGTCTTTAAAATAAATAAATACATACATACATACATACATACATACATAAATACATAAATAAATAAAACAGAAAGGATGTATTTATTAACAGACTAGATACTGATAAAGAGACATTCTGTGAACCTGAAGATAGAGCTGAATATATTCTTGAAAATAAAGTAGAGACGGACATATATGGCATACTTGGTAATAGTTAAAAGATAAAGAGAATGTTCGGGATGTCTGACAGATCTAGTTAGAATTCCGTGAGAAAAGAAAGATAACAGATCAGAAGAGAATATATGAAGAGATAATGGCGCCTGACCTGTGGTGGCGCAGTGGATAAAGCGTCGACCTGGAAATGCTGAGGTCGCCGGTTCAAAATTCTGGGCTTGCCTGGTCAAGGCACATATGGGAGTTGATGCTTCCAGCTCCTCCCCCCCTTCTCTCTCTCTCTCTCTCTCTCTCTCCTCTCTCTCTTTCTCTCTCTGTCTCTCCCTCTCCTCTCTAAAATGAATAAATAAATAAATAATTAAAATTTTTAAAAAAAGAGAGATAATGATAGAACACATACATCCAAAGACACAGAAGGTCCAATAAATCCATAACACATTCATTAAAAGGCCTCCACACCTAATACAGCATAGAGACGCCACAGAACACCAAAGACAAAGGGATCTTAAAAGCAGCCAGAATAAAAAGACAGATTAGATTACCTTCAAAGGAACAAATTAGCTGATTTCTCAAGAGCTCAAGTCAAAACCAGTGGAATAATACTTTTTGTGTGATTAGAGAAAAACAAACATCAATCTGGCATTAATACAGGCTAAGGAACATCTTAATAACAAGGGCAAAATAAATACATCACAAAAAGAGTACTCTACCAGTGGTCCCCAACCCCCGGTCCATGGATGGTCCGTGGGCCATTTGGTACTGGTCCGCAGAGAAAGAATAAATAACTTACATTATTTTCGTTTTATTTTATATTTAAGTCTGAACGATGTTTTACTTTTTAAAAAATGACCAGATTCCCTCTGTTACATCCGTCTAAGACTCACTCTTGACACCTGTCTCGGTCATGTGATACATTTATCCGTCCCACCCTAAAGGCTGGTCCGTGAAAATATTTTCTGACATTAAACCGGTCCGTGGACCAAAAAAGGCTGGGGACCACTGCTCTAGACAGAGGGCACAGAAAGTACGAACATCTAAAAATGAGTATATGCTTGGGCTATTTGGGAAAAGACAGCATGACAGAGGCAGAGTAAATGCAGGGGATTTCTGGGAGATGAGGACAAGAGCATCAGCCCAGTGTGTGAAAGTCCCGGATTTGATTCTCGGCCAGGGCACACAGGAGAAGTGCTCATCTGCTTCTCCACCCTTTCCCATCTCCTTTCTCTGTCTCTCTTCCCCTCCCACAGTCAAGGCTCCTTTGGAGCAAAGTTGGCCCAGGCACTGAGGATTGCTCCATGGCCTCTGCTTCAGGCGCTAGAATGGCTCTAGTTGCAATGGAGCAACGGCCCAGATGGGCAGAGCATCAGCCCCTAGAGGGCATGCCGGGTGGACCTGGTTGAGCACAAGCAGGAGTCTGTCTCTCTGCTTCCCCACTTCTCACTTCAGAAAAATACAAAAATTTTTTAAAAGAACCTGAATTTCTCCACCAGGCAAATCAGTGGAGGGTCCAGTAAGCCACATTGGCTGAGCCCTGTGTCATTGAGCACTCAGACATCAGTTAGATGCCTGAAGTAGAGAAGACTGAGGTATCAGCTTTGTGGTCTAAGTAGCTGTCTTTAAAAGTGCCTTTCAACTTTGAAATCTTATTCAAGCAGAACAATGATAGAAGATTATGATTAGTTATTATTCATCCACCCATACTTTATTAAGATATGTGTCAGGATAGTAACCACCAAGAAAAGTCTGAAGAATTCCAAAATTCAAACAAGTTCTATTCTCTACCAGATTTTGATCAGCCATGGTAATTTAGCAGGCATCAACCTCTTAAAGGGAATTTAGGGGCTAAAATGTCATAAATAGTATTCACCTTCTAATCTACAAAATTGTGTTAAATAAATCCGTGGGCTGTGATATTCAAAAATCAATATCTGATGGCTAGTTACATTTGTTGAAGTTGTGTGTAACTAGTTTCATAAATGTTTTTTCTATTAACCTAAGTAATGAAATCAACTGTTCAATTCTCACTGAAAATGCAAAGGTGTTTTGTTTTTCTACAACCTATATGTCTTTATCATGCATATTTTCTGCAGGGTGGCTTTGGCATTTCAATGTCCAGTGCTCCCTTATAGGAATATATATATTCCATATTCTGGCCACATTATCCCCCAGAAAACAGTGTGCAACGGTATTTCTTTGCTCATCATCTTAAGTTCACACTGACAAAGAGAACTCTATAACCCAGTCCCACTTTGCCTATGGTCTTTCATCATCTCCCACCTATAACTCTCAACTCTAAGCAAACCTTTCTTTGTCCCAGCTATAACATGATCCTTTACTAAGGCTCTGCCCCTTGTCCTGCGTGCTCTCCACACTCTCTGCATCAATCCAAAACATTAACTTGCATCACCAACTTAAACGCACACCACATCACACCAAGTCTTCTGCAAGTGTTTCCAACAAATTGGAATGGTGTTTAGGAGTAGACAGTCAGTCATAGGAATCCCAGAACACATATCATAGTACTGGCTCTAAAAGTATTCAAACTGAATCTGCCCAGATCTCATAAAAATTATCATGAAAGTTTTTCATCAAAATCAGATAATTGGCTTAAATTCTTGTTTTGTTTTTCTGCCTAATAAGAATACAGAACACACACCCTGTTCCTCGCTGCCTAGATTGTTGGCTACAGACTAGCAGACCATGCAATTTTACTTCAGATGTTGCCTACAACATGGTCAGCCCAGACCTCGACCATCAAAGCACATAACCCTCCAGCAATGCACCTGTAGAGGGGACAAAGCTGTGCTTCCTGCAAACCACAAAGTATCTTTCCTCTTGCCTGACCAGACGGCAGCAAATTATGGCACAAATAATAATGGCTCAGATTTATTGAATGCTTATCATATGCTAGAATCTGTTCTAAGTGCTTTCTAGGTAGTAGTTCATTATATATTCTAATAACTGGAAGGTAGGTACAATCATTGGCCCTGGCTTATAGCGAGGAAGTGACCAGGCCTTGATTTACACCTGGTCAATCTGCTGGGCTCTGGAGTTCACACGCTTAATCACAATTTCCTACACATGACTATAAAGGGCCTACTGTACTAGCATACACATTGTGCCATGGGACCAGAGAGGATAAAAATATCTGCTCCACAATTTGCAAAAAGAAAGAAAAAAAAAGTTGAGAGGGTGCAACAGATTTTTAAGGGTATGGCCCAGGGTCCAGTCGGCGTTGAGTTACGATCCCAGCTCTTTTATCTAAACAACCTCAGGCAAATTACTTAATCTCCCTAAAGCCTCAATTTCCTTATCTGTAAATTGGAGATAATTACACCTTCCACCATTGCTGATGAGTGGCAAAAGTCAGATTCAACCCCATAATCTTTCCATAACACCATAGTGCCACATCCTCCAGAAGATTATAATCTTGCAAAACTGTGGGAAATACTAGTGCTTCCCTGCTGCCGCTGGTTTGGAGGCAACTGTACCTCCAACCAGAACCTCCTGGCCCCATTACAGCTAAAATGTCTGGGCTTCTGACTTAATCAGCATGCCACCACGCAAGATACACCACAGAAGAAGGACGGCTATCCTCTTCCTCACATACAGCTCCATCCACTAAAGGAGGTGCTCAGAGCCACCCCTGTGCAATCCCCAATATCAAAGGCGATGGCATCATAGACAAGAATTCCCAGCACCAGGAACACATAGCAACACACCACATTCTTAAATAGAGTGTGCATCCCCAAAAGCTACTAGACTGACCTCATTCTCTAGGGATAGGACCTCTCAGTCCCCCCCAACCACCACCCCTGGAGCTGCAGAGTGCTCGGAGTCCCGCTCCTCGTGCCTGGACACCGCACCAACGCTCCACTCAGACATGTGAGGATGAGTCACCGGCCGGGAGGTGCCTATCACTACCATCACCCGGCACAGCTCCCGGCTGGAACGCTGCAAAGTCCTTTCACATGCTCACTCGGCAGCAGCCAGTCAAGTTGTTTATAAAATGAATGTAAAAAAGTTAAAATGAAAAAACTCTCTGGAATCTAAGGAATGTACCAAACCAACAGCGCCTGTGTGGGGCTCCAGCATCACGGCTCATCTGGACTGGGAGAGACATAAGGACCTTCATTCCTGATCTATTTCATGAGCACCTGGGTTATGCTCCCTATAAAAATAAACGCGACCAACACACAGAATATCGTGTTACTGTGGGAAGACATGGTCATCCCTTTCCATGAGCCCTAAAGGTCAGGTACATCGCTATTCCTAATAGGCACTCTGATAGATCTACTACTGACACAAAAAAAGTCACGGAGATGTCCTGCCCTTCCACCTCCGCAGTAATAAATTTCATGTGTGGACAGTGTGTCCTCAGACTTATTTTGACCAGAGAGTGTCCTTTTGTCCGAATATTTCATGATTTAGTAAGCATGCCTGTATTCCCTAAGCCCTGCTCCCTGTCCTGACTTCCACTCTTCTCCGATTCCTGAGGTTGGATATTCTCAGTCTTTCTCTTGGCAGCAACTCCTTTTCCACCCGTCATTTAAAGTTGTCTCTTTCTGCATTTTCTCCTGCTCTTTATTGAAATTCCATAACTAAAACAAGTGCAACATCAATTGATGTTCCCAACACTCTTACCGACTCTAAAAAAAAAAAAAAAAAAAAAATTCCAAGTTAAAATGTTAAGGTGAGTGAGCCCTTTCGCCTCGTTGCTCCCGAGAGCACAGTGGGTCGCCAGCAGCTCTCCTGGAGACATCGGAGAAAAGGCGGCCAGAGTCCTCGTTCTGGCCACATCTGCTCGAATCAGCGTGGTCTGGTCCGGAGTCAAGGCCTCCATGTGTGCCACCACCGTGTCCATCAGCATATGACGGACAGAGGCTCACTGAGTTGCACCCAGTGCAATTCCTTGAATGGGGCATTCTTGGATCTACCTTATCACAGAAACAATGCTAACACTTTGTACAAAAAATAAATAAAACTAAAGAATTTCAATTCTGGAAAAAAAATGTTAAGGTGATATTTTGGTTAAAAAGAAAGGTTTGTAACCCTGGCCAGGTGGCTCGGTGGGTAAAGCGTTGACCAGGCGCACCAAGGTGCAGCCTGGCCAGGGCACATACGAGAAGCAATCAATGAGTGCACGACTCACTAGAAACCTGAGTGGAGCAGTAAGCTGATGCGTCTCTCTCCTCCTTCCCCTCTTTCTGTCTCTCTCTCCCTTCTTCTCTCTTTCTCTCTCAAATCAATGGGGGGAAAAAACATTTTTAAGTAAAAATGTTTGTATCATGCAATAATTGTATGCGATCTAAATAGTTAACAACTGTGTGTTGCTCGTAAACACTGTTTCCTCTTGATGGAAAGCCTCCTGTTATACTATCATTTCCTCTTTACTGATCAGACACCTTGGAGTTCTGACAGTGAAGCATAGCAGCTGGCCCAGGCATCCGTATATGTAGAAGACAAATCAGAAAGGCATGGCATTTGCTCAGTTTCACTCTGCTGATAACAGTGGCCAGCACTGGTAACAGCTCATTGGGCTTTGTCACCACCACCCCCTGTGAGTGACACCACCACCCCCTGTGAGTGGCTCCCGCTGCCCTCCACCCGGGAGGCTGCCCTGCGCACCCCACTCGGAGCCCTCCGCCGCTCCCGAGACACAGAGGGCCTCTGCCTCCAGCTCTCTACCCCGCGGACTCGCAAAGGCCGAAACCCGTGCGTTCCCGCCTACGTTACCAAGCACACGTGTAACGAGAAAGGGAAAAGAAGAAAGAATTAAGTCACACGTACTTAGAAGAGGGCAAAGGAGTGATACACAGTCGTCCCCCATTATCTGAGGTTTCACTTTCCACAGTTTCAATCACCCATGGTCAACTGCGGTCTGAAAATGTTAAGTGGAAAATTGCAGAAAGAGATAATTCATAAGTTTTAAATTGCATGCCATAGCCCTGGCCGGTTGGCTCAGTGGTAGAGCATCAGCCTGACGTGCAAAAGTCCCGGGTTCGATTCCCGGCCAGGGCACACAGGAGAAGCGCCATCTGCTTCTCCACCCACCCCCCTCCTTCCTCTCTGTCTCTCTCTTCCCCTCCCGCAGCAAGGCTCCATTGGAGCAAAGATGGCCCGGGCGCTGGGGATGGCTCCTTGGCCTCTGCCCCAGACGCTAGAGTGGCTCTGGTTGCAACAGAGCGACGCCCCAGAGGGGCACAGCATTGCCCCCTGGTGGGCAGAGCGTCACCCCCTGGTGGGCGTGCCGGGTGGATCCCGGTCAGGCGCATGCGGGAGTCTGTCTGACTGTCTCTCCCCGTTTCCAGCTTCAGAAAAATACATAAATAAATAAATAAATAAATTGCATGCCACTCAGAATAGCATGATAAAATTTCACTCTGTCCCACTCTGCCCCACCCGGGACCTCATTCCTTTGTCCATCACGTCCACACTGTGTATGCTCCCCACCCATTAGTCACTTAGTACAGAGCCATCTAGGTTCCCAGGCCCACTGTCACGCTGTCACAGGGCTTGTGTTCAAATAACCTTTATTACTTAATAACGGCCCGGAAGTGCAAGAGTCGTGATGCTCCATTCCTGACATGCCAAAGAGAACAGTAAGGTGCTTCCTCTAAGTGGAAAGGTGTGTATACCTGCGAAAAAACACAGCATACACAGGGCTCAGTGCTACGTGTGGTGCCAGGCACCCACGGGGACTACCTCCCGCAGATAAGGGGTAACTACTGTGCAGTGTTCTCTGTCTGTGAAGCTATTATGTTTCTCATCAATCATGATCACTGCCTCTCCAATGCCACAAATCCCCCAGACAGTCAGGAAACCACTTCCCTGGAACAACACCAATGTATTTAAAGAGAACCACAGTCCTGAAGATGGATTTCTCCACCTCCCATGATTTAAGATCAGGTATGCACTTACGGTATGTTCTTTATCTCCTACCATGGCTTAAGACTAAAATACTACGAAAACCCTATGTTTTTTCTGGATGATTATTTTGTTTTTAAACCTCTGCCCCGCCCCACCTCCAAAATCTAAAAGCAACAGGTGTTGAAAATAACTTGCTACAACAAAATATACCCAGAGCAAATCATAAATTTAAAACAACAATTACCTAACTCCCCAATTTGCCTTTCCTCCTAGGATGGGGGTTCCTTCTGTGGGCACCCTTGCAAACACCACAGAGTTCATGCTTTCATGAGCTGCAAATAGACGATCTTAGAGGCTGCAAAGAAGGGCTTATGACATGCCAGGCATGCATGGTCAGGGATGGCAGCACTTCCTGAAGCTTCAACAACTCAAACCTTGGACAAGAAAGGAAGGTATAAAAAATTATTACTGGCCTGACCTGTGGTGGCGCAGTGGATAAAGCGTCGACCTGGAAATGCTGAGGTCGCCGGTTCAAAACCCTGGGCTTGCCTGGTCAAGGCACATATGGGAGTTGATATTTCCAGCTCCTCCTCCCCTTCTCTCTCTCTCTCTCTCTCTCTCTCTCTCTCTCTGTCTCTCCCTCTCCTCTCTAAAATGAGTAAATAAAAAAAAATAAAAAATAATAAAAAAAAAAAAAAAAAATTATTACTGGCCCTAGTTGTTGGCTCAGTGGTAGAGCATTGGCTAGGCGCGTGGGTGTCCCAGGTTCAATTCCCAGCCAGGGCACACAGGAGAAGCACCCATTGATTTCTCCACCCCTACGGGTGCACGCGCATAAGTGCGCACGCGCACACGCGCACACACACACACACACACACTGCTTCTCTCTCTCTCTCTCTCTCTATCTCTCTCTCTCTCTCTCTCTCTTCCCTTCCCGTAGCCATGGCTCAATTGGCTCAAGCACAACTGCCCTGGCTCCGAGGATGGCTCTATGGAGCCTCCACCTCAGGTGGTAAAAAAAAAATCTCAGTAGCAAATGTGCCCCCAGATGGGCAGAGCATCAGGCCCAAATGGGGCTTGCCAGGTGGATCCCAGTCAGGGTACATGCGGGAGTCTGCCTCTTATCTCCCCTCCTCTCACTTGGGAAAGAAGAAAAAAAAAATGAGTACCAACCGGGAATGGGGGAGGGAAACTAGGGGAAAGTCTAGACTACATGATCCTTAAAGAGACAAATGTATTACCTTAAGCAACCTGGGGAAAAGGTAATACTATATTTCTGTTGTGCAAAAACTTTCAACTCATCAAGAAAGAATCTTAGGAATGAGAGCTGAGAAGAACCAAGGAGATAGCAGCCCTCCTCCTCCGACTCTCCCGTTGATGTTTGATGTGACCCTGAAATTGCCTTCAGATCTTGCTTTAATGAGACTCTGGCAATTTCAAAACAACAGGCAAATGTCAGTTTCTATACAAGACAAAAAATGACAGCCTCCTATAACAAAGACTTTTGCAGTTACCAGCAAAGGGGCTCCCAGCAGGAGAGAATGTGCCCACAGCCAGGACACTCTCCCTGACCCTTAGAGGTGCCCATGCAATGGCCCAGGACAGGCCCTTGGACATAAAGCAGTTTTGTTCTCATTACCTCTTAGTTTTGATATATTCTTCCCAAATGTTCCTTAGACTCAGATTTGTGCTAAAAACATTTTTTCAAAGCTGTTAAGTCGAGGAGAGGAATGATGACATTACTGGTTTTATCACATTGCTGGATAAAGAAATGGCATTATAATTCATCTTCAAATTATCCTAATTGATAAATTTGGAAATTTATAAAAATAAAATACAAATTTGGTTGTAAAGGTATTCACAACTGAATCGTGTTAAATACCATGGTTGTGGCCCTGGCCGGTTGGCTCAGCGGTAGAGCATCGGCCTGGCGTGCGGAAGTCCCGGGTTCGACTTCCGGCCAGGGCACATAGGAGAAGCACCCATTTGCTTCTCCACCACCCCCCCCCCCCTTCCTCTCTGTCTCTCTCTTCCCCTCCCGCAGCCAAGGCTCCATTGGAGCAAAGATGGCCCGGGCGCTGGGGATGGCTCCTTGGCCTCTGCCCCAGGTGCTAGAGTGGCTCTGGTCGCCGCAGAGCGACACCCCGGAGGGGCAGAGCATCGCCCCCTGGTGGGCAGAATGTCGCCCCTGGTGGGCGTGCCGGGTGGATCCCGGTCGGGCACATGCGGGAGTCTGTCTGACTGTCTCTCCCTGTTTCCAGCTTCAGAAAAATACAAAAAAAAAAAAATACCATGGTTGTTTCAGGCTGCTTTTAGCACAGTGTTTTAAATAGTTACAAAATAGTTAGCTTGCCTCCTGAGATAACACACAGGAGCCAGAACTTAGAAGGAAGGATTAAGGAAAGGGAACTGTCTCAAAGGCACTCAGGCTCTGAACAGACTTCTGGTGGAACAAATGCCTCTCTTCACAGCCTGTGTTGAAATCTCCCTGCACAGTGATGGCTCACCACACCTCTCTTCCCAACATCGAGCTTGGATGCCATGGACCTCGCCACCATCATCGCTGACTCACATCCCTGGACCAGAACCACAGTCTACCAAGTGCGGGATCTGGTTCTGCTGTTAGAACCAAGATAGGCTGGTAACATGGGAAGACACGGTCCTCTCCCGTGACCCTCCCAAAGGACATCTATCCCCCGGGGACTTCACATATCGTGTAAGGGTGTGGGTAGTTTACATTTGGGATAATGAATAACTAAAAATCCCTTTGATAAAAGAGCATCCTCTACTCAGTTACACTTATTTCAACTTCTAAGAGGTAACCTATTGGTCTCATCTCCCTGGATGGGGTCAAGAGCCCACATTCATCTAACCACATATCAATAATGTTCCCTATTTCTCTTCATCTTTCACATTTCCGGTCAAATTTCCTCATTTTTTAATTTTCCCATTGATTAGAAAGAGGAATTAAAAAGACAAGAAGGGAGAGGGGGGATTAGGGAGAAAGAGAAATGCATCAACTTGTTCCACTTAGCTGTTCCATTTAGTTGTGCAATATTTGGTCGTTTCTCACATGTGTCCTAAACGGGGATTGAACCCACGACCTCGGCATACCAGGATGACGCTCTATCCATTGAGTCACCGGCCAAGGCCAAAATTCCCTCATCTTTTTACATTTTCCTAATGACAACTTTCACATGGCAGTTTAGATTTAGGTTCTTTTCATTCCTTTTGGAGTCACTCCCAATTGTCTGTCCAGTTTAAGTCCAGGTAACTTTCAAGAGACCTCTCTTTCCTTGTGTGAAATGTTAAGTAAAAGGAGGAAGCTCAAGGGACTGCAATCCACACGCTGGAGGAAAAGGAATCGAGCACCCCACAGCACCCCACAGTCAGGCCACACGGCGTCCGTGCTGCAGGGAAATGCAAAGCATCTGGCTCCATTGTCCCGACTTTACAGCAAAGTGAATGGAAGCGCAGAGACACGCACCGGCTTGCCCAGGTCCTGTGAAGAAAACCCCGTCTCTTCTGTTTCTTCCTATTCTAGTTAGCCCAAGTCATTTATCAACATTTTCTCCTCAAAAGACATCATTTCTGTTCGGCCTGGGCACTTAAAGCGTGAAGTGACTTCAGTGCTACTCCACATAACAATGAGAGAAATAGGTCAGTACCATGGCACTCCCTCTGAACAAAGCATGGCCGGAGAATGAACAGGTCAAGATCTTAAATCCAACGTGACCACCAAATGGCAGTAAGGAAAAAGGTATTTGCAACTCAAAACCTAATGTTTCTCCCTCAAATGAGGAGCACATCCAAAATGCTAAGAAGGTCATTTTCTGTGAGAGTATGTGAAACTCAGAGGCCATAAATCACTCTAAATTTCCCCACAGAGAATGGAGTGTAAGATTATACCCTCCACATAATTTCATTATAAAAGTATTAAATGTTGGTAAGAATTCAAAAATTTGATAAAGCATATGAAAAAAGTATTAAACTCGATGAGTGGTCATGAAACTTCCTTCAACTTAATATTTTAAAAGGAAATATAATTAAAGTACAGATTATAATTCCTATGAAAATAAGGATAATAAAATTGAACAAATATAAAAATTCAGATATTAGGAGAAGCTGGAAGTGCTCTAGGAAAGTAAAACCTGGCAGCATTTATCAGAACCTTTCACTTTTCCAGGGGAAAGAAAAAGTGGGCCTCAAAATATCATATGTAACATAGTAATTTACGCAATGAAAAATAGTTTTAACAAGTATTTTTTCTGCTTTTCTTTCAAAAATGTAAAGAAGAAAGGTAAAATCACACATACTGTCACCATTTCTTTTAAAATTTTGTGAAGTCAGTAGTGACTGTCCCTTCCTCATTCCTTCAATTTCATCCTAGCGCCTTCTCAGGGAGGTTGGGGGACAGAGGCTCCTCAGATGGTTTCTCCATTCACACAAACATACACACTCACAGAGCCCCAGCTCACACACACACACACCATACACACATACACACATATATATACACACTCACAAAGCCCCAGCTCACACACATACACACACTCATCCATATGCACACACTCACAGAGCCCTAGCTCACACACACACACACATACTCACAGAACCCCAGCTCACACACATACACACACTCATACATATGCACACACACACCATACATACACACACTCAGGCATATGCACACACTCACAAAGCCCCAGCTAACACACACACCATACATACACACACACTCACAGAGCCTCAGCTCACACACACACCATACATACACACACATATACACACACTCACAGAGCCCCAGCTCACACACACACCATACATACACACACATATACACACACTCACAGAGCCTCAGCTCACACACACACCATACATACACACACATATGCACACACTCACAGAACCCCAGCTCACACACATGCACACACTCACACATATACATACACATACAGAGCCCCACCTCACACACACAGAATACATGCACATACACATACACATACAGAGTCCCAGCTCACACACACACACACACATATACCATATATACACACATACATATATATATACCCACAGAGACCAGCTTATAGACATGCACAGCATACACACATACACACACATAGATGCACACACATTCACACATACTCATACATACATAATACATATACACACAAAATTTTACAAAAATAAACATTTCATACATGACTCAGTTGGCTTCCTTTGAATATAGTTCAGCAATTATAAGCTAAACAAGGAACAAGATAAATTTTTTAAAGTCATACAAAAAATTCTTACATCAATGATCAATTACTTAATGAGTAAACTCAAACCCAAAGATTCTTAGCTATATATCAATACTTCTAAACGCTAATCTACACTGTGTCCGTAAAGTCACGGTGCACTTTTGACTGGTCACAGGAAAGCAACAAAAGACGATAGAAATGTGAAATCTGCACCAAATCAAAGGAAAACTCTCCCAGTTTCATATCTATTCAGTGTAGTTTGAGACTTTTTAGGGCTCCTTAGGTAGCTATCCCGTATAGCCTCTACAGACTCATCACTGACTGATGGCTACCAGAACGGGGTTTCTCCACCAAACTGCCGGTTTCCTTCAACTGCTTATCCCACCGAGTAATGTTATTCCTATGTGGTGGCGCTTCATTATAAACGTGCCGATATTCACATTGCACTTTGGTCACAGATTCGAATTTAGCAAGCCACAGAACACACTGAACTTTCCTCTGTACCGTCCACATCTCGACTGGCATGGCCGTGGGCTGCTCCGCTGTATACAAGGTGTTATGTCATCATCTGCACATGCGCACATGCTGCCAAATCATCCTACAGAAACTGGGAGGGTTTTCCTTTTATTTGGTGCAGATTTCACATTTCTATCATCTTTTGTTGCTTTCCTGTGACCTGTCAAAAGTACACCATGAGTTTATGGACACACTGTATTTTAAATAAAAAAATGTTATAAATCACTTAGGGTTAGGAATGCATACTTGTGAAACCTCTTGAAATACTGTAAAAAGTTATTTATAAATTTCTAGTAATCATGTTTTGGATTCCTCCCCAAAACACTTAAAAAAAAAACTAGTTATAGATGACTATTTATTGACTGAAACAAATTCTGCACAAAGCAATAGACAGAAACAGCACTAATTTCAGAACACTCACCACATATACATGGCACCAATCATATTGATAACATTCTGAAAATCATCACATTTCTTAGCAGGTTTCTTAGAGTCCAGACAGAATTATATTCAGCAGTATTTTAATGATTTATCCTTGAGAACATAATTTAACTATGTGAAATTTACCTTCAATCCAGTGGCTGTGCAACCACAAGGGAAGAAAGAAAGAAAAAACTATTTCTAGAAGCAAACAATTTTCTCTTTGATTGTATGTTTCCTCACTTAATACATTTCATTATAAGATGAAAGGCACTACCTACCATAAATATCAAACATATTCAAAAGCATATGATCACTCTTCTATTTATCAAACCATATAAAAACTCTTAAGAGTTTTCTTTCAAAATCCCTTTCTAATGTAAAATATCAAGAAGTCTCTTGGGAGGCTGATAACAGCACTTCTTATTCCAGCATGAAGCCTCCCACATCACCCAAATCTACCTGTTGGCTTCATCCCCCACAGCCCACACCAGCATGTTCCCTACGGTCCCACCCAGGGATCAACCGCTGTTCTCCCAAACGCTTTCTCCCCTACCCATCTTCGATTTTGTTACCTCACCTAGAAGCCTTTATTTCCCCCACGTCTACAATTTTCCACCTAACAAACTGCATAATTCCACTCCATGTATGTTCACCTGCTCCTTCACTGAATTGAATAACCTGTTGTCTAATACCCTGTTTCCAAAAAATCAATCTGTATTCCCTGAATAAAAGTTGTACAATTTTAACAGCAGAAGGTTACTGCAGCCAAGTTATATCCTGAACAATTCACTTTAGTTTATTAGCTTTTTAAATTATTAATAACAAAATGTCATTAAATATATATGTGCATACATATATAATGCCTTCTGAGGCGCTCAAACCACTGTCCCTATATTATTCTCCTGCCATCTCTGAAGAGTCAGAAGCGTTTATTTTATATATGGAAAACCAAGGACCAACCAAGAAGTATGCGACACCAACTCAGAGACCAGAACAATTTATGTGCTACTGAAGACAGCAAAAGTGGAAAACAGAAACCTTTTTCTCAAACAGCTTGTCAGTTACTCGCAGAGAAAGGATAACGCATGAGACAAATGGAGCATATGTGCTTAAAGGATTTCTACGGTTTGTCTTGAAATCATTCTATGTGGCTCCCGGGAACAGCAGCGTTAGCCTCTGGTTACTGTCCATCGCAAACATGGCTCCCCTGAAGGCCAGCTGTGGGAGCCGTGCCGTAAGAATGACAGGCAGGGTTGAGCACTGTGCGCCTGGCACACGCTGCGGTGCCGTGGGAATTCCAGGGATGATGTGGCCAGAGTCGTCACAGAGGCCATAAAAAGAAAGCATGACTCAAGCTGGCAGTTGAAGAAAACACAAAATTTGAAACGGTGACCAGGAAAAATCGGAAGGAGAATACAGGAGCAAGGCATGGAGGCAGCCATGAGCATGGGATGCAGTAGGAGAGATGGCACAAAACCCGGCCGTCAGTCCAGGGCAAGCCCAGGTCCTATAATCCGGCTAGACAACGTTCTCTGCACTCGACTGGAAGGCTTCAGTTCTGCCCCCTTCAATTGTCCCTTCAACCATTTCCCCAGATAAACCAGTTAGGTGTAGATGAGCAATTCATACGTAAAAATATCTTGGGGTTTTTTTTAATTTAGTGAGAGGAGGGGAGGCAGAGACAGACTCCTGCATGCACCCCAACTAAAATCCACCTGGCAAGCCCACTAGGGGGCAATGCTCTGCCCATCTGGGGCCGTTGCTCCGTTGAAACTGAAGCAATTTTTTAGCGCCCGTGGCAGAGGCCATGGAGCCATCCTCAGCACCCAGGGCCAACTTGCTCTAATCGAGCCATGGCTGCAGGAGGAAAGAAGAAGAAGAGAGAGAGGGAAGCAAGAGGGGGAGGGGTGGAGAAGCAGATGGGCACTTCTCCTATGTGCCGTGACCGGGAATTGAACCCAGGACATCTGCACACCAGGCCGACACTCCACCACTGAGCCAACTGACCAGGGCCTAAAAATATCTTTTTAAAGCTTTTTTTTCCCTTGGATTATATAGATAATTCAGGTTTACTATAAAAAATACAAAAATTCAGAAAAAGAAAAAAAAATTAATAATCATATATATCATAATCCAACCACATTTCCTTTAACAATTATAATATTTAGTAGCAGCTCCCATGTGCCTGACACTTTTTCTAGGCTTTTTGGATATATCAATAAAGCAAAGCAGATAAAAAAAAACTCCTTGCCTCCTACAACTTATATTGTATGAGGAAAGACAATAAGCAGTAATATGGACAAGTAAGCAATGTAGTGTGTTAGAATATGTAAGTGTGGAGTGGGAGGAGCAGACCCGAGCAAGGCCACTGGGAGTGCCCGTGGGTGGGGTGGGGTGGCATGGCTGCCGTTTCAACAGGGTAGTCCAGGAGGGCGGGGCTGAGAACGTAGCATCACCAAATGGAGATCATCCTGCTTTATAGGCTTTCCCCTCCACTGCTTAGATCAGGGGTCCCCAAACTACGGCCCGTGGGCCGCATGCGGTCCCCTGAGGCCATTTATCTGGCCCCCACTGCACTTCCGGAAGAGGCACCTCTTTCATTGGTGGTCAGTGAGAGGAGCACATTGACCATCCCATTAGCCAAAAGCAGGCCCATAGTTCCCACTGAAATGCTGGTCAGTTTGTTGATTTAAATTTACTTGTTCTTTATTTTAAATATTGTATTTGTTCCCGTTTTGTTTTTTTACTTTAAAATAAGATATGTACAGTGTGCATAGGGATTTGTTCATAGTTTTTTTTATAGTCCGACCCTCCAACAGTCTGAGGGACAGTGAACTGGCCCCCTGTGTAAAAAGTTTGGGGACCCCTGGCTTAGATGGTATTTCCCATAACATTAAGTATTCTTTACAATATGATTTTTAATGACTGCAGAGAATGCCATCTCACAGGGGTACCATAATTAATTTCATCATTCTGATCTATAGGGCAATCAGAACTTCTCCCTTTATTAACTATTATAAATACTGCTTCTGTGTCCTCAAAAGAAATGTAGAGGAGTGAAATCACGTGGACTTGGGTACAAACAAGGCTACGGCTCGCAGCATAGCTCAGCTGCACAGGACGGCAATGTCTCAAACCCTGTGCGCAGACTCCGACTCCTCCCCTCCGGGGGTGGGGGGGTTCCTGCCGTCCACTCCTGCCCACCTTTTCATTAGGCTCACAAGAGTGCTCTGGCTTCCCTTCCCCATCTCTTCACCATCAACAACTCTACCGGAGAGAAACTCTTCCCTAGATGCTTACCTAGCACCGTGACTGGTATAGAGCAGAACATGCAATAAGTATCTACTGGATTAATAAATAAAACACCAATGAGTACTCAAAAGACACTCTGGCTTTCATACAGCTGGGGAGATGCTTAAAACTCGTCCCTGCCCCCCAAGGCTTCCTTCCACCTAGAGAAGTGAGCCGTATCTGCGACCCAGGCCACATCCTCCTAACAGAGCTGCAAAGTATAAATATTTCCCCTAGTGCCTTCAGGATGCTGGAAACTGCCCTACGCCCTGGACAGCTAAAGACTACTGTCTAAATAAAATGCTGAACAGCACACAGAGACTATGCTGAAAACATTTCTACAGTTTCCCCTCTTTCTAGTTACTTAAAGATGACAAGTATATAATTTCCCAAAATATAAAAGTATATCTTTTAATTGTTCATAAACCACTCTTCATCCTAAATTCCAACCATGTCATTATTAAACTGCTGCTCTCATAAAAATAGAAATAAATAAAAATAAGAAACATACTGTCACATAAAGAGGGAAAAAAGCCTTAAATAACATGCTTAAAACTTGACAAACAAGAAAATACGGCAATCAGAAAAGCAGAAGGAGGAACAGGACACATCAGCCATTTACCACTTAAGCTGGTTCATTATGGGATCACGCTCCTGAGCAGTACCCGTCCCATTGCTGGGCCAGTGGGAGACCTACTTGTCAGCCTGGATTTCACTGTTAAAAATAACATCCTCAAAATCCTCCCTCCCAAAGTCCACCTTCAGAAGTTAGAAGTAAATTCAGAAAGCCATCTCAAAAGATTTCCTAATTTATAACACAGCTTTAGAAAGAACAAGAGGCAAATGTCCTCTCAGACTCACCAGCAGTGAGAACACACACCCTGCGGTGACAACTGTCCTTTCTGTGAATAGCCCACATGGCCATTCATTCACTGCACTAAAAATGGACTTGGATGCACAGAACAAAGGTGCGATGGATTTCGGAGTCCCCCCTGCGTTTCTGGGTGTCAGTATTGGAGCTATATAACTACCGTATCTTTACAACCAACCTGGCTGTGCTTCAGAGATGCTGGAAATAGAGAAGGTGAAGACGCTAACTGCAGCAAAAACCAAAGAAGAAGCTGAGTTCAGGCAGAGGTACAGGCAGGAGATAGGCATCTGGGTGTGGCCAATAAGGCATGTCAAATCATGAAACCATCTTACTGGTGAATGCCTCCTTCCCATTGCAAGTAGAAATTCTGGAAAAAACTACAAAAAGCTCAGAACTATAAAAAGGAAACAAAGCAGGTAGATTGCACCTACAGTAATTAAAATTGTACGGTACCAGCCTAAGGACAAATATATAGACCAATGGAATAAAGTAAAGAGTCCAGAAATAAACCCTCATGTATATGGTCAAATGATTTCTGACAAGGATACCAAGATTATTCAATGTGATCAAGGACAGTCTTTCCGTGCGGAGGACCCAGGTTCGATTCCCGGCCAGGGCACACAGGAGAAGCGCCCATTTGCTTCTCCACCCCTCCGCCGCACTTTCCTCTCTGTCTCTCTCTTCCCCTCCCGCAGGCAAGGCTCCATTGGAGCAAAGATGGCCCAGGCGCTGGGGATGGCTCTGTGGCCGCTGCCTCAGGCGCTAGAGTAGCTCTGGTCGCAACATGGCGACGCCCCGGAGGGGCAGAGCATCGCTCCCTGGTGGGCAGAGCGTCGCCCCCTGGTGGGCGTGCCTGGTGGATCCTGGTTGGGCGCATGCGGGAGTCTGTCTGTCTCTCCCTGTTTCCAGCTTCAGAAAAATGAAAAATAAAATAAAATTAAAAAAAAAAAAAAAAAGGACAGTCTTCCCAACAAATGGTGCAGGGAAAACCGGATCGTCACTTACAGAAGAACAAAGTTGCACCCTTAACTAATACCATATACAAAAATTAACTCAAGAATAGATCAAAGACCTAAAACTATAAAACTCTCAGAAAACACAGGGCCAAAGCTTTGTGGCTTGGATATGACACCAAGGGCACAGGCAACAAAAGAAAACACAGACAAACAGGACTTCGGGGAAAATTTAAACTTTGTGCACCGAAAGACAACATCAACAGCAGTAAAAGGCACCCACAGAATGGGAGAAAATATTTGCAAATCATATCTCTGATAAGCAATTAATATCTAGAATATATAGAAAACTCCTAAAACTCAACAACAAAAAGCTGATCCAAAAATGGGCAAAGGGCTTGAGTAGGCATTTCTTTAAATAGGCAATACAAGTGGCCAATAAGCTTGTGAAAAGATGCTCAACATCTCTGATTTTAGGGAAATAGAAATTGAAACTACAATGAGATACCACCTCACATCCATCGGATTGGATAATGAGATATCACAAAAAAAAAAAAAAAGCCCAAGGCCCTGGCCGGTTGGCTCAGTGGTAGAGAGTTGGCCTGGCGTGCAGGAGTCCTGGGTTCAATTTCCGGCCAGGGCACACAGGAGAGGTACCCATCTGCTTCTCCACCCCTCTTCCTCTCCTTCCTCTCTGTCTCTCTCTTCCCCTCCCACAGCCGAGGCTCCATTGGAGCAAAGTTGGCCCGGGCACTGAGGATGGCTCTGTGGCCTCTGCCTCAGGCACTAGAGTGGCTCTGGTCACAACAGAGCAACGCCCCAGATGGGTAGAGCATCACCCCTTGGTGGGCATGCCAGGTGGATCCCAGTCGGGCGCATGCGGGAGTCTGTCTGACTGCCTCCCCATTTCCAACTTCAGAAAAATACAAAAAAAAAAAAAAAAAAGTCCAGAAAATAACCAGTGTTGGTGAGATGTGTAGAAATTAGAACCTTTGTGCACTGTTAGAACATAAAATGGTGTAGCTAGAGAATAGTACGTTGGCTTCTCAGAAAACTAAAAATACCAAAATAGAATTACCATATGATCCAGCATTTCCATTTATGAATATATAATAAAAGAACTGAAATCAGGGTCTCAAGGATGTATTTTTACACCCATGTTCATATCAGCATTATTCATAGTACCTAAAACGTAGAAGCAACCCAAGTGTACATCAACAGATGAATAGATCAACAAAATGCGATATATACATATGATTAAATATTATTTAGCCTTGCCTGACCAATGGTGATGCAGTGGATGATGTGTCAACCCTGAATGTTGAGGTCCCTGATTCAAAACCCTGAGGTTGCTGGCTCTGAGTGTAGAGTCGTCAGCGCAGGGTCACTGGATTAAGCAGGAGAATGTTCACACAATCCCAAAGGTTGCCAGCTTGAGCCCAAAGGTTGCTGGCTTGAGCAAGGGGATACTGGCATGGCCCTGGTCAAGGCACATTCAAGAAGCTCAATATACAACTATAGAAAATGCAACTAATTTGATGCTTCTCACTCTCTCCTCCCTCTCTTGGAAGCAATCAATGCACAACTAAAGTGAAAGCAACTATGAATTGATGCTTCTCACCCTCTCTCACCCACTCTCTCTCTCCCTCTTCCTGTCTCTCTCTCACTCTCTCTCAAAAAGAAAAATTATTTGGCCTTAAAAAGGAAGGATATTCTGACCTATGGCAGAACATGAATCAACCTTGAAAACACGATCCTAAGTAAAATAAGCCAGTCACTAAAAGAGACAGTTACTTTATAATTCCACTTATATGAGATACTTAGAATAGTTAAAATAATAGAGGCAGAAAGCAGAATGCTGGTTTCCAGGGACTGGGGGAGGGGGCCATGGGGAGTCATTATCTAAGGGGTATAGAGTTCCAGTTTCATAAGACAAAAAGACTCCAGTTTGGCAAGATGAGAAGAGCTATGGAGAGAAATGGTGTGTATTTAACACTACTGAATTATAAACTTAGCATGGTTATATGGTAACTTTTGTTATGTGGATTTACAGCAATAAAAAAAAAAAAAAAAAAAACCAGAAAAAAAAAGCCAGAGTGTAGAAAGGAGGCAAAAGTTGGAAGAGTGAAATGCAAACGGTTAAGTGCTCTCTCCCTGGGCTTTGCCCCAAGGGCAGGTCCCATTCACAGAGGTCCACAGTCAGGCGGATCTCCGCAGAAAACCCATCTCTCTGTCTCCTGTGAGCCAAAAAGTGAAAGTGAACCACAGAGAGGGGAGAGAGATAGAGAAGGGGGTCCTCTACTTCTGTGCATGAACCCGCCCAAGTCTCGAGTTCACCCTTGAGTTGCACGTGTCAAGACAGACCTGGGGCAGAAAGCAGAGCCTTATGGAAAACTCAACAACGCTGGAACCTCCACTCAGAGAGGGAGAGACGGAGGGTGGCCTAAACCAAACCACTGTACTGATTTGCCTGCTGTACCAAAAACCCCCAACATTCTCCAGGATTGCAAAAGGACCCAGTCTACACAACATAGCATTCACAACATGCAGGACAATGCAAATGACTCAGTGTAGACAGTAGCTGGGAGAGGTGACCAGTTCTCTAGGGAAAAGGTAATCAATAGATGCCAATTCAACCCTGGCCAGGTTGCTCAGTGGATAGAGCATTGTCCTGGTGTGCTGAGGTCACAGGTTCAATTCCAGGTCCGGGCACATATGAGAAGTATGAGAAGCAATCAGTGAATGCACAGCTAATGGAACAACTAAGTGGAACAGTTAGTTGATGCTTCTCTCTCTCTCTCTCTCTCTCTCTCTCTCTCTCTCTCTCTCTCTAGTCCATGGAAATTTTTTTTTTAATAGATGCCAACTCAATATGATCAACACATTTCCTAAGTCATTCCTCAAGGATTCATCTCAAGTGTTAGTCACTTTAACCTGAACACCCAGCATTCAGGGGCTAAAGCATGGACAGGAGGTAGAAGAGTTCTCTGTTTGCTTTGTGGTCTAACGGAGACCAGAGAGTGAGAACGAGTGTGAAATACTGAAACCTAGCCAACAGACAAAGGTCAGGAAAGGGAGAGACGGAGACTCCAGACAAGTAATTCTTCAGATACCCAGAGACAGAGCACAAAAACTACTCCAGGAGAAGCCAAAAAAACAAAGGTTCTCAACTTTACAAAGTCTTGTCTTATGCTGTCCTCATAGCTGAGCAGCAGTTACTAATGATGTTTGACATAAGTGCAAACCAGGCACCCAACAGAGAAGGTAAATAAGCTTAAGAAATATTCCTCTGTCCCTGGCCTATTAGAAAAGAAGGTCCAAGACTGACGGTGTCCAGGAAAATATCAAGAAATAAAGCCACAACAGAAAGGACTCCCAGGTAGGAGTAATGAATGAAAAGGAATGAAAAGTAATTCCTGGAATGTAACAAATCAAAAATATTAAAAAAACGTTTAAAAAAAGAAGAAATTCTGTTATCTCTTGACCCATGGAAGAGAGTTGTTCAGAATATGAAACAGACTGCCCTGGAGTGACAGAAAACACCCCGAATTAAGGAGGAGGCACCAGGAAGCAGAGGAAACCCCTGAAGAACAGACAGGAAGAGATTCCCACTGGATGGAGAATTCCAGATTACAGTGACAATGACGACCTCAAAGACTGGGAACCACACAGCCAGTGGTCGCGAGGTACAGGCCGGCACAGAGTGAGGGTTTTACCTTCTATCACCCTGATGTGTCATTATCCCTATATGATCGATGGCAAACAGCCTTACGGATGGTATGCAATCGATACCAAAGAAGAGAAACTTCATCAAGTTCTCAAAGCCATAAACAAATTCCAACAATTTACTCCATATAAGAAGATATCTCATTTTAAAACACGGAGGACGACACCATTTGAGACTCTTGATCAAATGACCCCCTGTGGCCACCCTTTAAACTCTAAAATGATGTAATTCTTGCTGCTTCTCTTCAAAGAAGATGTCATTTTAACATGCTCATTCATGTGCATGAAATCTAACAAACACGGATGGGGCTGAGGTGCCTGTGTGCACAGGTGGGCGCCAACAGCATCCTCCATGGTTCAAGGCTATCCTGCTCCCCTGTACACGGTCCCTGGGCTACCTACCCCCAAAACAGATATGGGGCCTTGATCCTGGGATAAGCAAGATGGCACACTTACATCTTGATAGTAATAGAAGATGGCAGCAGGGTGGGTTCCAGACAAGTTTTACTTTTATATAAATCACTTCATATTCTCTGATAGCAGTTTCCTCACCTACTAAAATGAGGAAGATGGACAAAAATCATAGTCACTCCGGAACTGGAAGGGGCTCCACACACCAGGTTAGATTTAATTCAATCCATTGACTGGTGTACACAGAGCACCTTTCAGATCCAAAATTCTAAAAATAACCACAATGACAAACATGTTTTGTTCTGGAAATTCATTTGCAAATCAGTTATTTGAAATGGGAATGTATTTCTCCAAAAAAATTATGTTACTAAGGATAGCTGGGTTTTCATGGCAACCCACAAAGCCTATGTAACTTGTAAAATACCTGACTATAGTACTACAACAATATCACAGTTTACTGGGGTGCAAGGAAAGCATCTCCCACATCCCTGTAAAGTTGCCACTGTCCCTACCAAGCCACTGCCACCAACTATCAAGAAGAAAGAAATTCTCAGGCCAAAAAAAAAAAAAAAAGGAACAGAAAATGAGAACAGAAATAAATGGAAAGATAGGTACTGGGTGGGTGTGGGGACTTGAGACAAGAATGAGGACCCGCCCAGCAAATCTATAAGAGCGGGGTGAGGGGGGCAGGGTAAGGGGAAGTGACACTGGGGGTGGGGTGAGGGGGGCAGAGCAGAGAAGCCATTTGTCCTCCATTCCATCCCCAACCCCACCACTGGCTCTTCTCATCCCAGCAGACCCGTTACCACCAACACCACAGCCACATGAGAAGGAAGAACTGAGCATTGGAAAGAGAGGGGTCTGAGAGAGGGCAGGACACATCCACTAGGTCTACATAAGACGAATGCCAATTCTGCACAAGCATAACCCACAATCCAGAAGTTAAAAGGGCAGTTATAAGAACACAGTTTGGGACTTCCCAGGGTCCTTGTGCCTGGGGTGCCTGATCTCACCCCTTATAGCACCCCACCTGCCCTGGATGGGGTTCCAAGCTCCCATCTGCTCCATCCACACCTCCCATCTCCATCCCCCATCCTATTAGTCTTAGGCCAGGCAAGAGACTGAGCCTATGCCCTGGACACCTTGCTCAGAGGGCCCCAATGGCACCTCCTCCAGCCATACCACGTCCATGGAGCCAGCAGTACAGAGTCCATGGCGTGTGCCTACCCAGACTCTGTCCCATCCTCTAGACCACACCCCAGTCCCTGGGACCCGCTTCAGTATCTGCCTGGTCCAGTCTTTCAAAGGTGGACCACACCTCCAGTCTGTAGAGGGGAGGCTGTTTGCAGACGGTGCAGACAGACTTGGGGCCTATGGCCGGGGATGTCTACGTGTATCGCAGGGAGATTCTGGACAAGGAGCTTGATGAGTCAGAGAATTCTAAATTTGAATCTAAGTGTCCATGCTGTTATGAAGGTATATTTAAAAAGACAGGAGGATAGAATTGGATTTATGCAACAGCTGACTTATAACTTTGACTTATTTATTTAGTTTTTGGGGGGTATTATGCTAAGTGAAATAAACCGGCCAGACAGAGAAAGACAAATACCATATGATTTCACATATATATGGAATGTAAAGAGCAAAACAAACAAACCAACCAACTAGAAACAGACTCAGAGATACAGAAAACAAACTGACAGTTGACAGAGGGGAGGCGGGTTGGGGCTGGGTGGAAAAGGGTGAAGGAATTAATACAAATTAGTAGTTACAGAACAGTCACAGGGATGCAAAGTACAGCATAGAGAATAAAGTAAAAAATATTGCAATAATATGTATGGAGCCAGGTGGGCACTTGAAATATGGGGGGGACTACTCTGTAAAGTATATGACTGCCTAACCACTACGCTGTAAGTCTAAGATTAACATAGAATAATACTGAATGTAAACTGTAATTGAAGAAAGAATTCAATGAAATACTTACTTAGAGACGCGGTGTGGAAGTCTCCATTTGTGCTCCTGCCGCAGGCCCAGCGACTGCTAGGCGGGGCTGGCCTTCCTCTCCGGGCTCAGCCACTGGGCAGCGCCGGGAAGGTCTAATCGGAAAGTTTGCTAATGAGTAGGCAAGCTAACTTACTTCCCTTCCTAGGGGGTCTTCTTAATGAGAACTAAAATGGCTCCCAGCACCTCCAAACAGGAGAATCCCTAAATTTCCCTCCCACAGGGGACAGCTCCCTTTGCCACACACCTGCACCTGTAAGTCCACAGAGATGTCCCCTGTCACTGCCATGGCCCTGGGACTTGCAGCCTTCCCTCTTCTGGTTCCCCTGAAGGACAGCACTAATGCGCACAGGGCTATAAGCCCACAAATTATGTTGTTTCAGTATGAAACGATGTTCAAGAAAAAAAATGATCTTATCCACAAGTCAGTTACAGAGGCAGGTCTCAGGTTACTCACCTCCCTGCGATTGAGGACCACGTCATAGCACAGCCTGGGCAAAGCGGCTAGTCTGGGACAGGCCTGTGTGCCCTCGCCTGAGGTCTAAGCGCCTTCCCGGCAAGCACAGATAAGGGATAGCACTGTCCTGTTGTGCACATGAAAGCAGGGTGCTGCCACAGCAGCCCCCCAAGTCCAAGAGCAGACAGCCACTCGGCAACACACAAACGCTCAGGGGATCCCCAGGATCTGTGCTTGTCTCGGGCTCATTCAGTGTGGTTCGGCCCTTTCTTCAGGGAAGAGCGGGTGGAACAAGTTCACCCTGAGCACAGCATCCCTTCAAACAACCCCGGGGAAACTCATTTGCCAATGTCGGACAGGATGAGCAGGGTAACTAATAAGCAGTGCACTATCCCTTTCCTATCAAAAATAAAAATAAACTACCTAGAACTAAACATTAAAAAATTTGGAAACAACTGGTATTGAAGCAACTGATTAAGATTTGGGGAAAAATGGCCCTGGCCAGTTGGCTCACTGGTAGAGCATTGGCCCAGCATGTGGATGTCCCAGGTTTGATTCTGGTCAGGGCACACAAGAGAAGCGAACATCTGCTTTTCTGCCCCTCCACCCCTCTTTTTGGCCTTTTCTCTTCCCCTTCCCACAGCCATGGCTCAACTGGCTGTAGTGAGCTGGCCTCAGGCACTGAAGATGGCTCCAAGGCCCCCCACTTCAGGCGCTAAAAATAGTTTGGTTGTGGAACAATGGAAAAACAGAGCAATGCCCCAAGATGGATCCCAGGTGGGGGACATGGGAGAATCTGTCTCTTTGCTTCTCCTGCTCTAGCTCAATTAAAAAAATGATTTGGGGGAAAATAATAATTATTATCATTCCTACTTAGATTATCCCTAATTAGATTCCTACTCCAAAACATTCACAAAATTAAACTCTAGATCTAACAAAAACATGAAACCATAGAACTATGAGAAGAAAATACCGGCACATATTCATAGTATCTTGAAATGGGACAGGAATTCTGTGTCACTCCTGCTGGGATGACACTCCGCAACCCCACTGCCCTCAGCTCAAAGGAGGCGCCTCCTCCCCTTGCCGCACCCCTGGGAGCCAGGGTCTCCCATTAAGCCTGGGAAGCCAGTGGAGCTTAAGCAGCTGGACCCTCTCTGACACCAGCCATGGGGGGTGGAGCCTCCGGGCTGGAGGCAAAGCCAGGTTCCCATCAGGGAGCCTCACTGTGTAAGCTTTCCTGGTCCACTGCCAGCAGGGAGCTCAGCAGGAAAAGGGGGGCTTGAATCTCCAAAACTTCAGTGATTTCTTGTGATGCCTTTTCTTGTTATAAGTAAATGGTCACCTTTGTATCTAATTCTGAACCTCAAAATTTTATTATTTTTTCCTTCAAAATGAAAACCAAAATTGTGTCAGCGTCAGGCCCCACAGAACTGGACCCCTCCCTGCTCACCCAGTTTCTGCCGCAGCCCAGCGCTCACTTCTGCACAGTCGGCCTTGCTGCAGGTGAGCGAGCGTCGAAGGAGCTGCTCAGTGAGCAGTCATGTAAAAGCTGCACGTCCACAACATGTAGTCTGTGGTTATAGTGAGGATAATAACCTTTGAAATCAGACAGACACCTTTAAGCCACAGTTCTCTGTTCTATAAAGTGGGGATCATAATTGCAGGTTGGGAAGACTTGATGACATAAGGTATGTTAAGAACAGTACTTAGTCTCCTAGCCTGACCTGTGGTGGCGCAGTGGATAAAGTGTCCACTTGGAAAGCTGAGGTCGCCGGTTCAAAACCCTGGGCTTGCCTGGTCAAGGCACATATGGGAGTTGATGCTTCCTACTCCTCCCCCTGTTTTCTCTCTCTCTCTCTCTCTCTCTCTCTAATAAAAATGGATAAATAAAATCTAAAAAAAAAAAAAGAAAAAGAACAGTACCTAATACAGGGTGGTAAAAATGTAACAGGAAGGTCTGGAAAAATATGTGTTTGAAGTGGTTATTTCTAGGTGGCAAAATGAGAGTTTTTCTTTATTTCCTTCTGTTTATTCATATTTCCTAATTTTTCTTTACTTGTTTTTGCTTACTTGTCTTTCCTAACCCCCATGCTGGCAATAAGCACATACTATTTGAGAAGAAAAGAGAGGGGGAGGAGTTATTTTGGGATGATCCTGATTAGTATTAGCCAGTTCTTAGTGTTAAGTAGCTCTGTGAAAAGAGCAGTTTCTAAGTAAACCACCCAGACTTGGGAGCTGACCTGGCACACTGTCCTGTGGGCCTGAACGTGCCGCTGATGGGTTGGGACTGGAGGGAAGGACCCAGGTACGGCTCCTGGCTGGTCCCTGGCCATCAGCACTGCAGAGCCCAGTGCTGTCTCAGAGAAGACAGACAGAGGGTGTTCAGCCTACCAGCCTCTGATGTTCCCAGGCAATGGAACCTATCATGGGCCCCATGTCCCCAAACTCGGAACAAGACTGCTTACAGTGACCACACCAGCTGATAACTATTCTTACTCAAATGTTCCTCACCTGCAATTCTTAGGCACTGAGATTTCTGAATCTGGTAGCTGTGGTCTTTCAATGAAGGATGTTTCATTACAAGTCTAAGTTGATGAGCAAGAAGAGGTGGTTTGTGGAGTCAAGAGGCCTGGGTTCAAGTTCTACTTCTGCCAGTTAACAGCCCAATGACCTTGGACTTAATTTCACTGAAGCTGTTTGGTCACCTGTATAACTTGGATAGTGGTATAGACCTACACTCAGACATCAAAAGGACCCGGTTCATACACGCTCCCGTGAACTGGGAGGCATCCCGCAAAGGTAGAAACAACAGTGAGGACACCCAGTAGCCATACACAACAAAGGCAAGAAGACACTGGTTCTTCTCCTCAGGTATTCCAACCTCAGCTAACAGAGGATGGGGTACGTCAGCGCTCCATCTCATGGGAGAAGACCCACAAGAACGCCCTGAAAATAAGGTCAGAAAAGAGAATATGAAACCAATGGCGACACGGAGGCCACCCAGGGGAGGGGATCTCTATGTCAGTCAGAACTTTTTTTTTAAATTATATTTAAAGTGGTGACATCGATCAATAGAAGTACATAGGTTTCAGGTAAATATTTCTATAGCATTTGGACTGTTGTGTACCCACCACCCAAAGTCAAATTACTTTCCGTCACTGTATATTTGTCCTTCTTTATTACCTTCTGCCCAACCCCTCCCCTGTACCCCCCTCCCCCTGGTAACCACTTCACTCTTATCTGTGTCCATGAGTCTCATTTTTATATCCCACCTATATGCGAAATCATATAGTTCTTAGCTATTTCAGATTTACTTATTTCACTCATAAGTATAATGTTCTTAGGGTCCCTCCATGTTGTTGTAAATGGCAATATGCCATCATCTCTTGATAACAGGGATGAGACTTACACTTATCAAATTAGGGAAAAAAATCAGAAGACTAGCAAAAGCTCTCACTTTAACCCAGGAGGCACCCTCTGAAGGCCAAGGCAGCCCATAGGCTTTGGAATGCTCATCGTTCCTCTTTAAACTGCTTGCTCAAGATTCAAAGTTCCAGCCTGACCAGGCGGTGGCGCAGTGGATAGAGTGTCGGACTGGGATGCGGAGGACCCAGGTTCAAAACCCTAAGGTTGCCAGTTTGAGCGCGGGCTCATCCAGCTTGAGCACGGGTTCACCAGCTTGAGCATGGGCTCACCAGCTTGAGTGTGGGGTTGCTGGCTTGAGCGTGGGATCATAGACATGACTCCAAGGTCGCTGGCTTGAGCCCAAGGTCATTGGCTTGAGCAAGGGGTCACTCAGTCTGCTGTAGCCCCCCAGTCAAGGCACATATGAGAAAGCAATCAATGAACAACTAAGGAAACTAGGGAGTCGCAACGAAGAATTGATGCTTCTCATCTCTCTCCCTTCCTGTCTGTCTATCTGTCCCTACCTGTACCTCTCTCTGTCTCTCTGTCTCTCTCTCTCTCTCTCTCTGTCTCTGTCTCAAAATAAATTTTTTTTAAAAAAAAGATTCTAAGTTCCAGGGAGGAGCATCCACATAGCTGTGCTGAGCTGTGCCTGTGACCAATCAGGGTGAATGCCTGCCTCCCACCAAGACAGCACACAGAAGGGGCATCCCAGGAGGGAAACGACAGCAAAAGCCCAAACAAACGTGCACCCTGGTCCGAACCCCACACTCAGCTGACGGGGAAACGTGAGCCACAGAGAACTCAGGCTCCTCCGTAGACTAGGGTGAGGCAGCACCTCTCCTCACCCCTACTCAGTACAACAAAAGACAAGCTGGCCTGGACAAGAACATTCGGGAAGGTGGCACCCCCAGAGAGAGACAGCATCGAACCACTAACACCCTGGGGAAACAACAGGGAACTGAGTCATTGTGGCTGTGGGACTAGAGATGGAGCCGTGGTCGGTCACACCTCTCCCTTCCCTGACCCCACTTCCAGAAATCTCGGTCAATATGTCTACCTCGCACGCTCGGCACAGATATTGCTGCCGGGGACAAAGTCATGCAGAACACAGAAGCATACACACTGGAAATGCAAAACACCAAAGATAGCTTTTTTCACACGCCTGCTCTGCTATTTAAGTGTTTATTATGTGGTTTGGATATATTCATGGACACAGGGCCTCTGTTTGTGTTAAGAACTGCAGAAACGTGTAGATGATGTGTTACTGAGTTGTATACTTGAAACCTGTATGGTTTTGCAAACCAATGTCACCCCAATAAATTCAATTAAAAAATAATCACTTCAGAAATGTGTGCAGTATGGCTATCTTTGTGACTTCCACTCTACCAGAATGAAGCGGATATCCCTGAGGCCTCAAACCACCAATGAGCTTGCCACTAGTTGGCGTCCTAAACAACACATTCCTGAGCCAAACAGTTCGGCATCAATCTCCACACATGATCGTTTCAACCCACACGCTTCCTCTGTTGAGCAGAAACTCTTAGGAAATAAATGTACAACGCGTGCCTAGTCCTTTGTCCCCATTAGAAGTTTTGGTTTAGAAAGAGTGTAGTTGATCTGAAAGAGTTGCCTTACTACAAAAATTTATATATATATATATATATATATATATATATGCATCACCACCATAATCTAAATGTATAGCGCTGTACAGATGTGCAAATTATTGAAAAATGAATTTAACTAAAGCTGAAGTTCTTTTCAGTGAGCAGTTAATTAGCACAAACTATAAACTGGATTATATTACTCTCTCCACAGTGTGGGTCTCGGACCATTACCACACTAATGGGAATACTTCCTGAAATGTCTTCAACCATTTCTCATATGTCAGAAAAATTTGGCTTCTGAAGACATGCAGTTCCACGGATGAAAAAACCACTCGCCCATTATTTACTCCAGTCAGTGGTTTTTACTCTTAGGAAAAAAAGGAGAAAGACTACACATAGAGAGTACTGTTATTACTGTGTCTGTTACAACTGTAGATCATGAAGCAAAAAACCATTGCAATTTTTCAATTGCTGACATTTCCAGGCCAATTTCTTATATAAGTCAAAAAAATGTAGAAGTGACTGAAGCAGACACTACCTGACCCTCTGAGAAAAAGTCAGGTTTCTAGTAAAATGCAAACACCCACACCGGCCTGTGGGAATACAAAGAATCCGTTGCTAACATTTGTATAGGCTCTGCAGTTCACAATCTTTACAGTCTAGAAGGCGCTTGTACAAAAGTGATCAATCTCACCTCACTCACAACATCCCTCTGAAGCAGGTGTTCACACTCCATTTTATAGATGACCAGTTGACTCTCTGAGAGAAAATGACTCTCTGGCTAGATCAGTATTTGGTCCTTGGAGTCATCTCTGGGGGCTTCTGGGAGCCCTACAAGCCCTGGGTCTTCCTATTGATGTTGTTGTATACTTCAATGAGTGGTTTGGGGAAATAGGTCAAGTTTGTTGGCGAGGTCTTTAAGGTCAGGATAGGAGAAGAACTCATTCTGAATTCCATCCAGTAAAGGTCACTGGGGATGGCCACAGCATCCATCAATGTGGAAGATTGATTTTTATTTAAAATCTTCGTGGTCTATTGTAAAACAAAATGACGGGAAGAAAGACGCTACCCGGGTGGGGAACAGTCCCATGCAAGATGGCTTTCTACAGGCGGGATTTCTTTGTTCTGTTGCAAATGTTTATCATGTCCACTGAGTACAGAACTGGGCCATGATCCCTGCACTTAAGAAAATCTAAAAGAAAAATTAAGTCACATAGGTAAGTGGGAAAAATACCACCTTACATCAGTTGATATTGGCTGCTTTCCTTCACCCTACAAATTCTCCCATCCTTGAAAAATAAAAATAAAAATAAAAAAAGGGAAGAAAATGAATGCTGTCTGGCTGGGTATCACCCTGCTGTCATTGCCCTTTCTCTCTTCATACCTCAGCTGAACGTTTTGAAAGCAGTGTCCATACCTACTGTCTCCACTCCATCATCACCACCAAATTATTCCTGGTCATTCTGCAGTCTGACTCCCGTCCCTATCACTCCAACAGGACTACCCTTGCCCGGCTCACTGGGCCCACTGCTCTGTGAACCTGATGAACACTATTTAGTCCAGCACATATCTAATGAATGGACCAAGAGGGATTCCAAGGGGCCATGTGATTCATGGGAGGAGGTGTAGCCTCACTCTATCAACAAGTGATCAAGTCTTTTATTTAGAAGCCACAGTTTCTAACTATTCGCCGGTGGCTCCTGAGAGGGTGCAGCCATTCTAAAACACGTCATCAAATTCTTTGGCATGTCTCTCAACAATAGGTAGAGTCTAGAGTCCTCATCCCCCCCCCCTTCAACACTGGCCTGTTAATAGAGCACAGCAGAAATAATGTCATGAGACTTCCAAGGCTGTCATAAAGACCACACCATAGTTTGCCACCTGGTTCTCTTGGGATGACCAAGGGCATTTTTAGTCTCAGTCCACCTTCCAGTCACTCTATGTAAAATAATTGCCATTTTAATCATCCCAATCATCATGATGACCATCTCCATTGTCACCATCACAGATGATGATGGTATGAGAAAGCTCAGACGCTTCATGGAGGGTCTTCCGTTGAAAGGAACCAACGCCCCTGGCCCTTAAGCCCAGTTGAGCTCCCAGTCAATACTAGAGCCAACTCACCAGCCATGTGAGTGGCTGTCTGGGGCGAGGATTCTCTAGCCTTCCCTCCCCTGGCCCTCCCATCTTCCTGACCCTTCCATCCTTCTGTTGAACCACCTCAGTTGATGTGCATCATGTGCAAGCTTTCCACGCCACGCTGTGCCCAGATTTCCTATTTGTGATTCCCATCAATCACTGTTGTTGTTCTGAACCTCTCTGTGTGCGGAAGGTTTGCTAGGCAGCAATACACCACTGATATACAAAGACTATAGAAGACTCTGCCTTCTATGTAAAACGTCTAGAAGGAATATGGTGAGGGTTTTCTATGTATTAAACCCATTATACAAAATGCAAAACTGTATTTTAGAGTCAACTGGAAAACTACAGGTATAAATTTACCACAATCTGAAGGCTGTGTTTCAAAAAATAAGCTCACAAGCAGTTATTTTCTAACAGATTGCCTAATATTGACTGGGTAAATTAATATATGAATACTTTTAGAATCGATTTCTAAAGTAGCAGAAAATATCATTTCATATATTTTCTTTCCAGATGGCAGTATTAACTGCATTTATAGCCAAGTAAAGCTGTTTTTGAATCTTTATTATCCAGATTATCTTTATTATAAATTCATCAATTTTTCTAATCTAATCCAGCTCCCAGGACATAGATTTCTCCACTCTGGGTGTTAACTCACCATTTCTGCAAAGGAAACCTAATGGAAGCTGCTACAAGTGTGATATATGGAACTACTCAATAGAAAACCACTCACATTTATTTCTCCTAACGCAAAATTTGGCTACAGTTTACCAAAATAAGAAAATAGAAACCATACATAAAACAGCTTTTTCCTTTATAAGCAAGGCCCACTTATAATAAACTACATGAGATACTTGAATTTGCTTGATCATAATGGAGCTGTTTAAAAATACATGGCTGGAATTCATATTTGCAGTTTGCAGATGGAAAAATAAAGACACTCTGAGTTAATAATTATTATGTGATTGAAATCCAGGAGGGAAGGAGGTGGTGGTATGCATACTGCCTCAACCTCTTTTTCTTTAACTTTTTAAAATTGATTTTTTGGCCCTGACCGGTTGGCTCAGTGGTAGAGCGTCGGCCTGGCGTGCAGAGGTCCAGGGTTCGATTCCCAACCAGGGCACACAGGAGAGGCGCCCATCTGCCTCTCCACCCCTCCCCCTCTCCTTCCTTTCTGTCTCTCTCTTCCCCTCCTGCAGCGAGGCTCCATTGGAGCAAAGATGGCCTGGGCGCTGGGGATGGCTCCTTGGCCTCTGCCCCAGGCGCTAGAGTGGCTCTAGTCGCAACAGAGCGATGCCCCGGAGGGGCAGAGCATCGCCCCCTGGTGGGCAGAGCGTCGCCCCCTGGTGGGCGTGCCGGGTGGATCCCAGTCGGGCGCATGCGGGAGTCTGTCTGACTGTCTCTCCCTGTTTCCAGCTTCAGAAAAATACAAAAAAAAAAAAATTGATTTTTAGAGAAAGAGAGGAAGGGGGGGGAGAGAGGGAGAGAAAGAAAGAGACAGAGAGAAAATTTGTTGTTCCACTTATTTATGCATTCATTGGTTGATTCTTATATGTGCCCTGACCAGGGATCAAACTCTCAACCCTGGCGTAGCAGGATGACACTCTAACCAACTGAGCTACGTGGCCAGGACCTAACTACCCATTTTTATCCTTCAAGACTTGGGTCTTCCTGGGGGCTGTTTCGTTCACTGGGTGGCTCTGGAAATGAGGTGGAATTTGCTGGTGAGGAATTCAAGACTCTGTGAAGGTCACTGGGAATGGCTGCAGCATCCATCAACATGGGAGACTGACTTTATTTAAAGTATCATATCTTGGTTTACTGTGAGACAAAATGCCAAGCAATAGGCCACACAGGGGGGAAAAGGAGAAAAAATGCCAGGCAGATGCCCCACACTGCAGGTGGTCGGTCGCAGGTACCCCACCAATCCCCTAGGCAGCCCCAGCACAGAGGTCAGCTGGTCGTGCAGAGGGTCCCTCCCTGAACGCCCAGAGTGGGGCTTCCAGCTCTCACTGCCTCGGGCAACCCAGCAGCCTCAGCCAGCAGGAGCATTTGTACCAAAAGGTTAAAAAAGTCCACTAACCAGTCCAAATAGGACCTTTTTTTTTTTTTAAGTGTAACCTACCAATTCTTTTCACCACAGGGTAAACTTTTAGAAAGAAATTCACTAGAGCTGTAAGACCAAACACAAATTCCACAGGTGGCCAATGGCCTGGCCCCACGAAGATGGCAGCCATCGGTCCTGCCAAGCCAACGCCCTCATGATGGTCCAGGCCTGGCCACTGGCTGTCATGCCTAGCGGGACACCAACAGCTGGACCAGACAATGACCTCCCCCCACCGCTTCTCAGCCAAGTGCCCTTTAACTAGCTCTGGGACCTCTTTCAGCCTCAGAGCCTCTGCTGTAAGATGAAGATTACAATTCCCGCCTTTGTGAGGGCCCAAGTCACTAGTGCAGAGGTTTCCAATGTGTGTCCCAGGACCAGCAGCATCAGAACAATCTGGAAACCAGAGAGAAATGCCAATTATCAGGCCCTACTCCAGACCTGCTGAATCAGAAGTGGAGTGGGAGGTCACAAGTGGGAGGAGCTACCTGCATTTTAACAAGCCCTGTAGGTGAATCTGAGTCACACTACGGTTCGAGAACTACTGCATGACTGCTCTGAAAGCACAGTGCCCTGTATATACTAATTATTCCATAAATGATACTTACCATGGTCACAAATAGCTGAACTCAGCTTCCCTCACCCCTTCTCCGCAATGCAGATAATACAATGTTCTACTTATAGTGCATTCGCTCCCTGTGATGACAACAGTGGAGATGGTCCTCATGATGACAGGGATGATGAAAATGGCAATTTTTCTACACAGAGTTACCAGAAGTGCAGAGACCAAAAGATGCCCTAACTCACGGCTGAGAATTTATATGACTAGCATCGAAAAGTGCTGCTGCTATAGCCATCCAGGATATAAAGATACGAAAGGATACTTTCTATACAGAACTTTGTATGAGTTCTCCTTGCCACTGAATTCTTCCCCACTCACCCAGAGAGTCTCAACCACTATTAGGGAGGGTCAGGGAGTCCTGGACAAAGGCGTGCTGCTGAGCCTCCACACGGTCACACGGGGTGGGAATCTAACAGCACCTGCATCCTGAAAACCATGCCACCTCCCCCAAACGTGGCTGAGCTTCCGGTGGGCCGGAGAACAGTCTCCTGACACAGTAAGGTTTCTCAGGCACATGCTATGGGAAATCAGAGAAGTCCAGTCTTCCAGGCTCTTGAACGCCCCGTGAGTCTTGCTCCACTGCTCCAGCAGGACCCATCCAGGCGTCCCCAAACTACGGCCCACGGGCGGCATGCGGCCCCCTGAGGCCATTTATCCGGCCCCCTGCTGCACTTCTGGAAGGGGCACCTCTTTCACTGGTGGTCAGTGAGAGGAGCACTGTATGTGGTGGCCCTCCAACGGTCTGTGGGACAGTGAACTGGCCCCCTGTGTAAAAAGTTTGGGGACCCCTGCATGGCCTCCCGTCAGCCCATGTGAGTTTCCCTCCCACCCTGCCCCAGACTTGTGCTGGTGCTGGCCCTTTACCTATTAGCAATTTGATCCGTTCCCTGCCCATCCCCCCACCCTCGCCCCCTTGCAAACTACCTTTCCAGACTCACTTGCCAACGGGCTCCAGCTCGGCTTAGGTGGAAGACTGAGGGAAAGGAGGGAGAGAGAGGCCAGAGAATTCCTTCCCTTCGCGCTCTCTGCTTTGGATGGTATCTCCAGCGGTGGCTTTGTCTCCCAGACGGTCCACACCCACCAGACCGGCCTTCCCTCCATGGTCCCAGCTGCTTCTGGGAGCTTCCATGGAGATCCAGCTCTTGGCCTGTGGAAACAACACTCCCCCGTCTCTTTTTTCCACCAGCCTCAGAGGTGTTAGTGGTTTCCTGCTGTGGCTAATCTCTGGGTGACATCATCAGCCCCTATTTGGCTTTCAGACCTTCCAAAGACTTTCGTAACTGAAGCCCTTGCTTTAAACGGTTTCTGTTTGCCTGCGTCGGCCATGACTAATGCAGCCTTCTCTCACATCTTCGGGCTTGATCATGTCTCGCCTGATGCTGGCCCAACTGACTCACTCCCTCTCCAACACTTTCCTGGGGGATAGCTTCTCCTATGGGGATCCCCGGTTCACATCGAGCTCTTTAGTTCTTACCTGTCTGTGATCACCAGTTTCGATATCAACCCATGCCCCAGGCCTGATCACCCAGACTTGATCCCCATCTAACTGCAGCTCTACTGAGGACTGGCCAGTCTCTACTGGCATTTACCACCTATCCCTCCTTGAACTCAGTAACTAAGTTAACATGCACATTGAGGTTCTCAATAAATATTTTATGTGGTAAACTTCTTCCAGGAGCAACCATCCACCATTAATGAGTAGGTTAATCAGGCAAAAGTAAATTTGTGACTTGAAATAACTCTCTAACGGTAACTGACCTCAAACTCACCTGATGTTTTCATACCATTCCCCCCTCCTTTTGGCTAGAAAGATACAACAAATGAACACTCGAGTCAGAACACAGTGTTCCAGAAAATGATGATGTTATGGGCAACTACCCACACAAGTGCACACACAACTAAGCACAGCGTTAATGACGAGTGTTGCTCAATGCTTCTTGCTTTGCAGAGAGAGCTGTCCCCATTTCAAGTCTTGCATTCCAAAAGAAATCACTGAACTATCTTTAATGACCAACCTTGGAAAGTTCTACTCTCTTATTTTTTCAAAAGTTAAAAAAAAAAAAAAAAAAACCAGAGACAACTGCATATCTGCATATAATGAAGATCGTGGTGTTGATGACTTGGGATTGGAGCCAGGACTGGCAAACGCAGGGGCTTTCCTGGGCAGGCAAGCACTGTATTTATACGTGTTGCCTACGGCACTACGGCATTTGGAAATAGTGCTCAGGAGACCTCGTGGAATGAGAAAGGGGACGAGTCTCCCGAAATGTTAAATAAGCTGCTAGAAGTGCTCGCTGCCCTCCTGTGTGCTGCTGAGCCTTCTGCAGTCACTCAGCAGTTCCCATTCTGCCCTTAAGCAAATGCAGGCAACCGTCTTTTAAAAAACACATTAATAGAGAAAAGAAAGAGGCACAGGTTTACGGGTTATTTTCTAAAACAATCCACTGCACATTCCCACCATCTCCAAGAGTCTGTAAGGTCTACGCAGCAACGGTGGCACGCAGAGGGCTCAGGTCTGCAAAGGGCCACAGCCCTTCCCCTTTGACAAACCCGGGAGACGACACACAGGTCCCCCGTCTTGCTTCGTATTTGTGTGCCTACAGTCTAATATTTTAAAAAAAAAATTTTTTTTTTTTACTTATTGATATTTTAGAGAGAGAAGAGAGGAGCGGAGGAGAAACGGAAGGCAACTGGTAGTTGCTTCTCATATGTGCCTTGACCAGGCAAGCCCAGAGCCTCAAACCAGCGACCTCATCATTCCAGATCAATGCTTTATTCACTGCGCCACCACGGGTCAGTTTAGAGTCTAATATTTTAACATCATCTAACATTGTGAACGATGATGTAAAAGAAAATTTTGAAATTTTTCAAAATTTCAAAGAAAACTTGTCCCAAGAAAATTTGTCCAGAATGTGATTCAGTGCATTTTCAAAGTACCTTGTTACTTTTTTCCTAAACCACTGACTTAATTTCACATTTCTACAGAATTGGAAATAATTTAAATCATAATAATTTAAGTTCAAAAATAATAATTGGACTTCTATTATTTTTTTCCTGCTCAAGTTTCTGGATGACTTTACCCTGAAATTTTACAAAATGAAAAGAATTTCAGCTAGGAAATTTTAGCATAAGGGTCTTACCTACTTCTTGTCTTCCACTATCTAGTTATATGACCATGACAATGAGTATATTTCATAATCTCTCTCCTGGCATTACTTTCTTCCTTGTAAACAGGTAGCTGGCCCTGTCCAGGCTTAAAATGTTCTGATTAAGATGACTGTACAGCTACTTTGAAAGGATATGCATACCTATGATCACTGCCCCATTATTTACAATAGCCAAGACATGGAAACAATATGTATGTCAATGGATGAATGGATAAAGAAGATGTGATATACACACATACACACACGCGTGCGCACACGTGCACACACGCACACACACACACACACACAATGGAATACTGCTCAGCAATAAAAAGGTGAAATCCTTCCATTTGCATCAACATGAATGGACCTTGAGGGCATTGCGCTAAGTGAAATAAGTCAAGAAGAAAAAGACAAATACCGTAGTACAAATTCATTCATACGTGGAATATAATCAAAAACAAAAAAGAACTCACAGAGGCAGAGGCAGACAACAGATTAGTGGTTACCAGATGGGAGGAGGGGTAGAGGAAGTGCAAAGTGGGTAAAGGAGGTCGGCTCGGTGGTGAGAGATGGAAACTAGACCCCTGGTGGTGAGCGTGCTGTCATGTATACAGATGTCAGATCATAATGTTGCACACTTGAAACATAATACTATATACCAATGTTACCTCAATTAAAAAGAGAACTATTTGGGTGATGGGAATGCAGCATAATTAAATGTCAAAATAACCTAGAGATGTTTTCTCTGAACATATGTACCCTTATTTATCAATGTCACCCCATTAAAATTAATTTTTTAAAAAGAGAACTAAAAGTAAATTAAATGACTATATAATACACTCCAGAGTCATAACCTAAGAAATGCAGATTTTAATTCAAGGTAAATAGGAAGCACCATAAAATAAAAATACCGGCCCTTAGATTTCTAAAATTATTTTGGAGTCCACCTCTCAGTTTGGACAGCGATTGTCAATGTAAGAGAAACAACAACGCAAAGACAAAGGAATATGTGTGATTTAGAAGAGCTTCCAAAAGTTGCTAAGCTTTTACATGATGTAATGCACATGCTTTTTAAAAAATTTGGAGTCAAAAGCTTTTTCTTCAGTACAGAATATTTTGTAATATTTCTAAATTATCTAGCTCCACAGCATTTGAGGAAGAAAAAAATCAAACATTACACTACATGAGCTTTCATCCTGTCACAAAGCCATTAGAGCTAATGAAAAATGATGGCATTGTTCAGTTTTATTTATAGTTTCTTCTTAATAAAATAAAAAATGAGCAGAAAAACACTCTGAATATAAATTTTTAAAGACTTTCAAGATCCAAAACCAGTAGCAATATATATATATATATATGAATACATAAGCCTACAAATTGTCTTTTCTTAAAATATGTATGTACAAAGTATTGCTTATGGCTCCTCCTGCTGAGTTTTGCCTTTTTCCATGGCATCTTGAATAATTAGAGATTCTGTAATCCAGGTCACTATCATAGGAATCTGAGAACCTAACAATGTGAAAAATATTCTGTCTCCAACTTCAATATTGTATAATCTGTCCTAAACACTATTAACTAACCCGCAGTATAACCTAGTGAAACAAGACATTGTGCGCCATATTTTTTAAGTCACCTACCCTCAAACCAACCAGTTACACCCTACCTAAATTAGGTCCAGGAACAGGAAAAAGGAAATAGAACACATGTTTAATGCCTGCTGCCCAATGCTTCATCAACTTCATCCCATTTAGTCAGACAAGTATGCCTAAACCATTTCACATTTTCAATATAGCCCTGTCATAATACATAATAATGACAGTAACAGGTTTTTTTAGGATAGAGTATTTTAATGTTTTATACTTAGACATAAAAAAATAACAAGCACAAGTAAAGTGACATTTAAATAGCACTGTGAGCAGAGGTCAGCAAACTTTTCCAGTAAAAGGCCAAAGACTAAATACTTTAGGGTTTTCAGGACAAGAGAAAAAATTGTGAACATTGTATAGGTACTTATATAACCAGACAGCACACAAATTTTCCTCAAATTTATTATTGACAAAATTCAAATGGCAATAACAACAATTGAATATAACCTAGATCTACTAATGAGGAAGAACAAAATTCTTTCGGGAGGGATAACATTGCACGTAATCAAGGTTTAGGGTCAGTGTTCCCTGTCATCCAATGGACTGCCAACATTCACCTATAGAAGCCATTCTTAGCTCGCGGGCAGTGCAAAACCAGGCAGCAGGCCAGATGTGCCTACAGCTGGCTGACCCCTGTTATACATTTTACAAAGCGTTTTCACTAATCATTTATCCAACTGATCATATTCATTATATGCCTTGAGTTAGTCTTCCAAAAAAATATTTGATGAGTATGGACCATTGGCAGGTGTGTCACTGGACTATGGGGATATAGAAATGGGCAAGCCAGGTCCCTGCACCAGGGATACAGTATGACTTACAGACAGGCCTACCCTCAAGAGGCTGTGTGCTTGATAGAGCAGATGCTACATGCTGGGAGGGAGAGGGCGATGACTCAGATGAGGGTGAGCAGCACAAGGAGGAAATCCCTGCCTCAGTCTGACACGGCCAGTGGTTGGGAGCCCACAGTCTAGAATGAGAACTCCTGCCTTCAGACCCCAGTGTGCCACTTGCTAGCTGTGTGACTCTAAGTAGGACGTTTAACCTCTTTGTATCTCCATTTGCCAACTATAAAATGAGAGTGAAAATGACTTAGCCTAACTTACCATAACAGGTACCATAACAGGGTTGTGGGAACTCAGCAAATTATATAATTCACATAGAGCATCTATAACAGTGACTGGCACACAGGAAGCACATGCAAGTGTTAGCCGCTCTCATTATGACAGGGAGGCCAATGATTGAACTGAATGTTAAATGAGTGGGACTTTCCCAGGAAGACAGAAGAAAAGAGAGCCTTCCAGGCAGAAACCAATGCATGCAAATGTATACAAGCCAACAAGCAACACTGTGTGGCCTGGTGGAGCTCAAGAGTGAAGGGGGTTGAAAGACAGGAGACGAAGATGATGAGAACAAATCGCACAGAGCCTGCATGTGCCCTTCCTAGGAACTGGTGCTTGATACCACAAACAAGGGGACACTCAAGTTTTAAGCAGTGAGAGCATCAGCATCATATGATCTAACAACAGAGTGAAGGATGGTCAGGAGGAGGCAAAGAGGAGGACAAAAATGACCAGGTAAAGGGCTACAAGGAAAGATACCCATGGACCCAGAAGAAGAAAAATGGTGGTGAAGATGCAAAGGAGGTGAGGACCTGGAAGCCACTTAAAAGCAGTTTCCCAGTCACAGTGACCCTTCGCTGTGGGCCACAGGGGAAAGAAACAAGGAGGAGTGGGTATGACACCCAGATCTCTGGCCTTGGCAAAAGATGAACAGTGGGACTCATCTCCACGATGGGAATCCAGATGGAGGAATGGTAATGAACATGCAGGGAGTCCAGACAGAACCAATATCACCCCAATAAATTTAATAAAAATTTAAAATCAATTAAAAAAATAATGGAATAATATTGTCAAATGCTATAAAAAAAAGTCAAGAAAGATAGAGGCCCAAAACATCTCCGATTTGCTAATTAGAAAGTCATGGTGAAAGGGTCAGAGAAGTTTTCAGGGAAGCTTGAACTTCAGAGGGTAAAGAGTGAATGGAAAGTTATAAGGTGGCAGCAAAATGTAGGCTGTTGGAATCCCACTTCTGGGTTATGACCAAAGGAAATAGAAACACTATCCTGATAAGATATCTTCCCTGTTAACTGCAGTGTAATTCACAACAGCCAAGGTACAGAAAGAACCTAAGTGTCTGTCAATGGATACATGGATAAAGAAAACATGGTATATACAATGGGATATTATTTGGCCATAAAAAATGAAATCTTGCCATTTGCAACGATGTAGATGGACTTTGAGGGCATTATGCTAAGTGAAATAAGTCAGACAGAGAAAGACAAATAGCTTATACTTTCATTTACACGTGCATCTGAAAAAAGACAAACTCACAGAAACAGAAAATAGAATGCTGGTTGCCAGGGGCTGGGGTGGGGGAAACAGGGAGATGTTGTTCAAAGGTTAGAAATTTCCAGTTATTAAATGAATAAGTTCTGGGGCTCTAATGGACAGAATGGTGACCATAAATAACAATACTATATTATAGACTTGAAAGTTGCTAAAACAATGGACCTTAAATGTTATAATCACACACAAAAAAACTAATTCGATGAGGGAATAGAAGTGCTAACTAACCTTAGTGTGACATTCATTTTGTAATATATACTTGTATCAAGTCATCACATTGTACACGTTTAACTTACACGTGTTATATGTCTATAACATCTCAATAAAGCTGGGGAGGAGGGACAGAATCTAGCCTGGGGGGCTGGGAATGGCAAATGAACAGTCCCAGGCAGAGCCCACTGCTATGTCTTTCTTACAGATAAATAAATAAGACCCAGAAATTTGCCCATGGTCCCTCAACCAGAAAGTAGGAAAGCTAAAATTCAGTTCCATGACTTCTGGCTCCAACATTGCTCTTTCCATCATAACACATGGAAATACCATGTTTTGGGTTAGTATATGGGAGGGAAACCAGCTAGAAACAATAGAAATATTAACAATAACATACATTTGTTAGTTCTTTCAGCTTTTCCAGAGCAATAAAATCAATACTTGAGTGGGCACATAGCATAGGGGATTATTCCATCCATATCCATACAACCCTTCCATAAAGACATTTACATTGTACAGAGAATAAAATGGAGGCTCACAGGCTAAGTAACCCGCCCAAGGAGGCGCAAGGATTAAGCAAAGGAGCAGTGATTCAAAAAGAAGTTAATCTGGAGACATTGTTGATACAACTGTAAAACTTAGGGAGATACCTGGCACTTTTTAGGATGGCTACTATCACAAATAAGAAAGTAAGTAAGTGCCTGACCAGGCGGTGGTGCAGTGGATAGAGCATCGGACTGGGATGCAGAGGACCCAGGTTCGAGACCCCGAGGTCACCAGCTTGAGCACGGGCTCATCTGGTTTGAGCAAAATCACACCAGCTTGAACCCAAGGTCGCTGGCTCCAGCTAGGGGTTACTCCGTCTGCTGGAGGCCCGCAGTCAAGGCACATATGAGAAGGCAATCAATGAACAACTAAGGTGTTGCAACGCGCAATGAAAAACTAATGATTGATGCTTCTCATCTCTCTCCATTCCTGTCTGACTGTCCCTGTCTATCCCTCTCTCAGTCTCTGTAAAAAATCAAAATAAAATAAAATAAATCAAAAAAAAAAAAAGAAAGTAAGTAAGTAACAGCTGTTGGCAAGGATGTGGAGTAACTGGAATCTTTGTGTATTGATGGTAGGAATGTGGAATGGTGCCATTACTATGGAAAATAGTATGGCTGTTACTCAAAAACTAAAAATAGAATTGCCATATTATTCAGGAATCCTACCTCTGGGTATATACAAAAAAAAGAATTGAAAGCAGGGTCTTGAAGAAAAACCATTTGTGCATCATGTTCAAAGCAGCATTATTTTTAATAGCCAACAGGCAGAAGCAACCCAAGCACCCACTGACAAGTAGATAAACAGAATGTGGTATACCCATCCAATGAAATATTACTTGACCTTAAAGAGAAAGGAAATTCTGATGCATGCTACAACATGGATGAATCTTGGAAATATTATGCTAAGTGAAATAAGCTCGTCACAAATGGACAAATACTGTATGATTCCAGTTATATGAGGTATCTAAAGTAGAAATTCATAGAGCCAAGTAAAATGGTGGTTGCCAGGGGTTGGGGTGGGGGAATAAGAATTCATTGTTTAATAGGTACAGAGTTTCAGTTTTGCAAGATGAAGAGCTCCGGAGATGGATTATGGTATTAGGTACATAATATGAATGTATTTAACACCATTGAACACTTAAAAATGGTTAAGATGGTAACTTTTATGTTATGTGTATTTCACTACAATTAATACAAAAACGTAGGTAGGCATTATTTCTCATTTTAAAATAAAAAATAAGGCACACACACAAAAAATAAGTCATTTTGTTCTTATTTCTTTACTGAATTTATTGGCGTGACATTGGTTAACAAAACTATATAGGTTTCGGGTGTACAATTCTATAACACATCATCTGTACTGTGTGTTCACCACCCAAGTCAAGTCTCCTTCCATCTCCATTTTCCTTCCTTTCCTGGCCTCCACCGCCCCTCTCCGCCCTTTCCTCTGGTCAGCTCCATACCGTTGTGTCTATGAGTTTGTTTGTTGGTTTGTTTTGCTTAATCCCTTCACCTTTTCACCCTAAATCATGGAGACTGTTTGCCGCAGCTCTGGGCCTAGAACCTAACCCACCCACTTCTGAGTGTGTGATCTTATTAGATAGCACTCACGGCTTTGCTTTCAGCTTCCACACCGACTTGAGGTTAAACAAGTCTCTATAACCTGTTGCCATGGTTCTTCCTTAGTATAAACCCTGCCTGACAATCTTTCTTATCTACAGAATCAGGCTAATTTCCTTCCTTCTCTACATTTTGTTATGATATCCAGTGTTTTTTATATTACCACCAGCCTGTCTATGGATGGAAACGTGAGAGACAGGATATGGACCCTACGAAAAAGTCTTCCTCACCGTCAATCAGGGAGCACCTATTATGTGACCCACAGAGTATACTTTTTAGTTATAAACTAAGGTTGTTACACCATTGGAAAGGGCTTACTACTGCTAAGACCCTCAGGTCTTAGGACTGACTACTATGGACGGCATAGCCTTGCACAGGGAAACAAAGTTTTTATTTTTTATTTTTTTATTGATTTGAGAGAGAAGAGGAAGGGAGGAGAGAGATAGAAACATGGATATGTTGTTCCACTTATTTATATAACCATTGGTTGATTCGTGCATGTGCCCTGACCAGAGATGGAACCCACAACTTTGGCATATCAGAACGATGCTCTAACAAATTAAGCTACCTGGCCAAGGCTCAAATGCAAGCATCCTCATGTGGCTTTGCAATTCTTACAGAGTGATACAAAGCATTCAGATTCATTTACTTAAAACCACACATTCTAAACCAAGTCATGAATAATGCCCCGACCTGGCGCTCTTCGCTCTTCGGTATGACTTACTTCAGTTCTCCTCCAGGTAAACCAGTTACGGCTGCTCCCCAGATGCTGCCCATTCACAAGTGAGACTGGCTCTTCTGCCCTCGTCTCACAGGTCGCTCTCGGAAGCCTCAGATACAGTGTGTGGACAGCCGGCCATTCCATCTTCCTAGCTACAACTCCTGATTATTTTTATATGCTTTGATTTGCTTTTCTTTCTTTTAATTTTATTATCCTGATCTGTTTTTTCTGGCCCACAGTAAGACTAACACATGACACTGCACGTGGGAGAGTTATTGGAAGTTTTGAATGTATAAAAGAACAAGGATGCTCAGAATTTAGCAGTTAACGGGCCATTCAGCTGGTTACTCTCATCTCTCCATCTTTCCTCCCCTCCTCCCTCCTTTAACCCTTATAGGGAAAAGGCATAAATGAATGTGCTGCCAAAGAGGAGAAAATAAAAGTAACTGGGAATTTGAGTCATTTGAGTCATTAAGTGGAGGGGAGGTGAATTTTTCTAAAGCACCATTAAGAATGTTTTTAAAAAATAAATCTCTATCTCTTTCTGTGCTCCCCACCCCATTATACACAGCCCTTAATAAAGTACACCACAGCATGGAAAAGACTTGTTTATACCCCTCCTTTTGCCTGTCAGTGAACCCATCCACCCCCAATTTAATATTTAATTCATTTAAATTGGGATAAATCTGTTCCCAGCTCTAAAAGGAATTCACAATAAGGCAGAAAGTCATGGTCCCTGTGGTATGTGAACCAGAGCACAGCTCAATCCGTATTGCTGTTGTGGGGAACAGAATTTCCTCAACATCCTCAAAGGAAACGTTACTTCCTAAAAGGAAAACTGCCGCAGGGGCTGACGGTCCCCTCTGGGAATAGATCGCTGTCGTGCAGCCATCAGGAATGTGGGAAACGCACGCCCTGACATCAGGCGCTGGAGCATACCCAGTCAGGCTTAGAGGGGTGCCTCTTCCTCACCTCAAGTCCACAAAACACCCAGAAGAACCTCTTTTTAACCTCCTCCCACAAGGGAAGAGGAGAAATAACTATAATGAAGGAAAAATAAATAGTGATAATGAATGTCTGCAGTGGTCACACCCTAGGGCATCTAGAAGTCAGGGTCGCCCCCACCCAGAGTGTGACACCAAGCACAGGCCATGTGTGGTGGGCCCTCACTTTCCTCCGCACCTTATCGGAGTGAAATCAACACCATGGATGGTTCTCAAGTTAAAAAATACTCCACAACAAGGAAACACATAGCCCTAAGGATATGTGAGAATCAGGCAGAAGGAAGACCCTATAGAAGCTCTTACCAGCCCCAAGGGGTCCAGTCAACATGAGCCCACTGTCTCTCTGACCAAAATCACCCCAAATCAGAAAAATCCAGACAGTACCTCAAGAGAAAAGTAGTATGAGGTTAAACAGAATCTCAGAATATACCCAGTATGGATGATAATGAAGCCAGAGAATTCTTGGTCTGTTGACAGATCAAGGAGTTCTGTGTCCAAAAGCACTGTATAATTAAGCCTAGCTAATTATGTAAAAGGTTTAAATCCCAATTAACAGCTCTGTGAACTGAGGGACCCAATAACATAAGTCACCAATTTACCGATTATTTCCTTTAACGCTGCTAATTTAAGATAATGATAATGACATACATGTGGGATAGGTCAGCAGCTGGAAGAATAGCTCTACACATAAGTAATACAGTATCAAAGATGGGTAACATTTTTATTAAAAGTGTTATTGACCAGCCCTGACCCATTGGCTAAGTGGATAGAGTGTCAGCCCAGTGTATGGATGTCCCAGGTTCGATTCCCAGTCAGGGCACACAGGAGAAGCTATCATCTGCTTCTCTTCCCCCCACTCTCCCCTTTCTTTCTCTCTTCTCCTCTCGTAGCCAGTGGCTTGAAGGGTTTGAGTGTTGGCCCTGGTCACTGAGGATAGCTGAGTTTATTCAATCATTGGCCCCAGGCCCTGGCCGGTTGGCTCAGCGGTACAGCGTCAGCCTAGCGTGCGGAGGACCCGGGTTCGATTCCCGGCCAGGGCACACAGGAGAAGCGCCCATTTGCTTCTCCACCCCTCCGCCACGCTTTCCTCTCTGTCTCTCTCTTCCCCTCCCGCAGCCAAGGCTCCATTGGAGCAAAGATGGCCCGGGCGCTGAGGATGGCTCTGTGGCCTCTGCCTCAGGCGCTAGAGTGGCTCTGGTCGCAACATGGCGATGCCCAGGATGGGCAGAGCATCGCCCCATGGTGGGCAGAGCATCGCCCCTGGTGGGCATGCCGGGTGGATCCCGGTCGGGCGCATGCGGGAGTCTGTCTGACTGTCTCTCCCTGTTTCCAGCTTCAGAAAAATGAAAAAAAAAAAATCATTGGCCCCAGACAGGGGTTGCCGAGTGAATTCCGGTCAGGGCGCATGCAAGAGTCTGTCTCTCCACCTCCCCTCCTCTCAATTAAAAAAAAAAAAAGTGTCATTTGTCAAAAATGGGAAGTAAGGGAGAAGATCACTCTGGAGTAGGTGACCTCTGTCATTTATCATCCAAACCAGAACACTCCTATAAGCAAAGGTGTCACTCTTAATAATTGTGCTGGGACCACAGACACAAACGGGGACTGTCCAAGGCAAACCAAGGAGTAAAGTCACCCTGCTCAGGGGCCACGGACAAATAAATCAATAATAGTAGAGAGCCAATGTTTAACTAGATTTTACTATCCACCCCAAAACACCTTGAAAACTATATTAAATATAAACAACAAAAATACACTGAAGGGCCACGCTGAGAAAGACGAAGAGCTGAGCAGAGGCAGGGACAAAGGTAAGTACTGAGGAGAGCGGGAGGCAGCACCGGAGGGAAGCTGTTATTTTTGTCCTGAGGTCAAGGTAATCAATCACATAATCCTGTTTGATTTCTTCTGACTTAACAGTTGAATGATGCAATGTTTCCTACATGCAAAGAAACATATGTAGTGCATATATCTATGTTATGAAACATACTAGTAAGATCAGCACCCATGAGCCCAACACCCATCTCAGAACCCAAGCAGCACCAATCCCACCATATCACACAGGGGACCTATCAAGGCAATATTTTTAGTCTCTATTAGCCAGGCACTCTGAACCTGACCCGCTGGTTAACAACTCCAGATTATAGGATCTTTTCCTGAAACTCCCAGTCTACCACAGGGGTCGGGAACCTTTTCGGCTGAGAGAGCCATGAATGCCACACATTTTAAAGTGTAATTCCATGAGAGCCACACAACGACCCGTGTACATTACGCATTATCCAATAAAAATTTGGTGTTGTCCCAGAGGATAGCTGTGATTGGCTCCAGCCACCCACAACCATGAACATGAGTGGTAGAAATGAATGGATTGTAATACATGAGAATGTTTTATATGATTGTTTTATATGAATGTTTTTTAAGATTTTATTTATTCATTATAGAGAGGGGGGGGGAGAGAGAGAGAGAGAGAGAGAGAGAGAGAGAGAAGGAGGGAGGAGCAGGAAGCATCAACTCCCCATATGTGCCTTGACCAGGCAAGCCCAGGGTTTTGAACCGGCAACCTCAGCATTTCCAGGTTGACGCTTTATCCACTGCATCACCACAGGTCAGGCTATATGATATTTTTAACGTTATTTTGTTTATTAAAGATTTGTCCGCGAGTCAGACGCAGCCATCAAAAGAGTCACATCTGGTCGCGAGCCATAGGTTCCCAACCCTGGTCTACCATGATTAGAGCATTCCCAACGGTGCACTGAGCAGGGGAGGCTTCCTTCACAAGCCAACCAAGGGAAATAAAGCCAAGTAGCTCCAGCTCCTCACCTAAAAAATCCTGCTGCCCAGCGTTCACAGTGAATTAAGACGGTCACATCCACCAGGCATGCATGAACCATTACGTTAAAGGAACTCAGCGAAGACTCAACATTGCACCCAAAGAGAGGGGCCACGCGAAAGGGAAGAGGGACAAAGACCTCAAAGACCTCCTGGTCCTTACCTCCCCACCCATGCTCCATCTCCACTCACTATGCTAGACATTCCTTACGAATTTTTAAGCCAAGAGCACGGAAGGTCAGGGGACAAGGCAGTAGTGGTCAGCACTGGAGGGGCGGTGCGCTCACCCTAATCCTGGAGAAGGCTGACGCCCTCTCTCATCCCTCTCATGGTGTCCCAAACTAGGGGTGTATTCCAGTTCTATTGCTCACCACATATGTGGTCCTAGACACCTTGTCTAGCTGCTCTTAGCCTGTTTCACCATCCGTGCGGGATCATACCCATCCCACAGAAAAGGGTGAAATCAGGTTAAGTATGGGAATGCTCCTTAAAGCTGATTATTGTTGTATATACATTTGTGTCTGCATTTGTGTTTTTATTATTAATTAGGAGATCCTGAGGGCCAGGTCAGGAAACAGCCATGGCTACATTCAAGGATATATTGTCCTACATTCTGAGTAAATACTTACAAAGAGACAGAGAAATGTTTTCAGGAAAGACTTGAACCCTTCTTCAGGTTTTGAAAAAGGACTTAGACTGGTCCTGACCAATCAGCTTAGTTGGAGCGTTGTCCCAAAATAACAACGTTGTGATTCAAATGACAAGGTTGTGGGTTTGATCCTGGTCAGGACACATACGGAAAGCAACCAATGAATGCATAAATAAGTAGAACAGCAAATGAATTATTCATCTCTATCTCTCTTCCTTCTTCTGTCTTTCTAAAATCAATCCATAACACTGGGGAACAAAATTTTTGTTGCATCCACAAAAACACTTGTTCTTACCTAATTTGAGTGTGCTGATCTCAAATCTGACATTAGTTCTTCTCTGTAAGCTACAGTTTTTTTTGCAATTTAAGATTTTAGGTTTTCATCTTATTGTAAAATTTTCAACATTTAGTTTAACATAATGAAGTAGAATGTCTTTTTGAGCATCATCTTTGTGAAAATATAATAATTTATATAATGCAGTAAATACACTAAAAGATATGATTGCATCAGAATTTGTCTACAATTTCAAATTAGAACATCTTAAAACACTTATTTTAATCATAAAATTTGCGCAAAACTTATTTAAATTCTATTCAGGCAAAAATTTGCATTTGTAGCTCTTGTGTTTGTGTACTTGTTGAGGACAATCTTGTTTGATGCTCTAGCAGTAGTCTGCTCATCACTAACAGCTCCAAGATTTTCAGGAAACTTATCAAGATGACTGTTCAGGAAGTGAATCTTAACGCTCATGTTACATCCAATGTCACGGAAAGCCAACAGCATCCTTTGAACCAGAAGTTCATAAGTTTTCTGTTTTTTTGTTGCCAAGGAAGTTCTCTGTAACTGCTACAAAAGACGCCATGCTGCACTCTCCTCCTTATTCATCTTCCTGGCAAATTCTTCGTCACGTATGAGGGTTCGAATTTGAGGTCCATTGAATACACCTGCTTTTATCTTCTCAAAAGACAAGGCAGGAAAAGCAGAAATAATATGTTGAAAGCATTCACTTTCTCTATTCAAAGCCTGAACAAACTGCTTCATTAAGCCAAGTTTGATGTAAAGTGGAGGAAAAATGATCCTGTCCCAATTAACTACAGGTTCATTCACAATATTTTGTATCCCTACTTCCAGAGCTTCACGTTTTAGCCACTCCTTCTGTGTCCAGTGTTTCTCCCGAGCTCAGCTGTCCCACAAACACAGAAAGCAAGGATACTTCGTGAAACTTCTCTGTTGAACTAGCAGGAAATTTACTATTTTAAGATCCACACAAATGAACCAGTTATGCTCCTCATATTTCAGAAAGTCGAGGACAATTTTTATGTTATTCTTACTAAGTCATTCAATTTGGGTTGGCTAAACTGCTGAGGGGTTAATGACTGCTTGGTATCAGAAGAAGACCCTTCAGATTCTACAACCATTTCCTCATGCATCTTATCAAAATACACTTGATCACCATGTTCACTTTCTTTGTCCTTAGAAGAAATAAAACCATTGAAAACTGGAACCGGGAGTGTCTCAGAGTGTGGGATAGGTCGTATTGCTGAAGCAATATTAGGATATGCGATCATATGTCGTTCTTTCTTGCCCATGCCCTTTGTATGGATCAGACAGAAATAACAGTCACTGCTGTGGTCCTTAGGTTCACGCCAAACCATGGGAATACCAAAAGGTATTCCTTTGCATTTTTCTTTTGTCCAGTCACGAAGCATTTCCTCACAATTATGACACACAACATGAGGAGCCCAATTCTCGTCTTGATCGTCAGTGGGAACTTGAAAATAGACAATATATGCACGTGTCACAAATGATGAAATATTGGGCCTTTGACATTGAAGTGTGTAACAGCCACATATATAACAGAAGGTGTCAGGACTATTCTTACATTTACACCTACTTGAAGAAGTCATGATTCAATCTTAAAACAAAGTAAGAGGATGTTTTTATCAGATAACTTCTTACATTTAAAAACAACTATGATTGGTGACGTCACGGAAATGGCGCCGTGAGAAGCGCGTCCGACAGCTCTCCCCTAAATCACAACAAATTTATCAACTAGAAACAGAAAAATTTATCCTCGGAGCATTCCGGAGTTCCACACAAACTGAAAGCAAAAGGACTGTTATCACTTGAATCTGAGAGACGAGGGTGTGGAGGAAGCTACCGCAGCGACGCTCATTCAAGCCGCCAGGGAGTGCGCCCGCGGTGAGTCAGCCCATATACTTGGGAACCGCAAGCCGCCGCTCGCGGCCGCGAGCCCGCGAGCTGCCGCGAGCCCCCGCGGAACCGCCACCGTGAGCGGCCGCCGCGCGCGCGCCCGGTCCGGTTGAGCACCGCTGACGTTCCCAGCGGCCCGCACACTGCGAGTGGGGGTCGCCGGCCACCGGTGCCCGGAGCGCCCCATTCGCGCGCGTGCCTTGGGCATTCCACGCGCCCAGGGCGCCCTACTGGCCCGCACACCCAGGGGGCTCCATTATCCTGCGCCTGGTGCGGTCCAGCCGCCAGCGGCGGGGCGAGCGGGAGAGGCTTGGGAGATTCTCTCCGTGGGCGGGGCACCTCACCCAGCCATTCAAGCTAACAATCAAGCGTTGGGGGAGGGGTGCGCGCAGGCAGCCTAAAATACCTTCGGAAGCACAGCTGCGACCCAATCACTGAAATTAGCTTAACCCATAAAATCTGCGCACCCTCGGTTCTAATTGATAAGATCTCTCTCAGTTCAGCGATCCAAGACAAGAGGCGTGATATTTTTTAGTGCCTCTCGCTAAAGGGGCGGGGGCAACTTCTGATTGATAGAGCCTCCATATTCAGGGATAAACGCTAACAAGAAGGACTTGGCAGATAATAAGGTCTATACTACACTAGTCGTAAGCAGAGACTAGTGCCTCTTCTTCCCTGCAAAAACAGGCTACAAAGTGTGGAAAGCCTGGGTTGAGAGGTCCAACTAAATGATAGGCGCTGAACAGTCACCTTGACAACAATTGACTCCCACCCCCGCCTGATTACACTGGAGGCCCTGACTCTCAGAGCCTTTCCCAAAGCCTTGCACTGAGTGGGGATAGAGTGGGGATTTCCCAGCTCTTTGAGCCTCTTACTCCCCAGGCAGAAGCAGTTGCAGCCTTATAGCTGGATCACCAGGCTGCTAATTCAGAAAGGGGGGACTAGGAGAGAGAATCCAGGAAAGCAAACTCTCTCATCGTTGGACCCTGCAAACGCCAACAAGCCTTTACTTCCAGCAAGACTAAAGCCAATTATATGACATTGCCATAGGATCCCATCAACTGCAAATCCCTAACTAAGAGTGACACAGGGGCAGAGCCTGGGGTACAGAGACACCGACTAGGAAGAGGGAGAGAAAAGAAAAAGGAAGAAGTTAACCTCTCAAAATCAAGAAAAACCCACAGACTTTACAACTTGATCCACTAATTTTTTTTTTGTTGTTGTTGTTGTTGTTGCTTGTTTCTTCTATCTTTTTGCCTTTATTTCCTCCACCTCGGTCCTTCTATTCTCTGCCCATCTTATGCTTCCCCTTTCTTGAACTACACTACCCATGAGTGTTGCATTTTATTTTTCTTCTTCATCCTCACCCTCCTTTAAGGTAATACTCCAAAACACTTAACTCTCACTCTCTCCTCTTTTGTTTTTTTTTTTTGTCTTGCTTTATTTTGTTTTTTTCTCCTATTTTATTTCTTCCTTCGTTTTTCTCTTTTTCTTATTTTTTCCTTTCTATTCGTTTTTTCTTTTCTCATTTTACTTTCCTCCCATATAATCCTCAATCACGAACAAATTAGTTAATTTGGGACTCAAGGCTTTTTTTTGGTTTTATTTCTCTTTTTTGCTTTTGTTTTTATTTTTTTTCTCTCTTGTTTGTTTATTTTTGTGGCATTTTGGGTCCTCCCAACCCAAGGTCTCCATTGTATTTAGTCTTCGCTCCACTTAATACAACAGATTTTTACTTATTATTTTTATTTTTTCTTCTTTATTATTCTTTTTTGGTCCTTTTTTCTGATTCCCTCTTATCCCTCTCATTATATCTCTTAGTTGACCATCACTTACAAGCAAATCATCTTATGCTTGTCTAAGATTTTCTTCCTTTTTTTTTTTTTTTTTTTTTTGCATTTAGTAGGTCCCTACTCCCTTTTTTTGCCCCTTGAACTCTTCACCCCAAATCAGGCCCTCCATTATAGGCACGATATTTCCCTGAGGAGGGGAGAGGAGGGAAAGAGAAGAGAGAAAAAAGGGGGAAATAATAAATTATTACTGTTTTTTTTTGTGGGGTGTTTTACCCTTTTTTTTTTTTTTTTCTTTTTACTCTTTATTAATTCTAATTAGTGCTATCAATAAGACCACCCTCAGATGCCGATAAGAAAGAGGAAATCGAATATTATGGATACAAAAGAAAGAGAGGTAACACAAATAGATGTGGAAAAATCTATGGAGAAAAGACTTAACATATTGGAAGCCTTGGAGCTAAATGACAGAGAATTTAAAATAGAAATCTTAAAAATACTCAGAGATATACAAGAAAACACAGAAAGGCAATATAGGGAGATCAGAAAACAACTCAATGAACACAAAGAATATATTACCAAGGAAATTGAAACTATAAAAACAAATCAAACAGAAATGAAAAACTCAATTCACGAGCTGAAAAACGAGGTAACAAGCTTAGCTAACAGAACAGCCCAGATTGAAGATAGGATTAGTGAAATAGAAGACAAACAACTTGAGGCACAACAGAGAGAAGAAGAAAGAGACTCAAAAATAATAAAAAACGAGAAAGCCCTACAGGAATTGTCTGACTCAATCAGAAAGAATAACATAAGAATAATAGGTATATCAGAGGGAGAAGAGAAAGAAAATGGAATGGAGAATATACTCAAACAAATAATAGATGAGAACTTCCCAAGCCTGTGGAAGGAACTAAAGCCTCAAATTCAAGAAGCAAACAGAACACCAAGTTTTCTTAACCCCAACAAACCCACTCCAAGGCACATCATAATAAAGATGACACAAAACAATGACAAAGAAAAAATTCTCAAGGCAGCCAGGGAAAAGAAGAGTACAACATATAAAGGAAGGCCTATTAGATTATCATCAGATTTCTCAGCAGAAACTCTACAAGCTAGAAGAGAGTGGACCCCAATATTTAAAGCCCTGAAAGAGAGGAACTTTCAGCCAAGAATACTATACCCATCAAAGCTATCCTTCAAGTATGAAGGAGATATAAAAACATTCACAAATACAGAAAAGATGAGAGAATTTATCAACAGAAAGCCCCCACTCCAGGAAATACTAAGGGGGGTTTTCCAACCAGATTCAAAGAACAAAAGAAAACAACACCACAAGTAACAGCTCCACCAAGAACACAATAAAACCAAACTTAAACTGTGACAACAAAGGAAAAAAAGGGGGGAGAGGATGGAGATTAACAGTAGCAAAGGATGATGAAGTGCAGAAATACTTATAAGATAGGGTACTACAATGAATATGGTAGGTACCCTTTTCATTACTTAATGGTAACCACCCTTAAAAAAACCACCACAAAAACACTCGACTTAAAAAAGGTAGCAACAGAGGAAAGAAGTATGGAACACAAACAAACAAAAACAAATGATAGAAAAACAAAAGAGAAGAATCAAACTAGATACAAAACTAACAGAAAGCAATTTATAAAATGGCAGTAGGGAACCCACAAGTGTCAATAATTACACTAAATGTAAATGGATTAAACTTACCAATAAAAAGACACAGAGTAGCAGAATGGATTAAAAAAGAAAATCCAACTATATGCTGCCTACAAGAAACACATCTAAGCAACAAGGATAAAAACAAATTCAAAGTGAAAGGCTGGAAAACAATACTCCAAGCAAACAACACCCAAAAAAAAGCAGGTGTAGCAATACTCATATCTAATAATGCTGACTACAAGACAGAAAAAGTACTCAGAGACAAAAATGGTCATTTCATAATGATTAAGGGGAAGTTGAATCAAGAAGACATAACAATCCTTAATATATATGCACCAAACCAAGGAGCACCAAAATATATAAGACAGCTACTTATTGACCTTAAAACAAAAACTAACAAAAATACAATCATACTTAGAGACCTCAATACACCGCTGACGGCTCTAGATCGGTCATCCAAACAGAGAATCAATAAAGATATAGTGGCCTTAAACGAAATACTAGAACACCTGGATATGATAGACATCTACAGGACACTTCATCCCAAAGCGACAGAGTATACATTTTTCTCTAGTGTACATGGAACATTCTCAAGAATTGACCATATGTTGGGCCACAAAGACAATATCAGCAAATTTAGAAAAATTGAAATTGTACCAAGCATATTTTCTGATCATAAAGCCCTGAAACTAGAATTCAACTGCAAAAAAGAGGGGGAAAAACCCACAAAAATGTGGAAACTAAACAACATACTTCTAAAAAATGAATGGGTCAAAGAAGAAATAAGCGCAGAAATCAAAAGATATATACAGACAAATGAAAATGAAAATACGACATATCAGAATCTCTGGGATGCAGCAAAAGCAGTAATAAGAGGAAAGTTCATATCACTTCAGGCCTATATGAACAAACAAGAGAGAGCCGAAGTAAACCACTTAACTTCACACCTTAAGGAACTAGAAAAAGAAGAACAAAGACAACCCAAAACCAGCCGAAGAAAGGAGATAATAAAAATCAGAGCAGAAATAAATGAAATAGAGAACAGAAAAACTATAGAAAAAGTCAATAAAACAAGGAGCTGGTTCTTTGAAAAGATCAACAAAATTGACAAACCCTTGGCAAGACTCACCAAGGAAAAAAGACACAGGACTCAAATAAATAAAATCCAAAATGAAAGAGGAGAGATCACCACAGACATCATAGAAATACAAAGAATTATTGTAGAATACTATGAAAAATTATATGCCACCAAATACAACAACCTAGAAGAAATGGATAAATTCCTAGAACAATACAACCTTCCTAGACTGAGTCATGAAGAAGCAGAAAGCCTAAACAGACCAATCAGCAGGGAGGAAATAGAAAAAACTATTAAAAATCTCCCCAAAAATAAAAGTCCAGGCCCAGACGGTTATACTAGTGAATTCTATCAAACATTCAAAGAAGACTTGGTTCCTATTCTACTCAAAGTCTTCCAAAAAATTGAAGAAGCAATACTTCCAAACACATTTTATGAGGCCAACATAACCCTCATACCAAAACCTGGCAAGGATGGCACAAAGAAAGAAAACTACAGACCAATATCTCTAATGAATACAGATGCTAAAATACTAAACAAAATACTGGCAAACCGAATACAACAACATATTAAAAAAATAATACATCATGATCAAGTGGGATTCATCCCAGAATCTCAAGGATGGTTCAACATACGCAAAACGGTTAACGTAATACACCATATCAACAAAACAAAGAACAAAAACCACATGATCTTATCAATAGATGCAGAAAAGGCTTTTGATAAAATACAACACAATTTTATGTTTAAGACTCTCAACAAAATGGGTATAGAAGGAAAATATCTCAACATGATAAAGGCCATATATGATAAACCATCAGCCAACATCCTATTAAACGGCATAAAACTGAGGACTTTCTACCTTAAATCAGGAACAAGACAGGGTTGTCCACTCTCTCCACTCTTATTCAACGTGGTGCTGGAAGTTCTGGCCAGAGCAATCAGACAAGACAAAGAAATAAAAGGCATCCATATCGGAAAAGAAGAAGTAAAGCTATCACTTTTTGCTGATGATATGATCCTATACATCGAGAACCCGAAGGACTCCACAAAAAGATTATTAGAAACAATAAACCAATACAGTAAGGTCGCAGGATACAAAATTAACATACAAAAGTCCATAGCCTTTCTATATGCCAACAATGAAATATTAGAAAACGAACTCAAAAAAATAATCCCCTTCACGATTGCAACAAAAAAAATAAAATACCTAGGAATAAACATAACAAAGAACGTAAAGGACCTATATAATGAAAATTACAAAGCATTGTTAAGGGAAATCGAAAAAGATACAATGAGATGGAAAAATATTCCTTGTTCTTGGATAGGAAGAATAAATATAATCAAAATGGCCATATTACCCAAAGCAATATACAAATTTAATGCAATTCCCATCAAAATCCCTATGAGATTTTTTAAAGAAATGGAACAAAAAATCATCAGATTTACATGGAACTATAAAAAACCCCGAATAGCCAAAACAATCCTAAGGAAAAAGAATGAAGCTGGGGGCATTACAATACCTGACTTTAAACTATATTATAGGGCCACGATAATCAAAACAGCATGGTATTGGCAGAAAAATAGACACTCAGACCAATGGAACAGAATAGAAAGCCCAGAAATAAAACCACATATATATGGTCAAATAATCTTTGATAAAGGGGCCAACAACACACAATGGAGAAAAGAAAGCCTCTTCAACAAATGGTGTTGGGAAAACTGGAAAGCCACATGCAAAAGAATGAAACTCGACTACAGCCTGTCCCCGTGTACTAAAATTAATTCAAAATGGATCAAAGACCTAAATATAACACCTGAAACAATAAAGTACATAGAAGAAGACATAGGTACTAAAATCATGGACCTGGGTTTTAAAGAACATTTTATGAACTTGACTCCAATGGCAAGAGAAGTGAAGGCAAAGATAAATGAATGGGACTACATCAGAATTAAAAGTTTTTGCTCAGCAAGAGAAACTGATATCAAAATAAACAGACAGCCAACTATATGGGAACTGATATTTTCAAACGACAGCTCAGATAAGGGCCTAATATCCAAAATTTACAAAGAACTCATAAAACTCAACAACAAACAAACAAGCAATCCAATAAAAAAATGGGAAGAGGACATGAACAGACACTTCTCCCAGGAAGAGATACAAATGGCCAACAGATATATGAAAAGATGCTCAGCTTCATTAGTTATTAGAGAAATGCAAATCAAAACTACAATGAGATACCACCTCACCCCTGTTAGATTAGCTATTATCAACAAGACGGGTAATAGCAAATGTTGGAGAGGCTGTGGAGAAAAAGGAACCCTCATTCACTGTTGGTGGGACTGTAAAGTAGTACAACCATTATGGAGGAAAGTATGGTGGTTCCTCAAAAAACTGCAAATAGAACTACCTTATGACCCAGCAATCCCTCTACTGGGTATATACCCCAAAACCTCAGAAACATTGATACGTGAAGACACATGTAGCCCCATGTTCATTGCAGCACTGTTCACAGTGGCCAAGACATGGAAACAACCAAAAAGCCCTTCAATAGAAGACTGGATAAAGAAGATGTGGCAGATATACACTATGGAATACTACTCAGCCATAAGAAATGATGACATCGGATCATTTACAGCAAAATGGTGGGATCTTGATAACATTATACGGAGTGAAATAAGTAAATCAGAAAAAAACAAGAACTACATGATTCCATACATTGGTGGAACATAAAAATGAGACTAAGAGACATGGACAAGAGTGTGGTGGTTACCAGGGGTGGGGGGAGGGAGGACATGGAAGGGAGGGAGGGAGGGAGAGAGTTAGGGGGAGGGGGAGGGGCACAGAGAACTAGATAGAGGGTGGCGGAGGACAATCTGACTTTGGGCGAGGGGTTTGCAACATAATTTGATGACAAAATAACCTAGACATGTTTTCTTTGAATATATGTACCCTGATTTATTAATGTCATCCCATTACCATTAATAAAAATTTATTAAAAAAAAATAAAATAAAATAAAATAAAAAATAAAAATAAAAATAAAAACAACTATGATTATGTAAAACTGATAACATTAATTGCCTTGTGGTTATGCTCAATCCAAGAGTCATTGCCCTTTAACTCCAATTTAAAAACCAATGCATGCCATTAACTGTAACAAAAAGAAATTAAAATTGCATAAAAACTAGAGCATGCACCAAAAATCGGATTTCAGATTTGAAATCAGCGATGCAGAAATATATAGAAACAGTTCTAAAACCTCATGCAACAGAAAATGAAAAAAAAATTGTTCCCCAGTGTAAGTAATAAGAAAAAGGACATAGGCTTATATGCTCAATGGCCCTTCAATGCCTTTTGATATTAGAATTCATTCTCATTTAACAATTATTTTATTCTATGTAATATGCCAGGCACTGTGCTGGACACTAGGAATACAGTGATAAATAAGAAAGCAAGGTCCTGCCCTCAAGGGGCTGCTATTCTAGCGAGGAGGAGGAGACAGCAGGCAAGTGGCAAAATAGCAGACAATTTCAGATGACTCCAGTGCTAGGAGGGAAATATAGGGCACACTGCTTTGGTCTAGCTGGTGGGGGGGGAGGGGGGAACATGTTCAATAGGCTGGTCAAGGAAAGCCTGTCTGCAGAGCTACAATTTGAACTAAGAGAATAATTCTGATAGAGGGACCAGTAAGGGTTCCTGGGACTAGGAAGCTTATGGCAACTTCAAGAGTCAAGAAGACGAGGGTGCCTAAATGGTTTCAAGCAATGCTTTTCAGCTTGGTACTGTATTTCCCCATGTATAAGATGCTCCCATGTATAAGACACACCTTAATTTTGGGGCCTGAAATTTATTTTTCCTTTTTTATATATATTAATTTTAATGGGTAACAATGACAAATCAGGGTACATATGTTCAGAGAGAACATCTCCAGATTGTTTTGACATTTGATTATGCTGCATTCCCATCACCCAAAGTCCAATTGTCTTCCGTCACCCCCTAACTGGTTTTCTTTGTGCTCCTCCCCTCCCCACCCCGTAACCCCCACACTCTTGTCCATGTCTTTGAAAAAAAATGTATTACATAAAGTTATTGAACTCAAGTTTTATTCATCATAAAATTTATACAACTCATCACTGTCAAAACTCCCATCCATTAGAGGCCACTGACATAGGTGTCTGCCCCCCAGGTTCCCACAGGATTATCTGGGTGACCCTGGGCCCGGGCAGGCTCCCCAGGTGTCTCTGAAGCACTGCCCAGTGGAGGACCACAGCAGGGTAGCGGCTCAGGACGGAGCCCTCGGGCACTCAGGGACTGAGGCTTTCCTCTTTTAAGTATTTTGCTCCGAACTTTCACTCTGGTCAGCAACTACACCAGACATGGAGTGAAGGCGAGCTGAGAGGGCATTGTCCGCAGCAGGTGTAAATGAATAATTAATTTATTTTCACCTCACAGCCCAGAAGGAGGCAAGGCAGTGTGTGCCAAACATACACTCCCTGGAGGCTAGATGTTTCCTCCACAAGGAATACTTCCAGGAAACCACTGGGACTAAATCAGCTTAATCCACATCCCTGGAAAGGACCTGAGACTTCTGACTTAAAATGTTTTTAAAAATGCATAAATTAATTATAATTGTCTCTGGCATTCTATAAAACGCAAAATTAAAACAACACCGCCTGACTATGAATGGGGAGTGAATACGGTTTATAATCCATAGCACCAGCGGAGAGTCATTGGCAAAGGCGCTGTGATCTTTGGGATCAATTCTATGCACACGTCACACAGCAGTGAAACCATCTGCCACAAGGAGGGCTCCAGTGAGGAAGTAGAGCACCTTAATAATTGCCTGCTCGGTGGCAGGACATGCGCCAAGTTCACCATCCTGGTGTCCTCTGGGGAGAGAGAGAGAAGGACAGAGCACACTTACCAGAAATATTTCATTTCTCTCATTTTTAAAAACTCAGAAGCAGGCCCTGGCCGGTTGGCTCAGTGGTAGAGCGTCGGCCTGGCGTACAGAAGTCCTGGGTTCGATTCCCGACCAGGGCACACAGGAGAAGCACCCATCTGCTTCTCCACCCCTCCCCCTCTCCTTCCTCTCTGTCTCTCTCTTCCCCTCCCACAGTGAGGCTCTATTGGAGCAAAGATGGCCCAGGCGCTGGGGATGGCTCCTTGGCCTCTACCCCAGGCGCTAGAGTGGCTCTGGTCGCAACAGAGCGACGCCCCGGAGGGGCAGAGCATCGCCCCCTGGTGGGCAGAGCGTCGCCCCCTGGTGGGCGTGCCGGGTGGATCCCAGTCGGGTGCATGCAGGAGTCTGTCTAACTGTCTCTCCCCGTTTCCAGCTTCAGAAAAATACAAAAACAAACAAACAACAAAAAAAAAAACCTCAGAAGCAAACATGGCACACTGTTAATATTTATTAATTCTAGGGAATGGCCCATAAGTGCTTGTTATATTACCCTCTGTACTTTTCTGTATGAGAAAAAAAAACAGAACAAGTTTGAAGGGTAAAAATCCTTCATTTAACACGTCTTTCATAATGTGTTAAATTGGGCTGAAACCCTGTAATTATTTCTTACCATCACCGTTTGCCAGTTTCAGAGGCAATGCTCCTGAATTCAGCATTTGTGCTCCTGTTATATTTATACACGAGGGCTGAGGAGAGCTCTATTAAATACTTTGTAGATTGTCTAGTTCATGTTCTTCTCTTCTATTCAACTGAATTACTGCCTTACGTATCTCCCTGACACTTTTTCTAAAAATACTGCAGAGAGAAGGATTAAGAAGACAGTCTCCATCTTCACCAAGGAAGCTGACTCTGGTTCACTGCTCCAACACAACTCGGCTGCTGTCTTACAGCCCAGAAAGTTCTCCTTGCCTACAACCCATCAACACACCATTCCATCTCTTTCAGGAAAGCTCACCTGATTAGTTTCCATCCACTCTGTAGCTCCTTTACCCTGAATTTTCAAATTCTCCTTTATCTTTGACTTGCCAAATAATTATTTGTGCTCGGTTGTGAGATCCTAAACTAGGTCACAAAGTGCGTGTCTGGACCCTGCGAGTGTACAGAGAGCAGGTGGACGATTTCTGCTGTCATCCAAAGTCAAATCATTTTCTGTCACCATAAATTTGTCCCTCTTCAACTCCTTTCCCCTGGTAACCACTTCACTTTTATCTGTGTCCATGAGTCTCAGTTTTATATCCCACCTATGTGTGAAATCATATAGTTCTTAGCTTTTTCTGATCTACTTATTTCACTTAGTTTAATATTCTCAAGGTCCATCCATGTTGTCTTAAATGGCAATATGTCATCATTTCTTACAGCTGAGTAGTATTCCATTGTATATATATACCACAACTTCTTTATCCAATCTTCTATCGAGGGACACTTTGGTTGTTTCCATGTCTTGGCCACTGTGAAAAATGCTGCAATGAACATGGGAGTGCATGTGTCCTGACCCTTTATTGAAGCTACTCTGTGAAGGATGCTGATTACACCACCTGATCACAGACTCTAACAGACATTTTCATTTTCTTTCTCCACTATTCTCTGCATTGTTTAACACTAGCATGCAATTTCTCCCTCCTTAAAATGCTCTCTTCTGACTCCTGGTGGAATATACTCCACTCAACTCCTTGACTGCTCTTTTTCTGTTTCCTTCATTAGCTCAAGATAAATTAGGTGCTCCTTTCCTATGTTACCACTGTACTTTGTACAGACCTCTGTTATAGCAGTTATTCTTAGTATTTGCCCTAGGGTTGACAACACACATCTTCAATTAGTCAGACTTTACCTTTGAAGAATATTATACTGCTCCATGTAGAGTGAGAACCTTACCATGGTATGTTCCTAACTCCTCGGTCCCATTATTTGCGCTATTGTTGTCATACATTTTAAAAGGTAGGTTAGAAATAGACAATACATAGCAACTATTTTTGCTTTGGACAAGGTTCTCTTTTAAAGCAATTAAAAATAGACAAAACTGAATTTTATTTTACCTTCATATATTCCATTTCCTTCATGTTGTTCATTTCTTTGCATACAGCCAAAATTCTAGCTGGTATCATAATCCTTCTGTCTAACTACCTTTCTTTAACATTTCTTATAGAGTATGCATGCTGGCAATAAATTTTCATAGTTTTTGTTTGAGAAAATCTTTCTCTTTCATTTTTGAAATAGCTTTTTTTACTAGGTATAGAATTTTGAGTTGGCAGCTCTTTCTTTTCAGCACATTAAAAATGTCACTGCATTGTTAAGGGGGGCGTGGGTAGAAGAGAATAAATGGTGGTGGAAGGAGACTTGACATGGAGTGGTGAACACACAACACGATATACAGAAGATGTGTTATAGAACTGTATAAATATAATTTTATTAATCAATGTCACCCCAATAAATTCAATAAAGAAAAAAAAGTCACTCCATTGTATTACCTGCATAGTTTCTAGGGAGGGCCCTCGCAATAATTCTTATTTTTGTTCCTCTGTTGTCTTTTTTTCTCTGCAGCATTTAAGATTTTTCTTTTTCTTTTAGTTATAGCTGTTTGAATGTGATATACCGAGGTGTGTTTTGTTCTGTTGTGTTTATTCCCGCCTGGTATTCTCTGAGCTGCTTATTTAGAACTGTGATTTGTGATGTCATTAATTTTGAGAATTTCTCAGCCACTATTTCTTCAAATGTTTTCTTTTCTTCCCCATTTTCTCTCTCACATCTCCTCTGGCATTCCAATGTAAATTTTCAACTGTTTTGTTCTGTTCTTGTTTTGTTCTGATTGAGTTTACTTTTTTTTCTCTTTGTGTTTTCAGTTTGGGTAATTTCTATTGACCCATCTGAACTTGCAGATTATCCACATGTTCTATTAAAGTCTAGTTAATCATAGTCATTTAAAACTCCCTGTCAGATACTTCCAACATCTGTGACACATCTCAGTTGTTCTAATGATTGCTTTGTCTCCTGCAGGGGTTTTTTTTTCCTGCCTTTTCATATGCCTCGTAATTGTTCACTGAAAGCTAGACATCTTGTGTAGAAGAGTAGACTAAGGTAAGTGTTTTCAGTGCCTGGAAACGGGAACACTTTCCTTCTGCTAGGACTTCGTGTGAGGGCTTGAGCTAATCTCATTAGGAGATGGACTGGCTGTGACGTTTGTGGTTGGTATCTATGGTCATCCTCCACGTCCCCCAGGTGAGTTATACCTGTGTTCGGGGTGAGGGTCAAATGCCAGCCTATTTGTCTTTTGATGACTGCTGCACCCTCACTGTTAAGTATTCCCTTTGCCTCAAGCCTCAGAGAAAGTCTGCCTCTGGCAAGTTACTTATCACTTCGTGCTTGTTAGCTTGATGGTGGGTGAGGGTGGAGGGTGTCCTCTGTTGTTTGGACAGAACCTCAGTCTTACAAAGAAGTGTATCCCTGGGTCTTGGGCGGACAGCCTACTCAGAGATCCTGTCCATCCTTCGGTGGTCCTGCCTTTTCCTGAAACCAACCTGAAATCTTGCCCCTCCCCCAGGGGCTGAGGTTTTCTTTCCTGTTTTCTTTCCTCAGCTACCGTGAGATTTCACCAGTACCCTAAATAAGACAGTGTTTGCTGCCCCTCTCCCAAAGCAAAGCTTCAGCTCTGCAGGGCAGACAGAGAAGAGGAGGTTAGGCAAACTTCCGTGCCCTTTCTACAACAGCTTCCGTTATCCCCCCACTTCTGCCCTTCAAGGCAGACCGTCTGCACTTTCTCAATCTTTTCTGAGTGATTGATGTAATTCAGGGAGGAAAAAACTTGCAAGAAAGTGAAGGTCCCCTCCCCACTTCTGCATCCACCAAGGGCCTCACCTTCGCCAGTGCACACTCAGCCAGCCTCCACCATTCTTCAGTCGCCCAGCCAAACTGTTCTTACCAGTGCCCGGCAGCTTCTTGCCCAGGTAACTTAGTACCTGCGTCTCTCTCCCTGAAGACGCCTTTCCCTCTGCGATCAGGCTTCAGCACTCCCAGGGGTTCCAGAACCACTGGAAACTAGCAGTTTGTCCAGCTCTTACTCCTTGTGAGGCTGGGAGTAAAGCTCTTGCCAGTGTCTCTGTCCTTCTGCATCTCCAGCCAGAAACTGAAACGCCCTTTTCGTTCTCATCCTATTCCCTCCGCCAAGAACGACCCTCTAACTTACCTCCAAATACGAAAACCCATCTCCGACATTTCAAATCCATCAGGAGCACTCCTCATTTCTCCCAGTCGGAAGCCAAGCCCCCGTGCTCCACGCCCTGGAGGCCCGCCTGTTCACCTCCCTTTCTGCACTTAGCACACACTATCCGACAGGAAGTACATTCTACCTCGTGTTACAGAGCACAAGGTTTCCCAGTGGCCTCAATATTCTCTTATAACTGTAAATTATTCTATACATGCTTGTTTCTTAAGCAAAACCATTTGTTCTTCGATGATAGTACAAACATTTTTCCTTCTTTAAAATATTAATCTTTTCCTTTTACACTCTCTTTCAACCTCCAAATACACAAAGAACACAAAGGTAAGGTTCAGCTGATCCTTTTCTGCCGGATATCAGAATATAGTAGCAATTACACACGACTAAGGGTCAGCGGTTTTCTATTAGAGCCACAGTTCTCTAGGTAACTGTGCGACCTTACACAAATGACTTAACCTTCAAAGCCCTAGTGGGAATAAGTGGGGGGAAAGTCAATCCTTAATTCACCGGATCGTAAAGATTAAATGAGATAGTGCATGGATGGGCACTGTACCGGTGTTAGGGTTTTCTCTGAATAGTTATTGTAGGAAAGACTCGCTTTCGGCAGAGAAGGAATGCGATGAGCTTTTCCCCAAGTCCCAGGCACAGGGCTCAGGGCTTCTGCATTCTCCATCTCATTTAGGCCTCATAACTTCAAGGGTATGTGCATTGTCCTTCAAATTTTGACATGAGGAAACTGAAGCTCAGTCACTTGCTGAAGGTCACATGACTGACAAGTGACAAAGTCAAGACTCAAGTCTAGCTGTCCCCCAGCTGTTCCCTCCACCCGGCACGGCCCCAGCGGCCCCACTGGATCTGACGATTTATGTGATGATTTCACAGTGATGCTGTTCACAGTGAACACCGAGGCCTGGGAGAACCACGCGGCGCTGGCCACCTGTCACAAACCCTTGCGGCCAGAAGCATGGAGTTTCACAAGGTGTTGCAGCGATGAGTGGGGGGCTGCCTGGTGAAATGCCCACAGCCCTTCAGAAACAGCCACTATAGAAACCATGTGTGATCCAGACGCAGAGGGATCCGTTGTCTCGGCCAGGCCTGGGGGCCCCCGGGCAGCACGCCGCAGGGCCACAGAGGAAATCTGGGAAGGGCTGATCTGTCCTTGACCTCCTCTCAAGTCCCCCCTCTAGACTCGCTGAGGAACTAAGGAGCAACTTTAATTTCCTTAGAGGAAGCCACTGTCATCAGGCCTCATTCAATACAGGTTCAAGAGAGTGTCACCTCGAGTGACAGAAGCAAGTTGCAAACAAATTTACTGCTGAAATGGCCTATATAATAATAGATCGTTGCTTTCTTCTTATGACTGCAGAAAATCTCTTGGGGAACAGCAGGGGAGGTCACAGAGACACCAGGGTTATACAAGAAGAGGTGATCTCAAGGCTGCAAGGTCACTGCCAGGCCTCCAGACTCTGTGTGTGCAGTTAGATGGCTGCGACACAGGCAACACGTCATGTAAGCACCACCACCACACAGTTTCACTACTCAAAAAATCCCATCATGCAGCCCTGTGCATAAGGGGATGAGGGCGACACCAAACCGCTACCATGGTAGACTTGGGTCCCTGGTTCCCAGGACCCAGTTTCCCAAGTTACTGATTGGGACCAAGTTAGCAACAACCCCAGCTTGGCGTCCAGGGCCCACAAACCCATCCCCTCTTTCTGTAGGCTATTTCCTTCAAGGGTGGAGGTCATCTCTAGTTTCTCCCGCTTGAGCCCCAAAAGCACTCCCAAGCATAGCCTCGGGCACTGCGACATCGCAGGCGTGGCCAAGGAGCCCTACAATGGTCCTGCCTCATCCATCCGCCCGGCGCTGGAGCACGTGGCAAGGGCTTCAGCACACGCCCTCCCTGCAGTTCCAGAGCTCAGTGCCGACAGTCCCCTTCGCGATGCCTGAACGGTCCAAACATAACAGGCTTTCATTCCTTATCCATTTTCCTGTTTACAAAGTGGAAGCCAGAGACCAAAGTTGAAGCAAATTTGTACCACTCCTGTGCTACTGACAGAAATTCGTGGTTGCAGGAAATACGTTTTAAATTATCTAATTGAACACATTCCTTTTTTCTTTTTTCTTGCCATCCATGTACTGTTTTATTCTATATGAACTGATAATTATTGTATGCAATGTTTTCTCCTCAGGAGCACTTTGTCGTTTTTCAAAACGCCGCTTTGAGCACGTCATTTCCCTGCCCCACAACATTACAAGTTTGCTGCTGTTTACCTGATAAAGTCCGAACCACCACTTAGCCACACCTAAATTTACCCACAGTGCCTTCCATGATACCTTCACACAAAGCTCTGCACTGGCCAAACAGGACTTATTTCCACCCACTCTACCCCTGCCCCTTCTGCAAGTGTCACCATCCCCATAGAGCCCTCTCAGACCACAGAGAACAAGAATAAATTTCCTCCATCACCTGGATTCCTATGACCCAAACCCCCCATCATCCTAAACTACCCTGATGCGTGACGGCTACTGACAGGTCTCCTCTCTGTCCGGCAAGATCTCTACAAGGATCAGAAGGAGTCAAGCTCTGGTGAGGAACTGGCCACTGTGAACAGGATAAGGGATCCTTCCCCTCTATTGGCTGCCTGCTAAAAAAGCTCAGAGCTAAATTTACACAGGACTTCTAACAAGTATATGGGACCTTATGGCATACATTTTGTACAATAACTTCAATTTCAGCCCTGGCTAAAATCATGGGTTCCTACACTTATTTTCTCTTTAACGCATTTGTCTTCCTGACTTGTAATTTATTTTATCTTGCTATGTGTATACTTTTCTTTGGAGGGAAGATGAAAACGTATGAGGGAGACTCTCCCTGACCTTGCCTGGCACAGACATCCTGCACTCTCACGATGCAAAGATGGCAAGAGGGAGTGTAACTCGCTGATCTTTCTCGTTATATAAAGAAGTATCTGGAAGTAGGCACAAGTTCTTCAGGCTGCCACTGTCATGACCAAGCAGGACCCCCGTGGCAGAAAACCACACTGAGGCCTGAAGTATGAAGTTTCCAGTCCTTTAAAATATTTTTAGAAAAACTGACAAGAATTTTCATACTAATCTACAGGGTCCGTGCAATCTCTATCAAAATTTCAATAGCACTATTTACAGAAATAGAAAAAAAAATCCCAAAATTTATATGGAACCATAATAGACCCCAAAAAGCTAAAAACAACCTTTAGCAAGAACAAAGCTGGAAGTATCACATTTTCTGATTTCAAACTACATTACATAGCTATAGTAATCAAAAGAATATGATAGCGGCATAAAAAGAGACAATGGAACAGAACAGAGAGCCCAGAAATAAACATACACATACACAGTCAACTGATTCTTTTAAATATTGCCAAGAATGAACACTAGAGAACAGACAGTCTCTTCAATAAATGATGTTGGAAAAACTGGATATCCATATGCAAAGAATGAAATAACACCATATACAAAGATCTACTCAAAATGGATTAAACTCTAAAGTGTAAGACCAGAAACCATAAAGCTCCTAGAAGAAAACATAGGGGGAAAGTTCCCTGACATTGGTCTTGACAGTGATGTTTTCGAATCTGACACCAAAAACAAAAGTAACAAAAGCAAAAATAAACAAATGGGACTACATTAAACTAAAAAGTTTCTGCATAGCAAAGGAAATCATGAACAAATAAAAGGCAGCCTGTATAATGGGAGAAAGTATTTGCAAACCATATGTCAGCTAAGGGGTTAATATCCAAAATACATAAAGAACTCTTACAACACAATAGCAAAAACACAAATAACCTGATTTTTAAAATAGAGAAGCACTGACTAGACACTCTTCCAAAGAAGACGGCTAACAGGTAGACAAAAGATGCTCAACATCACTAATGAGCAGGAAATGTAAATCAAACCCACAATAACATAAAAACCTCATATCTGTTAAGATGTCTGTTATCAAAAAGACAACATATAAAAAGTGTTGGCAAGAATGTAGATGAAAGGGAATCCTTGTACACTGTTGGTGGAATGTAAGTTAGTGCAGCCACTATGGACAACAGTATGGAGGTTCCTCAGAAAATTAAAAATAGAACTACCATATGATGCAGCAATACCACATCTGGATATTCATCCAAAGGAAATGAAATCACTATCTCAAAGAAACATCTGCAGTCCCATGCTCATTGTAGCATTATTTACAAGAGCCAAGTTATAGAAATAACTAGTCTATCAACAAATGAATGAATAAAGAAAATGTGTTATATATAATACATACACACAAACACAACAGACATGAAAAAGAATAAAATCCTACCATTTGCAACTACCTGAATGACCCTTGAGGGCATTATGGGAAGTGAAATAAGTCAAGCAGAGAAAGACAAATTCTGTATGGTATCACTTATGTGTGAAATCTTAAGAAAAAAATACTCAAACTCAGAAACAGAGAGTAGAATGGTGGTTGCCAGGGCAGGGGCAGGGGCAGGGGCAGGGGTTGTGGAAAATGGGGAGATGTTGGTCAAATGGTACAAACTTTCAGTGAAAAGAGGAATAAGTTCATGCAAACTCCAGTTAATAATACCACATTACAGCCCTGACCAAACAGCTCAGTTGGTTGGAACATCATCCCAAAGAGAAGAGGTTGCTGGTTTGATCCCCAGTCAGGGTACATACAGGAACAGATCAATGTTGCTGTCCCTCTTTCTCTCTCCCTCTCCCTTCTTCTCTCTCTAAAATCAATGAAATAAACATTCAAAGTAATAATAATAATACTGTATTATATACTTGAAATCTAAAAGAATAGATCTTAAGCATTCCCACCAAAAAGGAAAAAGGTAAGTATATCAGGTGACAGATGTGCTAATTAACTTGACTGTGGCAATCATCTCATAATGTATATATATCAAATCATTGTACACTTTAAATATATTACAATTTTATTTGTCAATTATAACTCGAAAAAGCTAGGGGAGAAGAAAAACTACAAGAAGATAATGAGCCCTGGCCAGATAGCTCGGTTGGGCAGAGCATTGTCTGGAAGCGCAGAGGTTGCCGGTTCAATCCCTGGTCAGGACTCATACAGGAGCTGACCGATGCTCCTGTCTCTTTCCCTCTCTCTCTTCTTCTCTCTCTCTCTAAAATCAATACAGTAAATATTTTTAAAGGGGGGGAGAAGATAATGAATACCAAAACTTAAGTGCTCAAAATAGTCTCCTGATGATGGTAGGAGCAGCCTCCAGCAAAGTCCCTGTGTTATTACTGGGTCTAGACCTTGGCCTTCCTTCCTGCTGTGTAGCTTCTTGTCCAGAGTTAAAGGCTCTCATTTGGCAAGTGTTTATTTTAGTCACTTCTACATGGGAGTATGCCTGACATTCTCCCTTTCTCCTCTACCAATAGAACACCAATTTTGCTCCAGGCAGCAACATACCCTCCTTTAAAAAAAATAATGCATTTCCCTGGCTGCCCTGCAACTGAGGATGGCCTACTTCTGGCCAATGAGATGTCAGCAGAAGCCTGCTGGTTGGGCCTTCCAGGAAAGCTATCATTTTCCTAACAACAAGAGCAGCACACTCAGCTGGCCCAGGCCTTTTGACCTCGCCATTTCCTGTCCTTACTACTTGCAAAGCAGGCATGATAACAGAGATGTAAGAGTCATTTTGTAAATCTGATAATGAAAAAAAACCAAAAGCAGAACAGAAAGTTAAAGGACGCAGGGACACTGTGACACGGAGGAGCTGCCACTCCAGTCCCGGAAACAACTTCTGCGTCTCTTGCTGCAGAAGGAACACAAACCCCTACATTTCAAGCCAGAGTTTTAGGTTTTTTATAACATGCAGCCAAATTCAATCCCCAAGTGATGCAGGGAAGCGGGATCCTTAACAGTAAGAGAGATAAATAAGACCTGACCGAGCCCTCAAATAGTCGAGATCTATCAGGGGAGATTAGAAGCTCAGAGGAACAGTCATAAACCCAGATGGGATCTGGCAAGGACAGGAGCCGGGGCTGGAGCCCTAAAGAGAGCTCAGAGGAAAAAGAAATGGGTTCTAGCTAAAAGCATTTAAATCACACTACACTCTCCCGTTTCTCCCACCGCTTCACACTACACTATCCCGTTTCTCCCACCGAAAGAGACACTGTTCAACCCAAGAGAAGGAGTCCGTCCTGGTGGAACTGGACGCACCTGAGCATCCTCGATCGGCGGCTCCCCGTCCAGGGACAGGGCTGAGGAATGTGACTGTGCCAGGCCTGGACATGCAAACGTGTCACTCTGATTCTCCCTGTCCACTGTCCCTCCTCTCTCCCTTCAAACCACCCACTTTTTCTCAGAGTCCTAAATATGTGTTCTCAGGGCCCAGAAAAGAAAGAACTTCCCTCCATCCCACTCTAGATGGTTCTGGTGCTGTTGGCTCGTGCCCAGGAATGCTGTCCGAGAGCTCCCTGTACAAGGGTTCTGGTCTCGGGTTTTAACCCCTAACGAAAGCCTTGCTGAGGAGTCTGAGCCTGACATCTGCCTGCCAAGGTGTAACCGTCACGGGCAGAGGCCCTGAGACTCTTGGAGCTCACCGCCTGTAGGAGCTGCACCGTCGGGACATCCGAGAACACACCAGGAGGGCTGCCGCACTGTTTCCCAGGGGACACCACGCCCGGCAATAAGAAACAGTTAGCCAAGCTGTGCAGCCGGTACTCTCACTCCCTGCTGGAACCTGCTCACCCTGAAACGTTCTCAGGGGGTGTCCATTCAGGGCCAGTGCCCATGACCCACATGGGGAATTGTGTCATGCCTCCCTCTTGGCTCACCGGGCGAGTCCTCTGTCACCAGCAGTCGCCACAACGAACCGCTGAGGCTGCACTCTACCCGAGCGTGCTGGCCTGTCCTTTCCTCTTCCGCTCCAAGTCCCTGACTCACCCAGAATCCCAACTGGGGCGCCACCCTTTACCCCCCACATACTCCATGCAGGCCACAGGCGACACTGTCCTGTGTGCTTTCAGCATCCGCCCAGGGGCAGCTCATGTTCACGTACTTTGTTTTGAAATGCACACTGCCCGCCAGGAATCGGTCAGGCCAGGCAGAACGACACGCTGTGTTGTGCATAAAGCCCACCTCCTCTCCAAAGCTGACCACTGCCACCATCACAGGGCCACCTGGCCTGGTCTTCACGCTTTCCCCAAAGGTCTCCTGGTCGCCCCTGTAAACAGCACCTGGACACTCCGAAACTGGGTCTCCAGACACATCCAACAAGCCCAGTTCCCCAGCCACGACCTCAAACCCTCGACCTCAGCCTTGGCCCACCCTACCCCACACATATAGAGGGATTCTGGCCCAAAAGTATGGAAAACACTGTTTTTCACTAAGAAATCAGTAACCACAAAAATATTTTACCTAAAACACATAGTATTAACAAGTCACAAACACATAGTATTAAGATGACAAAATTCTGTTTGTCATCTTAAAAGGTTATATTTGAAAAGGCAGCCATGTCTTCTCACCAGATCACGTAGTCAAAAAGATCATTTCATTGAAAACACATTTACAACTAATGAGCTGGACCACATGTGCAAATTAGCACATGCTAATTGGCTTTGGCTGTTCTTTTTACATAAAGTCAATATTTTTATGTATCATTAAATGTATCCCTTTGCATATTAATTTCAATAGAAAAATCAATGGCTCTAAAAACAAATCCCCTGGTTACAGTCAATGTAAAGACTGAAAACTAAAATGTTGCCATAGCAGAGTGTCTTAACATGTGGCCACCAACATCAGGTGGGTCTACAGCTCAAGCGAAAAATAAGTTTTATTTTCGATTTTTGTTTTCTGTGATTTAAAGCTGATAGGTTCATTCTGGGTTAAGTGTTTACCTAGAAATGCTTACATTTCAAATGTTTTAAAATAAGTATTTACTTGTTTCTTTCTTTATTTTTCCAATTAGATGAGGAGGGAGGGACCTAAAAACCAATAAGGCAGCAGAAGGAAGCAGGCCTCGAGGCTACCCACAAAACTCCCAGCAGCTCCCACACCTCGGTTTCCGTCCTAGTGCCCGTGGGTGGTTAGCGGAGCGTGCGGACAGGAGCTGTGAGCACCAGACACAATCCGGCCAGCCACCCCGCAGGAAGCCTCACAGCCCGGACAGCCACCACAGTCCGGAGCACTGGTGGAGCACTGGTCTTGCACACCCAGAAACTTGATTGAACCAGCAAGTGCAGAGCCTCGCTGGAACAGACTCAGACAAACCAAGCTCACAGCGCTGTGCACGGCTGGGGCACCGATTCCTCTGCAATGGGAAATAACATCCACAGGGACCAGCACTGCTCTGGGAGTAGCGAGATCTGGGACATGGGAAGCCGAGTAATATCAGAACATGGATGGGAAACCAGAACAAGGGACAGGGAGGCCATCTCAAAAGTCTTTTCAGAGGGACCAGACTTACTTGGATTTCACTGGCTGTCACTAACTGCTACCAATCTCTGCTCTGGGGCCAAAGTATAGAGAGGCAATTCCAATGTCTGTTGCAAGATTTTCCATTTTCAATGTCTCCACCTTAGAGCAAGCCTCCTCTATGCATATATGCTAATTCACTCAGGTGACTGTCAGACTGAAGTCCTGGGAATTCTTCACCTCATTAAAGAGACAAGGCATTCTGACCTGAAGACCCAACAAATTGATATTAAAATTTAACGGCAAACCTTATTTTCAAGTTCTTATATTTGGGAGGGCTTTTGTTATAAGCCTAAAAGAATCAAAAACAGCATCATAGATGTGTGTTTTAATGTTTTTAAAATACTAATAAAAGACAGAGTAGGCCAATAACAATAAAAAGGTGACCATTAACACTACATATTAGCATTATATGCTAGCACTGTATGTCCTAGAATTATATCAGTGAAAACATCACATTATTTTAATGCTTTCCAAATACTTGGTACTATTCTGAAAAAGAATAAATGTTTCACTCAGACCTCAAGGGCAGCTGACTTTGTTGGTTCTCAGGTTACCAAGAGTTAAAAAAAAAAAAAAAAAAAAAAAAAGGAAATGGAATTTATAAAACTAACCACGAACAAGTAGATGTTTCTGGAATAAAAACAGAAGAGGAAGGCAGGGGTAGGGCGGTAAAGCTCCAGGTTTATTTTCCAGCTCAGGGGTACAGAGATCATGGTTAGCTCCTCCCACACTGTGTGACTTTTCTTTTTGGAACAAGTGCCTCCTTCGAGAAGCTCATAATTAAGTTTAATGATATACCTCCACTGTTTAATGTTACTGTACATGAGAAAATTCTATAAACACCTCGGAAAATTCAAGTGGCTATATTATGATCTGTCAACACTCCTGCTCCCAAACTCAAACAAAAATAAAAATAGCTGGTTTGAAAAGGAGCTCTCGCCCAGAGTTCTACTTTGAACCAAAGAGTCTATCAGTGGAAGTGGTAACATACTATCATTTATTTTGAGGAGTGGAGCTTCATACATCCCATTTTGAAAACCTTAGAATTTTCTGGCTCTTGAGAACAGAGGGAAAGGGGATGATAGGATGGGATAAACCTGAAGGGAAGGGGGGAGGACAAGGGATATGTTGAGGGGAATACAAGGGAGGGGGGAGGCATTCAGAGCAACACTAGAATCTATGTAAACACAATTAATTAAAATCAATTTAAAAAAAAGAATTTTCTGGCTCCTGAGTATATTTGTGCCCATAAATTCCCCCCACACACATACACACACACAAAATGGGGTTTCTGCATAAAAACCTCCCTCCTGGCTTCCCAGTTTCCAATCACATGAGCAAGGCTTCGCCAGGAAAGCAAGACCATCCAGTAGCATGCTTGTATTCACTCCTGCAGCTGCCGTGACAAATACCACCACGAGTTCATTCTCTTATAGTTCTGGAGGTTGAAGTCCAAAATGGGTCTCACTGGACTCAGCCAAGGTGTCAGCAGGGCCGCGTTCCTCTGGAACGCAGGGGAGAATCCTCAGGGGGGTCCATTTCTCCACCTTTGCAGTCTCCGAAACCACCTTCGTCTTCGGCAGCAGCCCCTTCCGCCATCTTCAAACCCAGCCATGGCTGGTGGAGTTTTGCTCACATTTTGCATCAGGCTGGTTCTGTTTCCTTCATCAAATCTCTTTGTCTGACTCCCTTAAGATGTGTGATTACTTTGAACCCACTCAGATAATCCAGAATAATCTCCCCATCTCAAGGTCCTGAATCCTAGTCACATGGGCAGAGCCTCCTCTGCCACATCAGGTCGCACACTCACAGATTCCAGAGGCTAAGGCGTGGCTGCCTCTGGGAGGCCACTGTTTGGCTTCCACATACCCTCAGCTAATAACTCAGGACTGACACATGCTGTGAGGCTGCTGAGAGTGCAAAACAAGGCACAGATACAAGTCTCTTCTGCTCAGGAATCCCAGGTTCCACAACCTAAAGGGCCGCACGTGTAGACACATTATGTGCACTCTATGTCATGCTTCGTGTCATGAGTCCTCAGGGAGGTTAGAGGGCTGACATCGGGGAGCGGGGGAGAGGTTCAGGTGGAAGGGAGAGAGCACCATATGCACTTGGTGTCCCCACATTCCCTTCTTCAGCTGGTGATTCACGGCTCTCCAGGCCCACCCTGTATGAGCAGAGCTCGACCCACAGCCTGTCCCTGACCCCTGCTGCCTCTGATGGGGCTTCATGGTGGCCGTCTCACACACAGGCTCTAACCTTGCTTTTGCCCATGCCTATATCTACCCAGGACCACTGCTGTTTAACATGACCCTGATTTCATCCTTATCCAGTAAACGTCAGGTCAGAAATAAGCAGTCTTCCACTGCAAGTGTAACTGACCATCTTCAGATGGTGGAGAATTCTAATGCACTAATCTTAGGCAAGCATCTTGCCAGCGCAGCCTACCCTCCATACTAATTGAAGACCTGGGTGAGTTCTGGAATGCATGACTATCAGGATCATTGCCTGCTAGCTGCCTAAGATGCTGGGGAGCACCCAGCATGTCTGGAAAGGTGCTCAATAGACAAAACAATGATATATCTGAATGTTTGCAAAGACCCTTTGGCCACACTACCTAGGGAAAGTAAAAGGGCCTCAAATTTCCAAACGAAATACTATTGGTAATTCTGCCTGAACCATCTATAACCTCCACATATTTAGACTTTTAAAAGTTATTATAAATAGGCCCTGGCCGGTTGGCTCAGTGGTAGAGCATCGGCCTGGCTTGCAAAAGTCCCGGGTTCGATTCCCAGCCAGGGCACACAGGAGAAGCACCCATCTGCTTCTCCACCCCTCCCCCTCTCCTTCCTCTCTGTCTCTCTCTTCCCCTCCCCAGCCAGGGCACACAGGAGAAGCACCCATCTGCTTCTCCACCCCTCCCCCTTCTCCTTCCTCTCTGTCTCTCTCTTCCCCTCCCGCAGCGAGGCTCCATTGGAGCAAAGATGGCCTGGGTGCTGGGGATGGCTCCTTGGCCTCTGCCCCAGGCGCTAGAGTGGCTCTGGTCGCGACAGAGCAATGCCCCAGAGGGGCACAGCATCGCCCCCTGGGGGGCAGAGCGTCGCCCCCTGGTGGGCGTGCCGGGTGGATCCCGGTCGGGCGCATGCGGGAGTCTGTCTGACTGTCTATCCCCGTTTCCAGCTTCAGAAAAATACAAAAAAAAAAAGTTATTATAAATAATTACAAACTTTAAGATAAGTGAAAATTAATTTTTTTTTGGAATTTTTCTGAAGTGAGAAGCGGGGGGTAGGCAGAGAGACAGACTCACGCATGCACCCAACCAGGATCCACCTGGCATGCCCATTAGGGGGCAATGCTCTGCCCATCTGGGGCATTGCTCCATTGCAACCGGAGCCATTCTAGCTCCTGAGGCAGAGACCATGGAGCCATCCTCAGTGCTCTAGCCAACTTTGCTTCAGTGGAGCCTTGGCTGCAGAAGGGGAAGAGAGAGACAGAGAAGAAGGAGAGGGGAAGGGGTAGAGAAGCAGATGGGCACTTCTCCTGTGTGCCCTGGCTGGGAATCGAACTCGGGACTTCCACATGCCAGGCCGACGCTCCACCACTGAGCCAACCAGCCAAGGCCAAAAATTAAATTTTAATACATCAATATTCAGGGCCTTTAATAAGTGAAATAGCCCTAGGGTCCTAAAATGGTGAATAATTTTTAAAAAGATGTTTATTTGAGACACAAACAATTGTTAGCTACCTTAAGTCATATGGAACATCCATCCAATCTAATATTATACGGCTACTTTTGTGAAACAGAAAAAAACCCTTATTTTTAGAATGGGTATAAAATTGTGAGAACAATATATCAACTATGTAAAAATATATTTAGAGACAATAGAAGGAAAAGACATCAGATGTTGGCAGAGATTTCCTCTGGATAGCCAGTGTATCCGTTGGCGACCTTTATTTGCAAACAAGGACCAGTTCTGAGTAACATGAACAAAGGGGGTTTTAATACAATGCTGAGAGGGCAGGGCATTGAAAGCTGGGAAGCCAAGCTTGTAGTAAGTGAGGACGAAGACTGCTTGAGACTTCCAGGTGACAGCTTCAGGAATGTACTCACACAGGAGTGCCAGTCAGTGCGCCACCACCAGGAATAAATGAGCTCCAGCATTGTCAATCTCTGTCGCTCAAGTCCCCGGGAAAGAATGTTCCCTTTACTTAGCCCGGGTCACACACACACACCTCAGGGGCTAGGGGAGGGCAAGGCGCCTGCTTTTCCACCCCACCAGACTCCCTCCCATGGGGAAAGATGCCATCCCCCAAAGGGAAGTCCACGAGCTCAAGGGAAGGAAAGGACGAAGGACAATTTAAAATAAAGCCTGCTTTAGTGGAATTAAGAGTAACTGTTTTTTCCCTTTTTTTAATATATATTTTTTATTTGCCAGGTTTCTTATCATGATGATATGTTATTTTTATCAAGATACATATGTTTTTTATATACACGCTGGAGAGTGCCCATCAAACTAGGCTCTCCCCTTTGTCCTAAAACCACAGCTAGGGTCCATTTCCCTGCATTCCTTGCAGAGAAGTGTCCACATGACCAAGGTAGGTGTGACTAAGTTCTCTCCAGTTAAAGATAAGTGAAAGGACTACATGTCATGCCTGGACCAAGAGGTCTAAGAACAGGAGATTTGCAACCTCCACAATTTCTCCCCCTTCCCAACAAATGGAATCTGAGCATGGCCACCAACCGCTCCCATTATTTGAATGACAACAGTTCCCTTTATGATGAAGCCCCGACTTGCAAGGTACCTGAACCCTTGAAAGACTCCACGCTGCAGAACTGCCCTGCTCATCTGGAATCCCCCCAAAACTTATATTTCCTTAAGTTACATAGCCATTCAGTGCCTCGGTTTGCTCATCTGTAAAATGGAGCTAATAGCAGTACCTATCTCTTAGGGCTGTGGTCAAGATTAAAGGAATCATTCTACATAAAATATGAGTGATTAGCACAAAGGAATCACCGTTATAATTTCTATGTTACTTTTAAAAGGTCCTTTCAATTTTACAGTCATACTTGAGCTATTTGTTTTATTTTTTTTAATTTATTGATTGATTTGAGAGACAGACAGACAGACAGACAGAAAGAAGCATTCATTTGTTGTTCCACTTAGTTGTGCATCCACTGGTCACTTCCCATAGATGCCCTAACAGGAGATCAAGCCGGCGACCTTGGTGCACCAGGACGATGCCCTCTCCACCAAGCCACCCAGCTAGGGCCACATTCTTTGTTTCTGTAGCAGGAATTAGTAATACTATACTAAGAGTAAGCTGTTTGAGAAACCCAAAGAAATGCTTCCACTCATGGGTGTGAGCTGAAGGTAGTTTTATTCTCAACTCTTGTTTCAGAGTTCTGTGAGTTTAGGCCAGGCTTGTAATCTTGTTTGCACGTACTTGCTCTAATCTCAGCATATGTGCACACATGCAAACACACAGACAGACACACACACACCCTCTCTGACTTAGAGGCCACGTGTTCCCTCCACATTTCAGCCTACGATTTATGGAGTCGTGGAATAAAGTGCTATTCATTCAATGAAGAGTCACGTCGCTGCCTCACAAAAAGGTGGCTTGTTAATTCATTTCTCCAGTTTTAATACGTTCTTACAATTTCTCCAAAAATTCCAAGATGTTTTTAGGTGTGTAAGACTGCACTGTGGGAGGAAAAATTAACCCTTTCCTGGATCCCAGGTGACTGAACTTGCTTTAAGCCTGGGCCTTTCAAGAAAGTGGAATAAAGAATCAAAGTGAAAGTGTTCTTCAGGCAAGCAGCCTGATTTCTAAGGAGCTATGCATGAGTTTACAAATGTCATGTTACTAAAAGAGTTTACTAAGGGAAGAATTTAACTTTTTTAGGCTGAATATATTTTCCCAAGGCAATTTTAACACAAATTTCTTCTTATTTCTTCTCACAAGATCTCCCATGGATATTTCCATAACAGCATAAACCAGTGACTTATCAAGTTCAACTAATTGTGTGTTGAAATGTAGCACTAGGTCAAGGAAGGAAAGCAACATCCTTTGAAAGCGAATGCACATGCTCCTTTTTCATCTCGCCGACACCGTTAGCTCTGGAGGGAGCAGAGCCACAGGGCTGGTATCATCCGCCACCCTCTCTGTGCAGGGCGGGAGGCCTCATGCTGCAGCTTCCCCTGGAGCCCACCGGACTGCAGACCTTCTACATAAAGCCTTTCAAATCTTTCTGAAAGGTGATGGGATTAAGCAGGACTAATGGGTAGTTATAAAACAGGGGGATGTAGGGCAAAGCATAGATAATGTAGTCAACAATATTGTAATATCTAAGATGCCAAGTAGCAACTTGAATTATCGGAGGGAACACTCTGTAACCTACATGAATGTCAATCCCCTGTGCTGTACACTTGAAACTAATATAAAATAGTGTTGAATATAAAACAATCAAAAACTGAAATAATTTTCAAAAATCTTTCTGATGGTGCCCACGGATTATTTACAGATCCTCAATCTATAAAAACAGCTCTCATCTGCTTGAGTTATAGAAAAGCAGAAAGCTCATTCCTTGAGAAATGCAAAGCCAAAATCGCATTAAGTCATATCACTCCCTTCTCGAATGCTCAAGATCCACTCCCATATCCTAGTGCTCTCACCAATGGCTTACGAAGGCAGAAATGGAACAACTACTGGGAAATATGGCACATGGCTCAGGGCACAGCTCCTGGCTGGCTGTAGAGGGGTTTAAAGTGCAGTCACTAAGAGAATTTGCATAATGGAGGGCTTCCAGTCAAATTGGTAATAGAGAAACTGACTATGCTAGATGACTAAAAATGTTCTGCATAGTTAAACTTGTATTATGTCTTTGCTGAGGTCTGAATGACAATACTTGAGTAGACTGCTATTCCGAATAGACTTTATCCAAAACAAGGGGAGAGGGGGAAAAAATAAAATAAAATGCATAAAGTGAACCCACAAGAGAGAAGAGTAGGTCAGTGCTGAGCTGACTGCTGCCTGTCCTGTGTGCAGAGCTGGGTCTGCCGGGCAGCTGTTCCTCCCAGTTCCACTGAGTGACTGCAGGAGCTTGGACCCCTGAGTAGGAGCAACAGCCCACAGGTCTGCAGACCACTCAAATGATTCCTACTCACCCCCAACTGCATTCCTAGAGCAGAGTGTCTTTTAAGTCACAGGTATTTGTCAGCATGACTGAAATAATTCTTGTGTTCCATCATTCTAATCACCTTACAAACTAGACTACAACTGCCACTGGCCAGAACTTCTCACGAACCCAGAGCCACGGCCCCGGGTGGCCTGAAACCAGACGTCCTGCACCAAGCTTGGAACAGCTGCATTCTCTATGCACCAACACACGTTCTAAAGCTTTCAGGGGCTTTGAACAGATGCTGCTAGGAGACAGGGTGGGAGAACTCATTAAAGCATCAGGGAGAATGAATCCTGACAGCGTGGAAAGTGCAAGGACTCCCTTAAAGAAAGGGAAGGAGGAGCCCTCTAATGCTGGCTGTTTTGTGACACATCATTTTCAACTTAAAGACCTGAGACACTTGTGATGCCGTCTTTCCATAATGAGTTTCCATCAGGCTAGCTGGAACACAGCGCCTCGAAATAACTCGCAATGAAAACAGATCCTCAAAGGGTCCTAAAGGTGGGTGGTGGCGATGGTTGTACAGCAATGTGAATGCATTTAATGCCACTGAACTGCACACTTAAAAACAGTCAGGATGGGCCCTGGATGGTTGGCTCAGTGGTAGAGCATCAGTCAGCATGCAGAAGTCCTGGATTTGATTCCTGATCAGGGCACACAGAAGTAACCATCTGCTTCTCTACCCCCTACCCTTATCTCTCTCTTTCTCTCTCTTCCTCCCCCTCCCACAGCCATGGCTTGAATGGTTCAAGCAAAGTTGGTCCCAGGCGCTAAGGATGGCTCCATGGCCTCGCCTCAGGTGCTGAAATAACTCTGTTGCCAAGCAACGAAGCAGCAGCTCCAGATGGGCAGAGCAGCACCCTGGTAGAGGGGTGGCTAGCTGGGTCCCTGTCAGGGCACATGCAGGAGTCTGTCTCTGCCTCCCTGCCTCTCACTTTAAAAAAAAATGGTTAAGCCTGACCAGGCGATGGCACAGTGGATAGAGCGTCGGACTGGGATGCAGAGGACCCAGGTTCGAGACTCCGAGGTCGCCAGCTTGAGTGTGGGCTCATCTGGTTTGAGCAAAAGCTCACCAGCTTGAACCCAAGGTCGCTGGCTCCAGCAAGGGGTTACTCGGTCTGCTGAAGGCCCGCAGTCAAGGCACATATGAGAAAGCAATCAATGAACAACTAAGGTGTTGCAACGCGCAATGAAAAACTAATGATTGATGCTTCTCATCTCTCTCCGTTCCTGTCTGTCTGTCCCTGTCTATCCCTCTCTCTGACTCACTCTCTGTCTCTATAAAAAATAAATAAATAAATAAATAAATAAATAAATAAATAATGGTTAAGTTGGTAAATTTTTATTATGTATATTTTACTACAGTGCATATAATAGCACCATCTTTTTTAAAAAAAAAGCTCTTGCTTAGAATTTAATTCTTTTTATTTTGTTTGTTTTTTAGAGAGAGAGGGAGAGAGAGACAAGAAGGGAGAGAGATGAGAAGCATCAACTCATAGTTGCAGCACTTTAGTTGTTCATTGATGGCTTCTTATACGGGCATTGACCTGAGACGGGGGTGGGAGGAAGTGGGGTTCTCCAGCCGAGCCAGTGAACCCTTGCTCAAGCCAGTAATAATGGGATCATTTCAATGATCCCATGCTCAAGCTGGCAATCCCGTGTTCAAACCTTTGCTCAAGCTAGATGAGCGCACACTCAAACTGGTAACCTCAGGGTTATGAACCTGGGACCTCAGCGTCCCAAGTCGACACTCTATCCACTGTGCCACCACCAATCAGGCAGACTTTAATTCTGGATCAGCATCCTCTATAACAGGCATCCCCAAACTACGGCCCGCGGGCCCCATGTGGCCCCCTGAGGCCATTTATCCGGCCCCCCGCCGCACTTCCAGAAGGGGCACCTCTTTCATTGGTGGTCAGTGAGAGGAGCACTGTATGTGGCGGCCCTCCAACCGTCTGAGGGACAGTGAACTGGCCCCTTGTGTAAAAAGTTTGGGGACCCCTGCTCTATAATTTACATTAAGAACCTCTTTTAAATTGTTGCAATGGTTAACAATTTAGAAAATAAGTAAAATGTTGAATCAAATAATAACCAAGTCGTTGGGTCATACTGCAATTCTGTCTTGGGTTTTGATGTCCATAAAGCATTGATAGTACAGAGAAAACAAGACCACTTCTTTAAGAAGTGTTATCTACCAAACTCTTTCTTACAATCAAACTAAATCTTTCACGTTAACAGAATTAGCTAAAATTGCAATCTGGACCAATCTGGCTGTAATCACATTTCCCCTTTTTCTAGAAATTAAGTATGCTAAAAATGGCTTGGTTCCCTCCTACTGTCTTTGATGGATATTCACTAACAAGAAAAATCTGCACTCAAAAACATGATTTTTAACTTCCTGAAATACAGAGAAATTAAAGAGTAACAGTATTTCTACAACAGGATGCCCCAATTTATAATCAATAAACACCCATTGTGGTTAATGTTATTTATCAGCTGCCATAAAACATGTGCCAGAATTAGTTCCTGTGCTCAAGGAAGATGTCTTGAAAATCAGAACATGAAAACAAATTCTGACTTACCAGTACTTGACCTTTCACTTAGCTATTAAATTTCCTCAATCCTGAACTTAGAATAAAATGCTCCTGTATCTTCATATGACTTTTCCCCAGCCCCAGCACACATAGCCAGGCACACAGCAGGGAGCAGGGACCCAGTGAACATATGCTAAAGGAAACAACAAGGAAGAGAATATCAAGGTTCACCAAAAGGAAGAAGTATCCACAGACACCTCACTTTTGGCAATGGATCAAGTTGCAAAGAGCTGCATATGTGGTGCTTTATAAATTATTGCCATTTCCAAACACATTACCTTGCAATATTACCTTGTATTACTGCATCCTGTGTAGAAAAGTTCGGTGGATGTTTTTTTTTTTCAGAATGAGAATAACTTCCTAATTTACTTATTCTGTAACTTTGATGATATTGGACTTCTTGTTGATGGTGATGATTTGTTCTTTTTAAAAGCTGAAAATTCATTTTGGAAGTATGAAGAGAATAAAATATAAATAACTAAAAAGTGGAATACTTTTACCTACAAATGATACTTCCTAAGCAGCCCTTTATGCTGACATGGTGGGTAATGGTATAGCGCTGAAGGAAGATTTCTGAGGGTTATAACATAATTTGATAAAGGGGAGAACAGGCAATATCAACCTAATAAAACCCATTCATTGTCTCCTATTGCTCACCGGGCTGTGATTTAAATGGAATATATCCATAAATTTAGGTTAAATAAAAATAAAATCTAATCCATATATTCTAAATACACTATTTTAAAAAGCCCTCTTATCAATGTGGAACACGCTCCTTGAGGTGTGTTACATCACAAGATCACATCCAAAGCCCACACTCTACCAGTTGTCAATGGGAAGTTCTATTTAAGCATAAAATAGATTCCATTATTACCCACTTCAAAGATTTGTACTTCCCATTAACAAGAATAAATCAATTCCCTGTCCAGAAGAATCAGCAAGTTAAAACTCCACTGTCTCAAACTTTCTGATGTGGGAGTCAGCAACTATCTGACACATGAAGTTCTGTGTCAATATGAATTATCACTAACCTCCTCCACAATTCCTGAGACAGAATTTGAATCAAAGGGGGACAGAGGCCACGCACCAGGCACCCTGTGCTCTGAAAGGTCTAAGCCCTGCAGCTGATAGTGGGAGAAAGCCAGTGCTAACCTATGCATGCCACACACTGACCTTCTGCAAGTGAAAATCAAACTAACACAGATACTTTTTTAGATAAATCAAGGAATGGGTATTAAGTGATTTTAAGAACAAGTATGATTTTTTTAGGTATGAAAACGGCATGATGGTTATGGATAATAGAGACCTTAACAAGTTGAAGCATATCTATTCAGGGTTAGTTTTCCCCTTACTATTCAAGGGAAACTCTAGTAGGTCCCACAATTCCCTAGCCACTTGTAGATAACAGAAACAGAATCTTGTGATTAAGAAAACAGAATGTTCAGGTCAATAAATAAAACTTCTAAGTAAGGCCAAAAATACAACATTGCTAGCTGCACCCCATAACCCCAGCTAGTATCTGCACAGGTGGAGTGTCAGCCTCTGCCTCTCCTATCTACCACACCCGCCCCTCTGCCTCTCCTATCTACCACACCCGCCCCTCTGCCTCTCCTATCTACCACACCCGCCCCTCTGCCTCTCCTATCTACCACACCCGCCCCTCTGCCTCTCCTATCTACCACACCAGCCCCTCGCTAGCTGCTACTGCTCTCCCCTCCAGGGCTGAAACAAAGGGAGAAGGAAAAACCACCTGACTGCTAACTGCCACAAAATAAGAGTGACAGAGACTGCTGGCTGCCTCCCAACATCCATTAGCCCCTTCCTCTTTATGAAAAGAATCCCAATTGTAAGCTGGGCCCATTGCTATCTGGCAACAAGGTTCGATTTCCTAACCTCTCTTAGAACTGGGTGTGACTCTCTGACTGAACTCTGGCTAATAAGAGATAAGCAAAAATATTGAATGCAGTGTCCTGAAAGTATGTTTAAAATGGAGGGAACAGACCCTTCCCCTGCCTTTCCTTTCCTCCTGCTGCCTGGAACATAATGTGATGGCTGGAGCTTTGGCAGCTCTCTCTGACCACGAGCATGAAGACCACATCCATGAGCCCTGGGAGCAGTGACCTTGGAGGCTTATTCCCAATAACAGTGTAGAGCCACCATCCCATCCCTGTATTGCCTACTTCCTAACTTATTCTATGTAAGAGAGAAATGTAAACTTTTATTTTGTGTTACCATTGTTCTTTCATTCAAGTGCAGGCAAACTTACTCCTCACTAGTACAGATGGCTTCACACTCTCTGGACCAGCTGATACTTAAACCCAACTGTCTCTCATATACACTTTTGTGGGTTCTCCAGGGATTCCCCTCAAAATCCCTGGGATATGACTGATGGATCCAAGTCCTCTATTCGTCACTCCCAATCACAACCCGCCCCTTAAATGCACTCCACAAGCTCAGCTGGCTGTGCCTCTCGGGCACAGGTCAACCAGTTCCGGGCTGGCTCTCCATCCCCGCAGGGGCCACATCTCGTCCCTGGAAAGCATGCACAATTGCTCCAACAAACCTGCCCACTGTTCTCCACTCGGCTACACCACCAGAACATGTCACAAGAGTCAGAGCCAGCCCAGCAGCACACTCTCAGCCTGAGGCGACACAGCACGCTCGCCAGGTGGCCTCTCTCCAGTCTTGCTTCCTCCCCACCTCATGCTTCCTCCAGGAAGAGGGTTTGATGCAGGCTCACAACAGAGGCTTCTCCAAATAAATCCCCTTACAGATCCCACAGCAATGCTTCTCATACCCTCAGACTGAGGGGGATTTTCAAGAGCTGTGAACCTGGTATTCAGCTATTTCCTTTGAAAATCCCCATTTTGGTCTTTTTCACAACTTATTTTAGTAACTATCATCTAGGGTATCTTGAGCTGTTAGTCAGATTTTCCAATTCGACAGCATGTCACAAAACTAATGTATTATGTGGTAATGCACATTCATGGTAAAACTATAAAGAAAAGTGAGGAAATCATTAAGATAATATTTGGAAAAGCAGTTACCCCTGGGGTGGGAGTGAGGATGGCAGAAAGGAAGGAAATACGACCAGTGAGAAAGCACAGGTGAGGGGCTTCAAAGGGAATGTTCTAGATGTTCATCTGGATGGTTATCCACTTTATTATTATAAGTTAAAATTACATACATGTTACATATACATATATTTATTCAAAACATGAATTTAAATGTAAACAAAAGAACAGAAGATAACATCTCCACAGCAAACCAATTTGGAAATAAGACTGCACTCTGAGAATTAGCCTACGAACTCAACACAAAATGGAGAGATCTGGTCAAACAATGACTTTCACAAGTGGCTGAAGCATTTCCTCAAAAGATCAGTGTTGCTTTGAGGGACAGACGTCTGCAGTGATGGTCAGTTCTGAGGCATAAACAATGCCCTCAGCATACCTAATCAACTTCATCGTCTGGATGGGAGGTTAAGGAAAAACATTACAGAGATGACCACTGGTAACTCCAAGCTATCTGGAGTAGAAAAAGTCTGCAAACCCTCAGAGCTGAAAAGGAGTCATGGCCGAAATCTCAAACAAGGTAACCCTGCTGGCCAACACTCCCATAGCTATCCAAGTCTTCAGAGTTCTCTCGGCAATACTTTAGTAAATGCCAAACCAGTTTTCCGAGTATGCCCTGCCTCCACGGAGCTTGTCTACGGGAACAGAACCTGCTGATCGCATAGGTTTCATTGCTATTATGAAGGCAATGGGAGCTTTACTATCATTAACAATGACAGCTAACACTTCTCGTGTGCTTATCCCACTTTATCCTCACAACAATCTTAGTCCTACTGAAAGGCAGCACAGGAAAGTGAAAAAGAGCAAGAGACTGCCAGGATTCAAACCCCGGTTCTCACCCTCAATAGCTGTATAAACTTGAACAATATATGAAGCCTCCTCTTTGGGCCTCAGTTTCCCCATATGTAAGGTGGCATGATGGTATTACCTGCCTCACAGGGTTGTTGTGAAGATTAAATGAGCTAATATTCCTGAAACACAACACAGCACTGTCACATGGTGAGTACAACATAAACATTTGCTATTACTCTTTCCTTACTCAGAGCCGTCAAGTAACTTGCCTCAATCACACAGCTAGTATATGACAGCTGGTCTAACCCAAGTATGTTAGGCTTCAGACCCCATGTGCTTAAGCACAGTGCTTGTTATTAGCCACCATGACAGTTATTTGTCAAGGCATGTTAACACCTGTGCCTCTGGGTCCCCCTTGACCTGGGAGCACATTGGTTAAATGGCTCACTCAAGGCCCGATGGTGGCCAGTGCGGGCTGAGAAAAGCCAGACTCTGGGCCTTCAACTCAGAGACCCAACTGTCCCCAGATGAGCCCTGGTCTGGCCCAGCAACAACCAGCCCTACCTTGAGTAATCCCAGAACAGCTGTCTGCTGTCCTGCCGGACTCTACTAGACTCGGATTCTCAATGACAGGCCCCTGATTTTGAGTTCTCAGTTTCTTGCCAATTAGCCAATTAGCAAACATAAAATACAAATTCTTCTGTAACCCCAGATAGATTCAGACTATATCAACTCTGTCTTCAGCTGGTGGTAAGGCAGCAATCTATCCTTCAAAACCTTTCTAGCCTACCCAGACTACCATCTACTATAGTTATGAAGGGCCTGAGAAATGGGAACTGGTCCAAACATCTCCATCTGCCAAGAGTCCGCATCATCCTGAAGAAAAAGCGCCATGAGCCCTGGCCAGGTAGCTCAGTTGGGAGAGCATACCAAGGTTCTGATATACCAAGGTTCGATCCCCAGTCAGGGCACATACAAGAAACCACCAATGAATGCATAAATAAGTGGAACAAAAAATGGGTGTCTCTCTCTGTTTCTCTCCCTCTCTCTCTCTAAAAATCAATAAATAATTAGAAAAAGAAATTATAGCGAATGAGCAGAGCTCCAGTTCCGTTTCTGCAGCTAATGCAAATGTGACCCTGGCTGAACCATCAGCCTCTGAGCGTCAGCTTCTCCATTTGAGAAGCAGAAAATTTAGACCAGATGATCTATAAGTTCTCTTCCATTCTTTGATTTTTATATCTGTTTTGATATAAAAATGAGCCAAATCTCATTTTGATTTGACCATATTCAAAAACAACTCAAAATAAATTCTCACACTAAGGAGATACTCTGCTTGCCATAATGCATAAATAGAAAGCAATGCTGCTGCTATCTGCAATCGTGAAGGGACAAAGGCGCTTTCAAAAACCCCAACATGAGCTGCTGGGACCACTGAGAGGAAAAATCCTGTTGGCCTGATAACTATATGTTATAGGAAACTTATGGCTTAAAAGCTTTTCTCCCTGATGCCTGGCTGAGCTGTGGCACAGTGGATGGAGTGTTGAACTGGGACGCAGAGGACCCAGGGTCAAAACCCCGGAGTCACCAGCTTGAGTGCAGGCTCATCTGGTTTGGGTAGGGCTTACCAGCTTGAGCCCAAGGTCACTGGCTTGAGCCCAAGGTCACCGGGCAAGGGGTCGCCCGGTCTGCTGTGGCCCCCGGTTGGGGTGCATATGAGATGAGTCGGTGAGCAATCGAGGTGCCACGGCAGAGTTGATGCTTCTCATCTCTCCCTTCCTGTCTGTCTGTCCCTGTCTATCCCTCTCTCTGTCTCTGTCACACACACGCACACACAAAATATATATATATAAGCTTTTCTCCCTGACAATTATCAGCAATAAACTGGGCTTATTCCTAATCTGGTTCATGCCGATCAATATGTGAGCATGCACGTGCCTGTGTGTTTGTGTATGCTCCCAGAAGACTGCAGATTTTTGTAGAAATGTAAATAATAAATGAGAAAGCACTGTGAACACTCCCAAAAGGACAACATTCATTACAGTGGTTGTCTCAAAATGATGCTAGATAACTTATCCAAGATGCTAGAATGATTCATAATCTTATTTTTTGGCCCTGTACTAACAAAATGCTTGATATTAAGTCACTGATGCATATAACTGTTTGGATTAGACTGCCCGGGAGAAGTAAGTGGAAAAATTAAGAATGAACCATCACATGGACTTTCAGGGAATAGTGGTTTGATACCTAAAATTATTCTTTTTATCAGGAGCATATATAGAATGCTACTACCTACTGGTTGGTTTTCTCTTCTTCCAAACATCATTGTAACTTGCATTTTGTATCCTTTAAAGCTATTTTTAGATTCTTTAATTTAGTAAAATAAATTTTATCAGCTATATCTGCTCAGGAGCCTGATTCATGAAAAAATCAAAACCACAGATAACAAATTTCTACACTCATTTTTTACAGGTTTCTTAATCTTTGTAGCATGGCCCTTCTACACAGTGCCCAACAGTGCTGAACCCTTCATCAAACTTTCATGCACTGTATTTGGTACACTGGACTCTGATGGGAGGGGAGGGAAGACAAACGATCCAGGAAGCTAAGGTATGTCACAGGTAATGACCAGGCTATTACACTGAATGATAATACCAGGCTTGCACAGAACACTTTGCCTAATTAGACTTCACATAAGGAGAAACAAATGCTTTAATATTTAACAAGTATAATGGTGAAATCAATGTACACAAATCAGGCCTGATAAGGAATATTGCTTATTAAAGAGGGAGACAGATGGCTATGGGAAAGGTATAGTCATTCAATGTAAAAATCTCACAGGCTCCAACTGTGAACACCCGCCACATCCTTTCAAATTGCCTCTCCAGCCCAACACTCCATGCATTATTTAGTCCCGTCCTCCTGCTCAGTAAGCTATAGATACACCCACACCATAGATTTAACAAAATAACTTGATTCCCATAGATCATCTTTGCTGTTTCTCAAAGCTGTCTTTTCTTCACTACTTTTGCTGCCGTCAAAATCCCAGTGAGTCAAGATGTCCAACATCTCTTATAAGCATTTCAGTTAGATAATTAGTCCTCCTTTTTATTACCTGCAGGAACACTTAATGTGTTGAAAGCCTTCCTGACTCTATTAAATCCACCCAGCCTGCCACAAAATTATGAATACATAATTTTTTTTATAGGTAGCTCTTAAGAAAACACAAAGTAAAAGGACAACATGCATGAACATAGTTAAAAGCAGGCATGCTTATGAACGGCAAATTACAGCAAAAGAGATTTCTGAGGTAAGGTTATCTGTTCGGTTTCTCCAAGGTCAGAATGATACTAAAATACAGGGATCCTAGAAGGCAACTTGCACATTTGTGAACAGTTCCTTTCCAACCCTGTTGTCCGTGAAGTTGCTGCATTCATTTTTTTTTCTTTTTCTTTCTTTTTTTTTTTAATTTTTTTTTTTTTTTTAATTTTTCTGAAGCTGGAAACCAGGAGGCAGTCAGACAGACTCCCGCATGCGCCCGACCGGGATCCACCCGGCATACCCACCAGGGGGCGATGCTCTGCCCCTCCAGGGCGTCGCTCTGTCACGACCAGAGCCACTCTAGCGCCTGGGGCAGAGGCCAAGGAGTCATCCCCAGCGCCCGGGCCATCTTTGCTCCAATGGAGCCTTGGCTGCAGGAGGGGAAGAGAGAGACAGAGAGGAAGGAGAGGGGGAGGGGTGGAGAAGCAGATGGGCGCCTCTCCTGTGTGCCCTGGCCGGGAATTGAACCCAGGACTTCCGCACGCCAGGCCGACGCTCTACCACTGAGCCAACCGGCCAGGGCCTGCTGCATTCATTTCTTGCACACACACACTCATCGAGAACCTACTATGCCTAAGCACTGTGCTACACTCCGTAGAATACATCAAAAACTGTAAACAGGGTCCCTGTGCTCTAAGAGTCCATGGTCTTGTCCAAATATAACATCAAGGCAACTACAATGCCCATCACCATATAATGCTTGCTTATACTTGGTACTTATGCAGGTACCCCTATGCAGGCACCGTGGCAGTCTTGGGAGTTGGAGCCTTAATGATGGACAGACCTACGCTGAAACGCTGGTTCTGCCTCTCAGTCACTGGACCCAGCCAAAGTATTTCATCTATCTGAATCTCATTCTTCTGAGTCTATTTTTTGGTACGGTTTTATTTCTTTTATTCCACAAATAAAGTGTTTCAAATAGTGTTTAGTGTACAGCAGATTTCTTCCAAACCTTCTGCCATTTCTGTGTTCCCAGGAGAAAAATGGGCATTTTGATTGAAAAACCAAGTATTCAACCCCTGACTCAGATGCAATGATAACCCTACCCAATGCTACCCAGATAAGATGTGGCTCTTTCCTCTCCTGAGGCACAAACAATCCCATGTTGGACTTGTATCCCTAACCCAACTCCCCCAGAACTATACTTACCAAGTGTTTCCAGAAAAGCCATGGATTTGAAGTGCAAAGAACAAAATATTTCAACTTTGAATTTATTAGTTGGATGTTTACATATGAAGCTGAGATCATTTAGAGTCGATCTGATTCATGAAACTTAGTGCCATCATTTCCATTTCTGAGTTATAAATTCAACAGGAAATAAAAACCAATCCCCTTGGCCTCGGAAAAGGTACTGAAAGCTTGCCACCCCCAGGGAAGGTGCTCCACAGGTCACTAAGCCATAACTTGATATAGTCCCTACTTTGAATTTCACTCTACGGTGAGAGCTCCCTGAGGTCAGACACTCTCGTCTTTTCATCTAACATACCCCTAGCTCTGTACACAGTGCCAGACACATAATGTGAGCTTCATAACCACGTTTTCAACAGATTCTGAGAGCAGACAGTTGTGTAGGTGACATCATTGCAGGGGAACCAAAAACAGGATGTTGCATGGCCCATCAAGAGCAGCATGGAACACATTTCTAACAACATCATTTCACTAAGTGGCTGGGTCATCTTAAATCACTTCACCACTCTGCGCTTCTTTCTGTTCATTTGCAAAATATGGAGATAATCAACATGATCTCAAACATGCTATTATTTCTGCCAAAGACTAACGTTAGACCAAATGATCTCAGAGAGAATATTTCTGTTGATGTAATCTTGCTAACTGAGGGTCCTCCCGTTACTTCTAACTCCAACAGCTCGTTAGCAAGACTATTAAATGAGGCCTACAAATCCTCCAGGACCCAAGTGTCCCTTTCAAATGCACAATTTTTGTCATTTCAAAAATGTCTAATTCATATAGATAAAATAAGTGAACATTGCCAGCTTTATCCAAAGCTTCTCCATTCATCCTCTGACCCTCATTCCTAAGTGATTATTAACAGCAGCAGTAATACTTGTCCATTTCATACCTGCATGACAGTTGCCCCCAAAATAATCAAACAGTCACGGAGACGAGGGGAAGGAGTTTAAACAAGCTGGCCTTCCACGCACCTCCATCCTAGGCAGAACCATCACAAGCAGATCCAGCCCCTCCTTGCGCATTCAGGCAACAGAAGGGTTCTAGAAAGCAGTGGTTTTCAACCTTCCTGCACCTCAGGACCAGTGAAAATAGGAGAATTGTTTCAGGGACCGCCAAGGCGGAAATCACCCTGAGCACAAGTGGATTCTACTAAGATCACTGGGTCTATAATGTTCATACATCCTCAAGGTGGTGACGCCTTTGTGGATCAGCATGAAATCTCCTGTGGGCCAGACTGTGGACTGGTGGTTGGAAAACACTGCTATAAAGGACCGATACTCACCCCCCACCTGCCCCAGTGGTCATCCTGTGGTCACCAGTAAAACTCACTATTTTGAGAGCATGGGAAAGAAATTGCCATCCTGGTCATCAATGAGCAGACCATTTCTACAGGTGGTTTCTGAGGCCACTGTCTTAAGTGGGAGAAAACCAAAAAGCCCAGAGTCCTACATTTCCTCCCACCTCATCCCCATCAGAACATGAACACGAAGTCACCCTCTCTGCATAGAAGGTCTAATGAGGTGTTCTCATGGCCTCTACTAACAGCCCAGACACATTCTGGTCCAGACTTATTCTCAGAAGAAAACAAAAAGGTGATTCCAGTAAAGCTGGATAAATTCTCCTGAGTACTCCAGGATATTCATGGGGGAAAAAATCCTCAGGATTTTTAATTACTTAAGTAAATAAAATACTCTCTACAAATAAAAGCCATATTTGAGACCCAAGATGTTGAACCAGATCCAATGAAATGAGTTTTACGCTTAGATTTTGGTTTCAGCCACCATTTAGATAGATGAATCCACTCACAGTCCATAAATTTCACTTCTTTGCATTTGAGTGGCCCCTGAGTCTAAATGATTAAATTCCTACTTTAAGGATTAAGGACTTGCTTATGGCCACAGAGTGAATCAACTTTAGAATCCCTTCTCCACCAACCTAGCTTCCTTTGGTAGCAATTTGTCTATACCTCCATCTGGAGAGATTAAAAATAAAAAATCTTGCTCTCTTTCACTCTCTCTCGGTTCCTGAAATTAGCATTGTAGAGAAGTGGCCAAGATGGTGGAGTGCTGAAGGAGAAGCCAGTTTGTGCAGAAAGGAGGAGATGGGGAACAGAGGTGAATAAGGCTGGTGAGGTAGAACCCTCTGATTCTAGGAAACTCGGATAAGTCAGTGGCTTTGGGAGCCCTGAATGGAAAGGGAAGTGTTTTCCCACTGTGTGTATTTCTCACCCGCTGGGGTGCAAGCTAGAATTAAAGGTAATGGCCCACCAAAAAATAAAATAAATAAATAAATAATAAAATAAAAAATCTTCAAACTCCGCTCTCTCCTGTTATTCAGGCCCAGAAATCTCATGGGTCCCAGAAATCTAAGGGCCGTGGGTTTAGTGAAAAAACAAAAGGAACCTGCCCACCAAGGAACATACTTTAGAAAGAAGCAAGAGCTTGCAGGACGTAGATACACCCCCCCAAAAAAATATCCACACAAAACACCAGTCTCCTCCCCAGCTCCCCATTATGTAGTCACAAACATTCTTAAATAAACCCTATCTCTATCCAAATAAGATATCCAAAAGTACCCCGGGTATTTTGAGTTACTTATGTCTATGGAGGCCCAAGAAAAACATACTTATTTCCTCTCCATTTGTATGTAGAGTGGATGAAAAACAAGAAAAGAACAGCTACTATCAGTTGGACAGCTACTTAAAGTAGCCAAGGGACATCAGGAATTCATTCTTTAACATCAAGTCCCACTCGCTGTCTCACTCCCCTCAGCCCAAGACTGTGAGTTACATAAGGATACCAAGGGTGGTTTTCTGGGATTCATTTCTAGATGAAAGGACCTCATCATAGTGACACATATACATTGTGTGTTCAAAACACATTGGTTATAATGATCTAGAATTTAAGACACTAAAAAATTATCCAAGAGTAGCATTAGAAGATTTAAGGTCTAAGGCAAATAAATATACACTGCTCCTGCTAGTCTTCCCCAGGTGCCTCGGTCCTTGCTTCTCCCTCCACGCATCCTTCCTGTGCGCCTCTTTCTTGGTAATAACAGCTGATATGTATCAAGTATTGACCATGTGCTAAGCAGTTTATGCACATTATCTACACCCATCAGGAAACCATCCAATGAGGCTGGCACTATTACCCTCATTTGACAGATGAGAACACTGGAATCTCCAGAATTAAGTAGCTTGCCCAACATCACAGGTTAAGAAACAGTGAAGTCGGCCAGGGTTGGCTCAGTGGTAGAGCGTCGGCCTGGCGTGCAGAATTCCCGGGTTCGATTCCCAGCCAGGGCACACAGGAGAGGCGCCCATCTGCCTCTCCACCCCTCCCCCTCTCCTTCCTCTCTGTCTCTCTCTTCCCCTCCCGCAGCCGAGGCTCCATTGGAGCAAAGATGGCCCGGGTGCTGGGGATGGCTCCTTGGCCTCTGCCCCAGGCGCTAGAGTGGCTCTGGTCGCGACAGAGCGACGCCCCAGAGGGGCAGAGCGTCGCCCCCTGGTGGGCGTGCCGGGTGGATCCCGGTCGGGCGCATGCAGGAGTCTGTCTGACTGTCTCTCCCAGTTTCCAGCTTCAGAAATATACAAAAAAAAGAAAAAAAAGAAAAGAAACAGTGGAGTCATACAGCTGGGTGAATGGACTTGAACTGCCACGCCCACGCACAACGCTCTGCTTCCTCGTTCACGTCCCTGTTTCCCCTACTTTCTCACTTATTAGAGTGCTCAGCATACATTTATGCCGCTGATCTTCCCTGAAACCACACGAACTTGGATTTGATTTCAAGGGCTACTCCTCCTCCTACAAAACTATCTTTGTGTTGTTTCCTCACAGTTTGCTTGTTCGTTTCATTTTAATACACTCCATTAAGCCTTTAAAACGGGCTGTTGAAAATTACAGTAACTTGCTTTAAACTGTTCCCAATGCAAGACCATTTTGAAATTTTTTGCATTTTTTTTTTACAAACCCTGAACCAAGCTTCTCTTGCACCTGGGCAGGTTCTGTCTGCTTATTCACAGAAGGGCTGGTTTATGCCGATGTGCCAATGTAAAATAAACTATGAGTCAAGGTCTCCTGCTCCCTGGCTGGAGCAGACAGTCCTGAACTGTAATGACTTTGTAAGGCCTGCATTCCCTCCCTACCACCCACAGCATCAGCCCTGGACACCAAACAAGGCAGCTTATTATCATAAAACCACTAGGAACATCTCCCTAAAAACATTCTCTGATCGCACACTCTGCAGAAATGCCAGCAGGACCCTATGCAGGGTCCCTTGGACCTGGCTCTCTGCTTCAATGTGTATTTAACCAAATCTCCAACTGGAAAAAAAACTGAAAGGGTTTCTTTTCTGATACCAGCTACTCCTTGAAGATCTACAGTGGGAACTGGCAAGAATGAATAATTTTGAAATAGCTCCTTGCCGAGGAAGAATACACTGCTTTTGGAAAAGCCCTGCAGCAGGAGACCAGGGAGCTAGAAGCACACCAACCAGGAGAGGCAGGAGGGCGGCAGGCCTCTTCCCCACCTTCAGCAGAGCCCGCCTGTCCTCGCACTGCACATCTGAACCACCCGACCCCACCTCGCCGCCCTCAAGAATAAACTCACATTCTCACCTTCCCTCTGCCAAGATCCCCACCCCTTTCCACTGAACCCACCTCAACCTTCCTTTCTGGTGTGTTCCAATTTCCACGAGACCCGAGTTCTTGGCTACTCCTGTAAATAGCCTCATCTTCACCCCCTGGACCCAAACCTTACCCTTCACCAGAGGCACCTGTCCCGGGCTCCAAGGTGCCGTTGCCTCCTGGAATTCCTCTGCTTCTGGCCAGCCTGGGGAACGGCCCAGTGTGATGGGAACCCGGCACTGGCGCCCGCTCGCATATCACCCAACGCCATTGCCAGTTCTGTCACAGCCCAGAAAGGGAGAACTAGAGAGTAACATTTTAGATGAAGTCATCACAGCCTACCTTGGATTTTAGATCCCTTTATCTCTACCTCCCCCGTGAGTGTGGGAGGAGGGAAAGAGGAGGGAAGGGAGCAAGTGAGAAGAGACAGATAAGAAGAACAGGCACCTCCACCACCCTCCTACCTCTAGTGGCTCGGCACCTTCCCCACACGTCTCACTCAATTCTTACAACAGCCTAAAAGTATTATTATCCCTATCATGCTCACAAGGAAACCAAGCCTCAAAATGCGCGATGGGACCAGGACTCCCAGTAAGTGGTAGAGTTGGGAGTCAAACCCCAGGATTGCCCAGATCCAAAGGCTTAAATGCCTTCTTGTTTACTGCAGTCTTCCCTATCTTTGAATTCTCTGTAGTGTCTAGCTGACAGTGCCTGAATATAAGGGGTGAATAATAAATAGTTTTTGTTTAATGAATGCATGAATGGTTGACTCCAGCCTTCATTCATACCTTAGTATTCTGCAACCCACACACCAGATTTTATTCATACATTCTGCTTATAACATGTCTGCAAAGTGCCTTAATCAGAAGTTAAATGTTGAACAGAAATAAGTTGTACTACACTGTATTGTATTTTGAGCTACTAGAAAAAGCTACATATAAGAATCTATAAATAAAAAGTGCTGAAGCAGACCCACTGATAAAAATTCATTTGTCATCTTCTTCCATCATGTCTAGAAACTAATACAAATACAATATTCAAAAGGAAAATCGATGTTTTCACATTTTGTTAACCCTCAGAACTCTACAACATTTTCTAGGCTGCCAATTCAATGAGTGTTGATGCTGGAAAAGACAGCACAGAGGCTACAAGCTCAAGCCCCGGAGCCAGGCAGACAGGGACTCAAGGCCCGGGTTCACCACTTAGGAGCTGACCTTGGGCAAATAACTCATCTCCCTAAACCTTGGTTTTCTGATCTGTAAAATGCAGGTAATAACAGTGCTGCTTCCTAAGTTGGCTGCATGGATTAAATGAGTAACTCAAGGCCCCCACTCAGCGGAGCAGCGGCCAGGCGGTTAAGCGCTCCATAGGTGTTAGCCATTTTTATCACGCGGAGAGAACTGTAATGGTAGCTCAACAAGAAACCTAAAATGAATCACTTGCCTTTGCAAACATTATAAGCACCGAGTTTACCTGAATCCTCTCTTCTAGATTACTGTGATTACTAGAAAGATCTACCCAGAATGCAATGTCACCCATAATAATGATAATAACCAGCAATGATATATTTCTCATTTACTATGTGCCAAGACTGTTCTAACCACTTTTACACACAAGAGCAGCACACAAGTTGTGCAAAGTGTGCCCAGCAGGAGGTGAGTGGGGCAGAAGTCCAGTCCATTCTGTCTGGACCATGCCATGCACCCTAATACAGGACAATCCACCACAGAGGGACTCTCTGTGGACTAGCAGTAGCCCCGTTGACATATGTTAACTGATACATCAACTGTGGCAAGTTTCTAACAAATGGGAGACAGAAGTAGAAAGTCACTTTTGAGAGTACGCCGGACATCAGAGGAAGAACATCATCCTTTTAGTGCAGTCATGTGCCACTTAACAACAGGGATACAATCTAAGAAATTTTCATTAGAAGATTGTGCAAACATCACAGAGTGCATTTACACACACCTAGACAGTAGAGCCCAGTACTGTAAATGTATGTGCTGTATGTACTCTTATACTACTGGCAGCCCAGTAGGATTGTTTACACCAGCATCACCACAGACACAGGAGTAGTGCATTGCACGATGCTGTTACTACAGCTAGAGATCACCAGGTGACAGGAATTTTTCAGCTCCATTATAATCTTACGGGACCACTGTCATATATTCGGTCTGTAGTTGACCAAAACATAGTTATGTGGCGCATATCTGTAATTTCATTAACAGGATAGATGAGTATACCCCAAATCACCAGTGAACAACACCTGTTATTAAGCTGCACAGTGTGTACCTAAGTGAGTTCCTTGGGAACTCAAAAGCAGGCAGGCCTGGTTTTCAGTATAAATACATAGTTCCCATCTACCTCCCCCCTGCTTTCTGTTTCCCTGTTCCTCTAGCAACTCAAATGTCCCTATGTGTAAAAATGAAACCAAGTATCAGACATGACCCCAGGATAACCAAATGTTATGTTGTGCATTGTCTAAAAACAACAAAAATTATCTATGCAGTGAAGTCCTATTTCACTTAGTGATTCAACATTTCACTGCAAATTCTAGTAAACAGTCCATCCAGGACGCACCCCCCCCCCAGGTGCAGGTTCCTACAAATGACTCCCGTCTGTACAGACTCATTCATTTCCAACCACCTAGCAGATCCATAGTCTTGGTCAGCTCAAAGGCTCCTGTCCATACTGAAATGCCTTGTTCTTCATGCAGCTTTCTACATCTCATTTTGACTTAGACTCCGCCTCACTCTGGGGAGGAGAGAGAAGCAGGGAGAGGCCATGGCCTTCACTAGCTAGATGTTTGAGGGTGAAGGCAATACTATTCCAGTCCTACAGAAGCATTACTTTATGCAAACAGGGTCTGTATCATTTATCCCAAAAAGTTAGCTTAATCAAAGAGAAGTAATAGTAAAAATTATTTGCAAGCTTCACACCTGGTTCCCTAAAGAGTACTGACCTAGACCAGGATAGAAACATAGCAAAAATCAGACTGTCTTGTTTTAAGATCCTTCCTACTGTGTGAAAATCAGAATTGGAGGTCTGATAATTTTCTAAACTCAGAGCATTCTGCTAAGGAAAGAAACCCCTTGGAAAGATTATGGGCCTGCAACGCACTGAACTCTTCTCTGTTGTTCATTTTACTTTAGAGATTAATGGTGTTCAGTTTGTCACTATAAATTTCACTGAAAACCTGAAAATACAGTATTCTCTCATTTATTTGCAAACAATATGGCAATATTTTCAGTAATAATATTTGCTTGCATACACTGTCAGCACTCTTTCTACCAAATAGCAGGTTCTAGCGGACAAACAAAAACACCAACACTTCTTAAAGTTGTTCCAGAATCTCAAGGCCGACTAACTTCATTCAAATTAGAATTTAGAAACAAGAAATCTTCTCAAAAACTCGCAGAAGAAACACACCTTTCAATGATGCATCTTGGAATGTAATAAAATATATATTTTTAAAGGTGGAATTTAATGTAGTCTCCTTTTAAAAAAGACACCAGGAGCTTCCACTGACCAGATACTATTCCTTTTTATCTACAACAAGAGTCATATTGTTATTACTACAAGTATCTATCTAGGAAATAAAGCCATTTTAAACAGTTGCAAAAAAAAAAAACAAAAAAAAAAAACCACTTGAAAACACCAGATCAAAATCATATATTTGATTTCTTTAGGAAATTTTCTTTTAAATCATACATTTGAATATAAAGATGTGCAAAGTAAAAAAGCCCAATTCTTCCATCTCCATTAAGCCTTTAACTCTCAAGTTATTCCAGAAGGGTACTGAATCTGTCATTTAAGACCGCTTTCATTTATTTTTAGGCCTTTGGTAATGCTTTTCACACAAGGTTGCTCTTTTCTAATAAAGTATTCCATGTTGAGAACCCAGGAAGTTAAATTCTTTTGCTACCTTAAAGAACAGAATAATGGCAATAAACGCCAGCCTCGGGTGATACACGAGGCAGAGGAGGCCCCTAGCGGTGAAGCACCGCTCCAACCTGGCTTTATCCGTTTTATAACAATGCTTCATCACAAGGGCAAAATCAATAGGTAATAAAGTCTACCTGAGCTTTGCTTCTTTAATAATCTCTATTAGCCGTAAAATATAGTAGGGCTATCATTTAGAATCCCAAAGCCCTTTCATCAGGAATGTATTAAAAGGGGGTGGGGGTGACCTGAAGAATAACTCCATTACATTTTGTATTTCAAATCAACAAATATTTACTATGCCCTGACACCCTGCCAGGGCTGGACATAGAGAGACGGGGTAAATAGGAGAGATGAGCACCCTCACAGAGCATCTTGTCATTTCTTTTCAATGTAATAATAGCACATTAAGGGCAGAGCTAGGACAATATGAAGATTGGGAAGTACAATTCACCATCATATAACCCTATGATGGATTCTCACCAACAGGAAAAGCCTGAAGTATCAACCACCCCATCTTCAAAGTGTCAGCTCCTTATTTTCAAATACCTAGAAAGCGAGAGTGGGCAGCATCTGAGGTTCCTCAACCAATGATAGTTGAATGAATGAATGAATGAATGAATGAAAAGTAAGATTGCAAAGAAGAAGGAATTTAAAATTTAAAAAAAATGTTGAAATAGGCCAGAGTTGGGGATTCCTAAGAGAAAGGAAGACAAAAGACAAGAGGCAACATTGAAGCTCTTACTGCACTTCAGACAAGGGACTAAATTCCTAAGTGGTATTTCATTCTGCTTAACATCTCCTTAACGTGAGGAATATTACTGCCATTTCACCACATAGGAAACAAAGACTGGGAAAGTATAAATGACTAACCCTTGGTGATACAGTTAATAAATGGGAGAGGCTGCCTGGAACCCAGGTGCCTGGGATGGCAAATCAAATGCTCGCTTCACTATAGTGTAAACAGTGAATCCAAATGCTTGCCACTTTGCTGTGAACCCCATCAATATAGCGTGCAAACAGACGGTGAGACTTGGAACACAGAGATGAACACAGTACTGTATATAGCATGGAGTTCAATGCAGAGGAATTATGAAACAGTTATGGGGTTCCTGTGGGTATTGCTGTCCCTTGCTCTCCAGGAACTGCCATTCTCTGGGTACACAACCCACAATCCTACATCCTTTTCTGCACTGTTACAAGTTTTCGGGTCACTTGTTGTGACTAAGGCTTTCCTTTCTGCTTTATGCTCCTATTTTCAACTGAAACACTTTTTTCCTTCCAATTAGCAACATGACAGCACATAACAGGGCTTATTAGTGCTCATCGTTAAAAGTAACTATGATAATTATGACTTTCTTGTATGAACACTGTTAACAAAATCCAAAAACTCTGGTAGAATTACATTTACATTTCTAGTAAAAAGATGTGGAAGAACAGTTAATTATCATTATCATCTATCTAGACCTATCTAATGACATTTCAGTAAAAACTATGCTGAGGCTTTGAAATCAGAATAAAAGTGGAGTTTGTGAAATAACCACTCTATCATATATTAGTATTTACCAAGGCTCACTGTTTCAGCATGTACAGTACTGTTAAAATCTTTTCCTCTCCCATCACTCTTTGCTCATCGATGAAAAGATAACTTCAAAATCACTGACGGTAACGCAGGTGCAGGAAATGCCGCGGAAACAACAACTTTGCCTTCTCTTTGTACAGCTCTTCCTCCTCCTCCCGGACCTGCAAACCCCGGGACCGCCAGATCATGCCCTCGAAGAGCTCCCCTTCACTGACCTCACAAAAACACTTCCTCTGGGCATCCTCGGTCGCGATGACCGAGGTCTGGGTCCAAGGCAAGAGAGCACGCAGCTCACCCACCACGCTTGGCACGCCCCCTCCACCCTCCATCGCAGCAAAAATAACACCCCAATACAGCCCGGCGGGCACGTGTCAAGGCTACTCTTTCGTGGTTATAGGAGAAAGTCCTTAAACAGCTAAAGGCCACGATAAAGGTTGGCAAAGCAGTGACACCCGGCACGGCAGCAGCAGGGACCCTCCCTGGAAGCCTCCCCCGCGCGTCCCCGCGCGCCCCCCGAAGGCGCCGCGCCCTCCCGGGACCGAGCCGCCCAGAGCACCGCGGCGCCCAGCGCCTGATCCCGCAGCGCCGGCGGCAGGACGGCGGGAGGCCGGGAGCCGCACCATCCTCCCGGGCTGCACGAGCCTCCCCGAGGTCTCGGGCTGGAGAGCGCAAGGGAGCCGCACCAACGCCCCCGCGCGGCGCGCCACACCCGGCCAGCCATGCAGGGACCCCACTCACCCCGAGGCGCCCCCGGGGCTGCCCGCCGGCTCCTGTCGCTCCCGCGCCGCCGAACTTTCCCTCCTGCGCGGCCGCCGCGGGCTCGGCTCCACCTCCCGCTCCGGCAGCCGCGGAGCCTCCGGGGACCAGGGGGCGGGGAGCGGTGGCGGCGGGCGGGCTGAACCGCCGCCGAGCCCGAGCGCTCGCCCGGGGTGGGGACCGCCGGCCGCGGGCCCGCGCTGCGGTGGCCGGCGGGGGTCGCGCTTTGCTGCGCCCACCTGCTCCCCCCGGCGCCCCGCTGGTCCCTCCGCCCGGTCGGAACGGGGCGCCCCGGTCGAATGCTGTCCGCCCGCTGACGGGGGCACGCTCGGAGACCCGGGATCCCCTGCAGGTGGGCGTTTCTGCACGTGACTGGTCCCTGAGACACGGAAAAGTTGAGGGAAGGGGGGAAGACACTGGCGCGCGGCCGGCGCCCGTGGAGAGGGGTGGTCGGGCGTCTATCCCACAAGTATGCGGTCCTTCCTCTTTCGGGACCGAGCTGCCCAGGCGCCCTCCCTTCCCCCTCCAGGCCGTCGCCTTTCCCCTCCCTGGGCGGCCCTCCCTTCCTGGGACGACTTACTCACAGAAACTTTGTAAATTGGACCTTGGAGAATTAATTCTGTAGTCACTGTCTTTGCGGCTCTGGTTATAACGCCTTCACTAGAGAGCTTTTATTTAGAGAGAAGGTCAGAACCATTCTAGCTTCCCACCGTGGGGAAGTGATGTCGCAGGGACCCCTGACGGCCACTGGGAGGCCTAGGAGAAGAAGCGGGCAAACAGGTAAGTGGGGTATTAAATAATAAAAGCCACACACACACACACACACACAATCACACACCCTCGTGGGCCACAAGTGCCGTTCTATTTGTAGGTGCTCCAGCACTTCTCTGAGGGAGAAACAGCGGTGTCTGAGGGGAAGAGACCACACCTCTGCAGGTCCCCTTCTGAAATGATGTCTGGCAGTATTGAGACGGTGACACCAGTAAAAGAATGGGTTCCTTTACACTTCAAAGCTCAAAGGACTGGAAAAACTGGGGTTGAACACCAAATCCAGATGTTAAAAATCAATTTTCAAGACTTACCACAAAAAAAAATGTTTTCTACATGAATTTTAGCTTTTAGCTGTAGTGCTCTTATGCAGTTATACAGTCTTCATAACTATCGTGATTTAGAAATCAGAATATGTTATTTGAATTTTCAAGCACATTATAAAAGTACCTTATTATGGGGCTGGTAATGTGGTAACAGTAAAGAATATATAGAAAGTTCTGAAAATGAGTAAGGTCACCAGAGTGATTTTATCCCCTTGGGGGTGGGAAGAGTTAATCCATTTAAAAATAGATTCAAAACAATACATACAATGTCAAACTTTTACACTCATAAAGTGCAAAATCTGTACATTATAATATGTAATTTGTTTAATAACTTATTTTAAATATATACTGCATAGGTATTTAAGTACAGAAATATTTCACACAGTTCAAGTTCAGATTGCTCAACCTCGCCAGGATCCTTGAGAACCCTGACCCAGACATCCAGGAGCTGAAAGAGCAGCTGGTGAATGAAGCTCATTCATTAAAACACAATTGCTGTAGTGGATAGAGTGTCAGACTGGGAAGCAGAAGACCCAGGTTCAAGACCCCGAGGTCGCCAGCTTGAGTGCAGGCTCATCTGGCTTGAGCAAAAAGCTCACCAGCTTGGACCCAAGGTCGCTGGCTTGAGCAAGGGGTTACTCGGTCTGCTGAAGGCTCACGGTCAAGGACATATGAGAAAGCAATCAATGAACAACTAAGGTGTTGCAACAAAAAACTGATGATCGCCTGACCTGTGGTGGCGCAGTGGATAAAGCGTCGACCTGGAAATGCTGAGGTCGCCAGTTCAAAACCCTGGGCTTGCCTGGTCAAGGCACATATGAGAGTTGATGCTTCCAGCTCCTTCCCCCTTCTCTCTCTCTCTCTCTCTCTCTCTCTCTCTCTCTCTGTCTCTCCCTCTCCTCTCTAAAATGAATAAATAAAAAATTGAAAAAAAACAAAAAAACTGATGATTGATGCTTCTCATCTCTCTTCATTCCTGTCTGTCTGTCCCTATGTATTCCTCTCTCTGACTCTCTCTCTGTCCCTGTTAAAAAAATAAAATAAAAATGTTTAAAGAAAAAAAACACAATTGCTCTACTTTCTAAGAGATGCATCAGGTGGTCACTCAAGTTGTGTTGACTCTTTAAATAGCTCTAGTAATCAAGTTATCTGACTTAAGATCACAGCAAATGTGCTATGTAGTCAGAGATAGCTCATTAGATGGGAGAGGCCTGTTGTACTAAAGCATACAGACTCGCCAGACAGTACTGTGAGTGGTGAGTTGCTGAGATAGGATCTAATTACAATATATTCCATATGGTCTACTTCAGAAATCTTGAAACTATGCAATATATTCCCAAATAGGTTTTCATTTAAAAAGAGTAAAATAAATAATGTTTGACCCCCAAAATACTTTGTTTTCCATGATTAAAAAAAAATCACACATGTTGAAGACCTCATTCTATAAGCAGTGTAACTCAAACATAGGCTTAATTAATATTTGTTGACTGAAGAAGGGATGCTTTTAACTTCTGGATGTTTTATGTTGACGTCTTTTAAGTATACACATCAAACTAATGAACTTGGTTCATAACGTTTTCAGTCTTACACTCTGCGTTATCCATGCTGTTTCCTTCCAGGTGAGTCCAGAAGGAGGCCTCACGGTGCCCCTGAGAAGCTCTGTCTCCAAGTGACGGGTGACAGGAGCAGCTCAACGCTGGCCACAGGAAAACGGAGGTTTCACATAAAAGCCACCCAGTACACCAAGTGCTTCACAGCTCAACTTTTCCATTCTACTTCTCTACACTGAGCTTTGCCCCTTGTTTAAAGAAAAAAAACAAAAGGGTTTCAGTGAGAGCTACAGAAAAATAAGAGCAGAAGAGAAGCACCAGAGTTCAATCCACATCCGACCTGTATCTTCCCGACAGAAATCCCAGAGAGCTAAAGGCCAATCAGCTCAAACGCCTTCAGTTCTACAGTAGTCGCACCCACCTGCCCATGTGCACCATAGCTCAACCAGGAATACTGGTTTGCAAACATTTCCCTTGAATAACTCAAATCTCTTTGGTTTACAGAGAGGAGGTCCTCTGACTTTCATTACAGCTTTAATTATTTTTTTAACTCTGATGAAAGGACTATTTTAAATTATTATTGTTGTTGCTTTCCAAGCATTATTAGCATCTTTTTAAAAAATATGTATCTCACTTATCACTTAAGTCAATATCTGCAAACTCCTGTTCCATGTTCAGGCCCTACTCAGTGCATGGCTATAAATCTCCACTATTGTAAGATCTCCAATAATAAAAGAATATGTTTCAACAACATACATTATTGTAAGAGCCTTTATAACCAACAGTAGAAATAGAACGTATGAAGGTGTGTACTCAAGGATGTTAGAACAGGAGTGTTAGTGTATAAAATATTAACACTGAACAGGGAAGATGGCCTGGGGATAGGAAGGAAAAGTCTAGTTAAAATCAATAGATCCAAACATAACAAATGCTTAAAGGAGAAGCAACAAGTGAGGTACCCACCCCAAAGTGAAAAAGACATACAAAGGCAAAGGTGGTGCTGACACAGAAAACAAATTTTACCCATTTCAAGTAAGGGTGTTTCCTTTCCTTTGTCATAAGGATCTAAAACCTGTGCAGGCAAGGCAGTCATTGTGTATTACCACACATGTGCACCTGGGGGGAACTCTGCCTTCTAAGTAGTGGAGGCCAGTAGTGGGTGTCTGGCTATCTCAGACATGTGGCTTTTTGTAAATACCACCAGAGACCCTGGCCGGTTGGCTCAGTGGTAGAGTGTCGGCCTGGCGTGTGTATGTCCCAGGTTTGAGTCCTGGCCAGAGCACACAGGAGAAGTGACCATCTGCTTCTCCACCCCTCCCCCATTTGCTTCTCTCTCTCTCTCTCTCTTCTCCTCTCCTCCTGCAGCCAAGGCTCAATTAGAGCCATTGGTACCAGGCACTGAGGAGGATGGCTCCATGCATGGACTCTGCCTCAGGTGCTAAAAAAATTGGCTCTGGAGCAAGGACCTAAGATGGGCAGAGCATCGCCCCCTAGTGGGCTTGCCGGGTGGATCCCAGTCAGGGCACATGTAGGAGCCTGTCTCTGCCTCCCCTCCTCTCACTAAAAATAATAATTAATTTTTTAAAATACCACCAGAAGATGTTTTAGCCAAGTTATTATTCATCCAACAACAGTCAGTTAGGCAGTGAGTGTGTACCAGGCACAGTGGGAACTATAAAAATGACTCTGCACAGTCTGTAACCTCAAGGGACCTAAAATCTAGTAGGAAAAGCCAGTAAAATATTATAAAAATCAAAAAGAAAGAGAGAGAGAGATCCCTGAGGTGCTCTTGGATGGCTTCATGTTAGAAGTAGCTTTTCAGATCTTGAAAAATGAGTGGGATTTTGATGGGCAGAGAAAATAGGAGGGTGGCACCCACAAAGTAAAGCCTGACCAGGGAAGCCGAGATGGGTCAGTGCTGTTCATGTCCTGAAAATGGTGAACTACAGTGACCAGAACACTGGGGACATTTAGGGAGGAAATAAGAGTCTAAAAAGTGCCCTGGGTCTAGATGATGGGGCACTTCGAATGCTAGAAAAGGAATTTATTCTATGTATTTTAATGGGCTGGGAATGTGCATATATGTGAGCAGGCACTGTTAGTTGTGTAATCAACAGAGTTTCTTGCTTGCTCCAGAACCTTAATTTTGTTCAGAGCCCATCTCTGAGAGGCCCTCCGTGGGTCCTGAAAGGGCGATAAACACGCCCCCAGCTCTGGATGGGAGTGCAGGGATGAATCATGGTTAGTTGAAGCCAACAGGAAAATCATTGTGAAAAACTGCTGAGCTATGGTTACTTTAGAGAAGTCTTGGTATCTGTCAGAAATGGAGATGTAAAGGGGTCACAGCCAGAGATACAAAGAGAATGGGAGTCCTCCACATAAAAAAATGTAATCATTTAAATGAAAAGATCAACTAGTGAAAGTATCTCCTGTGAAAGAAGGTGGCTGAGAGCACAGTTTTGAGAACATTAGAATTAACAGGACAAGAAAAGAGGGTTCTACAAAGGAAACTGGGAAGAAATGGTGAAAAAGACAGGAGAACCAGATATACGTCTGAGGAGCTGAGCTTCAAGAGCTGGGTGATGGTTACAAATGTAAAATTCTGTCAAGAACATTTTTCATCTGTCTATTGGCCATCTATATGACCTTTTTGGAGAAGTGTCTATTCATTTCTTCTGCCCATTTTCTGATTGGATTGTTTGTCTTCCTGGTGTTGAGATTTACAAGTTCTTTATAAATTTTAGTTATTAACCCCTTATCAGATGTATTGTCGAATATGTTCTCCCATTGTGTGGTTTGTCTTTTTATTCTGTTCATATTGTCTTTAGCTGTGCAAAAGCTTTTTAGTTTGATATAGTCCCATTTGTTTATCCTGTCTTTTATTTCATTTGCCTATGGAGATAAATCAGCAAATATATTGCTGCGATAGATGTCAGTGGACGAGTGGATTAAAAAGCAATGGTACATATATACAATGGAATACTATGGGGCCATGAAAAAGAAGGAAATCTTACCTTTTGTGACAACATGGATGGACCTGGAAACTATTATGTTGAGTGAAATAAGCCAGGCAGAGAAAGAAAAATACCATATGACCTCACTCATTTGAGGAATCCAAGGAATAATGGGAACTGAGGAACGGAATAGAGACAGAAGAGGGATCAAAAGGACTAGAGGAACAGAGGACAGAGGAAAGGGGGATGATAGGATGGAATAAACCTGAAGGGAAGGGGGGAGGGCGCTGTAGAGAGGGGGACAAGGGAGATGTTGAGGGGAATATGGGGGAGGGGGGTGCATTCAGAGTGACCCTAGAATCTATGTAAACACAATTTAAAAAAAGAAATATAAAAAAAGAAATATAGTACATATGTGAATAAATATAAAAAAAATTCTGTCAAGAAGTTACTGTAACTGTAGGTGAGCCATTATCAGCATTGCAGAAACCTAACATAAAATGTGTATTTATTCACAATGGGATTACATCTGCTAACTAAATATAAAAGGTTTCATTGGTTTTTACTAGAATCATATAAATCTGTGCAGTTACACTGCCATTTCACAATGGGCTCAAGCTGATTTGCTGTTGTTGACATCATAGGACTGTCTGCTGTGTGAATGGTGACCCTGTCACTGTGCACAGAGTATCCAACATGGCATCAATCTTGGCCTAGAGAACAACAGCCAGGATTAAGCAGCCAGAACCCATGCACAGGGCACCAGAGTCTTTGTGTTTATGGATCCTGCTTGTTCTTTAGCATCACAACGTCAGAAATCCAGGCAATGAAGTAAATCCATTATATCCCTTTGATAATAGTGAGTCGAATCAGAGATAAAATAGAAAAATCTGTAAATGCAAATGGAAATGGTCTTTTCTGTTATAGGACCTTTAATCTGCAGACCCAGCTGTTTTTGAGCCCTGAGTTTTTCCTAAACAAATATAGCCACCTGTTAGGATCCCAAGCCAGGGGGTGTCACTTGGCCTTACTGCCCTCCATCTCTATCCACTATGAGCGTCCGCCTGTGCCAGCAGCTGCGCCCTCACCCCTTAGCTCCTGCTTGTTCGGGCAGTTTCAGGAATTGGGCTTGGTTTTCTGGCGGTGTGAGTCCTCCTCTGAGAACAGCCTCTGCTCTCAAGCCTGGCTGTCTGGCCTGGGCCCTGATCCCTTTTTGTTTTGTTTCCAGTTCCAGTTCCTCCACCTGCACTATCCTGCTCCGACCTTGACAACACAAGTAAAGTTAGTTTAGATCTCTGCACCTGAAAAATAGTACCATTTTCACACGCACACTCCTGTTGCCCACACCTACACTCCCTTAAAGGTACAGCAACATCACTCAGACCAAAGTTTGTTGTATCCTTTTGGTCTTTGGGCATTGTGGGCAGGCCTGCTAGACAGTTCTCGGAAGGGCCAACTCCTATCTCATTAGGTCAAATAATATAATAATTATAATTATTATTATTATTATTATTAAAGATTTTGGTTTTTGCTATATTCTAGGCACTGATAAATGGTGCTTAGAGAGATTATATAGCTTTCCACAGGTCTTATAACTAGTAGGTCATAGAGCCAAGATTCACAGCCAGACCAGCTTTCTTTCCCCTGGGACAGACACCCTCTAGGGTTCTGTGTCTTAGCCTGAGATAAAGGAGTTCAGATAACTAATAAAACATTTTAAAACATCATGTCTGGCCCTGGCCAGGTAGCTCAGTTGGTTAGAGTGTCATCCCAATACATTAAGGTTGTGGGTTCAATACCTGGTCAAGGCACATACAAGAATCAACCTGTGATGGCATGAATAAATGGAACAACAAATTGATGCTTCTTTCTCTCCCTCTGAAAATCAATTTTAAAAATAATTAAACAGCATGTCTACAGGGCAAAACTAATAAAAATCTAGAATGCAGATGTAGCTCACCTGACTCTCAAACCAGTGCTCCTCTGCTGGGCCACGTGTGATCTTCTAATGTTCTAAATATAACCGATTCCAGGTTTTAGGAAGTGAAGTGTAGTATTACAATGGAAGGATAAACAAGGTTTTAATTAATGGTTCTGTGTCAATCATTTGCTTTATTCTTCAGTCATATGATATCATGTTTTATACTCTAATTAAGGTGATAATCAACATCATTTATGCATTCTCCATTTATTAAGCCAACAACCAGAGTCACACTGTGTTTACCTAACCGAACAGAGAAGCTTTTTTGTTTCTCTTCCTTCTCACAGAACAGATACTTCTTGTTCCTTTTTTTTTTTTTTTTACCAGCATCTTGGAAGACTACCAGTCCCAGGATCTATAAACAGCTTTCCTCCAGATAGAGCTTTTATCTTGACTGGGCAGAGGAAGGTAGATGGTTCCCTTGCTGATAGAGGGTTTTGTGAAGACTTACATAATTTCTCTTATACGTTAGAGAAAAATGGCCAGGAAAGGGGGAGGAGGAAAAATTGCTTATTGCTGTATGTCCAGTTCCATATTTTCTTCAGAGTAATATGAATGATTACAGATAAATAATTTCACAATACCATATTGCAGTTGAATTTCATCAAAAGAGAACTGGGCATCTGTCCATAAACTTTTGGGTAATTTGCATGTGTTGCCTCTTCCCCCAGGGAAGGAAGAGGTTGCTGGGGCCAATTCTTCCTAGGAAGTCTCTAGAAAACTCAACCAGCGTCAGCATCAGCCAGGCTCATCCTCTCTTCCAGTCCTGCCACCAAGCAACCCAGTCAGAGAAAAATTGGGAAATAACATCACATTTGGATGTGATTAAGAAGCGGTCACACTTACACAGGAAAACCTTTCCTAGCCAGGGCCCCCGGCCATGGTCATCTCCTTGCAGAAGGCCTGAAATAGCTCTGAATTTTTAGTTACAATAAACTAGAGATAAACAATGGCTATGCCCTTGTAATCTGGGGGGTGACATTTGCAAAGTCTATTCATATAATAATAAAAGCATACCTCATCGGCCCTGGCCGGTTGGCTCAGCGGTAGAGCGTCAACCTAGCGTGCGGAGGACCCGGGTTCGATTCCCAGCCAGGGCACACAGGAGAAGCGCCCATTAGCTTCTCCACCCCTCCGCCGCGCCTTCCTCTCTGTCTCTCTCTTCCCCTCCCGCAGCCAAGGCTCCATTGGAGCAAAGATGGCCCGGGCGCTGGGGATGGCTCTGTGGCCTCTGCCTCAGGCGCTAGAGTGGCTCTGGTCGCAACATGGCGACGCCCAGGATGGGCAGAGCATCGCCCCCTGGTGGGCAGAGCGTCGCCCCTGGTGGGCGTGCCGGGTGGATCCCGGTCGGGCGCATGCGGGAGTCTGTCTGACTGTCTCTCCCTGTTTCCAGCTTCAGAAAAATGAAAAAGAAAAAAAAAAAAAAGCATACCTCATCTTAGCTTTTAGATTGTCTTTCTTCAAAGTGACCACTCAGAGCCAGAGACATTAAGAGGCCAGACAGGCAGCTTCAAGAGGCCAGACAGGCAGCTTCTTAGAGTAACAATCTATAAGAGGAGATGAACATTTCACTAAAATAAATCAGAATTTTAGCCCCAGTTAGCCTGAGTAAAATGTAACTGCTCTCACTATTCTTGAAATAGATGACGTTCTGGAGTGGGAAAACCAACACCACACACACACACACACACACACACACACCTCTCTGTTGAGTATTTTGTTAGTGTCTAAGTGCCAAACAGTAATTAGTTGCCTTCAGCTGAAATTCTGATATAATGTGTGGCAGAAGGTTTACTGAAATATATGAAATCTTAAACCTTTTAATATACCTCCTAAGAATTTGTCTGATTCAAAAAATCACAAAGGAAATGGATGTGCAAACAAGAACTGCAGGAAAATAGAAAGTAAATTTAAACAAATTTATCATCAGCCAATAATGTAAGTTAAATAAGTGATTCTAACTCTATACTAGGTTCATTACTATAAACTAGTTTCTTCCCACTCCCACTTAACAATCTAAGTGATTATTTAAAGAATACAATTTGAGTGTTGCTGCATTACTAGCTTGCTTGGACTGCGCACATGGAAATCTTAAACCAATGTCAGATCCACTCATACTTTTTTACTGACAAAGAAAAAAATTGGCCTCTGCCACATTGGAAAACTGTTCGGCAGTTTCTTTAAAAGTTATACACATATCACCACATGAGCCAACCATTTCATTCCTAGATATTTACCCAAAAGAGAAGAAAATACATGCCAACCAAAATTTGGACACAAATGTTCACAGCAGCATTTTTTATAATAGGCAAAAACTGGGAACAACAGGAATGTCCATCAACAGTTGAATGAATAAAGAAATTGTGGTCTATCCATACATTGGGATATGACTCAGAATAAAAAGGAATGAACTAGACAACAACGTGGATGAATCTCAAAACAACTATCTTAATTAAAGAAGCCAAACCAAAAACAGTACATACTGTATGATTACACTTACATAAAATTCTAGAAAATGCAAACTAATCTATAAAGACAGAAGATCAGTGATTGGGTATGGGTGAGAAGGAAGGGATAGAAGTGAAGAATTACAAAAGGGAATGAGAAAATTTTCTGAGGTGACATTCTCGATTGTAGGGATGGTTTTGTCAAAAAAGTTATGTCAAAACTTAGACAATTATACATTCCAAATATGTGCTGTTTATTGTATATTATTCAATAATTAAAACTTTATAAAGGTTTTAAATTAACTTTAAAATTTTAAAACTAGGCCTCTGGATTTGAAAGAACACAATCTGTATCTGGTTTTCATTAAGAATCATGAAGAACCTTTGGAGACTTAAAGGATCATCATATTTTTGTTCAATGGCTAGAATAGGGGGACTCCGGAGTTAGCAGGCACAAGAATACCTGAGATGCTCATTTGAAAGGCAGATTCTTGTGTTTCACCCAGAGGTGAAAAAAAAATCAGGTATTCAATACATACCATATTTTTCGCTCCATAAGACACACCTAACTATAAGACACACCTAGGGTTTTAAGGAGGAAAATAAGAAAAAAAATATTCTGAACCAAATGGTGTGTTAAAATATTTAAGAAAATACCATATTTTTCGCTCTATAAGATGTACTGGCATTTTCTCCTCCACTTTTGGGGGGAAAAGTATGTCCTATGGAGCAAAAAATATGGTACATAAATATACTAGATATAGTGTATTGCTGATAAAAAACAATCTGTAAGACACAATTTACAACATTGAATGTATTTTTCATTTGTTTTTGTAAATTTCATAAAGTTAATTCACTCTTAAAGAATGCTTTGGTATTTTTGCCAAACTATTTATAGCCAATCTATGGTTGCATTGATGAAGAAGTATAGTTCCAAGATGACTGTCAGTTGATATTTTAATCACATCCATAAGTAAAACAAAAGTGAAACATCATTTATTAATGATGCGAGAGACTTCTTTGCTGAATTTCATGATATTTTGAAAATTGGAAGAATCTTACCTCATTTTGTACTTTTCACAATATATGATGGTGCGACACACTGTAAAGTTCAATGTGCATTATTAACATTTTCTCTATCACTTTCTTAAGTCTGGACAATAAATAATATAGCAATAGCCTGACCTGTGGTGGCACAGTGGATAAAACGTCGACCTGGAAATGCTGAGGTCGCCGGTTCGAAACCCTAGGCTTGCCTGGTCAAGGCACATATGGGAGTTGATGCTTCCAACTCCTCCCCATCTTCTCTCTCTGTCTCTCTCTCCTCTCTCTCTGTTTCTCTCTCTCCCTCTCTGTCTCTCTCCCTTTCTCTCTCTTCTCTAAAATGAATTTTAAAAAATTAAAAAAATAATAATAATAATATAGCAATAAACCAAACCTGGTTTTTATGTGCCAATTTCCATGATGTAAATACTATTTACATGACATGGCCAATTTCAAGCTATCATTCAATGGGCAGTTGGGAAGAGATGAACAGTAGCACACCATTATACGGTATCTCCACCATACAGCTACAATGGACATGACCTCAAGAACATAGGTAATAGTAAAGTGTAGTAAAGAAAATAGGAAGTGTTGAATATTGAGTATTTTTTACCATTGTTTCTAATATGATTTAATGGTGACCTTATATAATTTAATTTTAATTATTTTTAGTAATTGACTCAAAAAAAATTTTAAAACTTAATAGTAGGCTCTCAAGAGCCACCATAAATTGGCTCCAGCAAACCACTGGCGCCATCTCATCCCTGAGGTTTCTATCTTTTTTTTTTTTAGGGGTTTGTATTTTTACTATCTCCCAAGATGATGCTGATATAAGATATATAAAATGCTAGTAGGAAAGCTAATTGCATTTTTTTTTTTTCTGTTTAGCTAGTAAGTAGGTAATCTTCGGAAGCAACATGTTATGGGGAAAGAATACAGGATTAAGCATTAGAGCACTAAAGTTCTCTAGTTATGCCACTAATTAAATGGCCTCGGGCAAAACACTAACCCTCTCAGGCTTCTATCCTAATAAGGAGGGAGTGAAACTAAGAAAGGATTAATAGATGTACTTTTTAAAAGATTTACTTACATACTGAAATATTTATAGGTTTAATGATCTGGTATCTATGATTTCCTTTAAAATGCTTCAGGAAATAAAGACAGAAAAAGAAGTAGGCTGGGAGATCGGTAGAACAAGATTGGCAAACTGTCTCTGTGTTGAGAATTTATTACACTACTACACAAACATACTTGAATATGTTTGAAATTTTCTATAATAAAAGTTTCTTGGAAAGCCACTAATAATCTTCTAGGATCTCTTCTATAGTTAAAAATGTTTCACATTAATTAAATAACATATGCAAATTGGGAATATTGAGGCTTTTTTTATTTTACTTTCTAGAGTATCCAAATTGCAAAGGCCTAATTTTTGAAGGCTGTGAGAAGATTTAAAGAGACATGATTCTGATGGTAAATGTATGAAAATTGCATTTGTTGTTCCAGTATTAAACTAAGGAAGCAAAAAAAGTTTTTTCTAATGTTTCACATCATCCTTGGGTTTCTAAATTGTTTAATTGGACAGGGATCAGAAATGAGCATCTATTACGGATTTAAAGCTTAGGAATCTGAATCTGCTTGGAAATTGCAGAGTAAATCAATGGCTGAGCTAGGATTCTAACACCAGGGTTTTAGCACTGTCTACAGGGTCTCCAAAGTCCATGCAGCTAGTCAAGCTAAATAATACTAGACAGCACTTAGAATTATTACACTGCGGATTATTAAGTAATTTTTGATTCATTTAATTATTAAGAAATTATATCCATAGTACTACTGAAATTTTTCAGTTTAGGAATTTTAGGTCCCTCTTATATAAATCTTATACAATAAAAGTAACTCCATAAACATCAATTAAAAAGACAACCCCAGCCCTGGGGGGTTGGCTCAGCCGTAGAGCATCGGCCTGGCGTGTGGGGGGACCCGGGTTCGATTCCCGGCCAGGGCACATAGGAGAAGCGCCCATTTGCTTCTCCACCCCCCCTCCTTCCTCCCTGTCTCTCTCTTCCCCTCCCGCAGCCAAAGCTCCATTGGAGCAAAGATGGCCCGGGCGCTGGGGATGGCTCCTTGGCCTCTACCCCAGGCGCTAGAGTGGCTCTGGTCGTGGCAGAGCGACCCCCCAGAGGGGCAGAGCATCGCCCCCTGGTGGGCAGAGCGTCGCCCCTGGTGGGCGTGCCGGGTGGATCCCAGTCGGGCGCATGCGGGAGTCTGTCTGACTGTCTCTCCCCGTTTCCAGCTTCAGAAAAATACAAAAAATACAAAAAAAAAAAAAAAAGACAACCCCATGCCATACATCCAAAATACCACCACCCTCAGGATTATGGATGGCAAAGTGGTGTCTGAGGTCAATGACATCAAAATTCTATGGTGGTAAGGCAGCTGAAGTAGGGCACCCCTTGGGGGGCAGGAGGCCAATTAAAATTTCAAAGATCAGGCCCTAACCAGGTTGCTCAGTGGATAGAGCATTGTCCTGGCATGCCAAGATGTTAGGTTTGATCCCCAATCAGGGCACATATGAGAAGTAACCAATGAGTGCTAAATTGAACAACTAAGTGGAACAATGAGTTGATTCTTCTTCTCTACTCTGTCTCTCTCTCCCCGTCTCCGTCTCTTCTTATTTCCCTCTCAAATCAATAGGGGAAAAATTTGAAGTTCAAAAATTATTATTAAAAAAATCTGCCATGTACCAAGTGGCATGAATAAAAATAAATCTTAATCTAAACATATTTTTGTGAAACTGAAAAACATGAAAGAGAAAAGGATCTTAAATGTATGGTCACCATATTATTTATTGTCCAAACTGGGACTCTCTTTTGCATTCGTTACCCTTAGACAACAGACTTAAACTGGGCTGTCCTGGGGAAACTCACAGACAAGGTCATCCTATGACAGGACGAGTGACACAAGAAGATCACCTCCACAGAGTGATAATTAGACTGACAGCAGACTTCTCACCTGTAGCAATGGAACCCAGAAAGCTGCTGAATAATACCTAAAAAATGCTGAGAGCAAACTACCATGGATTTTGAATCATAAACTCAGAAAACCTTTGTTTTAAGAATAAAGCAGAAATAAAGACACTTTTAAGATAAAAAGAAAAAACAACTTGGAATTTATTCCACTACATTTCACAAAAGGAACTTGTAAGCGATCTTTAGAAAATAAAGAAAAACAAAAACCTGCTGTGGGAACATAGTGTAAGAGGTAAGAAGGAATGATTAAACAAACAAAGAAAGAAATGGTAAATGTGTGTGTGCATGTGTATACTTAAAGCAGATATTATCTGTATGAGATAATAATGTCTAATTTGATGGGTTAAAAAAAAAGATGAAATGCTGTACAACAGCATATAAATTGGAAAGAGCAGTCACAAGCAAATGTTCTAAAGTTTTTAATGACCCTGGGAGAGAACATTATAATTACCTTTAGATTAAATATGTATGACAGTCCTGACTGGTGATTCAGTGGACAGAGCATTGACCCAGCTTATAGACGTCCTGGGTTCGATTTCTTGTCAGGGCACATGGGAGAAGCAACCATCTGCTTCTCACCCCCTCCTGCTTTCCCTTCTCTGTCTTTTCTCCTCCCTCAGCCAGTGGCTCAATTGATTCCAGCATGGCCGTGGGCATTGAGGAGAGCTCAGTTGGTCAGAGTATGTCAGCCTCAGGCACTATAAATAGCTCGATATTTAAGTATCAGCCCCAGATGGAATTGCTGAGTGGATCCCAGTTGGGGCACATGTGGGAATCTGCCTCATTATCTCCCATCTTACCATCTAAAAAAATATATATTATATATATATATATGAATAATTAACAGTCTGAAAATACCAAGTATTGGCAAGATTGTGGAGTTACAGGAAGTTTTAAATGTGCTTTGAAAATGTGGCATTATTTTAGTAAAGTGAAATATGTATACATTACAACCCAGCAGTTCCACTCAGGTGTGTATTGTAAAAAACCTCATGTACATATGTGTAGAAACAGGAATGTTTTTAGCAGCATAGTTCATAATATTAAAAACTAGAAATAACCCTATATTAGTTTGTTAGGGCTGCATTACAATATACCATTGGAAGGCTTAAACAACAGAAATTTATTTTCTCACACTTTGGAGGTTAGAAGTCAGAGTTCAAGGTTTCTTCTGAGGCCTCTCTCTTCTTGGCTTGCAGGTGGCCACCTTCTTGCTGTGTCTTTACCCGGTTCTTCTTTTGTTCATCACATCCTGGTGTCTTTTTGTGCCCAGATATGCTTTTCCTTAGAAGAATACCTGTCATAACGTATCAGAACCTATTCTAAGGGCCTCATTTTAACTTTATTATCTCATTAAAGATTCTGTCTCCAAATCTGGTCACATTCCAAGGTACTGGGGTCTAGGGCTTCAATATATTAATTTGGGAGAACACAATTTATATCATATTCAGCCCAAATATGTAACAACAAGAAAATAAATAGAGTTTGGAATAATTACTCAAAAAATAATATACAGCAGTAATGTGAATGATAACAACATTTGTTGATATGAATAATGTTGACTAGAAAAAGCAAGTAATAAAAGACTAACTCCATTACAATGCCTTTTTTTTTTTTTGTATTTTTCTGAAGTTGGAAACGGAGAGGCAGTCAAACAGACTCCTGCATGCGCCTGACTGGGATCCACCTGGCATGCCCACCAGGGGGTGATGCTCCACCCATCTGGGGCATTGCTCTGCTGCAACCAGAGCCATTCTAGCACCTGAGGCAGAGGCCATAGAGCCATCCCCAGTGCCCGGGCCAACTTTGCTCCAATGGAGCCTTGGCTGCAGGAGAGGAAGAGAGAGACAGAGAGGAAGGAGAGGGGGAGGGGTGGAGAAGCAAATGGGCGCTTCTCCTGTGTGCCCTGGACGGGAATCGAATCTGGGACTCCTGCACGCCAGGCCAACATTCTACCACTGAGCCAACTGGCCAGAGCCCATTTTTTACATAAGAAAAGAAAAGCAAAACTAAAAGAATATAATTTAGGGATATATACACGTGATATCACTAATTTTAAAAGTCAAAGGAATGATAAATATAAAATTTAATATCATAAATTTTTTAATTATTTTTTGGGAGGAGCAGGGGGATGGAACTTAGGAGAAGGCCACAGTATTGATAATGTCCTAATTCATACATAAGTTGGGTTGTGGGCATTTAATGAATCATTGTTTATATGTATTTATATCATCATGTATATAATATTCATATATATAATATAAATGTATATAATTATTTATACATATCCTTTTGTATATATCCAATATTACCTAATAATATTAAGTACTAAAAAAAACTCTTAAGCAGACAGAGGGAAAGGGGATGATAGGATGGGATGAGAGCCAAAAAGCAAATCCTGGAGGGAAAGGGGGAGGGCATTGTGGGGAGGGGGATGGGGGGATGTACTGGGGAACACAGGGTAGGGGAGAACGTATTCGGGGGGACACTAGAATCTATGTAAACACAATAAATTAAAATAAATTTCATGTTAATAAAAAACAAAAACAAAAAACTCTCTTCCTTGGCCGATGGTGGCACAGTGGATAAAGCACTGACATAGAACGCTGAGGTCCCTAGTTCAACCCCCCCCCCCCCAAGGATGTGGCTCTGAGCGTGGGCTCATCAGTGTGGAATTGCTGATCATCCACACGATCCCAAAGCTTGACAACTTGAGCCCAAAGGTTGCTGGCATGAAAAGCCCAAGGTCACTGGCTTGAGCAAGGAGACGCTAGGTTGGCCATGGTAAAGGCACGTACAAGAAGCAATTGATGTATAACTAAAGTGAAAGTAATTTACGAGTTGATGCTTCTCACACTCTCTCTCTCTCTCTCTTCCTGTCTCTCTCTCACCCTCTTTCTCTCTCTCTCTCTCTCTCTTTCTCTCTCAAAAAACCCTCTTATGATAACATGTATCATCTAAATCTATTTGGAAACAGCTGCTAATTCATTTATAGTATTTCATAGTTGTCCTAATTGTTTTGTTATATTCTTAGAATAATTTAGTGAAGAGTTTAGAACAGTGGTTCTCAACCTGTGGGTCACGACCCCGGCGAGGGTCGAACGACCAAAACACAGGGGTCGCCTAAAGCCATCGGAAAATACATATTTATTATACAATACATTTTTAAATAAAATATGTATTTTCATTTTCCGGAAGCCATCGGAAAATACATATTTATTATACAATACATTTTTAAATAAAATATGTATTTTCATTTTCCGGAAGCCATCGGAAAATACATATTTATTATACAATACATTTTTAAATAAAATATGTATTTTCATTTTCCGATGGCTTTAGGTGACCCCTGTGTTTTGGTCGTTGGACCCTCGCCGGGGTCGTGACCCACAGGTTGAGAACCGCTGGTTTAGAATGATAAGAAGTCTGTGGAGATCAGAATGATGCTCTGGTACACGATTACCCATATATCAAACTCTCTTCCCTTCTTATGCAGTTCAAATACAGAGTGTGGCAAAAGTAGGCTTACAGTGGTTCAAATGGAAAATAATACAATAATAAATAATAATAAAAGAATAAGCTGGTTTTTGCATACTCATAACTGTAATAATTATAAACCTACTTTTGCCTCACCCTATATTTATGATTTTCTTCCATGCATAGCAATTGTATAGTCAGAATCTATTTTTTAATCTCCTTATCCTTGTTAATTAATTATTGTGATAGTATAATTATACTGATTACCTTTTCAGTTTTTTTTTTTATCACTTTTTTTACAGCTGGTTTCTCAGCCTCAGCACTATTGACAATTTGGGCCAGTAATTATTTGTGGTGGGAAACTGTCCTGTGCCAGTGTAAGATGTTTTAGCAGCATCCCTGGCCTTTACCACTAGATGTCAGTAGCACACCCCTACCCCCAACCCCCAGTCATGACAAGAAAAAATGTCTGCAGGCATTGCCAAATGTCCCTTAGGACAACATTCATCCCTGTTTCAGAACCATTGGTCTAGATCAGGGGTCTCAAACTCAACTCAGCATGTGGGCCGCAGAGCAAGATCACAGCTGTTCGGCGGGCCGCACTAGGTCTACAAAAGGCAACTGTTATGCAACACTTTTCTCACTGCAGTTGAAAACAAAAAAAAATCAGTACAACAAGCACAATCGTACATGCAGTTTACTCAGTGTCACAAAACGACCAGAAACTGTAGTTCGCATCACAACTGCTGTTAACTAAGCTAATATCTAGCTAGGATGCTAGAGAAATGAAAAATACAAGTAGGCCCCTAGGCTTACTTAATTTTATCCAAAATATTTTGAACTTCGTGGATTAGTCTGCGGGCCGCACAAAATTGTTCGGCGGGCCGCGAGTTTGAGACCCCTGGTCTAGATAGAGCAGGGGTCGGGAAACTTTTTGGCTGAAAGAGCCATGAACATCACATATTTTAAAATGTAATTCCATGAGAGCCATACAACGACCCATGTACCTTATGCATTATCCAATAAAAATTTAATGGTGTCCCAGAGGACAGCTCTGATTGGCTCCAGCCACCTGCAACCATGAACATGAGTGGTAGGAAATGAGTGGATTGTAATACATGAGAATGTTTTATATTTTTAACGTTGTTTTTTTTTTTTTTTTCATTTTTCTGAAGCTGGAAACAGGGAGAGACAGTCAGACAGACTCCCGCATGCGCCCGACCGGGATCCACCCGGCATGCCCACCATGGGGCAATGCTCTGCCCATCCTGGGCGTTGTCATGTTGTGACCAGAGCCACTCTAGCACCTGGGGCAGAGGCCACAGAGCCATCCCCAGCGCCCGGGCCATCTTTGCTCCAATGGAGCCTTGGCTGCGGGAGGGGAAGAGAGAGACAGAGAGGAAAGCGCAGCGGAGGGGTGGAGAAGCAAATGTGCGCTTCTCCTGTGTGCCCTGGCCGGGAATCAAACCCGGGTCCTCCGCACGCTAGGCCGACGCTCTACCGCTGAGCCAACCGGCCAGGGCACGTTTTTTTTTTTAATTAGAGATTTGTCTGCAAGCCAGATGCAGCCATCAAAAGAGCCACATCTGGCTTGTGAGCCATAGGTTCCTGACCCCTGAGATAGAGCATTCCTGATGCAAATAACACTAAGATATCCCACGCTGGAATTAATTTTTTCATATCTTACTCCACTTTCATTTCTTGCCAAATAAATCCATTTTGTTCCTTAATATCTTAGTGAGCCACAAAACAACGCTGACCACCGTATCACATTTAAACACTAGTAATAACAGAATTTTATTACTTTTTATTGTGTTTCACTTCACAAAAGAGCTGTGAATGTCAAGTGAAGAGAAAACACCTGAGTTTCTCTGTGTTGTCTTGGTAACAAAACTTAAATTTTCAACAGATGTGGACAAATCTATGCTTCAGTTTTTCCAATTATGTCATGGGACTGTAAAATATATGCAGAAACATTTTTTCTGTTTTTTCACATAAAGCTCTTTATATAGTTATAATAAATCCATATTTTTTTAAGATTTGATTTATTCACTTTAGAGGGTGAGAGAGAGGGAAAAAAGAGGGGAGGAGCAGGAAGCATCAACTCCCATATGTGCCTTGACCAATCAAACCTGGGGTTTTGAATGGGCAACCTCAGCATTCCAAGTCAATGCTTTATCCACTGCGCCACCACAGGTCAGGCTGAATCCATTTCCTAAAATGGATTTATCAGAAATGAAATTATTGGCTTGTGCCTGACCAGGTGGTGGCACAGTGAGTGGATAGGACATCAGACTGGAACACTGAGGACTTAAGCTTGAAACCCCAAGGTTGTCGACTTGAGCATGGACTCACTGACATGACTCCATGGTCTCTGGCTTGAAGCCCAAGGTCACTGGCTTGAGCCCAACGTCACTGGCTTAAGCCCAAGGTTGCTGGTTTGAGTAAGGGGTCACTGGCTGGGCTTGAGCTCCCTGGGCAAGGTACGAGAAGAAATCAATGAACAACTAAATTAATGCAACTATGAATTGATGCCTCTTATAACTCTCTGTTTCTGTCTCTCTCTCTCTCCTTCTCTCTCTCTGTCTCCCTGTCTCTCTCTCTCAAAAAAAAAAAAAAAAAAAAGACATTGAGATTGCAATGGTGATTGCATTAAACCTATTTATTGCTTTGGGTAATATGGCTATTTTTTTTTAACAATGTTGATTCTTCCAATCCATGAACCCAGAATATCCTCCCATTTCATTGTGTCTTTTTCAATCTCTTTTAATAATGCTTTGTAGTTTTCAGTACACAGGTCCTTCACATCATTTTTAAAGTTTATTCCTAAGTATTTTATTATTTTTGTTGTAATTGTAAAAGGAATTAATTTCATTGTTTCATTGTTGGGTATAGGAGAGCAGTAGATTCTTGTATATTAATTTTGTATCCTGCGACTTTACTGTATTTATTTATTGTTTCTAATGTTAATAGTTTTTGTTCTCTGATAAAGGATTGAATAAAGAGGACATGGTACATATATACAATGGAACAGCCATAAGAAAAGATGAAATACTGCCATTTGTGACAACATGGATGAACCTTAAAAATATTTTGCTGAGTGAAATAATCAGAAAAAACTAAGAATTATATGATTTCACTCATATGTAGGATATAAAACTGAGACTTATAGAAAATAGAATGGTAGTTATCAGAGGGAGGGACCAAATATATGGTGATGGAAGGTGGTTTGACTTTGAGTGACAGGCACATAATGCAATGTGTAGATCATGTGCCATGGAGATGTACACCTGACACCTGTGTGATCCTATGGAGCAATGTCACCCCATTAAATTTGGTTTTTAAATAGAATTTAATAAATGAATGTAAAAACAAATAAAATGAAAAGAATTTCTGAAAGCATAAAGGAAAAGATCAGCAAATGTGAGTGATTGCAACAGCAACAAAGGCAAAATTAAAGGCTAACAAACAGAAATATATAAAGATATAGTTCCAGCAAGTACAAAAGACAAAGGCAAATATCTTTGCTTCACAGAGTTATTCATATCAAACTCATTTTCCCTCATACCACCACTACCAAAAAAAAAAAAAAGCTTAACTCCTAAATTTTAGAGGAAGGCCTAGAGATGTATATACCAAACCAGTCCCAGGGGAATAAGATTAGGAGATGTAGTGAAGGAGAAGAGGTTCTGTTTTTATGTGAATTGTATATTGTTTTAATTTTATAACAAGCATATCTTACTCTTGTTATAAAACACATTTTTTAAGATAGAATGCAACATCACAACAGATAAACAATTCATTAAAAAAGGAAATAATACTAGACTAGTAAACTTAGGTAAATGGTTAAACTGTCATTAAAAATGAACAAATTAAATGCACACTGTCACTTCACTTCTATCAAATTATAAAAAAGTAGGAAACATAATTACCAGTGTTGTTATATAATGATTATGAGATTATGAATTGGCACAACCCTTTGGTAAAGCAATTTGAAAATATAGTCAAGAGCTCTAAAACCATTCATTACCTTGAGCCAATAATTTCAGGTCTGGTAGATTCATTCTTAGAAATAAGCCATTTTAAAGAAATAAGCCATCTAAAAAATAATACATAAAGAGCTTTATAGGAAAAAGTAATAATGCTAAAAGTCTGACAACATGGAAATAGTTAAATGACTTATATACAGGCATTCAATGAAGTATTAGACAACCAATAAAAGGATACTTTGAAAAGATATTAAAGAATATATAGCAACACAGAAAAAAATTATAACTCAGAATTCCAAACTAGTTATATATACGATTATAATTACATGCTTTTTAAAATGTCTATACACAAAAGGAAAGAAAGCATTAGAAATGAATATTACAAATGTTATCCCCAAAATGGTTGTGTTATCATGCATGGAAGCTCCTACCACAGGGCTGGCATGCAGGGAGTGTTAAATAAAGAGTAGCCATTATTATTGCTCTTAAAATAATTATTAATAGACTACATATTTTTTTATTTAATGAACATGTATTACATTAAAATAAAAACTATTTTGAAAAACATTAAAACTATTAGTGGTGGTGACTCTGGGTAATAGAATTGTGGATAGTTTATATATATTTTTTTGCTTTTTTTCCTGAATTTCATACAAGAAACACATGTTGCTCATATAAGTTTTAAAGGATTTAGTTTTTTCATTTTTAACAAATATATTTAACATGCAGGTTTTACTGATCTGAATACATTGCTGTCCTTAAATTCACTCTGAGCCAATTTACTGAATCATATTTTACTACAATATGTTGATATTGGTCAAGATAAGTATTCTAGAAAGAGAGGTTTACACTTTTTTACACTATATTATCCTGGAAAGTTTTACATCCTTATACTAAACATATAAATATATTATTGCCTGTATACTTTTTAAAATAATTTAAAAGAAAACTTGAAGAAAAACCAAAAACCTCTTCCTTCTCAGATTATACTCAGAGCATGTAATACTATTGCTAAAAAGTTAATTCAGCAACTACTGTATTCAATTAGTAATCTCAGATACATAGATTTTTAGGGTGCCAATGACTGTATTTGGAAAGTAGTTCATGGAAGGTAGTTGAGAAAAAGAGAGAAAAGCCAAGTAGCCAGTTATTTCTTCCGTTTGTTGTCTTGGTAACTAAGGCAGCTGTGTGAACTGTTTTCTATTATTTTCCATTCCTGTCACAGAAAACATTTTCAAATGGGAAAGCAGACATACCAAGGGTATAATTAATCTTGTTGAAAGTGGCCCATTAAAATAATGTCAGTGGACATAGGATAAAAATGAAACTAAACAAAAGAAGTAGAAAAATATAAGCCTAAAGCCAACGAGTGTTACACATTTGGCTCCCTTTACACGGTAATATGAAAAATTTTGCGACAGGCCAAAGAATTCTGCAGCTGGATCCAAGGAGGCCCAGGCAGCTTACTCAGAAACCAGGCGGACTGGGAAAAAGCTTCCCAGGGCCAAAATCACTAATACAAAGAAATAAAGCTCACCGCTGGTAAAATAGCTTCAAAGAGAAAAGAGTATGACTTCATGGGATATATTCTTATAAATGAAGTCTGTGTTCAACAGCCATGTGTAAAATGAGAAGTTAATACTACCAGAAGTAACTCGAGCAAGAAAAATCTTTGTATGCAATTAACACTATAGGGCTATATTAGCACAGTATAAGGACACATCACAAAGCACTTTGTGTAGCTTTTCTTCCTTTTTATTTTTTTTTTAAATGTTTTATTGACTTTAGAGAGAGGAAGGAAGAAAGCGACGAACAGCTGTTCCTGTATGTGTCCTGACCAGGGATTGAACAAGCAACTTTGGTGCTTGGGGACAATGCTCTAACCAAATGAGCTATCATGACAGGGCATATGTAACTTTCTAAAACAGGTCAGTTACCATCAACCACACAGATTCCACCAAGGTCTGTGAAGTGCAGATGGAAACAGAGATAGATTGCTCTCAGTTGGGCTCAGTTTGGGGCTAGTTTCAAATCAGCAGAACTTGAGGCCACTAAAAACATTAGCGACTTTTTACTCCACCTGTGAGTGTCAAAAAGATCAGGCAACTTGCTTTTTACTTTTTTTAACTCTCCACATTGCCCAGCACCAAGGAATGATTTCTCTTTTAGTGACTCAATAAACTAGCTGGCAAAACATCAGAGACGTCAGTTAGCAATTCAAAGAGTTAGCAATATCCTTAGAGTCAGGCAATTAAAGATGAAATAAGCAGCATTATTATCTGGGTATGCTACTGGTCAACAGGTATCTTCCAGACCAAAAGTTCTTCTGGAAAAAGGGGGTTTGTTGAGCCATAAAGGGTTTATTGAACTGGCCAGAAAAAAAGGCCAGGACCTAGCGCATGTGGTCTAAACCGCCAGCAATGGGGCTAGATGAGGAAGACGAGCAAGATCACTGTCCTGGGATTGACAGGGCTCTTTATACAATGATTTTGGAGAAGAAAGATGTAAGTTGTTTTGAAAGCATTTACATTGGCTCTAGGTAAAGGGGCAGGAGAAGGTGAAGCAGAGACAGCTCTGGGATAGGCACATAGTCCTTTAGGAAGAAGCACTTGCTGCTCCGGATTCAGTTGTGGGCAAGTAGTCCAGAAAGTTCAGGCGTAAGAAAGGTGCTGTGGCATCTGGTAGCCAGCTCTTCTTTCCAGATCAGAGCTGAAATAGCTGCCTGGACGCTGAGTTGCTACAGCCACTCAGGAATGGGCACGACCTCTCCTCGGTTTCCTTTGTTAATTGATTAACCTTCCCTGTCTCCCTCTTGTTCTCTGGTTCACTCTGATTCATTTTAGGACAACTCAAAATTTTTCTCTTGTCACTAGCTTGGGAAAAAAATTTTTTTAAGTTAAAATAAAAATTCAGGTAATCCTAAGAACCATACTTTTTGGTTACCCTCTACACAGGACGAAAAACTTTGAGTTAAATTATAGGCCTTTTTTATATTTAAAAATAAAGTTTCCAGGTATTTTCCTTATTACTAAAATAAATTATGCTTGTTGGCCTCCCCTCTCAAAGAAGAAGGAGGAGGACGACCTGGAGGAAGAGGAGGAAGGCAGAAGCAAAGTGGAGACAAGCTATAGGAGAAAAGAAACTGAGCAGGGGCGCACCCGGCAGCAGCCCCCGCGGACCATCTCAGCATATGGATGTCCGCCCTCTTTTTCTTGCATGTACAAAATTTCCCCCAGAATATATTGTTTTATAAAGGGGTTGTTTTTGTTTTTGTTTTTGTTTTTGCACTTAAAATGTACTGAATGTTTTTTTCTTTGCGTTTCTCTCCTTCTCCTTCCCCTATTGAACAATTTGGTTCATGAGTCGTTAGATCATCAAGTGGAGCCTAGCGAGGAAGGCACGATGGGGCTAAGCGTGAGGGGTGGGGTTGTGGTAGGTCCGCCCAGCGCGCAGGATGTGAGTCCGACAGGTTGAGGAGAGGATGTGGCTATGGGAGGGGCATGGGTAGCTGAATAGAAGCCAAGCGGCTGAGGAGGAGCGCAGCCTGAGTGACAGCCTGACGATGTACGGCGGCCCCCTGCAGGGAGTTGGTCTGTAGGAAGGGTGTGAGGGCCTGTGCGAGGGGCGGGGCAGCAGAGCTAAGAGGAGACTGTCTGTGCATACAGGGGATTACGCTAATCCACCCATGTACCGAGGATCATGGGAACCAGGTTCTTCGCTGTTAGATAAGAAAGGTGCTAGTGTAGAAAGGCGAAAGAGTAGAGGGAAACTTGTGGTTGTGGGTTGAAATTGGAGTTATCAGTATAACATACATGGCTTTTAATATATGTTTATTTATGAACATATGTGTGTATAAATGTGTGAGGTGATGGAGGTATGAACTAGCTGGGAGGATTCTTTTCACTATGTATCAATATATGTACACTTTATCATCACGGTGTACACTTTAAATATCTTACAATTTTTTTAGTTAATTGTACTTCAAATAAAGCTGAAAAAATAAAACATAACTGACAAAAAAAATACCATATGGCAGAAGGAGGCTAGATTTCAGATGATGGGCACCCAATAGAGGATACAGATATTGTTTTACAAAGATGTAAACCTGCAACTTAGATATTGTTATTATTAACCAATGTCACCCCAATAAATTTAACTTACAAAAGAACTTAGAAAAGTATCGGGCACCTGATATGTGTTCAGATATATATATATATATATATATGACATATATATATGACACACACACACATACATGTATATGTGTGTGTATATATACAGTGTGTCCGTAAAGTCATGGTGCACTTTTGACCGGTCACAGGAAAGCAACAAAAGACGATAGAAATGTGAAATCTGCACCAAGTAAAAGGAAAACTCTCCCGGTTTCATACCTATTCAGTGCAGTTCGATGTGGGCTCCATTTGTTGCCCTATACACATCCAAACGATAGTGAAGTTCTTGCCACACACGGGTAAGGATGTCTGGTATAACACAGTGAATAACATCTGTGATTCTCTATTTTAAGTGATTAATGTCACTGATACATTCAATGTACACATGTTGCTTCACATAACCCCAAAAGTAAAAGTCTAAGGGCGTCAGATCCGGGGAGCATGGTGGCCATGGCTTGTCAGAACCCCTGCCTATTCACCACCAGGGGAATGTTCTATCCAGAAACTCATGAACAATGGTGGCATAGTGTGGAGGAGTGTCATCCTCTTGAAAGATGACACCTTCTGGAAATTGTGGCACCGCATACAATTCCAACATGTCAAGATAGGACTCTGCGCCCTGGCCGGTTGGCTCAGCGGTAGAGCGTCGGCCTAGCGTGCGGAGGGCCCGGGTTCGATTCCCGGCCAGGGCACACAGGAGAAGCGCCCATTTGCTTCTCCACCCCTCCGCCGCGCTTTCCTCTCTGTCTCTCTCTTCCCCTCCCGCAGCCAAGGCTCCATTGGAGCAGAGATGGCCCGGGCGCTGGGCATGGCTCTGTGGCCTCTGCCTCAGGCGCTAGAGTGGCTCTGGTCGCAATATGGCGACGCCCAGGATGGGCAGAGCATCGCCCCCTGGGGGGCAGAGCACCGCCCCTGGTGGGCGGGCCGGGGGGATCCCGGTCGGGCGCATGCGGGAGTCTGTCTGACTGTCTCTCCCTGTTTCCAGCTTCAGAAAAATGAAAAAAAAAAAAAAAAAGATAGGACTTTGCCGTCACAGACTGCTCCACAAAAAAAAAAGGGCTTATCACCTTATTATATGCATCAGGTCACACCACACGTTCACTTTAGGGGTATTAAGTTCATACTCAACGTAGGCATGAGGATGTTCAGCAGCCCATATTCAGATGTTATGGCGATGAACATGTCCACAGATATGGAAGGTCACCTCATCGCTAAACACAATCTTCTGCAAAAAATCTTGCATCATTGTCGATCTCATGAAGCATATCTGTAGCAAACGTGCATCGTGTGGGTCTATCCACCGGTTTGATAGCGTGCAACAGCCGCAATTTGTACCCCGTAAAACAGAGATGTTTCTTTAACACCTTATGAACTGTAGTCTTGCTTAGGTGTAATTGTCGAGCACACGCACGCACAGATTTTTTAGGGCTCCTTAGGTAGCTATCCCGTATAGCCTCTACAGACTCGTCACTGACTGCTGGCCTACCAGAATGGGGTTTCTCCACCAAACTGCCGCTTTCCTTCAACTGCTTATCCCACCCAGTAATGTTATTCCTATGTGGTGGCGCTTCGTTATAAATGCACCGATATTCACGCTGCACTCTGGTCACGGATTCGAATTTAGTGAGCCACAGAACACACTGAACTTTACTCTGTATCGTCCATACCTCGACTGGCATGGTCGTGGGCTGCTCGGCTGTATACATGGTGTTACGTCATCATCTACGCATGCGCACATGCTGCCACATCATCCTACAGAAACTGGGGTTTTCCTTTAATTTGGTGCAGATTTCACATTTCTATCGTCTTTTGTTGCTTTCCTGTGACCGGTCAAAAGTGCACCATGACTTTACGGACACACTGTATTTGTATATGTATATACCATAGATTGGGTGGCTTACAAACAAGTCTGGGAAGACCAAGATCAAGGTGCCAGCAGGTTTGGTTGCTGGTGGATGAGAGCTTGCTTCCTGGTTGATACACAGCTGTCTTCACCCCTCAAAGGATCCACCTGCAAAACGCATCACATGGGGGATTAGGTGTCAACATATGAATCTGGGGGAAACATAGCCAGTCAGTCTATGGCAGGTACACAAGGAAGTGATTTTACCAAAGTCAGGCTAGTGGTTACTTGTTGGAGGAGAAGAGAGATAAGAACAGGCATAGGAAAGAGCCTCTGGGAAGACAAGAGTTCTCTCTTCACTTGGTGGTAGTTATAAGGATCTTTGCAAAGTTGACAAAATGATCATTTGTTTTGTGTGTTCTTGTATATCCATGTTTTTATTTTACAACGAAAATAATAAGCAAAATTAAAAGGCACTTCTGGGAAAAGTATATATATGGCAGCAAAAGATTAGTATTTTTATAAATAACTTTTTTAAATTAATAAGGAAAACATTAATATTCCAATTAAATAATAAAGAAAGGTCATTCATAGGAGACCTACAGTGGTCAATAAATACGTTTTTAAATGTTCAACCTTACTAATTATCAAAGAAATTTAAATTCAAACAAAAATAAGAATGTTGATTGATCAAATTGGAAAAGATTAATAAACTGATGGTACCTCATACTGAGAATGGAGAATTAGCATTCCCCTACAATGCTGATGAGACTCTGGCTTATTATAATTTTTTTGGATGGCAATTTGGCAACATTTAACCTTTAAAAAAACATTAAAATATATGCACTTTATTTAAATAACTCCACTTTTATGACTTAGCAAAAAAAAAACTAGCATGAACATTTGAAATGGTGTATTTACAAAGATGTTTAGCACACCATTATTTATATATTTTTAAAACTAGAAACAACTGTCCAATAATAATGAATGTGTTAAATAATAAATTCAAAGGAACATTATACAGCCATAAAAAGTAGAACAAAATGAAAACGTTTATAAGATACAGTTTTGCAAAAAGTAACTTCTAAAGCAATGTCTAGTGCAATACTTTTGTTGCCTTTCAAACATTTTTATTGTTCAATAGCCTGACAAGGCAGTGTGTAGTGGATAGAGCCTCAATCTGAGATGCTGAGACCCAGGTTCAAAACCCCAAGGTTGCCAGCTTGAGCACAGGCTCATTGACTTGAGCGTGGGCTTACCAGCTTGAGTGTGGGGTTCCTGGCTTGAGCATGGGATCATAAACATGACTCCATGATTGCTGGCGTGAGCCTAAAGGTCACTGGCTTGAAGGCGAAGGTTGCTGGTTTGAGCAAGGGATCACTGGCTTGGCTGGAGCCCATCCAGTCAAGACATGTATGAGGAAGCAATCAATGAACAACTAGAATGCCACAATGATGAGTTGATGCTTCTCATCTCTCTCCTTGTCTGTCTGTCTCTCTCTCGCTAAAATATATATGACATACATACATAGTAGTATACAAAGGAAACAGTTATAGCTGATCTACCACAAAGTGAATATCTCGTAACCCCCACCCAAGTCCAGAAATAGAACCATTCAAGCATCCCAGAAGTATCCTCCTGAAACCTTCCAAGCTTTACTTTCTTTCATCTTCCCAAATAAACCACACCCCTGCAATAATTGTAATCATTTCCCTTCTTTCTAGTTTTGCCACTTTGTGTTTGTACTATAGTTCAGTTTTGTCTGTTTTCAAACTTGATGTAAATGGAGTGATACGGTACATGTGTTTATAGTTCTGGCCTCTTCCACTCCCTGATGTTTCACATAGTAGTCATTTTCATTGCTGTATATTGTAATGAGGAAAGTCTTTCTAAATAATTGTATGAATATACCACAATTTACTTATTCATTCTGCTCTCGAAGGACATATAGGGCTATTATGAATAAGGTTACTCTGTTCTGTGTGTCTGTTATTGCACAGGAGCACACATTTTGCTGAGTAAAAATTTAGGGATAGGATAGCTAAGTGAAATGATACACAGATCTTTGGTTTAGTAGATAACATATTTCCCCATGTATAAGATGCACCCTTTTCCTAAAACCTTGGGATCTAAAAACTGGATGCGTCTTATACAGTGGTTATAAATTTTTTTTACTTGCATTTCCCGCTTTTTCATACTTGTTGTCTCTGCACTCATTGTTTCGCACTTGTTACCGGTATATTACGGTAGGTTACATTTTGCCATGTTCTGCCCAGAAAGGGCTCAGAAAAGATTTTTGTACAGTGCTGAATTCAAGTTAAAAGTGATCCAGTTTGCAAAAGTGAATGGAAATCGTGCTACTGAACATAAGTTTGGTCCTCCTCCAACTGAGAAATCAATCCGAGACTGGCTATGGGAAGAAGGAACCCTACTGAAAACACCATGACAGAAGAAGGCTGTGAGAGGCAAGTCAGCAAAACAGCCTGATTTAGAGAGGGAATTGAAGATATGGATTGAAGAGCAAAGGGCAATTGGAATTCCTGTGTCCAAAAAGATGGTTCAGCATGAGGCAAGAATGATTGCTGTGAAAAAGAAGTTACTGATTTTGCCTGACCAGGCAGTGGTGCAGTGTATAGAGCATCAGACTGGGATGCAGAGCACTCAGGTTCAAACCTGAAGTTGCCTGCTTGAGCACGGGCTCATCCAGCTTGAGTGCAGGGTCAAGCTTGGCTTAAGTGTGGGATCATAGACATGACCCCAGGGTCGCTGGTTCGAGCCCAAAGGTCACTGGCTTGAAGCCCAAGGTTGCTGGCTTGAGCAAGGGGTCACTCACTCTGCTGGAGACCCCCAGTCAAGGCACAGATGAGAAAGCAATCAATGAACAACTAAGGTACTGCAACTATGAGTTGCTTCTCATCTCTCTCCCCTCCTGTCTGTCTGTCCCTCTGACTCTCTCTTTCTGTCAAAAAAAAAAAAAAGTTACTGATTTCAAAGGAGGTCACAACTGGTGCTTCAGGTTCATGAAACAGAATGGACTAAGCATGCAAACACACACCAGACTTGCCCAAAAGATGCCTGAAAGCTATGAGCAGAAGGTCCTTGAATTTCATTGTTTTGTCATTCAATGTCGGAAGACACATCAGTTTTAGTTGGGACAGTTTGCAAATGTGGACAAAGTCCCCCTTCAGTTTGATGTCCCAAGTAACATAACTGTTGATAAGAAGGGGGTGAAAACTATAACTGTGAAAACAAGTGGACGTGAAAAGTACCATCCATTTTACAGTTGTTTTGGTTTATTGTGCCAACGGAACCAAGCTGCCTCCTATGCTGATTTTCAAATGCAAAACAATGCCAAAAGAAGACATTCCTTGAGGAGCAATTGTCCAAATTCATGACAAGGGTTGGATGGATCAGGATGGGATGAAGATCTGGTTTGAGAAAGTCTAGAGAAGGAGACCAGGTGGGCTCTTACGCAAATCTGCCCTATTGGTGCTTGATCAGTTCAGGGCACACATAACAAAAAACACAAAGATTGCTGCAGAGCAAAAAACAAAACTTGATGTCATACCTGGAGGCTTGGGATCCCAGCTCCAACCACTTGATGTCAGCATTAACAAACCCTTAAAAGCTGCCATGAGAGATGAATGGAACCAATGGATGAATTTTTCTGGGGATAATTTGATTCCAGCAGGAAGACTAAAGAAACCAACTATAGAAGTTTGTACCTGGGTGAAAAGATCCTGGGATCATATCAAGATTGAGATCATTGTCAAGTTATTTAAGAAGTGTGGCATTTCAAATGCCATAGATTGAACTGAGGACGAGGCTATATTTGAAGGCAGTGATTCATCATCAGACACAAGATGAGGACAAGCTAATGGATGGGAGTTTTGACAGTGATGAGTTGTATGAATTTTATGATGAATAAAACTTGAGTTCAATAACTTTATGTAATTTTTTTTTCAAATTTTGAGCCCCAAAATTAAGGTGTGTCTTATGCATGGGGAAATGCAGTAATGTCTGCTTTCTAAACTAGCTGTAACCAATTGACATTTTCATCAGCAGTGTGAGAGCTTCCATGCTTCCACATCCTTAATAATAGTGGTTATTGTCAGTCTTCCTAAATTCTAATAACGGTATGGTTACACAGCATTATCTTGTAACTTTACTTTGCATTTTCCTTATTTCTAATAGGAGTATTGGCCACATAGAGTATTTAATTAAGTGCCTATTTTAATCTCTTGTCTGGTTTTTCTATTAGATTGTTTATCTCTTTCTAGAATTAGAAAAAATATTTTTAAATAATGACTGCATAGATAATTCATCACAGTACTAATAGTGGTGGAATTAGATGTGATTTATATTTTCTCCCTTGTGCCTTTCTACACTTTTCTAATTTCCCATAAAAATTATGCATTATTTTCAGAACATTGTTTCACAATTCTAATGAACAAAAACAATGGGTTTTTTTGCAAAAGATACTGTCTAGGGAACAAAGTCTGAATGCTTAACTGTTAAATTTATAGAATGTTTGGATGATTTATGTTAGTGATTCACAAACTATTCCAAAGTATTCTGCAGCTAAAATTGAATAATAGTACCCTTTTCCAATATGCAGTGGTTTCATTTATTCTGTTTAATGTCTTACAATCATATTTAATACATCAAATTATCAACTTACATGCACATCAATGAACTGTTAATATGCCAACTCGGATCCAGCAGAAACAAAAGTCATGAAAGAACTTTGAGCCATAATTGGGACCATCATACTTATATCAAGAAGAATTTTGGCTTTCACTCCCATTAGCACTCTTATTAACAGAGCAGCTTCTAAAGTAAAAGTATTTGAATCCTGACAAATCACAAGTTAAAAGGTCTTAGATTTCTCATACTCTGAAAATGTAATTAGCAAATATTAATTGAATAACAACTGTTTCCAACGGTGTGTAAGATAAAAAAGAATTAAAACATGACGCTTGACCTCAAAGAGCTTGCCATCTAATTGGAGAAATACAGTTAGCCTTCATGAAAATAAGAAAATGCATGACAGTGTATAAATGATGTAGGGAGTCAAGGAAAACAGACTTTGTACAGTAGAAGGAAGCCTTGAGAGAATGCCTAATATAAGAGGAAGATAAACTTTGGGTAATCAATCTTTCCTCATTATTGGAACTGAGCACTGTGTCCCACAGTAGATGCTATCACACAACAATATACAATTTTTCATCTAAATGTATGCTATCCTCTTACCGTTACCATAGTTGCAGATCCTACAGTTTTAGGACGGTCTCTAAGCTACAACTCTCCAGGACCCCAGCCCTTCCTTTTCTGCTCGGCTCTGCTCTACATCACACTTATACAGAAAAACATGATTTCTGTTGGCCAAAAATGCCAACTATGTCCTTGCATAATCTGCAATAACTTGGAGAAGGCCTTGAAATGTTACTAACAATTAATTTCCAGCTATCACTCTCAATAATTCTAAATTCCACACAGCAATCTGAAGTCAGTTCTTATCACTGTTAAATTAGAATTTTGACACAGAGAATTTCAAATGAACTACTCCAGAATGTAAGACTAAATAAGCCTGGATGTCAGTGAAAATGGCAGTGTAGGAAGTGCCAGGAATTTCTCTCTCTCCATCTGGACACCATTATATTGGCAAAATCTGTCTTATGTAATTATTTTAGAATTCTATAGTCTATGCAAAGGCTGTAGCTTTCAGGGGAAGAAGTATCTAGTAAATTGTTGTTCATTTTTATCAATTTCAGCCTACTGCAGTAGTGGCTACTCACCCTCCTACTCCCCACCCCCATGGAAGGCATTTGTTCCCATGTCCCTAGAGTGTTTGCAGGAGCCAGAGTGGCACTAAGGACTCTATCCTCCAAAAACCAGGGATCTGTTTTCTGATCACAACCACTGCTTCTCATCGTGGAAGTGTAGGCAGAGAGCAGGCAGTCATTGTTGCCGCGTTCACCACCATCCCTTTGGCTCCTCCAGCTGAAACAGCTTTCAGAGGATTTAGAGACAACTGCTATTTTACTCCCTTCATTTCCCCTTTTGGGAGCCGGACATTTAAGGATTAGTTACATACACAGGGAAATTTAGAAAGTTTCCACATATGCTGAAAATGCAAGCTCAGAAAAGACCCAAGAAGACCTTATGTTTACATCTCAGGCCGGTTCCTGACACACACACACACACACACACACGCACACACACAATTCTAAAATTTGTATAAAACCACAAAAGACTCCAGATAGTCAAAGTAATCTTCACAAAGAAAAACAAAGCTGTAAGTATCACATATCCTAATTTCAAACTATGTTACAAAGCTATTGTAATCAAAACAGTATGGTATTGGCATAAAATCAGACACATAGATCAATGGAACAGAATAGAGTCTAGAAATAAACCCATCTTGTCAAAATAGTTATCCAAAACACCACTGTAGCCTCAAGGGGAGTTGCAGATGAACACTACTACCACATATTTGAAAGATGGACAGTTAATGACTCCATTACATCCCATTTAACTTACCTGATGGTTCATCCGTGAAAAAGCTAGATGAATCTTGGGGGATGACTATGGATTGTAATGAACTCAATCAGGTAGCGGTGCCAACTACAGCTGTGTGTCAAATATATCTCTTTACATGATATATATCTTTATTTTATACTAAAGCAAATTAACACAGCTTCTGATACTTGATATGCAACTATTTCCCTAGCAAATGCCAACTGAGTGGGGTCCAAAGCAAAAGTGATTCGAAAGGATTCAAAATGTCTGTGACATAGGGATGTTGAATGAAGCCTATGACAAGGGCTAACAGGAGCATCACAGTGAAAGCCCAAAGCATGTCCATTTGAAAAGCTGCTCCCAGATTGCTACCGAAGCTTGGCGGAGACTTACTCCTGACCATGGGATAGCAACTGACCTGTGACCTGAGGTGCCCTTCACGATGTTGGTATTATCTGAAACATCATTTATGATCCCACCATAAAGTTGAGAGTGTGTACAACAAGCATTTGACGATTTAATGGAAATACAATAAGTAAGAGAGAGCCTGAGCAGGTCTGAAAAGCTCAAGGAATTTTCAAGAGCGTGGCTCAGAGTCTCACGTAGCTACACCTACTGCCATGCCACCCCTCCCTGAACTCACATTTTTGGCCTCACAGGAATACATAACGTGTACAGAAAGGTGTGCCTGGTAGGTTGGCATATGGAATTGGGTAGCCACTGAATGACAGCTGTACTTGGGGTTAGTCCTCAAACACAATGAAGAAAATATCTCCAGCAGATAGAACTTTGTTTTGGACAGTTCATCTGAAAAAGACAGTGTATGGTATGAATCTCTACCAACATAAGTGGCTGACAGATTGACAGGTCAGGGACTTAGAAATAACAAAATTAGAAGACTGGTGACAAAGAGGTCCAGGAGAGAAGTATGTGGGCTTTCAGAATGGGTGTAAAGTGTAAAAGCAGTTATGTTCTAGTTGAATGTTCCCCGGGGCACGTCTACGGCAAAGAAGACTCTCACTAATCAGCTGGAAACAAGATGACTCATCCTGAATATGTCAGTCAGTCTCTTTCCCCAGCCATCTGGTGTTTGCTCAATGGATCCATGGAAAAAAGTAGCCATGGTAACAGGGATGCTTTGTGTGGACTCAACATGAACTTCCCCTCACCAAGTTGAGACTAGAGCTACCACTGAGTGCCCAAATGACTAATGACAGAGCCAAAACAAGTCCCCAAATATACACCATTGTCCAAGGGCCCGGCCAGCTACCTGGTAGAAGGTTGATTACATTGGACCTTTTCACATCATGGAGAAGGGAGTCATTTACCCTCATGAAAATTCATACTATTGATATTAAAGATTCAGTTTTGCCTCCATAACACTTCCGCCTAGTCTACTATTCATACACTTACAAAATACTTAATTCATTATCATTGTATACCATACAATATAAAATCATACCCAAGAACTCACTTTATGGCAGGGGGAATAGGCCAGAGGTATTCACTATCCCATTTCCCATCTCCAAGAAACAGGTGGCCTGACAGAATGGCGGAATATAATATGATCTACTGGAGGCTTAGGGTGTCAGTTCAACCTGTGAGGTTAGGATGGGTATTATCCTACAGACACATTATGCGCTTTAAACCAAGGGTGGGAAGAGGGAGTAGCCCCTCAAATTATACTTAATAATCAATCCACTAATGAACTTTTTCTGAACTGTACTCTCAATCTTGTGCTCTGAGAATTTGGAAGTCCTAAGGGAGAAGGGCTTCAACGAGGGAACAGTCAAGTTTTCAGTGACTTGAAAGCAAGACTGCCATGTGACCATTTGGGGCCCTTATACCACTGAACCAACAGGCAGGAAAGACGGGGGATTATTTTATTAGCCAACAATTGATCCTAATTACTATGGGAAATAGTCGCTGCTGCACAAATGTTACACAGGGGCTATGGAATCCAGAGGATCCATGAGACACCTCTTATGACTCCCGTTCCAGTAATAATTATTGCCTTAGGTTGGGTTACCCAAAAGTGCCCAAGACACATGATTTATTCAGGGAGTGATTCAATAAATTTATTGAAGAGAAGGCAGATACCCTAGGAGAAAAATGTAGATTTCAAAGGAATAGAAGTCTGTGAAGAAAAATCAAGGGGAAGAGAAACGAGGAAACTTGAGATAAAGAACCAAGCAGGGAGTTGAGGGCAGGAAAGAGACTGTGTTAGCGAAAGTTAAGAGGTTAACTACATTTGTGAGCTTTAAGATTTTGAAGTGACAGTCCAGTGTTGTGGAAGGATTTTGAGTTATCAAGATTACCATTCCAGTAGGCTCACCTTTCAGGTGAGGGTTTTCTAGGCCTTTAATCCTTAAAAGGGACACAGCCCCAAATATATGTGTAATAAATATTCTCTGTACAGAAAAAATAAAAAAATAAAAATAAAAATAAAAAAGATTTTGAAGTGGAAGGTAAAAAGCAACATAGCATTTAATACACATCACTGAACTGAGTTCAAGGAAGCCCAGGTTGGACGCTGGCTGCTGGGCATCTTACACGACTTAGAAGTTGTTGGGGAGAACACGAACTAGGCTGAGAAAAGTCTCCAAATTGGGAAAGGTCTCAGTTCACATTTTCCTCAAGGGAGTCTCGTTAGTATCTCAAAGTACAGAAGGAAGGTACCACACTCAAGTGAATTTACATCTTTTGGCCTCCTCGCCATGACCTTGAAGCCTCACTGAGAATCTGAGCACGTGCTCATGTCCTCTAGATAACGACTTCTAAGTTGGGGACAAAAGCCTGGCCATCTCAGAGTCTTCACAACATCAGAGGCCTTGAGGAGGATGCTGTTACACTAACAAATTCATGGATGTTCTTGTTTATATGACCACAGCCTGCAGCAGGAGCGCTTTGGTGTGTCACCTTCAGCTGGAAAGATGGCAAATAAAAACTCATGCTGACTTGAAAAAACAAAAGTTGGGTAGAAAATAGCCACCAATCTTATGCTGTATTCTGCCCAAAAGATAAGAGGTAATCTGAATCGATTGGCATCTAAAACACTTCCAGAGTTCCCTTATTTTTAGCCCCTAGATTTAAAATGTTAATTTACAATTGTTATCTAACAGAACACCAGAGGACTAAAGATTCAGGAACACACATACAGTTAGGTTTTTATTTTTGTTTTTCTAATTCCAAATATAAAGCTTAATGATCAAATCAGTCATTTTCCCATTTGAAAATCCCTATGTAAACTTTGTACATTAAAGTCAATTAAAGTAATGAAAAAATATTTAAGACGGTCTGTTTTTATGACCTACTCTGTAAGTTATTCTGATCTGTTAAATTCAGTTTTTGACCTTCTTTTCCACAAAGCCAAAAAAGTTCTATCACTGAGCTTTCCTGGCCTACAAAGTGATTACAAGATTAGGCTGTTCTTGTGCGTAATCAAAGGACATGAAATAGCACCTTGAGAACCATAATTCTTCCTCGAGTGCTAATACAGTTACTATAACACAGAATGACTGAGGTAAGTGCAGTGACTCCCACCTAAAGATACCATTGAGGATACCAGTGAAACAAAATCAAAATTTTAAAAAATTTTTAGTAAAGGGAAAGATATTTAACATTATTATTTTTAGAATAGGATAATGAGGAAAATAACATAAAAAAAGAGTTTGGACATTAAGGAGTTGATGGCATTGGCAATTTAGAGTGTTGCTTTGTGCCTGTCCTTTTTCTTGTTTATCTCTAAAATTAGCACACTAAAATAAATAAGTAAAAAGTAGCACACTGACTCACCACTAACTTTAAGATTGACTTATAGATTATAATTAGTATATAGCATGCTTTACATGTAACCATAAACAGTAATGCTATATACTCATATTTATTTAAAATATTTATCATTTTCAATGTATATATGTACATAGTAATTTATTTATTTATTTATTTATTTTTACCAATCAGCTTTGAATCCTTAATCTCTTGGTTTTAAATGGAAGTTATCAGTGGTAACAGAACTTGCTAAAATTTTTGTCTACAGAACGTGAATTGAAAACTCGAATGAACTATTCAGAACCCACATTTTGGTACATTCTTCCTACCGGGCAAATAAACACTGCTTCTTCTGGCTCTTAAGTGCGGGCTCCCTTCAGGAGAGCGCCAAGATTTCGTTTCCCTTCCCTCATATGGAAAGCAAATCTGGAGTTTTCGTAAAAATGACATTGATTCTGGTCGGAGGAGGAACTTAAAATCTTTATTATATGCGGCTTAAGTGTCTGTTTGTCGCCGATAGCTTATTGGTTGCTTGCGTAACTGTACTAGCCAATAGGGCGAAGTTGCCACGGCATTCAAATAGTCCCACCTTCTGGCATGCCACCTCACAAATTGAGGTTAAAGATTGGAGCAATTATTATGCTGTTAAGAAATCTTAACACCAGAAGGGGTCTTTGCAATGGTACAAGACTAGAGGTTCTCCAATTGAAAAATAATGTCATAATAGCTAAGTCTTTGGCTCCTCTAAAGGTGAAATACATGTCATTCCAAGAATTGATTTGGCTCAAACAAGGTTGCCGTTTCAATTGAGACGTAGACAATTTCCTGTAAAACTTGCCTTTGCTATGACCATCAATAAGTCTCAGGGCCAAACGCTTAAGCGTGTTGGCATTTTTTTACCTGAGCCTGCATTTGGACACGGTCAACTTTATGTTGCCTGTTCAAGAGTTCGTGAAAGAACAGACGTAAAATTAAAAATAATTGATGGTCCTCTGCAAGGCGAGCTTAAAAATGATGGAAAGATCTACACAAGAAATGTTGTGTACAAAGAGATCTTTGACATGTGACTTAACATTTTATTATTTAAATCACCTTTATTTATTGAGCTAGCGGTGGCTCTTAAGAAATGTACCACCAGTGGTTTCCTTTATTGCACTCTACTTGAAGCAATTAAGCAAGTTGAAGGGGGAAACCCCGTGGGGCAGTAAGCAAAGGGGCGTCCTCGCCGCCTGCCCTGGGTAATTCAGTTTGAATTAGCAGACACCTTTGCACAAATCATTTTAATTACAATTTATAATATCTAGAACAGTGGTCATTTCGTATGACCGCAGGGCTTTCTAGTAGCATATATTTCTGTAGGTCACACGTCTGTAACAATGTCAATCCCCTGCTGGGACAGGGACAATCACCTTTGTAGCTCCGCTAGGGGCAGCAAAAGCACCGAGGGCACAACAATAAAACGTGGGCGTACTTAGAAAAAGTAAAGGCACCGGAGCAGACGCGACAAACCACCTTCCCCTCTGCGCCCGGCACCGCAGCTGGGCCCGGGATTTTACTCCTAAATCTCCTCCCAGGCAGTGACCTTCGCTGGTCGCTAATTCGGCCAGGCCGGACAGGGACCCTTCCCGCTGCCTCCTGGGCCGCCCTTTGCTTTTTCCTCTCAAGCTGCTTCCCCAGTTTGGTCCTGGGAACCAAGCCTTGAGCGCCCGCCAACCGGGACTGTCGCCGCCCGCGCCTTCCGAAACCTGCTCGCACGGATAAATTCAGAGAACCCGACAGGCAGCCCGGCGGCCGCAAGCTCCTGCGCATGCTCTCTGCCTTGACCAGGGCGATGGTAAAACCCGCCAGGGTGATAATCCAGTTATCCAGACTTTGCAGGTGACCTGGAAGAATCTGGACAAAAACACTAGCTCTGCAAAGGAGAAAGGGGCCTGGCGGTAACTGAGAGCCGACAGGAGGAGGCTGTTCACAAAACCCGGAACAGACTTCCCGATCCATCCAGCTGAAGACCTAGCAACCCAGACATGCGCAGTAGCCTCCCCGGCGGTAGCCGCAGTGGCCGTGGCGGTGGCGGTGGCTGTGGCGGCGTCTCCGAAGCCGGAAGGTTCGGCCACTTCAGACCCACGGCCCGATACCTCGTGGGCCATGTCTGCCCAGGGTGACTGCGAGTTCCTGGTGCAGCGAGCCCGGGAGCTGGTGCAGCAGGACCTCTGGGCAGCCAAGGCTTGGCTGATCACGGCCCGCAGCCTCTACCCCTCCGATTTTAACATCCAGGTGAGGCCAGGCCCTGCGTGTGGCCGCCTGCGTGGAGGTGTGAGCCTCTCGCAGCTCCGGGCTGCCCGGGGTTGGCCGACTCCTGCCCGGCCCACCCCGCTCTCTCTTTTCCCCCTTCTCTTAACGTCCCCTCGCCCCGTTCTCCCACACCTTTTACAAGACTTCTCCCCAGCTTCCCAGCGAGGCCAGCACCTGGAGACCCAGCGAACCCTGTTCGAGGTCGGGTCTGGCAGGAGGCGTGGCGCGTGTTATGGCTACAGTGTGGCCCCGACGGCACGTCCGCGCCACTAGGCAGGGCCGTTCGATCGTTCATTCATCGTGATGGCAGCCATTTGCCCAGCGCCTGTTACTTTTAAGACGTTATCCCACCAATCCCGGGAATCTAGGGTTTTTAAGTGAGCCTGTGGCCACAGTCCTAAGTGCCATGGTCCTGGCTCACCGGCGATACTTTATTCTCGGGCACACCAACCCTCGGCGGGGGTGGGGACGTGCTCTGCGAATGCCGACGGCGGCGAGCCTCTTGCAACCCCCGCGGAGGCTGTGACCCGGGGTCCGATCTGTGTTGCAGTATGAGATGTACACCATCGAGCGGAATGCAGAGCGCACTGCCACCGCGGGGAGACTGCTGTACGACATGTGAGTCTGGACTTCAGCTCTTACTGCACTGGGTCTCTCCCGAGGTTTTGTTTCTGTCTGAAGTGGCCATCGGGGAAAGACCTTCAACTTCATCTACATCCTTCACGTCTAAAGCTTCCTTAGACTTGAGGCTATCCCTTCCGTTCATTGCTGACATGCCTTCCTCAGAGACAAGTCTTATGTTTCTTGTGAAAACTTTGCTGTGGAAACAATACGTGCTCTATGTAAAAGTTAAAACAGTACTTAAGTATGTAGAATAAAAAGTGAAAGTCACCCCTAAATTCAGCCTTAGTTAAGTTTTGTGTATGTGTGGTCTACACATACACAAGGCATATTATAAATTGGGGGGGGGATTACAAAAGTGAGGTCATACTAAATATTCTGCAACTTGCTCTCTTCACCCACTGTAATGGGTCCCTTTCCATGTTAATAGGTAAAGATCCATTCTTGTCTGCGTAGTATTTTGTAACCACTCTTTTATTGGTAATGTCCAATTATTTGACATTACAGTATCCATAGGCAATTTTGTACCCAATTTTTGGTGTTTTCCGTAGAATAGATCCTACATGGATTTTCACAGTGAAAGGTATGCACATTTTAAATTTTGATACAGTGTCAAATTACTCTCCCCAAAATTCCTATTCCAATTTACATTTCCACAAGTGGGGTATAAGTGTGCCTGTTTTCCCACACCTTTGCCAGCAGTGGATATTATCAGACTTTCTGTCAGATTTAAATTTTTGCCAATGTGATAGGAAAAAGTGGTATTTTGCTATTTTTAAAAAAGTTGACTCCATTGTCTAACTACCACTTTTCCTTTGGGTACTTCTTTCTTCTTGTTGCTGTTTAGAAATACTTTACATATTATGATAACATATCTCTTCACTTCAAGAAAATCTCTAAAAACTTGTGGGTACCTTCATTTTTTCAAATTAGTTTTTTTTTCTTTTTTTTCTTCTGAAGTTGGAAATGCTGAGACAGCCAGACAGACTCCCGCATGCGCCGGACCGACCGGGATCCACCCGGCATGCCCACTAGGGGTGATGCTCTGTCCATCTGGGACGTTGCTCTGTTGCAACCAGAGCCATTCTAGAGCCTGAGGCAGAGGCCATAGAGCCATCCTCAGCGCCCGGGCCAACTTTGCTCCAATGGAGCCCTGGCTTCAGGAGGGGAAGAGAGAGACAGAGAGGAAGGAGAAGGGGAGGGGTGGAGAAGCAGATGGGCGCTTCTCCTGTGTGCCCTGGCCAGGAATCGAACCCAGGACTCCTGCATGTCAGGCCGACGCTCTAACACTGAGCTAACCGGCCAGGGCTCAAATTAGTTTTTATTTTTATATCTTTATTTTGGTTTGTTTTGGCACATCTCTACATATTCACTTGGGATAAAGAAAAATGTGTTTTTAGCCAAATGTTAACGTTCTTACTTTCTTTGTTTTATACTATATAGAATCTGACATTTTAATTTAATGCATTCATTTTAAAACTAGGTTTGTGAATTTCCCAGATCAGCCGGTGGTATGGAGAGAAATCAGCATTATTACATCAGCATTAAGGAACGATTCACAGGATAAACAAACCCAATTTTTAAGAAGTAAGAATGGAGTAATAACTTAATGGTGTATAAATTACCATTTCTGGAATATCTAGTTAAATATAGTAATTTCAGGAAAAAGTCACACTTGTAGTATTGATATCCATGTGTGTTTTATCTTTGGCAGTTGAAGTCTGTACAGATGATGTCACTTGGTCCCTGAAGTATTTGCTTAGAATCCTGTAAGCTTCCTTAAAGGATGTGGATTTATCAGTTAGCCCAGGGAACTGAATGTATTTTTAACAGGTTTTACAGTAATCAGACAGCATCTGTAGATTAGGCAGATTAACACATAACAAGACACTTCTAATAATTTATGACCTTTCTTTAAACCTTTACTCTATTGACCTGTGATGGCACACTGGATAAAGTGTCGACCTGGAACACAGGTCACTGGTTCAAAACCCTGCACTTATCTGGTCAAGGCACATATGGGAGTTGATGCTTCCTGCTCCTCCCCCCTTTCTCTCTCTCACTCTTTATCTCCTCTCCAAAATGTATAAATAAATTTTTTTAAAAAAAGATGACTAAACCTTTACTCTATGTTGGTTGCTATAGACAGCCAAGGATTTCAAATTCTGGATAAAAAAACAAAGTGGACAGTTTAGGTCATTTCAACTTAAACAAGTGCATGTTCTTTATCTCAGCCAGCAGCAAGCACTATTGTGATCCTTCACATATATCATTCTTGTCTTCTGGATCCCAAAAAGATCGTTTATGGTCGTTCAGCAAACATCTTATACCCAATGCTATCTGACCCAAAAGCCTTCCAGGTTGTAGGTGAAACCTAACAACTGATTCTTCATATAGTGTTTACTGTTCTGTATATAAAACTGCCTTACTCCACTTTTGCTTCAGTGTTCTTTCTGAAAGAAACTTTTTAAAATGTATTGTATTATGTACAGGTTTATTTGAAACTCTTCCTGGTCGAGTCCAGTGTGAAATGTTACTAAAGGTAACAGAACAATGCTTCAACACATTGGAACGATCAGAAATGTTGCTTCTACTTTTGAGACGCTTCCCTGAAACAGTAGTGCAACATGGGGTAAGATTTGGTCCTTTCCTTTTTCTTAAGAAAAAATAAAATTCAACAGATTCATCAGGATGGCTAGGTGCTATAGTGGGTATTTCTGTAAAGCAGAAATTCTGAGGAACACTGGGTAACATTGTATGTAAATCAGGGAATCTGTCAGTAAAGATGAAAGGATATCACTGTTAGCAAACTGCGCATTTCCAATAGAAGTTGTCTTATCAGTGAAAGGAAACAGTCACCAAGCTTTGACAGTGCTATTTATTTGCAGTCTGTAAAGTATAGTAAAATTTTTTTTAAATAACCTTATTCCATTATATTCAACAGTATGTTTGAGTATGAGAACCGTAGTTTATATTCTTAACAGGCATGTTTTTCTTGTGCTTCTGCCCGATGGACACTGCCTTCTCTCTGTTGGTGTCCTTTCCTTACCTTATATCATAATAACAGTGCTACTGGCAGGCATTGGAAAGTGTCAGGAATCTCCTATTCTACACAGACCCCTTGAGGAAGAGAGTATCCACTTTACAGATGACGAGTAACTTCCCCATAGCCAGTAAATGTGCGAGTCAGGATTCAAATCATCCTTCCTACTCTTTCTGGTTTCTGGTGGTCACTGGCAGTCTTCGTCATTCCTTGGCCTGCAGCTACATCATTCCAGTTTCTGCCTCCATTGTCTCATGGCCTCCTTCCCCTTGTGTCTGTGTCCCTGTGTCTTCACATGATCTTAGAAGGTCACTGGATTTAGGTCCCACCCTAATCCAGTATGACCTCATCTTAACTAACTGTATCTACAGAGAGCTTACTTTTTTATAAAGTAAAATCTATAAAAGGTCACATCCTGAGGTTCTGGGTGGACATGAACTTATGGGGGACAGTATTGAACCCAGTACACTCCCTGATCATTACTCTGACTTTAAACTTTCTGTGTTATGTAATCTTTCACATTGTCCCACCCCAACCATGCGCATCCCAAGTGGTCGCAAGGAAGATAATACCAACATCTTGGTGCAATTTGATAAGCTGACTTTCTCTTAATGCTAGCAGGGGTAGTCAACCTTTTTATACCCACCACCCACTTTTGTATCGCTGTTAGTAGTAATATTTTCTAACCGCCCACCGCTTCCACAGTAATGGTGATTTATAAAGTAGGGAAGTAACTTTACTTTATAAAAATTATAAAGCGGAGTTACAGCAAGTTAAAGCATATAATAATAATTACTTACCAAGTACTTTATGTTGGATTTTTGCTAAGTTTGGCAGAATAAATCTTTATAAAACAACTTACTATAGTTAAATCTATCTTTTTATTTGTACTTTGGTTGCTCCGCTGCCACCCACCATGAAAGCTGGAATGCCCACTAGTAGGCAGTAGGGACTGGGTTGACTACCACTGGGCTAGGGCATTGGTAATGGAAAGGTGCCTACAGCTCCACAGTTCTGTCCAGCCTAACCCAGGCTGTACGACTGGCTACTCTAGACAACTCTTGAAAGTGACCAGTTTCATCTACATAATACATCTTGATGTAGATACTAAAGTTAGTTTCCACATTTCTAGAAAAATCTCTACATCTCTATTTTAGTCATTCAAACTCTAGTTCTAGTGCTTTAAGTTTCTTACATATTTTGTTAGCGTTTCAGTTTTACCCGTTCAGGGGAGAAGAACCCTGACAAGGTGGGGTTCCCTTCTGGGATGCTCTTTTGTTTTCTAGTCTTTAGAATGAGAATTTGTTTCTTGGGGAAGTTTGAATATACAAACTATGCGGTACATAAGTAAATGCCATTCTTTGGATGATCCTGACATCTCAAGCTATAACGTTGAAATGATTAGATGTCTTTTGAACCAGGTCGGCCTCGGGGAGGCGCTGCTAGAGGCCGAAACTATTGAAGAACAAGAATCTCCTGTTAACTGCTTTAGAAAATTATTTGGTAAGAAAAATTGTATTTTGTATTAATTCCTATGGTAAGAATATGCAGGAGTAAGTATCATTTCAGAGACCAGGCCATTTGTGGAAAACAGAAGAACTTTTTATATTATGAAAGTTAAATTTTTATTTTTTCAGTCCAGAAAGTATTTTTTAAAAGAATATTTCTCTTGATTTGAGAGAGAGTATGGGGCGGGGGGTGGCGTGAGAGAGAGAGAAGCATCAATTTGTTCCACTTAGTTCCATTTCCTTGTGCATTCATTGGTTGCTGCTTGTATCTGCCCTGACTGGGGATCAAACCCGTGACATTAGTGTGCCGGAATAATGTCTACATCAAGAAAGCATTTTAAACCACTTCTAAATTTTTATTATGTAATATTTGATATCTCCAGAAGAATATGTGTATTTGTATATTTAAGTATGAAGCATAAGAATAAAGAAACATCTGAGTGACCATCCAATGTGAGAGAACAGACCCTTACCCACAATGTAGAACCTGCCTATTTCCTCACTGACTTCACCCACTGGTGGGCCTCTGCACTGCAATTTTCAAATAAATGTGTCAGAGGGTTTTTTTTCCCCCCTTTACATTTTAGTGAGCTCAAAAATAAATTTTGTTTTTGTCAGAACCTTAAGATAGACAGATGACTTAATCTTTTTTTCTTATTCAACAGTTTGTGATGTCCTTCCTCTAATAATTAACAACCATGATGTTCGATTGCCTGCCAATTTATTATACAAGTACTTGAACAGAGCAGCTGAATTTTATATCACTTATGTCACTAGGTCTACTCAGGTAGAGAATCAGCATCCAGGTAAGTGAGAGTGTCCTACAACTTTGTTTAGACAGACTTCAGTGAGACTGCAGAGTCAGAAACCCCTCATCATTCTCATTATGCTCCTTGGGGTACATGCCAGTTTGACAGTGTTTCTAGAAAACAAATAGTGCAGTTAAGAGGTGAGGCTTTTCTGGAACCAGTTTTACCCCTTAATTGAAACAGTCTACTTGCTAAACTGTAACGTTAGTACACGAGCTTTATATACGAACCACAGCTCAAAAGTCACCTCCTACTATACTAACGGCCGGTGTGGGTCTTTGGATAAAACACAGGACATGTTGAAATTCTGTGCTCTAGCTTTCTGAATGGGGAGCCAGACTTCTTTTCTCTATCAAGTACCACATAAAGAGTTAAGTAGTAATGTTAATTGGGGGTTATATTTTTCTCATACCTCAGGTGCCCAAGAAACATCTGATTTAATGTCGCCTACAAAACGTAGTTCTCAGAAGTACATAATAGAAGGACTGACTGAAAAATCGTCCCAAATTGTGGACCCTTGGGAGAGGTTGTTTAAGATTTTGAATGTTGTTGGAATGAGATGTGAATGGCAGATGGACAAAGGAAGACGGTAAAAAATTGTTCATTTCTAGAGTTGCCTAACAAATCTTTGATAGCATAATCTCAGGATTCGAAGAAACAAAAACACTTTTTTTCCCCAAAGCCTCTCACATATAGGTACAACTCTCTTTTGGCAAATTCTGTAATGTGCAGTATTTATGCAAGAGAATGGTTTTTCACTTTATTAAAAGATTCCCAACAGCCCGAGCTGGATAGCTCAATTGGTTAGAGCAGGGGTTGGGAACCTATGGCTCGTGAGCCAGATGTGGCTCTTTTGATGGCTGCATCTGTCTTGCAGACAAATCGTTAATAAAAAAAATAATAACGTTAAAAATATAAAACATTCTCATGTATTACAATCCATTTCCAACCGCTCATGTTCATGGTTGCGGGTGGCTGGAGCCAATCACAACTGTCCTCCGGGACAACACCAAATTTTTATTGGATAATGCATAATGTACACGGGTCGTTGTATGGCTCTCACGGAATTACATTTTAAAATATGTGGTGTTCATGGCTCTCTCAGCTGAAAAGGTTCCCGACCCCTGAGTTAGAGCATCGTCCCAAAGTGTAGAGGTTGCTGGTTCGATCCCCAGTCAGGGCATATGCAGGAAGAGATTGATGTTCCTGTCCCTCTCTCTCTCTCGCTCTCTCTCTGCCCCTCTCCACCCTTCTCCCTCCGCTTTGGTAAAATCAATAAATAAATCTTAAATCAATTTAAGAAAAAAAAAGGATTCCCAACAGAAATATGAACTCTTAAGATGATGTTGAGTTTGAAGTACTCCTTGGTGTTCAGAGGAAAGAGAAGCTACTTGGCATGTTTGTGTCGTAAAGCCTTGGTCTGATCACTGCTCCAATTCAGAAGGAGAAGTTACATTGATATGCAGACAATAAAAAATGGTTTCAGGTGCCTAAAGCTACATTTGGTGAATGTAATGGTTCTACTGGGGTATTTCTCTAGACCCCTGGTCGGCAAACAGCCGCTCACGAGCCACATGCGGCTCTTTAGCCCCTTGAGTGTGGCTCTTCCACAAAATACCACGTGCGGGCGCTACCTCGATAAGGAATGTACCTACCTATATAGTTTAAGTTTAAAAAATTTGGCTCTCAAGAGAAATTTCAGTCGTTGTACTGTTGATATTTGGCTCTGTTGACTAATGAGTTTGCCGACCACTGCTAGACCTTTTGCTGACAAGCCCCGAGTAATTAAATAAGTTTTGTCATTCTTCATCTTTCAGAAGCTATGGTGATATCTTGCATAGAATGAAGGATCTCTGCAGATACATGAACAACTTTGATAATGAAGCTCATGCGAAGTATAAAAACCAAGTGGTTTACTCCACCATGTTGGTCTTCTTCAAGAACGCGTTCCAATACGTCAACAGCATACAGCCATCTCTCTTCCAAGGTTGGTTTAGGAAGTTTAGAGTGTCCCAAGTACTGGCCTCAGGGGGGGCGGTGAGGAAGATGAAAATGCTTACCTTTGGAGCCAGATCATTGTTGGGTGATGTTAGTGGTTTTTTTAGTTATTCTTGGTTTTTATGTAAGTCCATTTTCATTAACAGTTTGTTTCTTCAGATTTTTCCATTGATTTAAGAGAGAGAGAGAAACATCAACTCATTATTCCACTTAGTTGTTTGATTTAGTTGTATACTTATTGGTTGCTTCTTGTATGTGCCCTGATCACGATCAAACCTACAACCTTGGTGCATTGGGATGACTATCCACTGAGCCACCTTGTCAGGGCCACATTAAACTTTTCTATATCAAGGGATATAGTGGTACTATGGAATTAAATACAGATTTTGAAAGCCTCTATTTTGAAAAAGCAGGTGTAGCAAAGTTCTGAAGTCAATTTTACAGACTTTGCCATAGACAAAGATTTTTTTATAATAGTATATGAGCCGGACCAGGTGGTGGCACAGTGGATAGAACCTCGGACTGGGATGCGGAAGACCCAGGTTCGAGACCCCGAGGTCCCCAGCTTGAGCGCAGGCTCATCTGGTTTGAGCAAAAGCCCACCAGCTTGAACCCAAGGTCACTGGCCCCAGCAAGGGGTTACTTGGTTTGCTGAAGGCCCGCGGTCAAGGCACATATGAGAAAGCAATCAATGAACAACTAAGGTGTTGCAACTGACAACGAAAAACTAATGATTGATGCTTCTCATCTCTCTCCATTCCTGTCTGTCTGTCCCTGTCTATCCCTCTCTCTGACTCATTGTCTCTGTAAAAAATAAATTAAATTAAAAAAATAATAATAATATATGCATATAAATTCTGGAAAATTTGAAAAATAGAAAAATAAGTGTGACATCTCCCATAATTCTTCCAGAACAACAATTCTCATTTTTGTGTATTGCCTTTCAGCCTTATCATATATTAGATTTGTTTGGAATTGCAACCATAATGTAACTTAGTAGCTTTACCATTTTTTGGTAATTTTATGATTCATGATTACTGTTAAAAATTTGCAGATATATAAGATCAAATGCCAAAAAGGAACTTTCATTTGTAAGCACCACCGAGGGGAGAACCTCTATCAACAATTTGGTGTATAACTATACAGTCTTTTTTTTATGCATATATACTCGTTTTCCTAATTGGGGTCACACTGAACATTTTTTTTTTTTTTTTGTATTTTTCTGAAGCTAGAAACGGGGAGAGACAGTCAGACAGACTCCCGTATGCGCCCGACCGGGATCCACCCAGCACACCCACCAGGGGGCAATGCTCTGCCCCTCCGGGGTGTCACTCTGTTGCGACCAGAGCCACTCTAGCGCCTGAGGCAGAGGCCAAGGAGCCATCCCCAGCGCCTGGGCCATCTTTGCTCCAATGGAGCTTCGGCTGCAGGAGGGGAAGAGAGAGACAGAGAGGAAGGAGAGGGGGAGGGGTGGAGAAGCAGATGGGCGCTTCTCCTGTGTGCCCTGGCCGGGAATCGAACCTGGGACTTCTGCACTCCAGGCCAACGCTCTACCACTGAGCCAACTGGCCAGGGCCTGAACATATATATATATATATATATATATATATATATATATATATATTTTTTTTTTTTTTTTTTTTTTTTTTTTTTGTATTTTTGTATTTTTGTATTTTTTTTGAAGCTGGAAACAGGGAGAGACAGTCAGACAGACTCCCGCATGCGCCCGACCGGGATCCACCCGGCACGCCCACCAGGGGCGACGCTCTGCCCACCAGGGGGCGATGCTCTGCCCCTCCGGGGCGTTACTCTGCCGAGTCTAGCGCCTGGGGCAGAGGCCAAGGAGCCATCCCCAGTGCCTGGGCCATCTTTTGCTCCAATAGAGCCTTGGCTGCGGGAGGGGAAGAGAGAGACAGAGAGGAAGGGGGGGGGCGGGGGTGGAGAAGCAAATGGGCGCTTCTCCAAGTGCCCTGGCCGAGAATCGAACCCGGGTCCCCCGCATGCCAGGCCGACGCTCTACCACTGAGCCAACCGGCCAGGGCCCTGAACATATTTTTTTTTTTTTTTTTTTTTTCTTTTCATTTTTTCTGAAGCTGGAAACAGGGAGAGACAGTCAGACAGACTCCCGCATGCGCCCGACCGGGATCCACCCGGCACGCCCACCAGGGGCGAGGCTCTGCCCACCAGGGGGCGATGCTCTGCCCATCCTGGGCGTCGCCATGTTGCGACCAGAGCCACTCTAGCGCCTGGGGCAGAGGCCAAGGAGCCATCCCCAGCGCCCGGGCCATCTTTGCTCCAATGGAGCCTTGGCTGCGGGAGGGGAAGAGAGAGACAGAGAGGAAAGCGCGGCGGAGGGGTGGAGAAGCAAATGGGCGCTTCTCCTGTGTGCCCTGGCCAGGAATCGAACCCGGGTCCTCCGCACGCTAGGCCGATGCTCTACCGCTGAGCCAACCGGCCAGGGCCCTGAACATATTTTTTAATGACCTGTATTTTCACATGAAATTGGGTAAACTTTCACCTGATATTAAGCGTTCTTTTCCTTGCTGCATTTTTAAGGGTTGGTGTTTTCCCCACCCCCACCCGTAGGTCCTAATGCGCCAAGCCAGATCCCCTTGGTTCTTCTGGAGGACGTAGCAAACGTGTACGGTGATGTAGAAATCGATCGCAACAAACACATACATAAAAAGAGGAAACTGGCTGAGGGAAGAGAAAAAACCATGGTAATCCTTTCCAATATGATTATTAACAGGATATATGTTTATGGGTTGCAAGAAATGAATGTTTATAAAATATGGTTTTGGAGCTAAATTGATAAAGCTTAGGCCCTTTCATTATAAAACGTAATTATTGTATAAATTAGTGGTTCTCAACTAGAGGTGACTTTGCTCCCTATGGACATTTGGCAATATCTGAGGACATTTTTGATGATCATAGCTGGGTGGGAAGGGTTGCTATTAGTATGTAGTGAGTAGAAGGCAGGGACAGCTGCTGGATGTTCTACAGGGCAGGGGTAAACCCCCACAGCAAAGAGTTATCGAGCCCAAAAGGCCAATAGTGCCAAGGACGGGAAACTCTAGTGTGAGTTATTTATACCTCTTTTGACTGAATGGCATCGTTAAATGAAAAAGCAAAATCAAACAAACTTCCTTAGATAGCGGTGAGCACTGGCCTCCAAAGAAAAGGGGCCTGGGCGCTCCGGGTGGGCAGTAATCATAGCCCACGGGCAGGTGTTGGAAAGGATTTGAGAAAGAGGTCAGATCCACCTTGAAGGATGTACAGGGCTTCATCATTTGGAATTGAGAAGTAGATTTTGTCAGGAGGGCACAGTTTGCGCAAAGATGTCGGAGGCTGGAGAGAGTGAGGAACCGGCAGTCCTCTCATTCGGCCAGGCAGCCGGCCTGCACGGGACGCTGGTTTGCAAACTTTTTTAAAGCAGAGGAATCCTTCCTTTCTGAAAAATCTTCAGTGGGAGCTTAACGTGCAATGCAAAAGCGGAGATCTGAAGGGCCAGCTAGTAAGTATGTTAGGCTGTACAATCCACGGAGTCTCTTCATACGGTGCATAAAAAGCCATAGACAGTGGCAAACAGATCACGCGGCCACGTTCTAGTAATTCTCGGTTTACAAAAACAGAGTTTGCCCTGTAGGTCTTAGTTTGCTAAGACCCAAAGGGAGCCTGGAGTCTCACCCACATTTTCACCCTCTCCTCTCCCAGTTTCAGTCCCCTTGACCCCTCTTCAGTTCTCAAGTGACATTTTACTAGACCCAGGCACAGGGAGGGCTGTGCCATAAGGCCACTCCAGTCTCGTGTCTCTATGGACTGTATAATGGAGAATGGATTGGAGCAGGGAAGATGTAGCCATGATGAAGGCTTGAAAATTATTAACTCTTTTAACAAACTAATTTGTTTCCTCCCACAGAAAAATGCATACATGTACAATTTTGCAAATAATTTCAGAGTTTGGCACGTGCTTTGAAATCCAAAAATCCAACCATGAACCCCTAGCTTGAGCACTCCATGCTCATCAGGTTTTCCTGAATGCCCTCTAATTCATGGTTTAAAAGGGTCACTAAGGCTGCTGGGTTACCCCGCATTTCCAGGTTAGCTCTCCTGACTTCCAAGGGTATGTGGTTTATTCAAGTACTTCACAGAAGACCTCCTCCTCCCATGTAGATAATAGGTTGTATATTACTAGTGTTAACCAAAAACAATGAAACGTCCCCATATAATTCAGTATACATAACACAGCCCCATCCGCCCATTTTGTGTGTCCTACACTTCCTCTGTTGAGCCATTCCAGTCTCTTTTCAGATCGTGGGAGTTGGCAGCTTGTCTCCCTGCTTTCATTCTTGATTCCCACAGTGTTTTTTCTACCCAGCAGCCTGACTGATCTCAGATTATCTTAAGGGATGGAACTTTTAGCTAAAATATTTGTGCCTTCTCTTAAATAATCCTAGTGGGGTAAAAATATGCAGGGAGGCTTTAATTTGGGTCATTGAATAAATAAAAATGTCCTAGATGGAATAAAGTAGTCAAGAAATATTCAGTAAAATAAAATTAAGTGGAGTTGCTTTACCTTTACTGCTTTATTTGTTTATTTTCGGCAAAATGTCTGGCATTTACAATAGTTGCCTTGCTCTGAGGCCTTCTTTTTTCTTTGGCTTTGTATGACTTGAGATGAAGAGCAAGAGAAGTGGGACTCTCCTGGTAAGTTCAGGCAGGTGTGACTCCTGGCTGGCCACCGCGCACGGGGGTAGCAGAGCTAGAGAGAGGGGTGGCCATTGGACAGCTTATCTGCAGTGAATAGAAACAATAGTCGTTTCTCTGAATTAGTTATAGGGGACTCAGACTTTAATTTTATTCCACTACATGACAAGCTATTATATGAAGCAAACTAAATAATGTCACATACTGAAAAGAAAATAAACTATAAAACACATGCTACTTAAGCTGTATCTTGAGTGTAAAAATGTAATTTTTGGCTTTTATAACATTAATGTAGTTTTAAATTATCGAAAGTTTTAACTCCTTAACTTTACTCTGAAGCCAACAGAAGCTTAGAATTTATATTAATTCTTAAAGCTAAAGTGTTAAATTCCAAAAAAAATTTTAAACTCGTTAGTATCCTTTGATAGAAAATCCATATGATAATCATAAACACAGAAATAAACGTAAGAATATTTCATTATATAACCATATTTCCAATTTTAAATGAATTGTGTTCTTCACGTTCTCCAAGCAGAGTTCAGACGATGAGGACTGTTCAGTCAAAGGGAGGAACCGTCACATCATCATCAATAAGGCAGAACTTGCTAACTCGATGGAAGTGCTAGAGAGCTTCAAACTGGCCAGGGAGAGCTGGGAGTTGCTCTGCTCCCTAGAATTCCTTGACAAGGGTAAGAATGGGCTTATTGTATTAGTGCTGTTTAAATTTTTATATAAAATCATTATGCTAAAAATGATTCTACTTGAAATGTCAAGTCACTAATGGCTAATTAAATTGATTACAGTAGCTCACATGTAGCTTAGGATTCTTTCAAGCAGGCTATTAATATCAGTTATTAATATTCAAATAATCATTTACCTCTTAGCTTCCCCTCTGAGGGTATATTATAATCTGTGTTGGGGTAAAGTCTGAGGGAGAGTTTTTGGTTTTTTAAAATTTTTACTGTTGGCCTTTTTTTTCTTGCCGGGTTTGTTTGTTTTGTGCTTTTAATAGTCCTGTCCTTTTGCTTTGTATCTTCTTTAAGCCACATGTACCTAATACAAAAGGTAATGCTATATTTTATCTGCAATAACTCTGCTGCCTAAAAACCTCAAAATCCAAATGCTACAGGAAGCCTGTTTTCTTTTCGGTATAGACATACAACGAGGGTGTTTTGTTTGAATAATATTAAACTATTAAATATTTCAACATTTCTTAGAAATGGCCAGCACTTTGCTAACCGAAGTATTTTTACTATACTTTGGAGTCAAGGCCCATTGCTTCCTTGTAGCCAGTGGACATTCGTGCCCTGGCCTGCTTCTGTCACATGCCCATACGGAGCCTTTGGAGATTGCTTTTTAAGTAAATATAGCATCACTCTGTTTCTCCTTGTCACATCGAGAATTGTGAGCATGCATGTGACTTTTCCTTTAGCTACTAATTGTCTTTTTAAAAAACGAGTAAAGCCTGACCAGCTGGTGGCGCAGTGGATAGAGCGTCGGACTGGGATGCGGAGGACCCAGGTTCGAGAACCCCGAGGTCGCCGGCTTGAGCGCAGGCTCATCTGGTTTGAGCAAAGCTCACCAGCTTGGACCCAAGGTCGCTGGCTCGAGCAAGGGGTTACTCAGTCTGCTGTAGCCCCACGGTCAAGGCACATATGAGAAAGCAATCAATGAACAACTAAGGTGTCGCAATGAAAAACTAATGATTGATGCTTCTCATCTCTCTCTGTTCCTGTCTGTCTGTTCCTATCTATCCCTCTCTCTGACTCTCTCTCTATCTCTGTAATAAAAAAAAAAATGAGTAAAACTCTTAGAGTCACATATTAGTTTAACTGGGTATAAATAAAAGACTTTTTTTGGCAGGGGGTGGGGGGTAGAGCAAAGTAATTTAAAAGATAAATGAGGCCCTGGCCGGATAGCTCGGTTATTTAGCAGGTTGGTTATTGAACACGTAGTCTAGAAGCACAGAGGTTGATGGTTTGATTCCCAGTCAGGGCACATAGAGGAGCAGATCTATGTTCCTGTCTCTCTCTTTCTCTCTCTGTGTGTTTCTCTCTCACTGAAATCATTAAAAATTAAAATTAAAAAATAAAAGATAATTGAGGTAATATATGAAAAGCATTCTGAGTAGTTCTTGGCACGTAATATGTTCTTAGTAAATGTGAGTGCCTAATAAAAACGTGCTTGTGTATCACGGATAAGTATTATGTTCTAACTTTACTATCGAACTAAAGTTGTAGACTGCTGCTTTAGAAATCAGACTCTAAAGTTACTATCCATGTTTTGGTAATTTGTCTCTTGTTGGGCTTATTAGTTTTGTTTTCTGTTTCTGTGTTACATTTTTTTGGTCAATTTGTTTTGAATTCTCTCTCAGAATTTACCAGAATTTGTTTGACATGGAAGACGGAGACTTGGCTCTGGTTAAGAATCTTCCTCACTGATATGATCATCTATCAGGTAGAGTGAGTCCATCCTGGGACCTGTGTCTGTGCAGGATGCGTGTGGTGGGAACCGTCAGCCTGCAGGGGGGGGGTGTCCCTCTGTCGATGATTAGCCATGCTCTGGGGGCAGGTGTTCTGTCAGCAGTGGCTGAGGAATTACAGTCCACTTTCATCTCCTAATAACTCCAAAATGGCAAGGCTGCATCTTCTGTGTTAATTTTGGTATGTCCAGTTCCATTTCTTTGTTAAAGTAAGAGTTTTACGTTTCAGTAGAAGATGGATACTTCTCACCCCCCCACCCCCACCCCCTCTGTAGAGTCTTTCTGCCGTGCTCTGCTCCTGAGCTGCTTATGCCCAGAACGGAGGGAGCAGATCATTCACTAATGGGATGGAGAGCTTCCAGCCTCTGTTGAAATGGACAGGTTGCTGCTTCCGGCCTCCATAAAAGAGTAGTGGTATTAATAATAAAATATTTATGGAGAAATGGTACATTCAAAAAAGTACTTTATCAAAGGGCTTGTGTTATTTTATTTCATCTTAAGCATTAAGACCAAAAGACTGTTGCTCAGTCTTCTTTCCTCCTTGGATGATCAAGCAGAGTTACCTTACTTGTAGTTACTTGCCGGTGGCTTAGACGACTCAGGAGGGGTTTTCTTTTGTCTTATTTTGTTTTGTGTTTTAATGGCAGTACATTTTCCCTTCTTCTTGTTGTGTCTTTCTCAGGGTCAGTATAAAAAGGCCATCGCCAGCCTGCATCATCTAGCAGCTCTCCAGGGAGCACTTCCGCTGCCTCCGATCGCGGGGCCGGGCACCTTGGAGCATCAGCGGGCGCTCATCCAGCTCGCAACGTGCCACTTCGCGCTGGGAGAGTACAGGGTGAGTGCTGCCCAGCTCCGCCGGGATCCGTGGTGCACTTGGCTGCCCTGGGTTTTCTCCTCTTCCCACAGTGGCTTTTTAATTCTGTGCATATTTACTTGAAATCTGGTCTTTCTGCCTAGATTTATTACCTAATCTTCTGGAAAATCATGGTGATTTTGTTTTATTTAATTTTCTCCTTACTATAGCTTCCCTGAATGAAATTGGGCTTTGGTGCTTGATTATTATTTCATTTTGTTGGAGGATGATCTTTTTTCTTTTTACTGTCGTGCCTGGAATCAGTCCTGTTGTACTGGCCAGAAGGGGCTCTCACTGAGTGGAAGTGAGGATTTACATGAGTTAATCCGAACCTCAGCTTCTCTCTTTCATGGCGATGACACCTCATGGGGCGTTGCTGAGCAGATGTTTCCTCTGTGAGGGTGAGCCCTGCCAGGGGGCGGGGACAGTGTTCTTTGCCTTGTACCTCTCACAGAACCTGTCAGGTAGTTTGCACAGCTTCCACACTCAGTACATGCTTGAACTCAATTCAAATGGTAAGTACGTTTTTTATACTTTACGTAGGTACTATATAAATTTAAGGCCACAACCTCACTCACAAACTCTGATTCTCATCTGTCTAATATGTTAAATTGATTACTTTATAATTAAAAACCCTAAATTAAGGTTTTTTAACATGAACTTTGAAGTATGATTTATAATTCGCCATGAATTTTAGAAAGGAACAATTAAGAGTGTGGTATATGTGTATTTAAAATTGAGAATGCATTTCTACCATGACTTATGTAATTATCAGCTACCTAATTCTAAGTTTCAGTTAACTCCTTCCAAGCACTTGAGAGAGCATGTGTTTACCCCCACAGATAAACGTGTCCTGTAGAATCAGACAGCCAGGGCACTGCTGTTCTGCACTGTGGTAGGAGACGTGAAATAAACTGGCCAATGTAATTAAGCCAGGCAAACTCTTTCTCTGTGAGAGCTTGTTACCCCTCTGAGTTGATCACTGTGAGGCCTGCTTTGCTTCTCACCGACCTGATATCTCAGTCTAGCTGCCTGTCTTCGGCTGAAACTCACCATGTTCAGATGTGAGTTTCCTTAGTTCTCTGGCCCTTAGATGTGAAACAGCCAAGTCATGGTGGACTCCTCCTCTAACTGAGCTCTTTCACTCGTCGAGTACGCTACCAGTATCTGGTGTGGTGCCTTTTATCTCCACTGCCCCCACCCCAGTCCACGGCCTTCACTGACTGTTTGCCTGTAACCTTTTTCCTATCCCTGTAAATTACGGTCTATAATATTGCTGTTATTATTCCACTTAATTGAAAGGTTGACTTTCCAGATGCCCAGACTTGACCCTTATGCTGGGGTGGAGAGTACAAGCAGTGGGGGGGGGAATATGGGATCCCTGCATTCAAAGGCATATAATTTGAGTTGGAGAGAAAAGTGCAAGACAGTTAAAAATCACATATGAGTGGTATCCCTCAGATACGCACAGATGGCATTAGGAAGAGTGTCTCCACCAGGCTCCAGGTAGTCAAGGAAAGATTTGTAGAAAAGGTTGGCAGGAGGTGAGCATAGATGGGTGGCAGTATGGGACTCTAGAGTACAAATTCTGTGTCGTGGACAAGCTAATTTTACCAGGACCGTCTGAACTCAAGTTCAAGATCTTCATCAAGCTGCTAATCTCTCTCAAAGCTAGAGCTTCCCAGCCCTGGGGCCACGGGAGAGCATGCGCCCTCAGTCCTCGGGCAGTTAGCTCTGGCAGCTAGAGCCCAGGGCAGTGGCTGCCACTCTGAGCATCCTCATCAGTATTTTTTCTGTTACATGCAAGACATGATAAAGGTCGAGAGACATGGATTCAAGATTTAACTTCCTCATCTGAAAAATGGAACTTATACGAAGGCTGTGCCTGACACATAGAAATGCTGCCTAAATGGGATCTGATTGGTAGCATTAGAGTCTGACTAGGCAGACCGAAGGTGGGTGGCAGGTGGTGATGCCTTGCTCCCTGTGGAGTGATACTGTTCCGTGTGGTCCTTGGGGCCTGCCTCGTCCACCAGCGCTGCACCTGTCCAGTGTTTTATCCATATTTTCTGGACCACAGCCTCCTTCCCCTCGAGTAAATCACCTAACCAGACACACAGCCCTTTCCCTCAGCTTTCTCTCCTGCTTTGAAAACCCATATTCCCCTTTTCCCCATTCCAAATTCTTACCCCACTTTAAGGCTTAGGTCAGGATAGCCTTCCTGCTACTGCATTTTAAATCTGTTGTTATACCATTTAGTTCTCTACCATGTGTTTTGTTAATTTTTCTATTTGGTGAGTTAGTAAATGTTTTTAAGACAGAGACATACTTCTTTTGGATGCCACCATGCTGTTTAACACCTTGGTAGTTTAATTAGTACTTGAGTACTTCATAAGTTCTTTTTTCTTAACAGCAGAGAATGAGTTATTGTTCCCTCAAAGGTCTAGTGCATAGATTTAATCTTACTGTTACTTTCTCTGCATGCCCTGTTGAGCAGACAGTAGTGATCACTTAAAGGATATTAAGGCATTGCTACAGGATTCTGTGTGCACATGCTGCCAGCTGTGTGCAGATGTTTTCGTGTGGCATTGATTTGGTTTCAGTTTCAGAAAACTTCAGGTTAGCTGCCTTGCCTTACCTTCTTTAGATGACGTGTGAGAAAGTCCTCGACTTGATGTGCTACATGGTGCTCCCCATTCAGGATGGAGGCAAGTCACAGGAAGAACCTTCAAAAATAAAGCCCAAATTTAGAAAAGGTACAGTGACAAATTTTATTTTTATTTTGTAAAAATAGCTTTAGGACCCAAGGCTGGGAAATTTTTTATAATTGCTTATAAGATAATACTGTGTGATCTGCAGGGCGTGACAAAATGTGTAAAGAATTAATCTCTCGCCAAGTTTTTTCTTGGCTCTGATTTCATAAACAGCTGTAAATGTGCCTTTCTTCCAAAGTTCTCATCATTGAGTGGGTTCACTTCTGAACTCCTTTCCCTTCCTTTACCAATTCCAGGGAAGCGTGTAGATTGTTAGTTATGTATCTCATACATTTCCTGCTTGGCTATTTTGAGCATTACTTCAAGTTGCACAGTACCTGAAAACTACCTACGTTTAGTTGTATGCTTATATAAGAAAGGAAGCAAGATTGACTATCACTGATCTAAATCTCCACCTTCAAGTCCGAAGAGTTGAGCACATTAAAGTCAAAGAAAGTAGAAGATAGGAAATAATAACGATTTGAGCAGAACTCAGTGAAGTAGAAAAATTAATAAAGCCAACCATTGGTTTTCTCAAAAGAATTAATAAAATTGATAAACTCCTAACAAGACTGATCAGGAAGAAAATAAACACGAATATCGGGAATGGAGGAGGGGATGTCACAACAGAGCCTACTGAAATCCAGAGGACATTAAGAGAGTAACTTATGAATAAGTTTATACCAATAAATTCAACAATTTAGGTGAAATGGGAGAATTCCCTAAAAATACACAACTTACCGAAATGGACACAAAATGAGATAGAAAATCAGAATGTTCCTATATCTCTCAAAGAAATTTGTTATCAAAAATGTGTGCGCAGAGAAAACTCCAGATCCAAACAGCTTCACTGATGAATTCTATCAAGTATTTAGGAAGAAATAATACCAATCATACCTTTGAAAAAATAGGAAGAGGGAATACTTTTCAATTCAGTTTTTAAGATCAACATAACTCTGATAACAAAACCAAACAGGAGCATCACAAGAAAAGAACATTAAAGGCCATTACTCATCCTGAACATGGATGCCAAAATTCTTAACCAAATACCAGCAAATAAAATATAGCAGATATATAAGAAGAGTAATACAAATGACCGAGATTGCGGGGAATGCAAAAGTCGTTTTGACATTCCAAAATCAATAACTGTAATGCACCACATTAGCAGTTTAAAAGGAAAACATCATATGATTGACTTAATAGGCAGAATTTAATTATGTTTATATTTATTATTCCTGATTTCTTAAATCTTAGCAGACTAAAAATAAAACTTCTTCACCTTCAGCTTAACTATGAAATATGGAATGCTCTCCAAGATCAGCAACAATATAAGGATGTCTGTTCCCACCACCTCATTCAAAATCATCTAGCCAACACAAGAGGCAAGAAGAATAGATAAGGGCATAAAGGTTGAAGAATACTGCCTTTATTTACAGCTACATAGAAAAGCCCAAGAAATCTCCAAATAGAACATCAAACAACATAGAATACTTAGGGATAAATTTAATGAGAGATGTGCAAAATCATGTTTGTAGATCAGAAGACTCAACATAGTTAGGGTGCCAGTTATCCCCAATGTGTCTATAGATTTAGTGTAATCCCAGTCAGAATCTCAGCAGACTTTTTTTTTTTTAAGATTTTATTTATTCATTATAGGGAGGGAAGAGAGAGAGCGAGAAGGGGGGAGGAGCAGGAAGCATCAACTCCCATATGTGCCTTGACCAGGCAAGCCCAGGATTTTGAACCGGCAACCTCAGCGTTTCCAGGTTGACGCTTTATCCACTACGCCACCACAGGTCAGGCCCAGCAGACTTTTTTTGTAGAAATTGACAGAGCTGATTCTAAAATTTATATGGAAATGCAATCTAGAATAGCCAAAACAGTTTTGAAAAAGAGGGACAGATTTCTATGTTAAAGTATGCAATATGCATAGGAATGATAAACATTATCTTCAGAATAATGGTTACCTCTAGGGAGAGAGGGAGGGAGAGAATGGTATTGGAAAAGATATGCAAGGGACTTCAACTGAATTTTTGATAATTTATATTTTTTTAAAAAAGCAAAATGTTGGCCCTGGCCGGTTGGCTCAGCGGTAGAGCCTCGGCCTGGCGTGCGGGGGACCCGGGTTTGATTCCCGGCCAGGGCACATAGGAGAAGCGCCCATTTGCTTCTCCACCCCCACCCCCCCTCCTTCCTCTCTGTCTCTCTCTTCCCCTCCCGCAGCCAAGGCTCCATTGGAGCAAAGATGGCCCAGGCGCTGGGGATGGCTCCTTGGCCTCTGCCCCAGGCGCTAGAGTGGCTCTGGTCGCGGCAGAGCGATGCCCCGGAGGGGCAGAGCATCGCCCCCTGGTGGGCAGAGCGTCGCCCCTGGTGGGCGTGCTGGGTGGATCCCGGTCGGGCGCATGCGGGAGTCTGTCTGACTGTCTCTCCCCGTTTCCAGCTTCAGAAAAATACAAAAAAAAAAAAAAAAAAAGCAAAATGTTGGCCCTGGCTGGTTGGCTCAGTGGTAGAGCGTTGGCCTGGCGTGTGGAAGTCCTGGGTTCGATTCTTGGCCAGGGCACACAGAAGCACCCATCTGCTTCTCCACCCTTCCCCCTCTCCTTTTTTTTTTTTTTTTTTTTTCATTTTTCTGAAGCTGGAAACAGGGAGAGACAGTCAGACAGACTCCCGCATGCGCCCGACCGGGATCCACCCGGCACGCCCACCGGAGGCGACGCTCTGCCCACCAGGGGGCGATGCTCTGACCATCCTGGGCGTCGCCATGTTGCGACCAGAGCCACTCCAGCGCCTGGGGCAGAGGCCACAGAGCCATCCCCAGCGCCTGGGCCATCTTTGCTCCAATGGAGCCTTGGCTGCGGGAGGGGAAGAGAGAGACAGAGAGGAAAGCGCGGCGGAGGGGTGGAGAAGCAAATGGGCGCTTCTCCTGTGTGCCCTGGCCAGGAATCAAACCCGGGTCCTCCGCACGCTAGGCCGATGCTCTACCGCTGAGCCAACCGGCCAGGGCTCCTTTTTTTTTTTTTTTAATCTATTTTTTATCTTTTTTTTTTTTTTCTGAAGTTGGAAACAGGGAGGCAGTCAGACTCCTGCATGCACCCAACCGGGATCCACCCGGAACGCCCACCAGGGGGCGATGCTCTGCCCATCTGGGGCGTCGTTCTGCTGCAACCAGAGTCATTCTAGTGCCTGAGGCAGAGGCCACGGAGCCATCCTCAGCGCCGGGGCCAACTTTGCTCCAATGGAGCCTCAGCTGCGGGAGGGGAAGAGAGAGACAAAGAGGAAGGAGAGGGGGAGGGGTGGAGAAGCAGATGGGCGCTTCTCCTGTGTGCCCTGGCCAGGAATCGAACCTGGGACTCCTGCACGCCAAGCTGATGTTTTACCACTGAGCCAACCGGCCAGGGCCTCTCCTTTCTTTCTATCTCTCTCTTCCCCTCCTGCAGCCAAGGCTCCATTGGAGCAAAGTTGGCCCGGGCGCTGAGGATGGCACCATGGCCTCCGCCTCAGGTGCTAGAATGGCTCCGGTTGCAACAGAGCAATGCCACAGATGGGCATTGCCCCCTAGTGGGCTTGCCTGGTGAATCCCAGTCGGGCACATGTGGGAGTCTATCTCTGCCACTCTGCTTCTCACTTCAGAAAAATACAACCCCCCCCCCAAAATGTTAACATTTTATAAAGCTGAGTGGTGCCTGACCAGGCCAGTGCTGTAGTGCATAGAGCATCAACCTGAGATGCTGAGGACCCAGGTTTGATACTCTTGAGTCATTGGCCTGAGCACGGGCTCATCAGCTTGGATGTGGGATCGCCAGCTGCCTTGGAGCCCAGAGGTCGCTGGTTTGAAGCCCAGGGTCACTGGCTTGAACCCAAGGTCACTGGCTGGAGCAAGGGATCACTGGCTCAGCTGGAGCCCTCTAGTCAAGGCACATATGAAAAAGCAATCAGTTAACAATGAAGATGCTGCAACTAGGAGTTGATGCTTCTCATCTCTCTCCCTTCCTGTCTGTCTCCCTCTCTCACTAAATTAAAAAAAAAACACTGAGTGGTGACTGCAGTGGTGTTTGTAATATTCTTGCTATCATTTTCTATATGAAATGTTTTCCAATAAAACACATTTAGACAAGTTTAGGAAAGAAGATTCATAAATGAAATCCAGAGACCATTGAAAAACCAATTTCACCTCCACTAAACATAATTGTGGTTTCACTGTTTACAAAATCATGTGACTGTTGCTTTTTTTTTTTTTTTTTTTTTTTGGAGAGCAAGCGTTTTAAGCATTTACTTTTCAAAGCTGGTTTCTCTGATAATAACAAGCATATTGTGGACTTTTGTTAGGTTCGGACCTGAAGCTTCTGCCCTGTACCAGCAAGGCCATCATGCCGTACTGCCTGCATTTAATGTTAGCTTGTTTCAAGGTGAGCTTCAGGGTGATCCGTGGGAACGTTCATTTTGGGTGAAAAAATCTTAATTTGGAATATTGTTCTGATGACCTGGAATATCGAGAACCTTGAGAACAACTGTTAGTTTAGCAGGTTGGTTTAGTGAGGAGAGCACATGGGGTTGCAATGAACAAATACTTAATTGACTGCACAAGGCGAAGATGAGTAGGAAGTGATCCCCGTCCTTGAAGAGTTCACAAATAATAGTGGGCGGATATGCAAATAACCGTGCCTGTAGCAGTGTTCAGTGAATATTTCATGAATTAATAAGCAATTCAGAATATATTAGCTACAGAAGAAGGTATTATAAATGTTGGATTCATAGAGCAGCGGTTCTCAACCTGTGGGTCGTGACCCCTGCGGGGGTCGAACGACCAAAACACAGGGGTCGCCTAAAGTTATCGGAAAATACATATTTATTATACAATACATTTTTAAATAAAATATGTCCGCCGGGGTCGAGACCCACAGGTTGAGAACCACTGTCATAGAGGGATGGTGAGTTTATTACCATAAAGAAATGGTGAGTGAAAACAGTTTAGGTTTAAGGACGAAGGCCAGCGAAGTCAGCAGAGCTGGGGACAGTTAGGAACTTGAAAGAACACCAGGCCCTTGGCTGCAGGCACTGTGGAGCCTTGGAGGAGACAGGGTGATTAGCAAGAAAACAACCATATTGGGTCTCCACTTTAGAGTAGTAATTCCAAACTCAACTCATCATCAGAATGACGTGGGTGAAAGACACAATATAAAGTGTGATTTGGGGCACTGTCCCTCAGAACAGAAAGTCCTTTGCTGGTTTCTCCGGCTCCCACCGCTCTCTCTTCCTGCCGCCCACAGTCCGTGTTCAGCCCCTTCCCTCCCAGAGGGCTTCTTGCTCACTGTCCTTCCCCCACTGTCTCCTCAAGAGATCCTCTAATTAGTCTCTCTGTTATCCAGATCGCTCAGCTTTCTCTCCCATATTCCCAAAGTCAAAGCTTCAGGCCCACCAGGCTTGCCCGGGTCTCATCAAGATGCTTACATAAACACACAGCTGGCCAACATTTTCAGGGTGTGTGGGGGTGGCTGGGGGTGGGGCCGAACCGCCTCTGGTTAGGACCCACCCTCCTTAGCAGACAGTGTGGGATGCTAATGCAAAAATGCTTTATTGTGCATTTTCACTTTAAGGAGGTGCTATTTGGTGTATTTTAGATTACCCCGAGATTGATTTTCTTTTCCTGCTGTCTTGCAGCTTAGAGCTTTCATGGACAGCAGGGACGACATGGCGCTGGGGCACGTGATCATATTGCTTCAGCAAGAGTGGCCACGGGGAGAGAATCTTTTCTTGAAAGCTGTCAATAAGATTTGCCAACAAGGAAATTTCCAATATGAGAACTTTTTCAATTATGTCACAAGTATCCTTTTTCTTAAGCATAAGAAGTTTTTTTCTTCTTTTTCCAAGTGAGAGGAGGGGAGATAGAGAGACAGACTCCCATGTGCGCCTCTACCAGGATCCACCCGGCAACCCCATCTGGGGCCGATACTCTGCCCATCTGGGGCCATGATCGCAACGGAGCTATTTTTTGCACCTGAGACAGAGGTTCCATGGAGCCATCCTCAGTGCCCAGGGCTGATGTGCTTGAACCAGTCAAGCCATGGCTGCAGGAGAGGAAGAGAGAAAGAGAGAGAGAGGGAGGGAGGAGGGGGAGAGGTGGAGAAGCAGATGGTCACTTCTCCTGTGTGCCCTGACTGGGGATCGAACCTGGGACTTCCACACACTGGGCTAGCTCTCTACCACTGAACCAACTGGCCGGAGCCTCTTTTTTTTAATGAATGCATGTTACACACATGAGTGAACTCTTCTGGGTAGAAATAATGGTTTTCACTATTTGAGGGAAAAAGAGAAGGAATGAGGATCAAAAGTGGGACAGTGGCCATTGGTCTTGGGAAAGCCATAAAAGGCTTCAGAGGCAATGGTAAATCAGGGACATCAACAACCCTGTTGCGTTTTCTACTTCCAGAGACTTCTGCAGAGGTACCAAAGATGCCTGAAGTAATAGCCCACAGGTTCCTGACAGGCCCAGAGTGGTTGGTTTGGCTATAGAATATCATAGTTCACTGGCCTTCTTTTTTCAGGAGAAACTCCTGGGGCCTCTTCTAGGGCATTGGCTGTCCCTTGGGACCACCGTAGCTGTCCTTGCTGCTGCTGAGTACTCACCAAAGATGCTGCCCAACCCAACAGTTACTTTCAATGATGTGTTGTATTTCATACTGTTCGTTAGGGAAAGACCAGACCACCTTTGAACTGAAGGTTACGTATCCATCCGTTTGCTCTTATATTTTGTTGCTTATCTCAGTACATTATTTTTGACTGCAAGGAATCTAGCATCCTTGTCTAAGTGCCTAGAGCAATAGTTCTTAACTGTTTTGGGGATACAACACCCGCAATGCCTCTTTCATTTCTTATTAGGAAGACAAGATTTTGCTCTTATGATCATATAGAATGTTAAATTGTCATCCCCATGAAAACGTTTATCTTTATGAGATAGTTTGGTTGGTATAAGGATATAGTTTGGGTCCCTGGGTAGCCCAGCTGGTTAGAGTGTGGTCCTGATATGCCAAGATTGAGGGTTCTATCCCTGGTCAGGGCACACACAAGAATCAACCAATGAATGCATAAATAAGTAGAAGAAGAAATTGATGTTTCTCTCTCTTTCTTTCTCTCTTACCCTCTCTCCTCCCTCTAAAATCAATAAATTATAGAAAAAACAATTTTTTAAAAAGAATTATTAGTTTTGGAATCAGGCCAACCCGGTTCCAGTCCCAACTCATAAGCTGTTAGTGGGATGTTAGTTCCTCCATCAGTACCTGCCGGTTTCCTCATCCGAGAGGCCAGGGCATCTTGTTCTTACATGTGTTTAACCTGAATCTGGCCTGCAGATATTGACATGCTGGAGGAATTTGCCTACTTAAGAACTCAGGAAGGTGGGAAAATCCATCTGGAGCTACTACCCAATCAAGGAATGCTGATCAAGTAAGCAGATTGTCCTTTTCTCTCCCACGCGAAGTGCTCACCTTTTGTGTGCTTGTAGGAAATATCTGTAAATTTCCGTACCTTTCAAAAAATTGAATAGAAAGGAATCCAAACCTGGTCTCTGTTTTTGAGAGATTTGATTCTGGGTAACTTTTGAAAGATTGGCATTTCCTTAATGACATTTGATCAAATAGTATTTAAATTGGTGTGTTTCCGTCACTTTTGAAACTTTTTTACTAAACCAAAGTCTCATTTATGTTATCTTTTCGTTTCCAAAATTCACAGACTGAGTCTATAAATTTCTGAATAGAGTGCTTTTAATTAAGAAAAGCCATGCTTAATTAAAGGATCAGATGAGGACACTTCATTAGGAACTATAGACTTAATTCATAAACTGTGCTTGGATTTCAGTACTTAATCGAAGCCCACCTAAGCAGTCCTCATTGTTTATACAGCACAAAGAAAAAGAGCCCAGTCTAGAGCCTCCAAGGACACGCCTGCCCCAAGAAATGAGGGCGGGTGCTTGGTCTCAGGCATGCCCTCCCACACCTGGAGGAAGTTAGTGACCATTTATGATTTTTAAATAGCTCATGAATCTTGCTTCTCTTCTTCAAGCCTCATTGTAGTTCGGATAATATATCCTCTGTGCTGTAAATGCCGCCCGTAGTTTGATTTGCATTCCTCCTCCTTTGCATCCTGCATATTCAGCTTCAGTATGTCTGAGTCAGTGTTAGAGTCACTGCAGGAGACTGGACCCAGAGGGAGAAAGAAGTGCTGCTAAGGCTGAAAACAGTTTCCTTTTTCCCTCGGTTGTGAAATGAACGAGTTTTCAGTTGTTGAAAGACGAATATCCACAGCCTGTTCTCTTTGCAGTCCTAGAAGTGTTGAGAGGGAAGTCAGAGGTTTCATCTGGGTTTCTGTAAGCTCAGTCACTGGTGCAGAGCGGACATGCTGTCAGCACGAGGGCCTCGTGGCCCAGTCTGAAGAACGGGCAGGTTAAGTGGGGTTCTTGTCCTTCATCTGATAAATGTTACTAAATATTCTAAACATTTAAAATAAAAGAAATGCTTTTTTAATTTTTATTTTGAAACACGAGATCTTTATGCATTAGGTTGCTTCAGCAAGATGGATTGGACATGCTCACCTTCCCATCCCATCTCCTTCCCTAAGACTGAATGCAAACTGGGAAAAAGAATCGCATGGTTCAAAATAGTCTTAACAGTGTCTGAGTACAGACTACTTTTGATGTGGGAGCTTAGGTAACCCCTTCTGTGTTATGATTTCTTTTCTAGGTTTTGAGGCTTGGTATACAAACATACCTTGAATAATTTTTTAGTTAATTCCCACTAACACTCATCAAACGATTATCATACTGTAGAGACAGCCTTAGCAGAACCCACTCCAGTTACTTCAGGTTGAACCTACGGTGACTCTCACTTTGCTCAGATGGTGCTCACCTGTCTGTGGAAGTGGGAGAGGATGGATTATCAAAACATCCACAGTTACATCTTAAAGCTTAGCATACTAAACTCTTCTTTTTCAGCCAGTTTGTACTGAGCTAAGCAGTGACAGATGCATGCAGACAACCCCTGAGCCACGGAGTGAGAGCAAGGGGCGTGGACACCCACACAGCGCTGTAAAGGGTTCAGGACAAGGCAAGGGTAACGCATGCATTTCCAGGCTTTGGGGAGATAATTCCGTGTTCCCCACCTTGGTCAATATAACCTTTCATGTCTAGACCAGTAAAGTTCATAGGAAACCTGCTCTTTCATCAGTTTGGAACAGGAATAAGAACTGTTACTTAGTGAGCTGACCTTGTAGGAATTTGCCCAGCCTTCACTGTGTGAGTCTCAGAGTTCGTTTGAAGCCTGCAGTTCAAATTCCTTATGCCTACCCTGCAGCGGGAGAAGCGAGCTGCATAAGCCAGAGCCCTCTTGCCAATCGAGGTATGATTGAAATCCTGGGTAAAACTATCTGTATTCCTTTTCACTCTGGGTTGTAAACAAATCCTCTGAAGCCATTGCAGAGCTTTGGGTGCCCCCACAGCCGAGTGGCAGAGCTGTTGAGCAGTGTGCAGCCCCTCTCCTTGGGTAAGGTTGTGAGGCCATCCTAGTTGTGGCATCGCGGATGCAAGCAGGTACAGTACGCGCACTGGGGCACAGACACTTCGCTCTTACGTATTTTAAAATAGTTACAAATGGCTGTGCTGATAGTTGCAGTGTCTCAGTTGCATTAGACTGGATGAAATGGGAAATGGTGCCCAGTGTCTGCTCTGAAAAGGGTGGATAATCATATTCTCTGAGGTGATCGCCCGCTAATGTACTCAATCTTTGTTGTTACAGAATTCTGCAAAGCCATGGGGCCCAGGCTCTTTTCCTCCCCCGTTTTCCCTTTTCTCAATACTTTTTGAAATTCAAACTCAACCTTTCTTTATCAAAAACACTCCCAGCCCCTCTAGTCCTCTTGGAAGGGCCTCTTCAAGTTGGGGCTTCAGTCCCGTCAAGGATGGTTACAAAATGTCACCAGGCTTACTTCTAGGATTGGCGTGGGCGTGAGAAGAGTGGAGAGTGAAGGAGGCTGGATTTGAACGCGTCTTCTCAAGTGTTAACCCCTCTCCCTACTGCCATTCAATTGCATCTCATCGTCCTCTTCCTTACTGGTTGCTTTTTATGCCAAGTCTCAAGTGGGCTGAGCTCGGGGACCAGGAACCAGGATGCCTCTGGACACGCCCCCCGTGGCGCACAGTGGGAGGGCGGCTAGCTTCTCCGTCCTGACGCTGCGCTGGGGCCTGCGGCGGTTAGAGGGCCTCTGTACAGTCTGCTTGCAGTCTTGTGCCTTTTCTCTGGCGTGTTGTTTTTGCAGTGCAGGGTGAGTCGGTGTGGGTGTTTGAATGCTGCCGTTTGCTGTTTTTTAAAGGCCTGCTAGCCCTCCCACGGGGTTACTGCCGCAGGAATTCTTACCTGTGCTTCCGCCCAGCATACAGACTGCTGACAGGTACCAAGTGGAAACACCTGCTCATAGTGTGCTGTTTTGTCAACATGTGTACTGCCCATGGTTTCAGCTCTTTGTTCCTCAGTGCTCTTTTTCATGCTTTCTTTATTTTTTAATTTGTTCTGCATTCCTCGGCAAACCATCTGGTTGTAATATTGTAAACATTTCTTATTTTGTTACATAAGTTGCCAGTGTTTTTGTGTTCGATTTAAAAATCATTATGGATCTGGAAAGAAAATGAAAGTTATATAAAAGTGTCAGATTAAGTGCACATTGGGCACTGAACTCTCTTTCGAGAAGACATAAGGCATTCAGTTATAAATATTGAAGGATGATGAAGCTTATTTTAAGTAAATGTTTACTCTGAAATTTTTATATGTGTGACCAGAGTTAAGATTTTGGTCTCAACGAGCATTAGCACAGCATTTGCCTGTCACTGACACTTTTCTCAGACTTGACCTTTCTGAATTGAAAATATTTGGTAGGCTAGATTGTCACACTTATTAGCTGATTTATCCTGCTCATAAACCACAAAATCTAATTCTGTCCTTTATCCAAATTTACCAGAGGGATAGAGGCTCTGATAGAAATATAACTGAGTTGTGCTGCTCTTTATAAATGGAGACAATGCTCTTTATAAATTAGACCAGGATCAGCAGGATGCAGCTTATTATATTTTTTACTAGTATTGAGTAAGAGGTTGCTTTGACCCATCAATGCCCTTTAGCTTACTATCTGTAAATACCAGTAACTTTCAATTGATCAGAGGATCAGCTCCAATTTGGGGTTGCAGTCTGCTCCCAGAAATGCAGTATCTCAGGACAGCCTGAAACGTCTGTGTCCAATCCCAGGGGGACTCATGGCCTCGGCCTCACTGACACTGCCCTAATTACCAAGTCAGTCAGCCAGACTTGACTAGAAGTGTCGACAAAGAACTATTTTCTCCATGGCTCCGCTGTTTTACTGCATAGTTCATGGGAATTGTAGAATTCCCAGTAATAATCTTTACTAGTTCAACAAAGCTGGGGCGTCTTTTTATTCTGTTGCATTGCAACTTTATGACTTTGTTGTAGTGATTTTATAGAATGATATGAATTTTATTTTGGCCAATACCTAAAAATCTAAGTTTAAATCCCTGTGACTGTGTCTGAGGGAAGTGAGGCTGTAGCGATGGGGCAGAGACGGCTTCTAGTCCACCCAATTACTGAGCTTGTTAAAACTTTTTTTAATTGAAGCCACTGAATTTTGCAAGATTTTTCTTTTCCTTTCTTCACTTTGGTGTCTTCAGTTTTCTGGGATTTCCTGTGGGACTTTTCTCTCTAAAGCACGACCTCAAGTGTCACTGGAGACCCTGCTTGTGCTCCCACCGACCCGCCCACCTCCATGCATGTCTCCTGAGCACATGGACCAGATCTGACCTTCAGTGGCCTTTGAAAGCCTTTGATTGCTGCTCAGTGACGGCTCCTGTCCCCCACCTGTGCCTCTCTTGTCTCAGGAGCACCCGCTCCTCCTGCTTCTCAAGCAGACCTGAGCGGGGCTGGGCTCAGCATTTAGAGCTGTCCTGTTCTGGCAGCACGGGGACAGGGATGTGCTTGTCATCCGGGGCCGTGCGCAGTCCCTGAGCCTTCCACGGAGCACCAGCCCAAGGAGCCAGGTGCCTGAGTTCAGTCAGGTGACTGGCTTGTCCCTGCTGCTGCCTCTGCAGTTAGCTGGCCTGACTGGACACGAGCTGTGTGACCAGTGCGGGCTGGACCCAGGCGGCCCAGAGTAACTGAACTGTGCCCAAGTCAGCACAGGGATGCATAGTGTCAAAGCTACAGGAGGTGAAAAGCAAAACAGGTGACATTTCACCAGACATTTAGATCTTTAAGTATTCTTTTGTTGAGTGGGAAAGGTGTCTCTCTAGTTTTCAGTCTTTCTGAGAAGGAGTGGGCAAAGGGGGTGGTTTGGTTAGGGCTTTTCTTTCTTTTTAAAAATGTTTACCTATACTTAGATTTGAGGTAGGCTTTACTCCTACCCCAGAAACACTGGCCTGTGATACCTGTGCTAACCACGATGTCCATCTGTTTCCCTGTCGCTGCCCTCAGGCACCACACGGTCACGCGGGGCATCACCAAGGGCGTGAAGGAGGACTTCCGCCTGGCCATGGAGCGCCAGGTGTCCCGCTGCGGCGAGAACCTGATGGTGGTGCTGCACAGGTTCTGCATCAACGAGAAGATCCTGCTGCTGCAGACTCTGGCCTGACGGGAGCCCGCTGCCAGCACCTGGCCGTGCGGCCGGGGGCCATGGAGTGGGACCAGTGCTGCAGTACCGGGAGCCCGCTGCCAGCACCCTGGCCATGGGGCCAGGGCCATGGAGCAGGACCAGTGCTGCAGTACCAGCTGAGAAAGAAGACCACCACCTGAGTACTCATGCTTTGGTTCTAAAAAATATCTAGTTCCCAAGAGCCTGAGAAGCTGTTTCTATTTTTTAAAAGCTTTTTGTAACTTTTGTAAAACAAAAGAATCAACCTGTTTTGTAAATAAAAATCATCCTAAATTTGGAGGGTTTTTTTTTTTTTTTTGTATTTTTCTGAAGTGTGAAGCAGGGTGGGGGGCAGGCAGACAGATTCCCGCATTAGCCTAACCAGAATCCACCCGGAATGTCCACTAGGGGGCGATGCTCTGCCCATCTGGGGCATTGCTCCGTTGTGACTGGAGCCATTCTAGTGCCTGAGGCAGAGGCCATGGAGCCATCCTCAGGGTCTAGGCCAACTTTGCTCCAATGGAGCCTTGGCTGCAGGAGGGGAAGAGAGAGATAGAAAGGAGAGAGGAGAAGCTATGGTGCTTCTGGGTGCCCTGGCCAGGAATCAAACCTGGGACTTCCACATGCCAGGCCGATGCTCTACGGTTAAGCCAACCAGCCAAGGCCTGACTTGAGTGAATTTCTGCTAAAGGAGACACGGAGGTTGGGGATAGGGCTGGGAATGGCTGCCAGACAGCCCTGGATGGGTGAGGGGGGAGGGAAGGTGCTCCTCCCTGCTGGGGCCACAGGCCAGTGGGCAGCCTGTGCTGTCTGCCCAGGCCCTGTGGGACCACAGGGCCTGGCTTCCAACCACAGCTCTGCGGCCCTTCACTTTGCCATGGGCCAGGGACAATTTCTCTGTACCTCAAGCTTGTCTTTGGAAAAACAGTGATGGTGGCATTTCCCTCACGGGTTTGTTGTGAAGATTGAATGCTACTTCATGTGAAATGTTTCGGACAGTGCCTCCCACAACTGTGGTAGTCATCAGGTTTGTTGTTTTTTCTTTTGCTCTTCCAGAAACACACCAGCAAACAGCACATAAACATTTGTTTCTAGAGACTCTAAGAATGAAAGAGCTAAGAAGTTATTCAGTTACTTGGTATAAAAAGTTTCAGAAATCTTTTCTAAATAAGGCCCTTTTAAAATAGATATATTGAAATCAATAAAACAGTTTAACATACACCTGATCTCAGAATATATTTCCTCTAACTCTTTTTTTTTTTTTTTTTTTTTTCTGAAGCTGGAAACAGGGAGAGACAGTCAGACAGACTCCCACATGCACCCGACCGGGATCCACCCAGCACGCCCACCAGGGGCAACACTCTGCCCACCAGGGGGCGATGCTCTGCCCCTCCAGGGCGTCGCTCTGCCGCGACCAGAGCCACTCTAGCACCTGGGGCAGAGGCCAAGGAGCCATCCCCAGCGCCCGGGCCATCTTTGCTCCAATGGAGCCTTGGCTGCGGGAGGGGAAGAGAGAGACAGAGAGGAAGGAGGGGTGCGGGGTGGAGAAGCAAATGGGCGCTTCTCCTATGTGCCCTGGCCGGGAATCGAACCCGGGTCCCCCGCATGCCAGGCCGATGCTCTACCACTGAGCCAACAGGCCAGGGCCTCCTCTAACTCTTAAAGTGTTTATCAATGAAATATGAGTTGATCACCATAATGCTGGTGGTCAAGGCCAGGCAGGTTCACATTGGATTCAGGCAGACGGTAGAGGAACCGTGGACCCAAAAGGCATTGGGCCATTCCCATTTATTAGACACAATGGTGGACAAGCGAACAGTTGGGAAGGCCGCTTCTTGGGGCAGGGGGCGAACAAACAGGAAAACCACCCTCACGGTGGCGGGCCAGCGATCAGGAAAACCGCCCGAGGGAAAGGACCCGGAGCCTCACACAGGCTACACACACGCTCTCGCACTCGTCACGCAAAGTGCTTGCAGCCGGAAAACAGGTGAGCAAACCTAACCACAGCTATTTTCCCTACAATTACAAATACATAAACCACCCTGTTGCTTTTATAATGGGGTGCGTTGTCCCCAAAGGAGCTTTCAAATTACACATTCTCTTATCTTTTGGTTTTATAACACCTTCCTCATATTGGTGTTTGGAGGCAGCAGACATCAAAACAAAATATTCTAATACCCAAGTGGTTAAGCACCAGATAAAAAAAGAATCTTTCATTTACTTATTGAGTGATGCCACTCCTGTGCTCCAAATCTCAGGGGAAATGGGAGGGTATGACTACAAATAGGATAAGATAGAAGAACAAACATCTAACCACGTGTAATACTGATGGCTGAGGCCAGGCAGGTTCATGTTGAATTCAGGCAGACGGTAGAGGAACTGCCGAGCTGGAAAGCGTTGGGCCACTCCCGCTTATCGGAGGCTCGCAGAGACAGGCGGGCAAATAAACAAAGGAAAACCTGCTTTCACAGTGGAGGGCAAGGGAGCAGGAACACTGCCCCTCATGGGGGCAGCTGAGAGACTCAGGAAACCGCACCTCACAGTGGCAGGAGAGCGATCTGGGAGAATCGCCTCTGCGGGAAAGCACCCACAGCTCTTCAGAGAGACACGCGGCTTTGTGCCTCAAGTGCACACTCTAATCATGCAAAGTGCCTGCAGCCAGGAAACCAGCAAGCAAGCCTAACACAGCTGTTTCCCCACACCACGAAAGGTGGGAAAATCAGAAAAGAACTGCTTTCTGAAGAGAAAGCCCCAGTAGTCATAAAAAAAGTGCCACCAGAACCCAAAATGGTAACCCTTTGGGGAGCCATCGGCTTGGCACTGCAGGAGCAAGGCTAGCTGTCCTCACAGCCAGCAGTTTGGGGCTGGAATTCTACAAAGGAAAGCCAGCATGCTAGTGGCATCTCTTGTCTACCATAGTGATTTGATGTACACCAGTGGTAGTCAACCTGGCCCCTACTGCCCACTAGTGGGCGTTCCAGCTTTCATGGTGGGCGGTAGCGGAGCAACCAAAGTATAAATAAAAAGATAGATTTAACTATAGTAAGTTGTTTTATAAAGATTTTTCTGCCAAACTTAGCAAAAATCCGACATAAAGTACTTGGTAATTATTATTATATGCTTTAACTTGCTGTAACTCTGCTTTATAAATTTTATAAAGTTACTTCCCTACTTTATAAATCACCATGACTGTGGAACCAGTGGGCGGTTAGAAAATTTTACTACTAACAGAGATACAAAAGTGGGCGGTAGGTATGAAAAGGTTGACTACCCCTGATGTACACGATTAGGTGAGAGGATTATGAAGTCTGAGGCACTGTATGACACACATGCTCTCGCACTAGTCATGCAAAGTGCTTGCATACAAATGCTAGATACAATATCTAGCATTTCTATCAACTTTGCATTTGGAAGTGCACGTAGCCTGAAGAGAAGCATTTAGGAACTAGCACCCAACAAACACTGATTACCAAGTGTGATGCCAGTGGCCGAGGCCGGGCAGGTTCACACTGGATGTGGGCAGACAGCAGAGGAACTGCGGAGCGGAGCAAGAAGTGTGGGGCCATTCCTGTTTAATAAAGTCTCGCAAACAGCAGAGAAGCACACAGGCAGGGGAAAACCGCTTCTCACATCAGCAGGTGAGCAAAGAGGAAAATCACCCTTTGCAGTGGCAGGCAAGTGAGTAGGAAAACAGCTCCTTACGGTGGGCAAGTGATCTGCTAAATGGCCCCTCGCAGTGGCAGGCGAGCAATGGACGCCAAGGGAACGCACTCGTAGCCTTACACAGGCTATGCACACGTGGCTCTGCTGCGTGCTCACGCACTAATCATGCAAAATACAAGCGAGCAAGCCTAACACAGCTGTTTTCCCAACACCAAGAGAAAAATGTTGACTTGCTACCCTGGGGAAAAAGAGGGTATACAAATATGCAACTAAAGAAACAGTGGCTACGCGCTGCCCCGTCTAATTTCACCCTCCTTCCCGTCCTGAAGGAGATAATCACCGTCCTCCACAGAGCCATGGACTTGGTCTCACCGGCTCCCTTGTCACTGCTGGTTTTATAAGTGAGACACGTGCTAACAATGAGACAAGAGGCGAAGGCTGCTGAGGGGCTGCTGGGGAGGGTTTTCTGGCTGATAAAATTAAGAGGCACACAGAGGGGACGGCCCTTCCTCCCCTGCCGAGGGGTCTCATCTGCCGAGCAGGCGGCTGTCACAGTGGAGTCCTCCCCCGCTGTGGAGTGCACCGCCTGAGCCAAGCAGAGCGGGGGCATCCCGCCTGCCTCGGGACTTCTCGTGTGAGATCAACTTTCCTTAGAGCCAGGCCGAATCAGGACCCCGTTCCTTCTAGTTCAAGACAACCTGATATACTCCCCAACATAAGAAATACTTCTGGATGACTCACCTGGAGTGGCCCAACCCAGCTGGACTTGCTGAGAGCTGAATGACATAGCTGTGACCACCCATGAGGACTCATTTCAAGAGCAGGGCAGCAGCAGTTTCCTCCGACGACTCTCCCAGACACATCAGCTCCATGGACATTTTCATGCAGCACTCCAAACACTCATTTTATCAACACTTAAATATTGACAATAAAAACAGCCACCATTGCTTTGCTTTAATAAATGTTTTTATTTAGTGCTTGCTATGGACGAGGCCCTGTGTTTGTGCCAGGAAGAATATGCAAACAAACAAGGCGTCGTTCTTGCCCTCAATAAGCTCACAGTTTATAGCATGGAAAACTAGACATGTAGCCTGACCACACAGTGGCGCAGTGGGTAGAACGTCGGACTGGGATGCAGAGGACCCAGGTTCGAGACCCCGAGGCCCCCAGCTTGGGCGTGGGCCCATCTGGTTTGAGCAAGGCTCACCAGCTTGAGCCAAAGGTCACTGGCTTGAGCAAGGGGTCACTCAGTCTGCTATAGCCCTCCAGTCAAGGCACATATGAGAAAGCAATCAATGAACAAGTAAGGTGTCACAATGAAGAACTGATGTTTCTCATCTCTCTCCCTGTCTGTCCCTATCTGTCCCTCTCTCTGACTCTGTCTCTGTCACACACAAAAAAAACTAGACATGTATACAAATAACTATCATAATGTGACAGATGGCATGAGATCGGTCCTGATAAGAGAATCCAGAGTCTAAAGAAAAGATTACTCTTGGATGAGACTAAGAGATTAGAGAGATGCCTTAGAAGGAGGGGTCTACAGTAAGAGATTAAATGTAGATAGGAGAAAATGAAGAGGAAAAAGTAGCCCAGGAAGACTATAATCAAAGTCAGAAGTAGGAGGGCCCAGCTGGGATGGGGTGGGCGGGTCTGGTTGGGCTGGAGTAAGTCGGGCGGGTGCAGGGGGTCGGGAAGGAAACTGAAAGTTTTTATCAAGAGGGGATGTGCTCTGAGCTCTGCTTCATAAAGCTTAACTCAGTGACAATGGCTAGTGACTCTGCAGAGGAGGGGCTGAGGGAAGGAAGCCAGTTTGAGAAGAATCACAAGAGTCTGGACCACACTGAGGCCATGAGCACAGGAGTGAAGATACAGGGGAAGCAACCCCGAGCTGGCCCCGTCTCACCGCGGAAGGGTGCTCTCAAGTGCAAGCTATTGTCACGTTTTCCTTCCAGATGGAATTCTCACAGCAAATTCCTAAGTGTGATGATGCACCATAGGACAAGGGCTGTTTCTCCATGTGCTCGTCCCGCCTTGTGCCTGAGAAACTGCTTCACTTTCATGATTCCAAGCAAGAAAGGTGCCTCCACTGTGGAGGGTCTTTCTGGAAAGACTTACTCCAATAAGAGTTTTTTTTAAACTTTTCATTATCCCTTATTTTGGAGAGTTTTCTGTCATAAAGTTATTTTTCTAAGGATTTCAGAAAAGCTATGGATATATATACCCCAGCTCACTGAGTCTAAGAACAAGAGGGACCCCAGGGGTCAGCGCCAGCCCCGCATTTCACAGACGAGGAAACGAAGACTCAGACGGGCCAAGGGCCTTGCCCGGCACAGCAAGCACGGCAAAGCTGGGGCCGCGGGTAAGACGGGCGCCTCTCTCTGCCACAGCTGTGCCCCTGGGTGCCAGTCACCACCTAGTAACACAGGGACACAGACAGGTAGTACGTGGGTGCAGATAGGTGGCTGATAAACAGAGAAACATAGAGCTACATAAGTAGATAATTAAGCAAGAGCGGCTGAGAATAACACATCTACATTTTAACTTTTTTTTCCAGTAGGAAAAGGAGAAAATGGCTTCTGACAGGCATATTTTTGGACCCACCAAGGCTTTACAGACCTGAAAGAGAAATTATCCTCTTTTGAAATATTTAACCACACTTAACAATAACAACAAAATATTAGACTCTATTACTACACATCACATCCAATAAGCTTTCGAGTCAGCCACAACAGAAATGACGGTGTTCGTTCGTGGCTGGCATGTACACCCGTGGAAAGGCTGTGTGCACGAAGGTCAGCAAGAATCAGACCTCAGATTGCTTCACCCATCACAGAAGCAAATGGCCATGGTAGTTCCCTTTTGAAAAGTCATCCGAGAAACCCTTAGAATAGGGTTCCAAATCCATCCATTTACACAGATGATGGAGACAAAGGACAGTTACATTCTAAACGCGCAAGTCCCAAACACGCAGGCAGACAGCTCTGATGAGCCCTGTGACAGTCACTAGCCCAAGAACAACAGCGTCTTCCCCAATAATCTGGAAAAGCACAGCCATTCATTGTATAATTAACAGTTCCCTTTAATAAAGGCTGCTTCAGCTCTTGCCTCGCCAGGCCTACCAGAGTCTGCCAGACCATGTCATCAGCTGGGGAAATCAGATTTTCCAAAAAACCTTCTTTTTGTAGAGAATGTAGGCAATGAGCACCCAGAGGGAAGTACCAACAATGTTCTGAATGAGATGCTCTTTGTGTGACTGGGTGTCCTGCAGCCTCCACTGGAAGGGGAAGTAGTTCTCGAACACCTCGTGGCCAACATACACCAGAATAGAATTCATTCCTGAAGGGGAGACGAAGAGGATCACATTTTCCTGAGTCACCTTGGCTCACCTAGTTTACTTATTATATTATTATTATTAAGTGAGACGGGGAGGCAGAAAGACAGACTCCTGCATGTGCCATGACTAGAATCCACCTGGCAAGCCCCCTACAGGGTGATATTCTGCCCATCTGGGGCTGCTGCTCAACAACTGAGCTATTTTTAGTGCCTAAGATGAGCCAATGGTGCCATCCTCGGTGCCCAGGCCAATTTGCTTGAGGGGTGAGAGAGAGAGAAAGAGAGAAGGGGAAGGTGTGGAGAAGCAGATGGTCACTTCTCCTGTGTGCCCTGACTAGGAATTGAACCAGGGACTTCCACACACCAGGCCAACATTCTACCAGTGAGCCAAACGGCCAGGGCCTCACCTAGTTCATTCCTGAAACAGGACTTTAGTTCAGTGAAAAAACCAAAAGTTACTACCAAAAATAAGTGACACAGTATAAACTATATAAAAAATCATTATAGCCTGACCAGGCACAATGGATAGAGCATTAGACTGGGATGCAGAGAACCCAGGTTTGAAACCGAGGTCACTGGCTTGAGCACGAGCTCATTTGGCTTGAGTGCAACTTCATCCGGCTTGAGCACGGGCTCACAAGCTTGAGTGCGGGGTCACCAGCTTGAGCATGGGATCATAGGCATGACTCCATGGTCACTGGCTTGAAGCCCAAGGTTGCTAGTTTGAGCCCAAGGTCGCTGGCTTGAGCCCAAGGTCATTGGCTTGAGCAAGGGGTCACTCTGCTCTGCTGTAGCCCCCAGTCAATGCACATATGAAAAAGCAATCAGTGAACAATGAAGGAGCTGTAATGAAGAATTGATGCTTCTCATCTCTCTCCCTTCCTGCCTGTCTGTCCCTCTCTCTGTCTCTCTGTCACAAAAAAATATATTATAAAATATTCATTTTGTAACAGAGTAATTCTTGAATACTGAATCTGAAAGGAAACCTGAAAGTATTTACTTGTAATCTCACAGAAAATTTGAGGCCAAAGGTAGGAACTATTACTAGAATCAGAGGGCTGAAATGAGTCACTAAAGTTATCTGGTCTATCTCAGTCTCCAGGAAGAACTGCATGTTTTAAAGATTTTTTATTGAATTTATCGGGGTGACACTGGTTAATAAAATGTAGATTTCAGGTGCACAATTTCACGATACATCACCTGTACACTGCACGGTGTGTTTGCCACCCCAAGTCAAGTTTCCTTCCACAGAACTGCATTTAAACCATCTGTTTGTTTCTTGATATTGTTTCTCAACATTGCTTATGTGTCACCTGGAAGGCCATGCATTTACACTAAGAGAAATTATGCCCCATTTCTGAAGCATTGGAAACTGGATGGCACACGGATTCACTGCCTGAGGAAATAGCAAATACCAATCTAAGCAGGGAAAAAGCATGGACTGCTTTGAAACAGGCCTGCGACATCCTGCACGGCGTGGGACTGAGCGGCCCCTGATGCTTTCTCCCTCAGCCTGCGTCCTGGAAACAAGCCCCCAGGGCCATGGTTCAGGACCCCAGCCCTGGTCATGCTTAGCTGGTCCCTGGGCCAGTCCAGCTGGTCACTACCACCGACTTGGTTTAGGGTTAGAGGCGTCTTACCTGGATAAAAGAACGGGGCTCCCGTCCACACTCCCTTCACATCCACAATGGGGTAGAGGATAAGCAGGATGAAGAAGGCAAAGGAGCTCAGCGTGGTGACGTAGGAAATGGACCTGGAGGGAGGGAACGAGGTCTGTCAGGGCTCCTGAGAGCACGTCGGCCGTGAGCAGGCCCAGGTGTCGACACCCACAGGACCCTGCTTTCTCTACCTACCAGAGATTTTTGTTTACTGGAATAAAGCCATCATTTTCAGAAATATTCGTCAAAGCAACAGAGATAAGCCCCTACAATGAGAGAAAGATGTTCCAGTTTATATGATCTTAAAAAACAATTACGTTTCCAAACTGAAAAATGTTAGTTATTTCATTGCTTAGGGAGGGCTGAAAATGGTGTCATGTCTTATTCTTTTAACTGGAAAAAAACTTTTTTAAGATGCATAACTAAGAATATCCTCTAAACATATATTTTCAGCAATTCTTTGGGTTGAAGGTAAACGATATAAATGATAAACCAGAGTGACTCCTGGGAGGAAACGTGATTGCAAAGTCAGAGGTGAAATGAACAGCTGATCTTCCAACCTCTTTGTCCCCCATGAATCTGGACGCTGGTCGGGGAATCGCTGTCATTCGCCTGGCCATCCTGACACGGCGCCCCTCCAAGACCCACACCTCGCTTCTATTTCCTCCTGATGCCAACACTGACTTATCTGTAGAGACAATTTCCTAAAATAATTAACCCGAGAATTTAGGTGTAAAGATTTGCTCCTCTCTGTTATGCAAGTGAAGAATGCTACCTGTTGCAATGTGCTGACAGCTGATATACCACTGTTGCTAGACATTTTTTCCTGTTAAATATGTATGTGTGAAGAAAAGGCATTTCAGGTAGGGACGCTGATTACTCACTAGGAAACACCACCAGGCAGTGAATCTGATCAGGATGACTTTGGTCTGATCTTTGTAATACAAGAGGATTTTTCCTGCCTGGAAAAGAAAACACAGTATGACCAAGAGAACCACCTCAGGAATATTCTTATTTCCTGTTCATCGGTTTTCTTGATCACTCAACTAACACAGCTCCCGGGCACACTGCTAGGCACTGGGATTGCACAGGGAAGATGCACATTGAATAGTGGAGACTGAGATGCACATGGGACCACTTGGGGGGAGGAAGGCATTGGAGGTGAGGCTACGCGTGTAAAGCAGGAAGAGCATCCAGGCAGACTGGAACAGCATGCCAGATGCGGGTCAAAAGAGGCGAGAAGGCCCAGCATCCCTGACGTACTGCAGGTAATGCACAAAAGCTGCAAGGTGGGCAGGCTGAGGAGGTGACGGGCAGGTTGAACTGCAGACCGCCCTAAGAGTCACTGGCTTTTTCCCATAGGTGACAGGGACCCAAGGAAAGCCACCCTCCCCCTAAAAAATAGTCCCAAGGACCAAGGCTCAGCATGGCCTGCTAGACGGCCAGCCTGGCAGCGGTACAGAAGAGGGACAGGGCCAGGAGGGACCTGGAGGCAGGGAAGATTTTAAAAACTGTAAATAAAATCTGAACTTGGCATAAAAATTCCCCAAGTCAGAAATTAATGTCTGAAAATATCAAACTATAAAAATGTTACTTATATATAGTAATAGCTAAGTTTTTTTTAAATTTTTTTATTTTTATTCATTTAGAGAGGAGAGGGAGAGACAGAGAGAGAGAGAGAGGAGAGACAGAGAGAGAGAAGGGGGGGGGAGGAGCTGGAAGCATCAACTCCCATATGTGCCTTGACCAGGCAAGTCCAGGGTTTTGAACCGGCGACCTCAGCACTTCCAGGTCGACGCTTTATCCCACTGTGCCACCACAGGTCAGGCGTAATAGCTAAGTTTTATAAATATTTTCTATGTGCCAGTTCTTAGAACTTGATATATATTGAGTTAGTTAATCCTCTCAACACCTTGAAGCACAGAGGGGTCAAGTAACATGCCCTCGGCCACCCAGCTCAGGTGGCAGAGCTGCGTTCAAACAGGCCACGCTTCCCGGTAGGTCTGCATGCTCAGCTGCTGCGCTACGCTGCTCCCGCAGGCGCCGACTTACCTCGGGAGCATGTGTAGGGATTAAATGAAAGCACATTGCAAAATGATAAAGTGGGATAGCGAGAAAGGATGTATTTCTAAATAAGAAATTACTCAATCGCCAAAAGGTATACACTTTAGACCTGCACTATCCAATACAGGAGCCACTAGCCACACATGACTACTTAAAACTAAATCTAAAATTAAACACAATGTAAAATTCAGCTCCTCAGTCAAACTAGCCCTAGCTCAAGCACTCAGCGGCCACATGGGGAGCACAGATGCAGACTGTCGGCATCTTCAGAGAGTTCCTTCGGTGCTACTCTGCCCATCTTCCCTCTCCCAGGGAGCGCCCCTCAAGTAACAAGTTCAAATACTAGTAAGGAGAATTCTGGAAAGAAAATCTAGACTGCTCAGAATTTCAACATGTGCAACAAACCAAGAATAACCTGTATTGACTTTGTCATAAACTGAAACCTCGTGCAGTGTGCGCTGTGTCACACAAAGGAAATGTGACAAGTGGCCCAGGGACCTCCCAACGTCACCAGTACCAAAAATGCTGCACAGTCCCCAGGGGGGGGTATTTTATCCAGAAACTGCAGCGCCTGTTTCTAAGATAAGCCCTATGAATAACAAGAATTTATTTTGAGAATATAGAAATTATGCCCAAGTATTTGAATGTGCTGCATTTTGGCAACCTCTAGTTTTGACCATTTGTCAAATACAAACACATTTTTAGACCTGTAATACACAGCGGAGGCTACGTTTCCAATGACTTTAATGAAAGTTTTTGAATTAGTGATAAATCAATAATCACAAACTGTCAGAAAAAATGTCTCCTAACGAAATGAACAAATACCTGAACTCCTAAAAACGCCATCACAATGGAGTTGATGGTCCCCAGGATTCCCTCTGGGTCGTAGGCCACTGCGGTGTGGTAGAGCACCTTTCAGAGAACAGAAGGAGAAGGCGGCTCTCAGCTTTCACCATGGAAACGCCCACAAACAACTCGTAGACTAAACACACACTCGCGTACACTCCAATATTTAATGTGTTTTGTTTCTACAGCAGACATTCACTTCCAACTTGCGGGGATTATAAGCAGGACACTCGTGCCAACCCAGTGTGCGCTGTGTCACTCTTGGGGAGGGTACGCAGAGACCAAGGTCCAGCACAGCCCTTTCGTTTCGACTGCAGGTGGCCCAGCAACACGACCATCCCTAACCAGTGTCAGACACTACGTAGAATTCCTTCATAGTTTTAAAGTGAATTCTTTTGGGTCAACCCTATTATAACAGCAACAGCTTCCTATCTTTCTTTTTTAAAAGAGAAATATGTAACACAGGTGTATTATTTTCTTATACAATAAGTTATTGTGGAGACTGTAGAAATGTGGAAATATACCGTCAGTGGATGCTATAGTGTACCGCCAGATACTCCCACATACCCCCTCCTCCCACCCCTTTGAGGTCTAAAGCCTTCCTTCCCCAGCTGCTGTAACAAGTATGTATGTATTATTGGCCAATAGCTCTCAGCCAAGTCTCTCTTCCGGGTTTGTCCTTGACTGACCAATAGCTGCCCCTCCAGGAGTCACACCCCCTTCCTGGGGGCAGTCCACATCCAATCAGGGATGTTAAGGGCCAGATCCCTTCCCTCAATTCAGAACAATGCTGAAGGGCCACCCCAGCCCACCCCGGGCCGCATAACATCAGCTGAGGCCTTCGTGACTGCGATGCAGTTCAGCTGCCCCCTCTGCCCTTCACGGCCCAGCAGGCGCTGATCCCCGAGGACTGCCCGACAAACTCCCTGCACGAGAACCTGCCTCAGAGTCTGCTGCCAGGAAACCCAACCTGAGACACACAGGAAACCACTGTGCTGCACAGCTGCCCTTTAAAACCCGGAGTAAGGTTTACCTATGCCCCATAATGAACACCGAAGTCCCTCAAGTCAGTCACTTTTTCAAATAAAAACTAGATCCCATCTAGCTTATTAGACGGACATAGCTGAAAGCTGGCCTGCCCTTTCTATTTTCTTTCCCTTCAGAGCTCCTCCTGTCCAGGTCTCGGTACAAGCCCGTGTCACTCACAGTGGAGGATGGATGCTGATAAATGTGATCATCTCCCAGAAGCAAGCGGTCTATGTAGCCAGCGGCTCCTCCAGTACAGTTCGGATACTTCCCCAGGTCTCCAATGCCGCCAGGGCCGAGGTAGCCACTGTGGAAGTGAGAACACGTGCTTGCCTGACAAGACTCCAGGGGGGATGAGTACACACTGGCTACATATGCAACCCAACAGAGGGTTCAAACGTATACAAGCCTGGGACCCCTGCAATGCCACGCACTCTCTCCCATGCTCCTTCTTCTTTTTCAATTTTTTTTATTTATTGATTATTTTTAGAGAGAAAGAGGAAAGGAGGGAGAAGGCGGAGTAGTTGAAGGGGGTGATATGGATACATAGATGATAGATAGATAGATAGATAGATAGAGGGTTCATCTGTTGCTCCACTTGGTGGCGCCTCCACTGGCTGCATCCCATATGTTCCCTGACCAAGATCAAACCCGCAACCTTGGTGTTCCGGGACGAGGCTCTGAACCATCACTGCTCTTCTGACTTGCCTGCCCTGCCACATGTTAAGGCTTGGCAACTTCCATTCAAACTGACCCTGGGAAAAAACCTCACAGGAACACCCCTCGGGACACACACCGGACTCGTCCCCCAATATAAAGTAGGCCCCAAAGGAGAAGAAAGGGGGAAGGAGGGTTTCTTTGATGGGAGCATTTGAAAGTAGAGCCCAGGAGGTCTGACTGGGCAGAGAAGGCCCCACAGAAAGGAAGGGCTCACTTACGTAGGGCAGCCAGGGACAGGTAAGAAGAACGTCAAGGCCAGCCAGATGCTTTCCAGCACCAGAATGAAGAGCCACTGTGGCCAGCTGGACAGGATGTCTTGAAGAGAAGAGCATCGTCTCTCCTGAGTGAGGGGCACAAAAAAATATATACAAACTAAATGCAAGCAGAATGGGAAGCAATACACAGTCTATGTATTTGGAAAATTCCCTGTGAGTCTTCGCTTGGCCTTTATTGTAGTAATACCAAAATACATGCCTGGTTGTCCCGTATGTATTATGTGACCCTGATGTTCCTTTTCTATGAAATACCACAATAAAACACTAGTTAAAAAGAAATCAGTGGACAATCGCACTCCCAAGAGAATTGAAAACAGATGTTCGTACAAACACTTGTACACAAATGTACAGAGAATCATTAAAATGCAGAACAGCCAAAAGGTGGAAACAACAAGTAGTACGGAATCCGATTCACAGGAAATCAGGTACTACTAACACATGCACGGCACAGCGTGGATGAACCTCGAAAAATATTTTGCTAAGCAAAGAAAGCCAGCCACAAAAAGCCACACATTGCATAATTCCATTTATATGAAATGTCCAAATTTAGCAACTCGACAGAGAGAGAAAGGAGATTAGAAGTTGCCTAGAATAGGGGACTTGCAGGGGGAAGAGAGTAGCTAGTGGTGAGTACACGGTTTCTTTGGAGGTAGTGGAAATGTTCCAGAATGAGATAGTGGTGATGGGTGTACAACTCTGAATAAACTAAAATGTCACTTAATTGTACAAGTCAACCATGTCAGCTTTATTGCATGAAAATATAACTCAATAAAGCTGTTCTAAAAAAAAGAAAGTTAAAATAATTTTTTTAAAAAGAAAAATAAAATGTAAACTTCTGGAGCTGTTCAGTTGAAGGAAAAAGGATGCGACCCACTTATTCATGGTGTCCCACCCAAGCCCTCGCTCCATCGTGGTGGCCCACGACAGACCCTGAACAACCTCCACGGCCCCTTGGGTCCGACATGTGGCTAACCAAGCCCGTGTTTACCTGCACATGTCTATCTGACTGCACATTAAGGAACTCTGTACAGAGGATTCACAGACCATGAAGAGGGAAGAAAAGGTAAAAAAAATATATATATGGTTAAACCCAATGGAAAGGTTTAAACATCTCCAACTGAATTTCTATCTCCATTAGGGAAAAAGAAGTAGCTGTCATGTGGGTAAACTCAGCAATTTACAGTGAGTCAGAAAGTAATCACAAAAGACGCGACTGACATACTTCTCACAAAGGAGAAACGGCCAAGGACATACTGTCGTTCTTTCCCGCCCTCGCTTGGCACTTCTCCTCCAAGTGAAACCTTTGCAGCCTTTTGTACAGGTACTGATACGTTGTGTAAGTTCTTTTAGGCATGTATCTTACACCACAAGGAAACTGGAAGACTGAACTAGCAAACCAGATGACGGTGAGATTATTTTAACACCATCCAAATGCATTTGATTACTGGACACTTAAAAATGTGTGAAGAGGGTAGAGCGCATGTGTTTTTTACCACAATAAAAAAAGATGACTGATATAAAAACTAAATAAAAATAATGGAAGGAAAACAGAATGCAGTGGCATGGCAGCATTAAGATTCACAGAAGTACAGTACTGCACTCAGAAGGAAAGAGTTCTAAAAACTATACAGTGATATTCCCCCCCTTCCATTCTTTTAAAAATAGGGTTTCTCACCGAAGCACAGCTGTCAGGCAGAGGCTTTGCAAAGAGGAGCTCTAACGCGGCGACCACAAAGTAAGTCACCCCCAGCCGCTGGAGCACACCCGGGATTCGCACCTTAGCCCAGGACACTGCGGAAGGTAGAAATTAGGGGATGGTTAGCCAGCATCTCCCACTTCACCCCAAGACCGCGTGACCTTTCCTTCTCCAAGCCGGAAGACACAGCTACACTGCACCCGAGTGAGTCTTCTTTAAGCTCTCGGAGATGGAAATACTATACGGTCAGGAGACATGGCTCAAACCCACTGCAGGAAGCAGGCTGGCTGGGAGATGGGAGTGAGAACAGGGTCTTCCTAGGGCGTGGGGAGGAACCAGGGACTGCCCTTGACCCTGAAAGTTCACCTCCTGGCCCTTCCTCATCAGAATATGAATTCAACTCGCTCACCCACCAGGTACGTGCAGGTCCAGCACAGGCCACTGACTCTCCCTGCCCTACTGGCTACATCACTGTTTCGCTGGAAGTGTGAAGCCTATACTGTATCCTCTTGTGAGCAGTGGATCCCTTTTTGGAGATCCACTGAATCAATTTTATGTAACACTTTCCCTTATGACCCCATCCAGAAATGCCCTCTATGTCTTCCGAACGCCTAAAATCTCAGTGCGTGTCGCCTGAGGTTCACCTGGCCAGTGTCTAGAAATCTGTGCCATCTTCTTCTAACGCCCCTTGAGGACAGTGACCACCACTTTCCTCGATGCTGACACTCCCAGTGTCCCATCCACAGGACTGACACCCTTCCCTCAGCTTTTCTGTCGCGCTCACTCCTCTATAACAATGACAACAAAGGGATCACTCCTTCCCAGCGACCCAGCTGGTGACAAAGGTGAATTTTTGAACCACTGCACAACAGCCTTATTACAAAAGTTGAGGAAACCTACGTGGCAGGAGGGCAGGGTCTGAGAACCAGGAGACTGGTCTGGTCCCTATTCTGCCCTCATTTCTGGAGAAAGCACTTCAATCTCTCGTGTAAAGAGATGGGTTTGAGTGGTCTTGGATACTCCTCCCAGGCCTAGAAGGCCAACATAACAACAATAATGCCCAAAGTTATACAAGTGTTAGAGACACTTTTCTAAGAACTGTTCTTTTTTTGCAGGTACCTGAGAGGGAGAAATTATACTCCTTTTGAATTACAACATGTAGTTTCCACACTTTAACCTAAATACTGTATATTCTAACGGGGGGGGGGGGGATACTTACACGGACCAAGGCAATAATTGGGGTTCACAATGATAATTCCTATACAGATTAACAGGAAACTCCTCCACACAATTTTCCCCAGCAATCTGAATTTTGAACATCCCCGCTGTAGTATGGAAGTCATCGATAGAAAAATTGAAGATCCCATAATAAATACAAACCTAAAAACAAACAAACAGCTATTATTAGGTGACCATTTCCAATATTTTTGTCTCTATACCATTAATGAATATTTTATAATTTATTACATAAGAGAACACATGATTTTTTATTAAGCAACCAATTACTGAAATGACATTGGTAAATGGTGGAGAAAACATCAGAATGTGGCCCCGTTGGGCTGCAAGGTCTGTGCGCCTCTGAGCCCTGCCATAGTGGGAATTCGCCAGTGCTGAGTGCATTGTCCAAGGACGACGGGCTCGCTGCATTATCAGAGAGAAATGATGAGGAAGATGCTAAAATCCAAACAGCTCAACATTCACTAGCACGCCCTCAAAGTCCTTGAGAAATAAACCACACACTTCAATCATTTCTAATTTCACTCTTGCTCCTGACAGAGTATGTGGGCCAAAACCACACATCTTTTCTTTCCTTTCTTTTACCATACTAAATTACTTCTTAAAAATAAATCAGGCCTGGTCAGGTGGTGGTGCAGTGGATAGAGCGTCGGACTTGGATGCAGAGGACCCAGGTTTGAGACCCTTGAGGTCGCGAGCTTGTGCGCAGGCTCATCTGGTTTGAGCAAAGCTCACCAGCTTGGACCCAAGGTCGTTGGCTTGAACAGGGGGTTACTCGGTCTGCTGAAGGCCCATGGTCAAGGCACATATGAGAAAGCAATCAATGAACAACTAAGGTGTCGCAACGAAAAACTAATGATTGATGCTTCTCATCTCTCCGTTCCTGTCTTTCACCATCTATCCCTCTCTCTGACTCTCGCTGTCTCTGTAAAAAAAACAAAAATAAAAATACAAAAAAAAATACCTCAGTTTAAAAAATAAATCAGAGCCCTGGCCAGTTGGCTCAGTGGTAGAGCATCGGCCTGGTGTGTCGAAGTCCTGTGTTCCATTCTCAATCAGGGCCCTGGGGAAGCGACCATTTGCTTCTCCATGCCCCCCCCCCCCACTCCTACTCAAATGGCAGCCATGGCTCGAATGGTTCCAGCAAAAGCTGGCTCTGGGTCCTAAAGAAGGCTCCACGGCCTCCCTCAGGCACTCAGTTGCTGAGCAACGAAGCAGTGGCCTAGATGGACACAGCATCGCTTGGTAGGGGGTTTGCTGGGTGGATCCCCATCAGGGCACATGTAGGAGTCTGTCTTTGCCTCCCCACCTCTCACTTAATAAAAAAAATAAAATAAATTAGAACAGCAATTGTTCAAAATATTTGGCAAAGGGTTAACAGAGATGAGTTTGCTCTTGTTGTACTCCTCGGTGTCCTCTGGCTTTGTTTTTTTGGGGGAGGTCACATAAATTAGCCTCTAGTAACAGGAACAGAAATCAAACCCCTCTTTTTCAGGGAACCTCACAGAGAAAATATGTAAGTAATTACCAGGTCTGCAGGCTTATAAAAGTTCTTCCTACTCAAACCCGTCTCAAAAAATGACCCCCAGCCCCCTCCCTCCTAAAAGCCCCAAGTTTATATTAGCAGTGAAACACAGCAGACCAAGGACATAAACCAATAGCCAGGACCACCTCCTGATGATGGAGCAAAGTCACTCCAAGTGTCACAGCAAAGACACAAGTTCCACATTGCTCAGGAAGTCAGGATCCCCAACAAGATTAATAAGCCACAGATGAGTCAAGACAGTGTTTGGCTACTCTACTATTGCCCTGTTACATACCGTATTTCCCCACGTATAAGACGCAACTTAATTTTGGGGCCCGAAATTTGAAAAAAGGGTATTACATAAAGTTATTGAACTCGTTTTATTCATCATAAAGTTCACACAACTCTTCATCACTGTCAAAACTCCCATCCATTAGCTTGTCCTCATCTGTGTCTGATGACGAATCACTGTCTTCATATATTGCCTCGTCCTCAGTTCCATCTACGGCATCTGAAATGCCACAACCACTGTGTAAGACGCACCCAGCTTTTAGACCCCAAATTTTGCGAAAAAGGGTACGTTTTATACATAGGGATGTACAATACTTATCAGAATCTCAATACCGATACACTGCATTTCTTTTAGAGATGATTTTTATGTCTGACCTGTGGTGGTGCAGTGGATAAAGTACAGACTTGGAATACTGAGGTTGCCAGTTTGAAACCCAGGGTTTGCCTGGTCAAGGCACATGTGAGAAGCAATTACTACAAGTTGATGCTTCCTGTTTCCCCCAACCCCACCCACCTTTCTCTCTTTCTCCTCTCTCTAAAATTAGTAAATAAAATTTTTTTAAAAAAATTATTTTTATAGGTCTTTTCAAGGTTAGTGGTATTTTCATATTCAGAATTTATAATTTCCTATAAGATTCCAGTACTTTGTAGATCAGATCTACAAGAAATGAAACATTCCCTCTGAAATCCCTCATCTTTTATACGTACGCGCATGTCTTAGGTAAGCACTATGCCACGCGTAAGAATTAGTAACACAAGTTTTGGAAGGACCTCGTAACAATAGAGGCCTGTGAGTTACACAGGCCCGTGGCCCAGAACTGAAATTTGGCCTCAGAGAAGGCCCCAGCGACAGCTGAAAAGAAAAAGAACTGAAGATGACCTATGGAAGGGCTGGTGGTAGACTGCCAACTCACCATGGGAATACAAGGTCAGCCACCGTCAGTCCTACAGAAAAACACAAACACAGTGAGTAAGGAAAAAGACTCTGATATAAATACTTCCTAAATCTAGAATAGGTCGATTATATTCTGATATATTTAGAAAGTAAACTCAGAGTCAGAAGGAAAACACTGTCAGTAACACACAGACACTCCCTGGGGACTCTACAACCTGTCACAGGGTCTTAAACATTACCTAAGCACACAGCTGGGCCCAGGAAAGCAAACTAGAAGTATGTGGACACGTTCTCTCTAAGAAGTGCTATGCAAAATTATTCCTAAACCAACCACCAAGGCAGATTCACAGCCATCACTCAGCACCGCTCAGACCACCCTCACTCAGGTCACGGCACCCCGAGGAGGACCATGAGTCTTAGAGGGTGCGTACATGGCTATACTGAACAGGACAAGGATCATTTACAACTAAGACCTTAACATCTTCAGCACAGCCCACAGTCCTACAGCAGAGACCTTTGGGGAATTCCTGCAAAGCCACAGAGCACAAAACAACAAACTATGAACTACTCTAAAGGTCGGTCTATGTGGGCAGGAGCAGCTCCGAGGAGGTTGCTGGGGCCTCGTCTCTGGATCTCCGGGGTGGAGGGGGATGCTGAGTGATTCTCCTGCCCACAGTTCCTTGAATGGGTCCTAGTTAAGCAAAGCTACCTTCAGGAAATAACTTACCATTCCAACTTGCATGTTTGAAGTACCAATATTTTCCTCCTCCGTAATTAACGAAGACCATGAGGATGAGCGCGATCCTGTAAAGCAAGACACAGCACACTCAGGGCTTACACGTGAAAGACACACTTATACCCACACGGCGCAAGCGTCTTCAAGGGGACACTTAAAGAACACGGAATTATTACTTCTACCCACTACAATTTAAGACCCTACACCAAAATCCCTTTTGCTGCCAACATTTCCAACACGATGAAGTCTTAAGAAAAATTTACCATCACAGCAAACTGTATAACCTGAAAATAAAGCAAAACATTTCCAATCTCTCCATTTTGTGCTACCTATTTAGGTGTCTCAAGCTAAAGTAACTGTAGTAGACGGCATACAGTCGCTACAGCCAGAGCCGTGGGTTCAGATCTTAGGTCCTTCTCTCTAATGAGCCCTAAGACCTCGGGCAAGGCTCTCATCAGTTACCGCGGTGTGCTCCGTTCGAGGGAACGCACTTCACGTGGGAACTGCTGGGACTCTTGAGAATTCTGTACATAACAGCACCTAACCAGTGCATGGCAGTCTGGGGCACTCAATAAACGTTAGTTCCTGTCTACCTGTGAACACTTCATCTCCCAAAGAGGCAAAGAGAATCAGAAAGAGAAATACAATAAAATTGATGCTGGATACGCTACTGTTTGATGCCAGTTCTGCAGAATGCAGGGAATGACTCTGATAGGTTAACGGGGTAATTTGTGGGAACTCTGGAGCCCAACTGGCTAGAATCAAATCCTGGCTGTCTCAGTCCCTGAGTGACCTGGGCAAGTTACTTCTCTCTGTGGTTCAATTTCATCTGTGAAACAGGCATATTAAAAGTATATACCGCAGAGAATTGTTAAGAGAATAAATAAAATCAAGACAAGTTAGAATAATGCTGGGCACTTGGTGAGACCTCAAAACGGTTAGCAATTGTTATTATCGTTACTATCGTTTTTGTTATTATTACCCGCTTCGGACATACACACCAGGAGCATTGAGCGCTCCGATGAGGCTGAGACAGGATGGCTAAGGTTATCACTGCAGTTTAAAGGACCCCAATCAGTAGAAATGGAAGACCTGATACCTAGCTATTTTCAGCTATACAGTTTTATACTTTAGTTTTGGAGTTTGAGCCTGATCTTCATTCTTCTATCAGAACTATAAAATAACAGTTTGCCAGTGACACTGTGGATTTATCAAAAAGGCCTGATATTCTAGCTGTTCTAGCAGCGGTGAAGGATGAGGCCTGTCATTTCAGACAGGCCCATCTTCTCATCTGTCAGGCTGCTGACCAGACATGGGGGTGCATATGGACACAGGGGCCCCACACACAGCTACTTGCCCATGACCTTACCTCAGGAGAACCTGCCACCCGTGGGACCTGCTTCTGGTCTTGCCCCACTACTCCTCTCTAGCAACATAGTACATTGGCTATCGTGATAGTTTAAAAAAAAAAAATTGAAAATATATTGAAGCCCTGGCCAGTTGGCTCAGTGGTAGAGTGTTGGCCCAGTGTGAGGATGTCCGGGTTCTATTCCTGGCCAGGGCACACAGGATAAGCGCCCATCTGCTTTTCCACCCTTCCCTCTCTCCTTTCTCTCTCTCTCTCTCTCTCTTCCTCTCTTATAGCCAAGGCTCCACTGGAGCAAAGCTGGCTCAGAATCTGAGGATAGCTGCATGGCCTCCACCTCAGGTGTTAAAAAAAATGGCTCCGGTTGCAATGGGGCAACGCCCCAGATGGGCAGAGCATCGCCCCCTAGTGGGCATGCCGGGTGGATCCTGGTCGGGCACATGCACGAGTCTGTCTCTCTGCCTCCCTACTTCTCACTTCAGAAAATTATAAAAGATAAATAAATAAATAAAAATTAAAAATATACTGACTGATTGATTTGAGATATAGATGAAAGGAGGGAGACAGAGTAAGAGAGAGAAAGAGAAACATCAATCTATTGTTTTATTTATTTATGCATTGTTTGATTCCTGTCTGTGCCCTGACCCGGACTGAACCTGCAGCCTTGGTGTACCAGGACAATGCCCTAACCAATGCCCTGGCCAGGGCATCGTGACAGTTTTTAAGTAAGGAGAAGCTGTTACTTTATTTTTATAGCAAGAAATCCTTTCTAGCCTAGAAAGTAAAAGACATATAAAGAATCGTAATTTAAAAGCATGTTTATGTGTAAACATGTAACCTTAGGCTACCCGTGCCCATGTGTTACCAGGGAGCCCACGTACCCCCTGAAGGTGTCCACGCAGCGGAGGCGTGGAGGCACAGTTGACGGACGCCATGCCTCTGGGTGGACATCGTCACCGAGCTGTCCTGCCCTGCTTGGAGAGCCCAGCTCCTTCAGGAAAATGGGGAAAAGGACAAGACAATTCATAACGCGATGAAGTAAATTTCATTTTTCTATTGTTTAGGGAGAAATTAACCAAGTGGAAAGCTAAAGATTATTGTTCTGAATAACAATTCAAATTGCTTTTGTCAAGATCCCATCTAGAGATTTGCTTTCTCACTTTATTTGATTTTCGGCCTTCTGCTGAGCCTGCAGTGCTGTGTTGATAAAGGACCACCACAAACTGGTCCCTGCATGCACCTGGTATAAGTGTACAAGCAAATGTGACCGTAAGCAGACAGAAGTATGCCCATAATGGATTTATTAACACAAATAACAGGCTTAATCATCTCAGTAGGCCACTGCATTTATAGATTCAATATCTCTTTTGTTTTAATATTGACATTCTCTATTTAACTGGGCTGGCTGAACAGTGCTGCCTGCAGAGTAAAGAATGTCCCCATCTTGGGCGTTACTAGGCAGTCCAGAGGGCCACCCGCACTGAAGAAACCAAAGGGGACAGTGCCCTTCACAGGTGCTGAGGGAAGGCTTCCCTTAGGCATACAGGACACATGACCTGGCCTTCTACACTATTGATAAGGTTAATGAAACCAGATACTAAAGATTATTATTACATAAGAAATTATAAATTTCAAATCAACAAAATCACCCAGACCAAACATGATACATTCTAATAACTCACAGAGTTGATGAGGCGGTCAGTTTCCCGAGAATTTATTGCTTTAAAAATCCAATTATTAAAGTCATCCAAACTGTAAATAAATAAAGGCTCAGTTAATTTATTTTCTTTGGCAAAATTTCCAAAATTATCAGCTATCATAATGAAAGAAAATTTGTTTAAAGATCATATTCCATAAAAGTCAAAGAATTAAACATTTTAGCTCTTTTGAATGAAACAAGAATAGAAATCAGTTTTATAGCAGCTATATTTTTATATGATCTTATTTTTATATGACCAACCTTACAGCAGTTTCCTCATCAATAAAAATAGGAATAAAGATAGAGCCGTCACTCAAGAGTTGTTGTGAGGGTTTAATAAGATTACTCCCTGTGGATAAAATTCTTATTAATAACACTATTAAAATTAGAATAGCAGCCCTGGCCGGTTGGCTAGGTGGTAGAGTGTCGGCCTGGCGTGCGGAAGTCCAGGGTTCGATTCCCGGCCAGGGCACACAGGAGAGGCGCCCATCTGCTTCTCCACCTCTCCCCCTCTCCTTCCTCTCTGTCTCTCTTTTCCCCTCCCGCAGCCAAGGCTCCATTGGAGCAAAGATGGCCCGGGCGCTGGGGATGGCTCCTTGGCCTCTGCCCCAGGCGCTAGAGTGGCTCTGGTGAGGACAGAGCGATGCCCCTGATGGGCAGAGCATCGCCCCCTGGTGGGCGTGCCGGGTGGATCCCGGTAGGGCGCATGCGGGAATCTGTCTGACTGCCTCCCCGTTTCCAGCTTCAGGGAAATCCAAAAAAAAAAAAAAAAAATTAGAATAGCAAAATTTCTCAAACAAGTAGTCAATACAGAAATGACTATGCACAGTGAACAACAACTGTGTGACGGGATGTGATACAGCTATTAAAATAACAAGGAAGTGGGCTCTGTGCATATAAAAGAATACAAACGTAAACTATTAAATAAAAAACCCACTACACACACAGACTAGATTAGAACTAAATAAAAATGCATGTATTCAGCCTGACCAGGTGAGAGAAAGACAGAAACATCAGTCTGTTCTGTCTGTGCCCTGACCGGGGATCAAACCGGCAACCTCTGTGCTTCAGGATGAAGCTCTACCCAACTGAGCCACCCAGCCAGGGCAATAATTCCTTAATATTATCAAGTAACCAGTTTAATTTCTCTGTCTCATAAGTTTTTCTTACAGTTTCATTGTTCTAATTAGTATTCAAACATGATCCATATATCCAATGCATATACTTTTTAATTTATTTTTTTACCCCCACAATTCAACTCCTATTTCTGGTTTATTCAGCACTGATAACATCACTATTACATGAAAACATTAAAATAGAGACAGCTAAGGAAGGGTGAAAAGGAGACGTTAAAGTATTTTAAAATTTAAAAGATTTTACAAAGCACTCAAGTTTCTTGTACACGCTTGTCTCCAAGTGAAAGGAGAGAAGCTGTTCTCTCACTACTTTCTCAGTCTTTTCTGCTTGGGACAAACCTGAGCTCCCCAGACTGTCATGGGCATGCTGGAAAGAGGGCAAGGACATGGGGCTCCTGCTTTGCTAACGACAGCATTCTGCCTGCAGGCTGAGCAGGCAGAATCACATGCAAAGAAGAGTTTCAACTCCACAACGGGGCGAGATGCTATTTCCTCCGGGGTAAGATGCTATTTCCTCCGTTGGCAAGAGCTTGATATCAGCTACCAACTACTTTAGAATGCGATGTAATAGATACATTCACATTAAAAGCACCAAATGAAAACAATCCTAATAAATCGGAACAGAATTTGTATCTTATGCAAATTTTGACAAGATAATACTTTAATTCAAAGAAATGAAATGCTTCTGCCAGGATTATGCTTGTCCCTAAAAGTGCAGTTAGATTATACATTTGCTTCTGAGCAGGAAGTCATTCTTTTAGCCCTATACACAGTCAGGTTTCTCCTATATGGAAATCTTTTTTTTCTTTTTTCCTTTTTATTTTAGAAAGAGAGAGCAGGGGGAAGGGGGAGAGACAGAGAGAGGGAGAAACATCTATTTGTTGTTCTACTCATCCATGCATTCATTGGTTGATTCTTGTATGTACCCTGACCGGGGATCAAACCCACAATCTTGGCATATTGGGATGCTGCTTTAACCAACTGAGCTATCCCTCCTGGGCTGGAAATATTTCTAGGATGCATAAAGGCAGAGGGTCATCAGAGGCATAAACTCCCCAAAGTTGCAGGGTTTCCCCAACATAGCAAACTTAAAGACTCAGTTCTCTTTCTTTCAATTTGAATACAACTCATCAATAAAATCTTGTGGTCCTTCCTGAAACCCTAACAGGCTAAGCATGTGAAAAATTAATCTTCTTCCCTTTAAAACACACATGAACTTTCATTTGAAAAGTGATTTGCCGGCCCTGGCTGGTTGGCTCAGTGGTAGAGCATCGGCCTAGCATGCAGGACTCCCGGGTTCAATTCCCGGCCAGGGCACACAAGAGAAGCGCCCATCTGCTTCTCCACCCCTCCCCCTCTCCTTCCTCTCTGTCTCTCTCTTCCCCTCCTGCAGCTGAGGCTCCATTGGAGCAGAATTGGCCCCAGTGCTGAGGATGGCTCTGTGGCCTCTGCCTCAGGCGCTAGAATGGCTCTGGTTGTGGCAGAGCAACGCCCCAGATGGACAGAGCATCGCCCCCTGGTGGACATGCCGGGTGGATCCCGGTCGGGCGCATGTGGGAGTCTGTCTGACTGCCTGCCCGTTTCCAACTTCAGAAAAATACAATAAAAAAGTGATTTGCCAAGCCTGGATCTATTTTACTTTCTTTTTCTTGTCCAATCTACTAATTCACTCTCACCAGAATCGCTGTTATACAAAGGATTTTCTCCTCCAGTTACTAACCCAACTGACGGAAGAAGTCCACGCTGCAGTCCTGAGGTACCGCACCCCATCCGCACCTCTGCTGCCAGACACCGAGGCTGGCGGGAGCTGGGAAGCTGGACTAGAGGGGTGGTCTCCCAGCCCAGAGCCACACAGAAGGAAGAACAGTCCAGCATGGCAGCCTAAAATCATCACAGCCCAACTCTACTTGCTATGAAACAGGATGTGAGATTCTTTCAGGAAATTATTTTCAGAAAGCATATGCTTCTACTTTTTCAGCCATTCGGGAGGACTGAAGGCAAAGACCCATCAGAACTAGGAAACTGTTTCCCTGAAGTCAGGGATATCATCTCTTATGCTACACTGAATCCCTAGCGCCTCGGACTGGTGGGGGCCTAGTGCACGCAGTAAGTCTTCCTTTAACCAAAGAATACTGGTCACTTAATGAGTCAAACTACCCTATCTGCATATATTTTTTCCATTTCTACTTTCCCCAGTTGTGCTTACCTCAACAAGAACCTCAGCAAGCACACAGCAATGACGACCGCCAGACCAACAAGGAACGCGATACACACAGCTGTAAAAGTAACAGAACACATGTTAGCACCAAAAATGCCACCATAAGAATCAAAGTTGTCACATTATTACATTTAATCTGTAGACAAAAAAGGCAAAAAAAAATCAAAATCAAAACAAATGAGGGAAAAGCCTATATTCTTTTTCTGTTTTTCTTTTTCTTTTCCAAGTGAGAGGAGGGGAGATAAGAGAAACAGACTCCGGCAGGTGCCCTGACCTGGATCCACCCAGCAACCCCTATCTGGGCTGATACTCTGCCCAACTGAAGCCATGCTGACAACTGAGTTATTTTTTTTTTTAGCACCTGAGGTGGAGGCTCCACAGAGCCATCTTCAGTTCCTAGGGCCAATGAGCTCAAACCAATTGAGCTACGGCTGTGGGAGGAGAAGAGAGAGAAAAAGAGAAAGAAGGGGGAAAGAGAGGGTGGAGAAGCAGATGGTCACTTCTCCTGTGTGCCCGGACCAGGAACTGAACCCAGGATATCCACATGCCGGGCTGACGCTCTACCACTGAGCCACCTGGCCAGGGCCAAAGCCTGTATCCTTAAGCCAAATTTTCTATAAACAACTGAGAACACTTCATAAAGGAAGTTCTCATTTTCATTATGAAAAACACTAAACATACACAAAAATACAGAAAACAGTACAATAAACTCATCTAAATTCTAGAATTATCAAAATATTGCCACTCTTGCTTGATCTAGTAACACTCTCCCCTCTGCTATTTTTTTTCTGCCTATAGTGTTTTTAAGCAAATCCTAGAAGCCATGTTATTTCACCCTTACATCTTCAGTTGTATCTCTAAAGCAACAGTCCCATTAAAGACATATCACCCTCACGCAACTCCTGACATGACCCACACAACATCACTTCGGTAGTAATCTACCAAAAATGCATGATCCCTACCTACCTCATCAAAAGAAAACAGCAAGTAAATCCAAATAACAGACTAACTGGCCAGTCCTCTTCAAAAGTGTCAAGGTCATAAAAGACAAAGGAAGATTGAAGAACTGTCCTATTTTAAAGGAGGGTAACAGATCTGACAATTAAGTGCACTGGGGGATCCTGGATTGGATCCTGGACCAGGAAAAAGAAATTAGGAGGGTCAACTGTAGACAACTGAAAAGGCTGTAGATCAGTTAACAGCACTGCATCAATGTTAAGTTCCTGGTTTCAATAATTGTACATAGGATCTTTGTATGATGATATTGTTTAGGGGTTTAGGAAAAGCTGGTTAAAAAGTGTATAGGAACTCGCCTGACCTGTGGTGGCACAGTGGATAAAGCGTCGACCTGGAAATGCTGAGGACGCCGGTTCAAAACCCTGGGCTTGCCTGGTCAAGGCACATATGGGAGTTGATGCTTCCAGCTCTTCCCCCCTTCTCTCTCTCTCTGTCTCTCTCTCCTCTCTCTCCCTATCTGTCTCTCTCCCTCCTTCTCTCTGTCCTCTCTAAAAATGAATAAATAAATTAAAAAAGTGTATGGGAACTCTTTTTTGTACTGTCTAGAAATCTGAACCTGTTTCAGAATTGAAAGTTTCTTAAAGATGGACCTTTTGTGATACAATCACAATGTCACACAAAATTAATAATAATTCCCTGGCTGACAGTGAATCCATATTCAAATTTTTCTAGTCCCAAACATGTTTTTTGTAGTTAATATGGTCAAATAAGGATCCAAACAAGGTTTGTGTCTTGCATTTGCATATTTTGTCTCTTAAATACCTCTGAGTCGTAAGCGGTCATTAACTTGATTTAAACACCAGGTCAGTGTCGCCTGTCAGTATGTCTCATGAATACATCTGTCAGTATGCTTCCTCATGTATCGCTGAACTTGTTCTTCTATCCTTCAAGTGTTCTGTACATGGCAAATTAGCTGTAAAGGCTTAACTAAGAGTAATCAACTTTTGGGGGGAAGAATGCTTTAAAGGTAGTGTTGAGCCTTTCCCACTGACCATGTCAGAGCCCTTCCTGAGAATGACCGTGTGCCGAGGTATGCCTTCAGCTGGTGAAAGCCTGACCCCTCCTGTGTCAAGTTCCTGCTTCATCTGATGGCATCATCCACTCATGACTTTTTGCCCAAAGCAGTTCTTTCATTAGCGGCTGCAAAATATTCTGCCATTCTGCCACGTATTAACTGAAATTCTTCTCTAAAGAATTTATCCTCCTCATCTAGGACAACTTAGTTATCCTAAGTTACAGTTAAAACAGAAATAAAACAGGATAAATACTTAAATCTTTCCTTTCAACTGACAATTTTAAGTCACAGTAGTCAATTTCATGTATCCTGTTACCGCCAAAGGCAACTCAAGTGTTTTTGTTTGGGTCGAAGGGCCTTGCCCATTTTAGTTTCACAATAAACTCACTGGGTTTTGTATACTCCCTGTGTTTCCATCAGTTCCATTCATTACTCCTTGTAATACTTAAACTGTCCCACACTGGCCCTTCCACGTTGGCTCCGGTTCTTTTGACATGACCTCATAGTCTTTCATAGCTTCACTGTGAACAGCACTTACTAATGATCTAGGGACTTATTACATTATCTAAGGGAGGGCTCAGTGACAGATTTCCTCAGTGGAGTTATTAAAGATTGAACAGTCCCTTCTTAAACTAAGGGGAATTCTGGACTTTCAACATAAGATACCTAGAGGAAATCCAAATTTTGTACCCTAAATCCAAAAACAAGAAAAGATACTTGAAAGTTGAGTGCTCTTATTTCTAGTTTCTTTTCATTGCATTGACTATTTTGGCTTATTTATGCTTCATAATTTAACAACTATGAGACTATGCTGATATATAACATTTTTATATATCACATGATCTTGGTATTTTAAAGACCAAAAGACCAATGACACAGTAAGTACATTTTAAATGTACCACAACTATGAGATAGATAACCTATAATCTAGGTTTTAAATTACACAAAGTGTTACAAACAGTTATTCAAAAACCAAAACGTTTGAAAATGCAAATTTAAAAAATCAGCAAAGAACATATACATACGAAGGTTACTGTCAACTGGATTTTTATTGACAACTAGGTCACAAGCAATTTCACTGACTCCATTATGGGCGTGCTTTACCAAGAGGGAATAGTTTCCAAATTCGCCAAACTTGTGTTCCAGCCTATAAAGATTAGGTAAAATTAAGAAGAAGATTAGATTAGGGGCAAAAAGGAGTTGGGTTTTCAGTATGTCATGAAGGCAGAGTGACAGGCATTCCTGGGTGCAGATCAGAAAAGATAGAGGAAAATATTTTGAAGGAAGAAAAAGCTAAAAACAAAGAAAGAAGAAAAGCATAGAGACAACAGACTTGAGTAGGTCACAGCAAAGCAGGTACAAACCTACAGACTTCCTTCTCTTTGGACGACGTGTCATTGAGCTGCAGGATGGATCCGTGCTGGGTGCTCACAGCCACAGCTGCAATGCTGGGCTTCCCGGGCTTTCCACTCCTGGGAACCGCCGCCAGAACCTGAAGCAAGCACTGCAACAGGAGAGCACACGCACACCATCAGAGGTTCTGGGAGTCTGCTGGGTGCTGGACGTGAACATCCAGCTGAAGATCCCCACATGCCTTTCCTTTCATACCTAGGGAAAACTTAAATTCCAGTTATTATCTAAACTTAATTTAGATAAAATTTGCCCATATAAATAACTGTGTTGTTATGGAGCCGTACAACCTTTATTCATAAATTTTCCACAAAATGAACAAATACAGCATATATTAAGTCCTGCCTTCTATTGTTTTGATTATTATTTAACAAATAAATTTTCACCATTCTACCCAATCTGCATATTTATAATTGTTAATGACTGCATTATATTCCATCAAATATTATAATTGTGGTATCTTTTTATATGTAATTTATATAAAATATGTTGTTTTAAAAACAGGTAATTTAGTTATAAATAAATACATTTATAATTTATATAAGTTACATTGTTTTAAAAGATCTACACGATTCTCTTATTTTTTTATGTGTGTGACAGAGACAGAGAGAGTCAGACAGGAAGGGAGAGAAATGAGAAGCATCAATTCTTCTTTGAGGCACCTTAATTGTCTCTTGATTGCTTTCTCCTATCTGCCTTGACCAGGGGGTGAGGGGGTTACAGCAGACCAAGTGACCCCTTGCTCAAGCCAGTGACCTTAGGCTCAAGCTGGTGAGCCTTGCTCAAACCAGATGAACCCGAACTCAAGCTGGCAACCTCGGGGTTTTGAACCTGGGTCCTCTGCGTCCCAGTTCGACACTCTATCCACTGAGCCACCACCTGGTCAGGCATGATGCTCTTATTCATTTAAATTCTTTCCCTAAGATAAATTTCTAAAAATGAAATTACTGGATAAAAAATACTCATTTTAATGGCTCCCGTTACATGTGCCAAATAGCATTCAAATAAGAAAAATTACAACATATATTATAATATATTTATTTTTCATTAGTTTCCCAGGATTTAAAAATCATTCTTCCTTTTGTTCATATACTACAATATATCTTTATGATATCCTAGCATTAAGATTACTTTTTTTTTCTTTTCTTTTTATTAGCCCTGCCAGAACAAGGCTTCAAAAAATTAGTTCGAAACCCAAAATTGTTTCTCTCCACGGAAATCCTTAGTAAAAGGAGAAAGATTTATACGATCTGAACAGAAACAAGAGTATGCATTAAGATTACTTTTTAAAATGATCAGTAGATTAAATAACTCAATATTCTTTCTCTGTTTTGTTTCCTATGGCATAAGCCATCTTTTAGACACCATATTCTCTTGAACATACTGGTAGAAATATGTCACCTTCATATACTGTAGTATTAAATTTTTAACTCTCAAGTATTTCCCCATTCGAATGCACTCCATTTCATCTTGTTATATTCTGTTGTTTTTAATTACAAGTGTTTAAAGTTTTATAAAGTCTTGTTAATCTGGCTTCTCATTTCTTCTATTGCTTCGTTAGTTTAAAAATGTAATCTGCCTTTTTTGGTATTTTTTAAGTTTGTGGAGGTTTTTTAAAACTTGAATCCACTTGGAGCATTTGATAGATGGTATACGATAATCTGAAATACCTTTCCTCACGGTTTTAGTTATAGCATGTTAAATTCTTCTTTAATTAGCTTCTGCTTCTCATACCACTTTGGTCCTGGCCTTCATTTCTCTCTTGGGCTGCATGAACAGCTGTGGCTCTGTAATCAACCTGACCTGGTCCAGCAAGTCTCCATGATGCCCATTCTCCTTCTGTGCTGTCCTTTGATTCTTTTGCTCATTTACTTTTTCATACAAATTTTGGGATTATTTACGCAGACTCTATAAAGCATCCATTGATACATCAACAGCAATGGTGTTGAATGAATGAATGAGTTTGGGAAGTCCTGCCATTTTTCCTACGTTTAGTCTTCATATCAGAGTGCATTAGCCATCACCCCATTTAACCTCTATTTTTCCCAGGAAATTTTCATCGTTTTCTTTTCAGATGAGCTCTAGAGATTCCTCAAGGATAAAAATGTCAACATAAATAAATCTTTCAATATGCTAACTTATTTTACCTGCTAGAACTGTGATGCTTTCAGCTGGTACCCATACTCAAAGCACACTATATCTTCAAATTCTTCCTCTAAAGGTGGTACATTGAAACTCTCCATTTTATTTAGAAATAAAGAATATTTTGTTCTACGTGGAAGAACAGCCTCGTCCTTAGAAAGCAAAAAGGCCTAGAATAGGAGTAAAACCTTCAGATAAATTCTTTACCATCAGAGAGGTAGATATCTGGAACACCTGCCACTCTGCCTCAGCACCGAGCCTCCCCACTGTCCTTACTGCCCTTGCCCTTGAAGAACACTCGTGCGTCTCACTCCCTTCCTCGTCCAGCAAGAGGGTTTGGCATTAGGCAAAGGAGTAAAATAAAACACCTCTAGTAATTTTGCCATCACTGAGAACTAGTGTTTTTCTTTTTTTTTCTCTCTTTTTAATGGGCAGTGGAAAAGATAAACAAATGTTGCTCGTTGCTAGGCATTCTCCCTGGTTAGATAGCTTTTTGTCTCCTTACCTTTAAAACTGAAGTTAACATGTGAAGAACTGCAGGTGTGAAGCATCAAGGGTCTATCGAACTATTCCCAAAGCAAAGAGAATTGTGAGTGTGGACACTATACGTACGTGGTAACAGCGTTCAGACTTCCAGTAGACAGTCAAGTTTGTCCCAGGGAGTTCATTATGGATGAGCAGCAGGGCCTGGTCCATCTTCAGCTCGACATGCCTTTTTTGGTCCAAATCTGGCAAGAATTAGAAAAAAAAAGTTTAAAAAATAAAAGAAAAACAAAGCATACTTAAAATGTGTTAGGAAGAAAAGAAGAAAAATGTGTTAGAGACAAAGTACACTGTGTGAATGGTGGCTTCACAGAAGTGCTTCTCAAGCGCCTGCACCCTGGGGCCTCTGGGCCCTTACTCGCTGTAAGCACAGATAGGCATGCACGCTCACGTGTGCACACACACCCAGATCCCCTTTTGCACAGGTGCCTCTCCACACATGAGGACTCAGGCAACACCATTCACACCTAGTGTGTAAAAGGACTCTGTAAGGACCTTACACTCATCAAGTGCTAAGATGTGACAGGCACATGAATTAGGTCAGTTCCATGTACCGTATTTCCCCATGTATGAGACGCACCAAATTTTGGAGCACTAAATTTGAAAAAAAAATGTATTACATAAAGTTATTGAACTCAAGTTTTATTCATCATAAAATTCATACGACTCCTCATCACTGTCAAAACTCCCATCCATTAGCTTGTCCTCATCTGTGTCCGATGACGAAGAATCACTGTCTTCAACAAGCGCAAAAACAAGCACGAAAAGGCCAGAAATGCAAGTAAAAAAACTATAAGCACTGTAGACGCACCCAGTTTTTAGACTCCAAATTTTTCGGAAAAAGTGCATCTTATACCTAGGGAAATAGGGTATCTTCTATTTTGATAATACTGTAAGACAATTTCATGAACTAGCTAGGTATTTTCTCCATTTTACGGATAAAAAAATTAAGGTTCACAAGAATTAGAAAATTACCCATGGCCACAGAGTTTTTCTGTGAAATGTTTTGAGTTGTTTTGAACCCAATTTGTGTGATTCCAAAGTCCAAAGTTTCTCCTCCCGCTTTACTCAGCTGTGGGCAGCATGAGACCTGCAGAACCCCAGACCAACTGGGTTGGGATGAGCAGGTCGGCAGGGTCTGTGGGGAATTTGCATGCTCTTGAAAGACTGAGAAGCCCTAATTTATATCACTTTGGTTTGGAATTCTGAATCTCCTAACTCCACAGCAGATTTGGGGCAAGTAAGGGAAGAGGACAGGTCTGTCTGATGGGCAGGACCCCACTGCTCCGTGTTCCCTTGGCTTACAGCTCCTCACTTTATTACAGGGGTCCCCAAACTTTTTACACAGGGGGCCAGTTCACCGTCCCTCAGACCGTTGGAGGGCTGGACTACAAAAAAAACTATGAACTGCCTGACCTGTGGTGGCGCAGTGGATAAAGCGTCAACCTGGAAACACTGAGGTTGCCGGTTCGAAACCCTGGGCTTGCCTGGTCAAGGCGCATATGGGAGTTGATGCTTCCTGCTCCTCCCCCTTCTCTCTCTCTCTCTCTCTCTCTCTCTCCTCTCTATAATGAATAAATAAAATCTAAAAAAAAAACCAAAAAACAAAAAAAAACTATGAACAAATCCCTATGCACACTGCACATATCTTAAAGTAAAAAAACAAAGCAGGAAGAAATACAATATTTAAAATAACAAACAAGTAAATTTAAATCAACAAACTGACCAGTATTTCAATGGGAACTATGCTCCTCCACTGACCACCAATGAAAGAGGTGCCCCTTCCGGAAGTGCGGTGGGGGCCAGATAAATGGCCTCAGGGGGCCGCATGTGGCCCGCAGGCCGTAGTTTGGGGACCCCTGCTTTATTAGATGCTCTTAAAGTTCACCAGGACATGTACATTCTAAATTTAAGTTGGCCAAATTTGGAGCAAAACAAAGTGGACTATTATTAGCTAAAGTTAAAGCAAAATGTTGCAATGAGACCAACTGGGCCATTTATATCTATTATATTGTAGTATATGAAGGAGAAACTAATTTACACTCTAGCTTCTAGGCAAAAGGAAAACTACAGGAAACTAAAAAGGTAATGATCTGGCCTCTTTTATTTCATAATCTGGAAGCTTCCTTCAGGGCTAAAACAAAAAATACTGAAGCCCTGGCCCCCACTCCAGACCAATTAAATCAGAATCTGTATCCAACCAGCAAGAAGAGTTTTAAAATTTCCTCCCTAAACAAACAAACAAAGAAACACTTCCTCAAGTTAATTCTAATATGCAGCCAATGCTGCAAACAACAGCTAGAGAGTTTCAGTGAAAAGCCAGGGTATTTTGATAACTGGACTTCTTTGCATTATAAGCTTTTTTTTTTTTTTTTAATTTTTAAACCAGTGAGTCTGTATCACTCAAACACACAAAGGATGGAATTCCTAAGCTATCCGATATGACAATGAAATTGAACCTGACGCTCAGTTTCCAGAAAAGGATGCCAACTTTTGACACAGTGACTTTAGAAATACCAGGGTAACACCTAAGAAGCATTATCTACAAAAGAACAACTCCTCCTCTTCTTCCTGTCTGCCATGTTTTGGTAAGGAAATAAACTAAAGAAAGTCACCTCTCAATATTCCTGGGGTAACCATACTATTTGTATATTAGACTTTTGTTCAATTTTCAAATATTTAACTTCTGGTTCTAGCTCTCTGCTCTGGAGTATCTTTGTTGGGCATATTTTAAAGGACATATTCTTCATAATTTTTCTTTTCTCTTTTGATGTAAACTTGAGTCCTCAATTCTTAGGAAGATGGAGCTCTTAACAGGAAGTTGTCCAGCCTAAACCTGGACTCCAGGAGGCACTGAAAGTCTAGCTGTCCTCTCAACACAGCTTGGTGAAGGTTCTGGTGTGGATTGCTTAAGAATACTATGTTCTCTCTCACTTTATGCAATTACTTTTTTCCTAAAATAAGTATCTTGATGAATTGGTCCTAAAATACAAAGAAAGAGCACAGTAAGGATCTGTCCCTGACAATTTGTGACTGTGCAGATGTAACCTCTTGGGCTGTTTCCTCAATTATAAAAGCAGGGGAGAGGATGAGACCGACCCCGGGGTTGGGGGCAGCATACAAAACAAAGCCAGCTGAAATGCTTTTTCAAAATTTATTGTCTTTGCTCTATAAGATTCTGACTGGGTAGGAGTGGCTGTGTGAACTTCACCCTGACACCAAAACCCCCTTGTTCTGATACAGAATAGGGATGACAAGAGGGCAAAGAGAGGTAGGTGACTTCCCAGGGGGATCCTCTGACCTATCCAAACGCTACCCGGTCAGGGTTTGCTGCGCTTGGCTGAGCCCACAATCCCTGACCAAAGAAGCACCTGGACAGGGCTTAGGATCCTGGTTCCAGGGGTCTAGAGATTTGTATTTTTTTTACCATTACCCCTGGTGAGTTCGGAGTCCAGGCAAGTGAGGCAAACAGTACCCGCCGCACATTATAATCACTCCCTTTCCCGGCAAATATACCCGACAGGCCCCTCCAGGCTGCCAATTCTGTTCTGTGGCATCCCCGCGCAAACCACAGAGTGCCTGCCCGCAAACCACAACCTCGATTGTTTCTCCTCGCCACTTCGCAAGTAAAACTATCCTAAGGGAAACTGCAGGGGAGGTTAGCTCGAGACTGGACCTCGAGTTTTAAAGACCAAATCCTGCAATCACCGCCCTCGCCGCGCCGCCTCCTGCTGAATTTCATTCCCGTCGGTCGTGCACTCCCCAGCGTAATCCCAGCGCCGAGCGGGGCCTCTGGGGTCCGGCTCCGGACTCGGGCCATCGCGCGCGGGCGCCCCGCAGCTGCAGCCACCAGGCAGGGCGGCGCCCGCCAAACCCTCTGTCCTCTGGGGAAGGGACTTCATTCGTGCGGAAGAACCGCCATACAGTGGACTAGAAGAGCGAAACGAGTTGGGTGCACGCCTCTTGGTCAGTCCGCCTCTTACCTAGTTTTGCATCTGGGGAGGAACAGGTCTCCCCATCAAAGGCACACTTAGATCAAGTCGCCTGCACAGGCTGGGTGCCTTGCAGCCTCGGGGCGGGGGCTGCCCGCCCCCCGCTCTGGGAGAGGCCGGCACCCCTCCCGCCCGCTCCCCCGTGCCTTCGCCCTCGGGTGGGTACGGTTGGGCTGTTGCTCCCACCCCGCTGCGCGATGCTGACTCGCCGGCGCCAGCGACCGCAGCCGAATGCCCGGCTCCAGGCCCTGGCGCGCCCACCGCCGCGGAGTGGGAACAAAAACTCGAGTCCGGGAGAACTGCTTTTCCGAGAGCTCGCGCGCTGAGCGTCCCTAGCCGGGAGGGGGCGTCGCGTCGCCCAAAGGGAGGGGACAGTCGCGCGCCCCACGGGCCCGACGGCCAGAGGGGCGCAGGGGCCTCCCGGCGCACTCACCTCGCGGCGGCGCGGACTCGGTGCCGCGCTCCAGAGAGCCGCCGGGGGCCAGCAGCGTGGCGCTCAGCACCGACGCGGCCAGCAGCAGCAGCGCGGCCAGCGCCGGGCCCGCGGCCCGCGACCAGAGCATGCCGCCCGCCGCCGCCGCCACGGGCCGCCGCTTCGCTTCGGCCGCCGCTCCTGCTCCTCCTCCGCCGCCGCCGCCGCCGCCGCGCTCCCGAGCTCTGCGCTTCTTCGCCGCGCGCGGCCGCGCGCCCGTCATCGCCTCCAATGCCGTCACCGCTGTTTGAGTCACCCGCGCGAGGCGGGGGAATGCTGGAGCCCTGGGCGGTGACGGCCGGTACGGGAAGGGCCAAGGGGCCGGGCCAGTCCCGGCCCTGGGCTCGGAAAGCGTGCCACGTAAAGAACCAAGATTCTCTCCTGTTGCGTAGTACTTTTCTGGGAAACATCCAAAAGAGAGGTCTTCCTCAGGCCACACGCCACTGCTCCAGTCTGTGATCCGTCTCCTGAGCGACGTTCTCCCAAATTCCTGCGTCCAGCCATTCACTATACATGGGTGGAAGTGTCCTCTGTCCACTCTTCTGGAAATAATGGTTAAGTCAGGCAGAGTTCCAATCCCAAGGCGTTCACTATCCAGAGAGATGAGACTTAAAAGCCATCATGTGCTTTGAAGAGCTCTTTGCCAGTGTTTAATCAAGTTCAAGGCGAGCAGCCACATGGCCCCACGGTTGCACTTCCAGCTATTAACTGGAGAAGCTATCATATGTATAAAGGGACATGTACAATGCTTGTAGCGAGTGGTTTGTAATTGCAAAAACCTGCAAGCAATCTAAATGTCCATCAGTAGAGAAAATGGATAAATTGTGGTTTAATATAGACAGCAGTAGTAATGAAAGACCTATGTTTTTCAACAGTTGGCCCACAGAGAGTCCAGAAATTTCCTGCTGGTCTGTGGAAGTTAATCAACATGATGTTGTGTGAAGGTTATAGACCTGATGATCTTAGTCAAATTTGCTTTTGCTTGGGGTGATTTCTGCCTTCGTGGTCCCTGAAATAATAACCAGTACCCAAGTGTAAAAAAGTTGAAAAATCACTGATAGAATTACATGTATAGAAAAGGATGAATCTCAAAATAAGACAGAAGAAAATGCAAGTTGCAGCTATACCTTCAGAATAAATTACATGTAAAATTTAAAGCCAAGAAAAATAATACTATATATTGTTTAGGAATATATGCATATGTAGTAGAAGTGTAAAGACACATACAGAAAGATGAACACCAAACTTACAGCTAACATGACACTTGAAAAGCTAAATGTTTTCCGCCTTTGGCTCAGGAACAAGGCAAGGATATCTGTCCTCATTTCAACTCAGCATTGTCCTAGAGGTCCTAGTCAGTGCGACAAGGCAAGAGAAGGGGGAGGGGAGAAGCATACAAATTGCTTTATTCATATACAGCATGCATGAATGTATGTGTGGAAAATCTTAAGGAATCTCTCCCACCCCCCAAAACTACAAGAACTTTTAAGTGTTAGCAAAGTCACAGAAATCAAAGTCAACATACAACAATCAATTGTATTTTCATATCCAAGATATAAACAAAATTGGAACTTGACTTTTTAAAAATAGCACTTACAATAGAACTTTTTAAATTAATACATAAATAAATTTAACAAAATAGGTATGAGACAAAAACACTAAAAACTACAAAACATTAATGAGAGATTAAAAAATTAAATATAGAGATTATCTACCAAATTCAAAGATTAGAAGAACCATTACTGTTAATATGCCAGTTTTCGCCTGACCAGGTGGTGGCGCAGTGGAGAGTGTGGCCTGGGACGCAGAGGACTCAGGTTCGGAACCCCAACATTGCTGGCTTGAGCGCGGGGTAGCTGGCTTGAGCATAGGATGGAATCATAGATGTGACCCCACAATCGCTGGTTTGAGCCCAAGGTCACTGGATTGAGCAAGGGGTCACTGGCTCAGCTGGAATCCCCACCCCAACCCCATCAAGGCACATATGAGAAAGCAATCAATGAACAACTAAGGTGTTCATTGCAAGAAAGAATTGACACTTCTCATCTCTCTCTCTTCCTATCTGCCCCTCTTGCTGTCTCTGTCTCTCTCGCGCTAAAAAGAAAAAAAAGATGCCAGTTTCCCCCAAATTAACCTGTATAGATTGAGTGCAATCCAAATAAAAACTCTAGCAGGTTATTTGTTGTTGTTGTGTGTGTATAAACTGACAAGTGATTCTAAAATTTATGAATCACTTTTTGAAAAAGAACAACAATGTTGAAGGTCTTATACTACCTGAGTTCAAGATTTACTATAAAGCTATAGTAATCAAGATAATGTGTTATTGGCATAAGGGTAGCAATATAGATCAATAAAATAAGACATAGAGCTTAAAAGTAAACCCACACAAACTATTTTTTCACCAAGTTTCCAAAGCAATTTCATGGAGGAAAGATAAAAGATAATCTTTTTCTTTTTTTTTTTTTTTTTTTGAGTAAGAGTGAGAGAGAGGCAGGAAGGGAGGGGGGAAAGAACATGATAAGCACCAACTCATAGTTGCTTTTACTTTAGTTGTACACTGAGCTTCTCATACGTGCCTTGACTGGGGCCATGCCAGTGTCCCCTTGCTCAAGCTGGAAACCTTGGGCTTTTCATGACAGGACCTTTGAGGCTCAAGCTGGTGAATTTTGGGTTCGCGTGTTCAATCCTCCACTCTAGCCAGCGACCTCTGTGCTGACAAACCTGTTCTCAGAGCCAGCAACCTTGGGGTTTTGAACTTTGGGGTTTTCAGCATTCCAGGTTGATGCTTTATCCACCACGCCACCACCAGTCAGGCAAGAATAATCTTTTCAATCAATGATGGTAGAACAATTAGAAATGCACATTGGAAAAAAGTGAACCTGAACCCTTACCTCACACCATACACAAAATTGAACTAAAAATGGTTTTTACATTTAGGTCTCTAAATGTAAAGCTAAAACTATAGAACTTCTGGAAGAAAATAAAGGAGAAAATCTTCATGATTTTGGGTGAGGCAAAGCTTTCTTAAACAGTATATAAATCATTTAAAAACACAAACGAATAAAACACACTGTTAAGAAATGAAAAGACAAGCTTCTGACTGTGAGAAAAGACTGCAGAAGATTTATCTGGTAGCAGACTTAATTCCAGGTTACAAAATGAACTCTTACAATTTAGTAATAAGCAAATTAGTTTAAATGGGCAAAAGATTTGCACTCTTCCCCAGAGAAGATATGTGAATGGCCAATAAACATGAAAAGGTTCTCAGCATCATTTATCTTTGGGAAAATGCAAATTAAAACTACGCTGAGATGACACTACACACCTATAGGATAGCTCAAATTATATAGGCTTATAATAAACAAGTGTTGGTTAAGATGTGTAGAGCAAATGGAGCTCTTACACATCGCTAATGGGAATGTAAAACGGCACAGATGCTTTGGAAAACAGTTTAGAAGTTTCTTATAAAGTTAAACATATACTGACACGTAAACATAGGAACACCCCTAGGTATTTAACCAAGTCTTCAGACTTGTATTTAAAGGGCAGTTTTAAATCATCATAGCCCCAAACTGGAAAACAACCCAATGTCCATCAGCAGACAGCTGGATGAACAGATTGTGGTACGTTCATACAATGGAATATTACAGTCATCCCTCACCATATCGTGGTTCACTTTTCGCAGTCTCACTGTATCGCGGATTTTAAAATTGTATTTATCTAATTTTGTATCGCGGATTTTTTGCTATATCACAGGGTTTTGCAGTATATATAAATACTTTTATATATTTAATTATTTTTGCAGTAAAATAATCATAGGAAGTGTTTATAAGAGTGTGGGAAAGGTTTATAAGAGTGTAGGGAGGGTTTATAAAGCCTTAAAATATATGTAAATAATAAAATAAATATAAGGTCGCTACCTCACGGGTTTTTGCCTATCATGGGGGGTTCTGGAACCTAATCCCCACAATAGACGGGAACGACTGTACTCACTAATAAAAAGCTATAAAAGACTAATACAAACAGAGATGGATCTCTCAAAAACATTACAAGGAATGAAAAAAGACAGGCACAAAAAGGTTTATACCATAGTATATGGCTCCAATTATAAGAAATACTGAAAAAAAAATCTAATCTTTCTAAAATGTAAGCAGAGTCATTTGCCTGAGGCCAGCAGTGGGGATGGGACACAAAGGAAATTCCAGGAGAGAGAAATGTTTTATGTTGTATCTGTAGGGTGGTGACATGAGTACATAAATGCATCAAAACTCATTGAAATGTACACTTAAAATGGTAGCATTTTATTATATACAGAGCAGGTTTTCGCCTTGGAAAATCAGATGGTATGCCATTTACAGATGTAGGAAACGCAGAAGCAGCAAATTTGGAGCAGAGAAGTTATTTGGGAAATGTTGAATATGAAGTGTTCTTTGTGTGGACACATTTTCAGTTCTCTTGGGTAAATACTTGGGAGTGGAATTGCTGGGTCATAAGAACTCTTGTTTTTAATTTTCTGAAAAATGCCAAACTGTTTTACAAAGCAGCTACACCCTTTTACATTCCCATGGCAAGGTAGGAGGTTCCAATTCTCCACATCCTCACCAACACTTGTTACTCTCCATCCTTTTGATTACAGCCATCCTAGTGGGTTGTGGTGGCGTTTTTATAACAAAAAGCAGCAGTTAAAACAACACTGTGGGCAAGCATCTTCTCTGATCAGCCACAGGACCCAATCACCCACAGGCAGTAGACTCCGGGTTAAGACTGATAACACTGCCCTATCCTGCTGCCTGTGGTTAGGGGAAGTGGTTCTCACCGCCCTGGGAACCAGCTAGAAATGCAAAATCTCAGACTCTACCCCAGACCTACTGAGTCAGAGACTCTGTGGTGAGGCCCACGTCCCTGTGATTCCAGTGATCCTACCCTCCATGTCAGCTTTGATCGCCTCATTAGGGCCAATTAATATGCAGCAACCCATCATCCTCTGCAAATGATGATAGTGAGCAAGGAAAGAGCTTTTTGAAGGATTCAGTCGTGCAACTTGAGTGTCCAGTAATGAGTGACACTGTTGATGTAAAATGTTCACAGTAAGTAAGTTTGGACTCAGGAAACCCTGCAGGAAGGTAAAAAGGAATTTCACAAGTACCATCGGAGGCAGTACACAGATCATTGCCCTCATACTTGCTGTTTTAAATATCCTTATCCATTCAAAATTTCCAAGAGCATAGTTCTCCTTTAGCTCCTAGGAAGGAGGATGGCACAGAAGCTTCACAGATCAATCATTTACAACAGAAAAGATGGCCTCGCTGATGCCGAGTGAAAAAGACCAGAGATCTTCCCATTATTGTCTAAAAAAATGAGGAAAATTTTCTTCAGAGAACTACTCTGTTTCTTTCTTATACTGCCATTTAAAAATCTTCTCTATCCACCTTTCTTACGAGTTTACATACTCAGTTAGTAGGGTAGGGGAAGGCTCTTTATCTACAGTTTTGTTACTTTCTTCAGATACAGGCTAGATTCGCTGCTTCTCTGCATTTCACCTGGGAGCCAACAGCACTGGAAGTGAAGCCAAACTTAAATCACGTTGGGTGGCTTTTAGCAACTTGGCCCCCGTGGCCAGCAGAGGCAGGGCGCAGCCCTGGGCCCGGGGATGCAGAGGAGCCCTGCGCTACACGGTGACAAGCTCACCGCAGCGCGGAACTGCTGGAGCTGTTCCGCTAGCTCCTCCAGTCCCATCCCCACTGACTGGACTAGTTCTTACAGCATTTCTCTCGTCTGAGACATCACCGTGTCCCTGAGTGAATTCAGAACCTTCTCGTAAGTGTCCAGAATGTCCTGAGCAGTGGGTCTCTCTGCAGGAGTCCGGCTCTTACAGGCCTTATGAATATCGAACAAATGGAATCGGACCATATCACTCCCTTCCACGTGCCCCAAAAGGAAACTGGAGACGTCTGGAATCTTCCAGATGTCGACCTTCTCGTCATAGGAGGGCATGAGATCGTCGTGAAAAGGCCGGTCCTCCCCGTAGGGCCACAGCTGCTCTGGGGCCACGAAGTCCCCGTGCAGCTCCCTGTGGCCACACTTCACCAACGTGCCCGCGCTGCGGTTCACCGGGGGCAAGGCGTCCAGGTCGTTCACCACGACGCTGAAGTTACTGGTCAGCAGGTACTGGGACAGCGTCTTGGGCAGGTCGCTGGAGTCGCACATGACCAGGGTGCCCAGGGGGCTGTGGTGCAGGTAGTTGATGATGCCCACGTAATCCATGGCCAGTTGCAGCCGCTGCTGCCAGGTGTTCACAGGTTGGTACTTGGAAAGGTTTAAGGTTTCCTCCAGGTTGCTCAAGGACCCTAAGGGGTGATACTCAGTGAGAATGGTGTTGTCCTCTTCACAGAAGCCCAGCAGCATGACCACGTGTTTACTCTGCAGAGATTTCAGCATCTGCAGTCCGTGGAGGAAGTCGTCTTTCATCTCCAGACGGGTGAGCCGTGAGAGGGCGACTTTGCGTTCCTTCCACTCCGACAGGAAGACCTGAAACAGCCAGAGAACATCACCTGGGTTCGGGAGCCAGGGAGCAACTCCACTTAGGAGCAAACACAGATACCAGCGAGGCCAGCGCCACATCAGCGGGTAAAGGCTAGGGCGGGAGGAGGCAGGAGGGACTGACGCTGGTGCTGGGCCATCTGAGAGGGTGCCCGAAGGGACTGCTCTGAAGGGTGACCAGGGCTTGCAGGGTGGGTGTGGAGCACGGGAATCGCATTCCCAGCAGAGGGGACTGTGCTGCCAGTTCCAAAATATTGCAGCACAAAGTGGGAGGGGGAGGGGCGGAGGGAAGACTGGAAAATCCTAGGAAGGAAGTCGAGCCCAGCCAGCCCATCACACATAACAAGGTTACTCACTGATTCTAAAAGGCAGCGTGGTAAAACCACCAATAGGAACAGTCCTATGCGAGGTGAACATTTTGACATGGTCTGTGGGTTTGTGTGACTTCAGCTGTCAAAGCAGGGGCTGAATGCCACAGAAACTAGACCTGCCCACTCTGGTGCACAGCTTCCTGAAACCTTGCAGGACTGCCTTGGATTCTCAATTGTTATTAACTAGGAAAGGCTTGCAGGAAGCACTGTAATTAAGAACCTCTGATCTTCTGCTAAATCTCCAAAGGACAGGCAGAAGAGCACAGAAGAGAAAACAGGCTCAGAGGTCAGCTCACTGCCCCCGGCTACTTCTGTGTGTGTTTGGTGGGGGCACTAGCTGCATCTCTCCGGACTGCTGCTTCTTCACTGTTAAAGTAAGAAAGCAATCTGGGGCAGTACTTATCAAGAGCTTTTAACATCTAAGTCTATAATCTATCTACAAAGCTCTAGGAATACAAATCTGGCATCATTTATAAACATAAACTGGAGCCTGTCCATCAATCAGAGAATGAGGATAGTTCAGTTATGGTAGGAGCACTCCAAAGAACAGTGTGTGGTCAGCACAATGCATAGGTTGATAGTTCTCACAGATAAAGTATGCTACAAATGACAAAGGACACAAAATTACATAGAAATGGGAGGAAATAAGCAATGTTTCAGTTCTCATTTATAAGGTACACCCTAGATGATTTTTTTTCCTTAATACCTTTTGTTATTTTCCATCTTTTCAGAATGAATATATATTACTTTTATATTCAAGAACACTTTAAAAAAGAACTCAGAGATATTATATTCAATGGAGGTGGGAGGGTTTCTTTCAGCTCTTGAGAAGGGCGATTCAATAGGAAAACCTACGTGATGGGCTGGCTTCTCTTCCCCCTCTACCTCTATAATTTTGTACAGACCTGTTATATGATCTTATGTGACCTATTTTTAAAGACTTGTTGGATATATAAATTATATCCCATATATTCTTCTTAACAACAATGCTACAATGAATAGCCTTATATTTACATTTCTGCAAGTATTTTCATAGGCTAGGCAAGCCAGGTGGATTCCTGAATGAGGAATGTGTACTGCCATTGATACCCTCCAAAGACTGTGCCAATGCTCACTTTCACCGATCATGTATGAGAAACTTATTTTGTATAGCCTAAATCACACTAGATGTAATCCATTTTTGTACTCAGTGACAACCAGATGGATAAAAATAATTTTACCGTTCCAATTGCCCTGATTACTGAGACTGACCGCTTTTCATCTTTATGGGCATTTCTGATGTCTTCTGCGGAAAGATGTTCATTGTCCTTTATCCAACTTCCTATAAGGTTGTTTGCTTTGTGCTTATTAATTTGCAGGAGCTCTTTATATATTATCTAGGTGGTCCTTTATTAGAAATGTAAAGTACAAGTTTTAGAAAAATAATTCACAGTTTATATGGTCTTTTGTAATACAAAGAACTCTACTGTTATGCAGTCAAATCTGTCTTCATTTACCAAGTACAACTGACCTTGAACAATGAAGAGATGAGAATCACCAATCAGGTATATGCAGTCGGAAATCTACATATAATTTAGGCCAACCTTCCACATACACAGATTCCCAACTGCCAACTGATCCTAGAATATGCGGCCAATTGAACAGCATGAATTAATTGAAAAACAAAACAAAACAAAACCCCACATTTAAGTAGACCCATGCAGTTCAAACCTGCACTGTTCAAGAGTCAACTGTATTCGTGTCAATTAAAAAAATAAAATAACCTGACCAGGTGGTGGCACAGTGCACAGAACGTCAGACTGGGACACAGAAGACCCAGGTTCGAAACCCTGAGGTCGCCATCTTGAGCGCAGGCTCATCTAGCTTGAGCAAGGCTCACCAGCTTGAGCTCAAAATTGCTGACTTGACTGTGGGATCATAGACATGACCCAATGGTCGCTGGCTTGAGCCCAAGGTCTCTGGCCACTCACTCTGCTGTAGCCCCCAAGTTAAGGCACATATGAGAAAGTAATCAATGAACAACTAAGGTCCCGCAATGAAGAATTGATGCTTCTCATCTCTCTCTTCTTGTCTGTTCTTCTCGGTCCCTCTGTCTTTCTGTCTGTCGCAGAAAAAAAATATCCCAACCTTTTTGTAATTTACATTCTAGTGCAGGAGGCAGACAATAAAGAAAACAAACAGGAAATGTGTAAAGTATATCGGAAGGTAAAATGTGCTTTGGGAAAAAAAAGACGGAAGTTTAATTTGATATAGTGTCAGGGAAGCTCTTGCTGTGGTGATGGCTGAGCAAGGAGGGAGAGGAAGGAGCCATAGGATCTCTGGGGACCCACATACCAGGCAGAAAAAACAGCCAGCAAAGGCTGTGGGGAGGGAGCGTGCCCAGAGGCTGCCAGTGAGCAAGGAATGCCAGGGCGGCTGGAACGAGCTGGAAGGAGCTACGGAGCGGACAGGCCCTGCGAGGCTTTTCAGTTGTTGAAAGGACTGGGGCTTTACTCACAGTGAGACAGAGAGCCCCTGGAGGGTTTGAGCATAGGAGAGACGCCCTCTGACTAGTAATTTAATAGCAGCATTCTTGCTGCTGCGTTAAGTTGGACTGCAGGGCGTGGGAGGAGGGCAAGTGTGAAAGCCAAGGCCACTTTGGAGGAGCTGGCCATGCCCAGGAACAAGAGGATGGTGGCTTGGATGGGGAGGAAAGGGTACGGGTAGAAGTCTGAGGGGTCCAACCCCAGGTCTCTCTGAGTGTACAGACCCTGCAGTTTGCTAGTGGAATGGATGTGGGGGAGAGAAAGAGAAGTCAAGGACGCCGCCCGGGCTGGAGGCCTGAGCAGCTGAACTGATGGAGTGGCCGTTAACTGTGATGGGAAGAATGAAGGAGGAGCAGGCTGGGGGGGACCGTCTGCAATGTTCTCAGAATGAAGGAGGAGCAGGCTGGGGGGGACCGTCTGCAATGTTCTCAGAATGAAGGAGGAGCAGGCTGAGGGGGACCGTCTGGGATGTTCTCAGAATGAAGGAGGAGCAGGCTGAGGGGGACCGTCTGGGATGTTCTCAGAATGAAGGAGGAGCAGGTTGAGGGGGACTGTCTGCCACGTTCTCAGAATGAAGGAGGAGCAGGCTGAGGGGACCGTCTGGGATGTTCTCAGAATGAAGGAGGAGCAGGCTGAGGGGACCGTCTGGGATGTTCTCAGAATGAAGGAGGAGCAGGCTGAGGGGACCGTCTGGGATGTTCTCAGAATGAAGGAGGAGCAGGCTGAGGGGGACCGTCTGCGATGTTCTCAGAATGAAGGAGGAGCAGGCTGAGGGGACCGTCTGGGATGTTCTCAGTTTGAGACACCTCTCAGACATGCAAGTGGGGATGCGGGCTTGGCACTGGATAAAAAAGTTTAGAGGGTTCAGGAGAGAGGTCTCAGCTGCAGACAAAGGCCCATCATTGGATGAGGCCACCCAGGGAGCAAGCACCCAAGGAGAAAAAAGTCTAAGGTTAGGATAGATGAGGAGGTGGGCCCTGCAAAGGAGACCGAGAAATGGACACTGTTATTTCATACTGTACTTCGAAATATATAATTTGTGTAGCAACTGACCTCCGCTCAAGGCAGAGGACCTATGTCCCCAGCAATTACAAACACAATAAAACAATACGCAGTCTGGGGAAAGAAGGTGGTGGTGGTAATGTTTGTATATTGATGAAACCATTATAGTTAAGCCAATGTTTGGAGGATTCAACACATGGACCTTTGACTTCCAGGTCCTATAATGCATTCTATGAAAAATAAATTAATTTAAAAATAAAAAGAAAGACTAAAAAGAGAAAAGAAAGAAAGAAAGAAGTGTTTTTTAAGTCAGGCTCTGGGCTAGAAGTAGAAGACACTCCCTCTGAGCCCTCAGGGAACTTTTACAGGAGAGGCCACAGAGCAGAAGAGGAATGAGACCGATGAGACACTCAGGACGGGTGGGGCTGAGATGGGGGTGTCAGGGAGTGCCTTACAGCAGTGGTCCCCAATCCCCGGGCCGCGGACCGGTACTGGTCCATGGGCCATTTGGTACCAGTCCACAGAGAAAGAATAAATAACTTACATTATTTCCATTTTATTTATATTTGTCTGAATGATGTTTTATTTTTTAAAAATGACCAAATTCCCTCTGTTACATCATTCTAAGACTCACTCTTGACGTTTGTCTCGTAAGTTCGACAATTATATTTAAAAATGCCACAGTTTTTACGCCAGTCGCATCATTTTATTTTGTGCATTTATCCGCCCCACTCTAAAGGCTGGTCCGTGGCCCAAAAAAGGGTGGGGACCACTGCCTTACAGGAGATCCAGGCTGAGGCCCGGATGACAAGGAGCTGGCCATGTCAGAGGTGAAGGAAGAGTATTTCAGGCAGAGAAAGGCAACTGCAGAGGCCCTGAGTTGAGAAAGGGCTGTTCGATCAAGGAAGAAAAGAGTAGGGTGAGTGCAGGGTAGGGTGTGAGGATGTCTGGGATGAGTTTAGGAGGAAGCAGGGCCCAGAGCAGGGGGTGTGGCAGATCACGGTAGGAGGTTTGGATATTTTCCCCTAAGGGTAATGGGAAGCCACAGGAGGGATTTTAAGGCAGAGAGTGGCGTGTTCTGAATTGTGTTTAGAAAATGACTCTGGCCCTGGCCGGTTGGCTCAGTGATAAAGCGTTGGCCTGGCGTGCGGAAGTCCCGGTTTTGATTCCTGGCCAGGGCACACAGGAGAGCGCCCATCTGTTTCTCCACCCCTCCCCCTCTTCTTCCTCTGTCTCTCTCTTCCCCTCCCGCAGCCGAGGCTCCATTGGAGCAAAGATGGCCTGGGCGCTGGGGATGGCTCTATGGCCTCTGCCTCAGGCGCTAGAGTGGCTCTGGTTGCGACAGAGCGACGCCCCGGAGGGGCAGAGCATCGCCCCTTGGTGGGCGTGCCAGGTGGATCCCGGCCAGGCGCATGCGGGAGTCTGTCTGACTGCCTCCCCGTTTCCAGCTTCAGAAAAATACAAAAAAAAAAAAAAAAGAAAAGAAAAAAAAAAGAAAAAGAAAATGACTCTGCCTGGTGTGTGGTGAAGTGCAAAAGTGGAGCCGGGTGCCTTCTCCAAGGCCAGAGCTACTGCGGCTGAACTAAAATGGGTCTGGAGACAGAGGCTATCAAACAAGTCTGGACATGTTTTCAAAATACAACTGATGGAACTTGCTCTTGGCTTAGTTAAGGGCAAGTAGGTGAGAGGACTCAAGATGACTCCCAGGTTTTCGTTCGAGTAACTAGGTGAGAAGTGATGACAGTTACTGCCATTGTACAGCTGGGGGAAGAACAGATTTCAGAGCTAGAAATTATCAAGCATTCCAAGCTGGTTGTACTTAGATGCTCAAGAGACCTCCATCCAAGTAGAGGTGTGGAACAGATTTATAAATCTGTGGCTCAAGGGAGAGGTACAGGCTAGAGATATATTTGGGAGTCGCCAGCACGTAAAATGTACTTAAAGCAATGGAACTGGACTAAATCACTTAACAGTGTATCTAAAGAAGACAAAGGAAGAGGACCCAGGCAGGAACCAAGAGGAATAAGGATTCTCAGCCTCAGCACTACCGGCATGTGAGGCCCGGTATTACCTGTCGAGGGGGAGGGCTGGGCCATGCACTGCAGGACATCCAGCAGCATCCCCGGCCTCCATCCCCAGTATTACCTGTCGAGGGGGAGGGCTGGGCCATGCACTGCAGGACATCCAGCAGCATCCCCGGCCTCCATCCCCAGTATTACCTGTCGAGGGGGAGGGCGGGGCCATGCACTGTAGGACATCCAGCAGCATCCCTGGCCTCCATCCCCTGGATGCCAGCAGCAACCCCTTGGCTCCCCACTGTGACAACCTCTAATGTGTCTCTACTCCTTGCTCAAAGTCCCCGTGGAGCAGAATGGCCTCTGATTGAAAAGTGCTGATTTGGAGGAAGACGGGAAACAGAGCAGGAAAGGAGAGTAATCAGGAGTGTCTAGTGCGGTAGCTCGAAGAGCCAGGGCTGCAAAGAGAGAGGGGTCAACTGGATCAAGGGCTGTGAGAAGGAATAAGAGGAAGACAGAGAAATGTCCAGTCTGAAATTTACTGGTATCTGAATAAGAGCAGTGGTGGAGTTTGGAAGCCATAGGGGAGAAAAGGGAAGAATGAATGGGGCTCTATCCAGGTGGCTCAATGGATAGAGCGTCATCCCTGTGGGCAGAGGTCGCAGGTTCTATCCCTGGTCAGGGCATATAGGTGAGGCAGCCAATGAGTGCACAACTAGATGGAACTAAGTGGAACAATGAGTTGATGCTTCTCTCCAGCTCTCTTTCCCTTCTCGCCTCTCCCTCTTTCTCTCAAATCAATGGACAAGTTAAAAAAGAAAAAAAGAATAGCCTGACAGGGCGGTGGCACAGTGGATAGAGCACTGGACTGGGACACAGAGGACCCAAGTTTGAAACCCCGAGGTCATCGACTTGAGCGAGGGCTCATCCAGCTTGAGAGTGAGGGATCATAGATATGACCCATGGTCACTGGCTTGAGCCCAAAGTTGCTGGCTTGAGCCAGGGGTCACTCACTCTGCTGTAGCCCCCTGGTCAAGGCACATATGAGAAAGCAATCAATGAACTAAGGTGTCGCAAAGAAGAATTGATACTTCTCATCTCTCTCCCTTCCTGTCTGTCTGTCCCTATCTGTCCCTCTCTCTGTCTCACTACCTCTCTGGCTGTCACAAAAAAAAAAAAAATAAGAAGAAGAAGAAGAAGAAATGGGAAAAAAGGAAGGAGAGACAGAGCTATGGCAGTTTCCTGCCCTGTTTCCCATCTTCCTCCAAATCAGCACTTTTCAATCAGAGGCCATTCTGCTCCATGGAGACTTTTAGCAACGAGTAGAGACTTTTAGCAATGAGAGGGAGAAGGAATCAATAGATGTTCTTCTTTAAAAAGTGTGTGTGTGCCAGTAGGACCGATCCAAGTGGGAAGGACTGATGACACAAGAGAGGGAAATGCTCAGATGAAGGGAGTCGTGAGGAGTCAGAGACCACATCTGAGCTGGAAGATTCAAGGTCTAGTGGTGTGAAGATGAGGAAATGCCCTTTGGTTGGTTTCTATTTTATAATAACTTATGTAAGAAGATTATCAGCTGAGGCCCTGGCCAGTTGGCTCAGGAGTAGAGCGTTATCCCAGCGTGTAGAAGTCCCGGGTTTGATTCCCGGCCAGGGCACACAGAAGTCCATCTGCTTCTCCACCCCTCCCCCTCTCCTTCCTCTCTATCTCTCTTTTTCCCTCCTGCAGCCAAGGCTCCATTGGAGCAAAGTTGGCCCAGGCACTGAAGACGGCTCCATGGCCTCCACCTTAGGTGCTAGAATGGCTCAGGTTGCAATGGAGCAATGTCCCAGATAGCCAGAGTATCACCCCCTGGTGAGCATGCCTAGTGGATCATGCTAGGGCGCATGCAGGAGTCTGTCTCCTCACTTCTCACGTCAGAAAAATACAAAAAAAAAGATCATCTACTGAGACGGAGGTCGGGGCTGTTGGGGAAATACCTGTCTCAGAGATTGGGATAGGACACTTACTTAAGGAGTAGTAGAGCAGGCCCGCTAGGCTGCGGTCATGTGTTCAACCACATGGCTGTGCTCAAGTGCAGATGCGCAGTGGAGTCAACTGGTGTTGGGGCTCTCCAGCCAGGCATGATGAGAATGATGCAAAGGAGTGTGGCAGGTGTTCGTGCGGGAGTGATGAGGGTAGCGGCCACGGAACCTCTGCAGCTGGGTAAATCGGGGAGTGCGGACAGGAGAGCGTCACAAAGTGAAAATGGCATGGGGTCAGTGAGATCCGGATGCTGGCAGGGTGGTCAGAGGGATGGCAAGAACTCAGGCTGCAGAAACTCCCACGAGAGACCCACGCCTCCCAGCTTGGGGTGTTGGTGACGAGAGTGCCCATGTGCGAAGGAAGGAAGCTCAGGGCTGCAGGAGTTGTTCAGATAAGGGCCTTGTGGAGGATAATGTGAGTCTACCTGGGCCAGAACCGGCACAGGTGCGAGGTTTCAGCAGGGGGCCGGACAGGCAAGGCTCCGGACCCCAACGCGCTAACATTCAATGCTCAAGATACTTTTTCCCTGAGAGCAAGTTTTGGCCAGACATGCAAAAAATAAAATAAAATAAAAATTAAAAAAAATCAATGTTATTAGCGTTTTTAGCCACACTTAATGAACAAAACTACATTCCTCAGAGTTAGGACCCACATTATTAAATCCCATATTTGGATGGGCCTGGTTTGTAGAAGTTCCCTAAAATCAAGTCTGTTCTCATACAACAATAATTTGCCACCATCAAAGCTACTGAAAAACATATCCTTCAAGGTAAAAAGCAATGCCAATAAATAAGTAAATAAATAAAAAGATTCAAGTGTTCCAAGTGATTCCGATAACAGAGAAACTAGTGGGAACCTCTTTGACCTCCGAAGGGGACCAATGAACTGCTAAGTTCTCTTCTCTGCCTATCTCCCTTCACGGTGATTTCTTCACATCCTAATGCTTTCAATACCATTCCAAATTTATATTCTCCACCTCAAGACCTTGGCCCAAATGCTGGACTTATACATCCAACCACCTGCCCATGTGACGTCTCCAAGTGGACATCTAAACAGCCTCAGCACGTCCACCTTACGTACACACAAAACCTGTTCCTTCCCATCTTCTCCGTATCGGGCAATGATGATCCTATTCTTCCTGTCACCCTCTTTCCCCTTAGAGCCCACATCCAATCTACTGGGGAGTCCTGTTGCCTCTACCTTTAAAATATCGGACTCAATCCAGTGATTTCTCGTTACATCCACTGCTAACACCCTTGTCAAGCTGTGACCATCTCTCACCTGCAAAGCCTACCCCATTCTCTACCCTTGCCGTGCCTCAATCTACTCTGCACACAGACGGTCACGTCACTCCTGCACTGAAATCGCTCCACGGGCTCTCCAGGTCCTGCCAGGCCCAGCAGGCCCCGGCCACCACAGGTCCTTCTTTGACTTTGTGCACTATCTCTCCTCATCCTGCCCTCGGGCACACTGGCTCCTTCACTTTGGGGCCTCTGCTGGTGCCATCTTTCCTACTGGAACATCTTGTCCCCATATACATACACAGCTCACTCTCAGATGGTTCTGGCCACCTAAAGTAACAAGCTTGTCACCTGCCCTGATTCATCTTTACAGTGCATGTCATGAACATATTTCATTCCATACTGTTTATTTTCTTTTTCTTTTTTTCTTTTTTACTGAGAGAGAGAGAGAGAGAGAGAGAGACAGAGGAGAGAGAGACAGGAAGGGAGAGAGACGAGAAGCATCAACTTGTAGTTGCGGCACTTTAGTTGTTCTTTGATTGCTTCTCATATGTGCCTTGCCGGGGGTGGGGGTGTGGGGTGTGGATCCAACTGAGCCAGTGACTCCTTGCTCTAGCCAGAGACCCTGGACTCAAGCTAGAAACCCTGGGCTTTGAGCCAGCGACCTTTGGGCTCAAGCCAGTGACCACGGGGTCATGTGGATGATCCCATGCTCAAGTTGGTGACTCTGTGCTGGTAAGCCTGTGTTCAAGCCAGATGAGCCTGTGCTCAAGCCAGCAATCTTGGGGTTTTGAACCTGGGTCCTCAACATCCCAGCTCAACACTCTAATCACTGTACCATAACTGGTCAGGCTCTTATTTTCTTGACTGTCTGACTCCCCAAAAAAAGCAAGCTTCAAGGGTCTTTGTTTCATTCTTTGTTGCACCCTTAACACCAAGAACAATGAATGAATGAATCTTTAAAAGATCCAGTTACCTTGTTTAATGATTTTACTTTATATAAAGTCTTGTGCCTTCTCTTTCTCTAAAATGACTTCCTAACAAAAGAAAGACAAGCACTTTATCAAGCTGCAGGCCCATGGATGCATTTTCTGCTCCCTCCTCCTCTTATACCAATCATTCAGTAAGTCCTCATAAAGGCATGTCTTTTTTTTTTTTTTTTTTTTAATTTTTATTTATTTATTCATTTTAGAGGAGAGAGAGAGAGATTGAGAGAGAGAGAAAGAGAGAGAGAGAAGAGGGGAGGAGCAGGAAGCTTCAACTCCCATATGTGCCTTGACCGGGCAAGCCCAGGGTTTTGAACCGGCAACCTCAGTATTCCAGGTCAACGCTTTATCCACTGCGCCACCACAGGTCCGGCAAGGCATGGTCTTTGTTCAACAATACTGAACTGGCTTCTAGAGTCACTCTGTTTTATCAGTAAGCCTCAGTTACCATAGAAATGATGAGCACCAAACCAGAATGCAGCACATACTCCTAGCTGATAAGACAGGGCTCTTAAAGCCTCTATTTGTGAACTGAATTCACCTCTGGCTTATTAAAATTAAAAACTTGCCTGACCAGGCGGTAGCGCAGTAAATAGGGATGGACTGGGAAGTGGAGGACCCAGGTTCGAAACCCTGAGGTCGCCAGCTCATCTGGTTAGAGCAAGGCTCACCAGCTTGAGCCCAAGGTCACTGGCTTGAGCAAGGGGTCACTTGGTCTGCTGTAAACCCCCAGTCAAGGCACATATGAGAAAGCAATCAATGAACAACTAAGGAGACTAAGGAGCCGCAGCAAAGAATTGATGCTTCTCATCTCTCTCCTTTCCTGTATGTCTGTCCCTCTCTCTGTTGCTGTCTCTGTCACAAAATAAAATAAAATAAAAACTGAAAAACAATCAATACAGCATCACGGAGTTTTGAATAGTAAGAATGAAAGAAATTGCCCATAATCCTCCTTCACTGTAGCACAATTTCTATCATTTTTATACTTGATATTTTTCTATATGTAATTTTTCAGTTGAAAACAGTATATTCAACAATTTTTGTATTTTGCTTTTTTCCACTTCTTATTGTAAATTGCTTTCATGTTGCTGCCCAGGTTCCTAACAACTTAATGGTTACAGAATATTCTATCAAGCGACTGGACTGTAATTTAACGAACCTTCCCCTTATGGTTATTATTTCTAGTTTTCTATTACTATAAAAAACAAAAGTAGGCCCTGGCCGGTTGGCTCAGTGGTAGAGTGTCGGCCTGGCGTGCAGAAGTCCCGGGTTCGATTCCCGGCCAGGGCACACAGGAGAAGCGCCCATCTGCTTCTCTACCCCTCCCCCTCTCCTTCCTCTCTGTCTCTCTCTTCCCCTCCTGCAGCTGAGGCTCCATTGGAGCAAAGATGGCCCGGGCGCTGGGGATGGCTCCTTGGCCTCTGCCCCAGGCGCTAGAGTGGCTCTGGTCGCAACAGAGTGACGCCCTGGAGGGGCAGAGCATTGCCCCCCGGTGGGCAAAGCGTCACCCCTGGTGGGCGTGCCGGGTGGATCCCGGTCGGGCGCATGCAGGAGTCTGTCTGACTGTCTCTCCCCATTTCCAGCTTCGGAAAAATACAAAAAAACGAAAAAAGAAAACAAAAGTAAAGCCTGACCAGGTGGTGGCGCAGTGGATAGAGTGTCGGACTGGGATGCAGAGGACCCAGGTTCGAGACCCCGAGGTCGCCAACTTGAGCACGGGCTCATCTGGTTTGAGCAAAAGCCCACCAGCTTGACCCCAAGGTCACTGGCTCCAGCAAGGGGTTACTCTGTCTGCTGAAGGCCCATGGTCAAGGCACATATGAGGGGCAATCAATGAACAACTAAGGTGTTGCAACACGCAACGAAAAACTAATGATTGATGCTTCTCATCTCTCCGTTCCTGTCTGTCTGTCCCTGTCTATCCCTCTCTCTGACTCACTCTCTGTCTGTAAAAAAAAACACACAAAAAAACAAAAGTAAAATACTCCTTTAACCATTTCTCTTTTTTTTCCTTCCACTGTACTATTTTATTAAAGTCCCAGATGTGAGATTACTGGGCTCAAGGGTAGGAACATTTTGATGGCTTTTAACGCATCGCGCCAAGCTGCTTTCCCAAAGGCCACCCGTCACTCTGCGACAAGGCCATCCCGTCACTCTGCGACAAGGCCACCCGTCACTCTGCGACAAGGCCACCCCGTCACTCTGCGACAAGGCCACCCGTCACTCTGCGACGTAACCCAGGTGGATCAGGAACTCACTCTCTTCACGGCTCCTCCCCCGACACGCTTCAGCTGCCTCACTTCTGTCCTCAGCTCCGCACAGGACAGCCACGGTGAGCAGTTTTTCATCTGCCCCATACGGAAGTAACCGTAGGGACAGTGGCTGGGATCCACGGCAGGACTTCGAGGGGACACAAAACACCGCTCGAGGCAGAGGTAGAGCAGCACGTTCATGAGGGCCATGCCCAGCACCAGCCCCACCGCCGGGGGCACTGCTCTGCGCGGGGGGCTTTTCCTGCCATCCGAGGGCTTCCTCTCCATGTCGCTAACCTCAGCAACCTCCTAAAACAGAAAATGAATCATTGTTCTTTATTTCCATTAAGGCGTTCTGATGACAGGGGCCCGAAGGGAACACGCCCTCTGTTTCCTGTACTCAAGGATCTACACTTCAGTGTGGCGGTGAGGATGAAAGCGGATGGAGTGCGAGGCTCATGCTGAACGCTCCAGGTCAGCTGCTCTCATCCTCAGTTTTTATTACAAGCCACAGTCTGGGTCCACGTATTTTAGCGTCACTTAGAAGGGAGGTATCAGTGACTCTGTCTTTGACTCTCCCACAGCGTTTGCACTGAGCATTCAGTGAGGAGTTAGAAAAGGAAAGCAAACTGTGGATGTACCCCGTGGGGCTGGGACAGGAGACGGACAGGGAGCCACAGAGGGGCGGGCGCGGGCTGGCACGCTTGTGAACCCAGCCAGGGAGCGGGTGCTCCCTGGAAGGTACTCAGGGCTCCCTGGTGGTTTTTAGAGTAGCAAAGGCCACTGTTCAGGAGATGTGAAAGTGCCCTGCGTGGACGGGACTGGGGCCGGGAGCCTGCTCTGAGGCCCAGGCAATAACCGGGAGAGTGGCTAATGGTCTGTGAGCCAGAAGAACGGCGGTGAGAACGGAGAGGGTGCCGCTGAGGTGGGCCTCACACGAAGGAACACCCTACGGCGTGCTCATTAGCCAAACGAGTGGACTCTGGCTCCAGCACCAGGGCCAGTGCGAGGGCTGTGGGGAAGGCAGGAATCACAGCTTTAGTTGTTTGGTGGCAGAAGGGTTGGGAGGGAGCAGGGCTGGGGAAGGACCCTGGACATCAGGTGCTCGACACTCAGGGTGCTTGAGACAGAGGCTGTTCATGAACCAGAATGGAACTGTGTCACTACTTTGACAAGGGATGTGGCCAAACCAGTGTGTGGCAGTGGGATATCAGCCCTGGGATGCATGGGGGACATCAGTGACAGCCCTGCCCCTGTACTTCCCGGGTCTGAACTGCCTGTGACATGAAGCGTTACCTTCTTGGTACATCTCCCTTCTGGGGTTCAGGTCTCCATCCAGACACCGGGGTCAGTGAGGGTTCTGGTTGGCCCCGGGCACTGGCGTGAAGCGACTCTGCCACAAAGGACCACAAAAGCTTGTTAAACAGAAATTGCAACTCTGCCCACAGACAAGTGGCAACAGCACAAATGGTACATCAGCCCCAGGACCCTGCTGGTGTCTGGGTGTCCTCTCTGAACTCTTGACTCCAGGCTGGCGCGGCAGCTGCAGGAGGTCGGTCCTCCTGCAGCCCGGCCGCCGTCACTGCAGGCCTGCCAGCTGGTCTGGAGAAGATGCCGCACATCTGTCTACGTGAGCCGCGCAGGCTCCCCGGACATCAGGCCCCAGGGTCTGCTCTGCAATTCGGATGGGGTCTTCACCTCTCCACTAACAGCCCTGCTTGCCTTTGAGCCCATCAACAGAAAGCTTCATTTCAACTTTGCCTAAATGCCACCTGTCCCCCGAATTCTGTAACAATCCTCTCCTTTTCTCTGAGACGCCAGGTTCCAACACTGTGCAGGCTCACTCAGTGCACTGGGTCAATAAACCTGACAGCTTCGTTCCGTGGCCTAGGTCCCCTCTCTTCCCACTGTGTCACTTCCGCCCCACCCTCTCCCTCAGCTGATGAGCTTATTTCCTATATTCCCGAAAAAAAATTCCCACAAAAAAAAACAGAAGAAATCGAGCACTGCCACAAGTCCCCAGCACCCCAACAGCAGACTCCTGCTCCCCGGACCTGTGACTATGAAAGAAGTAGACTGGCTCCCAGCTGGGCCTGAGCACAGACCCGCCCTCCCCGCCTGCTCCCAGCACTGCCCTGCACGTCTCCCCTCATCTCCTGAATCACGACCAGTTTGCCCTCACTTCCCCCATGACTTCAAACACCTGCTCTGGATCCTACTTCTAGAACCTCCAGCTATTTATTTATTTATTTATTTATAGACAGAGAGAAACAGAAAGAGGGACAGATAGGGACAAACAGGCAGGAAGTGACAGAGATCAGAAGCATCAATTCTTTGTTGTGGCACCTTAGTTGTTCATTGATTGCTTTCTTTCTCATATGTGCCTTGACTAGGAAGCTCCAGCAGAGCAAGTGACCCCTTGCTCAAGCCAGCAACCTTGGGCTCAAGCTAGCAACCATGAATGAGACGGGGTCACATCTATGATCCCACGCTCAAGCCAGTGACCCCATACTCAAGCCGGATGAGCCCGCATTCAAGCCAGAGACCTCGGGGTTTTGAACCTGGGTCTTCTGCGTCCCGGTCCGAGGCTCTATTCACTGTGCCACCGCCTGGTCAGGCTCTCCTCCAGTTATTGCCTTGCTTCTCTCTTCCCTTTTTGCCAACTCCTTAAAAAACTAGCCATACTTACTTTCTCCAGCTCTCTCCTCCATTTCTCTTGACCTCTCTGCTTCTCCTCCCACACTGACCCTATCCGCATTGATAATGAACACAACAGTCAACTCGCAGTTCTGGTTTTGACCTCTCAGGAGCAGCTGGAATGACTGATCACTCCTCCTCCTTCGAATGCTTTTTTTTACTTCGTTTCCAGGAAACTTCCCTCTGCTGGCTCCTCCAGTCTCTGACTGTAAATGCTGGACTCAGACTTGACCTCTCCACTCCCTCCCTTGATGAGCCATCCGGACTCATGACTCTCCATCTCCACCTGCTGATGGCTCCCAAATGTCCAGCCTCCTCAGACTCCTACCCTGCTTCCTTGACATCTCTACTGAGATATCTGAAGGACAACTCAAAAATACTTCTCAACAAAAAATACAATAACTCAATTTTAAAACAGGCAAAAATCTGAATAGACATTTCTCCAAAGAAGATGTGCAGATGGCCAATGGGCACATGAAAAGATGCGCCCTGGCCGGTTGGCTCAGCGGTAGAGCGTTGGCCTAGCGTGCGGAGGACCCGGGTTCGATTCCCGGCCAGGGCACATAGGAGAAGCGCCCATTTGCTTCTCCACCCCTCCGCCGCGCTTTCCTCTCTGTCTCTCTCTTCCCCTCCCGCAGCCGAGGCTCCATTGGAGCAAAGATGGCCCGGGCGCTGGGGATGGCTCTGTGGCCTCTGCCTCAGGCGCTAGAGTGGCTCTGGTCGCAATATGGCGACGCCCAGGATGGGCAGAGCATCGCCCCCTGGTGGGCAGAGCGTCGCCCCTGGTGGGCGTGCCGGTTGGATCCCGGTCGGGCGCATGCGGGAGTCTGTCTGACTGTCTCTCCCTGTTTCCAGCTTCAGAAAAATGAAAAAAAAAAAAAAAAAAAAAAGATGCTCAACTTTATTAGTTATCCGGGAAATGCAATCCCACCACATATCCACTAGGATGGCTGTAATAAAAGAGTCAGACAGTAACAAGTGTTGACAAGGATGTGGAGAAAGAACCTTCATGCATTGCTGGTAGGAATATAAAACAGCGCAGCCAATGCAGAAAACAGTCCGGCAGGTCCTTACAAGGTTAGACAAAAAGTTACCATATCACCCAGTAAATCCACTCACTGCTCAGCATGTGCCCAAGACAACGTACACTCATAAACAGCTGTAGATGAATGTTCAAAGCAGTGTTATTCATAATAGCCAAAGAGTAGAATAACCCAAATGTCCATACACAAAAGGCCACATATCATTTGATTCCATTTCTATGAAATGCCCCAAACAGGTGAATCCATAGAGACAGAACGCAGCGTAGAGGTTCCCTGGGGCTGGATGACACGAGGAATGGGGAGTGGGTGCTAATGAGTGCGACAGTTCCTTTTGGATTGAAAATGTTCAAGAATTTGTAGTAATGTGCGGTACTGAACACACAACACAGTGCACAGATGATGTGTTGTAGAATTGTGGTCCTGAATCCTATATAATTTTGTTAACCAGTGTCACCCCAATAAATTCAATAAAAATGAAAAAAAAAAAGAATGTGTAGTAATGGTTGTGACTGTACTAAAAATTACTAATTATACACTTTAAAACAGCAAATTTTATAGTGAGTGTCTCAACTTTAAGAGATAAAAACACGTCCCAAACTCAGCACCTGTTCTTTCCCTCCCAAGTCACTGTTTTCAGTGTTCGCCATCTCAGCAAAGGACAACTCTCTTCTTCCAGTTTCCCAGGCCAGGGAAGCTGCAGGTCAAGGGTCAGCAGGGTGGCATTGCTCCTCTGTAAGCAAGACATTTTAGAAATGGACACTTCCACAATCCCATGTGCTTTTCCTAATTCCTTAAAGGAAAGGCTGCTTTAATCCCTGTTGTCATTCAGAGGTGCCAGGAAACCCTGGCTCTGCTGAGCTGCCCCAGTGCCACTCAACAACCTCCTTTTCTTGAAATGATGCCATCCACTCACCACACTGCCCTGGTCTTTCCAGCCATGCCCACAACGTTCTGGTTCTGACAGCGGCTGCTTCCCTCTCTCAGAAAGATTTCAGGGTCCCACCTTCCTCCAGTGCGATTCTGTCATCTTCAGGGACTTCAACTGAGGGTATAATGACTGACCACTCAGGCCTCACAGTCTCGAGTCCTGTTCCTTACTAATCCTGATGCTTAGAAGGTGCTCTTACAGAAATGGATAAATCAAGAGAGGAGTGGGGAGAGGTGGAGGTGGGCACGGGGGGATAAACAGTGATGATGGAAGGAGACTTGACCTGGGCTGGTGAGCACACCATACAGTGTACAGATGATGTGTTATGCAACTGTGCACCTGAACCTATATCATTTTTTAACCAGTGTCACTCTGATATATTCAATTTTTAAAAACCTCAAAAAAAAAAAAAAAAGAAAGAAATGGATAAAACAATTGCCATCTCTCTTCTACAACATTTAAAGTTGACCACAGCCAGGGACAGATGGCTTGGTTGGTTGGAGCATCGTCCCAAAGCACAGAGGGTGCTGGTTCAATCCCCAGTCAGGGCACACACAGGGACAGCTCAGTGTTCCTGTCTCTGTCTCCGTCTCTTGCTCCCTTCCTATAGGTAAAATGAATAAATAAAAATATTTTTTAAAAACAGTTGATCAAGTATGTCTCACTCAGACATTAGGTCAGGGACCAGCAAACTTTTCCTGTAAGGTTCAGATAGTATATATCAATATTTAGGTTTAGGGGTCAGAAGTTGAAATTGAGATAACTACATCACTGTGACATGGGGGACACTGAACAGCAGTGCAAAGAGATGAAAAACCACACATTGTCTGTCACAGCTACTCAACTCTGTCACCAGAATGCAAGAACAGCCCCAAATACTACATAAACAAATGTGCATGGCTTTATTATAATAAGTTTATTTATGGACACTGAAATTTGAGTTTCATAGTTTTTCATGTGTTACAAAAGATTATTCTTTTGATTCCCCCCCCCCAATATTTAAAAAGGTTAAAAAAAAAGGCATTCCTTGCTCACAAGCCATACAGAAACCAGAAGTGGGCAGTGGTTGGCCATGCCCTGCCATAGGAGCTACTATTCTTCTGGGTCTGTTGCAGGCTGCGTTTCCATTCTGTGTATAACCTCTATATAATCTCAGCCACAAACACGGCTTCCATGGCCATGTAAACACGGATTTCAAAGTCTCTGCTGTGGCCCAGATCTTTCTCTTACACTTCACTCTGCTGGCTCTTCAAGGTCTGGGATGTGTCTCTCTTATTCTCAGCACGACCTTTCTCCAGGGTCCCCTTCTCTGTGACAGGCACACAACACACCTGCTCCCTCAAGTCACAAAACAGGTGACCAACCAATGACCATGTACAATCAATTCTATCAGCCAAATGTCTCTCAACTCTGCTCACGCCTCCCCTTCCTTGTGACCCCACCCTGGTCTAAGCCACCGCATCTCTTACCTGGGCTTCTGCAACAGTTGCCTACATGGTCTCCCACTTTTTCCTTTCCAATCCATCCTCCACACACAAAACAGGATCTTTTCTTCTTTCCTGAAATGTTTCAAGCACAGAAAAAAATACCTAAAAAATATCATAAACATACATTCAGCTTTGTCAGGTAACAGTGCATCACATTTTTCAAGATCATTTTTAAAGACAAAATACTACATATATACATATATATGTAGTTGAAGCGCCTGTGGGCCCCTCGCAATCCTATACTGCTCCCTCCCAGGATGTAATCACCAGCCAGAAGTTGGTGTATGTCAGTAGTTCTCACACTGTGGTCTCTGGACCTGTAGCGGTAGCACTACCTGGGAACTTGTGAGAAATGCAAGTTGGGGTTTTTTTTTACAGGGAGAGAGATCAGAAGTATCAACTTGTATTTGCAGCACTTTAGTTGTTTATTGACAGCTGCGCCAGTGACCCCTTGCTCAAGCCAGCAAACTTGGGCTCAAGACAGCGACCACGGGATCATGCTGATGATACCATACTCCAAGCCAGTGACTCAAGCTGGATGAGCCCATGCTCAAGCTGGCGACCTCAGGGTTTCAAACCTGGGACCTCAGCGTCCCAGGTCGACGCTCTATCCACTGTGCCACATTTGGTCAGGTGAGAAATGCAAATTCTTGAGTCCTCACTCCAGACCTACTGAATAAGAAACTCCAAGGTAGGGCCCAGAAATCTGTACTTTAACAAGATCTCTGGGTGACTTAGATGCACACTCAGGTGAGAATCACTGGTGCATTCAGTTCCGATACATGTGCTTTAGGTTTTCACCACATGAACCCATTTCTTTTTCTTTTTTTTTTTTTTTTTATGAACCCATTTCTTTTTTTTCTTTTTTTTTTTTTTTGTATTTTTCTGAAGCTGGAAACAGGGAGAGACAGTCAGACAGACTCCCGCATGCGCCTGACCAGGATCCACCCAGTATGCCCACCAGGGGCGAAGCTCTGCCCACCAGGGGGCGATGCTCTACCCCTCCGGGGCGTCGCTCTGCCGCAACCAGAGCCACTCTAGCGCCTGGGGCAGAGGCCAAGGAGCCATTCCAAGCGCCCGGGCCATCTTTGCTCCAATGGAGCCTCGGCTGCGGGAGGGGAAGAGAGAGACAGAGAGGAAGGAGGGGGTGGGGGTGGAGAAGCAAATGGGCGCGTCTCCTATGTGCCCTGGCCGGGAATCGAACCCGGGTCCCCCGCACGCCAGGCCGACGCTCTACCGCTGAGCCAACCGGCCAGGGCCTATGAACCCCTTTCTTAAAGAAGGCTTTAGCCCACCTCAAAACTTGTTGGACTTTAGTTTTCTTTTAAAGGCATATTTTTGGAGTAGGCTGCCCAGAGCCTGGGATAAGGCCCTGTGGCTGAAGTAACTTTCTTACTCAGGAATAAGCAAAAAGCCACCGAAAGTTACTGGTTGTGAGGCCAGCTGAGTAGGAGAAATTGAGGCACTGTTTAGACACAAAGGAATCCTGACACTGATAGGAAAAAAAAAAAAAGAAACCACTGCTCTCTACACTCATGGCTAAAAAAAACCAACCAAACAAAAAAAAACAAACGGAACAAAATTAGTTTTTTACCAATTTACAAAATATTTTACATAACCAGAGAAGAAACAGATCAGTGTCACTCAATACAACTTAGACTGGACTCCCATTAAAATAATTGTTTAAAAATATTCCAGATGCTACATTCGCCTGAAGGTTCTATATAAAATATAGGATAGGGAAGACAGGACTACTAAGCAAAATAGCTAAATTCTGCTTTTTAAAAAATAGCAACATACGTTTACACCTAACAGAGAGCTTGCACCGAGAAGCGGCTAGCAGTGCTAAGATATTCTGCACGCGGTCGCTGCGCTGGAGTCTGTTACTCAATGTCCGGCTCGCGCGCCCGCCGGGCAGGACGCGGAGGGGGCCAGGCGGTGGACGCGGCTGCTCCGCGCCAGCGTGGCCTCCGGCTGGACTCCGGGCGAGCCGCCCAAGAGGCGCGGCGGGGCTGCTTGGGCTTGGGGGACACGGGCTGGGCCAGGAACAGGCCCCGTATGAGGCCGAGCCACCCTCCGCGCCCGCCCGCAGCACCCTGGCTCTCACCCGCCGCGTGCCCAGCCGCTTCCCTCCGTGCTGCCCCCAACCCTGACCCGGACCCTTCCCGCCGCACCAACCTGCGCTCTGCGGCCGGGAACGCGGCCTCCCGCGACTGCGCGGCCGGAAACGAGCTCGTGCTGGGCGAGCGCGAAGCTGCCCCCTGGTGTCCGCCGCCTGAGGTACAGCTGGAGGCCCCACGCTGCCGCACAGAGCTCAAGTGTCAGTGCATGCCAGATTCAGGCCCAGGTGCACCAACCGGTCAGGCTCCTATTCTGACTTCTTCTCTATGAGAGCGTAGGAGGACGATATGTGTTGACCTATCATTGTTTCAGTCCAGACGCCCTGCCTGATGCTGGTAACATCTAGTTCTAGACCTTTCAAAAAGCTCCCGGTCAGTGCAAAACGGTGGTTTACAAAGGGTGGTCCTCAAACCAAAAGCTGATGCTTCACATCTCCTGGGAAACTGTTAGACGTGCTCATTCTAGGCTCCATCCCACATCTAAGGGGTGGGGTCCATCAATCTGTGCTTAACGAGGCCTCTGGACGATTCTGGTGCCCAGAAAGTTGAGAACCACTGGTGGAAGGGAATCTCAGAGGCTTAGGCCAGAGCGGGAAGCCGAGTTCCACGAAACGTTTCCCCACACCCATTCGTGAGTGTAAATTTGTATAACCTGTACCAGCTCCACCCATGTCTAAAGGCCCTAGCAAATACCCTTTCTAGGAATTTACCATGTGGAAGTAAGTGAACACATGTGCAAGATGAATATGCAAGAGATCTCACTGGAGTGTTATTGATAAAGGATGTTTATAGTAGGAAAAAAAACTTACATGTTTAACAATAGGGCTTTCTAAAAGAAATTATATCCATGAAACCATTAAAAATGATGCAGTATAGCCTGACCAGTGGTGGCACAGTGAAGAGAGTGTCGACCTGGGAGGCTGAGGTCTCAGGTTCAAACTTCAAGGTTGCAGGTTTGAGCGAGGTTCATCCTGCTTGAGCACAGGCGAGCCTGCGATCACAGACATGTCCCCAAGGTCGCTGGTTTGCAGCCCAAGCTCGCTGGATTGAGCAAGGGGTCACCGGCTCCACTTGAGCCCTCCTAGTCACTCTGCCCCCCCCCCACCATCAAGGCACCTATGAGAAGCAATTAATGGACAACTAAAGTGATACAGCTATGAGTTGATGCTTCTCATCTGTCTCCCAGCCTCTCTCTCTCTCAAAAAAAAAAAAAAAAAGGAAAAAAGATGCAGTATAAGGGTACAGAGTTTCAGTTTGAGAAGATGAAAATGTTGAGATGGATGAGAGTGATGTAAACGTACTGTAATCTTACATGGTGCCCCATAAAAATGGTTAAAATGCCCTGACCAGGCAGTGGCGCAGTGGATAGAGCATCGACCGGGACGCAAAGGACCCAGGTTCGAAACCTGAGGTCGCCAGCTTGAGCGCGGGCTCATCTGGTTTGAGCAAGACTCACTGGCTTGAGCAAGGGGTTACTCAGTCTGCTGGAGCCCCCTGGTCAAGGCACAAATGAGGAAGCAATCAATGAACAACTAAGGTGCCGCAACGAAGAATTAATGCTTCTCATCTCTCTCCCTTACTGTCTGTCTGTCCCTCTCTCTGTCTCTGTCACACACACAAAAAGATGAAAATGGTCAACTTATTTTTATGTATATTTTACCTCAAGAAGAAAAGATGCTATAGATGAATATGTATTGACATGAAAGGACATTTATAACATTGCTAAGGTTGGGTAAGCAAACCCATTTAAAAAATATAATCACTATATACATTACAAAATTCTATTAATTAGCTCTAACCTATATAACCACTATATATAAAATTACATCAATTTATTTTATTAATTCTATATAACCACTATATATACAATTCTATTTTGTTGATGGTAACCACTATATATGAAATAGAATTTTGGGCAACTTAAATTTTTTTTGGTTTTTATGTATTTCTTAATGTTTATGTAATTAATATGCATTACTTCATATATGTGTACGTGAGTATGAAAGATGAGCCTGGTTTCAATATGTGATCTGTGTTAGAGGGAGGATCCTGAAACAACCTTATTAAATAATTTTTTATAAGAACATAAAGAACTGACCAGGTGGTGGCGCAGTGGATAGAGCATCAGACTGGGATGCAGAGGACCCAGGTTCGAGACCCCAAGGTCGCCAGCTTGAGTGCAGGCTCATCTGGTTTGAGCAAAGCGCACCAGCTTGGACCCAAGGTCACTGGCTCGAGCAAGGGGTTACTCGGTCTGCTGAAGGCCTGCGGTCAAGGCACATATGAGAAAGCAATCAATGAACAAGTAAGGTGTGGCAACGTGCAACGAAAAACTAATGATTGATGCTTCTCATCTCTCCATTCCTGCCTGTCTGTCCCTGTCTATCCCTCTCTCTGTCTCTATGTCTCTGTAAAAAAAAAAAGAAAATAAAAAGAAAAGAACATTAAAGGAAATGGGTGAGATATGAGGAACTTTGAACAGAAAAATAATCAGAAATTAACTGACAAGACAGGAAACTGAGGGAAGGAATAAAGTAAAGCACACTCAGTTCTGCTATAATGCATTTTTAAAAAAACAAATTTGGCCTGGCCTGTGGTAGCGTGGTGGATAAAACGTTGACCTGGAACACTGAGGTTGCTGGTTAAAAACCCTGCACTTGTCTGGTCAAGGCACATATGGGAGTTGATGCTTCCTGCTCCTCCCCCCCTTTCTCTCTCTCTCCTGTCTAAAATGAATAAAAAACAAACAAACCAAATTTGTTTCAGTATGATAGATGTACTGGGAAATCATGTGAGCACTGCACAGATTTCCCATTAGTTTAAATGTGTGATTTCGTCCTGGGGAAACTAGGTGAATGCAGAAAACTGCACCAGCTGAGCCACACTGCACAGAAATGACCAAAACACACAGGTGCACACCCCTCAGCATCTACCCTATCTTCAGTGTCTTCAGTTCCTTGCCTGTGTTTGAGCCACACCCATCCACTTCCGGTGTTGCAACTTCCGGATAGATTTCAGATAACCCTCCTTCTGTCACTTCACAGTAACTCACACGCTACAACCCTACAACCCTACCAATGCCCACTTCCACAAGCAAGCTTCAGGTGTTTTCCAAGGCAAACAGTCATGTGTAAAACCGTGCTGCCATTTTATTCAGTTGTCTTTTTCCAGCCAATTAAGCTTTTGAGTGTTGTCTGTATGCCCATTTTTACCATAAGTCCCTGGTTTTTCTTCATGATTTTGCATAGCCTGGTGATGTAGGAATACAGCAGTACATTCTAGCAGGACTGAACAAGGGTTTTTGGTGGGTTTCAGGTGGAAGAGCAGTAGCATCATTAACAGAGCAGACAGAGTAGGGAGAGGACATTTTAAGTCTGAAATGGAGTGGTAGTCCAAGTTAATATCCAGCACGACTTTACATATCTGGTGAGCGGGCAGTAGAAAAGATTCCCTGTATACAGAAATGATCTCCCTCAAAGGATTCTGGGACACTGTGGAAAAGGATGTTCTCTCCAACAGAGAGAATGTACAGCGAAAAGAGAGCCAAATCTGAGCTCTTGTAAATTGTAATCACAGGACTAGAGGAAGTTTATGTAAAGAACAGAAAATCTGTGAAAGCTAAGGGAGGGCAGAAGGGCTGATTCCTACTAAGATGGAGTAAACACAGGCAAACTTTTCTCTCCTGCTGCACACAACTAGAAAACCTGACAAGAACTTGCACAGTTGTCTGGGGCCTCTGAAAAGTGAGCATCACCAGATCAAAGAACACCTGACTGTGAAGCACCGATGACTGGTCATGATGTTATTCTTTTTCCTCTGGTGCCCTCGGATCTGAACTCAACCCAGTCCAAAACCTGGAATCGAACACTGGGAGACAGAGAGACACCCTGAAGAAATCCTCTGGTTCTGCTCATAAAGCAGAAAAAGGAACTCCTAAAATTCAGCGATTGGAGAAAACTTTTTTTCTCTTTTTTCCTTTAACTAAATTCCCTTGCACCCCAACTCCCAATAAACCTGTGGCAGGAGCAGTGGCAGGAGCAAAAGTGACTGGGAGTTGAAAAATAGGAAGCCACACAGAGAGCTATCTTCCTTTCCCTTCAGTGGAGCCTCAACTCCAAGAGGGCAGAGACAAACTCCATTGCTTTTTTGGTTGTTTTCCTGTTGCTGTGGCACAATTGTGGAAGTGGGCAGTTTCTCACCTGAAATGGGAGATTTCTGGCCAGAGACCTAAAATGAGGAACTCCAGCAAAGTGGGAAAGTACTGGGAAGAAAGTGGAAAGGGAGATCAGAAAGCAACTCCTTAAAGTTGGCTATGAACTGTGGGGCTCGCCCCTGACCACCACAGATCTGATGCTAATGGGCATACCAAAGACTTTTTGAACGGTGCTAGTGGATAAGACTTCTGCTCAGGTCCCAGACTAATCACTGGGTGATGTACAATATGAGACAAATCCAAAAAGCACCACAAGAATTTGAAAACTGAACTGACCTTGGAATATAGTATAGGAGGTTTGGAACTTGCTAACACCTAGACATGACAAACACTTGCTAAAATAAAAACACTGACATTCTCCATAAGATTTAAACAAGAATCAGGATCTCATGATATTCTAAATTTCCAGGATACATCCCAAACTTAGTAGGCAAATGAAGTATCCCCAAAATCTCAACTTGCATAGGAAAAGACATTGACTGTCACCAATGACGAGACGATGCAGATGCAGATTTTGGAATTATCTGACAAAAATATTAAAGGTTATTATAAAAACGCTCAAGACAATCATAAACACTCTAGCAACAAGTTTAAATAGAACAAGGAAAGAAGTAGGAGATATTAAGAAGATTCAAACATTTTAAAACTGAAAATTTTAACCAAAACAAAAACTCACTGAGACAGAGAACTTGAAGACAGATTAATAGAAATGATCCAATCTGACCAATAGAGAGAAAAGGATAGGGGGAAAGAAAAAGAGAACTTCCATCACATTTGAGACAAGAACAAAAGGTCTAGCATTCTGTCACTAGAATCCCACAGGAGAAGAGAAAGTGCTGAAAAAAAAAATTGATAAAATAACGGCTAAAAATGTTCTAAGTTTGGTAAAACCACAAATCTACAGATTCAAAAAGCTGAGCGAACAGGATAAATCCAAAGGCACCCATGGCCAGACACATCAAAATCAAATTGCTGAAAACTCAAGACGAACTAAAAATTTTGAAACCAGCCAGAGAAAAATGAGGCCTAACCTATCAGTGAACATTTTTTTTTATAAGTGAGAGGAGGGGAGATAGTGAGACAGACTCCCACATGTGCCCCAACCAGGATCCACCTGGTAACCCCCATCTGGGGACAATGCTTTGCCCATCTGGACCGATGCTTGCAACTGAGCTATTTTTAGCACCTGAAGTGGAGGCTCCACGGAGCCATCCTCAGTGCCCAGTCTGATGTGCTCAAATCAATCAAGCTATGGCTGCGGGAGCGGAGGATAGAGAGAGAAGGGGGAGGGGGAGGAGATGGTAGCTTCTCCTGTGTGCCCTGACTGGAAATTGAACCAAGGATTTCCACATGCCAGGCTAATGCTCTACCATTGAGCCAACCATTCTCAAGATGAAGGAAAACAAAGAGAATTTGCAACCAGCTGATAAACTCTAAAAGAATCACTGAAAGAAATTTCTTCAGATTAAAGGAAAATGATATGGCAGGGAAACTTGGAATATCAGGAATGAAAGAATAGTAACAGAAACAGTAAGTATCTGGGTAAACATAAAAAACTCTTCTTGAGTTCTTTAAAAAATGTTTGTGGTAGAATTAAAAAAGTATAAAATTGATGGATTTTAAATGTAAATATGTACATATCATAGACATGTCATTTGGAAAATATTGGTTTGTTGAGTTATGCAGATACCCCAATTGTTGACGTATTTATACAGTATCAAAAATGGCACTCATTAATGTAGTTTGATTTAATTAGAAAGGTGTGTAGGTATTAGGAAGCTGCCTAGCTCACTGCGGTAGATTACAAATTTCACTTGAAAGCTCAAATTTTCACTAGCAAAGCACTTAGTTGTTTTCCTTGTAGTGACAAACTCACTTCATTCATTTTTGAGAAAATGTATGCCAGCTATCCAAAGTATGAACAACTAGTTTTCAGTTGGTTGTTCCAGTAAAAATGGCATTCCATGAAAAGCGGCCACACTTCAATTGTTCGTTTAGTGAAAGCTGCCCATTAAGAGTCTGTCCTCATTAGGAATATCAAAGCCTAAAATCAATCATTACACATTTATATCATGGAGCCTCCTCCTCACTTGATTCCGTGCTCACTAAGCATCTTTTTGATAAATGAACTGCCTGCCACCTTGTTAAACTTAAGGCAGAAAATGCCAAGTGGCTAGGCTAATGTTACTGTTTCGTTTGCTTCCGTTACATTTCTCAATACAAATTGGCAAACTGCCAATTTACAGAGACGGAGAGAGAGTCAGAGAGAGGGATAGACAGGGACAGACAGGAACGGAGAGATGAGAAGCATCAATCATTAGTTTTTCTTTGCGCATTGCGACACCTTAGTTGTTCATTGATTGCTTTCTCATATGTGCCTTGACCGTGGGCCTTCAGCAGACTGAGTAACCCCTTGCTCATCAGCGACCTGGTGAGCTTTTGCTCAAACCAGATGAGCCCGTGCTCAAGCTGGTGACCTTGGGGTCTCCAACCTAGGTCCTCGGCATCCCAGTCCAATGCTCTATCCTCTGCGCCACTGCCTGGTCAGGCGCCATTAGGCTTTTTATTAAACAGTCTCTATGAGCTTTGTTTTGAGTCAGCAGGCTTAAATCCAGTCAATTTGGGGACACTGATTATATCATTTCCGAGAGGAAATGCTATCTTATGAAAACTGTAGTTTTGTACTTTATAAACTTTTGAAATTGTTTACATAGGGATGATTCTTTATGACAAATTCAACGTAAAATCAGAATTTAAAAACAACAAAAACATGTAAAATGTTAAAAATATGCCATATTTTCTACAGAAAGTATTAAATATTTTCTGAATTCTTGATAAGTGATAATTTTTCCACTTAATATAATTTTAATTGCAGTTTGCTGCTTTGAACATTGAACAAAAATACTTTGATAAAATGAGATTTAATTATGTGCAGGTAGAGAACTAGTTTAATACTCCAACTTCTTCCTAGCATGAATTGCAGAAGTTGGAAAGCTATAAACTACATTTCCCAGATTCTGCAATTCAATTTTTAGATGCCATTTAGGTTCTCTCCAATCAGATGCACTAAAGTGAGCCTTTAATTTGGAGCTGCATTAACCGGGAAAGGAAGCAGATGTGCTTGCATGAAATGTGACAGAGGTGGACAGGCTCATTTAGCAGTTTCCTGATCCCAACACAGGCAACAGCAACTTCATGGTCCAGTTCTGTAGTATGACTTCGGGACATATTTCTGGGAAGATCAGGCAATTATCCTGTGAGCTACCTTGGTACCTTAATAAACCCTTAGGGCAGGGGTCCCCAAACTACGGCCCGTGGGCAGCATGCGGCCCCCTGAGGCCATTTATCCAGCCCCCGCCACACTTCCAGAAGGGGCACCTCTTTCATTGGTGGTCAGTGAGAGGAGCATAGTTCTCATTGAAATACTGGTCAGTTTGTTGATATGTGCAGTGTGCATAGGGATTTTGTTCATAGTTTTTTTTATAGTCCGGCCCTCCAACAGTCTGAGGGACAGTGAACTGGCCCCCTGTGTAAAAAGTTTGGGGACCCCTGCCTTAGGGTTTAATCTACCTTTAGTAGATTTTGTTACATGAAGTCAAGTACTGATTTAAAATTTTAATAACATTTCCTTTAACATAATGTTTCAGGTTTCTACAGTTTTATATCAATACTTTCTTCCTCAATTGCTTTTCTAAGCTGAGACAATGTCCCTTGTATATATAGTAGTAAAATGCTACTTTAAAAAAATCAAACTAGGCCTTGGCCGGTTGGCTCAGTGGTAGAGTGTTGGCCTGGCATGCAGAAGTCCCGGGTTTGATTCCCTGCCAGGGCACACAGGAGAAGCGCCCATCTGCTTCTCCACCCCTCCCCCTCTCCTTCCTCTGTCTCTCTCTTCCCCTCCCACAGCCAAGGCTCCATTGGAGCAAAGATGGCCCGGGAGATGGGGATGGCTCCTTGGCCTCTGCCCCAGGCGCTAGAGTGGCTCTGGTCGCAACAGAGCGACGCCCCGGAGGGGCAGAGCATCGCCCCCTGGTTGGCAGAGCATCGCCCCTGGTGGGCGTGCTGGGTGGATCCCGGTCGGGTGCATGCGGGAGTCTGTCTGACAGTCTCTCCCCGTTTCCAGCTTCAGAAAAATAAAAAATAAAATAAATAAATAAAAAAAATCAAACTACTACAGCATTGTTTTAGGATACATCTATAATTTTATTACAAAACCATTCTTTTGGCATTAGTTGGTTACAGTGATAGCAAGATTCTGTGAGTGTGGCATGGCAGCTCCAATGTAATAACTTCATCTCTTGCTTCCTGAACCGAAATTTAAGTTACCTCATGTCCATTACATACAAGTTATCTGCAATCATTAATGCTGCAAATCCTGATGCATATACCATTTAGGAGTTGATGCTAAGGGATTAGAGTGAATGTTGATAAGACAAAAGTTCCTTTGTGGGACTTTGTTTCTTCTACCTCCCCACAAATTACTCTGCTTTAAAAAAACCAAATTTCTCAGAGCTAGTCTGAATAGCAGCAGTAGCCAAGGAACATCACACTTAGTTCTTGTTAAAAAGCGGTGCCTGTGCAATGCATGTTTACGCCGCAGGCAGAGGAGTGATCGCTCTAGTTTTAAACTCCTGTATTAGAGTCTCTTAAAAAAATAAAAGCTTTCTATCAAGTTCTTCTAGTTGGTGTTATTGCTGTACATTTGTTGGTGGGTCACTCTCTGTGCTGTGTTTGCTCTGAAGAGATCTTCCAATATATCTCCAATATTCCTTTCTTATAGTGTCCTTTTCTTTAGCTAGGATTTCACATAACTAAAAATGAAAAACAAAAACTTCATTAAAGAAAATGCGTAATTCAATCTTTAATGCAAATGCTTTTGAGCTAATACAGTTTAACTCAGATCATGTTCAAATGACATATACCACTAGAGTCACATATTATGTTCACCAGTGACACGGGTGTTGCTTTGAACAGCAGAAATCGCCCTGCATTGAATTCTGAGTAACGTGTTGAAAAGGGCCATGAATAGTGGTACTAGGCTGACCCAACTCTGAGAAACCAGAAAGAAAAGCACTGAGTTCCACCAACTTACCTCTAATGCTTTATTAAGAATGTCTTCCTTGTTGTCACATTGGTTTTCTAGCATATCTTCATAGATATCCACAAGAAAGGCAATTAGGTAGGGGGAACTGTGACTTGGTTGCAAATCAAGTAACTGATTTAATAGTTGGGGATATTTGGAAAGACCACGATCCTGCAAAATCCTAAAAACAGGTTATTCTAAATTTTGAGAAGAAAATAGTAGAAAGATTAAGAGGAAATAGCCCCTATGACATAAACAGAAAAAGGAGACTTATTGTTAATGAAAGAGGTTAAAGCTAAATTAAATGTTTAAATAATATGTGAGCTTTATCATGATGAATCAGAGCTGAGTAAAGTTAGTTTAAAAGAATAATGAGGCCCTGGCCGGTTGGCTCAGTGGTAGAGCGTTGGCCTGGCGTGCAGGAGTACTGGGTTCTACTCCCGGCCAGGGCACACAGGAGAGGAGCCCATCTGCTTCTCCACCCCTCCCCCTCTCCTTCCTCTCTGTCTCTCTCTTCCCCTCCTGCAGCCAAGGCTCCATTGGAGCAAAGTTGGCCCAGGGTGCTGAGGATGGCTCTATGGCCTCTGCCTCAGGCGCTAGAATGGCTCTGGATGCAACAGAGCGATGCTCTGGATGTAACAGAGTGACACCCTGTATGGGCAGAGCATTGCCCCCTGGTGGGCATGCCGGGTGGATCCTGGTCAGGCATATGCGGGAGTCTGTCTGTCTGCCTGCCTCCCCATTTCCAACTTCAGAAAAATACCAAAAAAAAAAAAAAAGAAAAAAAAGAATAATGAAGTGTAAAAGTGATCATTTATAATTCAAACTATAACATACAAAATTAAAACCGAAAATAAATTATCTTCTTAAAACTCTAAAGTGAAGGAAAACACAGGAGAGATATTTGTTTCTTCTTGAGATGGTTCCTTATCCCTGTAGCTCTCCAGGAATTTCAGGCCCCCACCCTGGACACACTTCCCCTTGTGACTGGCCCCATACTTTTGACTCTTGGAGACCTCTAAGTTTGACAAGGAGCCTGGTTATGTCAGTGGCCACACAAGTGAAACCTTGTCAGTTTAACAAGTTGGACTTGTAACAAGATCTCTAGAAGTAAAAACAGAAAGGCTAGCTATGTGTCTGTGCAATCTGATTGTAAACAGCTGATGTTGCCTTACTGTGTTCCTCAGCTGAACATAAACTGAATGTGTGTACTTCATTGTTTGACATAAGACTGCAGGATTCATCAACACAATTATAACTGTTTACTGTTTACTGACGGACTAATCTAAACACTGTGCTGTATGGGCTTGGAAGCTGAAGAGAAGGGTAGAAGGCACTGTTCACGGGTGTCATAACACACTTCTCTCAGAGGAAAACAGAAAATTCTTTAGTGTCCTTCTAGATTCTGATTATGGAACATATTCCATGATGCATCATATTAATAGCTTGTATTTTATATAAAACAAGCAAAAACTTCTTACCCTTTCAAATAGTTCCATGCACTTTCATTATGTGGCACTAGTTTGATCATTTCCAGAGTGTACCTGTAAGAAAAGACCGCAAATGAATATGTGTATCACTTTGGGAACAGTGACGTAATTAGAAAGTGTTTGTAAGACTGGCACAGCTTGGATGTGTGCTTTCATTTCTCTCTTAGTGGACTTGGGCATCACTCCAGGTCATATCTCCAGCTCTCTAGCCTACAGCTGTCAATTCTTATTTACATAGCTCTTCCCTATTGTGTATTTGTATCCATTTCCTGGGAAGGACACAATATAAAGGCTCAATTCACAATAGAAAAAGAAATTAGTGTGGCAGATTTCCTTTAATTTAGGCTTTCCTTCTGAAGGAAATGTCACCTAAAAAAAGGAGATTTTCCTTTCACTGGGAAAACAATCTTGGGGGAAGTCTAAGATCAACTTCTGCCTGTTACATCCTTAGTCACTGAAAAAGGAGTAGTATATAATCTTAGGAACATAAATTATAATAAAAAATGTGCAGCATGGAAATTATATAAATAATAAATAAAAATAAGAAACCGACACAAATGTATATTCTTTAAATTTTAAAACAAGATTACCAGCAAACTATTATGTGATTCCCAGTCAAAATAAATACTCCCTACCTTTCTCTTCCCCTGAATCAGATTATTAAATATAATCGAGGTCCAGTTACAAAAAACTCCAATAAAATTGTAGAATGTTGCTTTACTATAATACTTGCTCAAATGAGTAAGTCACTGATTAAAGTTTAGTAATCTTGGTTTTGTCACATTGCTAATAGCACTTTTTCTTCATAGGTAATATTAATAAACTCATTCAGCATTATTAAAAGTATTTTTCCAATTACTTTTACATGACCTAATGTTTTCAGTTATTTGTAAAACCACGTCCTCTGCAGGTCTTAACTAGTCCCTGTAGAAGATTAATTTCATTATGGCAAACCTAAAAACTTTTATTTGTAGGCCTCATCTCATTTAGTTCAGTGGGTAGGGACATCATCCTGAAATGCCAAGGCTGTAGGTTCGATCCCTGGTTGGGCATATACAAGAAGCAACCAATGACTGCAAAACTAAGTAGAATAAATGAATGCTTCCCTCTTTTTCACTCTCCCCTTCTTCTTCGTCAAAAGTAAGTCAATACATTAAAAAAATTATTTACATACATCCACAAAGCATTGTCTATTTTAATGGTTAAAACATGGACTTTGATGTCAGATGGCTCGGCATCAACGCTAGCCTCATCAGTTATTATCTACGTGCTCTTACACACATTACAGAACTACTCTGAACCTCAAGTTCTCCATCAGGTATCTCACAGTGTTGTTATGGGAATTAAACAGAAAGTGCTGGCATACAGTAAATGCTTGATAAATGGTAAATATTATTAATAGTGCTAGTAGATTTTGTACTCAAATGGAAATATGATCATGATATATTTAGTGAAAAAATGTGTCTAATATGATTGCCTATGTTGCTGTGCATGTTTGCAAATGTATTTATAAGACTTGGAAGGATTCACACGACTTGTAGCTCACTCTAAAGAATGGGATGTGGGAAGAGGGAGAATCAAGAGATTTTGATGTTTTATTTATACAATTCAGTACAATTCTCCCACAATGACACTGCATTACTTTTATAATAAAAGGAAAAAAGTTCAGAAATAATCAGCTATATTGTTCTGTATTCTTAAGAGTTAAAAAAATTTAGTTAACAAACTAAATTTGAGATAACTACTGCTACTCTTAGCATCTTAAATTTATTTCTTTTACTTAACTGAAGAGTGTAATAAACATTAAATAGAGAAAAGATTCTTGGCTGATTATTTCTATTTGGTAACAGAAAGCCAGCAATTTGCCTTTAAAGGCTATGAGAAATCTGCATTTTCCAAAATGCTTCATGTCAATTTTTAAATACCTTATTACACCTGACCTGATGTAGACAGACCACAGTAAATAAGAAATACACATTTTGAAATCCCTAATTATTAATAGGATTAATTCAAGGTAGAATAATCTGAAGCACTCTAACTTAGCAGGGAAGCAACAGAGCTTCCTGAAGGATGTTGCTTTGCTTTCCTGAAGGATGACACTTCACTTTCCTTCAAAAAACTTTTTATTCTAATCCTCACAACAGAATACTTATTATTAAAGAAAAAAGACAGGAGCTGTTAAGCACTTTTATAATTAAAATTATAACTATGGTTTCATGAGGCTATAAAAACAAATGTTCCAATTTAGATGAGACAAAATAGACAAAAATCAGAAAGGAGTTGGCTATTAATTTTTATTATAATACAGAAATTCATGCCAACTCAAGAGATTTCTAGCTTTATGCTTGTTAGACCAGTATTTTTCAACTGAGGACGATTATGCTCCTGAGAGGACATTTCGCAATGGCTGGGACATTTCTGGTTGTCACAAATGGGGAGAGGGCTACTACTGATGCGCGTGTGTGTATATATATATATATATGCTCCTCGGCTTACATATATATATGTATATATATATATGCTCCTCGGCTTACAAAAGGGTTATGTCCTGATAAACCCATCATATATTGAAAATACTATATATAAGTCAAAAATGCATATAACACACCCTACACCCAACCTACAAAGCATCATCATAGCTTAGCCTAGCTGGTTTCTACTAAATATGTAATGCTTCCACAACATCTTTAAGTCAAAAAATCATAAGTGAAGCCATCATAAGTTGAGGATTCCTGTATAGGACATAAAGGCCAGGAATGCTACTAAATGTACTACAATGCACAGGACAGCTCCCTACAACAAAGATTTATCTGGCCCAAAACCCTGCACTAGAATAACATGGCATCTGGAGACTATTATCCAAAATACAAAAGAACTTAATAAAATAGTTTTAAAATGAAGCTGCCTAGACACTATGAAATCTGATTTCTTCTCAATCTGTACTAGCAACAATATTTCAAGAAAGTTAAGACATTACAAAATAGAGGTATACTACATATTTGTAAATTTATTGTTATTGATTCCATCTAAGTGTTCTGTCCTATTAGTTCCATGAGGGTAGAACTGGGGACAGTCTTGATCTTTGCTGTATCCCTAATACCTGACATAAGGCAGGCACACAAATATTCTTTAAATAACTTAAAAATTTTTTTCTATTTATTGGGTTTTGGGGGGGGGGAGGAGAAGAGGGAGAGAGAGAGCAACATCAATCTGTTCTTGTATGTGCCCTGACCAAGGATAAAATTTACCACCTTTGTAAATCAGGATGATTCTCTAATCAACTGAGAGCTATCCCGCCAGGGCACAAATGGTCTTTTAATGAGTGAAGTAAAGGAGACTACTAACTGGACTTCTCTTTCCAATATAGCACGATCATTGTAGCCAGTGGTGTTAGAAATTACAAAGTATCTTTGGTTCCAGACAGAATTATTTCTCACGTCCTCCTTAAGAAGTTGGTCTACATACTGCAGCTCATTATCCCAAAGTTTAAATTCCTAAAAGAAAATAAATAATAAAATACCTAATTAGAAATGTCCCATTATTTATAAGTAATAAAAATAAATAAATCAAACTCAGCAAAGCTAAGTAGATCGAACTGAAGATGTAGGACTCAGCACACACCTGGAAGAGAATGATAGTTGTAGGTCAAATGGAGTGGGGAAAAAAGTACTGGTAATCAAAAACAAGGGAACAGTCACCAGGGAGGAAAAAAATGAGGACGAGAGAACAAAGTGGCCTGTAATTCAGTACTGTCTTCTTGAGAACAATTGAGATAAAAAGAGTCATGTTCTTACTATCTGAGCCAAGAATTATTCTAAAGAACTAAATCAAAAACAAAAAAATATACATACTTAACTAAGTTTAGAAAAAAGAAAATTAACTATAGTATATTAATTTGATGTGATCTGGTATTAACACATACTATTCAATAAGAAATATTCAAAATACACATATATGATAAAATTACATGAAAATACACATAGGGAAATATATACAATTAGATTCAGACATAAATTTTTTACATTATAAAGCTGTATTATTTTTTAAATTATGGAGAGAAGTGAACCAATAAAGACAATTTGAAAAAAAACAGAATGATCAAATGTACAGATACTGAAAAAGTGAGGGACGTTATGAAAAAGATAGTGGAGATAGTTATTTTTGCTAATAGCAAAAAAGAATTTCATAAAAGAATTAAAATACTGAATACCTTTAGAAGATATATCCCTTTATTCAAATATAGAAAAGTTTACAATTACTTACATAAAAAGAAAAAATTTGATGAAATACTCTTGGTATAATGAATACTGCAGAAAGTAACAATTACTAAAAAAAATGCACAGGAAACAACACAAGAATTGTTTGGTAGAATAAATTAAATGCCCAGAGTGGGAGTCATAATATTCTCTTCTATTTAAGATTTAGCATAAAAGTTTAACAAGTGGGTAGAAATAATAGTTGCTATAAAATCATATTTCAGAGTTTATGTATGCAAAAATCTTAGTGTATACTATGCCCTTTTTAATTAAAACAACACAGCTGTATTAAAAAATTACAATTACTTTTGTTTTTTTGAGAGAGAGAGAGAAACAGACAGACAGGAAAGGAGAGAGATGAGAAGCATCAATTCTTTGTTGTGGCTCCTTAGTTGTTCATTGATTGCTCTCTCATACATGCTTTGACTGGGGGGTTTCAATTGAGCCAGTGACTCCTTGCTCAAGCTAGCAAATTCGGGCTCAAGCCAGAGACCATGGGGTCATGTCTACAATCCCATGCTCAAATTGGTGACCCCACGCTCAAGTTGATGAGCCCACACTCAAGCCAGCGACTTCAGGGTTTTGAACCCAGGTCCACTGCCTACGTTCCAGGCTGATACTCTATTCACTGCACCACCACCTGGTCAGGTACAACTACTTTTTCCATTTAATTTTTTTTTGCAAATATAAGATCTGATGCAAATTCGATCTAAAAATATTAAGAAATTACTATTATTTTTCTTTAATGTGAAGTTACTCACCAATATATCTCAGGAAATTGTAAAGGTTAACCAATATTAAAGATGTCAGATAATTAAGTATCTTAATTATTAATAATTATAGACATATTGTAACAATCAATATGTGTGTTTTGGTTCAGAAGTCTACTTATAATTTAACAGTAATTTTAATTATTTCAGTCAAAAAATTAAAATCTGGAAAACACTGTAATAAAAAAACAATACCTGAATAACCCACTGTCGATGTTGCCAGGCATGATAATTCTTTGCATCCTGATTAAGAATATCAGCAATAAACTCAAGCTCCTGAGATGGATCCTTTAGCCATTCCACTAATACTCGCCTGTGATGCCTAAAGCCGGGTGAAGAAGAGAGAGAAGTTTTGTGTTAATTTACCCAAGAACTAAAGTATCAGCTGCACATGCTGTGCTAGGTGATGTGAAGAATGCTTATGAAAGAGAAATTCACCTTTAATTCATCAAAACTATCGGAGAGAACTGATAACACAAAAGAAACACTAAGAAAAATTTTAGAACACTAAGTTGGAAAACATAAAACAGTGATTTGTGATTTTTGTGTAAAGTGAAATAAAACATATCAAATAGTTTATAGTTTAAAGAAGGTTTATCTCAAGATAAATTTGGAAGTATAATTTTTTTGACAACCAAAAAATTCTGTCAAGAAATTCTGAAACATTCCTGGACAGAAGCTCTTCTGGTTATAAATAGCCTGTCAGTTTTCCTTAAGTCCAAAGAGTTACCATACAAACAAATGCTCACTTCACCAGTTCGTGGGAGGAAATGAATTCATTTCTACTCTGGCAAGTAGCTATGATAAGTTACAAATTTGTCAAGAGGAGTTTTCCACATTGGAAAAACAAGCCAAAAAACACATCTCTGACTTGCTACTTGCTGGGCCTTACTTTCTCAACAGCCAACTCTCACCTCCCATTTACGATTCAACCCACTGCATGGCTTTTCTCTTCCTATCACTTTCCTCTGCCCACAGTGACCACTCCACCCCTGGTGGGAGGGCTGCTCATACCAAAATCACTCACTAACATCCACCTAATTAACAAATCCACTGGTCATCTTTCAGTCCATACTTTCCTTGACCTCTCAGCAGAATTGATACTGTCATCCACTCCTTAAAACTCTCTTCTCTTGGTTTCTGTGATAACATAACTTAGATTCCTTCTTTAGTCATCCTGGAACACTTCTTAAAATGATGATGTTCACCAGTGTCCTACCCTCCACCTCAGAACCCTACTTCTCCCTGAGCATCCTCATCCACAGCTCTGACTTCAACTTCAGGTGAACATTTTTCAATCACATACTGGCCCACTTTACACAGATTTTCCATAAGCACACCAAACTCCATTTATCCAATACTGAATCCATCCTTCTTCCCTAGAAATGTGCTGCTTTATCTCCCAAATTCCCCAAGTGGTTGGCACCACCATTCACTCAGTGGCTAAGACAAATATCTAGACATCACTGTTCTCTATCATTCCTCCAGTAAATGAAACTTCAATACCTGTTGCTTCTGTGTTTAAAACCTCTCTCAAATTTATCCTTATCTTTCCTACATGGCCATCACACTCTCCCCTAGCTTATACCAGTGCAATGAACCTATTCCACCCACACTCCACCCTGCTGTCAGGATAAACCTTCTAAGACACAAATCTAATCGTGTTACTTTCTTAATTAAAATTTGTCAACAGCTCTTCACTGACCCTAAGATCAAGTCCACACTCCTCATCCACGTTCATAAGGCAATTTATGATCTTATCCCATGATTCCCAAATTTACTCCATCACATGGAATTACACAATTCCCTGAGAGCACTGTGCTCTCTTTCATGCATCTCCCCAGAGTATTTTCTTTGCCTCAGAGGTCGTTCCTCTCAGAAATCATCCTAAAATCTCAGGCATTAAGATAGGCGTCTATGTTAGTGGTTATACTGAAAAAAAAAAGGTGGAAACTCCCACATAATGAACAGGCATTGAGTGGCACAGAAAAGTGGACAGTGCTTGCGGGCGCACCATGTTGCTTCTACTTCACTAACTTCACCAACTTCACCACCACGACCACCTCCACCAGCACGTCCTCCTTGTCCTCCATCACCACGACTGTGCCTCCCCTTCCTTCTCCACAACAGCAGCCACAGAGCTTCCTCCATGCGGCGCTCACTGCTATCCCAGGGACTGTGCAAACTCTACCTCTCGGTCCTCTTGCTCCCTCATTTCTCTTTTCTCCCACTGTGTTCTGCTCTCCCCACAAATAACAATCATACTCTTGCTTATGTTAACTTAGGGGCTTAATTTCTAGAACAAATACACTCTGTGAAAAACTACCATTATGCTTTTCACACTGCACTATAAAATACCTGGTTTTATTATATGCTTTTCCTTTTAGACTGTATGTGGTTCATCTTTGTATCTCTGGCATCAGTATAAATATTTTGAATAAACAAACACCAGAAAGTCATTTTTTAACACACTGAAAACATTTCAAATTTTTTACTCAAAATTTTTTCTGACTCTAGCAGTATTACATGCTAATGTCAATATTTTAAATAATAAGAGTAGAAAACATCTGAGTGTTAATTAAGGGTCAGTCACCACTTTAAGATTAAACAAAATTCTCATTTAGTCCTCCTAACAACCCTGTTAGACAGATAACATCAGCACCAATGCTAAGCACTAAAATGATAAAGAAACAATTTCCTATATTCTTATCACCCACTGGTTGGGTACTATTAGAAAAGTGACATCTCCTTCCTATTTTCATCTTACCAAACTTGATAGTTTTTGGGCTGTTCTTCAATTATTGCAGTGATGTAGTTCATTTCTTCATGTAGATCCTTTTGAAGAGACTTTAAGAGAACTCTCCGGAAATGCCTAAGTAAACATCAAGCATTCAAAGTCTCATTACTCCACATAAATTGCCTAGCCACGGTATCAAATAAATCAAATAAAGCTACAAGACAACAACATAATTAGACTTTTTTTTTGGTGGTTGTCCAGTCTCTCAAACTATCTGGTGATTGGAAGAATCAAACATCAAAAAAAATATTTTTTCCTTCCCGTCCTCCCTCTCCTTTGGCAACCATCAGTTTGTTTAGTTTGTTTTCTCTATTTATGGGTCTGTTTTATTTATTCATTTATGATTCCACATATACATAAATTCCTATGGTACTTATCTTTCTCTGTCTGACTTACTTCATGTAGAGTAAAACCCTCTATGTTCATTTATGCTGTCACAAATGGCAAGATTTCATTTTTTTATTGCTGCATAATACACCATTATGCATATAAAGGGTGGGGCAAAAGCTGGTTTACAGTTGTAATACAAATAAATACTATAATTAATAATAGTACAAGAATGAACTGTTCCATATGCTCACAACTGTAACCCTTCTATGCCCCACACTGTATATACACATCTCTATCCATTCATGCTTCCATATTTTGGCTGTTATTAGTAATGCTGCAATGATTGTAAGGACACATATGTCTTTTCAAATTAGTGTTTTTGTTTTCTTTGAATATCCAGAAGTGGAATTGCTGAATCATATGGCAGCTCTATATTTAATTTTTTGAAGATACTCCGTAAGAATCAAACATTTTGAAGTAAAAATAGCAAAAGGCAACAAATGTGAAATACAAAACAACCAACTAGTGATTATTTTCAGGTAATACTCTGGGGTTACCTGTGTTGTATTATACAAGAATCAAAGATGTCTTTTTCCCTGTACAGTACAGCCTGTTCATTTAGATAATTATTTATATAATAAATTCCATTATAAACATTATGATAATTTTACTTTTAAAACCACTACAAGAATGCTACTTAAAAATAAAACAAGTGTAGTGGAGAGTGAACTCTGTATCTTCCACAGAAGGAATAAATAAATGTCTAAAATGGAAAGTAAAACAATTAAGCATATTATTTAGAATAGACAGTTTTGTTTTGTTTCTGTTTGTTTTTAAGGGAGAGGAGGGGAGATACAGAGACAAATTCCTGCATGTGCCCTGACTGGGATCCAGCCAGCAACCCTAATCTGGGGGCAATGCTCTGCCCATCTGGGACCATGCTCACAACCGAGCTATTATGATTTTTAGTGCCTGAGGCAGAGGCTCCACAGAGTCATCCTCAGAGTCCAGGGCTGATGGGCTCAAACCAATTGAGCCAAGGCTGTAGGAGGGGGAGGGAGAGAGGGAGGAAGGGAGTGAGAGTGAGAGGGAAGGGGGAGTGGGATGGGGGGAAACGGATGGTTGCATCTCCTGTGTGCCCTGAACAGGAGTTGAACCCAGGACTTCTACACACCATGTCCACGCTCTACTGCTGAGCCAACCAGCCAGGGCCAGAATATACAGTTTAGTCAATAAAAAACGGCTAGGGGTTTCTGCCTCTGGGGAGTGAGACTGGTAGTGAGAAGGAATGTGGTAGGTTACTATTTTTCATTCAGTCTTTGATTTCTACACTCCTATGTGGTTATTATTTTGATAATAGAGTTCACTTAAGAAAAAAGCCATTCAAATTAAAACATAACACATTTAAACAAGAAATATTAATAATGTGTATTACTTACCACACTGTATAATTGGCTGCATTTAACTCAATAGCATCTCTGGTTAGTTTAAAAGCTCGTTCACTTCTTTCATCACGCTGCAGAACGGCCCGGAAATAATCATAAACATCTCTAACTGTAAACAGCATAAAACTGCATTAGGACTGTCTTCCCTGTTTAAAACTACTATTATAACATAAAATATTGTTATATTCTTATAAAAAAAGATTTTTATTGCATTATTTAGAATAAACAAAAGTAAATAACTGTAAATTTCACCTTAATAATAATGATTTAGTTTCTGAAGTTTCTTAAACTTGTGTCTTTTTTCACTGAACACTGTTTCTGAGATCTGTCCATGTTGTAACAAATCTAGATCCTCTTCATAATTATAGAGTATTTAAACTGTATGTCAATGATACATTTTATTTACCCATTCTCCAAAACATGGATACAGAGGAAGGAATCAGGGTATACAAGAAGTTAAATATTAACTTGTTCAAGTTTACAGAACCAAAAATGAAAGATTATTCTCTAATATTTGCTCTTAGTATGTTTATAATTTTGTCCTGGAACTTTAATTCATCTGTAATTTATTTTCATGTAAGATAGGGGAAAGGGATATAATTTTGTTTATATCCAAAGACATAGCAAACTGTTACAAAACCATTATTTAACTAACCTATCTTTTTCATACAGGTATGAGATGTCCTTTTATCAAATATTAAGTTCCCATTTATACTGATGATGTATTTTTAGATTCCTTATTAATCTACTTATTTCTGTTTCAATTCCACATTATTATTATTATTATTTTTTACAGGGACAGAGAGAGAGTCAGAGAGAGGGATAGAGAGGGACAGACAGGAATGGAGAGAGATGAGAAGCATCAATTATCAGTTTTTTGTTGCGACACCTTAGTTGTTCATTGCTTGCTTTCTCATGTGCCTTGCTTGTGGGCCTTCAGCAGACCGAGTAATCCCTTGCTAGAGCCAGCGACCTTGGGTCCAAGCTGGTGAGCTTTTTGCTCAAGCCAGATGAGCCCGCGCTCAAGCTGGCAACCTCAGGGTTTCGAACCTCGGTCCTCCGCATCCCAGTCTGACACTCTATTCACTGCGCCACCACCTGGTCAGGCACATGTTATTTGTAGTAGTACATTTTCATATTTGGTAAGATAAACCCTCACACCATTACTCTTCCTTTTCAAACATTTCTTGGCATTACTTTATAATCAGAAAAAAACAATTGACTTTTGTAACAGAGGAATTATCTCAGGTAACAAAGCATTAACTGAAAAATATTTAAATATATATATACACACACACACACACACACACACAAAACTAGCATTTCATTTTATTATTCTTTCTTAGAAGAACAATTAACATTTGTATGTCCTTCAATTTGCAAAAATATTCTCACATTCATTATTGAAAGAATACTTTGTCAAAGAAAATAATCCATTCATTTCAATATCAGTAAATATATTCCAACTGAGCCTAACACTCATTGCTAAAATATATTTCAAATCGCTGTTTCAGCAACCCAAGTTTATTTTAAATAAAACAGTAACTCATTTATGTTGTAGATTAAGTAGTAAATGAAAAAACACGATCACATAGTAGCTATTTTGCATTATGAAGTAATATTCATGACTTAGACTATGTCTACTCTTTGGACAAAATAAAACTTTTTTTTTGTGACAGAGACAGAGAGAGACAGAGAGAGGGCCAGATAGGGACAGACAGACTGGAAGAGAAAGAGATGAGAAGCCATCAATTCTTCGTTGCAGCACCTTAGTTATTCATTGATTGCTTTCTCATATGTGCCTTGACTGGGGGGCTACAGTGGACAGAGTGACCCCTTTCTCAAGCCAGTGACCTTGGGCTCAAGCTGGTGAGCCTTGCTCAAACCAGATGAACCCACGCTTAAGCTGGTGACCTCGGGGTTTCAAACCTGGGTTCTCTGCGTCCCAGTCTGACGCTCTATCCACTGCACCACCGCCTGGTCAGGCCAAAATAAAACTTTTAATCATGAAAATAAATTACAAAAATATACAATGTTAACTTATCACAGTCATTTAGATCTTTATTAGACAAAAATCTGTCACCTACCTAGCCATATAGTTGTGAATTTCAACCCAGCTACTAAGTTTGACTTATAGACCTTTTTCTAATAAAAATAAACTTACATTTTTCACTATAAATGATTTGGACCACTGGATTGGGGCCATCATTCTGTGGCACTGGATCTATATCAGCCCATTCTGCTCTGTCTCTGAAAAATATATATATTTTTCAGTGATTCTATTCAAATACGTAAGTAGAATAAAACTCTGGTGTTTTTAGAAATTGCAACAATTACACTTACAATAATACTAACAGCTTATAAATATGTTACGGAACCATGGTTGGATTCCTCATGACCAAATTTTGCCACTTTACTTTACACTAAACTTTAAAATAAAATGAATAATTTTGCAAATAAAATAAATCGTTTTCAAATTTAAAATTTTAACAGAAGTGGAAAAACCATTTTTTTGCAGCATGTACACCATAGTTTTACATTAGAAATCAATCTAATTCATTGGTCTAATATGACTCTTTGGAGTTAGTCTTTTTAAAAAACTTGAATAACAATTTACCAGGAACTGACATTTTAAAATCAAAGTAAACACTGTAACTTAACCTCTCTGGGCCTCAGTTTTTTCATTTATAATGAAGATAATATTACCAACTAAACTTAGAAGGTTGTTTGGAGGATTAAGTGAGACAGCATGTCAAACACTTAAAATCTGCATAATAATAAGCATATACTGTGTCATAAACATACTATATATTACCATGCTTAAATATTTACACAGTATGTTACAAATATAGCACATAATAAATGCATATAGACAGCATTCAATGAATGCTCTCATTATCAATATGCTGAAGTACCATTATAGAGGCAACAATGGGTACAATGGGTACCTACCGACTTTCTATGTGAACTGCTCAGTGTGAACAAATTTGATTTAACCACTCTTTTACTTATGTTCTTTCCCTTTCACCCATTTTTTAGTTCTCTACACTGATCAGCTATTGACAGCAAAGATTCTGTGGAATCCAGACAATCCTGAAAGTTCTCCGGCTATATGAGGGCAACCCACAGGAGAGAATTACCCGGGGTGTGCGACCTAGGGCCTGGGGAGCGGCAGCAGACAGGTAAGGCTGTTTGTTATTCAGTCACTGGGAAATAAGAGCGGAGTGAATAAGTTGAACATTTCACAATTCAGAAAGGAGGTTTGAGGGTTATGGGGCCACTCGAACCAATTTAAATCAGTAAAACATGAACAATAAAATAGTAACAAAATCTGGATACTGACTTTCACTCATTCATAAATGCAAGGCAAATAAGCAATTGAATGCATTTACCTAGAACTAAAGGAGAAAAAAATAAGGCAAAAGAAAAATATGAAATAAGGACTTTTCACTTGTCTCTGCGGGTTTTTTACTAGAGCTAAGGAGCCAGCAATACTATAAGAAAACAAAGAGCTGGTCGAGATGGGACCGGGTGTTGGCAAAGACGGGCAGAAAAGGCAAGAGTTTCAGCGGTACCCAACGCTGCCTACTACATCTCACTTGTATTATGTACGAGATGATGCAGGAATATATGTATATGAGGGTTTAGGGAACACGTATCTATACATCCTTAAACCCTAATTCGGCGCCTCGCTGATGCAAGGCGCTAAAATGTAGGATGAAAATGTCCCAGTCCTTCAAGATCTTACACTAGCTCTCTCCATTTCAGCACGGGAAGCCCTTACTCCTTGTTTTTCAAGTGAGCAAATCTAAACCTATTTAAATCATTATTTCCAGCCAGGTTATCAAAATGTGCCCAAACCCTTCGGCATACAGGCAGATTATTTTCAGGCTCTCTTAGTGAGAGCATGGGACGGGGCGCGCGATTTCTTCAATTCCTGCACCGCGACACCCACACAACCCAACAGAGTGCCGTCCAGTGTAGGGGAGTTTCTCCGCGGCTCGGCGTCCCGCCTCCCCCGGACTCTCGGCGACAGCGCTGGGTTAGGGGAGCGCGACGGCGGCGGCCCGGGCCCTGACCCCGCCAGCCCGGGCCCTGACCCCGCCGAGCGCGCCCCACGCCGGCCGGACCGCGAGGGCCCGGAAACTTCGGCCGGACACGCGGAGGCAGCGCGAGCGGAGCCGGAACCGCCGTCCGTGGGGAGCCCCCGCCTTCCTGGGTAGGGCCTCAGGCCGCGCGACCCCGCTGTGGGCGTTACCTGTACAGAACATAGGTGGGTGAGTCCAGGCTCAGGAACCCATCGTCCATAGGAGATGCCATCGCTTCTCCGACCTCGGCTGCCATCACTTCTTGCTGCTCCAGGGGCGGCGGGGGGTGCGGCTGGGGCGGCGGCGGCTCCGGCTGACCGGACTCGCTGCCCTGCGTAGCCTCTCCAACCCCCTCAGTAGCCGCCATCTCGCATCGGCCCGCAGTCCAGTTGGCGGCGGAGGCCCCGCCCCTCCAAGGTCCCGCCCCTCCCTTTCTTCCCCCGCAGGAGTCCCATTTCCGGTTTTCTGGCTTTCCTACCATAGAGACGAGGGCCAGAGGGTCCCAGCCCGGCATCCTAACCCTGGCTGACCTGGGTGGATACTTATTTACGGTCGAGATTGGGCCCCAGACGTAAAGTCTCCAGGTTTCCTATGTCATCCCATTTGTAGGCCTTTCCAAATGCTTGTAGTTGGCCATTGAAAACATGCTGGTGTAGTTAGATTCCCTCAGTAGGACAGATTGCTCTCTTTTTGTTAGCAGTCTAAGGAGCAATGGATAGGGCAGCTAGCCTGCAGCTCAAGACCTAATCCCACTCCCTCCATCTCTGGGGAGCTGGCCTCCACATTAATCTTTTAAGGATCTTTATGCTCCTTGTACACTTTTCCCCCCTTTTGGATGCTTGTGTTTATATCTCAGAACTTAAGTAATTCAGGGTTTTTGTCTTTTGAAATGAAAGTTCTAATATACAAGTTATGTTACAGAAAAGGTAAACATTTAACAACTATTTACTATCATGTGCTAGGGTTGCTCATGGCAGTAAATAAAGCCTCTATTCATGGAGTGTCATTCTGGTGATGGGTAGCATCACCCTAATATACGTCTAGGTGTTCAGGGTGTGCTACTCCAAGATAAACTTTGACATACTACTTTGAGCTGTATGTAGGCACTTGCAAAACAGCAGATGCATGGGCAAGCTTTCTCTGAGCTTTCTTTCCTTTATCTGTCTAAAGACAGATCCTCCAAAATGAATTCAATTGTCATAAATCCTCTCCCCAGGAGTTTTGAGAGTAGAAGCAGACACCAAATCCAGACAAACGTCATCACAAACTATCATGCCTCCCATCAGTTCTTCTAAGAGCTCATTCATCTTTCCTAAAAATCATTTACGCTCCCCTAAGAGGCCCACATGCACCCCCCCCCCCCGTTTTTCCCATTAAGATGGTATTTAAGGCTGAATTCTAGGCAACCTCAGGAATTACTAATTTTTCTGGCTCTCCCAGGTACACATGAAGTATACATGTTAATAAGCCTTTTTATTTTTCTCTTGTTAACTTTTTATTAAAGGGGACTCAGCCAAGAACTCAGAGGGGTAGAGGGAAAGTTATTTTTCACCCTTTCACATAGTCAGAAAGGCTTTTATTTTTTAATTTTTTTACAGAGGCAGAGAGTCAGAGTGAGGGATAGACAGGGATAGACAGATAAGAAACATCAATTATTAGTTTTTTGTTGCGCATTGCGATACCTTAGTTGTTCATTGATTGCTTTCTCATATATGCCTTGACCGTGGGGCTACAACAGACCGAGTAACCCCTTGCTCGAGCCAGTGACCTTGGTCTAACCTGGTGAGCTTTTTTTTTTAAAGATTTTATTTACTCATTATAGAGGGGGGGAAGAGAGAGAGAGAGAGAAGGGGGGGAGGAGCAGAAAGCATCAACTCCCATATGTGCCTTGACCAGGCAAGCCCAGGGTTTTGAACCGGCAACCTCAGCATTTCCAGGTTGACGCTTTATCCACTGCGCCACTGCCTGGTCAGGCCAGAAAGGCTTTTGTGGAAATTTCTGAGCAGAGACCCAAAAGAGGAAAGAAAATGCATGCCAGGTAGAGAGAATGGGAAGTCCATGCTTAAGGTCTTCTTGGTTCACCCGGAACTGAAGCCCTGTGCATGAGGTCATTCTTCCACTGTGAAGCGGAGTGTATGCAGTCGGCCCCTTGAGCCTCATCTTGTCTGCGACAATTTTTACAAATAAAAGAGGTGATGCTGCATAGTTTCCAAGAGTAGGTCCTAAGAAGCTTTAAAGCTTTCACTTGGGTCTCTGAGAAGTCTTGCTCAGGGGAAAGCTAGCTCTATTGTATTAAGTCCATCTACCCTGAGATATCCAACTACTACTCTATTTTGCGAGTGTCCAGACCAGTTAGGTCACGAGGTTGTACGGAGTTGCCTGATCAGCCCTCAGGTTCTGTCCATATCAGTCATGGTACCAAACATGAGAAAAGCCTTCAGATGACTCTAGCGTCAGATATCATCTAACTGCAGTCAAATGACTGACCCCAAATGAGAGCAACTGAGCCTGTCTCCAAACCTGAAAGACAATATACCATTTAGAGCCATTAAGTTTCGGAGTGGGTTGTGATGTACCAATAAGCAGCACAGTAGAATAAATATTCTTACAGCAAATTGGTAGACTTGCAGCTGGGACACTTTTCTGTGTTGTCCCTCACTTGATCATACAAATCTTTGAAGGCAAAGACATTTTTAAAAATTGATTTTAGAGATAAAGAGAGAAAGATACATCGATTTGTTGTTCTACTTATTTATGCATTCATTGGTTGATTCTTGTATGTGCCTTGACCGTAAATCAAATCCACAACCTTGGCATATTGGGACGATGCTCTAACCAACTGAATTACCTGGCCAGGGCCATATTTTATTTTTATTTTTGTGATTCAGCCAAACTTCTCATGTGCTTCAATGTTAAATACTTGGGACAGACACAAAAATAAACACTAAACTTAATATGGTTACTTCCATGCTAATATATATATGCAAAAACTTACATATGTCTTCCTGACATGAAAATGAGCTATGTGCATACTAGCTTTTTTTTCCCCCCTGAAGCTGGAAACAGGGAGAGACAGTCAGACAGACTCCCGCATGCGCCCGACCAGGATCCACCTGGCATGCCCACCAGGGGCGACGCTCTGCCCACCAGGGGGCGATGCTCTGCCCCTCCGGGGCGTCGCTTTGCCGCGACCCGGAGCCACTCTAACGCCTGGGGCAGAGGCCAAGGAGCCATCCCCAGTGCCTGGGCCATCTTTGCTCCAATGGAGCCTTGGCTGCGGGAGGGGAAGAGACAGAGAGGAAGGAGGGGGAGGGGGTGGAGAAGCAAATGGGCGCTTCTCCTGTGTGCCCTAGCCAGGAATCGAACCTGGGTCCCCCGCACGCCAGGCCGACGCTCTACCGCTGAGCCAACTGGCCAGGGCCAATCAACTGTTTTTTAAAAAAATGTTATTTATTTATTCATTTTAGCTAAAGGAAGGGAGCAAGAGATGGAGACAGAGACAGGAACATTGAGCTGTCCCTGTGTGTGCCCTGACTGGGGATTGAACCAGCACCCTCTGTGCTTTGGGACGATGCTCCAACCAACCAAGCCATCTGGCCCTGGCTGTGGTCAACTTTAAATGTTGTAGAAGAGAGATGGCAATTATTTTATCCATTTCTTTTTTTGTTGTTGAAGTTTTTAAAAATTGAATATATCAGAGTGACACTGGTTAAAAAATGATATAGGTCCAGGCGCACAGTTGCATAACACATCATCTGTACACTGTATGGTGTGCTCACCAGCCCAGGTCAAGTCTCCTTCCATCATCACTATTTGTTCCCCCATGCCCACCTCCACCTCTCCCCACTCCTCTCTTGATTTATCCTTTTTTTTTTTTTTGTATTTTTCTGAAGCTGGAAACCGGGAGAGACAGTCAGACAGACTCCCGCATGCCCCCGACCGGGATCCACCCGGCACACCCACCAGGGGGCGATGCTCTGCCCCTCTGGGGGGTCGCTCTGCCGAGACCAGAGCCACTCCAGCACCTGGGGCAGGGGCCAAGGAGCCATCCCCAGCGCCCGGGCCATCTTTGCTCCAATGGAGCCTCGGCTGTGGGAGGGGTAGAGAGAGACAGAGAGGAAGGGGGGGGTGGAGAAGCAAATGGGCGCTTCTCCTATGTGCCCTGGCCGGGAATCGAACCCGGGTCCCCCGCATGCCAGGCCGACGCTCTACCACTGAACCAACCGGCCAGGGCCCATACTAGCTTTTTAAATCTTGGTGCTAAGTTCACTTTTGAATTACTTAGCTGATTATTTTTAACGTAAGTATAATCAATTTTCACACTGCAGCTACCACTTAAAATTTTAACACTAAGGGTGCCATATTTCAATAATGTTTAGGGTAGAGTAGAAAAAGGGTGAGTTGTAAGGGTCTACAAGGCAGGAAAAGGGTCCTTATTGCCTAAATAGAATGCCACCAATAATGCTTTATATGTTAAACAAAGTAAATACTCTACTATTGGTTCTTGCTGTACTGTCTGTGGTAAGACTGATAATACTAACATGATAACTCTTAGAGGGGAGATGCCATGTATTAACTTTCACCTCTAAGAATTTTGGAGAATATGTTGACAAACATTAAGTACAGGCCTAAGTCAAAACAAAACCTATCATAGGTACTAGAAAAAAATCTCAAGGAATATTCCTGATTACACTAAGTCTGGCATAATCTCTAAGTTGATAGAATACTTTGTCAAGTGTCAAAGGCAGGTGGATGACAATTATTAGATATGTGTCTGTCATGGTTTAAGTGCAGAAAAAAAACAACCTCATCTCAATTTTTATACAAGTCTTTATTTACAACTTGTTTAACAACAACTGTACACTTTTTACTTTTTTGCAGCCTTGAAAACATTTTTGTACTTGAATGGGAAAATATAGTTTGACCAAATCTTAACTTTATTCTTCATATACATATACATATATTATATGCATACATATAAACATATACATATAATTAATACCATAACAAGTTGGCAGTCATAAAATTAAAATGAATAAGTGGTATCAAAAGGAAATACAATATAAGATTTCAAAAAAATTAAAAACCTGTCTTCTGGTGGTTTCTTGGACTTTATATTTTTGTGACTTTAGTAAAAATTTCTTAATAAGGTTCTCTACCAACTCATTCACCTCAAAAAAAAAAAGAGTGAGAAAATCCACCAATCTAACACACAGTAAATGGTTGGTAAACATGGAAAAATGCTTGGACGCCAATGTTGCTAAGTTTGTATTGATTTTACTTGTAATGTGGCTAAATTTGAATTGAGAAATTTAGTCCTATCTGGATTTCATTTTGGATTATAATGACCAAGAATGAAATTGTGATATTATCAATTCAATAGTCAACCAGACATAAGAATATACCTAGCAATATCCTTTTTACAAAGGCTAAACTTCAATAGATAACTACAGTGTCAAATATGAAACTAACAACAATTCACAGATCAATCAATACTTAAGACATGAGTATAAGGCTTTAAAGCTGGGATTGTAATCAATACAACTCCAACTCTATTGTAGTAAGATGTTTTCCAGCTCATCTGAAAAGTTTAAAAAATACTCTAGGGGGGGAGGAAAGCCGCTTTCTATCCCCAAATCTTTGATAGAATTTATTAATCAAAATAAGGCAAATTATTAGACCTGTCTGAATTTTACCATTCATTATACAACCAAAAATTGGGTGTTATAAATGGTGGGGCAACTGTCAAAACATGAACACGGCAAAACAAGACAAACCTGGAAATTATTCTGAGCACAGAGCATTCGGAATTACGCATGACCTGTAAACAGCAAAGTTAGTGACAGCAATGACATTTTAGTGCATTTTGGATTTTAAATAACTAAGGCTATTAAAAGACAAAAAGCTACCATTAAAAAACTAGAAGGTCTCAAATCATTGATTGATATATGTGTACAGTCTGTACAGTCATTTCCTGTATTTATACTAAAATGCTATTTATTTCAAGCATATTGAAAATTTCCCTTAACATGAGTCTCTGTAGAACACATTAGGCCACCAAGTAAATAATAAACTCAAATCACAGCGTTTACTCATCTGAACTTGAACAATAATAAGAATTTCGCCATGATTTGCTTGGAATTTGATACTATTGGGACAAATCTATTGCTTGATTAAAACATTTTAAAAGGAAGAGGAAAGCATCATGACTTCCTAACAGGATAGGTTAACTAAGTACCAAACTGGACTCAAAAGGATTATGATTAGTCTTTTATTTTCATTAAAAACCTCAACAATGCATTTGTATAGATCCTTTTAGTTATTATGTTAAGTGCTTTAGTAAAAGGCCAACTAATTAATGTTAAAAAAAATTTAGTTAACTAGAATAAAATGTTTGCTTCATACATAAAATTTAACTTGATCATTACCCAAGTTATTAAGTGCAAGAAGCTGAAGAAGACCAAATAAATTATTTGGATCTTGATGTACTTTTAAGGTAGAATATGACCTTAGGGACAGAAAAGAATTGTTGGCAACTCTCATTAGTTCTAAATAGATTTAAAAGTAACAAAATAGAAGAATATTGTGTTTATCCACTTTTACTTGTAAATAAATTAAACATTCATCAGTTTTTGCTTGGTAAGTGTTAGAGACTATCATCTATGTTAAAACAGTACTTAAAAAAGAAAAAACTGAAGATACTAAGTTATGACTTAAATGATTTAATTAAAACATTTGAAAAGTAAAGTGCTGATAATCTATTTAAAAATATATTGAAAACTAGTTTCAAAGAATGGAATTTTGATTTTTCCAGGGTCTTTAAAAAGGGCAGGCATTAATTTTAATAAGAAAATAGCTTTATTTAACTCTTAGGGTAAAGTCTAAGTGTTATCATACATTAACTGAACAGCTTTATTTTGTCCTTATTTTCCCTTTGGGTATTACAGCACTGTCAAAAAGCATTTTCTGCAATGACAAAAATGTTCTAAATGGGTTTTGTCCAGGACGGTAACCACTACCCATGCGTGGCTACTGAAATATTTAAGTGGAGCTGAGTGACTGGGGAACCAAAATTGTAATTTCATTTTAACATTCTCATGTGGCTAGCAACTAGTGAACTGGACAATGAAGGTCTAAAATCTACTCTTAACTAGATTAACAAGAAACCAATAAATGATAAAAACAATTAGAAGGAGACCAATTCACTCAACAAACTAATTAGTAGATATCCAAAACATATTTTTGTTCTTGTGTGTGTGTGTGTGTACGCGCGCGCGTGCATGCGCAAGTGTTTAATCTTTTACACTGGGAGGACAAAAAGCAGAGTCTAGACTTCTATTTCAGTGTTGCTCTCTTGTAGGTGACCTGCTTAAGCAAAGCACAACAGCAGAATAGAGGGCAGTGCAGGAGAAAATACTACAGAAATTTCTCATACTATGAAGACATTTCTCTCATCAGAAAACACAAAATAATACAAAAATTTAAGGGAATGTTCTTATGAGCAAATCTTCCTGTTTTTTGGCAGCAATCGTATGTGTCGGTGCTTATATAATAACAAATATTTTGGTACTTTTTGACTATTCAAGTTGTAAGTGGAAGTCCTTAAAATAAAACCTACTGGAAGAGACCTGACTCCTAAAAACATCTTACCAAGACAAAAGCTTTGCTATATTTGAACTCAAGAAAATGACCAATTATATCTGTTATAGTAGAACTAAAAATATTCATGTAGCATTCTGCCATCCTTAGGGTCAGCCTTTTCCCCTCCCCTCCCCCCCCCACTTTCCAGGTTCTCTGACTCGATAGCTCCTAAACTCGACTTTCTCCTGGCTCCGCGTGTAGATGCAATGATAAAGAAACAAGGGATGTTCGGGACAGTTTGTGTATGCAATGATAAAGAAACAAGGAACGTTCGGGACAGTTTGTGTATGCAAGGATAAAGAAACAAGGAACGTTCGGGACAGTTTGTAGATGCAAGGATAAAGAAACAAGGAACGTTCGGGACAGTTTGTAGGTTTGTATTTTAGGAAACCAAAGTTAAGAACATCTTCTGATTCACCAGAAGCTTGTTTACTTTTAACTATTGCCAACTCCAGAAAACAAAGTGTTTCAAGGGTGTTTACATTTGAGAGAATGTGGTCTCATGAGTTCTTAACTTATAAATGAGTCTTATGAATGTGAATTACAAATGTCATACATGCTTAGTAGTCCCAACCTAGCTTCAAATAGATTTTCAGACTTAGAACTTCAGATCCGACTTTAAAAATTTCAGGAAGAATACAAACCACAACTTATTTGGGTAATCTTTTACATTTTTCTTAATGAGTGCTCTAAAATAAGGAAAAGAACCCTGGTGGAAAAGATAAATAAAACATGCCACGGAAAGACAGAAGGAAAATAATCAATATGAGTAAAGTGCTGTGAATCTTGCAATGAAGTATAAATAATACATAAATGGTTAAAATAGTAAATAATATTAAGACACTCATTTCTAATAGTGACATATATAAAATAAACACATGATGGAATATACATATATAGTAACCACTGACCACAGGTTGGAAAATGCACCAAGAAAAAAAAAGTCCTTTTTATTAATTTCACAATATATTTGCTAATTATTTTCTTTTGCCAATTTAGGTTTCTAAAGTGGTAATGCCTGCTCGGAATTCTCCCACATACACTAGTAGAGCCTCAGTGTGCTTTGGTCATTTTCTTTTTCTCACTTTTAGGTTGTTCTTCTCATGACCTTTAATTTTTCCTTTAAGCTCTGAATAGGTAGAATGTAATACGGGATATCTGATAGCCCCAGGGGCCTGACATTTTGAGGCTATGGATACATTCTCTTAGGGCTTCATCTTCTGACCCTAACCACCTTATTCAGAGCTGGTAATAACATATCAGGTACAAAATGGCTCTCCTTGAATATACTTTTAAAAAATGTATACTCTTGCCTTCACTTTAAATTTTCTGTGGGGCTACTATGTATAATTAAGGAGGACATAAAATTGAGCCTATGGTTTGTAAACTAGACAAAGCAGCGGATCCAGATAACTATTAGGAAGTTGGTAGTGATTTTCAGCCCTACGTATTTCTTCTCATCAACTCACAGTATTTTATTCTTATTAATTGATTTTAGAGAGAGAGGAAGGGGGAGAGACAGAAACATTAACCTGTTCCTTTATGTGTCCTGACTGTGGATTGAACCCACAACCTTTGTGTATCAAGACATAAAGGTTGCTCTATCCAACCGAGTTATCCTGCCAGGGCCAAAATCACAGTATTCTTAATGAACTTAAATCACTATCTTAAGTTTAGTAATGGGTTAAGAATTTCAAAATGAAAATAGATGCCTCCCCCTCCAATGATAACACATTGTGCACCCAGTTAATGCCCAATAAAGGGAAGGATAATTAGAAAATAAATTATATTTTTGTCTACTCTTTTACTGAATGATCACATAATAATGTCAGAATATTTTATGTAAACTATTACTTTAGGAACATTTGTTAAGGCAGTGTAAGTTTTAATTGTATTAATACTTCCATCTGCCTGGAAATGCTTTATAACTAAACCATTTCTTATCCTAATAATCTACTCCACTCTCTAGGAATGGATTTGCCTTACCAGCAATTCTGTTACTTGCTCAGATCTCTTGTGCTCATTTCTATACAGCATACCAACTTATCTTACAGAATATGATTGGAAGATACTAGAAAACAGAAAAATACTGAAGAGAAGCATAATGTAATTGCTGATATATAATTGTTAGAAAATGTTAATAGATTCCCCCACAATTGCCAAAACTCATACATCTGCCATAACTTGGTTCAGGCCTCTAGTTTTTCAATAACTAATGTCCCATATCTCTATCGTTTAAGTGCAATGTGAAGAATCCAAGTGTATTTAAAGATAACATTAAGTATACATTTTTAAAGTTTTTATATTAGAAAGATAATACATGTGAATAGATTGATAAAAGGCTATTTAAAAACAAAATAATCAGTACATACTTCCCAAGAACATAATCAGTGATTTAAAAGAGATGAGCCTGACCAGGTGGTGGCACGTGGATCAAGTGTTGGACTGGGACACGGAGGACCCAGGTTCGAAACCCCGAGGTTGCCAGCATGAGCGTGGGCTCATCTTGTTTGAGCAAGGCTCACCAGCTTGAGCCCAAGGTTGCTGGCTTGAGCGTGGGATCATAGACATGATCCCATGGTTGCTGGCTTGGGCAAGGGCTCAATGGCTCTGCTGTAGTCCCCCCTCCCCAGGGCCAAGGCACATGTGAGAAAGCAGTCAATGAACAACTATAAGGTGCTGCAACAAAGAATTGATTCTTCTCATCTCTCTCCTTTCCTATCTGTCCCTATCTGTCCCTCTCTCTGTCTCTGTCATAAAAAAATAGAGATGAATGTCATTACATTTGCGCTTCCTTCATTTTATAAAAAGAAAGGTAAATATTAATGCTTCCATGATTTGAGAAAATGGGAGCATGAGGCTAGGAATTAGCTGTGTTAGTAACAAATTATTTCATTGCTTTTTAGGCTTCTAGGAAATGAATGATATTTACTGCAAAACTTTATTTTAGACCCTAAAATTATTGTGCTGAAATTAGAAAATTTCAAAATTTTCAATAAAAGGATATACACTAATTATTATTTAAATATGCCTTATAGAAAGAAAAATAATTGGATGACAGATACATTGAAAATAGTCTTCATATAAAAACTTCATGATATAAAATATTGAAATCGTTAGTTACAAAGAATAAGCTTTGAAACCATTTTCTAAATGTTATGAAACTGGGTTGTACAACTACCAAAATAAGCTGCCAATACAAAGAGATGATCATTATTTAATGGAAAATCCTCTTAATTTTAAAAAAGGGAAAAATGAAAAACATGCTAAAATCATTTTCAAAGTTTCTGACATCCCATTTTAATTTTGTTGAGTTTACTCTTTCATCCTACTTTGGGGTTATCACATGGGCCCCTCCCAAAGCCAAGGCTCCACTGGAGCAAAGTTGGCCCGGGCGCTGAGGATGGTTCCATGGCCTCCGCCTTAGGCACTAGAATGACTCCAGTTGCAACCGAGCAATGCCCCAGATAGGCAGAACATCGCCCCCTGGTGGGCATGCTGGGTGGATCTCGGTCAGGCGCATGCAGGAGTCTGTCTCTCTGCCTCCCCACTTCTCACTTCAGAAAAATACAAAAAAAAAAAATGAATGCTGATCTGAGAGCAAGAGACACTCAAAAATATTTCATGTCATTAGTTAACAGGAATGGACAGAACTGTTATTCAAAAGAAGATGTGAGTAAAGTACCGTATAAATAAAATGTCTTTTCTTCAACCTAACTCATTTTCACTTACAACTTGTTGATCTGTTTGGACAGGATGCCTTTCTGAAGATTAATGAAATATGTAGGCTGATATCTCTGACTAGATAACATTTAGCTTAATTTTGTACAATTGAGCTTTTATTGTAGAAATAAAACAATACAACCTTAACAATATTATGGATAATTATTTCCTTATTACAATCTAAGTATCTCATGAAGCCAATTTTACCAGGCTAGGGCTATCTAATAGAAATAATTCAATCTCGATCAATTTTGGAACATAGGTCCTTTACTTAGGGACTTCTTTTTCTTGGTTATTAACAAGTAATTAGCCAAATTATAAAAAGACATGATTGAAATTTTGAAAGTTTTTTAAAGTACAACTAACTATATTATTTTCTTTTTAGATGTGGTAAGCTACAATGTTTGCTGGGGCTTTTTCCCATTGTGAACTTCTTAAATACACATGGCAGAACATAAATGTTATGCTTTAATAGTCCTTAGTCATTTACTTTGTATTTTCTTACCCTGGTTAGAAGGAAAACAGCAAATATGGTTTCTGTTTATAAGAATTCAAACATTAGGCTGATGGATCACCTTGAGCTAATATATATAATAACACTGTACTTACTTACTCCAACGCTGAGGGCAGGACTAGCTCCACTGTCCTAGTGGATTGTGACTTCATGAAACGAATGTATCTAGGGAATTTGTGAAAACATAGCACAGCACAGCTCACATCTAGATAAAGCACCCACTGTCTGTTATGTCTTTTACCTTCCAGACAGACTGTGCGTCAGCACAAACCGCCTGAGAAATTCTTAATCATTTCAGGAGAAACAGAAATTTTATGAGTCCTGTACAAAGCTGGGCAAGAGCAATGGGGTTGTCACTGTCACAGCTAAATTTGATTCCTGTCTTTTTTAAAAATATTGTAGGATGTTTAGAAATATAATTTCTTCTATGTGATAAAAGTAATATACTAAACTTTAAAGGTACAGTAAAGGAGAGTGTAAGTTAAGATGTAAAACACCAAAATAATAGCATGCAACAGATACTGAAGAAAAATAAGGTAAAACTTCCTTCTAAAAGCTTGGTACCTTTCCAACCCATTTAGAGATCTACCTCTGAGTAGGTGGGTGGGTCAGATACTAGGACTAGGGAAATAAATAGAGAAGTAAAATTAAAACCTTTTATCTTGTGGGATACAATTCTTTTAATATAGTTTATAGGCTCTTTCATGTTCATCCACCTTATACTGCAGGTATATTTTCCCAATTAAAAAAAGTAATAATTTCCCCATTATTTTACTTTTACCAAGTTAGTGTTTACCTTCTGTTTTAAAACAGTTGAATCCTTATGTGATTTGTAAAATGAGGGGCTGGAGGTAAGAACCATCCTTAATAGTTTTTGATGTTTTATTGTCAAAACTTTCTATATTGTTTAGGTCTGCTTAGCCTCTTGAAACCCCACAATGCATTCTACTCACGTGGTTCTCTCCATTATTACTAATTCTTCCTTCTTTACAGTCATATCAAGCAGAAGCATTCACATTGCTCCTAGATTTCTGTACTTAATGTAAAAATTAGGACAATGCATGAAGTCATTTCAGTGTATAGTCTAATACTTTCTTCAAACACAATTTCTGAGGACAAATGAAAACATTACTAATTTTTAGATCAATTTTCTAATAGAAAGTGGAGGAATTTAAAATCAAACATTTGAATACAATTTCTGAAAATTCTCAGTTATATTTAGCTTGATTTAAAGTTACTAATTTGTTTTTAATATACAGAACTAAATGAAACTTGAATTTCCAAAGAGCTAGTACATGAAATAAAATTCTCTTATTAGATGACCTATTTAAAAAAAAAACAAATTTAAAAAAGTAACCCAATTTCAGTAATTGTTTGTTTTTAAAGAAATGGGCTATGGTGCAAGAAAAAGGCTGGAGGGGAATTTAAATAATATTGGGGTCCAAATACTTACATTGATATGTAAAGTCAGGCACAGGCATTTCATTTTCAAATAAATGATATTTTACATTTATATAGCACCTTATATAGTCAAAGTGCTTTACTTATCAGTGACAACCATTCATCAATGTAAATAAACATAGTTTACAATCAATCTATCAATAAACCTAAACACTTTGATGCAACCAAATACCTAAAATAATCTTTTCAGTAGCAAATTCTGGACTAATACATAGAATTAAGAAAAAATGTAAAAGAGACCTGTCACAATATCACATGTCAGAAATCACTTATTGATCTTAATGACTGATATTAAGATGTTAAGTATCAGGAATTACTGAGAAATAGAAGTGTTTATATTAAAAATTAGTAAAACAAATGAGATGCAAGTCAACAAAGGAAATTGCCCAAAAGGTAATGTTACCAATTACTTATAAGTATATGAAAATTAGGTCTCTAAGATGTGTAGGGCAATTGAAACTATCATCAGCCACACTGCCAAATTCTGATCCTAAGTGACTGTAATATTCCAAAACAGGACAAAGTTAATGCACTGCCAGACTTTCTCTCTTCTGTAATTTTCCCCCTAACCAATGGTCGGCAAACTCATCAGTCAACAGAGCCAAATATTAACAGTACGACTGAAATTTCTTTTGAGAGCCAAATTTTTTAAACTTAAACTATATAGTTAGGTGCATTCCTTATCGAGGTAGCGCCCACACGTGGTATTTTGCGGAAGAGCCACACTCAAGGGGCCAAAGAGCCGCATGTGGCTCACGAGCAGCAGTTTGCCGACCAAGGACCTAAGCAATGCATTCACTTCTGTCAGCAACAAGATAGCAAGAAATAATAAATTCTATGTATTTATGTTTTAAAAAGTTTCCAAATCTTTGAACAAATTTAATTTCCTATAAAACAATGTGAAAACTAATTTTTTCCTTCTAAATAATTCTGCCAGGTGCCTAAGATCTGATTAGCACCTCTGCCAATGTATTTATGTCTTTGCAAAAAGTGCACTTGCCAACCATTCATTTTCTATAGTAAATATGCAAGTTATCTGAAGTGCATTTGGAAAACAATTGAAAACACAGATTAATACATCATAAAAAGATTAATTCCCTTTAAACAAAGACATTCTTATAAAGCATGGTAACACAGAGGCACAATAAAGAATACAAACTGTATATCAATTATTGGCAGAAAATCTACTTCATTACAAAGCCTACACCAGAGGAAAGGACGTTTTCCATACAAAGAAAAGTACTACACTATTATACAACACTTTTAATTGGGCATTTAAAAAACTTTTGGCACATTAAAAGGAACTGAGATAACTACAAAATAAAGGACCAAGAAACTAGAACTTTATAGATACAGAGAGAAAGTTCTCAAATGAGATACGACTAAATATCAGCATAACATAGAGACAAAAAATAAGCTGCTGACTTTCCTGAAATGGTGTTATGTGTAACAGAAGTATGTTTTGAATGCAGGATGTTTCATATGCTAATGGCAAGACTGGTCTACCTTGCTGTGGCTGGCTGCACATGGCCCGGGTAAGATCTTCTGGTGCTGGTCGCTTGTCTCTGCCTCGCTAGGAACGACTGCCCTGAACCTGTACTAGCAAGCCTATCTTCAGCCGCCTTTTTATGCAGAGTCATTCCCTGTATCATGTAGAAAAAAACGGTAGTCAATGAAAATAGAGTGGAACATACTCTCACAAAAGACAATTTCATCATGCAGATTTTGTTACACATTGCATCATCATAAGGCACAATTAGGAATGCTAATTCTGCTCATTATAGCTTAAAATAGACATTTCAGATTCCAACAATTAGGTACAAAATCATCCTTTGGGAAAATTAAGGCTTAATTTTTTGAGTTGATAATAACCAGAACAATAGATAATAGACAGATTTTTGAAATACAGTACCCATTCTCAATCACATATATTTCCCTTTTAAATCAAATGTATGAAGTGATTTTCCAAGAAAAATAGTGCAATTGATTGTTGCAGTTGATTCACAGAGGTTGTGGAAACCACAGGGCATATTTAGAATGGAAAATCACAAATGCACTTGCTGTTTCTTAAGGTGGAAAGGCACACTAGGTGTATATAATACATACCACTATGCTGTTTTTCTTCACTTCAGGCAGACTTCTATTCTCAAAACAGATTAAGAAAAGTTCCTGACAGCCCAAAACAGAGGGACCAACAGGGAGCAGGGGGTCTTTCTTGAAGATGGGAGGATGGCCTACTAGCTTAGAAAGGAGAGGAGCCATAATTGCTGAGCCCAGAGCACCTTAACAGGAGGGAAGTAACACTGTCTAAACACAAAGGAGTAACCACAACGATGAGCTTATGAGTAGATCAGGAAAAGAGTGGTTTTGGTATTCATTTAATGAGCCAGTAAAGAACCCTGGCCAGACAAACATTACACACTGACAGTGGCTGTTTAATCTCATCAGTGATTGATACATGTAAACTGATGGGAGGAAGTGGAAGGATACAAGGAGGAAATGATCAATCGTGAGCCAGGAGGAGAGGTAAGCTATGTGAAAAGACACACGGCCTTCCCAGAATGAATTGGACAAGCTGGCGCAGAAGACAGAAGACTAAAACATTAATTCTATCACTAGCCGCTTCTAGGAAAAACACTGGTCATGGCTTTGCATTTTTGATAGAATTGCAGTCTATCATATATACCCAAACATATTAACACATTCCTCCATTTTGCCTGTAAGAAAATCCAGGACAGGTTTTTTACTCGATTTGAAATCAAAGCCTTTAAGGATCTGAATAAAACTGACAAGTATCTATCAGTAATCTTTTTTTGTTTGTTTGTTTTTTCTGAAGTTGGAAACGGGTAGGCAGTCAGACAGACTCCCGCATGCACCTGACTGGGATCCACTGGGCATGCCCACCAGGAGGCAATGCTCTGCCCATCTGGGGTGTCGCTCTGTTGCAACCAGAGCCATTCTAGCACCTGAGGCAGAGGCCATGGAGCCATCCTTGGCACCCGGGCCAACTTTTGCTCCAATGGAGCCTCGGCTGCGGGAGGGGAAGAGAGAGACAGAGAGGAAGGAGAGGGGGAGGGGTGGAGAAGCAGATGGGCACTTCTCCTGTGTGCCCTGGCCAGGAATCGAACCTGGGACTCCTGCACGCCAGGCCAACACTCTACCACTGAGCCAACCGGCCAGGGCGTAATCTTCATTTTTTAACTTGACTACATACATTAACAATTACAGTTTATTTAAAATATACTATTCTTTTCACTTTCACATTCCAAGCAACTTATTCAAATTCTTCATACAGTTTTAAGGCCTCGGTACCCACGACCAGGCCCTTCTTTGAGACACTCCCAGCCCTCGTCATCTTTACTTCCATTTCTACTGAATGACAGTAGAACTTTCTGAATGTATGACTGAAGCTGTTACTGGCTATCTTATTGGAATATACCGTGTGTAAAGTCTACTCACAGTTATTCATTCACTCTCTGGAGAGCTGAAAATTAGGACTATTCTTTAGTAATATGTCACAGAATAAATACATTTAGTTCCATAAGAAACATAGTATGTGAAGTCTTAAGAAGTTAATCAAGAATATAAACTTAAATTACTAATAGGGATTGAGGGGCAGAGTGCCAAGATGGTTATTACTAACGTTAAGGGAGGATACAACAGAACAGGAGAGTGGAGTCAAGACTAATTCAGAGAGAACTTCCTTAAATATATTGGTTTTCTTTCCTATTTTTTAATTCTATTTTTTAATTTTAATTTTCAAGAAACATATACTTGTTACAGTAATGGTATTCTAAATCACCTGATTTCCTCTTTTGTTTTTTTAAATTGTGATAACATCTTAAATACATAATTTAAAAAAATATGTACTTTTAAGCAAAGCAAATATAAATGTGGACATGTCATGAAATTGTATGAATTTTTGACAAAGATCAAATCACATAATCAAGAGGTCTGCGACACTAACCTTTAAGACAGTATCAACTGTAACTATAAATCAGAAACAATGGTATTGTGCCAATAACACAACTATAGGGTCGAAGAAGGTTGATGAAATGAATCTAGTTGAACTACCTTTCTCAGGCAATTAACACTTTGAAAAGAGAGAAGTGGTCTTACTGGGAAGAACAAAACAAAGAAGGAAAGGAAGACAAAAAGTCTAGGAAAAAATACTGAAAAAAGGTTTTGTTAGTGTGTGTTAGGACAACAATTACTTTCAGATTCATTTGGTAGAATTACTTCTATGGTAAAGGTAGTGTAATAAATATTACATATTCACTGAACTTTGCAATATGTTTTGAAGTGTTGTTTTCTTACCATATTGTACCAGGCACTAACAATATATTTCTCCTCCATCTCTCTTTGACTCTTTGTTTTCTCATATTCTTTCTAAAGAAATAAGCACATGTAAACATGTAAAGATGAAAAACAATATCAATATCAATAAAATAGAATTAACTCTTGAAATTAATGGATACAACTATATATAGTAAAAATTCTAGGAAAAAAAAAAGAATAAAAAACTAAATATCTTATTGTATACTACAGCAAATTACCTCTAGTGAATGGAACATTCGGTCCCGCTCCTGAAGCTGATTTTTAAGAGCTTGTATTTCTGGTGCTGCTCCTTGATTCTGTTTAGGATCTAAAGTACGGATAACCTGTAAAACGTAACAAAAGAAAGAATTCAACCGTGTATAGAGTGTCAGCCCGGTGTATGGATGTCCAGTGTTCAATTCCCGGTCAGGGCACATAAGAGAACCAACCATCTGCTTCTCTACCCCCTCCTTCTGTTTCTCCATCTTGCCCTCCTGCAGCCCGTGGCTCAATTGGTTCAAGAGTCAGTCCCAGGTGCTGATGATAGCTCAATGATCCAAGTGTCAGCCTCAGGCCCTAAAAATAGCTCAGTTGATTCAAGCATTGGCCTCAGATGGGGGTTGCCAGGTGGATCCTAGTTGGGTACATGTGGGAGTCTGTCTCACTATCGTCTCTCCTCTCAGTTAAAAACAAAAACAAAGCAAATTTAAAAGTCTCAAACTGAAAGAATGCAACATCCAAGGAAGCACTTATGTAAAAACAACTAAAGAAACATTATGAAAATGAAAGCTATTTTACAAGGACACCTTAAAATGTGAATGCATGAAATAATACTCAATTATTACAACATTTTTTGTGTGTGTGTGACAGGACAGAGAGAGAAGGACAGATAGGGACAAACAGACAGGAAAGGAGAGAGATGAGAAGCATCAATGCTTCTTTGCAGCTCCTTAGTCTCCTTAGTGGTTCATTGATTGCTTTCTCATATGTGCCCTAATGGGGGGGAAGGTGAGCCCACAGCACAGCGAGTGACCCCTTGCTCAAGCCAGCAACCTCTGGGCTCAAGCCAGCGACCATGGGGCCATGTCTATGATCCCATGCTCAAGATGGTGACCTCAGAGTTTCAAACCTGGGTCCTCTGTGTCCCAGTCCAATGCTCTATCCACTGCGCCACCACCTGGTCAGGCATTACAACTTAATTATAGAAAACACTTTAATTATGTAAAAGAATAAATTATGAGTAATTTTTGCTTAAAATTAATAAATTTTACTACAGCTGCCTCTACTGAAAGCTATTTATTCTGCCCCCGCCCCCTAATTTGGTTCAGCTAGCCCTTTGCCTCTGACCAGGCATGTACTTAGGAAAAGGGTCCTGATGGTTTCAAAGCCTATCATTGTGACCCATCTCCTGTTCTGCCAGTGGCTTGGATTAGGCATGGGCATGTGATGCAATTCTAGCTGGCCAACTAGAGGTCTTCTGGGAATGTCCTTTTGCTTTTTGGCCCAATACATTTACTATTAAAAATGACCAAACCCAGAGAAAACTTGAAAGAGCAAAACAATAAAAACCCATTTCCTTTAATACATATTCACCATTTATTGCACTATCACATTTGATTTCTCTCTCTACACACACACACACACACACACACATACACACACACGTTTGCTTGTTTTAAAGCAATCTGCAGACCTCATAACGTATAACACTTAAACCTCAACATGCATCTCTGTAGATTGACATTCTTCTACAAAATCATAAGATTATAATCTGTAAGACAATTCTTACAAATCATCATTATTCAGTCCAAATCCTCATTTCCACAGGTGTTTCCAAAATGTCTTTTCTAACTGCCCTTCTGCACCCAATCCAAGACCCAAACACTAATGTATTATATTTGGTCCTGATCGCTTTGGACATTTAAAAATTACAACAGTTTCTGCCTGACTAGGTGGTGGTGCAGTGAGGAGAGCATCAACTTGGGACACTGAAGACCCAGTTTCAAAACCCTGAAGTCACCGGCATGAGCGCAGGCTCATCCAGCTTGAGCATGGGATCACAGACATGACCCTGTGGTCACTGGCTTAGCCCAGTGGTCACTAGCTTGAAGCCCAAGGTCTCTGGATTGAGTAAGGGGTTCAGCTGAAGCCCCCTGGTCAAGGCTCATGTGAGAAAGCAATCAATGAACAACTGAAGTGCTGCAAATTCGAGTTGATGCTTCTCATCTCTCTCCTGTCTGTCTCTGCCCCTCTCTAAAAAAATAAAATAATATAAAAAAATAAAAATTACAACAGTCTCTTGTGTTCCTCCACACCGAATGAATGCCTATTTTTGTTTCTCATAACATTGACTTTTATCCCAAATTCTACATTTATCTGATGACTTCCTGAAAGTGTTAAACTTGTTCCACTAACCTCATTTTCCCTGGCAACTGAAAATTAGGTCTAGAAGATTGCTTAGATTCAGGTTAAATAATACTGGCAGTGATACTTCATCAGGAGGCACAAGATATTGGTTGTCCTATCATTAGCACAGGGAATTCTGATTACTAGTTAAGGTGATGACTGCCACTTATTTTCTATTTAAAGGTACATTTTCCTCTTGGTACTTCTTGGTCTTCTCCTAATTCTGCATGAGAATTCACTGTTCCTACACCTTATTTTCATAAGTCACTGAAACATGATCAGAAAGTGAGGTGACCTGGCTGGCTGGCTCAGTGGTAGAGCATCAGCCTGGCATACGGAAGTGCTGGGTTCAATTCCTGGCCAGGGCACACAGGAGAAGCTCCCATCTGCTTCTCCATCCCTCCCCCTCTCCTTCCTTTGTCTCTCTCTTCCCCTCCCACAGCCAAGGCTCTATTGGAGCAAAGTGGGCCCAGGCACTGAGGATGGCTCCCTGGCCTCCGCCTTAGGCACTGGAATGGCTCTGGTTGCAGTGGAGCATCGCCCCAGATGGGCGGAGCATCGCCCCCTGGTGGGCACACCAGGTGGATCCTGGTTGGGCGCATGTGGGAGTCTGTCTGCCTCCCTGCTCTCACTTCAGAAAAATAGAGAAAGAAAAAAATATAAGGGTAAACTTATAAAAAATATAAGGGTATATAAGGGTAAACTTTCCCAATGAAAAAAAAAAAAAAGTGAGGTGAGCTGCCACCAGGGCATACTTACACTTTTAGCTTTCTCTAAGTATTTCTTGTATCGTTCTTCCATTTGCTTCATTTCCTCTTCTTTCTTCCGTAAAGCTTCTTGTAATTCTTCAATTTTTAAGGCTGCAAATAGGACAGTAAAAAAGTTTTTCAGATTATAACAACTTAAAAATATTTCAGCTAATAGTAAGTAGCTAATAGTTTTGAGAGTTCTATTTCTATAATTTCCTTCTTTAAAAACAATTCATAAAGCCCCTGGCAATGGGCAAAAAAAAAAAAAATTCATAATTTTTCTTTTTACAAAAAGTTTTTCTTATAAATAAAAACTTCAGTATGGAAGTGCTTGAATTAAAAATTACCCATTGATGGATGAATGGATACACAAAATGTGGTGTGTGTGTGTACATACATATATAATTGAATATTATTCAGCCTTAATTCTGACCCATGCTACAATATGAAGACATTACATTAAGTGAAATAAGCCAGACATGAGAGGACAAATACTATATATTTCCACTTGTATGCGTGGAAATACCTAAAGTAGTCAAAATCGCAGAGACAGAAAGTGGAAGAGTGGTTACCAGGCGCTGGGAGGGCAGCGTTTCAGTTTGACTGATGGAAAGTTCTGGAGATGATGGTAGTTGTAAAACATCAATGTACTGGAAAGCTGAGTGATTGCTTGTGGTTGCATAACAATGTGAATATACTTAATGCCACTGAACTGCATACATAAAATGGTTAAAATCGTTACTTTTATGTTATGTATATTTTATTGCAATAAAGAAGGAAAAGCTTGTGTCTTGCTCCACCTTCCATACAAAAGAATTAATTAAGTCAAGCTATACACATGTTTAAATTTCAAGGGAAGTAGAAGTTTCAACTACACTATGAAAATAACTAATTACATAAATTATTCATTGGCATCCATACTTAAGGAAAAACAAAACTACAATTAGAAATTTAAGAAATATTAGGGGGTGGAAGTAGGGGGAGGAGGGCAAAGGAGGGGAAAACAGGGACAGAAAGACTTTGCTTTGGGTGGAGGTGCACGACATGGTGAGCAGATGGTGTTATACTGAGTTGAGCACTTGAAACCTGTATGGTTTGGTGAACCATGTCATCCTAATAAATTAAAAATAAATTAATTTTAAAAAAGAGCCTGACCAGGTGCTGGCACAGTAGAGAGAGTGTCGTTCTGGGGCAACGGGGACCTAGGTTCAAAACCCCAACAGTACCAGCTTGAGCATGGGATCAATGGCTTGAGCCCAAGGCTGTTGGCTTGAGCAAGGGGTCACTGGCTCAGTTAGAGCGTCCTGGTCAAGACACGTATGGGAAAGCAATCAATGAACAAATAAGGAGCTGCAACTACAACTTGATGCTTCTCATCTCTCTCCCTTCCTGACTGTCTGTGTCTATCTGTCTCTCACTTAAAAAAAAAAGAAATATTGTGAAGATGAGATACTACTTTTTATAAATAAAGCAATCCTTTAATAGCTAGAATATGTAATACAACCTATTTATAAAATAAAAAATTTTACATAAACTCATCATAAAATGAACCTATCAAAAACTATGCTAACCAGTTCCTGGATGGTTGGCTTAGTGGTAGAGCATTAACCTGGTGTGTGTATGTCCCAGGTTCGATTCCTAATCAGAGCACACAAGAGAAGTGACCATCTGCTTTTCCACCCCTTCCTTTTTCTCTTCTCCTCCCACAGCCATGGCTCTATTGGCTTAGGTACATTGGCTCTGGGTGCTGAGGACGGCTCTGTGGAGCCTCCGTCTCAGGCACTAAAATTAGCTCTGTTGCAAGCATGGCTTCAGAAGGGAAGGGCATTAGCCCCAGATGGGGTTACTGGGTGGATCCTGGTCAGGGCACATGTGGGAGTCTGTCTACCTCCCTTCCTCTCACTTAGAAGAAAAAGTAAGAAAACTGTTAATCAGGAAAAACTCACAGCTATTGTTAAATCTTGGTTCAAGATCTTCAATAATGGCTCTCTTCTTCTGCAGTTCATTATTAGCTTCATGCAACTTCTCTCTGTAACAAAATATATAATGCTGTGTCATCTACTATTATGTATTTTTTTCATTTCAAATGAAAAATATAAGTTCTTTATTCTTGGGATATACTTGCATAGCACATAATGCTATAAAACAAAGGTGAAAAGACTAATCCAACATGAATTTTTAAAAATAAGTTTAAAAAGAGACAAAATCTCAGAGTTTGAAATAGTTGTCATTCTTTTAAACATGCACGAGACAGTACAAAGAACTTAATGATATTTACTTTTTTCCTAGAAATAAGGATATTGTAAAAATTAAATTAAAAACTTTGCAGAGGTTTTACGATGCAAAATCTTATTGCAAAAAGATGAAGTTTTAAATATAAGAACAGAAAATACTCTATGCCAATAGAAAAGAATGATGCGTGCTAGCTACTACCTGGATAGATGGCGCAGAATGTTGAATATAGAAAGGCAGACACAGTACGGCAATACTGAATGGTTACATTTATATGAAGTTCAGAAAGTGTCAAAACTAATGAAAAGTGATTGAGGTCAGCACAGTGGCTACTTTGGGGATGTAATCAATCAATTAGAAGGAGGAACGAAAAATCCTGGTGGGTTGCCGGAAATATTCTATATGTTGATCTGCATTACCTATGTATGTAGGAAAACACTCATTTAACTGTAGACTCAGGAAATTAGGATTTGTGTTCTTTATTGTATTAATTTATGTTCCAATACAAACATAAAATAACGAATTAGCCAAAAGTAAGTTTTTTCCTGGCATTTAGAAAATTTAGAAAATATGTAATTATCCCTATTTAGTATTTAGTGTGGCATTCTGTAATATGAAAGAGAAAAAAGGCTGCCAAAATACAGAAAAACAGAAAATAGAATACTTGGTTTTCTCTATTTCTAGTCTTTTCAATGCATAATATATTAATAAATTTCTTTTTTAATAAATCTCTTTTTAAACAATTTTGGGGGGGCATGACATAAAAACTAGGTTTACAGTTGAATGAAAAACAGTTGATTCCTGTATTACTTAATAATTACTGTATTATTTCCCATATGAAGCACTGTAAACCTATTTTCCCCACCCTACACACACACACACACACACACACACACACACAAAATACATATAGTTTAAAGAACAAGAAAAACTAAGCCCAGTGAAGAAATAGATTAAGGAACAAATTCTTCCAGAACCGTGTCCCTATTACCTTCCTAGAGCTAATCAAAATTCAGAATTTCAATCACTCTCATGATTTTTGTGATAGGCCTTTGTACACTCAAATGCATTGCTTAATTTTGCCCAATTTCTACTCTATTTCATTACGTATACTATATGCATTATTCTGTGACTTCTATCATTTACTTAACATTATGTTTTTGAGATTCATCTTTGTTGTGTTAGCCCCAGTGTATACATATTAACCACTGTATAGTGTTCTACTGTTTGAATATACCTCATCCTATATTTACAATTGGTAGTATTTGTATTGTTTCTACTTTTCTGTGATTACAACATTCTTCCATACTTTCCTCTACATGTCTCCTGGTACACATGGACACCAGCATTGCTAGGAATCTTTGGCAGTGATTTTGAACTGGTGCGCTGCAAGAATTTTTAAAACATGCAACATCTGACTATTTAGTCAGGGGCACTGACATCTTTTCCCTTAGATTGTCAAATAAAAAAATGACAACAGCCAACACAATAGCTGTCCAGTGTGAATGCTCTCTCAGGAACCATAAAATATATAGGCCATATAATAAGAGTTGCATCTTACTGGTCATGTTGCATAATAAGGTTGCATCTGATTGGTTAATTCTTGGTACTAGAAATCCTTATATACAAGTATAGGCATCTGCTTTTTCAAAAAGTTATTTTGAAGCAAAAGGGTAGGTAATTACTATTATTTTTTTGTAAATCAATCAAAATTATACTTTTTGTCAGATTAGCAAAAAATATATTTTTTGGTGTGCTACAGAATTTTAGTAATTAGTTTGCGTGCCATGATATGGAAAGGTTGAAAATTGCTAATCTCGCCTGACCAGGTGGTGGCGCAGTAGATAGAGTGTCAGACTGGGACTCAGAGGACCCAGGTGTGAGACCCCGAGGTCGCCAGCTTGAGCACGGGCTCATTGGGTTTGAGCAAGGCTCACCAGCTTGAGCCCAAGGTCGCTGGCTCGAGCAAGGGGTCACTCAGTCTGCTGTAGCCCCCAGGTCAAGACACATATGAGAAATCAATCAATGAACAACTAAGGAACCGCCACAAAGAACTGATGTTTCTCATCTCTCTCCCTTCCTGTCTGTCTGTCTTTCTTTCTCTCTGACTCTATCTCTGCCACACAAAAAAAAGAAAGAAAGAAAGAAAGAAAATTGCTGATCTCGGGTATATACAGGGGAGTGGAACTGATGGGTCACAGAATATGTGCATGTTCAAGTTTACTAAGAACACTGTACTCCCCAGCCGTGGTTTAACATCTCTGGCAATACTTAGTACATCTGATTCTTAAATTTTACCAATTTGGGCCCTGGCCGGTTGGCTCAGTGGAAGAGCGTCAGCCTGGCGTGCAGGAGTCCAGGGTTTGATTCCCAGCCAGAGCACACAGGAGAAGCGCCCATCTGCTTCTCCACCCCTCCCCTCTCATTCCTCTCTGTCTCTCTCTTCCCCTCCCATAGCCGAGGCTCCATTGGAGCAAAGTTGGCCCGGGCGCTGAGGATGGCTCTGTGGCCTCTGCCTCAGGCGCTAGAGTGGCTCTGGTCACAACAGAACGACGCCCCAGATGGGCAGAGCATCGCCCCCTGTTGGGCATGCCAGGTGGATCCCAGTCGGGCGCATGCGGGAGTCTGTCTGACTGCCTTCCCGTTTCTGGCTTCAGAAAAATACAAAATTTTTTTTTTTTTACCAACTTGGTGTATGTAAAATGGTCTCCCTTGTCATTTTAAGCTTGTATAGAATTGACCATTATTTTAATGTTTATGGGCCCTGTGTCTCCCCCAAAGATATGGTGAAATCATAATCCCTAGTACCTATGAATGTGACATTTGGAAACAGGGTCTTTGCAGATGAAGTTAGTTAAAATGAAGTCATACTGGATCAGGCAGGGCCCTAAGCCCAACAACTGGTATCCATGAAAGCCGTAAGAAAAGAGACATACAGAGGGGAGAATGACATGAAAATGAAGAGAGAGATTGGAGCGATTGACGCATCTGCAAGCCAAGAACGCCCAGGACTGCTGGCAGCTGCCACTAGACAGGAGAGGGCCCGGGACAGGTTCTCCCTCAGAACCTAGAGGGAACCAATCCTGTCGGCACCTTTGATTTCAGATTTCTGTTTTAGAGTAAAATTCTATTGTTTTTATCCACCCAGTTTGTGGTAATTTGTTATATGAACCACAGTAAATGAACACAGGTCTCTCTAATAAATTCTTCTTGATGACAATTATTACCATATAAATGACAACACAAAAAATGGTCAGGCCATAAATGACAGGTATTCTATTTTTTCCAATAAAGGAACAGGAAATGAGGAAAGGACAGAACTCAGTACTGAATTCTGAACCTAGGTTACTCTACAATGTCTGGGAGGTAACATTTTCTGTTCTGCTACGTCAAAAATCTGCCTATTGTTAGACTTGCTACCAAGAGTTAGCAGCAAGGGGTATTTCACCTTCTCCACATTAAAAAAAATAAATTAGCATGAGGTAAACTGCCAGACTATAGTATTTCTTCCCAATATTAGTAAAATAAGTCAAAATTATCTACTGAGGATATCTGATTTACTCTAGTGTAACATTGTAACATTCTAACAGGCTAGTAATTCCTGGCCACCCTGTACTCAATGTTTGCACAAGGAGAGAGTTTTGCTAGAGTGACAGGAAGGGTTAAATTTGTTACTGGGTGTGAGAAAAATCATGAAACATTCCTAACTTTGTCAACCTTAGCTAAAGATAATGATGGATGAAGATTTTCTTCTTCATTAGAAAACAAATCTTTTATTTTGAAATTTATTTCATCATTTGGTTTAAAAAGTCATGTTCAGATATATCTGCAATTCAAGGAAATGTTAGATAATCTGCTACTAACAAACTTTGTAAGAGATTTTTTTTTAATTTTACTTAAAAAGGAAGATTCAGCCGGTCATACCCCAAGAGCCGGCAAATTCAGCCGGCTGCCTAATTTTTCTTATACCGAGTTTTATTGGAACATAGTCACAACATTAGTTTCTGTGTTATCCAATGCTGTCTTTAAGCTCCAATTACAAAGCTAAGTGGTTGTGGCAAAGACAATGGCTTCCAAAGCCTTAAGTGATTACTATTTGGCCCTTTACAAAACAAGTTTTCTGACTCTTGATCTAGAGTGTCTCAAATTCCTAACTATGGCTATAAGTCCTACCATGAAGTTATAAAGCCCTGGAATCTCATTTGAAAATAGTAGTTCTAAAGCAGTCATTGTTTTGACTTGAGGATCTTGGGTCGAGAAGACCCGTTAGACACTATTAATATATGTCTTATAATGTCCTATATCTTCAAGGGACACACATGCCATAGCCCAGACACTCTGTAACTACCTAACATAAAATACTTATGTTTCACCAGATAATATAAAAATGAGCCTGAATAGCTTTTATACTTACAAATGTTCTTCAAGTTTCTTTTTTAGAAGAACTGACTGAAATGGAAAAATAAAATTTATTAGTTAAAAACATTTTTACTACTAGTAATTATTTTCTAAAAATTAAGAGCATAGTAGTAACTAACTCTGAGTGAGCCCTCAGTAATCTTTCTGGTCAAAGAGCTCAAAACATACAATGTACCCAAGTTGATTTCACTTTGACAGGGAGAGAGCAGCCCGTAAGTGACAGCAGTCAGTATAAAATACCCAGAAACTACATATCTGAACTCTCTATTTATAGTCAGGGAAATAAGTAAAAAAGCCACTTATGTACAGACCTAATATTCTGGACTTGGTAGGCAGAACTCTAATATAGTAGCCTTTCCATAAGACATTTTTTTAATATTGTTTCCCTTGCATCATGATAAAGTCTGGGATCAATTTCCATAAGTACTTATGACTGAATCAGTGATTTACAAATATGCACAGATTGTAATCAATTTATGTGCTAGTATGTGAATATGAAGGATGGTATAGACACAGAACTTAATATGCTAGAGAATGAAGTTTTGACTGGGTATTTAAAAAAAAAAAAGTCTCCTGAAAAGCAGGAAATGAAAAATGACCTAAAAATAATCATAAAAAATAGTGGCTTCAAAAAAAAAAAAGAATAGTGGCTTCTACATAGGATGGCTAGGTTCCATATCTAAATTTAATACTGGTAAGGGACATACAATTAGTGAATTCTATGAAACACTTCATTTGAGGTAAATGGTTATATAATTCATTCAGTCAAACCCAATTAATATAGGCTTATTAAACAGACTGTTCAATCAATCAATCAATCAATCAATAGCAGTGATGAGGAGAAAACACTGCACACTAAGTTCTTCGATTTTCAGTTAGCTTATTCGGTAACGATTACCATAACTATTTATTCAAGTCCATTCTAACACAGCTCTGGAATATTTCAAATTTATTTCTTTGCTCAGTAAGTTAACTACAGCTAGATCAGTGGGCCAGTCTTCCATCACTGTTTCCCCAAAATATAAAAAAGGTCATAACCCTATTAACTTCTGATTATGCTTGTTCCTCCTTCTCTAGTGCAAGGGGTAAAATAAAAATACTTTCTAAATACCTTAACTTTAACTTTGCACTTATGTTCTGATTAGGCTCTACAAAATTTATTTTAACTGTGATAATACATAATAAAATGATTTAATGAGGGGTTAATATGCCAGGCACTGCACTAAAGCATGTCGTATAAACACTGTCTTATGTTAACCTCACGACACTGAGTAATATTAGCCCATCCTATAGCTGGAGAAGGTGAGGCCCAGAGACATTCAGTAGTTTTCAAGTGGCAGACATCTTAAAGCATTTTAACCGTAAAGCGCAGAAACCTATAAGGCAAATAATATTGGTATGTTCATTTTGCATAAAGTCCCTGCAATCTAAAATTTTATTACCATCAACTACGATGGCAAATAACATATAAATAATAAAATTGCTTAATATATAGAAACAAATAGGAAGCCATACTTACAATAGCCTTGAGCAGAAACCATGCCAAGAGACAGAGAGGACATATTAGTATGAAGCAAACACGGCAGCCAATAGAAGGAACGATTTAGTAATTTATGAATAGAAGTAAAAGATATGCATTTTTTTCAAAAATGTACATTTTTCTTTCTTCTATGGTCTCCTTATCCTGTCTTGTTCTCTGGAGTGTTATACACTGTGGCTAGCTCAAAACAGCCATATGACTGGATATAACAATGCTTTTCTGCTTCCATGCTAAAAATAAATGACATAAAAATAATAATAAAAATGTGCAAACCATCCTACTCTAACTTAAGGTTTCTGAAAGGACTGTGCTTTTGATAACAGAAATAGGTAGAAATTAATGTTGTTCTTCAGAGGGGACCAATTCCATTTGGCAGATTGTTCTACGCATTACAAATTCCTGAGAAGCAACACTGTGGGTCAGCGAAGAGAGAAGACCAGAACATCAAAAGTCTGCTGGGGAAAGAACCATATATCCTGTACCATGCTATTTCTCTAAACCATGTGGAGGCATAACATCAGAAGAAAGAAAGTTTCTAGCTGAATATTTCCTATATGTAGAAAAAATATCTAAGAGAATCCCTAAGAATTTAGAACAAGACATCTCATGAGCATCTGGGCAGTGAAACTGACTAATTTATGCAAATAGTACTTTACAGGGCTTGCATTTCACTTCTGAAATATGTTCTCTTAAAGTAATGGCATACAGCACATTTAATTAGATCTGATTACCACAGTGATATCTAACCAGATCCTGTAAAATTATTTTTTACAGAATATATTTATGTATATTTTAATGTAAGTGAGAGAATCAAGTACAAAGGTTATCACTACAGCACTAAGGCTGAGTTGATAGTGATGTTCCACTGTTTTTACTTCCTGTGTACCACCGGCCCCAGCCCCTCTCTACCACAGCAAATCAACAAAAGGACGGTGAGCTTTCAGAAACCGAAGCTAAGGATACATTTACTGCAGGGGGAGAGAGACCTAGAGATGTCACTGAACTAAAAAATGTTACCCACTTTGGTTAATTTCTAAGAGACTCTTAGTTAGGCTAACTAATATTTTAATATACAAGTGCTGTGTTTGCTTCATCCATTTATAATTTAGCATTCTGGATAAAAGCATGGTTTAAAAGTAAACTATGACATTTCCAAGTAGTTACATTTTTTTTTTTAACTGATGGATTTTAGAGACAGAGAGATAGGGAAGCATTCATTGTTCCACTAAGTTGTGCATCCATTGGTCACTTCCTGTATGTGCCCTGACTGGGGGTTGACCCGCAACTTTGGCATTTTGGGATGACTCTCTAATTGACTATGAGCTAACTGGCCAGGGGCCAAACTAGTTCCATTTTAAGAAAGGAATAGGTAGTTTAAATGTTGGTCACAATTTGAGGAAGTGGAAATCAACCTGGGAATCTAAGAAGAACTATCAACACATTGATTAAAGGATGAATTAAAATCACCACAGAGAAGAGCATCCTGCCACTGTAAGCTCCTAAATCTGACACAACTACTAAAATTAGGGCATGGTGGGCTTTCTGTATCTAATATTCTCAGGTTTGAAGTATTGTACTAGTTAAACTCTCCTTCTTTGATTCCTCTTGTCCTTATACCTTCTTATGCTAATAAGGCTGATGAAACTGGACATATCTAGTGCTGATAAAATAACTCTACCAGTGGGAACAACCAAATATGTAGGTTTATACTCAAGAGACAGTTTACATCAAGTTACACTGACAACAGGAAAAAACAAAGCAAAACAAAAACCAACTGGCTGAAGCCATGATTGGTCATTAAAATTTAGGTTTTTCCCCCTTCTTTACATTACTTTTTAGCACTTTATAGTCGCAGCTCTATTGTATACTGCTCATTAAATACAAAGAATTTGAAAAATATGATTCATTTACACTTTCCTCAGAGACTGACCACTCGGTGCTGCATCCGCACTGCGGCAGACAGTGAGCACGAGGAGATGAGAAAAGGCCCAGTTGCTGGCTCAACGTATTTTCTGTATTCTAGACTTGAGCGTGCCAGTCAAGCAGGCAGGGCTATGACAGACAGAGTGCGAGGGGAATATTTAAAAGGTCAGTGAAATCATACTTGAGTGTGTACTGGGGGTAGCAAGCGGGATTCAGAATTTAGAGATGATGGGATTCTAGGGATGACATTATTTTCTTAATAATCAATTTTACGCCTGACCAGGCAGTGGCGCAGTGGATAGAGTTTGACTGGGACAAAGAGGATTCAGGTTTGAAACCCTGAGGTCACCGGCTTGAGCGCAGACTCATCCGGCCTGAGCGGGGTTACCAGCTTTAGCGCGGGTTCGCTGGCTTGAGTGTGGGATCATAATGACCCCATTGGGGTCGCTGGCTTGAGCCTAAAGTCACTTCACTGGTTTGAAGCCCAAGGGTGCTGGCTTGAAGACCAAAGTCGCTGGCTTGAGCAAGAGGTCACTCGCTCTACTGTAGTGAGTGTGTCGTCGTCCCCCCCCCCCCCCCCCCCCCCCGTCAAGGCACATATGAGAAAGCAATGAATGAACAACTAAGGAGACTAAGGTGTTGCAATTAAGAATTGATGCTTCTCATCTCTTTCCCTTCCTGCCTGTCTGTCTCTATCTGTCCCTCTCTTTCTCTCTCTGTCACACACACACACACACAAAATCGACTTTACATAAAAAATCCTACATGAACATGCTAAGTTTCTACCGGCACTTTTTTGTTTTGGTCATAGGGGAAAATCCTATACTTTGAATACTGAGTTGAGTACTTGTAAAACATAAATCTCAATTAATTTCTTAGCTGATAACTACAAATGAGCTTTTAATTCTCAGCAGAGTAAATCTGAAAGAGACAGTAAAATACCATCTGGCTGTTTATAAGGAAAGCTAGGGAAAGGCAAACACTGCTGCTTTTCTATAACCAACAGAATTATAAATTATTCTGAAAAGAACATCAAGTAAAAGAATAAAATTACAGTTTTGTTACACTAAGAAACAGGTAGACCATGGTTGGTACATATTAAAACTTACATCTTCTGCTTTTGATCCTTGATCCTGTAAAGATTTTTGCAGTTCTTCAACTTGTGACTGTACTTCCAAAAGTCTCTGATTCACCAGCCTAGAAATAAAAATGTACATTAATTTTTCAAGTTCTGACTTAACTTAGGTCTTTTTCCTTAGATTGTCACTTTGTTTAGGGAGATAGTATAATTAGCAAAACAAAGCCTAAGGTTATAGTAGTAGCTCACTTTTAAAATTACTTTTCATAGTTCTTGAAATCTCTATAATGATTTCCAATGTAGTACTTTATGGACACATTCTGTCAAACTGATGTACATATTCATATCTACTTATCTGAGATTCACTTTGAAATATGTTTATTTAAACTATGCGTCAGGCACTATGCTCAGCACTAGTATTAAAAGATCTGTGCACTCAACAAATTTAGTTGGGAGCCAAAATGTAAAAATAAAAGATAAATACTTCAACATAGCGCACAGATGTATACAAAAGAATGATGACGGCTCAAAGAAGCAAGAATTGTACCTAATTATGTAGAGAAATTAGGATAGGCTTGACTTAAACTGAAACTAGAACAAAAAATAAAATATGTGGTTAAGGGTAAAAAATGGGATTCAGGACAAAGTACATAGAAAAATGAGAGGTAGAGTGAGTTTAGGAATGGTATGGCTGAAAAAGAGACTATGAGAGGTAAGAACAGCTGAAGATGAAATCAGAGAAGAAAAGGAGAGGTTGGTGCAGCCATGTGTAATATAGAAAAGTTCTTGAAACTTATCCTATGATCTGGGCTAAAATTTGGCTGGAAATGGAATAACTCAGCCAGCATTTAATAATGCTGATTCTGAAGCTTGATCTTTGTAAATTCTCTAGGTCAGTATGATGCAACATTCAGTAGGCCAATTTGGTTCCCTAGGTCTTGGGTAACATTGAGGATTACAAGAAAGAAGAAATATGATCAGATAATGTTTCAGAAAGATCACATTGGTCTGAGAGTGGAAGATGTATTAAAAAGTCAAAGAGGAGGCATGACGGCCTGGAGGAGGTTGTTACAATAATTACCAAATATGTTTGAAACAGATGGGAACAAAGGAGGAAATGTATTGGAAGGCATAAGAACACCCAGAACAAAAAATAATACTTAGGATATTGACTAGGAAGAATGTGCAGAAAAGTGGAAGATGGCAGATCACCAAGTGGAGTAGAAAGAGGAACTTCAACCTGGAGAATAATAAGAGAATTGGGAGAAACATAAGAAGAGGTGTTACTGAAATTTGGGAAAAAAAAAAAAAACTCGAGGAAGGAGGAAATGATCAGCAACAATGAAAATAGCAGAGAGATGAGGAAAGACAAAGTTTTGATTGCTCCCACTGGATTGGCCATTTAACAGATGACTGGTTATTTCAGTAAGAAATACTTCAGTAGTAAAAGACAGACCTCCCCAAATTAAGGACAAAACAGGGCAATGAGTATTTAGAATCCAAACAGACAAAAAGTTAAATAAAACATTTTTTTACTTAAGAAGTTACAAGAAATTCTGATCATAAACCTACGATATATAATTTTGTGAGAATCACAGTAAAATGCAATCAAATCTATAATAACTGATGTTTTTCACATCAGAAAATATAATATCTGAGTAGTTTTCAATAGTGAAAGAATTATCTGAAAATCCATATGCAATATCAAAAAAGGTACATAAATACATGACTACTGGTACTGTAATTTTGTCTAATCTTTTCAGAAAGCAATATAGAAATATATATCAAACTCTAAGACTATCAATCTTAGCCATTTTTAAAATTAGTCAACAAATATTGCAAGCCTATACATGGAGGTCATTGTAAATGTCATAAGACATGATTAATCAGTCCATACCAAGATGTTCCTTGGAAAGACTTGAAAGCAATTCAAAAGCCTAGTAATTGGGAATGGACAAGCCAACATAGTAATAAAATTGTTAAAGTTTGAAGTAGCTTTAATTCATAATCAGAATGGGGGAATGGTAGGGTTTTGGTATCATGTTGCCTAAAGAAATAAAGTGGGGAAAATTATTATAAAGTGGCACAATACTTCTGGCAAGTCTGTTCATAAACGGAGAAATGGATTAAAGTACTCTTAAAAGGAAATGGAATAATATGTTATCACTCCTCAAAATACAATTCACACCACTGTTTAAGGGAATCAAAATCACGGCAAACAGAAAAAACCTGTGTCTAATGCAGCTTCCTATCTACATCCCTACCTATTTTCGGTCTCCAGTTCATTCTTGCGTAGATTTGCATCATCTAGAAGGCTCTGCAATAAGGCAATTTTTTCATTGTCTGAACCCTCTTGGTTAAGTTTTAACATCTTATTCTCATGCTGAAGACGAATTAGTTTCTCCCTAGTAAGCAAAAGAAAAAATGATTATATGGTATATTACTACAACATAGTTACCAAAATCCAGCTGTGCATAGTCAGATTTAATATATACATAGAACAGAGTGAAAAACAATGTACCTGCAAAGAATGTAACTCCTGTTGTAACTGGCTGGGACATTATATTTCAGGTCTTTTAAATACTTTCATTTTTGGAATGGATAATCTGAAGATAACTCTCCAAATATCATGATTTTGTTTGTTTGGTTTTTTTTGTATTTTTCTGAAGTTGGAAATGGGGAGGCAGTCAGACAGACTCCTGCATGTGCCTGACCGGGATCCACTCAGCATGCCCACCAGGGGGGGATGCTCTGCTTATCTGGGGCGTTGCTCTGTTGCAACCAGAGCCATTCTAGCGCCTGAGGCAGAGGCCACAGAACCATCCTCAGCGCCCGGGCCAACATTGCTCCAATGGAGCCCTGGCTGTGGAAGGGGAAGAGAGAGACAGAGAGGAAGGAGAAGGGGAGGGGTGGAGAAGCAGATGGGCGCTTCTCCTGTGTGCCCTGGCCGGAAATCGAACCCGGGACTCCTGCACGCGAGGCTACCACTGAGCCAACCGATTTGATTGATTTTCATGATTTTTAATGAAAGAGATTTCAAAACCTATTTCCTTTCAGATTTACATATTTAAGCTAAGAATGCATTTATATATTTGTCCTTTAGTTCTCATCAGAAAACATGACCTCTAATACCATGCTCTAGTACTAATTATTTGGTAGCAAGACATAATATCCAAGGAAGAATGCCTTCAAGATATGCAGTCCACCCATTCCTATAGATATGAAATTGTATTTTTGCAACATACCAGATTATCAGAATCAAGTTATGGGACTGTGTTGTTTTGGGCTCCTTGTGGTATGTCAAAAGCTTACACTGAGGGATGCTAAAAGCAATAGCCAAACAAAATTTGCTGCTACATTTACTGTAGGGATGATAAAATTGAATATCAATGTATATGGAGATATCATTGAAGATCTACATCTTGAAAATATAATTCATTCTTATATAAGGTCCTCTCTAGAGGGCCCCATGAAGGTACTCATCCCAGATACTATGAAAAGCTGTGCTTCTCATGGAAAAGGAAAGCACAAAAACAAGACAAACACATACACAAAACAGTCTGCTCAACCCTGTAAATCTTATAAAGCAATTTTACTTTTGCTGTTGAAAAGGATGAAAGTCAAATTTGTGGCTCAACTCAAGCAATTACACAGAACTTGATATATTTTATGTATGGACAACAATGACTTTAACATATATTTCAACTACAAGTAAAATATATTCATTGTAGGGGCAAAAGAAAATAGGAACCCTCCATTGTGAATATTCCTAATTTTGATTCACAACCTGGATGACACACTAAAGAGTATCTTCTTGTTGAATTTTTTCTTTTGGATTATGTCTTTTTCACAAACTTGTGTTCGTAATGATGATGTTATACACTGTGCCTCAAATGAAGAACTCTTGCTTCTCTAGACTTTCAAAGAAAAAAAAAAGGGAAGAAAATAACCCTCAATGACCCTATGGTAAAAAATAATTACTGCTGAAATAAGTCTTCTAATCTTATGTATATGTACACACATGTAAACAGTTTAAAAAATATTATTATTATTTATTTTTGGTTTTTGTGACAGAGACAGAAAGACAGACAGGGACAGACAGGAAGGGAGAGAGATGAGAAGCATCAATTCTTGTGGCATCTTCGTTGTTCATTGATTGCTTTTTCATATGTGCCTTGACGGGGGGATGAGGGGGGCTACAGAAGCAAAGTGAGAAACATCTTGCTCAAATCAGCAACTTTGGGCTCAACCCAATGACCTGGGGCTTCAAGCCAGTGATGTTTGGGCTCAAGCCAGTGACCATGGGGTCATGTCTATGATCCCGCACTGAAGCTAGCGACCCCTTGCTCAAGCTGGTGAGACCCTACTCAAGCAGGATGAGCCTGCGCTCAAGCTGGCGACCTCAGAGTTTCAAACCTGGGTCCTCCATGTCCCAGTCCAATGCTCTATCCACTGTGCCACCACCTGGTCAGGCTATAAAAGTCTTAAACCAACCATTATATTATTTAATACCCCAAGGATATTATAAAGAATCAAGGCCAGTGCAAATAAAATAAGTGGAATTTTTTAAATGCTGACTAAATAAAAATGTAAGGTACTATTGAAGGAAGAGCAGTAGAGATGGGGAGATATTTCCTCCTGTGCATGTCATGTTTCCCAGACCATTCTACATAATTAAAATATAAATCTTAGTGAATAATTATTTTGCAGGCTGATGGCTAAATATAACCTTTGTTTTTAGGTTAAGTGGTTCTATTGCTAAATGTTTGCTAAGGGTACCCAAGCAGAGAGCCATCAGTTTGTTTTGTACGTGTGAAACAATGTCCTACTGAAGTAAGAAGATCAAGTATCTTGGGCCAGTTGAAAAAGGGATCCGACATGCTGAAATTATGGACGTTTCAGCATGAGTTCACACTGAAAGTGTTAGTAATAAAGACTAAGAAAACGACCCTCTTCGTATCACAGAAGAGTAAGTTTTCTTTAGAACTACAGTGCAGTGTGCTGTGAACTTGACAATCTTACCTGATTTCAGGTGTAACAATCTCTGCTGCCAGACTATCTGAAGATTCCTGACTTCCCAGCGACATTAACCCTATAAATTAAGTAAACATGCATGCAAGGGTAAGAGAGAGCACAACAATTTCCTTTAATTTCTACATAAAATCCTACATTGAGCATTAATTTCAACAGCTAATATCTTTGTTTAGTCAAGTATAAGATCATGTCACAGTTGTCTTACATTATTATTGTTACTGTATCATTTTAACAACTTTTAAGTGTACAACTGAATGACAGTAAGTCCATTCACTATGTTGTGGAACCACCACTTCTATTTCCAAAATTCATCACCCAAAACATAAATTTCTCTTAACCATTAAACAGTAACTCCCCATTCCTTCTCCCTTACCTCTCATAAACTTCTTCTTTCTGTCTCAATGAAGATGCCCATTCTAGATACTTCATGACACAGAATTATACCAATATTTGTTCTTTTGTGTCTGGCTTATTACTTCACTTAACATAATGTTTTAAAATTTATCCATGCAGCTTTTATCAGAATTTCATTCCTTTTTATGGTTAATATGCCATTGTATGTGCATATCAGATTTTCTTTATCCTTTTATCTGTTGATGAACACATGGGTTGTTCCTATGTTTTGGCTATTGTGAATAATGCTACTATGAACACTGGTATACCAGTATCTGGTTGAGACCTTGTGTTGATTTCTTTTAAGCATATATTTAGAAATGGAATTGCTAAATTATGTGATAATTTTATGTTTTAAATTTTTTAAGAAGTACCAAATTCTTCCACAGTGGCTGCCCCAGTTTACACTTCCGTCAGCCATATAAGAGGTTTCTAATGTTTCTACATCCTCCCCAACACTTGTTATTTTCCTCCCCCCCCCCCTTTTTGGTAACAGCCAAGCAAATGTGTATAAAGTATATCCCATTGTGGTTTTGATTTGCATTTCTCTAATGACTACTAATGTTGAGCATCTTCTCATGTGCTCATTGGCCATTTGCATATCTTTGGAGAAATATCGATTCATTACCTATGCCTATTTGTAAACTGAATTTTTTTGTTGTTGTTGAGTTACAGAAGTTCTTGATATATTCTGGATATCAATCACTTAGTAGATATGTGATTTGCAAACATTTTTTCCATTTTGTGGGTTGACTTTTCACTCAGTTGATAGTGTTCTTTGATGCACAGAAGTTTGTTTTTTGTTGTTTTTTGAGAGAGAGAGAGAGGGAGGGATATAGAGGGACAGACAGGACGCAGACAGCAGAAAGGTAAGAAGCATCAGTTCATAGTTGCAGCACTTTAGTTGATCATTGATTGCTTTCTCAAATGTGCCTTGATGGGGGGGGGGGGCGGGGGGGAGGAGAGCTCCTGCCGAGTCCATGACCCCTTGCTCAAACAAGCGACTTTGGACTCAACCAAACAACCTGGTGCTCAAGCTGGAGAGCCCACACTCAAGCCAAATGAGCCTATGCTCAAGCCGGTGACTTCAGAGTTCTGAACTTGGGACCTTAGCATCCCAGGCCAATGCTCTGCCACTGCCTGGTCAGGCAAAAAAGTTTTTAATTTTGATGAAGCCTAATTTCTCTATTTTTTTTTCTTTTGTTGCCTATTCTTTTGTTATCAATTCAAGGAATCACTGCCAAATCCAGTATCATGATGATTTTCCTGTTTTATTCTAAAAGTTTATAGCTTTACTCTTACATTTAGGGCTTTTACCCATTGTGAGTTCAATTTTGTACATGATATAAGCCCAACTTCATGCTTTTGGATATGGATATCTGTTTTTCTAGCACAATTTGTTGAAAAGACATTCCTTTGTCCCATTGAATGGCCTTAACACTGCTGTTGAAAATCAATTGACCACATATGTAAGGATTTATTTCTGGGAACTTTTTCTTTTTTTTAGGTGAGAGGAGGAAGATAGTGAGGCAGATTCCTGTATGCACCCCAACCAGGATCCACTAGGCAATCTCATCATAGGCCAATGTTCCAGTACCAAGCCATTTTTAGCACCTGAGGCTAATGTGCTCCAACAGAGCTATCCTCAGCACCTGGTGCCAGGCTTGAACCAATCAAGCCACTGGCTGTGGAAGGAGAGAGAGAGAGGGTAGAGAAGCAGATGGTAGCTTCTCCTGTGTGCCTTCTCCAGGAATTGAACCTGGAACATCCACATGCTCTATCCACTCACCCACCAGCCAGGGCCTGGGCACTCTTTTCTATTCCATTGGTCTATATATGTCCATCCTTCTGCCTCTGGTATACTGTTTTAATTGCTAACTTTATATTAAGTTTTAAAATCAGGAAGAATGAGTCTTACAAGTTTTCTTTCTTTGTTTTGGCTACTTGGGGTTCTTCAGATTCCATATGAATTTTTAGAATGGATTTTTCTATTTATGAAAAAAATACTGTTGGTATTTTAATAAAGTTTGCACTAAATCTGTAGACTATTTTCAGTGGTACTATCATATTAACAATATGAAAGATTGAATGATTCCCTACAGAAAGATACTTTTCTCTTTGGATAAAAGTCCTTTAATAAATTGATACCAACTCCATACAGTAGTAGGAAATAAAATCATTGGTTACAAAAGTTTAATATATTTTTTAAAAGGTTATGAAGAACATTTTAGAATAAAACTTTCCAAGTTTATTAATAACAGAGATGATTTGCCTGACCAGGCAGTGGCGCAGTGGATAGAGCGTCACTGGGACTCAGAGGACCCGGGTTCGAGACCCCGAGGTCGCCAGCTTGAGCACGGGCTCATCTGGTTTGAGCAAGGCTCACCAGCTTGAGCCCAAGGTTGCTGGCTCGAGCAAGGGGTCACTCGGTCTGCTATAGCTCCCTGGTCAAGGCATATATGAGAGATCAATCAATGGACAACTAAGGAACTACAATGAAGAATTGATGTTTCTCATCTCTCTCCTTTCTTGTCTGTCTGTTCCTCTCTCTGACTCTCTCTGTCTCTGCCACAAAAAAAAAAAAAATAACAGAGATGATTTAACAAATGTTTGTATTTTTGACCTAATAAAATCAAATATTTAAAGATAATTAAGGGTAAAGTAGGCAAATAAATGTGATCCAATAACTACAGATTATTTGCCACAATATCTGGGTAACCGTTTAAAATCTGTATCAATTTCATGGCCTCTTCACCAATTTTTCATTTTCATCTGTTGATCTAATCATCTTAGAATGAATATAGTTTTTACACTGATACTGTTAGCACTAAATAGTCTTGCTGGGGCTGCTGAAACAGTTTTACCTGGAGTTGTGAGCTGCCCTTCTTGAGCCTGTACACAACGAAGCTCTTCAATGGTTTCCTTCAGAGAATCCCTTTCTGTTCTTAATCTCTGCAGAGATTTTTAAAAAAGGAAAGTTAGCTGCAAGTTTTATGAATTTATTCTCATTAGTGGTCTTTGCCTTACCTAAAAAAATAATAAACAGTAGGAACATGGACGTTTTAATCTTTCAAAGAAAGATCATTGAAGGTAAAAGATTACAACAATCTTTTCCTACTTAATAATACTGAATATCTACAATGTGCAAGGCAATATGCTATCCACAGTTAAACATAAGAAATACAACTGTCTACACTACCCTTAACAAAAGAACCTATCTATCTGTATAACATTCTTTTCATTAAACACACACACACAAAAATCAAACAAAAGATTTAAATATTCAAAATCATGACAATGTTTTTTAAAAATTTAAAATAACTGAACAACACCAAAAGGACTGCATCTTCTATAATGGTCATATGGAAAACAAAAAGTTACAAAAAGTCATGAGCAAAATAACGTAAAAGAAATAACAGTGGTAGAAAATAAATATATAAAAAAAATCGGAATGGCAGTAGAAACAGTAACTTATTTTAAATCTATTTCTGAAACAAATGTAAATCTTAAATTTAAAAAAACAGGATATCTAATTTTAAAATTTATAAATAGAATATAGTCAAAACAAATTAAATATCAGTCTTAATTTTAGTAATGTTTAAAATCAAAATGCCTAATTTTTATACTTACATCCTTTTCTTTTTGAAGACTGTCAACTTTTTCTTTTAGCCGCTTATATTCAAAATCTAATTTATCTGCTTTCTTCGATTCTTCAGATAATCTATTTTGCAATTCTACTACCTGATACAGAAAGGCACCATTAATTGTAATAATTTGAAACATTAAAAATTACCACTATTTTCTTTTACAGTTCTATGAAATCTCCCTTCCCCACAAATATATATATTTTAAATGTATATAATATAGCAGCCTAACTGAATGGAAAGAACCAGGAACAAAAGTCTGCCACCATGAGTTCTAAAATCAGATCGTCTAGAGCAGGGGTCAGGAACCTTCTTGGCTGAGAGAGCCATGAACGCCACATATTTTAAAATGTAATTCTGTGAGAGCCATACAATGACCCGTGTACCTTACGCATTATCCAATAAAAATTTGGTGTTGTCCCAGAGGACAGCTGTGATTGGTTCCAGCCACCTGCAACCATGAACATGAGTGGTAGGAAATGAATGGATTGTAATACATGACAATGTTTTATATTTTTAACGTTATTTTTTTTAATTAAAGATTTGTCTGTGAGCCAGATGCAGTCATCAAAAGAGCCACATCTGGCTCGCGAGCCATAGGTTCCCGATCCCTGATCTAGAGTAACATGTTGAAAATTATGAAAAAAATTTAGGGGATTTCTATTTCTTATAGCACAGATAACTATATAGTCTGAAATCCTTTTAGCATAAAGGAAAAGAAATGCTAGAGGAAAAAAATCCAATTGCCATAGGAAGGCTGATAAGAGAAAGTAAAATTGTCACTGGAATGAGAAGTAGAACTGTGAAAGCCAAGAACCTAGAGATTTTGTTTGTTTGTTTTTTAAGAGAGAGAGACACAGAGAGACAGAGACAGACAGGAAAGAAGAAATGAGAAGCATCGGTTCATAGCTGTGGCACTTTATTTGTTCAGATTGCTTTCTCCTACATGCCTTGATGGGGCGGGGCAGGCAGGGTGCTACAGCCAAGCCAGTGGCCCTTTGCTCAAGCCAGTGACCTTGGGGTCACATCTATGATCCCACACTCAAGCTGGTGAACTCAGGGTTTTGAACCTGGGTCCGCAGCATTCCAAGTCAATGTTCTACCCACTGTGCCACAACTTGGTCAGGTGAGAACCTGGAGTTTGGAATTTAATAGGAGATAGGTAGTTGTTAAACCACTTTGAGCTCTAGCCCTGGCCGGTGGCTCAGCGGTAGAGCATCGGCCTAGCGTGCGGAGGACCCGGGTTCGATTCCCGGCCAGGGCACACAGGAGAAGCGCCCATTTGCTTTTCCACCCCTCCGCCGCGCTTTCCTCTCTGTCTCTCTCTTCCCCTCCCGCAGCCGAGGCTCCATTGGAGCAAAGATGGCCCGGGCGCTGGGGATGGCTCTGTGGCCTCTGCCCCAGGCGCTAGAGTGGCTCTGGTCGCAACATGGCGATGCCCAGGATGGGCAGAGCATCGCCCCCTGGTGGGCAGAGCGTCGCCCCTGGTGGGCGTGCTGGGTGGATCCCGGTTGGGCGCATGCGGGAGTCTGTCTGTCTCTCCCTGTTTCCAGCTTCAGAAAAATGGAAAAAAAAAAAAAAAAAAAAACAAAACACTTTGAGCTCTAAAAGAATGTGAATCAGTAAATGGGGAAGGAAAAATTCCATCAGCTAGAAAAATCAATAGAGAATCTTCCCTTTCCTAAAGTGAATGCTCTGGGCTTAAAAAGTGTAACTTGAAAATTTGTAACTATGAAATGCTAAATGCATTGATTTGTTTTCTAAAATTTTGCTACATGCCTTGTCTGGAAAATCCTAAACCAAGCACTTAACTTAAAATAGTCCTGGTTGCCTGACCAGGCAGTGGCACAGTGGATAGAGCGTTGGACTGGGATGCGGAGGACCCAGGCCCAGGTCCAAGACCCCGAGGTCGCCAGCTTGAGCGCGGGCTCATCTGGTTTGAGAGAGGCTCACCAGCTTGGACCCAAGGTTGCTGTCTCGAGCAAGGTGTTACTCGGTCTGTTGTAGCCCCATGGTCAAGGCACATATGAGAAAGCAATCAATGAACAACTAAGGTGTTGCAACAAAAAACTGATGATTGATGCTTCTCATCTCTCTCCGTTCCTGTCTGTCTGTCCCTATCTATCCCTCTCTATGACTCTTGCTCTCTGAAATAAGTAAATAAATAAATAAATAAATAAATAAATAAATAAATAAATCCTGGTTGGTAAATGCTATGGAAAATCTGGCATAAGCAACATACATCGTTTGGAGCAATACCACTTCAACCCAGCCCCTCCAGTATTCCCAAAGACAAAGATGAGTCAAATGAAAGAACAAAGACCATAAAGGAAATAAGCCACTATGAACAACGAAAAAATATTAACAGAAGTAACAACAAAACAGATTGTAACTATCAGATATAAAATACTGGATTTAATTCTTTAAAGAAAAATAAAGAAGAAAATTTAAATTAAAGGAGTAAGAGTTCATTAAAAATGATCAGGCTGGTTTTAAAGTACACTCAAGGACAACCTATAGAAAGGAAAATATTGAAAAGTACAGTATATTAAGCTTCAAATCAGAAACAAAGAATTAGTGAATTATACAATTTCACTACAGTATATTTTAGGTATAGATATCTTTGTATTTACTGTACTTTACAACTCATTGTTAGTACTAAATCTGATGTCCTTTATTAGTTCTGTAAAATGTTTATAGACATCCTTTCCTTCAAATAGTGTCTTTCCTTCAAATAGTGTCTTTCTACAATTTCTGTTTTCTCCTCTAGATTTTAATCAGATCTTTTCTCCTTTTAATTTAACACCTTTTCATCTCATTTGTAATTTCCTTCATCTGCATTTATTTTGGGTAATTTTTCAGTTCACACTCAAGTTCGTTAAATTCTTTCAACCTTCTTATATGTTAAATATTTCATAATAAAATGCTGGAGGGAAAATATATCTACCAAAATAAGCTGCCAGGGCTGTTCTACTAAAACTTCTCCAACTCATTTTATTATGCTAGTATAATTTTGAGGCCAAAATCAGATGAGAGATTAAATAGAAAACTTCAAATGAATCTCTGAGTCAAAATATATTCTAAGTAAAATTAACAAAGCACATCTAACAATGTGAAAACAAATAAATTCACTGTGACTAAATTAAATTTATCTCAGGAATGCAAAGATGATTTAAGCATAGAAAATGCAGTAATATAATTTGTCACATTAATAGAGAGAAGCACCACAGGAGCCCCCCCTTTTTTTAAATGGGAGACAGAGATAGAAATAGAGAGAGAGACAGACAGACAGACAGGAAGGGATAGAGATGAGAAGCATCAATTCTTCTTTTGCAGCACCTTAGTTGTTCACTGATTGCTTTCTCATATATGCCTTGATGGGGGATAGGGTGGGCTCAAGTCAGTGACCTTGGGCTCTAGCCAGAGACCTCGGGTTTCAGTTCAGTGACCTTTGGGCTCAAGCCAGCGACCATGTCATATTTATGATCCCACATTAAAGCCAGCTCAAACTGGTTAAACCCCGTGCTCAAGCTGGTGAGCCTGCGCTCAAGCCAGTGACCTCGGGGTTTCGACCCTGGGTTCTCTGTGTCCCAGGCCAAAATTCTATCCACTGTGCCACCACCTGGTCAGGCACAATCCTTATATGTACTAGTAAACCATTTAAAGCATGCTGTATAAAATCAACAAAAACTGGTTGTCTATTATTGCTTCTATTTAAAACTGTATTGAAGGTCAGACATGCTAATTAAAAAGAAAAAGAGGCCTGACCTGTGGGTAGCACAGTGGATAAAGCGTCGACCTGGAAATGCTGAGGTCGCCGGTTAGAAACCCTGGGCTTGCCTGGTCAAGGCACATATGGAAGTTGATGCTTCCAGCTCCTCCCCACCTTCTCTCTCTCTGTCTCTCTCTCCTCTCTCTCTCCCTCTCTGTCTCTCTCTCTCTCTCCCTTTCTCTTTCCTCTCTAAAATGAATAAATAAAATTAAAAAAAAATACTAGTGGGATGAGTGAGGAAATATATTTTTTAAAAAAAGAAAAAGAGTATAGAGTAGAAATAAACAAAACTGCTTTTATTTTTATATCACTTTTGACAAAAGATCCAGCAGATATTAGTAGAAATAATATGAGAATTTGGTAAGGTTGCAAAATCAATGTATAAAAATCAATTTCAAACAGATAAATTAGCAACAAACTGAAAATGATATCCTTTCTTTTGCTAACTGCATTTACAAAAACCAAATACATAAAATACCAAGAGTAAATATAACAAAATATGTGTATGATATTTAGAATTGTAACACTTAATTAAAAGATATTGAAGACCTAAATAAACACAAGGATATTTTATTTCCTAAAAGGAATATTACTGTTATAAAAATTTCAATTATCCCCCACATTAATCAACAGAATCAATGTAATTCCAATTCCCAAAGGTTTTGGGTATAGAGGGAAAGAAAATGTCTAAGAGACAATTTTGAAAAAAAGAACAAGGTGCTGCACTACCAAATACCAAAATTAATAAAAATATCTAGATAATAAGACAGTGGTTACTGGTGTAAGATAAGATAAATGGACCAATGAAACAGAAGAGAGTGCACAGAAACAAAACCCAGACACAACATGGAAACTTCAGGTACATGATAAGGTAGACTTGTATCCATTGCAGAAGGGAGTGTTATAAGTGCTGCTAGGTTGACTTTATCTACACAAAGTCTCCCTAACCTTTCACCCTACACAATAATCAATTCCAAATTGCTTAAAGACCTAAATGTGCAAAAGAAACTTTAGTCTTTGTTAAGAAAATAGAGATTAGTCTTATATCCTTCTACAGGAAGTGATATCTTAAACAAGGCAGAGCATGCATTAATCTTAAAAAAGATATTTAAAGTTCATACTTTAAAAATTATCAATCTCACAAAGTGTAAAAGGTCACAGATTTCGTAGGAAATAAATGCAGCATGTATAAAAAAGATCAACATAAGAACATATAAAGAACTTTTAGTAATCAATAAGAAAACAATCCAATTTAAAAATGAAAATAAGAAGATAAAAATAGGCAATTCACAAAAGAAACGTGAACAGTAAATATATTTGTAATTCGAGTAATGTAAAACAAAGTATGTATAATCATAAAAAGACCACTTCATATCCATCCAACTGTCAAAATTTCAAGTTTGATAGTACTACTGCTGGCAATCATGTACAGCAGTGGTCTCCAACCTTTTTGGGCCACGGATCGGTTTAATGTCAGAAAATATTTTCACAACCGGCCTTTACGGTGGGACAGATAAATGTATCACGTGACCGAGACAAGCATCAAGAGTGAGTCTTAGATGGATGTAACAGTCATTTTTTTAAAAATAAAACATCGTTCAGACTTAAATATAAATAAAACGGAAATAATGTAAGTTATTTATTCTTTCTCTGCGGACCGGTACCAAATGGCCCATGGACCGGTACCGGTCTGCAGCCCGGGGGTTGGGGACCACTGATCTAGAGAAACAGAAATTCCCGTAAACTTTTTACTGGTATTACATCACTTTGGAGAATAATTGGGCAATATTTAATTTAATGAACATATTCTAAGAAATTCCATACAGTTGTAAAAGTGTCACACACATATAGAAGAGATAATGTTCAATACTACTTATTCAGTGTCGTTTCTTGTAATATAAAAAGTTGAAACATCCTGTCCTTTAATAGGAAAATGGATAAACTGTGGTACATTTAACATGATACTCTACTGCCATACAAATGAATGGAATAAAGCTATATACCTAGTAACATAAACAAATCTTGCAAACATACGACTGAACAAAAGGAAATAGTAGTAGAGTTCTTTCACTTTATCATTTATATAAGCTGGAGCAAAAGTAGATGAACAGTTATTCTTATGAAAAATAATATAATAGATAAATATTACAAGAATCTACTGTTTTGCATAGTAATAACTGTAAATCTATTTTTACTTCATATTGTATAGCTTTAAAACATGTCAAAATGCTATAGATTTTATATATGTACATAGGAATAAATACACATATGCAGTGAAAGAACAGACCAGTGATTTTCAACCAGTGTTCTGCGGCACACTGGTGTGATGCAAGAATTTTTAAAACATGCCACACCTGACTATTTAATCAGGGGCACTGACCTCTTTTCCCTAGATTGTCAAATAAAAAAAATGACAACAGCCAACACAATAGCCATCCAATGTGAATGAATCAAAATTATACCTATTTTTTTGAAAAACTGGCAAAAAATATATTTTTTGGTGTGCCACAGAATTTAGTAATTAGTTTATATGTGCCATGAGGTTGAAAATCGCTAGAATAGAGAGATACATAGGAATGAAACCACAAAACAGCACAGTGGTTACTGTAGCGAAGTGAAGAGTATGTTTTATTTTTTAAGGCTAGACACATAATGTATTTTGTTTTTACTTTTGTGTATTTCTTAAGTATTAAGTAATACATTAAAAAATAAAAATCAATAAAGGATCTTCTATAAATACCAATCAATTAGCTCTATAGAAGAACTAAGTATTACAGGTAAAAATCAAAATACCATAAAAACAAAAGTCAGATTTTTGATAAGCCATAGTGTTAAAATGGAGAAAGTGCTTGAAAATGCAATTAGGAAACTTTGTTACTATTCTTTTACCTGTCTCTTATATGTCTCTAGTTGGCTTCGAGCTGCATTAGCTTTTCTTAACTCTTCCTCTAGACTGACAGTGTTCTGCATATACATAGTATTCTTCTCTTCTAAGAGTTTAACCTGCCGCCTCAAATCACCAAGATCTTCTAGCTTCTTTTTATATGAATCCACTTGGCCTTCTAGTTTAGACACTTTATCAGAAGAATGTCTAGAATAAGATGGGAAATCAGAAATCAGAAACACGTCCACAGTTCTCAAGCTGTTTTAGATAGAGCTAAACCTAAAGGGATTGCCAGATAATAACATGTTCTAATGAAATGATAAGAATAAAAGTGATTCCAGGTTAATTTTTTGCTCAGGTTAAAAAATACAACCAAATTACAGTAAAAATTATATTGACAAACATTATATAAGGAAAGCAAGTCTGTAGGGGGGTAGCCAGCAGACACACAGGTAGTAGTATAAAAGCAAAATAAATTGTGCAGTGTCAGAATGACTTGGCAATTCGAGTGTTACTAGTGACCATAGAACACCTGTTTCAGTGGAGTAGTTGGGACAGGTAGGGGCAAATTTTAGGAGGTTAAGGAGCAAACATAAATTTTACTCTGTATAATCTAGATTTGATCTAAATTCGTTTTAGAGGAAAGAGTAATAAGTCTCTCTCTCATTCTAAGACGAGAGGAAACTAAACATAAGTATATGCTGAAGAGGACAATTCAAATGTGCTGAGAAATGATAACTGATGTAACAGTCTCTGTGTAAGCGAGAAGCATTGAGACTCAGAACACTGAAGAGGAAATTAGCTCTAGACAGGAGGAAGAACAAGTCTATATTCTCGAAGCAAAAAGGAAAAGATTAGTGGAAATGCAGGGAAGTTAGGAGGTGCAGGAGATAAAGGACATGGAGGGTCCCATAGTTCATAGCCTCTTTCCTCTATGCAGCAAGAGACAATGTCATCCACTAAGTAAGACTAAGCAAGGCATGGGAGGGGCGGGGGACAGGCATGCAGGTGGGCAGAGTTATGAAAATACATCATAACTAGGACAGAAATGGGAGACAGAGCTACTACTGATGAGCAGCAGAACGGTGCACCAGTGGTAAGAGCCCAGTGAAGAGTGAAGCTCATTCATTTGTAGTAGGACAAAACTGTATCCCTATGTGCTTTTCTCTATTTATTCTTAGTATTCAAAGAGCAAAAGTGTAAAATATAGATGGTTGAAATGCTCCAACAGAGGACTAGACAAGAACTGGAAAGAGGGAAAAATAAGGTGGCAGGGAGTGAGGTGCCTAGTGAGAGAGAATATCTAGGTGAAGACAAAAAGGTCCAGTAAGGAAATGAAGCCTTGTCGGGTATGACAGTATCTGAGAAAAAGGAAGACCAAGCGACTGCAGGACTCCAAATTAAAGGAAAGTAGTAGTAGCAAGAAAAGCTCCAGAGCTATACAAGTATAAAGTGATGGTCAGAGATTACTTTCTACTTGACAAATAGTTATATAGCACTTATCTGCCAGACAATGTACCAAGTGTTTACATATAACTACTTATTCCCACATAAATCTGAAGTAGGAATGTGTATTAGTTCTACTTTACAGATGAAAAAACGGTTACACAGAAATTAAATAAATGATAGCACTGAGAGCTATCCCCAGGTGGTCTGGCTCTTACACACCCTGCTATGCTCAGAGGTCCTAGAATTTGTAACACTGGTGGTAGGACTGCTCTAGGTGATGACAGGTCTGAGATGCTACAAAGATGGGAAGATTGTTTACCTAAGAACATCTATTTCATCTTTTAGAGACTGAGCGTCATCTGCCAAAGTGGTTAGTTCATCATTCTGTTGCCGAAGTTCAGAGATTTCCTTTTCTAACTCTTCACAGCGTATTCGATAATCATCTTTGGCTGCTTCTAGTCTGTAACCAAAAAAATAAAATAAAATAAACCAAGAAAGGACTATTTGCTGTCTAATAATTCTCCTTAAAACAGTAAATGAAAATAAAAACAAAACAAAACATGAGAATAAACTCTTCCTGGATTTGTCTCCTACTTTTTGTGACCATGAACTATAATTCTAACTTTTAATTATCCTAAAAATGGATTTCAATATTCCGAGGCTTGTGAAAAGATAAAAAACTAAGTACCAATCCTTTATTTAAAAACTTAAGACACCAAGTTATATTTTTCAAAATATAACAAATACAATTCTTTAACTTCTTTTAACTATGAAATTTATACTTTGTTGAAAATTCACAAAATACAGAAAAGCAAAAAGGATAAAAATCATGTATTAATCTAAATAAACTGTTATTAACAAATTTGAAATTTATCCTCCAGTCCAATTTCTATTCCTAGGTGTTTTTCCCTCAAACAATGGTAATAATGCATTTTACTTATTTTGTTTTGCTTAATATATTCCTTCATTTAAAATTATAAGATTCTTTATGTCTCATGTCACAAATATTTATCATTATATACTTTTAACATTATTTATGTAAGTATTAATGTACAGAAATTCTTAGTTTTTATGTAACTTAACTGATGAATCTTATACTACATATATAATTTCAACTTTTAGCATGTGATTAGAAAGGTTTTTTTCCTTTTAATCTAATACTGTCTGTTAGTATTTATATGGTTTCATTTTTAACATTTTTAACATTAAAATTCTCAATTTCTGCCTGACCAGGCGGTGGTGCAGTGGATAGAGCATCGGATTGGGATACAGAAGAACCCAGGTTCGAGACCCGGAGGTCGCGAGCTTGAGCGCGGGCTCATCTGGCTTGAGCAAAAAAAAGCTCATCAGCTTGGACCCAAGGTCGCTGGCTCAAGCAAGGGGTTACTCGGTCTGCTGAAGCCCCACAGTCAAGGCACATATGAGAAAGCAATCAATGAACAACTAAGGTGTCACAATGAAAAACTGATGATTGATGCTTCTCATCTCTCTCCATTCCTGTCTGTCTGTCCCTATCTATCTCTCTGTCTCTGTAAAAAAAAATTTTTTTTTAAATCTCAATTTCTCTGGAATTCATTTTGGCTTATGATGTAGAAATCTAACTTTTACTGCCTAAATATGTATCAACTGTACCCAACCATTTCACAAATTATTTAACCTTTCTCTACTGATTAGAAAAATACCACCTCCATCGTATTACACATTTTCACATACACTTGGGTTTCTGGACATTCATTTGTGTCACTGGTTTGTCTGTAATCAATTGCACCAGTACCAACCTACTTTAATTAGTATAGGTTTATAGCATATTTCAACACTGAATATGGTAAAGTCTCCCTCATTAAACTTTGTTCTCAAAATGGAATCTCCTACTCATTAACACTTCTAGATGAGCATAAAATTCAAATTGGAATCAAGTTAAAATTATATAACAATTTAATAGAAAATGACATTCTTACAAAGCTCATGAGAAACAAGCAAAAATACATTATCCTCTCCACATATTAAAATATTTTCAATGTATAACTTAGAAGTTTTTGTCATACTAGTCCCTAATATTACAGTAGTCCCCACTTATCCACAGTGGAAACACTCCAAGACCCCCAGTGGATGCCTGAGACCATGGATGGTACCAAACCCTATTTATACTGTTATTTCCTACACATACATACCTTTTCACTTAAAGGAAGCACTTTAAGCTTTTCTTTGGCATATCCAAATTGCCAACATCATCACTGTTGCACTTTGGGGCCATTATTAAGTAAAATAAAAGTTACACGAACACTTGCACTGTGATATTGTGACAGTTGGTCCAATAACTGAGACGGCGATAGTGTGACTAAAGGGCAGGTAGTGTATACAGGGTGGGTACACTGGACAGAGGGATGATTCATGTCCTGAGTGGGATGGCATGAGATTTCCTCATACATCTGAGAACAGTGTGCAATTTAAAAGTTATGAATTACTTATTTCTGGAATTTCCCATTAAATATTTTTGGACTGCAGTTGACTATACATAACTGAAATCACAGAAGGTCAAACTGCGGATAAGGTGGGACTATTATACTTTTATTTTTTTTTATTTTTACTTTTGGGTACTTATACATGAAAGTTTTTCCTGGTGATACTAACTGGTTATTGTTAGAAAAGTTTTATGATAATGAAAATGTCTTATAGTTATCCTCTCATTAAATGTTTATTGGTTCTAAGAATTTTTCAGTTGATTCTATGTATGTTCTAGGACAAACATAAAACCTACAAACATTTTGACTCTCCAATATTTTCATCTCACTTCTTTTTCTTACTGCATTCTTTAGAAAAGTAATAACCGCTAAACATTATATAGCATCTATGTGCCAGGCAATAGTCTCAGTACTTTACATATCTTAACATTTAATATTTAACTCATTTAATACTCATTTAAAATTTTCAAAGGTAGATAATACTATTAGGCAATCTTATAGTGGAGGAAATGCAGACATGCCCAAGTCTACACAGCTAGTAAGTGGCAAAGCCAGAGTATTTTAAATGTCTAGAAAAATGTCAAATATATTAATATTCATCCTCATATTATATCTTACTATAAAGAATAAAAAATACTCAGCTATATCAATAAACTGTATTGGTAAATATTTGAATTATTAAAGTATTTCAAAACATAATACTGTAATATATATTCTGGAACTATTTCCTTTAAAATAAAAATGTAAGAAATTCTAAATACTACTTTCCCAAAACCATACTCTAAAAATTGGCCACAATTTAGAGACTTCTTTCCAAGATGGTGGCACAGAAAGACAGTGAACATAACCCATCCCATAAATACACTGAATTTAAACCTACAGAGCAATTCCCCTGAAGAAGAATTGAGGGTAACTGAACAGCTTCTGCACAGCAAATAAGAAAGAGAGAACACAGAGAAATGGGTAGAAGGAACTCAGGCGTGGTATGGTGGGAAGCCCACTGGTGATGCACCACTAGCAGGAGGTAGGGAATCACCTGCTCTCCTGCTCTGGGGCATAGTGAAAAAAGAGTGGTTTAAAGTACACCTAGACTACAAAGGAAGGGAATCCATTTAACAGTCCTAGAGCATTAGCCAAACAGAAGGGAGATGTGAAAACTCTTTTTTGTTGTTATTGTACTCCCCTTCCATTCTAATCTCTTGACAGGAGCATGCTCCAGGTATTCTAGCCAGTCAGCCAAGGCTGTTAGGGCACAGGACCTGGGCCCACATCAGCTCCTTAACTTGTTCCTGGGACTCCCACAGCCTCTACCCTTTCCTGCCACAGCTCTAGATGCTAACTTAGCTTGTCCCCAGAATTCCTCTGGGTCCTGTGTCTACTCCAACTATAGTCCTGGGCCCTGACTGGCCTACCTGAGTCTCCCAATAGCCTTCTCCAGCTCCAGCTTCCAGCCCATCTGCCATGGCGCTCCTCCAGTGGCTTGCCCAGGGATACCCCAAGTTATAATCCACCCTTGTCATAGCTCTTGGCCTGGTGCAGCTTGTACCCAGGACTTTCTGCAGATCATGCTACTTCACTTATAGCTGCAAGTCCCAGCACAGCTTGCCCCTAGGACTTCCCCTGGGCTGAGCCCTCTCCAACTACAGCTGGCCTGACAAGGAAGCCTTAGGGTGGCTTGCCCCTAAAATTTCCTGCAGCTTGACCCCAGAACTACCCATAACCTCAACCTTAGCTAGCTCCGGCGACAGCCACTGCTGGTCCACAGTGGCTGCCATGGTAACTCTCCCCAGCATGCTCCAGCTCCAGCTAACCTGCCAAAGGCACCCTGGAAAGGAAAAGCTTCTACACAAGTCCACTCCTTCAAGACCAGAAGTTGCCATTTTGCCTAATTCACAGAAACAAACACAGAGAGATAGCCAAAATGAGACACAGAAATATATATGTTCCAAATAAAAGGACAGGATAAAATCCCAGAAAAAGAATTAAATGAACTGAAGACAAGCAACCAATAGAAAAGAGTTAAAACCACTGGTTAGAAGGATGCTCAATGAACTCAGGAGGGCAAACTCAGTGAGAACTTCAACAGAGAGAAAATATAAAAGAGAACAATGAGAACTCAATACAATAACGTGATTAAAATACACTAGAAGGAATCAACAGCAGATTAGCTGACCCAGAAGAACTAGTCAGGGAGCTGAAAGACAAGGCAGTAAAAATCATCCAATCAAACAGCAAAAATAAAAAGAATTTTTAAAAGATGAAGATAGTTTAAGTAATAACATCAAGCATACCAACATTTGAATCATAGGGGTCCCAAAAGGAGAAAAGGACAGAAAACCTATTTGAAGACATAATGGCTGGAAACTTCACTGATCTGATTAAGTAAATAGAGACATCCAAGCCCAGGAAGCAGAGTCTCAAACAAGATGAACCCACAAAAGCCCACACCACGACACATCATAATAAATACCAAAAGTTCAAAATAAAGAGAGTCTTAAAAGAAGCAGAAGAAAGCCAGATAGTTATATACAAGGGATCCGCCAAGAGACTATGAGCTGATTTTTCAATTGAAACTTTGCAGGCCAGAAGGGAATGGTACAATGTATTCAATGTGAGAGAAGAAAAAAAAACCTACAGGCAATAATACTCCACCCAGCAAAGTTAACATTCAGAACTGAAGCGACAGTTTCCCAGACAAGCTAAAGCTAAAGGAATTCATCACCACTAAACCAGCATTGCAAAAAATGTTAAAGGAAGGGACTTCTTTAAGAGGAAAAGGCCAAAACTAAAAATAAGAAAATATAGGAAAAGGAAAAATCTTACTAACAAAAAGGCAAACATTTAGTAAATCTAGTTTATTAACCAATTATCAAGCTAGTATAAAGGTTAAAAAAGTAGTAATAGCACAAGATGTAAAATATGATGTCAAAAACAGAACTGTGAGCATATGAGTAATAAATGTAGTGCATTTGGAATGCATTAGAACTTAAGCAACCATTAACTTAAAATAGAGTCCTATAGACATAACTTATATGTTATATATGAATCTTATGGTAACCACAAACCAAAACCCTATAATAGATACGCAAAAGATAAATATAAAAGAAACACAAATAAATCACTAAAGAAAGTCATCAATGTACAAAAGAGCAAGAGAAGGAACAAAGAACTACAAAAGCAACCAGAAAATAATAAAATGACAATAAGTACATACATATTCATAGTTTACATATAGGTGGATTAAATGACTCAATCAAAAGACAGAGGGTGGCTAAAGAAATAAAAAAAAAACCCACACAGAAAAAACAAGACCCATGGATAGTTGGCTGACAAAAGACTCAGTTCAGATCAAAAGACACATAGACTGCAAGTGAAAGGATGGAAAAAGAGATTTCATGTAAATAGAAACAAAAAGAAAGCTAGGGTAGAAATACTTAGATCAGATAATATAGATCCCCCCCCAAAGTGAGAAGGGGGGGCAGCAGACAGACAGACTTCCGCATGTACCAGATCCGGATCCACCCAGCATGTCCACCAGGGGGCAATGCTCGGCCCATCTGGAGCACTGCTGTGCTGCAACTGGAGCCATTCTAGTGCCTGAGGCGGAGGCCATGGAGTTGTCCTCAGCACCTGGGCCAACTTTGCTCCAATGGAGTCTTGGCTGCGGCGGGAGGGGAAGAGAGAGCTAGAAAGGAAGGAGAGGGAGAAGGGTGGAGAAGCAGATGGGTGCTTCTCCTGTGTGCCCTGGCCAGGAATCGAACCTGGGACTTCCACACGCCCAGCTGACGCTCTATTGCTGAGCCAACCAGCCAGGGCTAGACAATATAGATTTTAAAACAAAGACTGCAACAACGGACAAAGGACATTGCATAATGATAAAGGGATCAATACATAAGAGAATATAACACTTCTAAACATATACACACCCAATGGAAGAGCACTAAACTATATCAAGCAATCATTAATGGACATAAAGGGAGAAATTGGTAGTACTACCTTCATAGTAGCAGACTTTAATATCCCACTTACATCAATGGATAGGTCACCCAGACAGAAAATCAACAAAGAAACAGTGTCTGTCAGTAATACCTTAAACCAGAAAGACTTACTTAAACAGCAGAATACACATTTTATTCAGGTGCAACATGGACCATTTTCCAAGATAAACCACATGTTAGACCACAAAACTAGTCTCAGTAAATTTAACAAGATTGAAACCATACCAAGGATCTTTTTTTATTATAATATCAAACCAAAAATCAATTTACGAGAGGAAAACTGGAAAAAATACAAACAGATGGAGGCCAAAACAACATGCTATTAAACATGCAATGGGTTAAGAAATATAATCAAGGAGAAAATTAAAAAATATCTTGAGAAAAATGAAAATGAAAACACCATAATCCAAAATCTTTGAGACACAGCAAAAGCATTATTAAGAGAAAAATTCATAACGACTCAGGTCTGCTTCAAGATACAAGAAAAATTTCTAATAATCTAACCTTACATCTAGAAGAACTAGAAAAAGAAGAATAAACTAAACCCAAATTTGTAGAAGGAATGAATAATAAAGAAGAGCAGAAATATAAAAAATAGACTAAAAAATACTATAGAAAAGATCAACAAAAATAAAAGTATACAAATTGGAAAGAAGTATAATTGTCACTGTGCAAATGATATACTATTATGTAGAAACACAGATTCCACCAAAAAACTATTAGAACTAGTAAATTAATTCAGTAAGGTTGCAGGATACAAAATTGAAATCTGTTGCATTTCTATGCACCAATAACAAACTATCTAAGGAAAATTGTTTTTAAATTCCATTTACAATTGCATTGAAAAATATCTAGGAATAAATTTAACCAATACTGCAAAAGACCTATGCTGTGAAAACTACAAGAAACTGAGGAAAGAAACTGAAGACACAAATAAATGGAAGGATAAACAATGCCCATCAATCAGAACTATTAGTGTTAAAATGTCCGTAATAACCAGAGCAATCTACAAATTCAATGCAATCCCTATCAAAATACCTAAGGCATTTTTCTCAGAACTGAAACAAATAATCCTATAATATATACAGAGTCACAAAAAACTCTGAATAGCCAAAGAAATCCTGAGGAAAAAATAATTTGGAGGTACTACGCTATACTACAAAGCTATAGTAATCAAAACAGTATGGTGATGGTACAAACAGACGCATAAATCAATGGAACAGAATAGAAAGTCCAGAAATAAACCCACACTTAAATGGTCAATTAATCTATGACAAAGAAGGCAAGAATATACAATGGTGAAAAGACAGTCTTTTAAATAAATGTTGTTGGAAAAACATATATGCATAAAAATGAAACTAGACCCCATTCTCACACTATATACAAAAATAAACTCAATATGGATGAAAGATTTAAATGTAAGATCTGAAACCATAAAACTCCTAGAAGAAAAGATGCATTCGTCTTAGCAATAGTTTTTGGATAAGTCTCCTTGGGCAAAAGCAACAAAAGCAAAAATAAACAAATAGAACTACATAAACTAGAAAGCTTTTACACAGTGAAGGAAGCTATCCACAAAATGAAATGGCAATCTAATGAATAGGAGAAGATATATGTAGAAATATATCTGATAAGGGGTTAACATCCAAAATATGTTTTAAAAACTCATTATAACATAAAAAAATCCAATTAAAAATGGGCAGAGAATCCGAACAGACATTTTTTCAAAGCCATACAGACATATAAAAAGATGCTCAACATTACTAATTATCAGGGAAATGCAAATCATAACCAAATGAGATATCACCTCATACTTGTCAGAATGGCTATTATCAAAATAAAAAAGAACAAATGTGGAGAAAAAGGAACCCTCATGCATTGTAAACTAGTGCAGTCACTATGGAAACCAGTATGGAGGTTCCTCAAAAAATTAAAATAACTATCATATAACCCAGCAATTCCACTCCTAGGTATTTATCCAAAGAATACGAAAACAACAACTAGAAATAATATAGGCACCCTTCGCTCACTGCAGCACGTTTACAATAACCAAGACAGGGAAGCAACATAAGTGTCTTTTCAAAGATGAATAAAGAAGATATGGTACATCTACATGTACAATGGAATATTACTGAGCCATAAAAAGGAATGAAATCTTGCCATTTGAAACATGAATGGACCTACAGTATCATGTTAAGTGAAATAAGTTGGACAGAGGAAGTCAAGTACTGTATGATTTCACCTATTTATGGAATCTTAAAAAAGAAAGTAACGAAGAAACAAAATAGGAACAAACTCATAGAACAAACCAATAATTGCCAGAGGGGAGAAGGTGAGGGGATGGACAGAAAAGGGGAAAAGGATTAGGAAGCACAAACTTCCAGTTATAAAATGAGTCATGGAGATGTAAGGTACAGTATAAGCATTAGATTCAATATTATAATTACTGCATACAAAAACAGATGGTTACTGACTTACTGTGGTGATCTCTTTGTAAGGGATACAAATGTTGAATCACTATGTTGTACACCTGAAACTAATATAATATTGTATGTCAAGTATAATTTTAAAAAGCTAGCTACAATTTAGAAACAAAAAGCTAAAGTCGTATTTAGATTATACTATCCACTGAATCAGTCTTAGAAATTAGAAAATCAGGATGCAAATTAAGGGTTCTAAAAGTTTTTGGTCTCAGAATTCCTTCAGAGTATTAAAACTACCAAGATTCAAAAAAACTTTTGTTTATATAATAGGTTTTATCTATCAACATATAATAAACCCATTATATTAACACAGACAACATAGTTTATTTTAAATTATTTTCTAAAACAAAACATATAGTGAGAAAAGTGGTAACATTTTACATTTTTATGATTCAAATAATCTAGTTTAATAAAAGACAGCAGGGTTGTCATATCTGTTTCTATATTTATCTGTTGTTAATGGATTTTTTTTAATGTTTATTTTATTGATTTTAGAGAGTAAGGAAGGGAGAGACAAGAACATCGATTTGGTTCTGTATGTGCCCTCAGAGGGGATGGAACCAGCAACCTCTGCATTTCAGGACAATGCCCTAACCAATCGAGCTATCCAGCCAGGGCTGTTGTTATGGATTGAAACTAAAGAATATGTAGGAAATCCAGCCTTCCAGACATGTAGATGGAAAAGACAGCGCCCTGAAGATTCTTGAAGAGGGCCTCAGACAACCTCAGGGGTCCTCAGACCACACTTCAGACTGCGGATGTAGACCACAGGGAATGGAGTGTTTCTAAAGTTTCTGAGAAGACTAAAGAAAAAAAAAATCCCGATACATTCCATTAAGGAATAATAAAGGATATGTTACCATACTAAATCAGTAAAGTATAATCTAGTATTTATTTAATTTCTCTTACTATTTTAACACTGGCTAGGTGTTAAAGGTATGGCTAGGTAAGAAATGGGTCATAGCATACTTTATAGTACAATACATAACAAACTTTTTATTATACTGCTAAGCTCTTCAATTTTGAGGTTCTCTTTTGTCTTGAAGGACACCAGGTTTCTCCTTTTATTCTTTTCTTTCACTATCCAATTGCTATTGGTTCCTTCTTCCTTCCTTTGGCCTTTTTCTCTCCCAGAAGATAGGTGTAGAAGACTGTCTCTTTATATAAGTTTGCTCTTTAAATAAGGCTGTCTCTAGAAATCATGCACTTGGCATTTGGAGTGTGTCTCTTGAAACTGAGTGCCTGAAAAGGGCACCAATCTCTTTTCAATTCAGTGCCAGTATCTTTTTATGGCGTTGGGCCCTTTAAAAGATGATGCACTTAGTTTGAAATCTGTTCCCTGTAGTTTGTAGTCTAATCCCCTTTTTGTTTTAAAAATGATTTCAGATTTTGAGTAAAGTTAATCTTTCTGGTGTTTGTTTCAACTCAGCCACAGGCCCCTTCACTAGTGTTTGTCTGTCTTCCTTTAATTCTTTCCTTAGTCTCCTTCACTTGCCTCAAAGTGCCTGATAGAATGGGGATAGGACAGTGTGTGGGATGGCGCTGGTGTTTGTTTTCTTCCTTTCACTTACAGTTAGTTATATTTCAGCTGCGGCCTTCTGTCTTCAAATAATACTGAAGGTGTAGCTTTGATAGCACTTTTCCTAGATGTGAAGTTATTTCATGTCATGTGGGAAGGTTTCTGGAAAGTTGTTTATTACACAGCATCCTTGGTCAGCAGCTGCCCAGAAGTCCTAATATATTCTTAACTTTAAAAGACAGTTACTAAATTTTTAAAAACCAGATTTTAGTGAGTGGTCTTTTACCTGAATGTTTCTTCTTGGAGCTGTTCTAATTGAGTCTGGAGCTGCAGATGCCTTCTTCCTGCTGGACTGTTAGGATCTTCTATAGAATCAGACTGATTAAGCCTTTCCATTAATACCTGATTCTCTGCCAACAGACTACTTTTCTCCTCTTGCAATGCTGCAACCTGTTAGAATATTGGAAGGCAGTAGTTATTCTTCCAATTACACTGGCATTGGCATAATCACCAGTGAATTACCATTATAAATTAAAGCCTGTTTTTTAAAAAAGTACAATCAATCTCCACTTAAAACATTTACATTACATTATTTTGGAATACTGCACAGGCAGAGTAATATGTCAGAGTATGCAAGAATTCATTATTTTATACCTGGAAAGATAGTTAAACAAATATATTATATATAGTTAAACAAATATGTATATATATATATAGATGGCAACTAAGCATACAAAAAGATACTCATGATTTAATGTAAATTAAAACCACTATGTTATACCAGTATAGTCTTACTAGCATGGTTGAAGTTGAAAAGATTGGCTGTACAAATGGAAGCTTCATACATTTCTGGTGACAATGTATGTTTTAAGCACTTTGGAAAATAGTTTTGCATTTTCTTAAAAACATAAACATTCAATGACCACATGACCCAGCCATTCTACTCCTAGGTGTTTACTCAAGAGAAAAAACATTATAACTCTACATAAGACTTATAAAAAAATGTGTACAGTAGCTTCATGTGTAACAAAGAAAAACTAGAAACACAAATGTTCATCAAGTAAATGGATAATTGTAGTATATCCATAAAACAGAATAGTATTTCTCAATAACAAAGAATTAACTATTGATACTACCAACATGAATGCATCTCAAAATAATGAAAGAAGTCAGACCAAAAAAAAAAGTATACACTGTATGATTCCTTTTATATACAATTCTAGAAGATACGAGCTAATTTATAGCGACAGAAAGCACAGTTGGGAACTGGAAGGGGGGGTTACAAAGAATCACAAGGAACTTTGTGGGGTGATGGGTTCATTCTATTGATTGTGGTGATTTCGCTTGTTCATATATGTTAATATGCACCAAAATTATACATTTTAAATATGAATAGTTGACTCTCTGTCAGTTATATCTCAATACAGCTGTAAAAACAAAAGTTGCCTGCCATTTCTAATTCTGCCTCTCCATCCCCCATTTCCTTCTGAACTTGGTTCTAGTTGGACTCCTGGCCCTACCATTCCATCCAAACTGCGCCCTCCTCAGGATCACTGCTGACTGCTAAGGCACTGCATGTACCCAGAACATCTGACTCAACTGATCACATCCTCCTCTTTGAAATCTTTTCTTCACTTCGCTTCCAGGATATCTTTCTTTCCTGGTTTCTGTACTAACACACTGGTCTTACCTTCTCTTTCTCCTTAACCAATCCCTCCAAATTTCCCTGCCATTAGAGTAACCGACAGCTTTTCTTTTCTAAATCACTGGATGGCTCCAGTTTCACGGCTGTAAACACCATCCATTCACTGACAACTCACACATTTCTATTTCTAGCCTGAAACCCTGAACTGGATATCATTTCCACTTGGATGTCTTTCCACTTGGATGTCTACTAGACATCTCAAATTTAAATTGTCCAAGATGAACTCTTAATTAATCCCACCTCTCCAGTCCTCCCACAGTCTTTCCCATCTCAGTAAATGGTAACTCAATCCTTCCAGTTGCTCAGTCATAAGTCTTTTCCATCACGCCACATTCAATCTGTCAGCGAATATCACTGGCTCTACCTTCAAACATATTTTGATCATTTCTCATCAGCTCTAAATTCTGATGAATCAAGCCAACGTAGTTTTTTGCCTGCATTACTACAATGACTACTTAATTAGTCTCCTGGATTAGGCCCTCTCTCTCCTTTAGTCTATTCTCTACACAACCGACACAATAACCCACTAAATCAAACTCAGATCACAGAACTACTTTGTGCAAAATCCTCCAATGGCTTCCCATTTACTCAAAGTCTTTACAAAAGCTAACAAGGCCTTTCCAGACTGAGTTCCTCCTTCCACATTCCTACGTACTCCTGCCATCCTCACTTTCCTGCTGTTCCTGAACACACCAGCCACACTCCCCTCTCAGAGCCTGTGTGTGATCCACCTGTAAGCTTGCTCCTGTAACCCTTTGGGATGTTACTAACATTTCACCTTCTTTGGTGCATCTGTATTGACAACTCAATTTAAAACTACTAATTTTGCCTGACCTTTGGTGGCGCAGTGGATAAAGTATCGACCTGGAATGCTGAGGTCTCTGGTTCAAAACTCCATGCTTGCCAGGTCAAGGCACATACCAGAAGCAACTAAGAGCTAATGTTCCTGCTCCCCATCCCCCGCCGCCTTTCTCTCTCTCCTCTCTCTTCAAAAAATAAAAATTCTTAAAACTACTAATTCTTTCTATCCTAAACTCCCTAATCTATCTTTTCTGCTTTATTTTTCTCTGAATATGGGTTACCACTTAAGACTACATTTTTATTTTTGTTTATTGTTGGTCTTCCTTACTAGAATGTAAGCACCTTGGGGGCAGGAATATTTTTATCTATTTGCCTATTTCACCCCCATCTTCATTGTATCCACAGCAAGTGGAATAGTGTACTGAGGACACAGCAGGTACTCAATAAATGTCTATTGAATAAATGAACGAATCTGAAATGCCAATTCTATAATTTATCAAATATTCATAAATACATGAGTCTTTGCTCAGAATAAAGCAATGACTCCATTCTATGCCACTGGTCTATTTTATTCATTTCTGTTCTTTCAGTCTTCTTTTTAAAATAAATATTTAAGGCTTAAAATTTAATTTTAAAAACTCATTTCTTTGCTACTAATTTCTGACTTTAATTGCATCTTGGTCATGCAGAGCATGATCCAAAGACACAGATTCTTTGAGATTTTATTAAGAATTGCTTTATAATCTGGTATGTGGTCAGTTAATAAGAAGGCTGAGTGTGCAATGCAAAACTTTAATATGAAACTTATCAGTCTAACAAATGTTGCTAAAATATTTTAATCCAATATATTTGGCAGAAACCCTTTTCACAAACACAGAAAAAGGAGACTGATTAAAAATAATACAGGCCCTGGCCAGGTAGCTCAGTTGGCTGGAGCGCTGTCCCGACATGGTTGCAGGTTCAATTCCCGGTCAGGACACATACAAGAAGGAATCAACCAAAGATGGCTTGAATAAGTGGAACAATAAATTACTGTTTCTCTCTCTCTTTCTTAAAGATTAATAAAATAAATAAATAAAAATAATACACAAATATGATTTTAGAAAAACAAACAAACACAGTAAAGTGGCTTATAATGAAAAGCTAGTTTTCCTGATGAGATTTTCTACTTCCAAAAGACGAGTTTTGACTGTTCTAAATTCTATTGCTTTCAGCAGTGAGTTTACATTTCTTTTTTTTTTTTTCTCCCATTTTTCTGAAGCTGGAAACAGGGAGAGACAGTCAGACAGACTCCTGCATACGCCCGACTGGGATCCACCCGGCACGCCCACCATGGGGCCACGCTCTGCCCACCAGGGGGCGATGCTCTGCCCATCCTGGGCGTCGCCATGTTGCGACCAGAGCCACTCTAGCGCCTGAGGCAGAGGCCACAGAGCCATCCCCAGCGCCCGGGACATCTTTGCTCCAACGGAGCCTTGGCTGCGGGAGGGGAAGAGAGAGACAGAGAGGAAAGCACAGCGGAGGGGTGGAGAAGCAAATGGGCGCTTCTCCTGTGTGCCCTGGCCAGGAATCGAACCCGGGTCCTCTGCGAGTTTACATTTCTTAATGTTATACATCACTATTTCTTGATTTATCAACCTTAGACATTATCAGTGACTCTCTGACATGTTAAATTGCAGCAACTTGTGCCATCTCTCATTTCAAAAAATAGTTATATCATTATTTTCACTTCCTTCTGGTCACGACAGCAATTTTAAACAACTACTCATTGACTCGTTTTACTCAATCATCCACTCATTCACTCAAATATTCACTGTGTGCCAACTACACGGTAGGCACTGTTGCAGTTTTCTAGGTGCAAGGAAGGCATACTGTGATGAATAAAGCAGAGAAAGTTCTTATTCCTACAAAATAATAATATATTTGAAACAAATCACAGTAAATATATAAACAAAAACACAGTAAGTAAACTAATAAATACATGCTGAAACTAGAGTGCAAAGGCCTAGGCAGAGGGTTAAAATAAGAATAACATGAGTCTGGATGATTCCTTTAGACTGGCTGACCCTGGAAGGACTTCTCAAGGAGGTCTAATTTAGTACCTGGCACATCTAAGTGCCCAATAAATATTTTATGACAAATAAATCAGGTGGTGTTGAACAGAGACTAGATGACAAGAAGGAGCCAGCCATGTAAGGACTGCTGCCCCACACAAGTGCTATTTGATTCCCTTCTTGGTAAGACAAGAACATTAGTGACCCTATCCTTCCCTCATTACTCCTAAATTATTTTAATTCCTGATCTCACTGATCTCTATCATCTGTACCTTTACTTTTATAATAACATTTCTCTTCAAAACAATTATAAATGTTGAAAATCAATCAAGTTCACATTAGAGATCACATTATTGTGACTGTTACTACTGTGTTCTGCAGCGTGAAGTATGTTATAAGGCTACCGCCTCTCTTCTCATAAGCCCTCTGCAATACGGCTATTCACTTTGAAATCTGTCTATGCCAGTGAATCTGCGGGTCTCTATGACTTTGATTAAATTTAGTTCTAAATCCTAACTCTAAAAATCACATCCCTCTCTCTAAATATACCCTTCAGAGACCCAGCCTTTCGCCCGCTAACCAGCACCACCAGAGGCAGCAGAAGACAGTAGCCTGGACCTGACTAATGGTCTTAAGGTCCATCTTCACCTAAGCTATGTTTCAGCTCCGGAGCACTAAGGTGGAATGACCACCTGGCTACTTTCCCAAGAGAACAGACAGATGTAGCTGGAAAAGATCTCAGAACTGTCCTCAAGTCCTGAAAAAATAATTTATTATCCTTACTTCATCTCCAACCAATCAGTCCCTAGCATGACCCCAAAATCTCTACACCTGCCATTTTACCTTATATACTCTGTGAATCTATACAGCCTCAGAGTAGGCTTTCTAGAACATAAGCTCCTTATCTTTGTATTGAGTAGTTTAACTCAATATTAAACTGTTTTTCCTTTCTACACTGTGCACTCCTGCTCGTGCATTTCTTTGGGCCAGTGCATGCAGGCAGGTGGATTTGAGGAGAAACACTGGGGTTCCTGTACCACCAGGGACTGGGAAGCATTTCTGTAAAAAATCAAATAGTGAATATTTTATGCTTTGAGACCCATAGGTCTTGGTGGCAAGTGCTGAAACCTCTAGCTGTAGCCTCACTCCACCTCCCTTTATACCTGCGCTCTCTCTGGGGTTCTGCTGCAGCAGCTCCCCCCGCCCCCAGAGTGGCTCTTGGCCACTACATTCTCTATTCCTTTTAGCCATTTGGGACTTTCCCAACTGCTTTCTGGCTTTCAGAGAGTGACCAAGACTAGTGGTGTGCTGTTGCTAGCTATAACCAAGCTGACTGTTGAAAATACTCAGGAAAGGAAATGAATATATTTGCTTGGTCTACTATCTTTAACCAGAAATGTTTTTCTTTTTTTCTTTAATTAGGGTTGCACTGTGGACAAACTACTGTAGGGCAGTACACAGGACATTTCATGGTTTTATAGCAATACAATTACCTGCATATCCAATTCATGGCATCTTTGAGCAATTTCTTCCTTGGCTGACAAAGCTTCATTTAGTTCCTCTGTAGTTTTCTTCAACTGGTTAGAAAACAAGAGATACAATAAACATTTCAATATGAAGTGGCAACAATGAATAAATTACATTTGTACAATATGGAATTAAACAGTATCCCCTTTTCCTATATGAGGGACTGGGAGAAATCAAGAACCTTTCTGTGTAAGAGTAAAAAGGTACTTCTAACTCGGAATATCTTTTAGGTCTAAGTCTTGTCTTTTTTGTACTTTGAATTTGGTTCTTTCCTCATATCAAGTTTTCTTACACATCTTCTATCTGAGATATTTGGTTCTTGATAATGTTGATTGTAATAACTGAGAGGTTTTACCTTACTAAAATATGTATGTGCTAGAGGACAAGAGTTTCAATTGTTAAAAAATACAGTTAGTGTATATCAATACAAGTTTGTTAGTCATATTAAACCTTTATGCTAATTTGTATCAGTTTTAAAATAAAATACTTGTATTATTCTAATCCTCAAAATGAACTAAACATTCCTAAGTTGTGTTGCATAATTATATAAACTCAAAATTAACAAAGTATGAACAAATTAATTATAACTAATGAATCACTTAATTTTTAAAAAGAAAAAATGGATTAAAATAAAATTACAATGGCTTCTCATGTGACCAAACCTCTCTATAATATAAATACAAAAAAATGCGTTTAGGGTAACAGCTTTAAAACCAAACACACCACACAGTAAGAGAAAGACAAATTATAATTTGGGTTAAATTATAGCATGTCCAAAGATTTTCCTGCAAAATATTTAGAAACCATGGGAAGAAATGAAAGAAGCAAAGACCACAGAGTTCTATTCATGCTTTGGAACAGATGTCTCAGAAGAGCTGGGACATAGAAACTGACCATGTAACTAACAGTATTTTATTAAAAGCAACAATTAAAATTACAAATTAACCTTCCCAGTAAAATAAAAATACATTGTAGAGTTCCTTTAAAAATGTAGGACTAAGCCTGACCAGGTGATGGCACAGTGGACAGAGCATCAACCAGGGATGCTGAGGACCCAGGTTTGAAACCCTTAGGTCGCCAGCACGAGCATGAGCTCACCAGCTTGAGTGTGGGGTTGCCAGTTTGAGCGTGGGATCATAGACATGACCCATAATTACTGGCTTGAGCCCAAAGGTTGCTGGCTTGAGCAAGGGATCACTGACTCCACTGAAGCCCACTGGTGAAGGCACATATGAGAAAGCAATCAATGAACAACAAAAGTACCACAACTACAATTTGGTGCTTCTCGTTTCTCTCCCATCCTGTCTCTGTCTCTTTCTCGCAAAAAAAAAAAAGACTAAGTTCCTTAGAGCATTTAAGTATGAAAGGTAGAGAAGACATCTTCAATGAAGAATAATGTGAAATAAAAGGTAAACTACTTTTATCATAAATAAACCAGTAAAAAATGCATGCAATTTTCCAGAAAAGCATCTATTGTGTTAAATGTAATATACAGAAAAACATTGTTAATAGAAAAAGAAAAATTAAGACTAGAAAACACAAATTACAAAAAATTAAAGAAGTTAACTTATTTTAAAGTGGGTTGTGCCACCATACTTTATTTACAAATTACACATTTAATTACAAATGTGATTAAATATCCATAAGTGATATCCATAAGTAAAGTGGTTTAAGTTCTTAAATATTTGGCAAAAAATAAAAAATTATACCAATATATTCTATAAGCAATTTCAACTGAAACGTCCTTTTTATTAATATTTAAACTTTATCCCTTTCAATCTTTGCATGGATAAAAACAATGCAAATTAGATACCTGGCGATCGAGGTCAACATAGGCATCATTTCCAGCAGAAACAGGAGATTCTTTACTCATCAGCTGAAATTAAGATTTAAACGATTATAACTATGAGGCAAGAAAAGGCATTCTACATGATACATAACAAACACTATATGATTATAAAAATTAAAATGAAAACACAAATGTAAAAGAAACGTTTTCTTATACGTTAAAGCTTTTCAGTCTGGAAGTTTATTTGTCACTTCAAGGTAATGCCTTCTTTTAAAATTACAGGTCTAGCCCTGGCCAGAGAGTTCAGTTGGTTAGTGTTGCCCCAAGGCACAGAGGTTACCAGTTCAATCCCCAGTTAAGGGACACCTGGAACAGATCAATGTCCCCCCCCCCTCCTTTCGTCTCTAAAATCATTCAATAAAATAATTTAAATGAAGCCCCCTGATCAAGGCACAGATGAGAAGCAATCAATGAGCGCCTGAAAGTGAAGCAATTACAAGTTGATGCTTCTCACGCTTTCCCTCTCCCTTCCTGTCTCTCTCTCTCTCTTAAAAAAAATCAATAAATTCTTTAAAAAGTAAAAATTACAGGTCTAAATTCTACTGCTCATTTTCTCTGTAGGCACAGTCACAGAATCAAATATTAGTTATTCTTATCACTAAAAAGACAAGTCTATAAGTTAAAATGTGGCTAAATACTTAAAAATAATTTTTTCAGTAAAAAATGGCAACACTAAGTATTTCTAAAGAAGGAATGTGGGCAACATCACAATATCTAAAAGGTGGGAAAAACCCAAATGTCCATCAACTAATGAATGAATAAATAAAATGTGGTATATTCATATGATGAAATATTATTCAGCCATAAAAAAACCCAAACAAAATATTGATACATGCTACAACATAACCTTGAAAATATTATGCTAACTGAAAAAAGCCAGGCACACTAATAAGGCACATATCCAACAACACCATTTAAATGAAATATCCAGAATAGGGAAATATCCAGAGACAGAAAGCAGATCACTGGTTACCAGGGACTAGAGGGAAGAGGAAGTGAGGACTGCCGGTTAACGGACACAGGGTTTCTTTCTGTGGCAATGAAAAGTTCTGGTACTAAACAGTGGTAATGTGTGTACAATATTATGAAATGTACTAAATATCCCTAATGACAAATTTTATATTATATATATTTCACAATAATAAAAAAGTTATAAATAGCCTGACCTGTGGTGGCGCAGTGGATAAAGCATCGACCTGGAAATGCTGAGGTTGCTGGTTTGAAACCCTGGGCTTGCCTGGTCAAGGCACATATGGGAGTTGATGCTTCCTGCTCCTCCCCCCTTCTCTCTCTCTGTCTCTCCTCTCTCTCTCTCTCTGTCTCTCCCTCTCCTCTCTAAAATGAATAATAAAAAAAAAAGTTATAAATAGAATAGACCTTAAAATAAAAAGTCTACCATCTTACAAAAACTTCCTCAGTCTCATAATTTTATCGAGCCACCCACTGTCTCTTAGCTGGTCTTCCTCTTTTCTTTTTTTTTTCTTTTGCTCTTCCCTTTTCTAGCCTTGTTTTTCTCTAATCCACTCTACTCATTGCATGGATTTTCTCAGATACAGACTTCAATGTCTTTTCTCCTTAAAATCTATTCATTATTTTCTAAAATTCCAACTTCTTTAACAAAACTGCTTAATATCTTAATGATCTTATGTCTCTTCTTTCATCCCTATTTGTAACTCACAAAGTTTGCTATATGCATTCTTCTTTTTTATTTTAATTTTTCCATTGATTTGAGAGAGAGAGCGAGAAAGAAGCATCAACTCATTACTCCACTTAGTTGTTCCATTTAGTTAACTCACTGAATGCTTCCCATATGTGCCCTGACCAGGGATCAAACCCACAACCTCGGCGCACAGGGACAATGCTTTATCTACTGAACTACCCAGCCAGGGCCTGGCATTCTTCTTTTAATGCCTCCAGCATACCATGAAGGTCTTGCTTTCTCTTGTCTCTTGGACTTAGAGTAATCCTGCCCCTTCTTTACCTTATTTCATCCTTCCATGCTTGGTCTAGATGCCACTTTCTCAGAAAAGCCTTCTCTAATGTCCCCAACCTCAGTTAGACACTCCCTTGAGGTACTTCTGTCTTTTTCCCATCATGGCACTTTTCCCGTGCTTTGACTGTATCTGAATTGCTTGTTTAGCCATTTCTTTCATGTGACCTACACTTCATGAAGAGACCATGTCTACTTTTTTCATAGTTGTATCCATACTGCCTACCACACTTCCTGGTACATAAAAGTTGTTCAGTGAGTATTTGCTAAATGCATGAAAAGAATATGCACACAGTAAACATATAATCTATTCCTAAATCTAATTGTACATTTTTTTTTACATACGAGATTTTATATGTTGCTTTGTTCACTTGGCATTTTAAATATTTTTCTTTTGTCATAAGGTAACCTTTTTTTCCTTTTACAAACTTTTATCAGCTATATATAATATTTCAAACAATTAAAGAACCATATTTTAAACAGTTGGCTTACTCATGGATAGACATCTTCCCCCCACATTTCTATCATATAAAATAGTTTAATAAACACTGTTGTGTCCAATGTTGGTCTCAATTTTTAAATAATTCCTTGGGCTAGAGTCATATAATTAAAAAAAATTTTGGTGACAGATTTTAATTTTAAAAATATATATTATTGATTATAGTTACAAAAGCTGTTATTACAGAAAAACTGGAAAATATAGAAAAGAGTGCACGGAACATTCAACCATTTGGTGATGGTTAACATTTTGACAAATTTGTTTTCACTCATCTTAATTTTAATGCTTAACAGAAATGACATCATGCTGTTCATGTGTTCTGTTTTCCTAAATACTACAAGCCTTCTCCTGTCATTATATATTTTCTAAAAATATGCCCTATTGTCTATATAATATGCCAATGTATTGTAACATAATTTATTTATCCATTCCTCTATTGCTGGGCAGTTTGATTTTTTTCTTATTTTTCAGAACTAGGAAATAATGCTGAAATAAACAAACATGAGGCAACCCAGCCTATTGGTTGTGGGTGCGAGCTCTGAATTCAGACTGCTTAGATGTGAGTTCTAACTCTGCCAATACTTCTTGTGTGAGCAAGTTACTCACACTGTCCATGCCTGTTTCCTCTTTTAAAAAATGGCAATAACAACAATCATAATTCAAGGAATTATAGTTAATTTTTCTTTTTTTATTGTGGTAAAATATATCCAACATAAAATTTGACGTTTTAACAAGTTTTAAGTTACATTTCAGTAGCATTAATTAAAACTGTAGTGAATTTTAAATAATTTAACAGCTAACAGATGTAATGTGCCTAGTAAGTACCAGCACTATCTAACACATGTAAATGCTGGAAGTAAACTGGCTATCAAGCACTATTACTATTATGTATCTTTGTATTTCAATTTCTATATGATAAATTTCTAAAAATGAAATTACAGTAAGGAAAAACTGTTAGTGGCCCCTTATTCTTTTTCCTATTGTTGCTTAATAGCAGAAACCTCAAATTGTGGCTAAGTTTATAACCTCCTGGAATAAAGACCACATTTCCTAGTTAATCTATGTGGCTAAGTGAATACTATCTGTCTAATAGGAGTGATCATATAACCCTCCCTTCAATTTTTCCTGCTGGCTGGGAATGCTAATAATGATACTGGAGCTTAAGAAGCCATTGCTAACCACTAGGTGAGAATCATTTATTTATTTATTTATTTTTATTATTATTATTTTTTTTACAGAGACAGAGAGAAGGATAGACAGGGACAGACTGACAGGAACGGAGAGATGAGAAGCATCAATCATTAGTTTTTTGTTGCGCATTGCAACACCTTAGTTGTTCATTGATTGCTTTCTCATATGTGCCTTAACCGTAGGCCTTCAGCAGACCGAGTAACCCCTTGCTCAAGCCAGCGACCTTGGGCCTAAGCAGGTGAGCTTTTTGCTCAAGCCAGATGAGCCCACGCTCAAGCTTGCAACCTCGGGGTCTCGAACCTGGGTCCTCTGCATCCCAGTCCAAGGCTCTATCCACTACGCCACCACCTGGTCAGGCTAGAGAATCATTTATTAAGGATGGCAAACAATAAAATATAAGAAAGCTGGGTTTCTGGTGACTACAGAGCCAACCCAGGACCACTTAAGAGTAAATTTTTGAAATGTTAACACTCATGACCTTATATCTTATATAAGAATATAACATTTTTTAAAAAGATGCACCACTATAAATGAAATTAATATACATAATAATAAAAAAAAAGATGCACCAATTTTCCCTCCCATCATCAGTGAGTGTTCAATGTCAAATAATCTTTTTAAAGCTCTGTTTTTAAAGGTCCTGCATAATAAAGAACTTGGTTGGCTTTAGTCTCCAGTTCCTGGTAGGCTGCTTCTAAATCTCCAGAATTTCCTCACTGATAGTCTTTGTTATCCTGTTGGGCCCCTAGATAGTGTAAACCAGGATGACTTAGTTGGGGGCTGGTCAAGCCGGAAAACCAACCATGGTTTAGAAGGTTGGGGCTTTGAGCCACTTGATATCAGCTTGATCTCTGAGGAGGAAGGGGAACTAGAAATTGAGTTCAACCTCATGGGCACTCAATCATGTTTATTATATAATGAAACACCAAGAAAAACTTTGGACATTAAAACTTAAAAAGATTTTCCCTGGTTGATGGTACTCTGCATATTGTTGCTCATTAATGTGTTGGAAGGGTGACATGTCTTGATTCCAGGGGCAGGAAACTGCAGACAGTTTGTATTTGGGGCCTTCAGTCTATGCACTGGGGGTGGGGGTAGGGGTAGTTCTGATTTATATCCTTTCGCTATAATGAAACTGTCATCACTCCCAAATTCTTAGTCATCCTAATGATTTTTATTTTTATTTTTTTTACAGGGACAGAGAGAGTCAGAGAGAGGGATAGATAGGGACAGACAGGCAGGAATGGAAAGATGAGAAGCATCAATCATCAGTTTTTTTGTTGCGACACCTTAGTTGTTCATTGATTGCTTTCTCATATGTGCCTTGACCGCGGGCCTTCAGCAGACTGAGTAACCCCTTGCTCAAGCCAGCAACCTTGGGTCCAAGCTGATGAGCCTTTTGCTCAAGCCAGATGAGCCCACGCTCAAGCTGGCGACCTCAGGGTCTCGAACCTGGGTCCTCCGCATCCTAGTCCGATGCTCTATCCACTGCGCCACCGCCTGGTCAGGCAGTCATCCTAATGAATTATCAAACCTGAGGAAGTTGGTAGAGAGTCAGCCTGGCGTGCGAGGAGTCCCAGGTTCAATTCCCAGCCAGGGCACACAGGAGAAGCACTCATCTGCTTCTCCACCTCTCCTCCTCTCCTTCCTCTGTCTCTCTCTTCCCCTCCCACAGCCAAGGCTCCATTGGAGCAAAGATGGCCCGGGCGCTGAGGATGGCTTCATGGCCTCTGCCTCAGGCGCTAGAATGGCTCTGGTCGCAACAGAGCAACACTCCGGATGGGCAGAGCATTGCCCCCTGGTGGGCGTGCGGGTGGATCCCGGTCGGGCGCATGCGGGAGTCTGTCTGACTGCCTCCTCAAAGTTTCCAACTTTGGAAAAATACCAAAAAAACAAACAAACAAAAAAAACCCTGAGGAAGTAGTGGGAATTCCTGGATTTATTGTCAGTTTTTAAAAAAAAAATACTGTTTTAATTTGCATACAGCATTTTTCATTTGTTTTATTTTTTTCCTCTGTTAATTGCATATTCATGTCCTATACTGTTTTCTAGTTCCTTTAAGGATTTCTTCTATTGCTTTTATGATTAAAAACATTCTCAAATCCTGAGATTAACAAGTTATTAATCTAGATTTTATTTCTACTTTTATAGTTTTGTTTTACATTTGCTGAAGTTCAGGACATGCTACCCCAAAATGTGGCATCTTGACATATAAAACCTTTCAAGCCGAAGAACGTGAGAAACAGTGGGTCCAGGATGGATTTTCTGCCCTTCCCCTGCAGCAGGTCATGAAACCCTGTGAGAGGTGCCCTTTTCATGCTCAGTGAAAAGGAGCAGCCTTTATCTCCATAGACAGAGGATGCTAAAAGGGATCTGAGTGAACAGGACTAGCTTCTTCCTCCAGTTTAACTCACACTCTTTTTTGCCCTATTACATATTTCCATGAATCTCCACTCTTCATCAAACCCAGCATCAAAACCTTCACGTTTAAGTACTTCTTTGGTTTTAATTTCCTTATGAAGACTCCTGTCATATAACTTACATTAAATGAATTTGTATGTTTTTCTCTTGTCAATCTGTCTTTTGTTATAGAGGTTCTACCAGAGAATTAGAAGGGTGGAGGAAAAAGATATTTTCCTCCCCTATAGTTTCAATATAAATATTCATTTAGAAATTGCTTTGGGTCTGGTTGGGGTTCAAGACCCATTTTCTGCTAAATGAGAAACCAATAGTTAAGTACGAGGTAGACTGTTGGTTTAAGATAGACATTATTTATACTGACATTAAGAATCAATCTATAATTCCTAGTTCATTAAGGCATTTTTAAAAATTAGGAAGAGTTACAGAATATCTATACCTGTAAGATAAATGTTTAAGATTTAAATAAAAATGATAAATTTAAATGAATATGATTTTATTTAATAATGAGACAAGCGCCCTAGCTGGTTGGTTCAGCAGTAGGGTGTCAGCCCAGCATGTGGAAGTCCCGGGTTTGATTTCTGGTTAGGGCACACAGGAGAAGCGACCATCTGCTTCTCCACCTCTTTCTCCCCCCCCCCCCCACCGCTGTTCCTCTTCCGCAATTACGGCTAGAATGAGCAAGTTGGCCCCAGGCACTACTGAGGATGGCTCTCTGGCCTTGCCTCATGCGCTAAATTAGCTTGATTGCCGAGCAACAGAGCAGTGGCCCCAGGTGGGCAAAACATCAGGATCGCAGTCAGGGTGCATGCAGGAGTCTGTCTCTCCACCTCCCTGCCTCTAACTTAATTAAAAAAAAAAAATGAAACAAGCTATATTGTAAGTGTAAAGAAAAAAAAATTTTTAATGAGAATTTTAAACTCATGTTTACTCCTTTAATTTCTCACAAACGGTAAACACAAAGCTCCCACGTACCTCCTGAATGGCTGTCATGACAACATGTTGAACAGATTCTTCCATCATCATAATGGCTTGGATGTACTCTGAAAACAAGAACAATCTGGAATGTCACTGTTCAAGTTAAACAGAGTCAAAGGAGTAAAGGTAACCATGAACTCTTATAAGTAGTTTCCAGTGTTCTGATTCTTCCTAGGCATTTCTCAAATATGACTGAACATATGTGCCATAGGTAAGGGCTACAAACCACATTTACCTTTCCTTAATATCTCACCCAAACCCATCCCCAACCAGTCCTTAGAAAGTTGAGGCTACAGCTAACAGTCACATAGACATAGGACCCTAGAAATATAAAACAATAAAATAGTAAAACAGAAAAACCTAAAGCCAGAGTGAAAAAACTCCGTATTATTAGTCTTAAAATATACACATAAAAGTCATCTTATTTTTACATTGTTCTTTGCTACATGTTAAAAACTTTGAAGTCTGTGCTTTATTCTTATGTGACATCAAAGCATTGAATTGTGTATTATTTTAACATTGACATTTTCTACTGTTGGAAATAAAAATCTTAATGGACTTGAGAGCTGCTTAGAAGAAAGAATTAAAGTGAATTTTAGATAGAAACTGATACTATAGGTAAATGAATATTGGATAACACTGGACTTTAAAATAAGATTCATACCTCTAATAAACTCAAGCACCAATCTTACCCTCACCTCTGCCAAAAAAGAGAAGAATCTGAGATGTCAATAGTGATAAAGTAGAAAAAAAATTTTCTTGCCTTTTAAAAAAGTCCTGGAAGTACTTTTTATTATTTTCAAATTCAACGCTGAATGACAAAAATGACACTAAACATTAAAAAAGGTCAATAGACCAGTTGGATTCCAACAAATACAGTAAATATGCTTTAATAAGAAACATGTAAAAGGATAAATAATTAGAAAATTTTAGCCTCAACATGCCATATATCTAAAAACAAACACCAAAAACTTGTCTCGGCACTCCAAGTAGTACATGAAGGAGTCTTACTGTGAAATTGGCAAGAGACGCATGTCTTTGGATGCCAAACCGTAATCCTTTGCTTGACAGATAACTTGTTGGAAAAAAAAAAGGTTTTAGGCCCTTGCCAGTTTCCTCAGTGGTAGAGCATCAGCCTAGCATGTGGAATTCCTGGGGTTCGATTCCTGGTCAGGGCACACAGGAGAAGCACCATCTGCTTCTCCACCCTTCCTCCTCTCCTTCCTCTCTGTCTCTCTCTTCCCCTCCAGCAGCCAAGGCTCCATTGGAGCCAAGTTGGCCCAGGCGCTGAGGACGGCTGCATGGCCTCCGCCTCAGGTGCTAGAATGGCTCCGGTTGCAATGGAGTGATGCCCCAAACGGGCAGAACATAGAGCCCTAGTGAGCATGCCAGGTGGATTCCGGTCAGGCACATGTGGGAGTCTTTTTGCCTCCCTGCTTCTCACTTCAGAAAAATACAAAAAAATAAAAATAAAAAGAGGTTTTTGACAGCACTATTAAATTATGACATTCTGACCTGCTTCTGAATGCCAAAGCTTTTAATCAAAAACATGTTTATAGCCTGACCAGGCAGTGGCGCAGTGGAATGGGATGCCGAGGACCCAGGTTCGAGACCCCAAGGTCGCCAGCTTGAGCACAGGGTCATCTGGTTTGAGCAAAAGCTCACCAGCTTGGACCCAAGGTCGCTGGCTCGAGCAAGGGGTTACTTGGTCTGCTGAAGGCCCGCGGACAAGGCACATATGAGAAAGCAATCAATGAACAACTAAGGTGTCACAATGCACAACGAAAAACTAATGATGCTTCTCATCTCTCCATTCCCGTCTGTCTGTCCCTGTCTATCCCTCTCTCTGACTCTCTGTTTCTATAAAAAAAACAAACAAACAAACAAAAAACCCTCACATGTTTATAAAGAAGTATTGTCCTCAGGACACTTTATACCCAATTAAATGTGTGGTTAAACATAAACATATACACCACACTTAAATCACAGGCATTATTGTTAGGCCAACAGTAGGGATATATCATAACTTATTCACTATTTAATTAAAATAAAGAAAGCAAGTGCTTTAGTCTAAGTTCAATTTTTTGTTTTGTCAATGAGGACCATCCAATGAGTGTTGAAATGCAAGGGAGTGCTTTTAAATATTCTGTCCAAAGGTACCAAACACAGAATTCCCAGGCTATTGGAGAAAATGACACAGCTAGAATGACTAAACAACCCTCAAAATAAAGACTGTGGACATGGAAGAGAAGCAGAGGCACGATAATGGAAGGACAGCTTAATGGCAGCCTATGGAAGTGAGGAGAGCAGCAGTGAGGTCAGAGTATTAGTAAGGTGTGAGAGGGGAAGCGTTAGTTAAGAAGCGGTGTTGCCACGTCAAGGCCCTTCCCCGCGAACACCGTAAAATGCTAAATGATGAAATGATGATGAGAACTACATCCATGTACAATATTTGAAAAATAAGGAATAATTTACAAATCTTAAAGTCCAAATGCAAGTATGTATGATATTGGGTGCAGATCTATGAGGCGATGCTGAAGAATGAGGTGCTGTGTCAGGGAGTTGATCCTAAAAACTTATCTTTTAGGTTCAAGATTTACAGCATAGTTTAGTATAAATAGTATTAAGTTTGAATGTGGAAGAAGAGATAATGGTTTTTGTCCCTGCCTTGCCTCTCATAAGCCAAAAACCTTGGGTAAGCCATATAACATTCATGAGTCTTAGTTTCCTAATCTGTAAAAAGTATTTTACATTCTGTTAGCACCTAGTAGAGCACCAAGCAGAAAGGAACATTCAGTAAGTATTATTTATTAGTGTGTTTTCCACTACTCATCTTTGCTTCTTCAAGTTTACCACCATTTTTTTGCTCCAATTTGAGAAGGCAGACAGCCGAGAAAAATGCAGGTTAAGTCAATGTTCTGGGCAGCTGTTCCTTACGTCTTAACTAAAGAAATCACTGGAACACGAAGCCCTGCTTTTTGTTATAGTGCTTTATGGATTTCAAAGCAAATACAAACACACAATCATCATGTACTTCTCATGACTGTCAGGTTCTGTATGCTCATTCTGTAGATAAGGAAACAGGCTAAGTGTCTTGTTCAATGTTGGTCAGGCAGGAAATGGCAGTCACTTTAGAAAGCCTTACATTAGTATCATAAATGTGCAGTGACAAATATTATTTAACAATTCAGCAATTAATTTAACTTTCAACTGTTCCAGGGAGCAGAGAATGACCTCTGGATAACTGAGGTATTACAATACTGTCCAAAGTTTTCAACATTTATATATAATTTCAGGGAAAAAAACTGAAACTAGGTTTTAAACAGAACACTTCATTTGTTCAAGAAACTTGATAAATACTCTAATTGTCTTCTTTTCCACAGAAATATGGATATATGTAAAATCTTTGTCTTTTCCTACTCTTACCCTGTAATATATATGATTAGCCAACTCATATAACAGCTATACACTTCCAAGGACGCTATGTACTAAAGATAATTCCAAGGGATGATGAATCACCTTATAGAATAAATATATAAGAAACTACTATCTCAATTCAATAAACTATATTAAATAACTTTTCATCCACCTTTTAAAATCAAAGTATCTACTTAGATATTTAATACATCTTGAATCTTCTTATTTAATAAGAATCTTCTAATCTTTAACAGAAATTTAGATATTTCAGAAATATATAAAAATCAAAATGTAGAAAGTTCTCTATTGTAATTATCAAATTAAATTAAATAAATGAGCTCAACTTTCCTGTAAGAATACAGCATGCTGAAATCTAAAAGGAATGGGGCTAGGGACAAATAAATATTGTTAGAAAAAGTTCCTGAATCAGAAACCAATAAAACTAGTCATATATTTTTTTAAAAAAGTTGATTGTTATTAAACTAAGAATTAGAAGGCCCTGCCGGTTGGCTCAGTGGTAGAGTGTCAGCCTGGCGTGCAGGAGTCCCGGGTTCGATTCCCGGCCAGGGCACACAGGAGAAGCGCCCATCTGCTTCTCCACCCCTCCCCCTCTCCTTCCTCTCTGTCTCTCTCTTCCCCTCCCGCAGCCGAGGCTCCATTGGAGCAAGAATGGCCCAGGCGCTGGGGATGGCTCTGTGGCCTCTGCCTCCTCAGGCGCTAGAATGGCTCTGGTAGCAACAGAGCGACGCCCTGGATGGGCAGAGCATCGCCCCCTGGTGGCGTGCCAGGTGAATCCTGGTCGGGCGTATGCGGGAGTCTGTCTGACTGCCTCCTGGTTTCCAGCTTAAGAAAAATACAAAAAAAAGAAAAAAAAAAGAATTAGAACACCAAAACAAAAACTACAGACAGCAAATTAAAAAAAAAAAAAAGAAAAGCTGTTCTGCATTACCACAGGTGGGGTATGGTTAAAAAAAAAATTCTTTTGGCTTAAAAAAATCCACCTTCTTCAAGGGTCACGTAAATAACAATGAACACATTTAGAACAGCCCCCAGCTACCGTTGTTCCGCTTCATCTCCCTCTGTCCTCCTCAGTACTCTAATCGTTGTTTTCTTAATCCCTCAACGGTAGCATAGGTCTTTCTGACATTCAATTTCTACTATTTAGATTACTCTTAACTCATATTCTCCATATATTCGCTTAAATAACCTCCCTGACCCAAGCCTAGACTGTCCCTATTACACTTGATCTTCACAGCATTTATCATTACTTAGCTTACCTAGTTCTGTGTGGCGTTATTCACTGCCCCTCACCTCCACTCAAGTACAAGTTCCATGTGGGCAGGTACCATGTCTTCTTTGTTTGACACTGTGTTCCTAGCCCCAGCATAATGCATGAGTTCAGCAAATATTTTAAAGATAAATCCTTCACACTTGCAATCTAAAACACCTAACTTTAAGTTCCAAAAGCTGAACCAATCCAGTATATCATTATTTATATTTATTAACTTAGCTGGACCTTATCCAATTAAGAGTAAACTTCATCACATTTGGTGTAGTTAAAAATAATGTACTCAAAGAATTATGTAGTCTTGCAGAAAGAAAAAGAGTATCATTGCAATCAAATTTATTTTAACTTGCAAAAACTCTCTTTTAAGCTAAAAACAGCAGGGAAAACAGCATTCTTTGAGAATAGTCTTTAAAAGATGTTAGTGTTTGCACTGGTGACTTATAAATATATTAACAATATATATAACTTTAAAATACATTACTAAATATATATTATATATTTATAAATGCATACTAATATATTACATATATTTTTATACATTTTCTATATTACAATATGTATTACTTCCATTATTTTAAATGCATACACTAACTTCAAATAAATTACCTTGCTTCTGTTCACAGTTCACAGCACAGCCTAAAATGAGTTGAAGCATCCTTCCGAGCTCTGCAGCATCAGAATGCTCCCCAATAAGGTTCACATCAGGAAGGGTAAAGTCATTAATTTGCTGTCCTAAAATCTGAATGGAGATAAAAGGATTAGAATTGCATTTACATTTATACAACCAAATAAAGTAAATGACAGAGATTAGATTGTCAGCAACAGAAACTCATTATTAAGGACAGAGTCATGTCAATCTCCCATACACCTAAATTATAACTATCTTGAGTCACGGTAAGTTTGGGCCTTAATCTGGTATCCCTCCATCACCCCCAGAAAAACTAGATATGCACTTTCTGAAAAACTAGAGTCAGTGAGGTTCTGAACCAGAGGGCACCAGAAAAAGTGGATGTTAAACATAGGTTCAACCTGACCAATTGGTGACGCAGTGGATAGAGTATCGGCTTAGGACGCTGAGGATCCAGGTTTGAAACCCGGTTTTGCCAGTTTGAGTGCGGGCTCATATGACTCGAGCATGGGCTTGCCAGCTTGAGCGTGGGGTCACCAGCTTGTGCGTGGGATCATAGACATGATCCCATGGTCGCTGGCTTGAGCCCAAAAGTTGCTGGCTTAAAACTTAAGGTCACTGGCTTGAAGCCCAAGGTCACTGGCTCAAGACCAAGGTTGCTGGCTTCAGCAAGGGGTCACTGGCTCAGCTGAAACCCCAACCCTGTCAGGGCATGTATGAGAAAGCAATCAATGGACAACTAAGGTGCCACAACTATGAGTTGATGCTTCTTATCTTTCCCCCTTCCTGTCTGTCTGTCCCTGTCTCTCTCTCTCTAAATAAATAAATACATACATAAATAAATAAAGTTTCATGTTCCCAAAGGTAAGATTCCTTCTAGCCACCTTCATTCTATTTGACTCCAAAATGCTGATAGCAAGACACCTATATCAGGAAGGAGAATGGAAGATTCCTTTATGGGGAAACTGAATGGCCCCAATGAAATGACTTATATGCAGACAAACTGGTAGGTCTCTGACTGATAACCCTACAGTGAAAAAGCACAGAAGCAGGATGAATATGGCTGCAGTGTTATGGGCCAGGGAAGAGCAATGTAAGAGAAAGTCAGAGGAGTCATGCAGTACCTGGGGGCTCATGCTAAGAAGTAAGGATTTGATTCTCAATGCCATAGGAAACCCTAGAAGATTTTGAGGAGAGAGTGATATAATCAGATTTATATTTTTAAAAATCCTGGCTTTAGAGTGGACAACAGACTGTACAGAAGCAAGAGTAAAATCAATGTCACCAGTCAGACCTCTCTAGGAATCTAAGCAAGAGTAATAATAATGGCTTGGTATAGGGTAGTGGCTGCAGCGAGGGAGAAAGCTATAATTTAGAGGTTTAATAGTAAGTCTTGCTAATGACATCAAAAGAAGGAAAGGGCTATAGGATGATTTGTAGGTTTGGGCTTGAGCAGTTGGGCAGATGGTAGGGTCACATACAGAGATGATGAAAGTATATAAATATAAATGTAGGTATAAATGCAGGTAAGCTTCTGGGGGAAAAAACCAGTAAGAAAACACATAGGTTTCTAGGCTGTATTGTGTCCACTAGAATTTTAGAGTAAAACTAGTTTCACAGTCTGATTTCCCCCTCAGCAATGTCTTGACTGTTTTGATGCAGACTCAGTGGATAAACTAAGTTAATCAATGGAGGGGTGTTTATCAAGGAATAAAATGGAAGTAGGTAAGGGAGTTGATTTTAATTATACATGGACTCTAAACTATGGTCACAAGTAAGGGAAGAAAGGAGAGAGTAACAGCAGAAAGTCAAGATTAACAGAAATTAGTATTATCTACAAATTATCCATATCATAGTAAAAGCTATTTCTCTAGTAACCATATAATAGATTTTTTAATATCTTTTTAATCAAGTGAGAGGCAGTGAGGTGGAGAGACAGACTCCCGCATACACCCTGACCAGGATCTTCCCAGCAATCCTCGTCTGGGGATGATGTTCTGCCCATCTGGGGTCACTGCTCCGTTGCTCAGCAACCGAGCTATTTTAGTGCCTGAGGTGAAGCCTCGAAGGCAGACTCAGGTCCCTGGGCCAACTTTCTCATTCTAGCCATGGCTATAGGAGGTTGGGAAAAAGCGGGGGGAGGAGTCGAGAAGCATATGCTTGCTTCTCCTGTGTGCTTCGACTGGAAATCGAACCCGGAACTTCCACATGTTGGTTCTACCACTGAGCCAGCTGGCCAGGGCCAATAGATGGTTATTTGAACCAACATCCTATAAACTAGACAATAATAAGATAACTGTTAACTTTGAGGTAATTTTTCCTTTACTTGAAACTAAATTAAACTTTTTTTTTTTTTGTATTTTTCCAAAGTGAGAAGCAGGGGGGAGGCAGACAGATAGACTCCTGAATGCATCCGACTGGGACCCACCTGGTGTGCCCACTAGGAGGTGATGCTCGGCCCCTCTGAGGCATTGCTGTTTTAACCAGAACCATTCTAGAGCCTGAGGCGGAGGCCATGGAGCCATCCTCAGCGCCTGGGCCAACTTTGCTCCAACGGAGCCTTGTGTGTGGGAGGGGAAGAGAGGGGGAAGGGTAGAGAAGCAGATGGCACTTCTCCTGTGTGTCCTGGCTGGAATCGAGCCCGGGACTTCCACATGCCAGGCCAATGCTCTACTGCTGAGCCAACCGGCCAGGGCCTAAAATTGAACTACCTTATAGCAATATTTCTAAGCAGAATGAGGAAAAAGTCCTTACCTCATGATTATAATCCAGAATTCCTTTTAAAATTTTCTTTAGATTGCTTATCTGTTTAAAGAGAGAGAAAACAACTGGGTAAAAGGCAAACACTGATTGAAATACAGGTTAAAAAGTTCTAAATCAACTAATTAATCCAGTTAATTACAAAGTAAATATAAAGAATAAAATTTAACAGCACATTTGAATCACCATCTCCATCAAAAAAGGACTTTCCATGACCTAATTTATTTAATCTAAGATATTTATGTAAGGAATTAAGCTTCCAGTAATGTAAAATTTTCAATGTTATGGCCACTGACAGAAATTGCAGGTAACTTAAGACTGAAGAGTAAGGTTACATTATTCAGACTTTCTGCAGCTGAAGAAAAGATGTACCACCCTTAATGAAGACTTGCGTTCAGTGCCCCCCGAAACGGAGTTTCATCTTATATAGGGGTTAGGGTCTGAGGTTAAAGGCAGTAAGCAGAAATTACAGTCAGAATTACCCTTGGAAATCTCTTAAAGTAACTGCTAACGGTTTTCAACCTTTTTATACTGAGGACCGGTTAAAATAAGAGAAGTATGTCAAGGACTGCTAAGGCAGAAATCACCCTGAGCAGTAAGAAAATTCAACTAAGATCACTGCGTCTGCAATCTTCATACAACATCAGGGTGGTTAACTCTTTCATGAACAGGCATGAGTTCCTGGTGGACCAGTCTGCAGCTCACTCCAGAGAGCAGGTTCTCTGGTCAAACGTTATCTGGGTGAAATGACAGGCAGAATCACCTGCACTATTTATTGTAAGCCATTATTTTTTTCATCTGTTTTTTTTCTTTTACTCAATTCATATGCTTGCAGCATTTGTGTTAAGTTAAATGTGCCCAGAATTTGATTTTGTTGATCATCTACCCAGCTGTTCTAAGCCAATGTCAGTAATTGAAGATGCCCTATGGCAGAAGACAGCAGAACCTGTGGCCATCAAATAAAAGAGGCTGAATCACAGTGGTGTGTCCAATGGCAATCAAAGACATTTATTAAAACAAAAAATGAAAACTGTATTTTAACATATTTCATAAATAATGTTTATAATTTCAGAAAAATTTGGAGACATGGAAAATATATATTTTATTTCCTTTATTCTAGTATATTCATTTTTCCATATTTTAACCTTCTAAATCAAATGTCTTAAAAATCAATGTGTTCATTTAAAATGGTCACTTATTTACCAATATTTTCTCATTATTAATAACATTAGCAACTAACACTACATGTGCTAGGCACTATCCTAAGTACATTACATATATTAACTCACTTATTTCTATGAGGTGGATCTTATCAAAATTTTTGTTTCACAAATGGGGAAACTGAGGCACAGAAAGGTTAGAAGACCTCCCCACAGACAGTAAATGGCAGAGTGTGATATGGACACAGGCACTCTGGCTCTAGAGTTCATGCCTCAGTCACTATGTTTTACTAACTTGCACTGTATCTTGGTGAGCAATTTCCAGTTACCTCCAATCTTCAATTCTAGATTATTTCACTAAAGACTGCCCAAATTTCTAAAGATCACTGGACACATCTAATCCAAAAGCAACAAATTCTATATACACACAAGTAAAAGATTTATAGATAGAAAAATAAAAAGAAAATACCTTTAGCCTCCAATTATCTCCCACTTCAGTTTTGATTCTGTTTAGCCAGTTTTCATCAAAATATGCAGGATCTCTACAAATAAGAAAAAGCTAGTATATTAAGATCATGTAGCTATAAGCTAAAAAACAAAAACAAAGAAAACTGAAGCCCACCCAATATCATCACTAACTGCAACATAAAAATGTATTTGCCACACATCAGCCACTGAATAACTCAGTACATGAGATGGATGTAATTATAGTTTTCTAAAATCAATTGGATTGCTATCAGCTCATTAAAAAACATACATATTTTATCAGGAAACTAAAAGATGAACAATAATAATAATTAATATATTTAAAAAATAAATTATAGATAAGCTAGCAGAATTATCATAACTTGTAGACACCAAATTAATATCTAAAAACTTTAAATGGACAAAAGAAATATATTATAAAGGTTCAAGTTTTCAGTTAATGTAAATTATTCAATTAATATTTCAATTGGTGAAATACTTCGAATGTCACCAATAGTTTCTAAACTATCATTTACTTATTTAATTCAGTGAGAGGAGGGAGGCAGAGACAGACTCCCATATGCAGCCCAATCAGGATCTACCCAGCAAACCCACTAGGGGCTTGCTCAACAATGGAGCTCTTCTTAGCACCTGAGGCAGAGGCCATGGAGCCATCCTCAGTGCCCAGGGCCCACTTGCTCCAATCAAGCCATGACTGCAGGAGGGGAAGAGAGAGAGAGAGAGAGAGAGAGAGAGAGAGACAAGGAGGGGAGGGGTGGAGAAGCAGATGGTCGCTTCTCCTACGTGCCCTGACCAGGAATCAAACCCAAACACTTGACCACTGAACCAACTGGCCAGGGCCAATTTTTAAAAAATAATATAAACTGAGACCCTATTTTCTATTTCTAATACTTAGTATATAAATAATACTAGGCACTGGACAAAGTTGGACACCATTTGTTTGCAAAACGCTTAAAATTGAAGATAACATTGGTGTGGACAAACTGAAACAGGATAAAACCTGAATATAGTTATGGTTATTTTTCTTAGGAAAACCTCCCAAACTTCTATAAACACTACGAAGGGGGGGGGGGGACTTTTCAGTCCAGCATGATCCTCACTTGAAAGGTTTTTAAACCGATGCTCTAAGAAACGATTTGTTTGCCTGACCAGGAGGTGGCACAGTGGATGGAGTGTCGGACTGGGATGCGGAGGACCCAGGATCGAAACCCCGAGGTCGCCAGCTTGAGCACGGGCTCAACTGGTTTGAGCAAAGCTCACCAGCTTGGACCCAAGGTCGCTGACTTAAGCAAGGGGTTAACCAGTGCTAGTCAACCTGGTCCCTACCGCCCACTAGTGGGCATTCCAGCTTTCATGGTGGACAATAGCGGAGCAACCAAAGTATAAATAAAAAGATAGATTTAACTATAGTAAGTTATTTTATAAAGATTTATTCTGCCAAACAGTGAAAATCCGACATAAAGTACTTGGTAAGTAATTATTATTATATGCTTTAACTTGCTGTAACTCTGCTTTATAAATTTTATAAAGTAAAGTTACTTCCCTACTCTATAAATCACCATTACTGTGGAACCGGGGGCGGTTAGAGAATTTTACTACTAACAGAGATACAAAAGTGGGCGGTAGGTATAAAAAGGTTGACTACACCTGGGTTACTTGGACTGCTGAAGGCCCGCAGTCAAGGCACATATGAGAAAGCAATCAATGAACAACTAAGGTGTTGCAACAAAAAATTGATGATTGATGCTTCTCATCTCTCTCTGTTCCTGTCTGTCTGTCCCTATCTATCCCTCTCTCTGACTCTCTCTCTCTGTGACTCTCTCTGACTCTCTCACTCTGTCAAAAAAAAAAAAACCAAAACGATTTGTTCAAGACCAAGAATGTTTGTCTATGTTCTCATCCACTACTGGTACTGCTCAATACCTCATGTCCGACACATAACAAGTTCTCTATAAATATTTGTAGACTGAAATGTATTTGGAAAGTGATAGCACATTCACTTAACAAGTTTCAATCTACACTATGTGGGTAGAATATATCAAGAGTAGTAGGCTAGCCCCTTCTTATATTCAGTGTGACTATTCCTAGTAATAAACTTTGACTCATTATGAAGGCAGCTAGCCATAACTGTTTTGATAAGTATTTACAATTTCAGCAATGTTTTCTAAGTAGCCCTTAACTGATGCTCTCAAGCTAGGATAAAACAATATAAAAGTAATTTTCCCCAAAATCTCAACAGATTGCAGTTCTGCAGAGATATGGAAAGAACAGATAATCTTACTGGGAGTATAGAGACTAAAGATACTTTACTGTGTGTCCTGAGTCCTGCTATTAAAAAAAGAAATAAAAATGAAATGTACAAAACCATTTCCTTAGATTTTTCCAGTAACATCATATTTGGCTGTAACTTATATAACAATCATATATTAAGCTAAAGGATAGACTCTTTCATTTTAATCTTTAATATAATTTCAGAAATATATTGTCTGCCTTTAGTCATCTGCCTTCACAGAAAAAAAAAAAAAGAACACAATATTTTATTTCTACTGCTAAAATTATTTAAGCACTGTAAAGCTTGACCTGTGGTGGCGCAGTGGATAAAAGCATTGACCTGGAAATGCTGAGGTCACCGGTTCGAAACCCTGGGCTTGCCTGGTCAAGGCACATATGGGAGTTGATGCTTCCAGCTCCTGCCCCCCTTCTCTCTCTCTCTGTCTCTCCCTCTCCTCTCTAAAAAAAAATGAATAAATAAATAAGCACTGTAAAGTTCTTACTAAACTCCCGCAGATTAAGATGGAGTCCAAAACAAACAATGTATTTTTTTTTTTTTCTTTTCATTTTTCTGAAGCTGGAAATAGGGAGAGACAGTCAGACAGACTCCCGCACGCGACCGACCGGGATCCACCCGGCACGCCCACCAGGGGCGAAGCTCTGCCCACCAGGGGGCGATGCTCTGCCCATCCTGGGCGTTGCCATGTTGCGACCAGAGCCACTTTAGCGCCTGGGGCAGAGGCCACAGAGCCATCCCCAGCGCCCGGGCCATCTTTGCTCCTATGGAGCCTTGGCTGCGGGAGGGGACGAGAGAGACAGAGAGGAAAGCGCGGCGGAGGGGTGGAGAAGCAAATGGGCGCTTCTCCTGTGTGCCCTGGCCGGGAATCGAACCCGGGTCCTCCGCACGCTAGGCCGACGCTCTACCGCTGAGCCAACCGGCCAGGGCCACAAACAATGTATTTTGATTCCATTTCTTTCTAGGGCATTTTTATTAGTAAACCTTAATATTTTTTAGATATTTTGTTTCTTAGGTCTATTTTCTAATAATCTTTTAATTGCATAAAAAAATATTTTGGTTCCCTGCCATTAAATGTGTATTCAAGATTTAGCTATACCCAAGGTAAAAAGAAACATATGTCTACACAATGTTTTTGGGGGTTTATTTGTATTTTTCTGAAGTGAGAAGCGGAGAGGCAGAGAGACAGACTCCCACATGCAGCTGGCCAGGATCCACCCAGCAGGCCCACTAGGGGGCAATGCTCTGCCCATATCGGCCGTTGCTCAGTTGCAACTGGAGCCATTCTAGCACCTGAGGCAGAGGCCATAGAGCCATCCTCAGCGCCCAGGTCAACTTTGTTCCAACGGAGCCTTGGCTGTGGGAGGGGAAAAGAGAGAGACAGAGAGGAAGGAGAGGGAGAAGGGTAGAGAAGCAGATGGGCACTTTTCCTGTGTGCCCTGGCCGGGAATTGAACCCAGGACTTCCACATGCTGGGCCAATGCTCTACCACTGAGAAAATTGGCCAGGGCTTACACAAAGATTTGTATACTGATGTTCCTAGCAGCTTTATTTGTAATAGGCCAAAACTAAAATAAACCAGATCTTCATCAGAAGAATAAATAGGTTATGCAATAACCATACAATGAAATATGGACAAATTATAAATACAGGCAAACACATGAACATATCCTAAAATATACTGCTTACAAAAAATAAGGGATATTTCAAAATGAATATGAAGCAATTAAAGCATTTGACTTTTTTTTTTTATTAAACAAGAACATCAGAAAGCAAATGACAAGTCAAAGAAAGTTGTTTGATTATGCAAAATCAACTTTTATTTCATTGGTGAAAATGCTTATACAAAAGGCTGAAAGTGGCCCTGGCCGGCTGGCTCAGTGGTAGAGCGACGGCCTGGCGTGCAGAGGTCCCGGGTTTGATTCCCGGCCAGGGCACACAGGAGAAGCGCCCATTTGCTTCTCCACCCCTCCCCCTCTCCTTCCTCTCTGTCTCTCTCTTCTCCTCCCGCAACCGAGGCTCCATTGGAGCAAAGATGGCCCGGGTGCTGGGTATGGCTCCTTGGCCTCTGCCCCAAGTGCTAGAGTGGCTCTGGTCTCAACAGAGTGACGCCCCGGAGGGGCAGAGCATCGCCCCCTAGTGGGCAGAGCTTCGCCCCTGGTGGGCAGAGCTTCGCCCCCTGGTAGGCATGCCGGGTGGATCCCGGTTGGGCGCATGTGGGAGTCTGTCTGACTGTCTCTCCCCACTTCCAGCTTCAGAAAAATACCAAAAAAAAAAAAAAAAAAAGGCTGAAAGTACTGGACGTTCCCTGATCCCCTAGTTTTTGTGAGCAGTTGTAATTGTGCTGCATGAAAGAAGCCGTAGCCTTTCCCTCAAAAAAGAAAATACACTGTCCTTTGATATAAATTTCTAGAAAATGCAAATGACTCTACAGTAATACAAAGCAAATCAGTGGTTGCCTGGAGATGGGAAAGGGGGGCAGGAAGGAGGGGTTGAGGAGACTTTCTGAAGTCATTTATATGCTCATTATCTTGAACGTGGTGATAAGTCCCATGGGCATCTACACAGGTAAAAATTTATTAAATTCTATACTTTAAATATATGCGGCCTGACCAGTGGTGATGCAGTGGATAGAGCATCAACCTGGGACACTGATGTCCCAGGTTCAAAACCCGAGGGCTACCAGGTTGAACACAGGCTCACCAGCTTGAACACAGGTCACTGGCTTGAACATGGGATCGATATGATCCCATGGTCGCTGGCTTAGAGCCCAAGGTCACTGGCTTGGAACCCCAGGTCACTAGCTTGAGCCCAAGGTCGCTGGCGTAAAGCCCAAGGTCTGCTGGCTTGAAGCCCAAGGTCTGCTGGCTTGGCTGGAACTCTGCATCAAAGCATGTATGAGACGTAATCAATGAACAACTAAAGTGCTGCAACTACCAGTTGATGATTCTCTTCTCTCTCCCTTCCTGTCTATCTCTCTCACTAAAAAATAAAATTAATAAAATATGAAATTTATTGTATGTCAATTTCATATCGCTAAAGCTGTGAAAAAGAGGAGGATGGGAAGCGCTCAAAAAGCCACAAAAACACATGGAAAACCTTAAATGCAATATTGCCAAGTAAAAAAGAAGGTGACCAAATTCTGAGAGGTCCTAAATTAAATTACAGGTGAAGGAAAAGACAAAAGGGGTTAATCAGTTAAGAACTGCAGTGCAATTAAGAAAAGACCGCTCACATTCCATAGTGTATATTAGAATTATTAAATTAACTTTCAGGTGGCTATTTCTAAAAAGGGAGAATAGCCAGGCACTGTCAAACCCAGGAGACTGCACTTCTTGTTTGCACATGAGCTTTATGGACTCTGCTGAACTAGCCCTGCTTCAACTACTCCCATCCCCTCTGTCTACAGTGAGAGTCAATTCTTTCCCAACAGCGTCTATCTGCCCCCCCAAACACACACACACCATGTTGTGTAAGAATGCTTGCTCAACTCCAGTCAGGGATATATTGTCTTTTCTCCTAGCCATGCTGCTCACGGTTTAGACTCCATGCCCCAAGACTGGCCTCCCTTTTTGCTAGCAATGGCCTAATAAACCCTTTATTTTAGAAAAAAAACTTTGAGCCACTGAAGTTAAAACCTTTAACAAAGGCAACCTGAAAAACACTATATAAACTATGACTCCAACTACTTAACATTCTGGAAAAGACAAAACTATGGGTAAGTAAAAGGATCAGTGATTGGCAAGGGGTGGAGGAGGAGAGGGATGATTAGGAGGAGCAAAGGGGATTTCTGTGGTAGTCAACTATTCTGTGTCATACTATAATGGTAGATACACACCATTACATATTTGTCAAAACCCACAAAATGTACAACACAGAACGAACTAGAAATTAGGAACACTGAGTGATAACAACTTGTCTATGTACGTTCATCAATTTTTACAAACATATCACTCCCGTGGGGATGTTGCTAGTAGGGGGTACTCCTTGTGTGGTGGGGCAGGGAATATGTAGGAACTTGTCATACTTTTTACTCAATTTTATTTAGTGTGTGTGAGAAGGGGGGGAAAAGAAGGGACAGACAGGGACAGAGAGACAGGAAGGGAGACAAGAAGCATCAACTCATAGTTGCACCACTTCTTCATTGATTGCTTTCTCATACATGCTTTGAAGGGGGGGGGGGTTCCAGCAGAGCCAGTGACCCCTTGCTCAAGCCAGTGACCTTGGGCTTCAAGCCAGCGACCATGGGGTCATGTCTATGATTCCATGCTCATAAACCTGTGCTCAAGCCAGATGAGCCTGTGCTCAAGCAGGCAACCTAGGGGTTTCAAACTTGGGACGTCAGCATCCCAGGTTGACACTCTATCCACTGAGCCACCACCTGATTAGGCTTTGCTCAATTTTTAAAAATGTTCTCATTGTAGTAAAATATAAATAACAAAATTTATCATTTAAACCACTTTTAAGTTCAGTGGCATTAAGTACATTCACATTTTAAGCAAACATCACACTATCTACCTCCAGAACTTTTTCAACATTTCACACTAAAATTCTTTTCCACTCAATTTTGCTGTGAAGCTGAAACTGCTCTAAAAAACTAAGTCTATTAATTTTAAAAGAAAAAGTAGGGGGACATGAACCTACATGAACAAAAAGAAAGAGAAGACAACACCACCATTTGGGAAGCTGAAAAGCAGATGAACAGAAAATGACTTAAAACCTGAGAAAAAAATAAGTTATACTAACAATAAGCCATTCTTATTTGATAAAGTTTCTACTAAAACTACAAAAATATATAGTTTTTCACTTCTCGAGTCGGTCAAAATGAAAAGATTTGCTATTTGCAATGCAGCTCTCTTCTTGGCACACATACTCTACTGGCTTTCCTCGTACCTCTCCGGTCCTGTGAGTTCATGTTTTTACCAACAATTAAATGTCAAAGTTCATCAAGGCTCAGGCTACACATTTCTTCTTCTCACCCTATATTCTTCCTTGAGTGATTTGATCCACACTCACAGCTTCAATGAAAAAAATACCCAAACTGATTATCTCTAGTTCTGGACTCCTCTTCTGAACTCGAGACCTCTATGGTCAACTGCTAACTTGACATTTTCTCTTAATGTCTCAACACCACTCAAATCCATGTCCCCAAACTAACTCATGATACATGCTGCACTTCTCCATAGCAGGCCTCCTTTAGTGTCCCCACACCAGTGGTTTGCACCCTCTTCTGCGTATCTGCTTAAGTTGGTATCAATTTTGATACCAACCTTTTACAAATTACCCCATATCAATCATTAAAATTTGATTTTTTAAAAGGTTTTATTTATTCATTTTAGAAAGAGGAGACAGAGAGAGAGAGACAGACAGAGAGAGAAGGGAGGGAGGAGCAGAAAGCATCAACTCCCATATGTGCATTGACCAGGGAAGCCCAGGGTTTCGAACCAGCAACCTCAGTGTTCCAGGTCGACACTTTTACCCACTGTGCCACCGCAGGTCAGGCAAAATTTGATTTTATATACCATTTGAGTTCATCTACTTAACCCCACCCTCTTCACCACCTCCTACTCCAAAGTACCATCATTTCCCTTGAGTTATTAGAAATTTTTTTCCAATTGATCGATTCTCATCATTATGGTCTTTTCCAATTCATTTTATTTCTGCAGCCAGAATATTTTTTTAGAGAGAGACAGAAAGACAGGCACATAAAGGATGTGTCCTGACTGGGATCGAACCAGCAACCTCTGTGCTTTGGGATGACGTTCCAACCAACAGAGCTATCCGGCCAGGGATTAATATTTTATTAATTCTTTTTCTTTTTCTTTTTGAGGAACAGAGAGAGGAAGGAAAAGGGAGGGGAGGAAAAAGAGAAGCATTCATTTGTTGTTCCACTCAGTTGTGCATTCATTGGTTGCTTCCCATGTATGCCCTGTCCTGAGATCGAACCCACAACGTTGTCATTTGGGAAAGACACTCTAACCAACTGAGCTTAAAGAGCCGAGGCCCAGAATATTTCCAAAATGTAAATCTGACCATATTAAAACCTGACCCTCCCACCAAAACAAACCAACCCTTCAATTGCTTCTCATAGCCCCCTTGAAATAAAGACACAAAGTCCTACATGATCTAGCTCTATCTACCTCTGGATCCTCATTTTGTACCATGCTCCCCCTCTCTGCTTTTGCCACTCAAACCTTCTTTCTTTCTATGGTAGTGTTCACCATATCCCATTAGCCTCTAAGGCTTCTGCATATGCTCTTCCCTCTGCTAAGAAATCTGTTACCAGGCATCTCCCAGGTTTATCTTTATTTACTCAGGTAAAATGTTCAGGACTTCCTTGACTAAGTTAAATATGCCTCTTACAAAAAAGTTTCATAACACTATATACTTCTGCTCTGCGGAACTTGTTTTTTTTTTTTTTTTTTTTTTTTTTTTTTTTTTTTTTTTTTTTTTTTTTTCTTTTTTCATTTTTCTGAAGCTGGAAACAGGGAGAGACAGTCAGACAGACTCCCGCATGCGCCCGACCGGGATCCACCCGGCACGCCCACCAGGGGCGACGCTCTGCCCACCAGGGGGCGATGCTCTGCCCATCCTGGGCGTCGCCATGTTGCGACCAGAGCCACTGTAGCGCCTGGGGCAGAGGCCACAGAGCCATCCCCAGCGCCCGGGCCATCTTTGCTCCAATGGAGCCTTGGCTGCGGGAGGGGAAGAGAGAGACAGAGAGGAAAGCGCGGCGGAGGGGTGGAGAAGCAAATGGGCGCTTCTCCTGTGTGCCCTGGCCGGGAATCGAACCCGGGTCCTCCGCACGCTAGGCCGACGCTCTACCGCTGAGCCAACCCGGCCAGGGCCGGAACTTGTTTTAGTAGCAATTTTGTTTTCATGGTTATTTAAAATCTGTTTTTCCCCAGGTTATAAGCCCTTTGAAGGCAATTAATTCAGTGGGTCTAGGTCATGGCTTATCTTTTTTTTGTTGTTTTGTTTTTTGTTGGGTTTTTTTTTGTATTTTTCTGAAGCTTGAAACAGGGAGGCAGTCAGACAGACTCCCGCATGCGCACGACCGGGATCCACCCGGAACGCCCACCAGGGGGTGATGCTCTGCCCATCTGGGGTGTCGCTCTGTCGCCACCAGAGCCACTCTAGCGCCTGGGGCAGAGGCCAAGGAGCCATCCCCAGCGCCCAGGCCATCTTTTGCTCCAATGGAGCCTCGGCTACGGGAGGGGAAGAGAGAAACAGAGAGGAAGAAGAGGGGGAGGGGTGGAGAAGCAGATGGGTGCTTCTCCGGTGTGCCCTGGCCGGGAATCGAACCCGGGACTTCCGCATGCCAGGCCGACGCTCTACCACTGAGTCAACCGGCCAGGGCCGGCTTATCTTTTTATCACTGTGTTTGACACAAAGTAGCCATTTAATAAATATCAAACTGGCAAAAGAGGAACTGAACTTCTGGTGAAGTTGAATATATTATATAATTATTTAAAATAGAAGATATGCACAAATATGAATGAATCTAGACATTATATTGAGTAAAAGAAGTCAGACACAAAAAAGTATATGCTGTTTGATTCAAATTACAGTATAAGATAGTCAAGAACAAGAAAAACTAATGTAGAAGTCAGAATCATCTTTGGGGCCAGGGGTATAGATTAGGGAGGGATATGAAGTGAATCTTGGGGCTCAAAATGTTATATATTTCAATCTGAATGGTGATAATATGGATGCATACATACAACACACACATATATACACAAATACAAATTAATCACTTTTTAAGTATGATGTTGTATCTCAACAAAAGGGAAAAGAGAAGGCACTTAGAAAAAAGTTGAAAATATAAGTATTGATGAGAAATACGCCCACAAGACTTTGGTAAATTAAAATAAGCATTTTGTAGAACATAATGGTTTCTTATGACCTAATTTGGTAGATCAATACAGTTTTTCTTCTGGTTTCTGCAAGTGAGAGAAATCTTAGCCCCAAATTGGCATTTCCTACCAAAGCAAAAAGTTCACTTATTGACATATACCTAGAAAGCTCACTTAGTTCTGTTCACATGCGACAAATAATTTTTATTAAGAACTTTAGTAAAACTCTAGACCAGTGGTTTCCAACCATTTTACACTTGGGGATCAGTGAAAACAGGAGAATTATTTTGGGGACTGCTAAGGCAGAACTCGCCCTGAGCATAAGCAAATTTGACTAACATCACTGGGTCTATAATCTTCACACAACATCCAGGTAGTTAATTCTTTTGTGGACTGGCCCAAAATTTCTCATGAACCAGTCCATGAACTGGCGGTTGAAAACACTGCTATGGACCACTCAAAGGCTAAAGTTACTAGGCACCAGTCAGAGGTGACCATGAAAATCACAAGATCACTCTGGTCAGGTTTCAAATGAGCCTTCTTGAGCTCCATCAAAAAGTCTCTGAGCCTGTGTGCCTGGGAAGAAGTGCCATGTAAGTTCCAGAAGAAAGCAATGGCAAGCTCGAGTTCTCAAGCATGAGTCCCCAGGGCTAAAGGCACACAGAGGCTCTAAAATGCAGGTATTTGAGCTGCTTTCTGGAGGGACAACTGTTTACAGCGCACTGTAAGGTGAGCAACAGCATACATTCATTTAATAATGAAACTATTCTCAAAGAACTGCAAGAAATCCTAGCTAGTCATATGCAAATCTCTTAATATCAAGCTGACAAGCACTCAGGACTTCAGAAGACAAAAGTATCCCCCAGTTGCATCAAACCTAATGAATTCTTCAATTCACAGGCGATCCTTTAGTTGAAAAATTCCCAGGTCAAAAGTTGAGAGCCATGTAACTATTACATTTTCAAAGTACTTAGAAGGAAAGAATCGGGTATGTCTTAAATATCCCAAACAAATATTTAATTTCCACAGTCACTCAGTAAAAATGAGCACCTCTGATGCAGACTGACCATAAGAAATTGCTGATATTTGACCATTTTTGATTTACAAAAACGGTCATTTTCATATGGTTCAACAAACACTAGGCATTGCCTTAGATGCTAGGACACAACACTAGGCAAAATAAACAACACCCTGACTCTCAGGGGAGCTTATGTGTGTGTGTGTGTGTCGGGGGGGAGGCAGCAAATAAATAAACAAGCAAATATATAGTTTATCAGATGGTGTTAACAAACTGCAAAGAGTACAAACAGTTAAAAGGGATACAGCGCATAGGGGGGTGGTTGTTGCTTATTTCACATGGGTGGTCAAGAAGACCTCACTGTATTATTACTAGGAGTAAGCCTCCTAGATTTTTCTACAACGGCAAAATCTGGTTACTGACGTGAAACTTCTGCCCTGGCCAGGTAGCTCAGTTGGTTAGCACTGTCCCAATATGTTAAGGTTGCGGGTTTGATCTGCAGTCAGGGCACACACAAGAATCAACCAAGGCATGCATAAGGAAATGGAACAACAAATCAATGTCTCTCTCTCTCTCTCTTCCCCCTCCTCTCACTCTAAATTCAATCATTAAAAAAACTTTTTTTAAAGAAAACTTCTACCAAGCTTATACTGAAAAACACAAGAACAAATAATTCTGCTAAAACTGTTGGAGTATTATAATTTTTAGAGCCCTAATTAAACTTGCAGCCAATTAATCTGTACCTAAATAAGTACATGCCATCAAAATTATCACTACTGCTTACAGTTCTTATTTTATGTGCAACACACGTCCCATGTAAGCACTTTATTTTTGTCCATCTTCTTTAATTGAATCGAATACCCATGTATTAGCACATATAAATAGATAAAGGAATGTCCTCTTACATTTTTTGAAGAACCTGGGCCATCACAACCCCATTCGTTAAATCTTCCACAGACTGGCATGGTGCATCCACATTAAATGTCTGGATCTGAAGTGAAAAAAAGATTCCATGGTTAACTATATAGAAGATTGCTTAGGCTTCTTTTTGTGAGTCTCACATCTTGCGAGTTGTAATAAATTTTAGAAGGCAGAAGAGTTGGAAATATTTTCCCTTACGGGAAATTTCCTGCAGGTTATTACTGTATTGTTTTTCCTTTTGACAAAAAAGAAATTGTGGAGGACACTAGGTGACTTCCCAACATCCATTCTACTCACAGATGATCAATCTAAGATAGTTATGGTATCTCTATTCCCTCTACCAATGACTCACACAGGGATGCACAAGGCAAAGACAATCTGGACCAAAGAGATGCAAGGGAATGCTTACTTGAACTTCTGGGAAACAAGAGCTTATCTCCTCTTGATGTGAATAAACATATTGCCTCAATTGCCACTAACAGTCATTTTATGACTATTAAGGGAGTCTCTCTTAGGATGAGGCCAATGCAGTGGAATGCAGAGGAGAGTTACAGAAAAACTAAGTCCTGAAGGCCAAAACTGAGCCACTAGAATTAAAAAACCCTGCAGTCTCCTGTTATGTGAGATAAATCTCTTAAGATTTATTTTACTCACAGCCAAAAATATCTATACAAATGTATAAGTCACACTACAGTTAGGTTAAACATTTAATTCACTTTGATTTTCAATGTATTCTGAATTAGAACTAACTTTGTACTGATCATCTTGATGCGGCCAAAAAACAGCAGAAATCATTTCCATGAGTAAGATAATATAGCTGAGCCAGCAATGATTACACCCAGAAGTGCAACCAGGACTCAAAAGGAAATAAATCACCGAGGACAGACAGATACAGGCCCTGCTGTCAGTTTATTGGTTAGTAAAATGAAAGAGTATCATTGGAAATGTAAACAGCAAGCACAAAGATTAGAAATGAGAGGGATACAATCTGGGAATGAAAAGCAGCTGGACTGGGTGGGAGTTAGAAAACGAAAGAAGAGATAAAACAGGGAAAAGAGTAAAATGGTAAAAGATAGAGTTAAAGAGGAAACATTATTGTGCAAAAAACCTCATTAGCCATGTTAGGACTTTATCCTAAAAGCAATAGGGCGTGAGCAGGAGAGTGGGGCTATGAGATCTGCACTGTACCGGGCTGGGCAAAAGTAGGGTTATAGCTGTGAATACACAAAACTTTATGCTTTACTATTTATTAATTACTGTTATTACTCTTCATATGAACTGCAAACCTACTTTTGCCCACCCCTGTATAAAGATCACACTGATTCTGTTGACAATCAGTATCTTCATTAAGTGAATTCTTGCTGTTGCTCACCTTGCAGTGACCTTGATTGATTAGCTTACGTATCTACTATATATTTCAGGAAGGCAGCACAATAACATTTAAGGATAATTGCACCTACTGCATTGAGGTATAATATTCTACCTGAAGGGTCATAACCTCTCTTTTGATTTCGAGAAGCTGTTTTAACACCAACCTCCTATTACCCTCCCTGACAAAAGCAGGAGCAGAGTAAAGCATGAAATCACCTGGAATTAGTATTTCTAAAGCAGTGATTATTAACCGGGGGCAATTTTACTCCCTATGAGACATTTTTGGTTGGTACAACTGTAGAGCAGAGGTTCTCAAAGTGTGGTGTATCCAGGCCACTAAAAATAGCATCTCCTGGAAACTTGTTAGAAATGCAGAATATCAGGCCCTAGCCCAGACCTTCTGAATTACAAACTCTGGACATGGGGCTTACCCTTACTATCAGTGTTTTAACAAGTCCTCTGACGATGTTAACAATGCTAAAGCTTAAGTGCCACTTCTTAGTTCTAAACTGAATGCACTTGAAACACAGAGGTGTTATCCCTTGTCCAAAGTCACCCACAGTTAGTATGAAACAAAAATCAAAATTTGAACTCAAGTGGTCTAATTTCTGAACCTATATTAACTATCACGTTATATTGACCCTCGATTAAAAAATACATTAAAACTTAAAAAAATAGATGCTTTAACTTTTGTATATCTGATTTATTTGTTCAATAAAGAAAAAAACATTATTGGAGAATGGACTTAGGCGGAGCACAGAGAATGGAATGGGGAAGATACCATCATAAAAAATTATACCCTCTCTTAATTTTACACACTAGTGTACATTTTATAGGCTGCTAAGTAAGTAATATGAAAACTGTAAGGACATGTTAATGTTACTGGCTTCCCAGAAGAAATGTACTGAGCCTATGTGATGAATAGGAAAGAGCAATTTTTTCACGTACTGTTCAAGAAATTAAGCTTAACAGATGTAATAGGCAGGGCGAGTTTTCTAACAGGTAAGAATCCATTTTTGACTCAGAGGGTGGGGAGAGGAGGTAGAGTGGAAATTTTCAAGCACATCCTGCTGAACTTGCTTGAAGCATAAACTTTGATTTGGAATTTAAGCTTAAGATGTTTCCCATTGGTGGGGTGATACTTTGCTTTTCATAAGCATATCTCTTTCAACAAAAATTTGAGACATTTGGTTCTTGGGCTAGTATGCTCTCTGATACAACAGCAATCAATATCTGGCATTTGGGGCAATGAGATGTTTCACAGAAATGAATTCTGCACACTAACTCATCCCTTCAAGTGCTTTACCCTTACTAGTGGAAGAATTTCTAAATTATATTATAGACCTCTTACTTCAAACTAAATGGTATATAGTTAAAATAAACTTTTGAGATTCAGGATCATAACTATGATCTTCAATAACTGAACACAGAGGCTCTTGAAGTATCTAAAGCTGTCAGCTCAAAGATCGAGTCACCCAGGCTGAACTTGGAGTTCGTGCACCTTCTACGTTACTGACAGCTGTCTGTATTTTGCCGAGTGTTCCAGGTACTCTCTAACTTGCTGTGTGCAAAGAAACCACACGACCAAGTTGGCTGTAAGTTTGTGTAAAATAAAGCAAATTATTCTAAATGGGAGTCTTTTCTTTGGAGTGTATTATATACATTTCCCCTTTCATTTAATTTTAGAATTGTGTTCAGCATTAACCTGACTTACAGGCACCAGGGGAGCTATGAGACTAAATGTATATTTTCAGCTACCTCAAACATTTCCCACATAAACATTCTGCTTTTTATAATGACAACCAAAAGAGAACAAACCTAGCATTTAAACTCCTTTAGTTTGAAACATTTCAATGTTCAATGTTTTTATGTTTCCAAATTTTAGAATTGTACATCTTTGTGTGAACTCTGCTCTCCAGTTTTGTCCCTGGTAATCTCTAATCTTATCTTCTCCAGAACTTTTTTGCCTGATGAGCCTTCCGGTGGCATTTCAAAAAGCCTTTTCTACAATGTCATATTCCTTGTCCTCCCTCTACAACTGATAACTTGGATTACCTGTTTGGACATTTTACCACAGGGGTCGGGAACCTTTTTGGCTGAGAGAGCCATGAACACCACATATTTTAAAATGTAATTCCATGAGAGCCATACAACAACCGTGTACATTACACATTATCCAATAAAAATTTTGTTTTGTCCTGGAGAACAGCTGTGATTGGCTCCAGCCACCTGCAACCATGAACATGAGCGGTAGGAAATGAATGAATTGTAATACATGAGAATGTTTTTTATTTTTAATGTTATTTTTTTTTTATTAAAGATTTGTCTGTGAGCCAGATGCAGCCATCAAAACAGCCACATCTGGCTCATGAGCCATAGGTTCCGGACCCCCGTTTTACCAGATTCTAAATAGATCCTCTCACATTCTGTGTTTCTGTTAGTATCCCTTCAAATTTCCCTCTAGGATTCTTCCTAAATTATATTTATTAGCATTTCTCACTCAAATAACTGCACTACTATCTTTTTGACAGAGGGCTTTGAAATACACCTCTGTGTATTTCATGACCCCTCTTTCTAGACTTTAAATAATGTAGCCCTACTTCCCACTCAATTAGTTTCTTCATCTTTGCCCTCCTGCCCCTTTCCCTAGCATGGAGAGAGGCTCCACTTTGTACAGACTCAAAACCGCACATTTCAAGATCCTTAATCTTCTGTTTGCAACCTCTGCCAAACCTATTCCCTCCAGTGTCAAAGAATGTGGTAATTCTTTCCTTTATCTCTCCTCTGCTTAGTCAAACCTTGGCCACATTGTGCAGCTTATTAGTTTTTCTCTCCTCTAAAATCCATCTCCCCGCCTGAAGCTGGAACCCATTACAGTTGTAAACTGTATGCTATTATTGTAAACCATCTGAAATCCCAACAATTGGCTAATATAAAAGTTAATATATATTATCAAGCTCTGCCATTGGATGTACTGTTTCAGAAAACATAATTTGATTCATGATACAAGCCAAATTATGAAAACCTCAGACTATTTTCATTATATTTGGTAAAACCACCCTAAGGTAATAATGCTTCTCTAACCTTTCCACCAAAGTACCTCGACATAGGCGAGTGACATCTACACCCGCCAGGGATCATCTGAACTTGTAACCCAAGGCACCGCTAAAAGATTTGACATTTGTTTTACCTTTAACACTAAGACAAATTAAGTAGTCATCCCCATAAATGTACTAGTGTTTTATTCTAGAAACGATACTTAACATTTTTAGCAATGAATAAAACAAATGCTCCCGAAAGAACCACTAGGTTTATCCCGTGGCTCTGAAGACTTCTACATACATGCACGTAACAGGAACTGACACCACAGTTCGGGAAACGCACAAGCATGGGTTTTATGTCCTGCTCTTGAAGAGGCTGCTAAAGGTGCAAATGCTGGCACCAGAATCGAACACACATACTTATTTTAAAACGTGAGGATTTTAATAAGGGTTCAGTAATTTAACATTGGAATCAAACAACGTTGCCCCCAAAATGTCGGGTTCCATTACTGATCCCAAAACATCTCCCAAATTTTTCATCTTCACAACCTTTATTAAGTACCTCCACACCGCTTGCTTTCTAATCGCTAAAGTGCATCTCGCATTTTAGTGTTTCTAGGTGCCTTTCTGCATTTTTCCTACCCTCCCTTAAAAGTACTTCTCCTTCTCCAGTGGGCCGACTCGGCCCTCAAGGGGCTGCGCTCCATCCACGAAGAACATTACAACAAAGGCGAGGAGCGTCGTAACCAAGGGTCCCGAGTGCCTCTATCGGCTGCCTGGGAGGCAGGGAGAAGCAACGCTTGTGTCCCTGGGAGCCGAAAGAAAGAAGCGCCAGCGCCTCCGCAGCTGCAAACAACTGTAATTACAATGCCGCCTGCACCTCATCATTAGCCTCCACCCAGGCCAACACCTCGGACCCTGAGCCGAACCTCCCGCGCCCCGCGGCTCCCCGCCGACCCCCGCCCGGCAGCGGGGGTAGTCGCGGCCCGCACCGGCGTCCGCGGGCTCCGCCCGCCCCAGGCCCCGGATGTGACGGCACCGCTGTCCTGGGCGCTCGCCCCCCGCGACAAGCATGGGGGGGATCCCGGAAAGGCAGCCTGACGGAGGGGGTCTTCCTCCGACTCGCCGGTCGGCACGTACCCAAGTGAGAAGGCTCTCGCACAGCTCCACCCGCTCCGCAGACTCCACGTTGAACATCTTCCCCTGCTGGGGCTTGGCAGCGCCTCCCCACCTCGCCAGAAGCCGCTGCCGCTCGGGCTGGTGCCGCGTCGGAGGGTTCGGGGAGCGGATCTGGCCTCGGGCCCACCTTGTCCTCGGGCCCGGCCGGCGACTCTGGTCCGGCGCTGGCAGCAGCTCCCGCACCGTCACCCCCGGTGCCCCTCCTTCCTTTCACTCAGGACGCGCGTCCGCTGCGCGCGCCCCCGGCCACACCCGCAGCTCCGCGTCCCCGCCCCCAGCCCAGGCCGAGCCACGGCCTACCGGCCACTACACGCAGTCGCGCTCCGGCCGGCCCGCCTCCCCGCCGCCCCGCCGCCGCCGCGCGCGCGCGCCCCGACGCCGGCCCCTGCGTGTCTCGGCGCGCGCGTGCCGGGCCCTAGCGGCGACAGCGGCTCCTCCGCGCGCGTCCTCACGGAAGCGCGGCAATGCGCGTGCGCCTGTGCCCGCGCTCCAAAGTGGAAAGGAGACAGCTAGTGGTTGCCCGGGAGGGGAGGCGGGGGCAGTCCCCGGAAATAATCTGTACCCTCAGTCACCGGGAGTTGGCGAGGTATCCTCTGCGGTGGAGAGGTACGCGCCCCCTCCCCACCCCTACCGGCCTCAGCGCCGCGACCGCCCACGCCCTCCCGAGTCCCGGCCTGCGGAGCTGCTTGCAGGGTCGGGCGTGGGCGGCACTGCTGGGGGTCGCCTCGGCGCTCCCGAGGCTTTTCGGAGCTAGGGAGTCGCTGCCTCGGGCTCCGGGACCCCGCTTTCCTTCGGGATACCTAGGCGAAGCGCCGGGGTCGCCGGTCTCACCCAGAATACCCCGGAGACGGTGGAAGGGCCGAAGTGGCGGGCGTCTCAGTATTCTAGGTGGGCTTGACAGCCGGCGAGGAGAGCCTGCCAGCCTTCTTGGGTTACGCGGTTCCTCGACCCCCTGAAAACTTGAGTGACTTAAAGTAGTGATAGGGTGTGCCCCAGTTCGCCGATCTTTGAGGACCGACAGTTGCAAGGGCCTGTTTTCTTCCAGTGTCTTGCTGCGAAGCGTTGACGTTCTTCCTTAATACCTGGGTGGATGGTCCGCAAGCTCTCACCTTAGGTGTGAGCCTCTGCAGGATTACCGATAAATTTTTATGCTATATGACATGTGGGAAATTGCATACAACATACATATTTAAAGATTAATAAAACACCCACGTAAAAACAACATTGCTGGTTCCACAGGAGTTCACCCACACCTTGCATTCCCAGCTGAGCTCAATTTCCTCTCTAGACTGATTACCTTGCTTTTCCTTATAGCTTTTCCACCTAGGTACGCATGCCTAAACAGTCTAGTTTTACTTGCCTGTTTTGGGACTTTTTTGAGTGGGATCATATTGTGTTACTCTGTGGCTTTGACCTAATGGTGAATCTGCGTATATCTGTAGGTAATTCTTATTGTTGTCTAGTATTACATTGTATGAATATAACTTTATCCGTTTTACTGTTGATGGGCATTTAGTTATTCTAGTTTGGGGATAGTAAGAACAATGCTATAAGCATTCTTAAATGTACATACTAGTGCAACTATGTAAGTTTTTTAGAACGCATTCTTTTAGAGTCCTAGGAGAATTGTTGAGTCTTAGGGTATGCGTAACTTTACAAAATAACGCCAAACTCTTATTGGAGGTGCAGTAAATTTAATTTCCCAGGACACATCTTTTACTCTGGTTTGCAGTTCCTGGAGCCCTTTCTTTCCGTAGTAAAAGTAAGTTTTGTCAGTGAGCATTCAGAATGATCAGGATGGTACTGACTTTTTAAAAATGATATAGAGCACCAGTTAACAGTTCATATGACGATTTTTTGTTTTGTGAATGTAAAAAAATCTTACTTGGGCCCTGGTGGGTTGGCTCAGTTGTAGAGCGTAGGCCTGCATGTGGAAGTCCCAGGTTTGATTCCTGGTCAGGGCACACAGGAGAAGCGCCCTTCTACTTCTGCACCCCACCCCTTTCTCCTTCTCTCTCTCTCTCTCTCTTCCACTCCCACTGCCGTGGCTCGAATGAGCATATTGGCCCTGGGCGCTGAGGATGGCTCCATGGCCTGCCTCAGGAGCTAAAATAGTTCATTTGCCAAACAACAGAGCAGGGACCCCAGATGGGGGTTGCCATGCGAGTGCATGCGCGAGTCTGTCCCTTTGCCTCCCTGCCTCTCACTTGATTAAAAAATATATATTACTTGAAGTCTCCTCAATGGTCTTGCTTTTAAACATTCTTTTTCTACACTAAGGGTAGAGAAACCTTTTTTTAAAAAAATTGATTTTAAAGAGAGAAGAAAGGAAAGAGAAAGATAAAGAGAAACACTGATTTGTTGTTCCACTTATTTATGGATACATTGTTTGATTCTGGTATGTGCCCTGACTTGGACCAAACCCACAACCTTAGCATATGTGGACGATGCTCTAACGAACTGAGCTACCCAGCCAGGGCAAGAAACCTTTAGAAATGATAAATATGTGTCTCACCTGCCTTTGTTTCCTTCAGTGTTTTGTGATTCCTTGTTAAACCAGATTTCCTACATTCAATAATAAGTTGTTTCTGTAGAATTCCTTTCACTTTAAGTGACTATTACCTTTTTTAGGCAAGCAAGGTCAGTAGGTGAGCTGACTCCCCTATAGCTAGTCATTGTTGGATGTGGAGGAGAACAAGATGCTAACTAACCCTTTCTTGAAGGACTGTGGTATAATGAGCCCCTAAACTCCAGCTGCTCAAGTTTTCAAGGCTTTGACACAATTGAGTTAGGTCTCCTTTTTCGTGACAGATTGCTTGTCCTAATGCATGTGTGCATGATATTGCAATGCTCTTGACGTTTCATTGTGTAGCTCCAATTACCCTCCACGAAGGAAATTATTTTATAAGCTTCTTGGACGTCAGTAATTGTTTCCAGAGCCATGTGGCCATCACATTCCTACATGACCTTTTACATGAGTTCCTACATGGGTACAAAGACAGTGAGTTTATCCTTTGAAGTTATGGAATTTCCTAACTTTCCCTTATTTTCGTGTGTGTGTGCGCGCGCGCGTGTTCATGCGTGCGTGTTTCCTGAAAACTTTGGAAAAGAGCAAAGAGAGGTGAGTAGAACTTAGCTGTCTCTACTTACTCTGGTTAATTGGAGACTAGTTCTTATGTATAGCTGTTTATTACATTCAAGTAAACATGGTGGTGCCCTGCGTGACAATGTTCCCAAGTTTATCCTGTCTTGCCAGGAAATATATAATTAAAGCTTTGATTAAAGATAGTATAAGATGCTACACTGTGCAACTATGGGGAAGGTATGGCTATGTTTTATCATGGTTCTGCTGATTCCTTGACAGTTGTTAATAACAGTAATCAAAATATTACAACTTCCATTTACTGAGAGCCTATATGTGTCAAGCAATATGCTAAGTATTTTTTCTTCATTATTCCCTAAACTCCATAAAACTTTTTTGCCAAAAAGTGGCAGTTTGATATGGTTCAAATTAATATGTGTTTTACATATATAAAAGCTGAGGCCCATATTTTACATAAGTATACAGTTGTCTGACTCCAAAGCTTACGCTTCTTTGATATATTAAGGTATTCCTCACTAATACTTGGCAAGCTAAGCAATAACAGAGCCAAAGCTAGAAACCAGTTCTGCTTCTATCAATTATCAACTCAGTTTCCAAGATATACAGTGTTTTATTTCTGTAAATCTCTAATAGTTAAAAACAGTACTAGTAACACATTTTCATAATTGACAGGATTCTATGAAATAGATTGGGTACCATGTTCTATCTATAAATTTAATAACCTTGTTTCTGAGGTTGAAGTAAGCTGCAGTTAGTGCACTCACTGAGATCTTTATAAGGCAGCATCCAGAAACAGGTGGTAGGTAAGAATGAAGCTGGAGCCAGGCATTTTAAATCTGAGCACTGAAACCTAACTTTCATCTCGGGAGGAAGCAGGCACTGGCTCTTGTTTTTATTTTTGTTGTTAAAGTAATACGTGCTTGGAAAGAATCCAGACTATAAAACCGTTTCCTGGGGAAGGGGAAGATCCGGCTTTTCCAGTCCTGCTCCCCACTTGTAGCTACTTTAAAGTTTGGTATTTATAGTCATGAATATTTTCTAATCTAAAAAACTCTGGATCCTTGTTTTTGTTTTTGTTTCTATTCCCAAAAAAACCCCTCTGGATCAGAGAAATGTAGTGGTGGAAGGAACCGAAGGAATCCTCAGGTCCAGCTTTTACACTTTGCAGAAAATGAGAGGTCCTATGAGATAAATGAGGTCACAGTTGTAGTAGCAAAATTGGAGCTAAACTCCCTGCAATGCTTGGGCTTCAGCTAAGAGGCTGTGATTTTGAACACAATCAATAGCTCTGTTCTGTTCAAGATAAAAACTGACTGTGAAAAGCAAAAGTTGGACAGTTGAAGTTCAGATCGACTTTGGAATTCATTTGCAAAATTGAGGTATATCGTCATCTCAAGTAGAAAAAGAAAATTTTATTGTTTATCCCCTGTAATCTTAGAGTGGCCTCTTTCCAAACTGAGGGGGCATTATAATACCTCATTTTTGAGCCACTAGCTCCTACAGTTCCTCTTTTTTTTAAATTTTTTTTCTTTTTATTTATTCATTTTACAGGGGGGCAGAGAGAGAGAGAGAGAGAGAAGGGGGGAGGAGCAGGAAGCATCAACTCCCATATGTGCCTTAACCAGGCAAGTGCAGGGTTTCGAACCAGCGACCTCAGCGTTCCAGGTCGAAGCTTTATCCACTGCACCACCACAGTCAGGCTACAGTTCCTCTTTTATACCCTGATGATATGTAGAACTGCTGATGGAATTGAACTACTGAAGCTCCCTACAAGTAGGTCAGTCATCATTAGTAGTTCTCCATGTGAGAGCCCCTAGGTTTAGCTAGGATTTCTACATGACAGGAAAATGCTACTGATCTCTCTGTTTCTCTGAAATTTATAAGCCATCTCCCCTCCTACCCTTCCTCAGCCCAATTACCTTCTTCAGTGATTGTAGAATTTGTGGAAATAAAAATTAACTCTTCATTTCAATGACATTGGGAACGTCTGTATAAAATGATAGCAAATAACATTATATGGCTATGCAATACTTAACATATCCTGGATCTCTGAGCTCTTGGAAATGTTCATGAAGTAACATATTAAGGGTGTAGTTATGGATATATATATATATATATATATATATATATTAGAATAAATACATATAATTAGAACAAAAGAATATAGTCACATTACCACCAATTACGCCTGGAAGGACATAGAAACAAATGTAACCTATTAAAAAAAAAAGTACAAAGTAGTAAACTCCCTAAATGTATTGCATAGGAGAAAATCCTCACAACTCTGTGAAATAATTAGATTCAGTAATTAGACTGGGAATCTCAACCCAGTGGATAACATTTTGCTTGTCTTTGGGCAGATGCAAGTAGTTCTCACTGCCCTAAGGACTTTTGGCACAGCCATAGCATCTCTGATTAAAAAAGAGGAAACCTGATAAAATAAAAATCTAGCCTGACCTGTGGTGGCGCAGTGGATGGAGCCTCGACCTGGAACACTGAAGTCGCTGGTTCGGGACCCTGGGCTTGCCTGCCTGGTCAGGGCACATGTGGGAGTTGATGCTTCCTGCTGCTCTTCCCTTTCTCTCTCTCTCTCTCTCTCTCTTTCTCTCTCTCTCTCTCTCTCTCTCTCTCCCTCTCTCTCTCTCTTTCTCCTCTCTAAAATGAATAAATAAATAATTTTTTAAAATCTACATTAACTACATGGCCCACCCCTAGATCATATGAGGCTCTTCAATTTCAATTTGCAATTTATTTGTTCTTTTGAATAAAAATACTGAAGGCTCTTTTCTAGTTTCCTGGTGTGAACCTTCATCATGAATATTTGAAACCTGTAATTAGAAAGTTCCTCAGATATCAGGCCATTACTATGTGTAAAGCTGATGAAAACCTCCTTTGATCTGTTTGTTTAAATTTCTTCAGTGAGGTAATTTTCTTAACAAGCAGCCAGTTCAGATTCTTTCAAAGGTCTTAGACTTTCACACTCAAAGATTCTTCTTACCAGAATATCCTGATTAACGATAATGAATAAAACTCTTTTCACTGCAGTAAGTTAAATAAATACAGAATTTTATTTTAATTATGAATAATCATACACTTAATTGAATGTGTATTTACTTTATTTCCATTTAGGTATCTCATAAGCCTTTAACCTTGACTGTTTTGCCATCTGAAAAACATGAATTACCTGTGATATTTGGACTCCACTGTGGTTGGGCTGTCTCCCCTCAGACCTATCGAAATTTGGTGTTACCATTTCTCTCTAGTTTAGTCTTTGAGAAGGAGCATTACATATCCTCCCTTTTCTCTTCATAAGGAAATGCAGTCTGAGAGTGATTCCATATTCCAGGCAGTTCAAAGAATTCTGAATCATAAGCTGACCTTAGTCACAGGTGAGGCTAATAGTTTTTCAAGCACCAGAATTTTCATGAATTCAAGTAGGCTTAATATAGATATGAATTTCCTATAGCCTCATTGTCATTCACTTTTCAAATTACTAACACTCTAAGTAAGGCAAGTCACTCTTTTTTAAAAAACATATATTATTAGGTCCTACTGTGTTCAGGGCACTACGTTAGGTAATATATGTCTATGTACAGAAAAGACAAATTTTCCTTCTCTATCATGGATACAAACATGATAAATTCTATGATGTACATTTAATGCTATGAAGGAGAAGAGGGATCTGATCTACTGCAGAATTTATTTAGTATTAAGAATAAGAATCCTGACCAGGCAGTGGCACAGAGGATAGAGCATCAGACTGGGAGTCGGAGGACCCAGGTTCAAGACTCTGAGGTCGCTGGCTTGAACGCGGGCTCATCTGATTTGAGCAAGGCTCACCAGCTTGAGCCCAAGGTCTCTGGCTTGAGCAAGGGGTCACTCGCTCTGCTGTAGATCCCCGGTCAAGGCACATATAAAAAAGCAATCAATGAACAACTAAGGTGCCGCAACAAAGAATTGATGCTTTTCCTCTCTCTCCCTTCCTGTCTGTCTGTCCCTATCTGTCCCTCTCTGTCTCTCTCACTGTGTCACACACAAAAAGAAAAAAGAGCAGTTGGACATGAGGAATGTCTTTTTTTTTTTTTTACAGGGACAGAGAGAGGGATAAATAGGGACGGACAGACAGAAACGGAGAGCGATGAGAAGCATCAATCATCAGCTTTTTGTTGCAACACCTTAGCTGTTCATTGCTTTCTCATATGTGCCTTGACCACGGGCCTTCAGCAGACTGAGTAACCTCTTGCTCGAGCCAGCGACCTTGGGTCCAAGCTGGTGAGCTTTCACCTAGGGGTCTGGAACCTGGGTCTTCCGCATCCCAGTCCGACGCTCTATATACTGCGCCACCGCCTGGTCAGGCTGTCTTTATTTCTTAAAGGAGCTAAGCTTGAAGAGAAAAGGCTATATTTTTATTTTGTTTTCTAAAAATGTAAATGGATGATGCATTATAGTAATTGTTTTCCTTAAAGGAAATAGAATTCTGTACTCTCCAAACTAATGTCTGGCAAATTTAAAAGAACTCATTAAAGGGACAGTCCATCCTGGAGTTGTACTTAATGCAACCTACTGTAAGTGGGTACTACAAAAATATGGAATATATATACTATAAGTCAGTTATACTTATTTTTTTTTAGTAATTTTTTTTTCAGTATATCATTTGTGACTTTCATCTTGTTTATTTATATTTTAGACCTGGAATGGCCAAATATCAGGGTGAAGTTCAAAGTTTGAAACTGGATGATGATTCAGTCATAGAAGGAGTAAGTGACCAAGTACTTGTGGCAGTTGTGGTCAGTTTCGCTTTGATTGCTACCCTGGTATATGCACTCTTCAGGTGAGACTAAAGGACAAAAGAATTGAAATAAAATATATGTCCAAGGCCACTGACTTTCTCACTGCTTCTAGTGATGTTTAGTACTTAATAAGAAAAGCAAGTAATAGATCTCAGTGATTGTGTATTTACTAAGCTATTTTATTTTCCACTGGACCCTAAGTGCTACCATACATTTTTCCTGACATCAGCTCTTATCACATAAAATTTAAATTTATTATCCATATTTTGAATAAAATATCACTATTTTCTGTAGTGAAAAGACAACCTGCAGAATGGGAAAAATATTTCAAATATATATCTAATAGGGCCCTTGTAGCTAAATATGTGAAGAACACAAAACTCAATAATAAAAAGACAAATAACCCAGTTAACAGGCAAAGGATCTCAACAGACATTTCTCCAAAGAAGATATGTAGTGACTAATAAGCACAGAAACAGATGTTTGACATCATTTTTCATCAGGGAAATACTGGTCAAAACCACAGTGAGATACAACTTCACATACATTAGGATGGCTAGAATAAAAAAGTCAGATAATAACAATTGTTGAGGATGTGAAAAATTGGAATCCTTATACACTGCTGCCGGCAATGGAAAAATGGTGCAACCATTTTGAAAACTATCAGTTCCTCAAGTGATTAAACATAGAATAACCATATGACTTAGCAATTTCACAATGTCATATAATCATGAGCATTCATACCCATGAGAAATGAAAACATTTCTACACAACAACTTGTACAGGAATGTTCATAGTAGAATTTATTGTTCCTAATATCCAAAAGGTACAAACAAGTTAAATATTCAACAGATGAATGAATAAACAAAATATGATATATCCATACAATGAAATATTATTCAACTATAAAGAAGAATGAGCTTGACCAGGCAGTGGCGCAGTGAATAGAGCGTCGGACTGGGATGCAGAGAACCCAGGTTCGAGACCCCGAGGCCACCAGCTTGAGCGTGGGCCCATCTGGCTTGAACAAAAAGCTCACCAGCTTGGACCCAAGGTTGCTGGCTCGAGCAAAGGGTCACTCGGTCTGCTGTAGCCCCCCAGTCAAGGCACATATGAGAAATCAATCAATGAACAACTAAGGAGCCGCAACGAAGAATTGATGTTTCTCATCTCTCTCTCCATTCCTGAATGTCTGTCCCTATCTGTCCCTCTCTCTGACTCTCTCTCTGTCCCTGTAAAAAAAGAAGAACAACGATATACTGATACATGCTATATCACATGAAATTTCAAAACATTATGCTAAGTGGCCTGACCTGTGGTGGCACAGTGGATAAAGCATCGACCTGGAAATGCTGAGGTCACTGGTTCGAAACCCTGGGCTTGCCTGGTCAAGGCACATATGAGAGTTGATGCTTCCAGCTCCTCCCCCCCTTCTCTCTCTCTGTTTTCTCTCTCTCTCTCTCTCTCTCGCTCTCGCTCTCGCTCTCCCTCTCTCTCTCCATTCTAAAATGAATAAATAAAATAAAAATAATTTTAAAAAAGACATTATGCTAAGTAAAATAAGCTGGATACAAAACGCCAGATAAGAGTCTTCATAAGTGTCCACAGTAGGAAAATCCATAGAGATAAAAGTAGATTAGTGCTTGTTTAGGACTAGAGTAGAAGATAGGGGTGTAGAGAATAATAGCTAATCGTGACTTGGTCTTTCTGGTGATTAGTTCTACACAGGAGCCATTCAAGAGCACACTCAGAGTCGCCTTATTAGGACAAAAGACATTCCTAACCCCAGGAAATTATAAGGGTTTCAAGAGCTCTATGTGAGGAATTAAGGACAGAGATCACTATATTTTGTTACCTCACACAGGGCCAATACATAGCGCTAAATGATGAGATTTTTGGTGAAACCTAAGACATAACTTTTCCAATTCTATAAGTTGCCCCCTCTTAATTGGACATGGTCTTGAATTTGTCATATGACTGAGTAGGAAATCAGTTTAAGTTCCTTTCCAGCTCTTAAGATTCAAATTCAAGGGGGCAAGGGAGATGTTGAGGGGAATACGGGGAGTGGGGATGCATTCAGGGCAACACTAGAATCTGTGTAAACACAAATTCAAATCAATTAAAAAAAAGATTCAAATTCAATTGGCAATTGTAATCTTGTTACTTCAACTGAAGTAATAAATTGATGATTTGAGGGAAGGGTAACATGTATAGTTTAAAATTCAAACAAAGGCCTGACCTGTGGTATTGCAGTGGATAAAGCATCTACCTAGAACACTGAGGTTGTGGGTTTGAAACCCTGGGCTTGCCTGGTCAAGGCACATACAGGAAGCAATTACTATAAGTTGATGCTTCCTGCTTCTCCCTCCTCTCTCTCTCCCCCTCTAAAAATTAATAAAAAAATAAAATTCAAACAAAGAAATGTTTTGTCTTCTGTAATTTATAACTTTTTATGTTGTGGGAAATATATGTATCATAAAATTTTCCATTTTCAGTATACAATTCAGTGACATTAAGTATATTCATAATGTCCTATAACCATCACTACTATTTCCAGAGCTTTCTCATCATTCCAAACAGAAACTCTAGCAATTTAACAATAACTCCCCATTCCTCCTACACCTGCTCCTTCTGTCTCAATGAATTGTATAATTCTATGTACTTTGTAAAGTGGAATTACATGATTTTTGTCCATTAGTGACTGATTTCACTTAGCATAATGTATTTAAGGTCTATGTGTGTTGTAGCATGTATCAGAATTTTGTTCCTTTTTATGACTGAATAATATTTCAGTGTGTGTGTGTGTGTGTGTGTGCACATTTTATCAATATTTTGATGGATAGTTGGGTTGTCCCCACCTTTTGGATATTGCGAATGATGCTACTGTGAACACTGGTGTACAAGTATCTCTCTTGAGTCCCTGCTTTCCATTGGAATTATTGGGTCATGTGGTAATTCTATGTTTAACTCTATGAGGAACCTCCAATCTATTTTTTACAGTGGATGTCCACAGTAATACAGAGTTGCGGTTTTGCATTCTCCTAGAAACACATAGGGTTCAAATTTCTCTACATCATTGCCAACACTCGCTTCTTTCTGTTTTTTCTTATAGTAGTCATTCTAATGGGTATGAAGTATATCTCAATATGGTTTTGATTTGTGTTTCACTAATAACTATTTGTATATCTTCTTTGGAGAAATGTTTATTCAAGTCCTTTGCCCATCTTTGAATTGGGTGTTTGCTTTTTTTGTTTTTGAGCTATAATAGTTCTTTATACTCGAGCATTAATCACTTATTAAATATGTGATTTACACATATTTTCTTTCATTTTGTTGGTTGTCTTTTTACCTTCTTGGTAGTGTCCTTTGATGCATGTAAGTTTTAATTTTGATGGAAAGAAACTAAAGACCTTCCAGTCACATCGTTTGTATCTGTGCTCTGAAAAATTATGACTGTGTTTTTCCAGTGAAAAAAGTACCAAAAAGCAAGGTGTTTAAATGGAGTTCAGGTAGTTCCATTACATTTATGTTGAAGTTCTGATTAGGTATTTGACTTGAAATTGCTTTTATGTCCTCTCTGAACTGATGATTACATTTTTTCAGCTTTTCTAAAATTTGAATTTTTTACTAAGAATTGAATAATCATAGGATAGCATTCCTTAATTTTCCCTATCCATTATAATATTAATTTAGGATTCTTATTGCTGTTGGGATTTGGTTCACCCAGAGTAAAGTCTTCTCCATAGAGTAATACCAGGATTGTGTGGACTTAAATATTGCTGTTAAAGAGGGTGCAGTTCAGAAAAAACTTCTACAGTCAAATGAAATTAAGCCATGACTCAGATATAAACATTCACCCCACCCTACCCATCTAACCACCACTTCTAACTTTCAGTACTCACATGTAGTCTATTAGCCACTGTCTTCTTGCCCTTTGATTCTCCACTTAATTGTTAACATTTTGGCATGTCTCCATTATATAATTTTAGTTTTTTTCCTCTGTCCCCCTCCCCTCATAGGTAAAAAGTTGGAAGAAGGACCTAATTAGATATGGGAAAGTGTTCAAATGTATGCAGAATATATAGAACTATATAGCTGCATATTTTGAAGAAATTGTACAAAAGAATTAAATATGTTCATTATTCTTTTATTGTTTGTAAGCCTAAAATTACATTAAATCCCCAAGGTACTAGGTCTCTAGATTTCATCATTCACCAGTTAAACCTAAAATGAGCCAATAATCACTGATCTCAGAATAGGCTAGAGCAGGGGTTGGGAACCTATGGCTCGCGAGCCAGATGTGGCTCTTTAGATGGCTGCATCTGGCTCACAGACAAATCTTTAATAAAAAAAAATAACGTTAAAAATATAAAACATTCTCATTACAATCCATTCATTTCCTACCGCTCATGTTCATGGTTGCGGGTGGCTGGAGCCAATCACAGCTGTCCTCTGGGACAACACCAAATTTTTATTGGATAATGCGTAAGATACACGGGTCATTGTATGGCTCTCATGGAATTACATTTTAAAATATATGGCGTTCATGGCTCTCTCGGCCAAAAAGGTTCCCAACCCCTGGCCTAGAGTGTTGAGTTCTGGAATTGTAGTACAGTTATATGCCATAATTTACCTTATTTAATTACCACTAGTTCTAGGTCAAAAATTAGACCCACAAAGAAAACTGATTCATCTGAAAATATTTTATATTCAAAGTTTATTATATTTTATTCAACAGAAATGCACATCAAAACATTCACCCAGAAAACCAAGAACTAGTAAGGGTGCTTCGGGAACAACTTCAAACAGAACAGGTACTATTTATGTAAACATGCGCATGTATATAAGAAGTAGATGTTATTACTCCCCTTGCATATGAAATTGTGATGAAATAGTAATAAATCACTTTTTGGAAACATAATTTTCTTTCCTACTTTAAATTACCTTAAATTATTCTATCAGTTGTATATTTTCAGATTAGGCAAATGACTAATCATTTTATTCAGATGTTTTCATTTTTTTTTTGAAACTTACTTTAAAAGACAGCAATTTTCAGGCCTGACCTATGGGCACAGTGGATACAGCATTGACCTGGAATGCTGAGGTTACTGGTTCGAAACCCTGGGCTTGCCTGGTCAAGGCACATATGAGCGTTGATGGTTCCTGTGCCTGCCCCCTTCTCTCTCTCTCTCTCTCTCTCTTTCTCTATCCTCTCTTAAAATGAATAAATAAAATCTTTTTTAAAAAAGCAATTTTCCTATTATTTACTTGTGAGAAAATAATCAGTCTAATTGTCTTTAATGAAATGTAGTGGAAAAACTATTCTTTCTACAAAGAAATTACTATAAAGGGTAGCTTTTATTCTCTCTCTCTTCTTTTTCCAAGTAAGAGGAGAGGAGATAGAGAGACAGACACACTCATATACCCCAACTGGGATCTACTCAGCAACTCTCGTTAAGTTCGATGCTCTGCCCATCTGGGGCCAAACTCACAACGGAGCTATTTTTAGCACCTGAGGTAGAGATTCTACAGAGCCATCCTCAGCATCCATGGCCTATGTGCTCAAACCAATTGAGCCATGGCTACAGGAGAGAAAAAGAGAGAGAGAGAGAGAGAAAGAGAGAAAAGGGGAGGGGTGGAGAAGCAGATGGTCGCTTCTCCTGTGTGCTCTGACCAGGAATCGAACCTAGGACATCCACATACAGGCCAGTGCTCCACCACTGAGCCAACCAGCCGAGGTCTTTTTTTTTTAATGGTCAAAGTTAAGAAAACTTTTCTCATCTGCCTCTTCTTTGCTTTTAAACAGATGGTCTCTCTAACAACCAGAAATATATTTTATGAAGGCTGGATTAAGTAGGATATTGTACACCATTATGCCAAGATAGCTAACATCAAAAAACAAAATTTAAAAATTTATTTCCTACAAACCAATCAAACTTTAATTCTAGAGAGGGTTTTATCATTTATTCACTCACCAAATATTTATTGAAAATCTACCTTATGCCAGTGTTCTAATGGGCATTGGGAATTCGGTTGTAAACTAAGCAGACAAGAATTCTTGCTTCATAGAACTTAAATTCATTGATGCAGAATAGTTTAAGCATGTTAGTAGTACTCTGTTCCAGAGCTTTTGTTATCAATAATTCATGCTGGAATAATGTTTAATTTACAAAATGATTTCAGCCTGACCAGGTGGTGGCACAGTGGATAGAACATCGGACTGGGACGCAGAGGACCCAGGTTCAAAACCCCAAGGTCACTGGCTTGAGCACCGGCTCATCTGGTTTGAGCAAGGCTCACCAGCTTGAGGCCAAAGTCACTGACTTGAGCAGGGGGTCTCTGGGTCTGCTGTAGCCCCTGATCAAGGCACATAAAAGAAAGCAATTAGTGAACAACTAAGTTGCTACAACAAAGAATTGATGCTTCTCATTTCTCTCCCTTTCTGTCTGTCCCTATCTCTGTCTCTGTCTCTGTCTCTCTCTCTCTTTCACACACACACACACACACACACACACACACACAATTCACATACTATTCTTATTTAATCTTCAAACATAGTAAGGCAACTGTTATTCTCATTTAACATATTAGATCACTAAGATTTGCTTAAATTCACACTAGAATTGCATGACTAGATCTGGATACACAAGAGTACCAAATTGAGGGGGATCTTCCAACTTTTTTTGTTCCACTCTCCCATTCATCTACCTCAAGCTTTTCCTCACACATGGTGTATAGTTCTAGTTAGGATAAAGCTAGTGACTTAGCCTATACTGTGCTGCCTCCATGCTAGCCACTAGCCACATGTGGCTAAAAGTAAATTTTAAAAAATTAAACAAAATTAAATTAATTAGTTAACTAAAATTTAAAATTCAGTACTTTAGTCACATTAGCCACATTTTTTAAAAAAGATTTTATTTATTGATTTTATGGGTGGAGAGTGTAGCAAGAAATATCAACTCATAGTTGCTTCACTTTAGTTGTTCATTGATTGCTTGTCGTATGTGCTTTGACTGGGCAAGCCCAGGGTTTTGAACTGGCAACCTCAGCATTCCAGGTCCAACTGCGCCACCACAGGCCAGGCACATTAGCCACATTTAAGTACTCAATAGCCTCTTGTGGCAAGTGGCCACCATATTGGACAGCACAGAGAGAAAATTTCCATTATTGCATAAAGTTCTGTTGCATAGCACTGGTAACTGGTTTTTTATCAATTAGTTTCCAAAGAATAGTAGTGAAGAGAAAAGGTAAAGACGGGAAGATTAAATGCTATGTTTTTCTTTTTTGCACCATTAAAAATGACATATGCCTAGCCTGTGGGGGTGCAGTGGTTCGAAACCCTGAGCTTGCTGGGTCAAAGAACATACAACAAGCAAGCAATGAACACTAAAGTGAAGCAACAATGAGTTGGCATTTCTCGCTCCCCACTGCCCTCCTCTCTCTGTAAAATCAATAAATTTTTAAGTCTTTAAAAAAATTGACACAAAAGACTATAACATCAAGTGTGACCTTGGCTTATAGAATATTCTAATATTTTAGGACTGTCATAGGACATTGGATTTTAATTATGATTTATTAATTTGGGGTGACAAAAATCTTTGATTTAGTTTATAACTAATTAACTAATACTTAGTGAATTTGATACTTTTATTTTGGTAATTTGATGTTTTTAATACCAGCTACTTTGTTTATAATATGTGTGCCAGGTGCTATAAAAACAGGTTTTGGTAAGTATTTTAAGATATATATTGCATTGTAGTAACATAATTTTGTAGTTCTTGTAGGACTACTATGAGTCCTATAGATTAAAGTCCCTATCCTCATAACACAGTCTAGTGGGTTTTTTGATATCTGGGTGCTTCTTATACTGATAATTCTGTTAATAACATTTCTATTAAGTCACAACAGTGATATAACTGAGATACATTAAAATTCAATAATGACTATTTGAGGGTTTAAGTTCAAGTTACCAGTGGTCTTACATTCTACTTCCAAAATGACCAATATTCTTCTCTGAAAGTTTTTTTTTTTTTTAATTCTGAAGCTGGAAACGGGGAGAGACAGTCAGACAGACTCCCGCATGCGCCCGACCGGGATCCACCCGGCACGCCCACCAGGGGCGACGCTCTGCCCACCAGGGGGCGATGCTCTGCCCCTCCGAGGCATCGCTCTGCCGCAACCAGAGCCACTCTAGCGCCTGGAGCAGAGGCCGAGGAGCCATCCCCAGCGCCCGGGCCATCTTTGCTCCAATGGAGCCTTGGCTGCGGGAGGGGAAGAGAGAGACAGAGAGGAAGGAGGGGAGGAGGTGGAGAAGCAAATGGGCGCTTCTCCCATGTGCCCCGGCCGGGAATCGAACCCGGGTCCCCCGCACGCCAGGCCGACGCTCTACCGCTGAGCCAACCGGCCAGGGTCAGGGCCTCTTCTCTGAAAGTTTAATTCTGGTCTTTTGTAAGATACAGCACACATGTAACACTTGTCAGGAATGAAAAATGAAAAAAAGCTAATACTTTGGCCTGACCAGGCAGTGGCACAGTGAATAGAGTGTCGGACTGGGATGCGGAGGACCCAGGTTCGAGACCCTGAGGTCGCCAGCTTGAGTGCAGGCTCATCTGGTTTGAGCAAAGCTCACCAGCTTGGACCCAAGGTCGCTGGCTCGAGCAAGGGGTCACTCGGTCTGCTGTAGCCCCTGGTCAAGGCACATATGAGAAAGCAATCAATGAACAACTAAGGTGCCACAACGAAAAACTGATGATTGATGCTTCTCATCTCTCTCCGTTCCTATCTGTCCCTATCTATCCCTCTCTCTCTGTCTCTGTAAAATAAATAAATAAATAAATAAATAAAGCAGGAAAAGCATTTAAAAAAAGCTAATACTTTGGAAATAGACATTTTTTATTCTTTAGTTGTGCATTTATTAGCTCAGTCTTGTGTTATTTGGAATAATCTACTCATTTTAATGGAGTAAAAGAGAAACTACTAAATTATTTTAGATTTTTTATTTTTAAATTGTGTTCAAAAAGGAAGGTAGAGACCATGCAGTTTATAAATAATACAACACTATAACTTTTATCAACCTTAAAAGATCTTAAACTATTGCAAATGTAAAATTTGATGAGGATTACATAAGTATTGGCCATATTCTTAAGTATAGTTTGACATAAAGATAACTTTGAAAAGCCTGTGTGTCATGTATCAATATATACACGTACTTTCTCATCAGGATGTACCAGCTGCTGCCCGACAGCAGTTTTACACTGACATGTACTGTCCGATCTGTTTGCATCAAGCCTCCTTCCCAGTGGAAACAAACTGCGGACATCTCTTCTGCGGTAAGGAAACGAAACACTTGGTAACAATGACTGTTTGCACCAAGACCCATGTGGGTACACAGGCTGGATCCCTAATTCTCTCTTTGTCACATTTTGTATTTCGTGACTAGGGCAGGTTGCTCCTGATATTCTGCTCTGCTTATCAGCCACTTTTATTTAGTGTCTGTGGGTTCAAAGATTAAAACAAAACAAAACTAGTTATTCAACTTCTCAATAAACAGAAATGTGTTTATTTGACTAGTAATTCAGGTATACCAATACCATGATGGATTGACTGACTCATTGTTCATCACTTTTGTAGTAATTTCGTTTATTATTCATCCTTCTCAAGGCAGAAAGGATTCTGTCCAAGACCTTCCCTTAGCTCGGCTAACTCTTTCTTACTCTTGAGTCAGCACAGAAGTTCTTAGCCTCTCTTTTTTCATAATCTCAAGAGGGTTGGTGATAGAGAATGAGAAACATAAAGCATGTAGTGGGACAAAAAGGGAATGTTGATTTCATATTTATTATTAGTAAGGGGTGCTTTCTACCCTCTAGAAAGATTTCATAGAGAATAATGAGATACCATATAGTCACTGCTTGTTATGGTCATATGAGATTGGGGAGATTCAGTTATTACACAACACTTTACAGACTTCATCTCATCTATCCACATAAAACCCATGTTCAGAGATGTTAAGAAATTTTACAAAGGGTTATCCAGCTGCTAAGGGACAGAGGCAGGTTTTAAACGTCAAACCCTATGCTCAATTCTATTCTTTGATTGGTGGCTTATACAACTACTCTCTACTTAAGATTTGTTTAATTTTTCATTGCATTTCTTTCTGTTTCAACAGCTGTATTGAAGATAGGGTTCTACTTACTCCCAAAATGCACACAATTTCCGTATAAAGACTAATTTAAAATGTAGCATATAATGACCCTATAAATGACTTTTGTCTGAGATTCATTATATAGAATTCTTAGATATATAGTGTTACTGTTTATGCTGTTGGGAGTGACATATCTATATATTTGAAATCCATGCAATGCAGGATTTTCTGTACCTTGTGCTCATTTAGGAAGTACTGACCAACCCCGTTATTGCCTCATCCAGTAATTCCAACCTCTTTCCTAAGGTTTTTGCCTAAGTAGCTAACAAATTATAATTATCTGTTAGAAATGCTAATGAGGAGCAAAATAATGAAAGATCAGATAGGGAGAATTAAATGGCCATCAGAGAAAGCTGATATTTCTCACTGTCAAACTTCTGGTAGATATTCCTAATCAATTGGACACTCTTTTCTCTGAATCTGGCTATGGACTCAGCCATCATCTAACACAGTATTCCGGGCAAATGTTAGGAATCTTTGAGGTTTGGCAGGCAAGGTGAACTCTATTTGCCAACCCGGGCTTAAGTAATTCACTGAGTGGATAACCCAGGCAATTGAAAGATGGCTGTATTGTGTTCTTGGTTTTACCTTTGGGTCTGAGGTAATAGGGCAGATTGCTTGTGATATCCTGCTCTACTTGTTAGACACTTTTATTTACTGTCTGTAGGTTCAAAGGTTAAAAAAACTAGTTATTCAAGTTCTCAATACACGGAAATGTATTTATTTGAATAGTAGTTCAAAATACATTGATACCATGTGTATCAGGAGCACTGTAGCTCAGTTCCTGTGCATGGAACTATGTAGTTCTGTTCCTTTACTACAGGGAGTTAAGAATGATGCAGCAGCAGACCTCACCTTCCTTGCAGTTGTAGCCCTCATTATTTTATTTAATTCTCCAGCAGTCTCATGAGGTGTTAGTCCCATTTTACATATAAACAAATTTAGAGCCTGACCTGTGGTGGCACAGTGGATAAAGCGTCGACCTGGAAATGCTGAGGACGCCAGTTCAAAACCCTGGGCTTGCCTGGTCAAGGCACATATGGGAGTTGATGCTTCCAGCTCCTCCCCCCCTTCTCTCTCTCTGTCTCTCCTCTCTCTCTGTCTCTCCCTCTCCTCTCTAAAATGAATAAATAAAAAATTAAAAACAAACAAAAAAACAAATTTAGAGAGATCGTGACTAAGATTAAAGTCACTGAGTCATCTCGCTCACTGTCCTATTTAAGTGGATCTCTCTTTTTAAAGAGGGAGAAAGTTGAGGAAAAGGAAACAGGTCTAGCTTTTCATAGCAGCTGTGTATAAACTGACGTGTTTAATTTGCTGGACCACAGTTTCTCAGTGCAGGAAAGTGGCCGTTACATAATTTACAATACAAGGACACCTATACCTCAGTTTGTGAAAAAAAGGATGTGGGATTAAATAAATTAATATATGTCAAAACACACTGAACTTTAGGGTTAGAAGGTAATAGATAAATCTAAGGCATCATTACAAACAGTAATAATACTAACAGATTTATAATAAGTTTTGCTTTCATATAGTGTCTATATGAAATTAGATTACTCAGAGTACTTAATATTATCTAATTAACACAACACTCTGAGAGTAGAGAAAGAATATCAGATAAAGATTGTTTAGCTTTTAAATTCCTCTTTAAATTGTCAAACCATTTTCCCCACAGTCACCTCTGGACAGCCTTTGCTTAGCCCATTGGTTTGCTCACCAGTTTCCTCAGATACCATTTATTTCTGCCCTGGCATTTGCTCTTGGTATTCGTAAAACCTGGAGTGTCCTCTCTCCTGATTTCTGCCTATCTAAATTTTTGCTCTCCTACAAAGTTCAAATCCTTTCTCCTTTGCAGTTTAAGTTTACTCTCTAAGACATCCCCAAGTGTTCTCCCTCTCTGGACTCCTTTTGTACTTAAAATTAATATTCCACAGTTCAAGATTCAGCTACCCTCTGACTGATTTAAGTATGTTACCTTTGATTGCCATTGCTTCTTCCGAATTCTGGACATTTGTTTGATCTGGAAGAATTAGAATAAGGAACAAATGAGAGCTAGGTTGTCAAAGCAAGAGTAAGAACACAGAGAAAATCCTGGCAGTAGGAGGAGACAGGAAGCACTTAGTTCAGATTCACAATGGGATCTGGATGTTTTGAAAACAGGTGTCCTGGAGAGAGGAAAATGAATTGGCCCCTTAAACAACAGACAGTATTTAAAAATATGTCTTATTCATTTGTTACTGAGCTAAAATTTAGTGCTTCTACACTTAGCTCACCAACTACTTTTTGAGAGCTTCCTTTAGGTTGTGTATAACTTTTTTGCTGCTGATAAACACCTTCAAGCAGAAAAATAAACCCACCCAGTACAAAAGTTGATTCAGTAATTGAACTGTATTATAAACTTTATTAAAGCAGACAGCATGTAATCTTTATATACTTTGGTTCCTTTTCACACTACTTAATTTCTTTTATTGATACTTAAGTAACTTGACTTTCTAAACTCATAAAATGGTAGAGGTTATGTTTTTATAACGTATATATGAAATTTCAAACAAAATTTAGGCTGTGATTTGTTGGTATCATTTATATAGTGATGTTTATTTACTATTTTATTTTACATAGAAAATGCAGTGTTTTCTCTTTTTTTAATTTTAATTTTATTTTACTGAGCGAGGGGAGGCAGAGAGACAGTCTCCCACATGCACCCCGACTGGGATGTACCCGACAAGCCCTCTAGGGGGTGATGTTCTGCCCATCTGGTGCCCTTGCTCGGCTGCTCCGCAACCAACCCATTTTTTAGTGCCTGAGGTGAAGGCCACGGAGTCATCTCAGTGCCTTTGAACAAATTGAGCCATGGCTCTAGAAGGGGAAGAGAAAGATATAAGAGGAGGGAGAGGGGAAGAGAAGCAAATGGTTGCTTCTCCTGTGTGCCCTGACCAGGAATCAAACCCAGGACATCCTCACACTAGGCTGATGCTATACCACTGAGCCAACCGGCCAGGGCTGGAAATGTAGTATTTTCTAGAAAGATTCATAGCATAGAAGTAATCTTGCTTTTGTCTAAAAATATTTATATCTTAACTGGTAGTTTAAATAAAGTGGTTTTTTTAATGGCTGGGAATTGTTATTTTTTAATGGCTGGGAATTGAATTTGCCAAAGAGATGTTGGATGAAGTAAAAAAATATTTTAAAATAAGATGATACTGTTATAATATATCAGATATTTAAAAATCAGTATTAATGGGTTTTTTTCTTCCTATTAGGTACCTGCATTATTGCGTACTGGCGATACGGTTCATGGCTTGGGGCCATCAGTTGTCCAATCTGTAGACAAACGGTAATGTTTGTATCCAGAAAGCATCATTTATACGAGTTCATTTTGTAAATCTTTATAGTTTCTGTATCTGACTTCTGAATTATTTTGATATTTTTAGCAGAATTGCCTTCATCCAAAGCTTCAATGATGTCACTCCATTTTTTAAATGTCTTTAAGATACCTCAAAATAAAAGGGAATTCCTTTGGAACTCCTTCAATTGTAAGAATAACAAATGGTAAATGAATCCTCTCCCAGATCCCAGAAAGTCGTTGTTGTTATATCAATCAGCAAAGGAACAACTGAACTAGCTAATCAGCCTTAAGCAAATATCCACTGTACTTCTTTTGAAAAAACAATTGTTTTTCCTATTTAACTTATTATTATTTTTTTTATTTAACTTATTTTTAATCTGCCCTTCTCTGGTAAGGGTCCAGATAGCTTTAAATAACAAATAATAATTTTTATAATGTCTTTTTTGGAAACATAAGCACATTGAATTATTCAGAACAGATTTGACCATTATAGTTAGTCTAGAAGCTACCTCAGGAGGGAGGCAGTCAATTTTTATAAACATATTGAAGACTGAAATGTCAGCACAAACAGGATTGCCAAATTTTCTCAATTTCTTTGACAAAGTGGAAAAAGCAACAAAAAGTTCTTAGTTTTTCAGTTAGTAGATATAGCAAAATAGGACATTCTCTCAGTTGTGTGTAGAGTTTTAGTAATTTCATTTATAGTTTTTAAATTTCCCACTTAAAATAAAAATACACACCTTTCTGATAATGAGTTACGAACATGTAAAAAGACAGCATCTCCTTACGAACTCTTCCCGTGTGCCAAATAAAGGCCTAAAAAGGGTAGTTTCCAAGTAATGGTGTCAGATTGTAGGCATGTACTTACTTTTGCTCTCTCTTGCAACCCTACTAAAACAACAGTAAAGGACTTTGTGTAAAGCCATCAACCTGCAGAGACCAAAAACAAACCAAAATGATATTTCAAAAATTTGTAAAATATAACCAGACATAAAGAAAAGCACACAAAACAAACTAGAGTTCATTGAATTATCACAAAGCAACACTTAAGCAGTCATCACTCAGATGAAGAAACAGAAATTAGCCAACAGCCCCAGAAAAGCCCCCTCAGGAGCTCTCCCAAATCTTCACCCCCTCTTCCTCTCCTATAGCTAACCTCTATTTCACTTTTTTTTTTTTTTTAAGATTTTATTCATTCATTATAGAGGAGAGAGAGAAAGAGAGAGAGAGAGAGAGAGAGAGAGAAGGGGGGGCGGAGCAGGAAGCACCAACTCTCATATGCGCCCTGACCAGGCAAGCCCAGGGTTTTGAACCGGCAACCTCAGCGTTTCCAGGTTGACGCTTTATCCACTGCGCCACCACAGGTCAGGCTATTTCACTTTTAGGATAAGCATTTCCTTGATTTTCTTTATGGTTTTATTACCTTAGCGTACACCTCTAAAATTGTTTAGTATTGCCTGATTCTTGGACTTTATATAAATAAAACCATATGGTATGTATTATTAAATACAAATACATACACACAGAGATATACAGGGGGCAAAAGTAGGTTTACAGTTGTTGGTATGGAAAATAATGCAATAATTAATAAGTAATAATACAAGAATACATTCTGTTTCACATACTCACAACTGTAAACCTACTTTTGCCCACTCCTGACTAACTCTCAGCCTTTGTTCTAGCTGTTTCCCCCCATCACTACCTGTAGAGGAAGGTTCAGGGCTTCTCTCTTTCCTTCTTCCTTCTACATTCCCAAACTCTGTCTCTTTCACATTTACTTCTTTATCACATGGTCAGGTGGAAAATTGTGAGGTTTTGTTTTGTACTGCCTCCCTGGATGATTCTTTATTGACACAACGCAGTCAACAATGAAACGTATTTGCCAGTTATCACCTCTCATCATCTTTAGCTATCTGCCAGGCACCCTGAGACCTGGCCCTAGGGGCTTGCATTGAAGAATTAGTTTCACCGTCCAAGGCGTTTCATAGGGTATATGTACATTATCAAGTGGTATCCTTTGGACCCCTCATCAGTGGCTAGAGTCTAGAAAGGTGGAGTTAAAGTTGTATTAATTTAATAGCTTTTGGTTTTCTAACTGTAGAGTAATTCATCCTGGAGGCAAAACAGGTGGTCAATACATGCTGTGCCTCCTGTTTCACTGGAAATAATAATGCCTAGGCTGATGCCTGACTAGGACATGCTCACCGCTTTCCTCTGTGAATGCATACACTAACACACCAGTAGTCCTGCCTGCATTGCAAGGGCTGGCTTAAGTTTCAAGATTTCTGGACACTAGGGAGAAGAAGTCTTTGCTTTCAAGCATCATTATAACACCTACCACCACGCCTTAGAACAGGCTGTTGAACAGGTCTGCCTCCCCGTCTGTCTTGGGATTGTGGTCATCTACAGGCAAGGCCATGTCTTCTTATTTTGTATATCAAGCACTTAGCACAGTGCCTTGCCCACAGTAGGTGTTCAATTAATATTTACTGGAAGAATCCATTTATATTAACAAATTCATAAAAAAGATAATGCTGCCTGACCAGGCGGTGGTGCAGTGAATAGAGCATCGGACTGGGATGCAGAGGACCCAGGTTCGAGACCTCGAGGTCGCCAGCTTGAGCGCGGGCTCATCTGGCTTGAGCAAAAAGCTCACCAGCTTGGACCCAAGGTAGCTGGCTCCAGCAAGGGGTTTCTCAGTCTGCTGAAGGCCCACGGTCAAGGCACATATGAGAAAGCAATCAATGAACAACTAAGGTGTCACAACAAAAAACTGATGATTGATGCTTCTCATCTCTCTCCGTTCCTCTCTGTCTGTCCCTATCTATCCCACTCTCTGTCTCTGTAAAAAATAAAAAAAGATAATGCTGATCTGCTCTTCCTACCACCTACTGCTGTTAGTCACTCCTTTATCTGTTTGGAGCAGCGGGAAGCCCTAGTTTTACAGCCGACCTGAAGAAGGACAAAAGCAACAGCTGGATGATTTAATCTGTCAATACTCCTTCCCATCTTCCTCTCATTTTACAGCGATCATTTCTATCAGGGGTTTTCAAGGCCTCTCATCTTCAGCTTACCCAAACGTGGTCCTGGGACATTTGTGTGTCCTTACCTCTACCATGGAGGAAAATGGGTTAAATGTATTACGTTATTTATCAAGAATTACCTTTTGGAATATAGGAGGGATAGGGGCTCAAGAGCTTTAGTCATTGCACTAAATTAATCTCTGTATTATGGTCGTAATAGTCAAAGATACTTCAAACACCAGTGAGGATTGGAATCACGATTTTAATCAAAGAAGAGAATCCCTACTTTTCTCTCTCGAGGTAATAGATATTTTTATGTGACTTTGCTCCTGCATGTTTTCTCATCATTCTTATATCTTCAGCTCTAAATAAATACTTTCTTCTTGGTATGGACTGGAAAATACTAGAACCGGTGTTTGGATAAGGTGCCCATTTTATTTTACAGATTTCAGATTACATTTTGCATTGAATTTTATTGTAGGCAATAATCTTTTCCTCCCATGTTGCCCTTATTAAAGGAAATGAGTGAAATTTAAATTCAGAAGCTTCCCTTATTTTATTGAAGAGCACAATATGAAAAAACTGATGCTGCAGAAAGGTATAACCTTTTTTTTCTGTAATATACAGGTAACTTTATTGCTACCAGTATTTGGTGAAAATGACCAGTCTCAGGATGTTGTATCATTGCATCAAGATATTAATGATTATAACCGGAGATTCTCAGGGCAGCCCAGATCTGTAAGTACCATTATAGAAGGTACAAGGGTAGAGGGAACACAATTAAAGCATAATGATATGATAATTCACCTCCTTGTTTATGTGTGTTAAGTTTTACTTTCATCATTTTTGTTATTTACTGAGTTCCAGTAAATACAGTATTAGGCCTTTCCTAAGGACTAATTTTTCTGTCTTAAAAAAGGCATTGTAAAAGTTTTTTTATGAAAGAGATACCAGCAAAAAAAAAAAAAAAAATAGGAAAAATTGGAGGGAAATGTAAAATGATCAACTCTGATGTGATTCTAAAATCGGGTTTGTTTTATGAGAAACTTACCTCTGAGACCTTCTGGAAGAAGTTTTGCAATTGTGTTTTACTCTAAGTTACTTAACTGGCCCTGTTCGACACTTTCCCTTATGTAACCCTGTATGCCATGTTAGCTATTCAAAAGCATTCTATTTTTAAATAACATCAATTCTACAGTTGACCCCTCCCCTAACAAAAGGCATTTGATAGATTTTAAACTGTAACATTTTATTATCTCATTCCAGATTTCTCAAAATCTAACAAAGAATTCTAGAAGTGTGTGTGTAACTGAATATGCATTTCAAAAACCCGAATATACTAAGTACAAATCTAATATGCGGAAAGCCCAGACCTCTTCCCCCAAGCTCTAGACTTAATATTCAACTGCTTAGCTTGTATCTCCACCTGGATGTTCCACTGCTGTCAGACTTAACATGTATAATATTAAACGGATTCCCTCCCTAACTCAGTTAACTCTTTTCTCTTACTGAGCTCCTCCTCTCCCTCATCTGATCTGTAAGTTGTACTGTTGCATTTCTTCTAGGGGGATGCTGTCATTTTTACCTCATAAAAATGCCCTGTGTCTGTAGCCATCATATTAATCAAAATCACCATGATCTCTTGCTTAGAACAATTGCCATGGCCTCTTCACTTTGACTTTTTTCTCTGCACAGCCACCTGAGTAATATTTTGAAAACATAAGCAAGGCCATGATGCCCTTGTGTTTTAAACTTGCAATTTTGGGGGGTAATGTTCCAACACCTTATTGTGGCTTACAAGGTCCTGCGTGACCTAGTCCCTCCTTCCCTCCCTCACTCCCTCCCTGCTTCCCTCTTTCCCTTCCTAACATCTTGTGTCACCCCTTCCTCACCATGCTACAGCTACACTGGCCTCCTTTCAGCTCTCAGAATAGCTCCAAGTCTTTCCACATTAATGCCTTCACAAGTGCCGTTTCCTGTTTGCAATACTTGTCCCTCAGCTCTTCTCATGGATGACTTCTCACCCTTCAGATAGTTCTTTACTAGACTTTCCTCCAGAGTTTTTCCTCTGGGACTGCCCTCTGCACATTTCCTTTATAAGATCAGTCACAAACGCACTCAGATCGTATTTACTGTCTTTCTCTCCATAGACAAAAACTGTCTATCTTGTCACTACTAGATTCTCATTGTGAAATTCAGTGTCTAGGATAGAGTAGGCCCTTAATGTTTACTGAGTAAATTAATGAATTATCCTTAAGATAAAATTGATACTACTACTACCAGCCAAGAGTATAAGCTATTAAAATGCTTTAGTAACAAACAACTCTGCTCTGCTCCCTTGTTCACATTCCTTATTCTATAATGTCATGTACATTTAAAGCTATAGTTTCATCTTTTGTGGGTGATAATGAGTAAATCTTTTAGATGTTTAAGCAACATGAAAACTTAACCCAATCATTGTTGTTCTCCATGGTTACTTGGGAGTCGCTCCTGCTATTTTTGATCCAGCAATTTTTTTTTAATGTATCTCCACTGACAACAATAGGATGATGCTTTCAAAATCAACGTTTCAAATTTAAGAACTACCACTGAACTTTAAAAAAAATATTCATTTATATTTGCAAGTGTGAAGTATACTATTGCTTAATTCTTTTTGTGTGTGTGTGTGTGAAATATATATTTAATGAGTAAGAGAAATGCCAGTATGATAAAGACATTTAGCTCTGACTTCGATATTCCACCTCATTCAAAGTTGGAGTGAGATTGTGATTACTAGACAAACGTTTCTTAGTAACTCATTTCATAGTTCTTGTCTAAGGATTTTGTATAACGTATACCATATGAGCAGTGAAAATTAGCTCTAATAATGGACAGAAAAGTATTGTTAGAATATTTAAAGTAATTTACTATAGACCTTGTGAAAACTGTATAGCTGTTTTGCTTTAAATATTAGTTTCTTCCATAGAGAATATAAAATTAGTATAGGAAGTGATTCTTTGTCTTTTCAATTTTTTATTTATTCATTTTAGAGAGGGAGGAGAGAGAGAGAGGACAGGGGGAGGAGCAGGAAGCATCAATTCCCATATGTGCCTTGACCGGCAAGCCCAGGGTTTTGAACCGGCAACCTCAGTGTTCCAGGTCGAAGCTTTACACTGTGCCACCACAGGACAGGCAGCAAGTGATTCTTAAAAAGACCATTTTTGTTCTTTTGTGACCTGTTTTCCAGAAGGAGTTAAAAGATTTTCTTTATCTGGTATTTTTAAAACTGTTTTCTCATCACTTGCACAATTATTCCCATTCTTGTCTTCATCTTCCTCTCAGTTTGGCACTTCTTAAGTAAAATATATAGAGAGAGTTCGACTTACGATATTTATACAGATGGTTAAAAATAGCTGAGTGGCCTGACCGGTGGTGGTGCAGATGCCGAGGTCCCAGGTTCAAAACCCTGAGGTCGCTAGCTTGAGCCTGGGCTCACCAGCTTGAGCATGGGATCACTGGCTTGAGCTTGGTCACTGGCTCAGCTGGAGTCCCCCAGTCAAGGCACGTACAAGAAGCAATCAATGAACAACTAACGTGCCACGACTGCAAGTTGATGCTTCTCATCTCTCTCCCTCCCACCCCTCAAAAAAAAATAGCTGAGTTGTGGTGGGCAGTAGAATGACCACAGGAAGTGATTTATTTCCTCTGGTCAGTTTATCTTGATTACCAATTCCTGAGAAAGAAGATAATTGTTATATTGAAGAGTCATGGTAAGTCGTTACTAATAGGGCCTTAGACATGTAGTCAGCTAACAACTATACTGTACAAATGAGAGGTTCGCAGTCAGAGAAAAAACTGACTTGCTCAAGGCCATACAAATACAGGGTGAGACAAAGGTAGGTTTACAGTTGTTCATATGGAAATAATACAATAATAAATAATACAAGAGTAAATTGTTTTATGTACTCATGACTATAAACCTACTTTTGCCACACCCTGTAGATGTTAGTACTATATTTTGTTTTTAAGACTTTGTTTAGATGTAATTTACATGCCATAAATGCATCTGTTTTAAAGTATACAGTTTGATTTGTATGAGAGTATAGAGTAAATATAATTACCGCCATGATATAATTTTAGAATATTCATTCTCCCAAAAGCTTTAGAGCCGTTCCTTGCCATTGTCCCATCCCTTCCCCTCTCTCCAGTCCTTGGTGACCACTAATCCACTTTCTGTCTCTATAGATTTGGCTATTACGGATAGCTCATCATTTTATTTGAATGGGAACACATGATATGTGGCTTTTTGTCTCTGGCTTATTTCATTTGGCATACAGTTTTTAAGATTCATCCATGTTGTAACATGTCTCAGTACTCCATTGCTTTTTTTTGTTGCTGTGGTACTTTTGTTTTTCTTTTTCAGTTACAGTTGACATACAATATTATATTAGTTTCAGGTGTACAACATAGTGATTATACATTTACATAACTTACAAAGTGATCACCCCAATAAGTCTAGTACCCATCTGACACCATACACAGTCATTAGAATATTATTGACTATATTCAGTACTTCATTGCTTTTTATTGCTGAATAATATTTCACATTTTGTTTATCCGTTCATGAGTTGATGGACATCTGAATTATTTCCACGTTTTGGCTGTTATGAATAATGCTTCCATTAACTCATATACCAGTTTTTGTGTAGATGTATGTTTTTATTCCTCTTGGGCATATGCCTCATTGTGCATTTGCTGGATATTGTAACTCTACATTTTGAGGAACTGCCAAACTGTCTCCAAAGGGGCTCTACATTCCCACCAACAGTGTATGAGGGTTCCAATGTTTCCACTTCCTTGAATTTTTAAAAATTTGTCATTTGTTAAATTTCAGCTGTGAAAATTATGCTCATTTATGTAAAAACCTAGTGGTTGATGTATGTTTCTGTACATATTCAGAAACTTAATCATTTTCAGAAAGGTAGGGCTTGGCATTCCAAAAATCTTTGTGGCTCCCTTAAACTTGAGCTGAGCAGAATAAACATCCTAAGAGGGGGTCAGTTTCATTTCTGTTCTTAGACTGTCAAAGTCAATAAGGTTGATGTGCCTTTAATATATAATACTTACATATTGTCTGGCAATTTATAAAAGTCTTTTATATACAATACCTCTTTTTAGTTCTTCAGAGTCCTCCTGGTACATAAATACTCAATTAGCTGTTAATTTATCTCTAGTAGATTAAACAGTCTTCCCCAAGGTCACTTGGCTAATAAGTGATTAACTTTGAAATCAAACCTAGATCTATCTAACTTTAAAGCTTAGACTTGAGCTCAAACCTCAGACTCTAATCCCATACAATAGGTCTTCATTTCATTTATTTTACTGACTCAAATGAGAGATAACTCAAGTTTTACATTAGCACATCCTGTATTTTAAATATGTTGACCTCTTAGTTGCTTTTCAGTTATCTGCTATAAGACCTATTTTATAAGAACATATTAACTAAAGAACTATTCTTAAATAAAATGGATAACTAGAAAATATGATGTTCAAGCAATATGTGAAACTCCTTTATTTATGTTAACTGATTTTGTCTGCATGTTGTAAGAAAAGTATAATATTTTGAAGTCTGATACATTAGATGCCAAATCATATTTGTTCTTCCCCCTACCAGATTATGGAAAGAATTATGGATCTACCCACTTTACTGAGACATGCATTCAGGGAAATGTTTTCAGTCGGGGGCCTTTTCTGGATGTTTCGTATCAGGATAATACTTTGTTTAATGGGAGCTTTTTTCTATCTTATATCACCTCTAGATTTTGTACCTGAAGCCTTGTTTGGAATTCTAGGCTTTTTAGATGATTTCTTTGTCATCTTTTTGTTGCTTATCTACATCTCTATTATGTATCGAGAAGTGATAACACAGAGACTAAACAGGTGAAAAAAATGTTTACTAAAATATGAGCTCATGTGTAAAATCAAACAAAAGGACCCATGGCAACATAAAGCATTTGAATATTATCTTACAAACTTAAAACCATGGAATGACAAACATTTGACTATCATTTGGCAAATAACTAGCAATAGATGACTGGAATTTTTACATGTTTCAGGTTCTAATATTAAAGTTAGAATTATAATAATTTATCTTGATTGTGTTGTCTGTCAAGTCTCTGGAAAAAACATGGACTGATATTAAAAGGGATGCTTTTATATCTTTTTCTTTTCCCCAAAATTACTCAGATTAATTGGATGTATAAGATATTGTTAAATGTACATTTTATCCAATTTTTCCTTCTCAGTGAGTACCTATATGATAATATATTGCAATAAGACTCATCTAAATATTTTTGTTATAATAAAATATTGCACAATATTGGGGGAGAGTCGGTGTTTTAGTACAAGCTAAGTTTTGTGCATTTGGAGCAGTTATGCTTTTCCATTCTGATATATCTTTGTAATCAGGTGAAAGTCAATGAAGAAGCTTGAACTTTATCATCTGATTCACATTCTGGCTTACAGAACATTAGAAGAATCAATAAGATATATGACCTTTATCTCCAGGGGGCACACTTGTGTTCTCAGTTATGGCTTCTGAACAAGTTTGGTCCTTTTATAGGAACAGTGTATCAAAGTAATTTGTAAAGGGATTTTTTTTTTTCCAGAACCTGGGTGATATTGCATAGTAGTTTGATGCATTTCTGAGGAAACTAGTTCTTCATGGCTTAAGCCTAAAAGACCTTAGGGTAGTAGGAACACTTTAAATTTGACAAGAGAAACTACTGATGAGCTAGACTAGTAACAGAGTAGACAAATTCGGTTAGTTTTCTCTTGTAATACTGTCCCTAGATGGCAGCAGATAGCCTAGATTCATTAGGTTGTATGCAGAATGAGCAAATGTCCTGTGATTCAACAGGAACGTTATCTTGTTTTTTTATGGCCATACCTAAATTTCTAACGCTGTCTTCTACAGTTTTCTGTTTGAGAAGAACCAAAACCACAAGTATAATGAAACCCTAACTCCCTTAGCTGGCACTGCTCATTAGCGAACTGGATAGCAGGGTGGCCATTGATGCTCAGGGGCATTAGCTTTGCCACCTGCAATCACTGATATTCATACTGTCTATTCATGTATTAGCCTCATTATGTACAGATAAGTGGGGGGGGGGGGAGAAATCTCTAACAGTCTCCCAAATTGATGAGATTAACAATCAACTAATAAGATGCTGATTATCAAAAATAGTGTTTTCTAATTTGGGCCTGGGAACAAAGCTGTTGCTTGTAGAGAGAAAAAACAATAACACTTAAATATAGCGCATTATAATTAAAGCAGTTTCTCACATACTTCTTGTTTTATCTTTAAGACAGTTATGTGAAGAAGGCAGGCATTGTCTTCCTTTTCATAGGTGAAATCCCTGTTACAGATGACAGGGTGTTTTTCTGAAGCCACATACAGATAGGTCGCTGAACTGGTATCACACTCAGTAGTACTCCTGCATGGGTTCAGATAAATGTGAAGGTTCTAATGAAGAGGAGAAGCTGGAGGAAAATGAGAGTCCTTTGGAATCTTCTGGAACACACTAGAGTAGAACAGCTTAGGTGCTCCTAGGGTCCAGAAAGACGGCATACCAAGAGTTCGTGAATCTTAATTCTGAAACTCTTAAGTCAGATGTCTCATAGGGTGGCATACTTCACACAAACACACATAAACACTTCAGGTCCTGGCCAGATTGTTCAGTTGATTAGAGCATTGTCCCAGTACACCAGGGTTGTAGCTTCAATGCCTAGCCAGTGCACGTACAAGAATCAACCAATGAATGCGTAAATGGGTGGAGCAACGAACAATTAAACACAAAAAATTTCAGCTGTAGTTAGTAACTTGAAAAGCTAATGAGTAGGAGTTGGTTACACCAGAGGAGGAATGCATTTCCTACCAATTACAAATTTCATGTGGGGTTATATACCACTGTCATTTTTGAAAAGATTTCATTTTCTGTGCGTATGTTCTGCTTCAAGTGTCACATTTCTAGTTACAATAATTTTATTGTAATATTTGGAATTCCTTATAAGACTTTACTGGTAGAAGTGTATTATACCAACTTTTATAACATACAGAAACACTGTGTGATCTGAATGAAGGCTTGTTAAGTTGAAAAGGGAACATGTGGAAATCTCAGCAGTTTAGACTTGTTTACTGTGTCATCTGTACTGATCATGAATAATAAATGTACACAGTATCTGAGGGAGTATTTAAAGCAAGTAGAGTCAATCAGTGTTTGAAACATAGTAAATGCTCTGATTCAGAGTGAGATCCTATAAATCAAAGCAAACAATTTGGGTTTTTGTAAACATCAATATTGTAACTTTCACAAAAACAGATGGAGCAACCCCAGCAGCAGGTCACTTGGATAGGTCTGTAGGGAACAGGACGAGGCAACAGCTGTCCCCTCTGCCCACTAAAACAGTGTTTTCAGCTCCTACAATTCTCAGCGTCTGAAAGCAGCAGGGTAAGAAAGGACTCTGTTGGTCCTGTGGCTACGCAGATACCTACCTCACAGAGTTGTTGCAGAGGACTGATGGTTTGGCCCAACTTTGTGATTTAAGAATTTGTCAAACACTTATTCTTTTGAATAAAAGCAAAATACTTAAACTCTAAAAATAGCTGTTATTTTTCCTGTTTCTTTGATATTGTTTCCTTTAAAATTCAGAACTCCTGAAACAGCACTCAATATAATGGTTGCAGTGGCCTTCTTTGTCACTAGTGGACATCCAGTATTATTAATTTCTAATTAATTTTCCTTAGATCAGTGGTCGGCAGACTCATTAGTCAACAGAGCCATATATCAACAGTACAACGATTGAAATTTCTTTTGAGAGCCAAATTTTTTAAACTTAAACTATATGAGTAGGTACATTGTTATTAACTTAATTAGGGTACTGCTAAGCTGGCCTTTGTGCCCGCATTCAGGGGGCCAAAGAGCTGTATGTGGCTCATGAGCCGCGGTTTGCTGACCACTGCTTAGATGTTTAAAATTTTTAAAAAGTAAAATGTTTTCGTTTTTGGAGGAAAATTACTTGATCCGGGTGATCTAGACTAATTCTGGACAAGAAGGGTGGAACTGAAATGTATGTTTAGGCCTGTATCCTGAGTCCCCACGCCTCGAGTGTATGTTTCATAACTGAAATTGCACAGTCGGTAACAGAAACGATATTTTCTGACACTGAGCCCTTATATCTGCATCAACACTCTTTCCCTTCTCTTTGAAACACTAAATGTACTCCAGGCTCTTCTGTTTTGCTAAACAGCAGCCCATGAACCTAGGGACTGGTCAGAATAGGAAAGGGCACTCAAGGTTCAAAGGCCCTAAGACTTGTCTCCCAAGATAGGCCAGTAGGCTTTAAGAGCTGCTGACAATCACAAAGACAAAGACAATCTTTGAGATTTTGTTGTTCTGTCAGAACCAGACCATTTTCATGGCATCAATATTTGTTTTAAGCGTCGAGTCCTTGACTGTGAGCAAATTTGAGATGTAACCAGGGAGTGACGTCACGGAAATGGCACCGTGAGCAGCGCGTCCGACAGATCTCCCCAAAATCACAACAAATTTATCAACTAGAAACAGAAAAATTTATCCTCGGAGCATTCCGGAGTTCCACACAAACAAAGCGAAAGGACTGTTATCACTTGAATCTGAGAGATGAAGGTGTGGAGGAAGCTAACTACCGCAGGGACGTTCATTCAAGCCGCGGAGAAAGTGCGCCTGTGGTGAGTCAGCCCACACTCGGGAGCGGCAGCCTAAGCTCTGCGAGCAGCCGCAGGCGCACGCCCGGTCCAGTTGCAGAGCGAGCACTTCCCAGCGGCCTGCGCACTGTGAGTGAGAGTCCCCAGCCACCGGTGCCCGGAGCACCCCATTCGCGCGTGTGCCCTGGGCGTTACACGCGCCCAGAGCGCCCTACTGGCCTGCACACCCAGGGTGCCCCATTATCCTGCGCCCGGTGCGCTCCAGCCGCCAGCGGCAGGGCGAGCGGGAGAGGCACCAGGGCGGTCTTCCCTACTTGGGAGATTCTCTCCGTGGGCGGGGCACCTCACCCAGCCATTCAAGCTAACAATCAAGCGTTGGGGGAGGGGCACGCAGGCAGCCTGAAATACCTTCGGGAGCACAGCTGCGGACCCAATTACTGAAATTAGCTTAACCCACGAAATCTGTGCACCCACGGGGCTCTAATTGATAAGATCTCTCTCAGTTCAGCCATCCAAGACAAGAGGCGTGATATTTTTTAGTGCCTCTCGCTAAAGGGGCGGGGGCAACTTCTGATTGATAGAGCCTCCATATTCAGGGATAAACGCTAACAAGGGGGACTTGGCAGATAATAAGATCTATACTACACTAGTTGCAAGCAGAGACTAGTGCCTCTTCTTCCCAGCCAAAACAGGCTACAAAGTGTGGAAAGCCTGGGTTGAGTGGTCCAACTGAATGCTAGGCGCTGAACAGTCACCTTGACAACAATTGACTCCCACCCCCGCCTGATTACACTGGAGGCTCTGACTGCCAGAGCCTTTCCCAAAGCCTTGCGCTGAGTGGGGATAGAGTGGGGATTTCCTAGCTCTTTGAGCCTCTTACTCCCCAGGCAGAAGCAGTTGCAGCCTTATAGCTGGATCACCAGGCTGCTAATTCAGGAAGGGGGGACTAGGAGAGAGACTCCAGGAAAGCAAACTCTCTCATCGTTGGACCCTGCAAACGCCAACAAGCCTTGACTACGAGCAAGACTAAAGCCAATTATGTGACATTGCCATAGAATCCCATCAACTGCAAATCCCTACCTAAGTGTGACACAGGGGCAGAGCCTGGGGTACAGAGTCACCGACCAGGAAGAGGGAGAGAAAAGAAAAAGGAAGAAGTTAACGTCTCAAAATCAAGAAAAATCCACAGACTTTACAACTGGTTCCACTAATTTTTTTTGTTGTTTGTTTTTTCTATCTTATTGCCTTTATTATTATTATTTCTATTTCCTCCACCTTGGTCCTTTTATTCTCTGCCCATCTTAGGCTTCCCTTATCTTGAACTACACTACCCATGAGTGTTACATTTTATTTCTCTTCTTCATCCTCACCCTCCTTTAAGGTTACACTCCAAAACACTTAACTCTCACTCTCTCCTCTTTTGTTTTTTTTTGTTTTGCTTTATTTTGTTTTTTTCTCTTCCTTTTTTTTTTCTTCCTTCGTTTTTCTCTTTTTCTTATTTTTTCCTTTCTATTCATTTTTTCTTTTCTCGTTTTACTTTTCCTCCCATTTAATCCTCAATCATGAACAAATTATTTAATTTGGGACTCAAGGGTTTTTTTTGGTTTTATTTTTCTTTTTCGCTTGTTTTTGTTTTTTTTTTTTTGTTTATTTTTGTGGCATTTTGGGTACTTTTTACGTTGCTTTTTAACTCACTAGCATTCCTCCCAACCCAAGGTCTCCATTGTATTTAGTCTTCGCTCCACTTAATACAACAGATTTTTACTTATTATTTTTATTTTTTTCTTCTTTATTATTCTTTTTTTTTTCTCCTTTTTTCTGGTTCCCTCTTATCCCTCTCATTATATCTCTTAGTCGACCATCACTTACAAGCAAATCATCTTATGCTTGTCTAAGATTTTTTTTTTTTTTTTTGCATTTAGTAGGTCCCTACTCCCTTTTTTTGCCCCTTGAACTCTTCACCCCAAATCAGATCCTCCATTATAGGCAGTTTTTGTTCCATTTAGCATAATATAATTCACAGGTCATCACGATATTTCCCTGAGGAGGGGAGAGGAGGGAAAGAGAAGAAAAAAGGGGGAAATAATAAATTATTACTGTTTTTTTTTTGTGGGGTGTTTTACCTTTTTTTTTTTACTTTTTACTCTTTATTAATTCTAATTAGTGTTATCAACAAGACCACCCTCAGATGCCAAAACGAAAGAGGAAATCGAATATTATGGATACAAAAGATAGAGAGGTAACACAAATAGATGTGGAAAAATCTATGGAGAAAAGACTTAACATATTGGAAGCCTTGGAGCTAAATGACAGAGAATTTAAAATAGAAATCTTAAAAATACTCAGAGATATACAAGAAAACACAGAAAGGCAATTTAGGGAGATCAGAAAACAACTCAATGAACACAAAGAATATATTACCAAGGAAATTGAAACTATAAAAACAAATCAAACAGAAATGAAAAACTCAATTCACAAGCTGAAAAACGAGGTAACAAGCTTAGCTAACAGAACAGCCCAGATAGAAGATAGGATTAGTGAAATAGAAGACAAGCAACTTGAGGCACAACAGAGAGGAGAAAGAGACTCAAAAATAATAAAAAATGAAAAAGCCCTACAGGAATTGTCTGACTCCATCAGAAAGAATAACATAAGAATAATAGGTATATCAGAGGGAGAAGAGAAAGAAAATGGAATGGAGAATATACTCAAACAAATAATAGACGAGAACTTCCCAAGCCTGTGGAAAGAGATGTAACCAAACACTGTTGTCTTCATTCATCTGCATCCTCTGACTAGTCCCATGTCCCAGATTGGTGCATGAGCGAACAAAACATTGAGCATTTTTGGATACTTTCCTTATGCCAGACTAGTGGTATTTAGAGGTAGGCCTTTAGAGGGGAGTATAATATAGGATGTAGGAGAGGGCTAAAGATGTTTGAAACTCACCAGCAACTAGTGTTTTAGATTTTAATTTGATTAAAAGCACAAAATTTAAAAAACTATTTAAAAATACCTGATAGTAGTATCAAAACATTCACCCTTCTAATTGGTCTTAGGGAAAACTTGTAATTGATAGCTACATGCAAATTAATCTTGTTTCATTAATCTTAGAATATTATAAATGAAAGGGTCCCTACATATTGGCTTGTGTTTGTCTTTGCAAAAATAAAATGAAAGCTATGGATAGCTCCCCAGAAAAATGCATACACATACATGTATATATACTTTTGATTCCTTTTCAAGGTATTCAAGATCTGAGCATTTATAGATTCCAAATTAAGAATTCTTCATTTAGTCCAACAGCCTTACTCCACCAATGAATATAAGGAATGAATGCTAAAGTATTTTTTAAATTCTTTTATTTTTCTTTTTTTTTTTTAATTTTATTTATTAATTTTTAGAGAGGGAGAGAGAGAGAAAGGGGGAGGAGCTGGAAGCATCAACTCCCATATGTGCCTTGACCAGGCAAGCCCGGGGTTTCGAACCGGCGACCTCAGCATTTCCAGGTCGATGCTTTATCCACTGTGCCACCACAGGTCAGGCTATTTTATTTTTCTAAGATTTTATTTATTCATTTTAGAGAGAAGAGAGATAGAGAGAAGGGGTGAGGAGCACAGGAAGTATCAACTCCCATATGTGCCTTGACCAGGCAAGCCCAGGGTTTCGAACCAGCGACCTCAGCGTCCCAGGTGGATGCTTTTTCCACTGAGCCACCACAGGTCAGGCTAAAGTATTTTTTAGAATAAAAATTAGATTAAGAAAAAAAGCACAGTAGGGTAGAATTGAAAATCTAAACTGTTAGATATCAGTGACTTTAACCCTTTGAGTAGTGAGTTTTTTTCATGCTCAATGACCCCCAGAAGTGAGTTGTTTGTCAAAAAATGAAATTAGGCCTGACCAGGTGGTGGCGCAGTGGATAAAGCATCAGACTGGGATGCCAAGGACCCAGGTTCGAGACCCCAAGGTCACCAGCTTGAGCACGGGCTCATCTGGTTTGAGAAAAGGCTCACCAGCTTGGACCCAAGGTCGCTGGCTCAAGCAGGGGGTTACTCAGCCTACTGAAGGCCCGCGGTCAAGGCACATATGAGAAAGCAGTCAAATGAACTACTAAGGTGTCGCAATGCGCAACGAAAAACTAATGATTGATGCGTCTCATCTCTCTCTGTTTCTGTCTGTCCGTCCCTGTCTATCCCTCTCTGACTCTCTCTGTCTCTGTAAAAAATAAAAATAAAAGTAAATGAAATTAGTTCTAGTTCCAGTTTTATTAACTTAAAATCATGTTTGATAACCAATTTGTGGAAACAAGAAAAACAATCATGTCTTTTTTTAATGTTGCCTTACACATTTTAAAAATAAAAGTTTTTGTTATCTCATGCAATTCTCTAATACCTCCCAAGAGGACATACGTGACAGTTCGTACTACTCAAAGGGTTAAAAATATCTCTAGCCCTTAGCCCTCTCCCATGGCAAAACAAGTGGCTTGTTTTTCTTCAATTCATCAAACAAGACAAAAGTTTATCCTAGAATAACTGTAAGAAAACTTACTCTTTTAATGTCAAGGTTTAAACTTTTTTTTTCCTTATGTATTATAATGATAAATGAATTAAGACTTTGAAAAACATCAAACTTCTAACTACCCTTCTTCAGTTTTTCCCTATTCGTTGTCTTTCCCTTAAATGGTCATATAAAAGTAAGACATACATGTATATTTATTTTTGATACTTATTGAAGGGGTCAGATAAGGTCAAATGAACTTATAAACATCTCATTCTCTTAAAAAAAAAAAGAGGCAGTTTTACATATCTTAAGCGGCCCTTATTCAATAAACTTTTATTAAAGTAGGACACCAAACATTTTATACATCATTAAAGGTCATGATTGTCATGAATAGTTTAACCATCACTTCAGTCAAAACACATTACCACCATCCTTTAAGTCCCCCTTTATTGCCACTCTCCCGAAAAGTAACCTATTTCTTTTACCTACTTTTAATAGAATCATGCAGTACATTTTGCCTCTGACTTATTCATTATGTAAGAACATCCATACTGTATAGATCATAGCTTCTTTATGTTGATTGCTATGTAGTGTTCCATTGCATGACTATTTGTACATTCAACGACTAATGGGCATTGGGTTGTTTCCATGAGCATTTCTAAAAATCATTTAAGTGCCCGCCCTTTTAAAGAATTCCTCGCAATCACCTCAGCTTTACACCTGACTTCCTTCACGCCAGAAATATCGGATTGTTCTCCAGGTCATTGTTCGCCCCTAATGACCGCAAGAAAAGCGCCGCAGGCGGATCCGGCCTGTTACACAGCGCTCTCCTCGCTTCCTCTCCCAGCAGTTCTTTTCTCCTTTCCCGGAGGTCGAGGAACCGCCCACTTCCGCAACACTGAGCCCGCCGCACCACACGGCACCCATTGTCCTCAGCCAATGGCCTGCTTTCCAGGGAACGTTACCTCTGACCTCAAGGCAATCAGAGACTGCAGGACGAACTCATCGCGAGAGGTAAGGTTGAAGCTGCCTCCGCCATCTTGGAGATGGGAGAGGGGAGATGGTTGTGGTCCCTCTGCTAATGCAAACAACAAAACGGGCACATTAGGCACCCCTAAGTGAGGCTGGCATCACTGTAATTGCTGGCCAAAGCTACAGAAGAAGCGAGGGTGTCAAAGCCGAGAGAAGCAACATTGATAACAGCTTCACCTGCCTGCTGCGGCGGCAGAAGTGAAACGACTGAGGACCGGAAGGATGGTGCAGTCCTGTTCCGCCTACGGCTGCAAGAACCGATATGATAAAGACAAGCCAGTATCTTTTCACAAGTAAGTACCCTTCCCGCCTAGCGGGGCCGACCCTCGCTCGGGCAGGGGGCGCGCGGCCGCTTAGGCTCGGGGGCGGAGCAAGGCGCGTGTCCGCGCGAGACACAGCGAGAGGGGGCGTAGGCAGGGGCGGGGCGCGGCCGAGCGCTCCTCGGGTCCACCGCGGGCCGGGCGGTGGGCGTGCCCGCCCGTTGTCGGTGGCCGCGACCCGTCGCCCGGGGCTCCGCGTTCTCGGCGCGAGTCGCAGCTGCTGCCCGCGACCATTTCTCGCGCTCGAGTTCTGTCCCCGGCGCGAGGCTTACTCGTCTCCTGGAGTTGGCGGGCTCTGGGCCCGCGGGTAGTACCCGGAGGCGTCTGGGTTTCACCCGCAGCTCTTGGAGAAGCCAGGTGGTGATAACCCTTTAGAAGTAAATTTGAAATAAAAACAGAGATCTTGGGGGGGGGGGGAGGATGCCACTCTTAAGTTCTTGCTGTGGATGGGAGGTCAGGATAATTAAGGATTGGTTTTTGGCCAGGATTTCAGGGAGGATGTGTATGGCCCAATTTTTAGGAACCGGCCTTTAAGGACCTCTGAAGTTTTAGAGTTTCTGGTACTGCTAAGATGAATAGTTTGTTTCCAGCACACAGTAATGACATGGACAGCGATACGGAGTGCCATAATGAAGGCATGGAGGAAAGTCCTTGGAGAAGACCGTGCCCCACATCTTTCAGGACTGTTGCATCCATTAGGTATTCAGGCAGAGGCTTAGAGGAAAAGTGTTCTTTATAAAAAAAACGCAAAGGGGGAATGACTTGATGATAATTAAATGTCAGCAATTGTGACACGGTGTCATTTTCAGTCACATTCAGTACAGTATTTACAAATGTTATTACATTTACAATAATTTTTTTTTTTTTGCAAGAATTCTCAACTATAAAGGTTGATAGCTAAGACATTGGGACCAGTGGTACGTTAAATGAGTTATTCGTAGCTAAATAATTACACAAGCAAAATGTCAATATTCTTCCCATTTTGTTGGTAGGATCATTTATGTGTAACAGCGGGTGTTAATGCATTTTTATGTTTTTAATATAGTATGAGAGGGACCATATAGAAATATGAGTGCCTCACGAGTGGGTGGTTTCCCCTCTTCCCGGAAGGACATGGAACACTTAGCACTTTCACGGTTCAGTACATACTAATATTGCCTCTTGATTATTGGAATTTCTGACAGATTAATTGACTGCTTCAGTGTATGAATCGGTCAGGAGGTGGTGGGTGACGCTCTCACATTCATTCAGCTTTCCATCTTTCCATTCTAATGATACGGCAGAAGGCATCTAAAAATAAGGAAAATCCTTCATTGACACTGGAAACGAGTTAAGGATGACATTCACGCATCAGAAATATTGAGTTTTCTGCTAGCTATTAAAAAATTAATTGAATCGAAAGAGGAACTAACCTACATTTCATCCTTTATCTAAAAGAACAGTTGTTCGGGAGTAGATGGGAAAGAGCTTGACAGTACCTCACAGCCTGAGCACTTGCAGTGCTTGAGTCAGCTAGGTGCTGAATTCTACCAGTGATTGCTACCAGAGTTTGTACTTTTAAGGCCATTTCGAGCAAGGATCTTCTGTCTTTCCCCAGTTTCTACATGGTGGCAGTGGGAAGAGCAATGCTGGGCAAGGGGACTGCCATAAAGATCTGTTAGCTCTTTATGATAACAGCAGAGACAGGCTCAAGCATACCTTACATGGGAGAGAAACTGGAACATATGTAGGAACATCCTTCTTTAGCTTCTTTCTAATCCTCCCAGCTGACCTGGAAAAATAAAATCACAATCAATTTAAACTCTTCTTGCCTCCCTTTATCTGGACCTAATGAACATATTTCAGTAGATTAAGTCAATCAGTCTGATCTGTGGTGGAGCAGTGAATAGAGTGTGGACTTGCAACTCTGAGGTCACTGGTTCAGAGCACTCCGCTTACTGGGTCAAAGAACAGAGGAGAAGCAACTACTATGAGTTGATGTTTCCTGCTTCTCCACACCCGTTTCTCTTTCCTCTCTCTCAAAAATCAATAAATCTTAAAAAAAAAAGAGGTACATTAACATAAGTATTTTTAAATTTTCTTTATCATTGTGATTTAACTATCCTTTGATTAATTCTATTTGTCAGGCTGAATTTAAGAGAACTAGAAGCTTTTCTCAGTCTGTAGCTATTAACGTGCACTTTTGTTCTACAGTATACAGAAAATCACTGGTAAAAAAATTAATATAAATTCACATTATAGAATGTATTTTATTTGAAACTTTCATTGTCTTCAATATAAAAAGTTAAACAATAATAAATTAGATGAGAGAGCTACACAATTTACCCTTGTGTATTTAGATGTGTGTGGAGTACCTGTATCTGCTAGTGAAAGTTACTGCAATGAAGGGGAAGAAAGGGGACAATATTATGCATATGGACCGTCCACACTCAACCTTTCCTTTCCTATTCTTCCTACTGCATGCATCTGTCAACATGGCAATATATTGTTACATTCTGTAAATTCTTATTGGGCTGTCTTCTTTAGATTATATATGTAATTACAGCTGACATTCTTAAAACTACTGTGTCATCAGTAAGATTTCTATAAAAAATACTGCTTTTTAATAAAACAAAAATACCGTACTGGGAGGGGTGACTTTTATCTCATATTAGTGGTGGTCACTTTATTTATAGGGTCTTTAAAACAAGCCCAGTTTTAATGAACTAAGGTGAACGAACTAAGGTGAATAAAGGTACAACTAATCATTTAAAAGGGGGGGGGGAGCAGAACTAGTGTTTTCATCAAACACTCCTTAGTGCATTAACACCAATGTAAGATAGTTCTTTCCGAAGCAGGAAAGTTTGACATGTTTTTGGTTTTTGTTTTTTAAATAAGGTCAGAGAACTGAATTATGTCATCTCCTTAGGTTTCCTCTTACTCGTCCCAGTCTTTGTAAAGAATGGGAGGCAGCTGTCAGAAGAAAAAATTTTAAACCCACCAAGTATAGCAGTATTTGTTCAGAACACTTTACTCCAGATTGCTTTAAGAGGGAGTGTAACAACAAGTTACTGAAAGAGAATGCTGTACCCACAATATTTCTCTATACTGAACCACATGACAAGGTAATATGTGTTTTAAAATATTGGCTTCTTTTCTGTTTTTAAAATTAATGTGTCTATTGTACAAAATTTGGAAAATTCAGAGTAGTGTTAAGAAAATAAATGTTACCTGGAACCTATCACTGGTAAATAACCACTGATAACAGTTGATAATACCTTTAAAAAATACAAAATGCAGATTATTAAAGTTAAATATCCTCACACTAAGAAACTCAGTCAGGCTTTATGATTTACTTTGAGATCACTCTATACCCCTACTTGTATGTTGATCAGTTTTGGTTTTTCTTTTTTAGTGATTCAGATTCAAAGTATTTTCCCCCTCAGTTTTAAATACTTCGTAGTTCAGTACATTTTGTTAATCATTCTGTCTCTTGCATCTCATTTTTATTTTGGGTAAAAAGGTATAATTAAAACTTAAACTATTTTCTCATTTTGGAATGTTTCTTGACCAGGATTCATTTAAAAAGTCTTAATATTCTTAAATTCCACAGATGAATTCTTTTAAAGTGTTATTTCTAGTTATGAAATTCAAACCTACTTTGCATTATTGTTTTAGAAGGACGACCTTCTGGAGCCGCAAGAACAGCTTCCCCCACCTCCTTTAACACCTCCCGTTTCCCAGGCTGACGCTGCTATTGGATTACTAATGCCTCCTCTTCAGACCCCTGATAACCTCTCAGTGTTCTGTGATCACAACTACACTGTGGAGGATACAATGCATCAGAGAAAAAGGATTCATCAGCTAGAACAGCAAGTCGAAAAACTCAGAAAGAAGCTCAAGACTGCACAGCAGCGATGCAGAAGACAAGAGCGACAGCTTGAAAAATTGAAGGAGGTTGTACACTTCCAGAAAGAGAAAGACATTTCAGAGAGAGGTTATGTGATTCTACCAGAAAACTACTTTGAAATAGTTGAAGTACCAGCATAGAAAAATTTGTATTAGTTTTTAATGGGGCAATACCACATACCCTCTTCTAGCCTATAAAGGAGTTTCATTTGAAAAAAAAAATAACACTTGTATAAAATCAATTCAGAATATTTTTTTAAAAAAGTAAGATACTGTAAAATTGTTAATTTTTTGTTTGTAATTTCAGGGTTTTTACATTTTAACAAAATATTTTAAAAGTTATAAATTAACCTCAGAGCTCCGATTTAAGTTGGTTTCAAGACTGAGGTTTTTTGTTTTTTAATTTGCATATTTATAGAAATAATGTAAAAGTAAGGAAAGAGAATGAGAACAGTATAGTAAGGATGCTTTAAGTTTAAAATGACCTTAGTTTATTGAAAGAACTTGGTTATATTTTAAATGAAGTATGGCTTAGATTATGGGATGTAACTTCTCAGAGTATGGTATATATAATCTTATTCACACATTCTTATTTGTAAAATCAGAAGATTTATCTTTCTTTAATCACTTGTCCAACATAAATTGGCAAGTCAATACTTTAAAAAAAAGATAGAATATCTTCAGAGCAGAGAATGAAGAGCCATTCCATGCCTAATTAACACAGTTAAATAACTTTATAAAGACTGGATTTTTTTTTTAAAGTCGGCCCCTCTTCTTTTTCCTTCCACTGTCTAGCATGATAAAATTAAAAATGTTCCTCCAGTGGAAGAAACAATGTTTAACAAAGTAGGTATTGTTATCAATGAAGTAATAAAAATGGGGCCTCAATTCGTAGTATGCTTTTTTTTTCCTCATTACCGTTGAGCTAAATAAGGGACATCCAGTTCCTCAACTGTAGTTATATTTGCATCCAAATCTCTAACAAATATATATATGTTGCATCAATAGTTTCATTTGTACCATAATATGGTAATCTTGAACTTGACTAATTGATTTTGGTCAAGGCTTCACATAAATAAAGATGTCTTCACTTTTAATGTGAATTAGAAATTATATCCCATTTACTTAAATGAGTCATTTGTATTCAAAAGCAACCTAAGATGTTATGTTTATTTTCCTGAATGTTGAGACTTAAAACACTGAGGTTTCTGTTCAAACTGTGAATGTATTCTGACTTTGTGATAAGTTTTACGTATATTTGAAATATGTTCTGAGAGAGTGAGTAAACAAATACTGCCATAGGACTTATCTACTTAGATTTAAAGTAACTTTTAACTATACTTATTTTAAATTTCAAAGTACACTGAGTAGTTGAAGAATAACAGACCTTTTATGGCGGTATTAAAGATATGAGACAATGATGTTCAAAAGGTGTTTTTCGTAGACCTGTTTTAGATGTAATTCACTGCCGTGCTGCCAGTGGATAGTACTTTGATTCATGAAGATTTCCTTTTGATGAACAAGTATTTCAAAAATAAAAAGTTTCGATTAGAAGGTGAAGTTATATAGTCTGATAATATTTAGAACAAACTAATGAATCAGAAGACTTTTTCTAGTTATTAATGGATCTCATTACTGGTTTTGGAAGTTGCAAATACTCTTAAGTAGTTTGTTTTTACATTTCATCTCTAGCAAGTTTTGGAAGATACGTGGGTAAATATTTTGCCAAAGTATGTATTTTTTATCTAAATGGTCATCTTTGTAAAAGAAAGTGTGTTTGTGTGTGTGTGTGTGTGTGTGTCCATGTCCCCAGAACCAATAATCCAGCATTGAATTGTAAAAGTGGTAATAATAATTACATAGCATTTTAACATTATGATCTAACCTGAAGCTATTCTTTTCTCATAACAGATATAAATCCGTGTTTGGAGAGAGCTGCACATGAAACATGTATACCAACTATTTGTGTATAAATAATTTATCATAGTTTAACATAGGGATTTTGAGGTACAGGTGCTTATTTCTGAATGTGAGATTTAACATTTGTTGAATGTTTTTTTTAAATTCATTTTGTCTGTTGTAGTATTTATGACATAGACAAAAAAAAGGTCTGTTCAAGCATAGTGAAACTTATTCTGAAACAGGGACAAGGTCTCAATCTGAAACAAATTGGGAGCGGACTCATAAACTGCAGCATATTCTGAAAGGTGACATTTATCTTAAGCACATATACTAACATACTAAAATTACTCCTGTGTGTGATAGAATCTGGCAATAATGGTGAGAAGAAATACTGTTTCATAATAGAACTGCTAGGAAAACTAGAATTTTAGAATTAGAAGGTTCTTAGAAATTATTGAACACTAGTGCAACCTCTAAACTCTAAAGAAATGTTCTTGTAAAATATCTCTGACAGCGGTCATCTGCTCTTTGTTTACCATTTACATTTAAACAGTTCTACTTAGATTCTTTGAAATGGGTTTCTGGATTAGAATAGAAGTATTTGCCATTCTATTTTTACTTGTTTATAATACAAATATAATATTCACTTTGAACTGTCAAATTCCAAATTACAGGAGTTTTAAATTCTTGTAAAATAATCTAAATGTTTACTAATTGTATACCTGTTATGTGTGCTAAAAATATTTCTGTCGTTGCAGTAAAGAAACTGGTGTCTAAAGTTATTAGCAAAACTTTTTACTTGGAAATCCAAGTACATGAGATTGTTTCCTTTAACAATAATTTGTGTAATTCCTTTCTTAGAAGTATAATAATAGTGAAAGCAAATCCAAGTTTTATTTGATATTCTCTGATTATCTTTAGTTATCAAAGAAAATTATACACACATATACATACCCAACACCTATGGCTTTTATAAAACCAGTAGTAAGCAACATAAAGTAATGTGTTTAAAAGTCCACATGACCTGTAAAAAGAAAACTCCATTTGTATTCCAGAATTTTTACAAGGTAGCCAGCCATGGGTAGCATTTAAAGGAGAAAAAGTGGTATTACTCTAATAGTGGGGAGTGAATTGGATAATTGGGGAGTGAAGAGCATTATTCTTGTCTGATGTAACTTTTGTTTCTGGACATTATGGTTTAATACAGTGTGTATTAAAATACAATCTTTGATGTGAAAAAAAATCAAAGAGCAAACTAATGTGCAAACAAGCAAGAGAACAATTATAGTTATTGTACTTAATGGAAAAGTTTGCTCAAAGTAATATTCTCTTACAGTTCCATGTCTTAATATCTTTACCTTGAATGTGGTTTTATTCTACTGAGATTTTTTTCTTAATGATAAATATTTTTTAATTTCTAAAAATCTGTTGAGAATTTTTATTCATTTCTAAATTCATAGTACTTTGCAGCCCTAGCCAGTGGTTGGCTTAGTGGTAGAGCATCAACCCAAAGTGTGAAAGTCCTGGATTCAAGTCCTGGTCAAGGCATACAGGACAGGCTATCATCTGCTTCTCCTCTCCTCTCTCTTCTCTCTCTTTCTCTTTCTCTGTCTTTCTACCTTTCCTGCAGCCATGGCTTGATTGGTTCAAGCAAGCTGGCCCCAGGTGCTAAGGATGACTCTTGGAGCCTCTACCTCAGGTGCTTAAAAATAACTCTGTTGCAAGCATAGCCCAAGATGGGCAGAGCATTGGCCCAGACAGAGAGGATCTCCTGGTAGATTCTGGTCAGGGGGCATGCAGGAATCAGTCTGTAACTCCCCTCCTCTCAAATAAAAAAATAGATAACTAAATTAATAGTACTTTGGGTTTTGAAATTAACAAGTTTTCCATTTTTAAATATCCTAAGGGATGTGAATAAATTTCCATTGGTTTAAACTGTTTTTGGTGAGATAAGCTATAATATTAATAAGTGGACCTGACTTCTGGAATCGCTACATGAGGAGCTCCGACCTATTCACCTCCTTAGCTACCATAACTGGTAAAAAAAAATTTTTTACACCACCATTTAAAGTCTGCATATTGTACTAAGGACATACAACAAATGAAACATTCAGGAAAACCTAAATCTCTGTAAGAACATTAAAAGTTTGTGTCGTTTCTGCCCAACTTATCCTCTCTCTATCCCTCTGTTCCCGCAGACACACAGCTCAGTGCTATAGTAGCTTTACTCTGAGGGTGTGGCCAAGAAGATAGTGCTCCCTCTCTTCCCAACACCCAATAAAGGACTAGATCTTTCATGGGAGGGCACATGCACAGTATGGCGAAAACAGCTAAGCGAAAGGGAGAAGCTGGAAAAGTGGGAACAGGGCAGTTCAGGAAGTAAAAACCCATAAATACCCAAGCTCTGTCATCGGGGCACTCATTCTCTGGAGTGAGCTGTCTGCTCAGTCCCTTTGGAGTGGATTCTCGCATAGACAATAAATTCTTACTTAGTTGCTGCACTTTGTTTCTTGACTGAATTCTTTCTTTCAAGAAGACAAGAACTGAGACTGCCCTGTGGTGGCACAGTGGATAGAGTGTACATCTGGAACGCTGAGGCATTTGCTGGTTCAAAACCCTGGGCTTGGCCTGACCTGTGGTGGCGCAGTGGGATAAAGCATCGACCTGGAACACTGAGGTTGCCGGTTCGAAACCCTGGGCTTGCCTGGTCAAGGCACATATGGGAGTTGATGCTTCCTGCTCCTCCCCCTTCTCTCTCTCTCCCCTCTCTCTAAAAATCAATTAAAAAATCAATAAAAAAAAAAAACAAAACAAAAAAAACCCTGGGCTTGCCTGGTCAAGGCACACACAACAAGCAACAAACAAGCAATGAACAACTAAAGTGAAGCAGCAATGACCTGATACTTCTCACTCCCCATCTCCTGCCTCTGTAAAATCAGTAAAGTCTTAAAAAAAATAAAAACACTGAAGTCTTGTAATTTCACAGGTAATAATACCAATAAAGAAAGACAGTTTAAAAGAGAGATCAGAAAAATATTTAAAGAAAGTCCTGTTAAAATCTCGCTGCATGACTACGCTGCTCCTAAGAAATGAAATCAGAGAAGGCTTTCTCAATCAAAACGAGGTCAAAAGGCTGTGAGCCGATGTACTCAATGAGCTAAAAGGGGGAAAACACTGTAAACCAAGAATCCAATATTTGGCAAAACCCTTCACAAGTGAGAGAGTGTTATAGGTCATCAAAGGAGGGATGCACAAGACCTGATGAGATTTGTAAGAACTTGATTCATGCATCTGTAAAACAGATGGGCTGAGACCCTAGTGGTGTCAGCCCGGAACTGCAGGGACCAGGTGTTTGATATAGGGAATTGTTTGGTAAACAAACGTTTTTAGGTTTGCTTGCTTGTATTGGGGCAGAACCGTGTGTATATTCTATGGAAGGCTGCAGGTGCTTGCCCTCAGGGCGGCAGATTGCAAATTGCGGACTGCCTGCCTTCGTGGGGAGGGGCGATTGTTTGCTTGAGAAGGGGTTTTACCCCCAGCCTGTTTGGCTGAGCCCTGCTGAGGTTTTGCTGAGGGCCTTGGGAGCCCTGAGATTTCGGCCCAGCCTGTTTTGCTGGAGAGTACAGTTTTGCTTGTAGAGACCTATGAGTCTGGGTTGTGGAACCAGAGACTTGAGTCAGGGCTTGGGAGCCGTGAGGAAAGGTGTTGATCAAATAAGTTTGTAAATATGATATATATGTTTGCTCACTTATAGTTTGCATTGGGTGTGGGGAACAGGCAGGGTGGTTATAGTTTTAAGACTAAGCTTTTCCCCACACCCTTGACTGATTGCATGATGTGGGGTGGTGCACTCTCATGAGGAATCCCATTATGCCTCAGATAAGTGACTTTGTCTCAGAGAATTCCTTATTTGTATATTGGATTAAAGGTTTTGATTTCTATATTATAAAGTGAGGCAGACCGAGAGCTTGCTCTGTTCCTGCTATCACCATTGCAGGGGCCTCCCTGATCCCTTGCCCTTCATGGGAAAAGCTGGTTTTCTGCTTTTCCCTTGTCTTCTCTTGTGGTTTGCCTGTCTTGGTGAGACACCAATAAACAGAATGGCCCACTGTTGGGCAGATAAAATATATTATGCTCACTTTGTTAAAGATGGCGCTGCCCATATGGAAGCTCGTTTCCCAGGTGATATTAAAGTGTGTTGGGGGCGGGCTGTGGGCAGGCAGGATCCTTGTAGCCTGGGGCTTGGTTGTAGGACTAAGCCTTTCCCACCCTTTTTTTTCTTGAAGTTGGAAACGGGGAAACAGTCAGACAGACTCCCGCATGCTACCGACCGGGATCCACCCTGCACACCCACCAGGGGGCGATGCTCCGCCCATCTGGGGTGCTGCTCTGTTGCAACCAGAGCCATTATAGCGCCTATAGAGCCATCACCAGCGCCAGGGGCAACTTTGCTCCAATGGAGCCTTGGCTGCAAGAGGGGAAGAGAGAGACAGAGAGGAAGGAGAGGGGGAGTGGTGGAGAAGCAGATGGGCGCTTCTCCTGTGTGCCCTGCCCGGAATCGAACCCAGGACTCCTGCACGCCAGGCCGATGCTCTACCACTGAGCCAACCAGCCAGGGCTCCCACCCTTTTTGATGTGGGGTGCTACTATTTTGTATATGTTGGGCAGATAAAATATATTATGCTCACTTTGTTAAAGATGGCGCTGCCCACATGGAAGCTGTCGCCCAGGTGATAATAATGTGTGTTGGGGGCGGGCTGTGGGCAGGCAGGATCCTTGTAACCTGGGGCTTGGTTTTGGGATTAAGCCTATCCCACACTTTTTGATATGGGGTGGTACAATCCCATCATGCCCCAGATAAGTGACTTTGTATCAGAGACTTCCCTATTTTGTATATTGGATTAAAGGTTTTGATTTCTACACTATAAAATGGGGGCAGCGACCTGTGGTGGCGCAGTGTATAAAGCGTCAACCTGGAAATGCTGAGGTCGCCAGTTCGAAACCCTGGGCTTGCCTGGTCAAGGCACATATGGGAGTTGATGCTTCCAGCTCCTCCCCCCCGTTTCTCTCTCCTCTCTCTCTCTCTCTCTCTCTCTCTGTCTCTCTCTCTGTCTCTCTCTCTCCCTCTCTCTCTCTCCTCTCTAAAATGAAAAAATAAAAATTAAAATGGGGGCAGAACGGGAGCTTGCCCTCTTTGGTTCCTGAGATTAGCATTAGAGGAGAGAGCAGAGAGAGGCCACGTGGAGGAGGCCAGGAAAAGCAGCCAAGATGGTGGAGTGTTGAGTAAGAAGCCAGTTAGTGCAGAGTTTGTGCAGGGAGAAGGAAGGAGATGGGGAACAGAGGTCTGGTGAGCTAGAAACCTTTGATTCTAGGAAACTCGGATAAGTCAGTAGCTTTGTGAGCACTGAATGTGAGTGGATTTTGGAGCCCAGTGTGTGTTTTTACTTGCCCGCTGGGTGCAAGCTAGGATTAAAGATGATGGCCCATCAGTTTTTGGCTCCATTGTTTCTTTGCCGACTGTCCGAATCCAATGCGAACCTGCATGGGTCAGGTGGCTGTAGTGGTGGCCTTGGATACTGGCTTTACAGTATATTGGATTAAAGGTTTTGATTTCTACACTATAAAATGGGGGCAGACTGGGAGCTTGCTCTCTTGGTTCCTGAGATTAGCATTAGAGGAGAGAGCAGAGAGGAGAGCAGAGAAAGGCCATGTGGAGGAGGAGGCCAGGAGAAGCAGCCAAAATGGTGGAGTGCTGAGGGAGAAGCCAGTTTGTGTAGGGAGAAGGAAGGAGATGGGAAATGGAGGTGAATAAGTCTGGTGAGCTAGAAACCTTTGATTCTAGGAAACTCGGATAAAGTCAGTAGCTTTGGAAGCACTGAATGAGTGGGTTTTGGAGCCCAGTGTGTGTTATTTGTTTTGTTTTTCTGAAGTTGGAAACGGGGAGGCAGACAGACTCCCGCATGCACCCGACCGGGATCCACCCGGCGTGCCCACCAGGGGGCGATGCTCTGCCCATCTGGGGCGTTACTCTGTTGCAACCGGAGCCATTCTAGCACCTGAGGCAGAGGCCACAGAGCCATCCTCAGTGCCTGGGCCACTTTGCTCCAATGGAGCCTTGGCTGCGGGAGGGGAAGAGAGACAGAGAGGAAGGAGAGGGGGAGGGATGGAGAAGCAGATGGGCGCCTCTCCTGGTTGGGAATCGAACCTGGGACTCCTGCACGCCAGGCCGATGCTCTACGACTGAGCCAACCGGCCAGGGCCCCAGTGTGTGTTTTTACTTGCCCTCCGGGTGTAAGTTAGGATTAAAGATGATGGCCCACAGTTCTTGGCTCCATTGTTTCATTACCGTCTGTTCAAATCTAATGAGAACCTGCATGGGCTGGGCAGCTGTGATGATGGCCGTGGTTACTGGCTTCACACCCACCACCCTCTGACTCTGCCATTTCTTTACCGTCTGCCCAAATCCAATGGGAACCTGCATGTGAATGGCCACAATGGTGGCTCCTGGCTTTACAATAGGAAAGAAGTTTTCCCTGCCTGTTTGTTCGTCTGCCATTATGAGACTTTAATAAACAGAATGGCCCGCTGTAGGGCCAGTAGTCGTAGCCCTCATGGCCATGCACATACAGGTTCCCATTGGATTCGGGCAGATGGTAAAGAAACAGTGGAGCCAAAAACTGGTGGGCCATTCCTTTATTAAAGACTTGCACCGGCCAACTAGCAAACACATGGGAAACACTTCCCTCTTCATGCAGAGCTCACAAAGCCCCTCAGCTCTGGTTCCCCAGCTGCACACCTCTTTCCCTGCTTTAAAGCCAGTAGCCACAGCCATCATCACAGCCACCTGGCCTATGCAGGTTCGCATTCAATTCGGACAGTCGGTAATTAAACAATGGAGCCAAAAACTGGTGAACCATCACCTTTAATCCAAGCTTGCACCCAGCGGGCAAGTAAAAACACACACTGGGCTCCAAAATTCACTCATTCAGTGCTCATAAAGCTACTGACTTATTCAAGTTTCCTAGAATCAAAGGTTTCTAGCTCACTCACCAGCCTTATTCACCTCTGTTGGGCAGGTAAAATGTATTATGCTCACTTTGTTAAAGATAACACGAGGAGGCCGTTGCCCAGGTGATATTAATGTGTGTTGGGGTGGGCTAAAGGTAGGTAGAATTCTTGTAGCCTGGGGTTTGGTTTTGGGATTAAGCCTTTCCTACCCTTTTTGATGTGGGGCGGTACAATCCAATCATGCCTCAGAAAGTGACTTTGTATTAGAGACTTCCCTATTTTGTATATTGGATTAAGTGTTTGGATTTCTACACTATAAAATAGGGACAGAGCGGGAGTTTGGGCTCTTGGTTCCTGAGATTATCAGCAGAGGAAGCAGAGAAAGGCCACGTGGAGGAGGCCAGGAGAAGCAGCCAAGATGGTGGAGTGCTGAGTGAGAGCCAGTTTGTGTAGAGTTTGTATTTGGGATAAGGAAGGAGATGGGGAACAGAGGTGAATAAGTCTGGTGAGCTAGAAACCTTTGACTCTAGGAAACTCGGATAAGTCAGTGGCTTTGTGAGCACTGAATGTGATTGGGTTTTGGAGCCCAGTGTGTATTTTTACTTGCCCGCCGGGTGCAAACTAGAATTAAAGACTATGGCCCACCAGTTTGTGGCTCCGCTGTTTCTTTACCGACTGTCCGAATCCAATGCGAACCTGCATGGGCCGGGCTGCTCTGATAGTGGCTCTAGCTGTGGCTACTGGCTCCACAACCTCCATTCCCCATCTCCTTCTTCTGCACAAACTCTGCACTAACTGGCTTCTCCTTTAGCACTCCACCATTTTGGCTGCTTCTCCTGGCCTCCTCCATGTGGCCTTTCTCTGCTCTCCTCTAATGCTAAACTGAGGAATCAAAAGAGAGCAAGCTCCCAGTCTGCCCCACTTTGTAGTGTAGAAACCAAAACCTTTAATTCAATATACAAACAAGGAAGTCTCTGATACAAAGCCACTTATCTGAGGCATAATGGGATTCCTCATGAGAGTGCACCTTCCCAGGGTGGGAAAGGCTTAGTCTTAAAACTAAGCTTTAGGCTATAACGACTTTGCCAGTTTACAGCCTCCTACACCAAAAGCGAGCAAACATATATGTCATATTTAAAAACTTATTTGACCAACACCTGCCAACATGGCTTCTCTCTCAGCACTCTTCATTCTCTCTGTTCTCACTCTGAAAACATGGCTTCTTTCTGCCTCTTCTCGTTCTCGCTCTTTTAAAACTTTCTGGTGCAAAAACCTCTCCTCCAGCAAACATTAGCAAATGGCCCTACCCAAGCAGGAAGGTAATTTGCAATTTCATAGCCCCCATATACCTGGCGCTGTCCAGCACCATTTTGTAACAATAAAAGTGGGCAAACTAAAAAAAAAAACAAATTTTACAGACTCATTTGCCCAATAGCCCACCATTTTCTGGCTCCGCAGTTCCTTTACCATCTGCCTGAATCCAATGAGGACCTGCATGGACATGGCAGTGGCTGCTGGCCTTACAAGACTACCACAGGCCTGTTGATGGGGAGGTTGGTGCACCTGGTATGCTCAGATTAGCCTATCCTGGATTATGGGTTTGGTCACAAACTGTCTCCTTTTCCCAACCCTCGAGGCTCCTCCAGAATCCCTTGCCCTAAAGACACTTCCCATACCCTCCTGGGGTGAGGGGATTTGCTTAAAGAAAGGGATTTTGGATGAGGGAGATGCTTAATGTGGAAGTTGCCCCAGTGGGAGGTTGGGTGAGGTGAGTTTGAGTCTCAAGGGGCCCTGGACCCAAGCCTAATATTTGGACGGTCTGAGGGAGAAATGGAGACATTCCTAAATAAACAAAAGCCAAGTGTTGGGCAGATGGAATGTATTATGCTCACTTTGTTAAAGATAACATGAGGAGGCCATCGCCCAGGTGATATTAATGTGTGTTGGGTGGGCTAAAGGCAGGCGGAATCCTTGTAGCCTGGGGCTTGGTTTTGGGATTAAGCCTTTCCTACCCTTTTTGATGTGGGGTGGTGCAATCCAATCATGCCTCAGAAGGTGACTTTGGGTTGGAGACTTCCCTACTTAGTATATTGGATTAGAGGTTGTGAAGCTACAGTATAAAGTGGGGGCAAAACGGGATTTTGGGCTTTTGGTCCCAGAGGTTAGCATGAGAGAGCAGAGAGAGTAGAGCCAGCAGCGGAAGGAGGCCACATGGAGGAGGCCAGGAAAAGCAGCCAAGATGGTGGAGTGCTGAGTGAGATGCCAGTTTGTGTACAGTTTGTATTTGGGATAAGGAAGGAGACGGGGAACAGAGGTGAATAAGTCTGGTGAGCTAGAAACCTTTGATTCTAGGAAACTCGGATAAGTCAGTGGCTTTGTGAGCACTGAATGTGACTGGGTTTTGGAGTCCAGTGTGTATTTTTACTTGCCCGCCAGGTGCAAGCTAGGATTAAAGACTATGGCCCATCAGTTTTTGGCTCCGCTGTTTCTTTACCGACTGTCCGAATCCAATGCGAACTTGCATGGGCTGGGCGGCTGTGATAGTGGCCTTGGCCGTGGCTTTTGGCTTTACACCAAGGAAATTTATTACCACCAGATCTGTCCTGCAAGAAATGGTGAAGGGAGTCCTGAAGATAATAAAAGGAAACACTACCTTGCAGCAGTATGGAGACAAATTAAAGTGTAATAACTTTAGGATGTAAAATTTAATCCTTATGGTAATGACAAAGAAAACAGTATAGAACATACACCCCCCCAAATTGTTGTAAGATACCAAAAAGCTGCAAATTAATATTAATATTCTGGGAGAAGAGGTTAGGCTTCTCTGTCCTTTCTTTGGAAAATGGAGGGAAAAGAATATAGAAGTCTCCTGATTTACAAGGAAAACTAGAGTTATTTGGTTTTAAGTTCTCTGAAAGGATTAAGGTTATCTGAAGAACTCCCTTTCTCTTTCAATAAGAGACAAAAATTAATGTACCACCCTATACTGATCTTAGCTCTCCCTCCCTTCCTGGAATCCTGAGATTAACGTGTACCTCTAGGCAAAGAAAGAGAGATAGATACTGAAAGGATTTGTGAATGTCTTTGATTGTATTACCTTGAAAGCTTTTTTTTTCATTTTTGTTTTTATTTTATTTATTAATTTTAGAAAGGAGAGAGAGAGAGAGAGAGAGAGAGGAGACAGAGAGAGAGAAGGGGGGAGGAGCAGGAAACATCAACTCCATATGTGCCTTGACCAGGCAAGCCCAGGGTTTCGAACCAGCAACCTCAGTATTTCCAGGTCGACGCTTAATCCACTGCGCCACCACAGGTCAGGCATCTTGAAAGTTTTAATGTTTCTTGTAAATCCCCTAGACCAGGGGTCGGGAACCTATGGCTCACGAGCCAGATGTGGCTCTTTTGATGGCTGCATCTGGCTTGCAGACAAATCTTTAATAATAAAAAAAAATAATGTTAAAAATATAAAACATTCTCATGTATTACAATCCATTCATTTCCTACCGCTCATGTTCATGGTAGCGGGTGGCTGGAGCAAATCACAGCTGTCCTCTGGGGCAACACCAAATTTTTACTGGATAATGCATAATACACGGGTCATTGTGAGGTCAGGAAGTAAACTTCCCTCCTTTTAAACAAGTAGTCAGCTAGCTAATTGCAGAAACCCTTTTGTCGAAGAAGATGGCTAAAAGAAAAAAAATGAGGAGTATCGTACTTTTCAGCAGGAATGAACAGAGGAATTCGCCTTTGTGGAGAGAGCAGGTTCTACAGAGTGTCTAATATGCAATTATAAAATTGCATCGATGAAATGGTCAAATATAAAGTGGCGGAGATGGGGAAAAAGGAGAATGAGGCTAGTGAGCTAGAAGCCTTTGATTCTAGGAAACTCGGATAAGTCAGTAGTTTTGTGAGCACTGAATAAGTGGGTTTTGGAGCCCAGTGTATGTTTTTACTTGCCCGCCAGGTGCAAGCTAGGATTAAAGATAATGGCCCACCAGTTCGTGGCTCCATTGTTTCACTACTGTCCTACCAAATCCAATGCAAACCTGCATGAGGCAGGCGGCTGTGATGGTGGCTGCAGCAACTGGCTTCACAGAGAGACCCATCCTAAGTTTTCACTGCATCCTACATCAGGAGGTGCTTTGTGCTCAGATGTGTGGTGAGCAGCTTGGTGAGGTGATGTCGCTGGTCATTCAGGTGGTCAACTTTATTGTTGCCCGAGCTTTAAATGATCGCCAGTTGAAAACACTGCTGGGTTGCCTGACCTGTGGTGGCACAGTGGGATAAAGCATAGATTTGGAACACTGAGGTTGCCAGTTCGAAACCCCAGGCTTACCTGGTCAAGGCACATATGGGAGTTGATGCTTCCTGCTCCTCCCTCTTCTCTTTCTCTCTCCTTCTTTCCCTCTCTCTCTTCTCTGAAAATTGAATAAAGTCTTTAAAAAAATAATAAAACACTGCTGGATGAAGTTGGGAATAATTATCCTGGTTTGCTTCTGCACAGCAATGTGCGTTTGTTGTCAAGAGGGAAGGTGCTCAGCCATTTCGTGGCTTGTCTGAGTGAAATCCAGACTTTTCTTGAAATGACAAATGTTGAGCATCCTGAGTTAGCTAACACTGAGTGGCTCCTGAAGTTCTACTATCTCGTGGACATGACTGAACATCTGGACCAGCTCAACGTAAAAATGCAAGGCGTTGGAAATACAGTCTTATCCCTTCAACAAGCAGTGTTTACATTTGAAAACAAGCTGGAACTCTTCATCACGGACACTGAAACAGGTCGTTTACTACACTTTGAAAAACTGGGAGAGTTTAAAGATGCATGCACAGCAAGTGACCCTGCTCAACATCTTGATCTCCAGCAGCTAGCAGGCTTCACATCTAATCTCCTGCAGTCATTCAAAGTGTGCTTTGGAGAATTTCGTGAGCGCACTCGTCTTTTTAAGTTTATCATCTGTCCACACGAGTGTGCAGTGGACAGTGACGACTTGAGTTACATCCCCAGTGTCTCCATCAGAGATTTTGAGCTACAAGCTGCTGACCTGAAGGCCTCAGACATGTGGGTGAATAAGTTCAAGTCACTGAATGAAGATTTGGAAAGACTTGCACGACAGCAAGCAGAGTTGGCGAGCAAACACAAGTGGGGAGAAATGAAAAAACTTCAACCCGCGGACCAGCTGATTGTCAAAACTTGGAACGTGCTTCCCGTCACATACCACACACTGCAGCGTGTGAGTATTGCTGTACTGACAATGTTTGGCTTTTTGTATGCATGTAAGCAGTCTTTCTCACATCTAAAGAATGTTAAGACCAACCTACGATCACGTTTAATGGATGGAAGTCTCAATGACTGCATGAAACTTAACCTCACCACGTATCAACCAGACTACAAAGCCATCAGCAAAACCATGCAGCACCAGAAGTTGCATTAATGGTAAGAAGTACTTTATTCATCATTGGTTAGCAACAGCATAACAAAGTTATTAAAAAGAATTCAGAGACTTATTGTACTTTAAAAGTGTTGGTCTTACAAAATAGGCTTTAAATAAAAAAAAGTTGACAAGAGGCAGAGAACATTTTATATTATCTTACATAAAATGCACACATTTACTTGTATTTAGTGTTAAACGTATTGTATGGCTCTCATGGAATTACATTTTAAAATATGTGGAGTTCATGGCTCTCTCAGCCAAAAAGGTTCCCGACCCCTGCCCTAGACAAATGTTATAATCTTGTTAATGATTGTGTCATGCTGTCATGCCCCCCCCCCCACAACCTGTATGTGGTAAAAGGGTATATAACCAGCCCCTGAAATATACTTGGGGCGCACGATTTGGGCCTGCTATGCCCCATGTCAGCCATATGCGGCCGGCATATTTAACAAATTTCCTCCTTCAATAAAACTCTTTAAAATTCATCTGGACTGGGTGTCTCTACGTGGACTCAATGAAGTGAGGTACAGTGCCTTTCAGAATCTGGGTGTGGTACTTTATAACAAATGAGAAGGGAATTAAGATGTTTCACTATAAAAATCAATGAAACACAAGAGAAGACAGTGCATAATTAGAATGAAGTACATTTTTCAGTGCAGGAAATGGACAAATGATATAAAACTTTGAAAATAAATAGCTGAATGACAGAAATAAGACCCTCCTTATCTGTAATTATAGATAAATGGAATAACTCCAATTAAAAGACAGAGATTGGCAGAATGAATTAAAAAATAAACAAACTGCCTGACCAGGCGGTGGTGGAGTGGATAGAGCATTGGACTGGGATGCAGAAAGACCCAGGTTCGAGACCCCAAGGTCACCAGCTTTAGCGTGGGCTCATCTGGCTTGAACAAAGCTCACCAGCTTGGACCCAAGGTCGCTGGCTCCAGCAAGGGGTTCCTTGGTCTGCTAAGGGCCCACGGTCAAGGCACATATGAGAAAGCAGTCAATGAACAACGAAAGTGTTGCAACGAAAAAAAAAAAACCTGATGATTGATGCTTCTCATCTCTCTCCGTTCCTATCTGTCTGTCCCTATCTGTCCCTCTCTCTGACTCTATCTCTGTCTCTGTAAAAATAAAAAAAAACCAAAAATAAAAAAAAACAAAAATAAACAAACTATGATCCAACTATATGCTATCTCTAAGAAACTCACTTTAGATCCAAAGGCATGAATAGATTAAAAGTGAAAGGATGACTTGACCAGGTGGTGATGCAGTGGATAGAGCTTCAGCCTGGGACACAGAGGACCCAGGTTCAAAACTGAAGGTTGCTGGCTTGAGCGTGGGCTCATCAGGCGTAAGCCCAAAGGTTGCTGGCTTGAAGCCCCAAGGTCCCTGGCTCAGCTGGAGCTCCCCGCCCACCAAGGCACATGTGAGAAAGCAATCAATGAAGAACTAAGGAGCCGCAAGGAAGAATTGATGCTTCTCATCTCTCTCCTTTCCTGTCTGTCTGTCCCTCTCTCTGTTTCTGTCCCTCTTGCAAAAAAAAAAAAAAAAAAAAAAAAAAGTAAATGAATGGTTAAATATATTCCATGCAAATAGAAACTGAAAGAGAGCAGAAGTACCTTTACTAGTATCAGACAAAATAGGCTTTAAATAAAAAAAGTTGACAAGAGGCAGATAATATTTTATATTAATAAAAAATTCAACACAGCATGATATAACAATTATAAACATTTAAGCTGCTAATAACAGAGCATCAAAACATATGATGCAAAAATGGACAGAATTGGAGGGAGAAATAGTTGTACAAAAATGAAAGCAAGGTAAAAATATTCTCAGATAAACAAAAACTGAGGGAATATGTTGCTACACTTTAACTCACCTTAAAATGAGTACTAGAGGAAGCCGAAAGGAAATGACACCCTACAGTAATTTGAACAAAAAATGCAAAGATTGCCAGTAAAGGTAATTATTTAGGTAATTTTAATAATATAACTGCATTAAAAAAAACTGATTTAAAAAGCAATTGCATAGGCCCTGGCAGGTTGGCTCAGTGGTAGAGCGTCGGCCTGGCGTGCAGAAGTCCCGGGTTTGATTCCCGGCCAGGACACACAGGAGAGGCGCCCATCTGCTTCTCCACCCCTCCCCCTCTCCTTCCTCTCTGTCTCTCTCTTCCCCTCCCGCAGCTAAGGCTCCATTGGAGCAAAGATGGCCCGGGTGCTGAGTATGGCTCCATGGCCTCTGCCTCAGGCGCTAGAGTGGCTCTGGTTGCGGCAGAGCGACGCCCAAGAGGGGCAGAGCATTGCCCCCTGGTGGGCAGAGCGTCACCCCTGGTGGGTGTGCCAGGTGGATCCTGGTTGGGCACATGCGGGAGTCTGTCTGACTGTCTCTCCCCGTCTCCAGCTTCAGAAAAATACAAAAAGAAAAAAAAAGCAATTGCATAAAACTCTATGTATTATTGTATTGTTATGCCTATATGGTAGAGAAATGTAGCCTATTTGACAATAATAAGTGGGTAGGAAGAAAGCTGTGCTGAGGTAAAGAAAGTTACCAGGTGCTTACTTGAGTCCATAAGGAGAAATGTAGATTAAAAAGGAAAAAAATTCGGCCCTGGCCAGTTGGCTCAGTGGTAGAGCGTCGGTCTGGCATGCAGGAGTCCCGGGTTTGATTCCCGGCCAGGGCACACAGGAGAAGCATCCATCTGCTTCTCCACCCCTCCCCCTCTCCTTCCTCTCTGTCTTTCTCTTTCCCTCCTGCAACTGAGGCTCCATTGGAGCAAAGTTGGCCTGGGCGCTGAGGATGGCTCTGTGGCCTCTGCCTCAGGTGCTAGAATGGCTCTGGTCACAACAGAGCAATGCCCCAGATGGGCAGAGCATCGCCCCCTGGTGGGCATGCCGGGTGGATCCCGGTCAGGCGCATATGGGAGTCTGTCTGACTGCCTCCCCGTTTCCAACTTCAGAAAATAAATAAATAAATAAATAAATAAATAAATAAATAAATAAAAAAGGAAAGAAATTCTGACACACACTACAACATGGATGAACCTGGAGGGTATTGTGCTAAGTGAAATAAATCAGTCACAAAAAGATAAATTCTGTATGGTTCCATTCATATGAGGTTCTTTGGTCAAAATTATAGAGAGCTTGACCTGTGGTGGTGCAGTAGATGAAGCATTGACCTGGAACACTGAGGTTACTGGTTTGAAACCCTGGGTTTGCCTGGTCAAATCATATATGGGAGTTGATGCTTCCTGCTCCTCCCTGCCTTCTCCCTCTCCCCCACCCCTCTCTCTACCCCCTTCTCTAAAAATGAGGAGCTATAGGGAGGGGATCATGGGGAATTGCAATTTAATAGTGTAAAGCCAGTAGCCACAGCCACCATCACAGCCACCTGGCCCATGCAGGTTCACATTTGATTCAGACAGATGGTAATGAAACAATGGAGCCAAGAACTGGTGGGCCATTAGCTTTAATCCTAGCTTGCACCTGGGGGGGGGGGCAAGAAATATACACAGTGGGAAAACACTTCCCTTTTCATTCAGGGCTCCCAAAGCCACTGATTTATCCGAGTTTTCTAGAATCAAGGGTTTCTACCTCACCAGCCTTATTCATGTCTGTTCCCCATCTCCTTCTCTCTGCACAAACTGGCTTCTCCTTCAGCATTCTGCCATCTTGGCTGCTTCTCCTCCTCTCCACGTGGCCTTTTTCTGCTCTCCTGCAGCATTGGCTCCTCTGCCCCATTTTATAGTGTAGAAATCAAAACCTTTAATCCAATATACAAACAAGGAAGTCTCTGATACAGTCACTTAGGGGGGGAAAGGCTTAGTCTTAAAACTAAGCCTTAGGGTATAACAACCCTGCCTGCTTACAGCCTGTCCCCCACACCCAAAGCAAACTATAAGCGAGCAAACATATACATCATATTTGCAAACTTATTTGACCCACATTCCACCCCATTTGCTCACTTCACAATCTAAAGCACAGATATTTCTGTACAAGAAAATAAGGCAAATTACAGAAATTATAATAACATGATGAATCATACAATTTCAACAGTTACAAAGATACACTTCACTAATCTCTGAGCACTTTGCCAAAAGCACAAAATGTCCTCGGCCTTCTTTGTAGCCATTTGAAAAGCTTCTCGGGGCAGGGAAGGGCTTCCAGAAAAGTTGTCCCCCCACCCCCGTCAGGGTATTTCACATTGTCCAAAATCCGTAAGTCCATCCAACAAAGGAGCCAGTGCCTACTCTGGTCGTAGTCCAGGAATCAGTCCACACACATGGGGCCTCAGCCACTCCCCTCATCCCAGCTGTCCTGACAGGTCCTACACTGTCCCATGGAGGAGCATGTGGCAATGGCAGTCAGCATTTCCATCTCTGCTCTGGAGAGCATGACGGCATCCACCCTATGTCCCAAAATCGCAGACCTACCAGGGGTGTAGTAGGTACTCCTTGCTGCTGAGCTCTCATCTTCTGGAGACTGTGGATCACAACTCCAGCCTGATTCTTCTCATCCTCCAAAGAGAAACTGAAAACACAAGCTCCCGCCGCTGGGCTCAAGCCCTGGGCCTCTGCCGCCTTCTGCTCTGCGTGCCTTGCAGCCCCAGCTCGGGCCTCAGCCCCGGTCTCCCACCACTGCTGGCTCTCCATAATGTCCAGGGCAATCTGCAACTCACAAACCTGTGATGACTTCTCCAGCGGCTGTTCCATTTCCAAGCGAATCTCATGAACCTGGTCGGCCTCCTCCAGTGCTTGCTCCAGCTCCAGGGTCAGCATCTCTTTCTCCCACATTTGCTCCAGCTCCTTCCACTGCTCGGTTCGCAGGTCCCGGGCAGCCTCTTCCACAGAGCTCTTGGTTTCCTCACACATGGCTGTAAAAGTCAGCCAGCCTACGGCCCCTAAAAGGACAACCGTGGGGAACCATTAACAGCAGCCAGTCCTCTACTCCACGGCTCAAAAGCTGTTGTGGCTCCATACCGAACTGTATTGAATCCTGCCACAGACTACGCCAAATGTAAAGCCAGTAACCACAGCCACCATCACAGCTGCCTGGCCCATGCAGGTTCACATTTGATTCGGACAGATGGTAATGAAACAATGAAGCCAAGAACTGGTGGGCCATTAGCTTTAATCCTAGCTTGCACCCGGGGGGGTTGGGGTGGGCAAGAAATACACACAGTGGGAAAACACTTCCCTTTCCTTTCAGGGCTCCCAAAGCCACTGACTTATTGAAGTTTCCTAGAATCAAGGTTTCCAGCTCACCAGCCTTATTCACCTCTATTCCCCATCTCCTTCTCTCTGCATAAACTCTGCTCAAACTGGCTGCTCTTTCAGCACTCTGCCATCTTGGCTGCTTCTCCTCTCCACGTGGCCTTTCTCTGCTCTCCTGCAGCATGGGCTTCTCTGCCCCATTTTATAGTGTAGAAATCAAAACCTTTAATCCAATATACAAACAAGGAAGTCTCTGATACAGTCACTTAGAGTGAGAAAGGCTTAGTCTTAAAACTAAGCCTTAGGTCCTCGCCGGTTGGCTCAGTGGTAGAGCATCGGCCTGGCATGCAGGGGACCCGGGTTCGATTCCTGGCCAGGGCACATAGGAGAAGAGCCCATTTGCTTCTCCACCCCCACCCCCTCCTTCCTCTCTGTCTCTCTCTTCCCCTCCCGCAGCCAAGGCTCCATTGGAGCAAAGATGGCTCGGGCGCTGGGGATGGCTCCTTGGCCTCTGCCCCAGGCGCTAGAGTGGCTCTGGTCGTGGCAGAGCGACGCCCCGGAGGGGCAGAGCATCGCCCCCTGGTGGGCAGAGCGTCGCCTCTGGTGGGCGTGCCAGGTGGATCCCAGTCGGGCGCATGCGGGAGTCTGTCTGACTGTCTCTCCCCGTTTCCAGCTTCAGAAAAATACAAAAATAAATAAATAAATGAATAAATAAATAAATAAAACTAAGCCTTAGACTATAACGACCCTGCCTGCTTACAGCCTGTCCCCCACACTCAATGCAAACTATCAGCAAGCAAACATATATATCATATTTACAAACTTATCTGACCAACAAATAGGTATAGAGTTTCAGACTTATAAGATGAACAAAGTTATGGGGATAGATGATGGTGATGGTTGCACAACAAGGTGAATATATTTATTACCACTGAACTGTACACTTAAAATGATTACTATGATTAAAGAACAAGTGATGTGGGATTAGTGACGCTCAGACCGGCGAAACAGTTCACACAGCTGTCATTTATGAGGTGTCTGCTACTGCACTTAAGTCTCACTATGACCTTACAACAGAGGTTTAAGATTACTGCCCCAATATCATAGCCAAGTTGAGGAGAGACAAGTCCATGTGGCACCGGAGATACATCAGCAGCTTAGCAAGAAGCTGATCCAACAGGGTGTATTCATGATGGTTTTTACTTTCTGTATCTTACGACGTTTTGACATCTCTCAGGGGCCTCTCAGACCCAGGGGGAACCTGCCGCTCTCCAGGGGACAGCTTGCCTGGAACACACCTTTCATGTGCAGACTGGCCGGTCCAAGACCTCTAACTCCCACACCAAGCCAGTGTTTCCCCTGCCCTAAATCGCCCCAGGGCCAGGAATGGGACAAGGACAGACCACCCCCATAGCTCAGAGCCTATCAGAATCATTCCCACTAGCCAATCCTAAAGTGTATACTCTTCCCTGTCTTGCCTTTCCTGTGGAATCCCAATAAAGGCTTTGGCCTCTGCTTTCCCCTTGCCCCTGTCTACTACCCTCTGACCAAACCTGGTTTTCCCCCTCCGGCCCTGGGTGACATGTGTCCTCATCTCTTGGGAAATGTAGGTAATAAATTCTTCTTTCAATGACATTGACCTCTCCGTGTTGGCACCCAGTCACCTCCATAAATTAAAACCCTGCAGGTGTAATTTCAGAACATAGGTTTGACAGGTGGAAACCTGAGGTTGCCCTTGGAGGTCCCTCAATCTAAAGAAGCCATTTCTTCCTCTAGGAAGTTTCTATAATTATGGTTTCACCTAAATGTTCCCTCCGGATTTTCCCCGCACCCTCCATAGCAGGGGTCCCCAAGCTTTTTACACAGGGGGCCAGTTCACTGTCCCTCAGACCGTTGAAGGGCCGGACTATAAAAAAAAACTATGAACAAATCCCTATGCACACTGCACATATCTTATTTTAAAGTAAAAAAACAAAGCGGGAACAAATACAATATTTAAAATAAAGAACAAGTAAATTTAAATCAACAAACTGACCAGTATTTCAATTGGAACTATGCTCCTCTCACTGACCACCAATGAAAGAGGTGTCCCGTCCGGAAGTGTGGCAGGGGGCCGGATAAACAGCCTCAGGGGGCCGCATGCGGCCCGCGGGCCGTAGTTTGGGGACCCCTGCTCCATAGGTGGATTGTCATTACAGGAGTGGAGTCCTTCTACTGGGCACTCTCGTGATGTGCTCAGCCATCTCTGCCCAACACAGCACACTGACCACTGACCTGCAGGGGATCTTGGGACTCTGCTGCCTTTCTGCCTGTGAGCTTCCAAAGAAATGCTGTTCCTCGTTTACACCTCACAGTGCTAGTAGCAGGTGGATTTGGGACCCTTGTGCACAAAGGAATCACAGCATAACTTACTCAAGGTCTCATAGCTAGTAAGTGGTCACACTGGGATTAGTACCCAGGTCCTAACTGTCAATTTTCCTATCAGCTGTCCACTGCCTCTTACTTTTTTTCAAAAAAAGTATAAAACAATCTTCTCAACATTTATCTACTCCAAATATATAACACTATTGAAATGTTGCATTACACAAAGCAGTAAAGTGACAATTCAGGACAGTATATAATTCAAGGATACAATTAGTGGTTGTGACAAGTAAAATGACTGGCTTTTTATACCTTTTAACCTTTGATTGATTGCTTTCTTTATGTGGAATGACCTCTCTTCCCCAGCACCTGGGAAATACCTTTGGCCTTTTTGGTCTCCTAGTAGCATCTGATTACTCCCCGTTATCCCTTCACACTGTGAAGACTTTTTATAGTAGCATGTATATAATACAGTATTAGACTTAGTTGATTTCTTGATGTCTCTTTCTCCTAGACGGTAAGATACTGGAAAGGAAAGACCAAGTCATTCACCTGCTCAGCACATAATAGGCATTCAATTGTTAAGAAATAATATCCCAAATATGGAAATAAAGCAAAGTATGATTACAAGTCCCTGCAGAATTATACCAAAGCATTATCTAACAGACTCACCAGAGTTTAATTCTCTAAAAAATTGTTTGTTTGATTTGCTATTTGCTATTGATTAGGACTAAGAATTTGAAACCACATGCTAACCTATAATTTTTTTTTCTTTTTCCTTTGTGCCCCTTCCCTCCCTTCTCTCCCTCCCTCTCCTCCCTCCCCCTCCCCCGTAGCCACCACACTCTTGTCTGTGTTTCTTAGTCTCATTTTTATGTCCCACCTATGTATAGAATCATGCAGTTCTTAGTTTTTTCTGATTTACTTATTTCACTCCGTATAATGTTATCAAGATCTATCCATGTTGTTGTAAATGATCTGATGTCATCATTTCTTATGACTGAGTAGTATTCCATAGTGTATATGTGCCACATCTTCTTTATCCAGTTATCTATTGAAGGGCTTTTTGCTTGTTTCCATGTCCTGGCCACTGTGAACAATGCTGCAATGAACATGGGGCTGCATGTGTCTGTACGTACCAATGTTTTTGAATTTTGGTGGTATATACCCAGTAGAGGGATTGCTAGGTCATATGGTAGTTCTATTCCCAATCTAATGGATGGGAATTTTGGGGAACCACCATACTTTCTTCCATAATGGTTGCATTACTTTACATTCCCACCAACAGTGGATGAGAGTTCCTTTTTCTCCACAGCCTCTCCAACACTTGTTATTACCTGTCTTGTTGATAATAGCTAATCTAACAGGTGTGAAGTGGTATCTCATTGTAGTTTTGATTTGCATTTCTCTAATAACTAATGAAGATGAGCATCTTTTCATATATATATATATATATATATATATATATACATACATATATATATGCCATTTATATTTCTTCCTGGGAGAAGTGTCTGTTCATGTCCTCTTCTCATTTTTTTATTGGATTGCTTGTTTGTTTATAGTTGAGTTTATGAGTTCTTTGTATATTTTGGATATTAGGCCCTTATCTGAGCTGTTGTTTGAAAATATCACATCCCATTTAGTTGGCTGTCTGTTTGTTTTGTTGTCAGTTTCTCTTGCTGTGCAAAAACTTCTTAGTCTGATGTGGTCCCATTCGTTTATCTTTGCCTTCACTTCCCTTATAGAGGCTGACATAGGGTTCATGAGTTTAGTACCTATGTCTTCTTCTATGTACTTTATTGTTTCAGGTATTATATTTAGGTCTTTGATCCATTTTGAATTAATTTTAGTACAAGGGGACAAACTGTAGTCAAGTTTTATTCTTTTGCATGTGGCTTTCCAGTTTTCCCAGCACCGTTTGTTGAAGAGGCTTTCTTTTCTCCATTGTGTGTTGTAAATTTTTTCTTGGTTGGGATGCATGAGCTTGTTGCCAGGTAGAAGAGATAATGCAAAGGTTGCAGTTTTATTACTTTGTAGAATATTAACTTGTTTTGTATCTACTGTATTTTCCCATGTACAAGATGCACCATTTTTTGAAAAATTTGGAGTCTAAAAACTGGGTGCATCTTATACAGTGGTTGTAGATTTTTTTTTACTTGCATTTCTCATAGATGGAACTGATGACAAGGCAATATATGAAGACAGTGATTTGTCATCAGACACAGATGAGGTCAATTTAATGGATGGGAGTTTTGACAGTGATGAGGAGTTGTATGAATTTTATGATAAATAAAACTTGAGGCCCTGGCCGGTTGGCTCAGCGGTAGAGCGTCGGCCTGGCGTGCGGGGGACCCCGGTTTGATTCCCGGCCAGGGCACATAGGAGAAGCGCCCATTTGCTTCTCCACCCCCTCCCCCTCCTTCCTCTCTGTCTCTCTCTTCCCCTCTCGCAGCCAAGGCTCCATTGGAGCAAAGATGGCCCGGGCGCTGGGGATGGCTCCTTGGCCTCTGCTCCAGGTGCTAGAGTGGCTCTGGTCACGGCAAAGTGATGCCCCGGAGGGGCAGAGCATCGCCCCTGGTGGGCGTGCTGGGTGGATCCCGGTCGGGCGCATGCGGGAGTCTGTCTGACTGTCTCTCCCCGTTTCCAGCTTCAGAAAAATACAAACAAACAAACAAAAAAAAAACACCTTGAGTTCAATAACTTTCTGTAATACTCTTTTTTTCAAATTTCAAGCCCCAAAATTAAGGTGTGTTTTATACATGGGGAAATATGGTAATCTAGCCCACATATTTCAACATCTGGCCTCAGAACCTATGCGTATTCAATCCTTTGAATAGTCTGAACCGGCTTTGTCATCCTGCTGCTGCCTTCATGATGGAATTAATAAATCTTAGACATGTGCTCACTTTATATTTGGATAACATGTCATGCTTTCAATTTTTAAAAATTATAGTTTGGAAGTTTTGGAGGCTCCACCAGGAATCCACGGGGACTCACCTTTCAGAGCCAATTAATCGTGTTGCCTAAGAAGTGCACTTCATGGACTGTTTAACACATCTTTTCTTGGCTCGAAGAATGAATCCAAAGGGGAAAACAGAACTTTACTTTCATCGACTCTCTGATTCTTTTTCTTTTTCCTTTTGATTCTATGCTTTTTTATTTTGTTTCTGGTTTTTGGTAATCTGTTAGTCCTTTCATGGTTTTAGGCTCTGTCCTTCTCTGTAACTGGGTTCAGGGACTGACGTGTAATGGAACCCTATGTCAGCCTCTATAAGGTGCAAGAGAACACCCTATGTACATAAGACTATGGTTTGTATGTGGTCAATAAATTACTCCCCACTGTTGGCAGCAATATTTGGGAATCTAATTTTACACTTTATTCATTTGGTGATCTCTGTTGAGATGATGGAGACCTATTCTCTGCTGAGTGAGAGATGACAGAGTTTGTTTTTGATTATTTATCTATTTGCCAATCCAGATTAATTAGGCATGTATTTTGTCATCTGGACTGATGAGTTAAAAAGTTTTTTTTTAATTTATTGATTTTAGAGAGAGAAAAGGAGAGAAACAGAGACAGAAAGATCAGTCTGTTTCTGCATGTGCCTGGACCAGGGACCGAACTGGCAACCACTGCACTTTAGGAAGATGCTCACCAACCGAGCTCTCCTACTAGGGCTGGACTGAGGAAGTTTGTTTTCTCTGTTTACTTTTGGCCAAAGACTGATGCTGTGAAATTGAAGTTATAAGCTCTCCAAGTGTTTGTGGGGCTGTAATTGAGAAAAGTGTTTACTTATTTATGTATAAGAAATATTTTCTTACCCCTGGAAGTGTTCATAAATTAGATGACAATCTCTTAAAATAAGAGTTCTGTTCTAATTGGTTTATAGAGACTACTCAAGCATTTTCTTAAATCTAGTGCACCCAGAATTGCCAGAAAATAAAGAAACAGAACTTCTAATATATAGCATGGGGCAAAAGTAGGTTTATAGTTGTGATTACATGAAATAGTTTATTCTTGTGTTATTATTTATTATTAATTATTGTATTATTTCTTATATGAACAACTGTAAACCTACTTTTGCCCACCCTGTATTAAATGTAATAGTCTTCTTAAAAATATCCTTCTCGCAGTCTTGGCTGGGTAGCTCAGTTGGATAGAGCATAGTCCAGACATGCCAAGGTTACAGGTTCCATACCTGGTCAGGACAAATACAAGAATCAAACAATGAATGCATAATGACTTGGAACAACCAACTGATGTTTCTTGTTCCTTGTGTGTGTGTGTCTCTCTCTTCCTCTCTCTCTAAAAATCAATCAATTAAAAAAAACAAACAATAGAGTGCGGAGTACCACTTCCCAGTCTAGGAAAAGCTGCACAAAAGTGGTGCTTCTCACTATTTCTATCCAATGCTACACCACATTCCAGGAAGTGTGATAAGATCAGAAAAATAGGTAAGAGGAACAAGAACTTAAAAATAAAAAGAAAACATCAAAATTCATAGAAGATATGATTGTTTTCATAGAAAATCTAAAAGAACCTACAAATAAAGTCTTAGGGACTAATGAAGTTATTTAATAGTGTTACTGGACACAAAATCAATATACAAGTCAGTTGAGTCAATATACCCTACCATCAAAAAATCAGTTATAAAATTTATTTATTTACTTATTTATTTATTTTCTGAAATACCTAAGAATAAATCTAATAAGAGCAATCCACCCTGGCTGGGTAGCTCAGTTGGTTAGAGCATCATCCCAATATGTGCAAGGTTGCAGGTTTGATCCCCAGTCAGGGCACATAAAAGAATCAACCAATGGCCCTGGTCAATTGGGTCAGCGGTAAAGCATCCACCTGGTGTGTGGAAGTCCCGGGTTCGATTTCCATCCAGGGAACACAAAAGAAGCACCCATCTGCTCTACCCTTCCCCCTTTTCTTTCTCTCTCTCTCTCTCTCCCCTTCCTGCAGCCAAGGCTCCATTGGAGCAAAGTTGGCCCAGGTGCTGAGGATGGCTCTATGGCCTCTGCCTCAAGCACTAGAATGGCTCCAGTTGCAGCGGAGCAGTTCCCCAGATGGGCCAAGCATCACCCCCTGGTGGGCCTTTGGGTGAATCCTGGTCAAGAGCATGCAGGAATCTGTCTATCTGCCCCCCTTCTCACTTTGGAAAAATACAAAAAAAAAAAAAAAAAAAAAGAATCAACCAATGAATGCATAAATAAGTCAATGTTTCTCTCTCTCTCTCTCAAATCAATATATATAAATTTTAAAAAAATGAAATCCAAGATCTTTATGAAGGAGATTATAAACCTTTATTTAAGATGACCTAAACAAAACACATTTGTAAATAAAAAGACTCAACAGCAAAGTTTTTGAGAGCAGATGAGATCTTGCTCCCTGGTATATGTTGCCAGTTTGGCTCAAATAAATTCTTATCAAAAATTTTTTTTAAATAGCAAAATTTCTCCCCAAGTTGATTCATATATCCTGTGCAGAAGTTTATCAAGATAGTAAAACTAAAACCTCAAAGAACTATTACTGCACACCAGCGGAACTACAAGAATTCAGAAATCTGACAATATCAAGTAGACATGAGGATGTGGAGCAATGAGGACTGTTATTACATTGCCAGTCACAGCGTACCATTTTGAAGAACAATTTTGCAATGACAAAAAAGATGAGCTGTGTAAACATTATGATGAAACAATTACATTCTTGCTATCTAATTAAGAAACCCAACATTTATACATGGGGACATATTTCAGAATGTTCAGAGAAGCAATATTTAGATCAGTAAAAAATTGGAAGCTATCTAAATGCCCATCAAAAGGAATATGGGCAAATAAATATGACATATCTATTAAATAGAATTCTATACAGCAGTGAAAATGACTGCACTGGTCAACACAGATGAATCTCATAGATATAATGTAGATTTACAAAGTAACCTACAGCCTGACCTGTGGTGGCACAATGAATAAAGCATCAACCTAGAACTATGAGGTTGCAAGTTTATAACCCCGAGTTTGCCCAGTCAAGGCACATACCACAAGCAATTACTAAGAGTTGATACTTCCTGTTCTTACCTCCCCTTTCTCTTTTTCTCTCTCCTCTCTCTAAAATCAATAAATAAAAAAAAAAAATCCAAAGTAATTTGCAGAGCATTTCATATAGGAGATTCCATACAGGATGATATCATTTATATAAACTTTAAAAACACTCAGAATACCAGCATTGCTTAGAGATACATATATATAAAGAAAAATATTTATGTTATAGAATTGGGCACCTGAAACTTATGTAATTATGTTAACCAGTGTCACCCCAATAACTTCAATTAGAAACATTTTTAAATGTGTCAGGTGATATAACTATAATTCAAGAGAATAGATACTTCTGAAGGGTGGGGAGATTTCAAACTTTATTAATGATATTTTATTTCTTAAGCTGGCACATTGATTGTGGTGGTGTTCTTTATGTCTTATGCAGAAGATATTTTTTAAAAATTGCAACCAACAGTCAGCAGGTGGCAGGAAAAGCTTGGTATCTGCAGTGTCTGTCTGAAAGAAGAAAACAGGCTTTTCTTTCCTTAATCACACAAAAACAATGCCTCCTTTAAAGTCCTTGTGGTCACAGGTCACTCTAAAATGAATTAGCTTAAGCCATTATTATTTTTTTTCATATACATTTGCATTCTGGTATTTGTCGTTCCTCATCACTTTAGTCTTTCTTTCAAAACTTACTGAAATTTCCACTGGTTGAGTTCTGGCTCTTATTCTCCTGGTACCAGTACTGCAATCCTTTTGTGAAAAAAACTTGCACTAAAGGTTCACGGTAACAGAGGGTTGTTGAGCATGCTACACACACGCATGCGCATGCACACACACACACACACACACACTGAGTAAGGCTTCAGCCATCTCTTTTTTATTTGTTTGTTTGTTTGTTTATTTATTCATTTTAGAGAGAAGAGAGAGAGAGAGAGAAGGGGGGAGGAGCAGGAAGCATCAACTCCTATATGTGCCTTGACCAGGCAAGCCCAGGGTTTTGAACTGGTGACCTCAGTGTTCCAGGTCAATGCTTTATCCACTGTGCCACCACAGGTCAGGCAGGCTTCAGCCATCTCTTCTCTGTTCCTTACCATCTCCATCTTCTTGTTTGCAGACCACTAACCATATAGCTGTCTTTTTTTGGCCCCCAAATTCTATGGAAATTAAACATTCATCCTACTTTCTTATGCAGAGCAACTAAGCAATGTAGATTAGCTCAGCAAAAAGATCCATGTGTATGTTTTTCTAAGTAACATGGCAATCTATTACCTAACAGATATTTTGGTTTTCCCCTAAAATGGAGCTGAAAATTGAGGGTCAGTGTCTGAATCTAGCTAGCAGATGTATTTTGTGGGGCCACAAGTTATTTTAAATGCTTTTAAATTTGTCAAATTTAAAAATCAAGAACAATCACTTACAATTAAAGTCTTATGTTTCTTTTGAAAAACCAGAAATTCTGGCAATGCCATCCATGTGGCCCAATGGGCTGGAGCAGAGCAGGGCTGCCCGCATCTCGGGAACGGATGTGTGCAGCTCAACTTCCCCAGGCCTCTCACCATTGGCTGTCGCTTGTTCGGTTCTAAACAATGAGAAAACATACCATTCCATGTTTTTAATGGATTATTTTTTTTAGGCAACCAGTATGATCATACCTTTTATTCTGTTTTAACAAGTTGACCTTTCCTTAAAAATTTATATTAAAACCAAACCTTATAATTATGACAAAATTTCAGACCAAAACTTCACACTTCACTTGATTAAATTTGTTAGAAGCTCTCTTAATGCCTTGCAGAGCAGAACTTGACCAAATAAGTGTCTCAAATGCATATATAAGCCACAGTAAAGAAAATAGCCCAAATTTCTGTCTAGTCCAATTTGGTCATTATTATATAAATATGACCTAAGACTAGAGTCCTTGAAGTAATTAGATTTAGTATTTGGCTTGAGAGCCATCATAATCCTGTCTTTTAGCTCCTTGACATTTGAAATGCCTCTTTACACAGAAAGAAAGGGTGAGCCCAGCAGGATTCAGGCAGCATAAGCACAGGCTCTAAATCAGGGGTAGTCAACCTTTTTATATCTACCGCCCACTTTTGTATCTCTGTTAGTAATAAACTTTTCTAACCGCCCACCAGTTCCACAGTAATGGTGATTTATAAAGTAGGGAAGTAACTTTACTTTATAAAATTTATAAAGCAGAGTTACAGCAAGGTAAAGCATATAATAATAATTACTTACCAAGTACTTTATGTCGGATTTTTTCTAAGTTTGGCAGAATAAATCTTTATAAAACAACTTACTATAGTTAAATCTATCTTTTTATTTATACTTTGATTGCTCTGCTACTGCCACCATGAAAGCTGGAATGCCCACTAGTGGGTGGTAGGGACCAGGTTGACTGCCACTGCTCTAAATCATGGATCCTCTCATGATTCTAGGTATTGCCTGAGTGAGTAACCTTCATTATTATCTTGCCTTTACCATCTCACTGTTTTATGCATAAATATAATCTCCGCACATTGTATTTATGTAGTAGATCATTCCCTCAGTTAAATAAATATATTACTGCTAAAGGTATATAGAGTTACTAAGTATGACCACTTGCGTTAGGAGGTCATCTTCTGATTTGGTGAAATGGTTTGGAGTTTGAATTTCCATGCCCTAATTAAGGTTCTTGAGGGTGAGTGCTGTGGTTGATCTCAAACATCCATTCCTTCCCAGATGACGAGGCTCCCAATCAGCATTGGAGTTCCATCCTCCTAGCCTGTGACTGACTTAGGCCTGGGAGTGTGACTTAGTTGTCACACCTGAGGTGAAGGGGGAACTCTGGCAAAGATCTTCTTTCCCCCAGGAGAGAGTCAGAGGAGGCAGACTTCTAGTCAAATGTGGTGGGTTGGAAAAATGCCTGTTAGCTGCCTAAACCTTCATTAAAATGCCAGAAAAGGGATTAAAAACAGTATAATTCATAAGGACAAAATGATGGGGAAAAAGATAAAATTTTAGAAGACAGAAGAGAGATAGATGAGTGGTCACCAGCTTAGTGAACCCAAGAAAACTCTAACCTAAGCCAGCAGTGGAGAAAGCCCGAAGTCAACTGGCACTGCAGAACATCGGAACGCCAGGAATTGGAGCCTCTGGCCACTAGCGAAATGAGGGGTGCATGTAAGGATAAAAGCAGGAACATTTTGTAATGTCAAGTACTAGACACCAGATCTCCTTTTCTCCTCTAAGCAAATACATTTGCCTGCATTCGTTAAAGCCCAATGAGACATGAACTGGAGTTTGCAGCCAAGAAAGTAGATTTATTAATTAAGGAGGGTGCCATCACTGGAGTCACAGGTGAGCGAATGCTCAAAAAACTGGCACCCGGATGGCTTTCAGAGGAAGATTATATAGGAGGAAAACCATTAATCATGGTGACTAAAGGAGTCAAGGCCATGGTCTCTACTGATTGGTCAGTGCTAGGGTGTGGGGCAATTGATCATTGCATCTGGTTTTGATATGAGCCACAGAGTCATTCTGTCTGATTTTGCAGGCGTTTGTTCAGTGGGATCGTTATGCTTTCCAGGGTTTGGAGCTAAAATACAACTGGGATATTCATTTGAGTTTGGTAGAAAACTGTCTCTGTAGTCAGTAGACCCAGGAGCTTGTTCTGAAACTACTGGATTCTGACCAGAACCTCTTTGTTCTGAGGGCTTGATGATTAAGCAAGGGAGAAGGGGTGGAGGAGCCAGGGCACTGCATGAGGTCAGTATGAGTCAAAGGGGGGAAAAAAATCAAAACAAAAGGCCAGATTAAAGAAAATAAGGTCTCTGCATAGTTATAACCAGAGTTTATTTCTCTTGAGATATTGAATCAAAGTGATTCTGGCCCATCTGAGGATGGGTATAGGCAGAGAGTAGCATGGTGCAAATGGGGAGTAAAATTTTACATTAAATGACCACACCTTCACCAGTTGGATCCCTCACCAGGTGGATCCCGGTCGAGGTGCATGTGGGAGTCTGTCTATCCCCCCTCCTCTCACTTAAATTAAAAAAAAAAAATGATGACACTCTTCCCAAAGTCATGGTAAAGTGAATGAGGTATTTGCTTTGGGCACAAAATTTAAGGGAGTACCAAAAAATTCAGAAATCAAGTAACATGTTTTCCTCAACCCATATGTTGATGATTTTCTTTCCTTCTTTTTCTTTTTTTAAAATTTATTTATTAATTTTAGAGAGAGAGGAAGGGAGATAGAGAGAAATGGAAACGTCAACCTGTCCCTGTATACTCCCTGACTGGGGATCGAACCCACAACCTTTGTGCATTGAACAACACTCCAACCAACCAAGCTATCCGGCCAGGGTTCCTTCTTTCTTAAGTACATTCTTTAGACGTTACTATAGTGAAGTTTCCTTAATTAACTCCTAGGTTTTGTTATCTCTTTGTTGAAAGTGATTTTATTTTATTCTGATCTTAAAAGATAATGTGACCCCTGGTCTGGTAGCTCAGCTGGGTAGTCAGAACATTGTCCCAATATGCCAAGGTTGTGAGTTCTATTCCTAGTCAGGGCACATACTGGAATCAACAATTGAATGCATTATTATAAGTGATTGTTCCATTTATTTAGTGGAACAACAAATTGATGTTTCTCTCTTTCCCTTCCTTCCTCTTGCTTTCTAAATCAATTTAATAAAGAAAAGAAAGAAGGAAAGAAAGAGAAGGAAGGAAGGCTAGTTTTTTCTTAGCATTTTGAAGATATTATGCCTGTGAGGTCAGTTGGCAATGGGGGAAGGTCACGTGAGGAACCAGGTCCAGGAACTTTGGCTGGAACTGCCCACACCCATGCCTGCCAAAAGAAATGGCCTTGGAGCTCTTTGAAAAAGAACGACTGTCTGTCAGCCAATGAAATTTTGCCATGTCATATCAACCTGACCACTTTATCAGTGCTATAAATTGCCCCCCCCCCCCTCACGAGGGAATCCATGCAACTTCTCTGGCCCATTTTGTGGACCAGAGAACCTTGTCCAGGATGTGCTCTACTAAATAAAGCTTTTGCTATTCCACACTTGGTGGCTATGCCTTTATTTCTTCCTTGGTGGGGAAATACCTTACATCTGGTGCTGATACCCGGGAGGAGCTTGAAGCCTGCTGGGGCCGCTCCTCTCCCCTTCCCTTCCCTTCCGATGAAGAACCAGGACCTGTGACCTCGCACCCACTTCAGCACACAGTGCAGTAATCCCCTGCCTCCAGCCTCCCTTCAGTTCTTTCCGCCAAGACTCCCCTGTTCGTAATCCCAGCTGCGTCAGGGACCTCTTTTCTGTTCCCAGTGCATGTGTGCTAGTGGAGATGTCCTGGACATGCCCACTCTACCTAACCTCCGGTGGCCATGGCTTGAGTTGCAGGATGCCAATTCTCATCTCTGATCATCCGAGGGCTGAAGGAGGCCATAAAGGCACAGGAATCTAAACCTGACTCAAAAACACTCCTGGAGTGCCTTATCTGGAATCTCTCCCTCCCTAAAGAAGAAGAAACTGATCTTTTTCTTCACTGTGGCCGGGCCACAATACCCACTGGATAATTGAATTAGGTGGTCTCCTGAAGGACTTTCGATTTTAACACCCTCACCAATTTAACTATTGCCAGAGAACTGGGAACTGGTTGGAGACTCCTTACTTTCAGGGCTTCTAGTATTTGTGCTCCTGTTCTAATCTCTGTGCCGCCTGTTCTATGGTGCAGGCTCTTTTTGGCCAGAGAAACCTCAGCTAAACCCTCCACTCCTGATCTTTCCTCCTTCGCTGACCCGCAACTCTCTCCCCCTCCTGACCAACCCCTGGGGGAAGCCTTTCTCTCAGGACCCCTCTCTGGTCCCTCTGTGGACCTCTTCTGCTCAGGTCTCTTCCCTCTAGGAAGCTCTCTCCCCTGCCGGCCAGGAGCCTCTCCCTTCTCCTCTGTGTTCTTAAGCCCCTCCCCCATCAGGCCATCCTCCACCGGCCATTGACCCACACCTGGGTTTGCAGGGCTCCCAACCTCACGACCCAGCCCCAGTCTTCTTGTAGGAAGGCCTGGCCCTGTCTTGCCTCTGGCTCCAGCGTTTCTAGCTGGATCTGGGTGTCAGGCTCCCCAGAAGCCCCGTCTCTCTTATTCTCAATCCCCAAACCCTTATCCGAGACCTGTGAACATGGCATTTAAAGTTTTTAATGGTCGCAGCTAGTAGAAAAGGCCGAGGCTGTTCGCCAGGCCTGCATGCAGCAAAAGGTAACGCTCCAAACCCAGGCTCTTGTGGCAGCCCTGAGGCTGGCAGAGCAACAGGAGCAAGGCACAGGAAGTGCCTGACCCAAGTCCGGGCTGCAGAGAGGAACCCCACCAGGAGCTTGCTTTCAATGTGGCAAGGAGGGTCACTGGTCCCGGCAGTGCCCCTGCCCGAGGCCGCCCACTAAGCCCTGCCCTAACTGCAAGCAGCCTGGTCACTAGCAGAGCGATTGCCCCCTTTGGGTAACAGGCTCTTTCTCGGTGTCCCCAACTGGAGGACAAGCCACCCAAATGGGAGACCATTGCTCAAACTTCTCGGTCTCATGGACGACTTGCGTGACACAGAGTCAAGACCCCCATCACCCTCGCCGAGCCCAGGGTAATGCCGCAGGTAGCGGGTAAGTCCGTCTCATTTCTTGTGGACATGGGGGATACCTTCTCTGTTTCGCCATCACACTCTGGACCTCTAGTTCCCCCACGGGTCTCGGTTATGGGAGTGGATGGGCCCCTTCTTTTCCCCTTCGCACACCACTCCTGACACGCAGTTTGGACAGAATCCCCTTCTCGCACTCCTTCAGATTCTTTCTTTCTTCAGTCTAATACGCTTCTTTCGACACTGAATTCCCAATGTTGCTCTCTTAACCAAACCCCTCTATGAGGCTGCAAAAGAGATGCCCACGGGAACTCTCACATCCCCCAACGTCATAAAAAGGGCTTTCTCTACCCTTCGAGACGCCCTCATCTCCTCTCCCCCTCTTGCTTTACCTGACCCCAGACACCCCTTCCACCTTTTCACTGATGAAAAACATGGCAATGCTGTTGGCATGTTGACTCAACCTGTGGGGCCTACATACTTTCCCATAGCATACCTCTCTAAACAATTGGACACCACCATCAAAGGCTGGCAGCCCTGCCTCCGGGCACTGGGGACGGCAGCTGAACTCATCAAGGAGGTTGCTAAACTCACCCTTTCCCAACCCATCACTGTCTTCTCCTCCCACAGGCTCGCCGACCTCCTTTCACACAAATCTTTTTCTGTTAAGTCCTTCCCGCCTACAAGAATTTCACCTCCTATTCATCGAAAAGTCTCCGGTCACTCTTTTACCCTCTTCCCGACTCAATTCAGCCACTCTACTGCCAGCTCCAATGACCCTCCTGGGACCCACCCACTCTTGTACAGAGCTAATAGATTTTCTCAACAGACCCCCGAGATAGATTATCAGATTCTCCTTTAAAAGATCAGATGTAATACTCTTTGTAGATGGGAGCTCTGTACAGGGACCCAACGGACAACAATGGGCAGCCTATGCGGTGGTCACCACCTCCTCCACACTAGAAGCCCAACAGCTGCCAGAGGACACCACCTCCAAAAAGTAGAGCTGATTGCCCTCATGCGGGCACTCACTCTGGCCCAGGGAAAATGCATAACTATATGTACTGACTCTAAATATGCTTTTCTTATCACCCACAGCCACTCTGCCCTCTGGAAGGAAAGGGGCTTCCTCACTACCAAGGATCCCCCATAATCAATGCTACCCTCATTTCTAAACTTTTGCAGGTGTTACAGTTTCCCACTGAGGTGGCTGTGGTGCATTGTAGGGGCCATCAAACCTTTCAAGACCCAGTGGCCTTAGGAAATCCTCGGGCTGACATGGCAGCTCAAAACCTCACCACGGGGACATCCCCCACTCCTCTCATGTTTCTCTCCATCTCCTTGAAACCTTCCTACACTCCTGAGGAAGAACAGGCCTCTTCAGAAAATGTGGAGACGTGTGCAACCAGGGATGGATATTTCTCGGAGGTAGAATTGCTTACCACAAGGACAGGCTGAAACTCTCCTTTCTGATATCCACTGTTCCTTACACATAGGGCCAAAAGCTCTCTATTGGTTCTTGCAACCACTATGTTTCTTCCCAGGCCTCCAGCAGACTATCGAAAAGGTACATGCAGCATGCACCCTCTGTTCCAAAGCCTCTACACAAGGCGGACTCCACCCCCGCTTCCCTACTCAGCAACTGAGGGGGCACGTACCAGCCAGGATTGGCAAATTGACTTCACTCATATGCCCCCTCACAAAAAACTCCATTATCTCTTAACTTTTTTTGATACCTTTTCAGGGTGGATAGAAGCCTTTCCCACCTCTCGAGAGACGGCAGACACCATTGCCTCCATTCTCGTTGAACATATTATCCCGTAATTTGGACTGCCAACTACCTACCATCCAGTCAGATAATGGCCCGGCCTTCACTGCCCAAATAGTCTAGCAGGTTGCCACCTCTCAACATTACCTGGAGACCCCACATACCCTATCACCCTCAATCTTCGGGTAAGGTGGAAAGGGCCCATGGCATCCTGAAGGGTCAGCTAACCAAACTTTCCATCTAGACCAGACTCTCCTGGTCAAACCTCCTTCCCCTGGCACTCACCAGAATTAGAGCAACCCCGCGAAACCCCACTGGACTCAGCCCCTTTGAGTTGGTTTACGTAGGCCATTCCTAATCAATCACAGCTTACCTGTCAACCCCCCTCCTCTTGCCACATACCTCCCCTTTCTGTCTTTACTCGGCCATCTTCTCAGGGAACATGCGCACCGACCCTTCCTCCCATAGGGGGTCCAGATGAAGCACACCCAGTGGTCCCCCTCCAGCCAGGAGACAGGGTTCTTCTGAGGGAGCTCCAGCCCGGCTCCCTACAGCCCAGGCGGACGGGACCCCATATGGACTGGCAGTCGGAACCACTGGGCCTTACCCGTCTCTGGCTCACTAAAAGGATCACACCCACAAGGTTTCTTGAGTCACGGTCATACAGATGCTCCTACACCCGTGATGGTGAACCTATGGCACGCGTAGCCATTTTCGATGACACGCGTTCACATGCGGCTGCATACCAGAGAAGTATGGGGCTGCATGCCGAGAAGGACGTTTCATCCTCGGCTCCTGCTCGGCCAGGTGTAGGTTCCGAGGATAAAACATTTACTATAGTGTAGACCAGGGGTCCCCAAACTTTTTACACAGGGGGCCAGTTCACTGTTCCTCAGACCGTTGGAGGGCTGGACTATAAAAAAAACTATGAACAAATCCCTATGCACACTGCACATATCTTATTTTAAAGTAAAAAAACAAAATGAGAACAAATACAATATTTAAAATAAAGAACAAGTCAATTTAAATCAACAAACTGACCAGTATTTCAATGGGAACTATGCTCCTCTCACTGACCACCAATGAAAGAGGTGCCCCTTCCGGAAGTGTGGTGGGGGCCGGATAAATGGCCTCAGGGGGCTGCATGCAGCCCGCGGGCCGTAGTTTGGGGACCCCTTGGTGTAGACACTCTGTGCCAGAGGTCTGTAGGCCAAAACAACAGAACTCCGGCACAGAGTGTCTAGTTCTGGGACTTCCAGTTAGGCCATTAGGGAATCTTTGACCTCACTTCCCGCTGGTGGAGCAGGGAACAGTGGAGCAGGAGCAGCAGAAAGCTGTTGGGGGGGGGGGGGGGGCGCATCTCTGGGGGCCCTGTGATCGCCATTACCAGCAACCACATAACCACAGCAACCATCATCTAATCTACTGTTCTGGGGTGTTGTGGATTTCTAATTGAAATCATTACTGAGATAAGTGAGGGGGAGGCTGGGAGAGACGAGGGCCTGTGCTATGGGTGCCATTTCCCACCATTAGAAATACCAGCAGCCATCTTAATTTACATAAGATGCAACTTGCAGAATTTCAAGACAGCATCTGGGCTCAGGTGTTTGTTCAACTTGAGGTCAAAGCTTGAGAATCTGGAAAGGTGCCACTTGCAGAATTAAGAGGAGTGCCATTACGAACAGGAAATTTGGAGTGCCTGGAACCGATTACCAGACACTTTAGCACCCTGAAAAATATAGCAATGGCTTTACTCACAATTTTTCCCTCTGTGTACTTTTGTGAGACCTTATTCTCAGTGTTAAATAATATCAAAACCAACAAAAGAAACAGATTGACAGATGAAGTTAGTAGCGCTTGCTTGGACTTGAAGTATACAAAATACCTATCTTCAATTGAAGATTTAACCAATGAAATTCAGCAACAAAAAAGTCACTAATAGGCAGGTTAAGAATTCCCCCTTCCCCTCACTTATCTTAGTTCACTGCACCCCACACAAATGAAATAATATCAAGACCAACAAAAGAAACCGACTGACAGATGAACAAAGAAGTCACTAAGCAGGTAAGTTAAATAATTAGTTTTTCATTTATTAAATACAGTTATATATTACTATTATACATTTTTGTTATTTAAACTATAAATATCGTGAAATTATGTTTTTTTTCTCGAAGTGACACACCACTTGAGTTATGCTCGTTTTTTTGGCGAATTTTGACACACCAAGCTCAAAATATTGCTCATCACTGTCCTATACCCATATACATGACTCCCCTCAGAGCTACCGCCTCCCGACCTTCCTTTCCCACGATGCCCCTAACCAGCAGGAAGTAGCCAAAGGAATAGCAGAGCCCCTATCTAACATAAAAGGTCAGCTTGTGAGGTCAGTTGGCAATGGAGGAAGGTCACGTGAGGAACCAGGTCCAGGTACTTTGGCTGGAACCTCCCACACTCATGCCCAGCCCTGGAGCCCTTTGAAAAAGGAATGACTGTCAGCCAGTGAAATTTCGCTATGTCATATCAACCCGACCACTCTACCAACACTATAAATTACCACCACCACCACCACCCCTGCCCCCCCCCCCCACGGGAGAATCCGAGAGACTTCTCTCCCCTGTTTTGAGGACCAGACAACCTCGTCTGGGATGCGCTCTACTAAATAAAGCTTTTGTTATTCCACACTTGGTGGCTACGCCTTTCTTTCTTCCTCGGCAGGGAAATACCTTACAATTCCACCACTTTCTGACTTATTTTATGTTCAGTATAAATATCACATCTTTGCATGTGATCTGTCTTTTCTACCTGCTTGTTTTTGAGATTTTTTTTTTTTTTTTGGTGTTCTGCATTTTTGTTGTGGTGTGAGTTTCTTTTTTTTTAAAAGAGTAGTCTTGATTACATGTTTAAGTGAACAATCAATATTAGATTATCTCATCAATACAATATTAAATCATGTGCTCTCTCACCTCCCCTTTTTACACGGCATAACTGCAGCCAATTTTGGGGGTAAGATGCTTATTTTAAAAGCACTCTTCAAAAAGGAAAGAGGGTTCAGGACTGTACTATTAAATTTCACTTTTTTTTCCTGCTACCTAATTTGAACAATACGTGTAAACCATTATTCTTTTGTGTGTGTGTGTGTGTGTGTGTGTGAGTGTGACAGAGACAGAGAGAGGGACAGATAGACAGGAAGGGAGAGAGATGAGAAGCATCAATTATTCATTGAGGCTCCTTAGTTGTTCATTGATTGCTTTCTCACATATGCCTTGACGGGGGGCTACAGCAGAGTAGCCAAGTTACCCCTCTGATGTGGGGCTACAGCAGAGTGAATGACCCCTTGCTCAAACCAGCAATATTGGGCTCAAGCCAGCGACCTTTCGGCTCAAGCCAGTGACCATTGGTCATGTCTATGATCCTACGCTCAAGCCAGCAACACCACACTCAAGCTGGTGAGTCCATGCTCAAGCCAGATGAGTCTGCACTCAAACAGGATGGGCCCGCACCCAAGCCAGTTGCCTTGGGGTTTCAAACCTGGGTACACTGAGTCCCAGTTTGACACTCTATTTACTGTGCCATCGCCTGGTCAGGCAAGACATTATTCTTGAAAGGAATACTTTGGGGGGAAAATATCTAACAGAAATCTTTGACCAAATCTGAACTACCACTCTATTCTCTAAAAAATGTCTAACAAAAGCCCTGGCTGGATAGCTCGGTTAGTTAGAGCATCATTCCCATACACCAAGGTTGTGGGTTCAATCCCTGGTCAGGGCACATATAGAAATGGATTAATGTTTCTGTTTCTGTCTCTCTCTCTCTCTCCCCCAGTCCTCTCTCCCTGAAACCAACAAACAAAAATATATTTTTTAAATGTCTAACAAAAGACAGCAAACTATGTACTTGAAACAAATTTCATAATAATTTATATTTGCACATAAATTCTGCCACATTATTCAGTGCCACCAAAGTAAAATTCCTGACTCTTTCACTGAAAATGAACAACCCATCTGTCCCCTGTCTCCAGTTCAAAACTGATTGTTCTACAAAATCAGGTGATTTATTCAGATAAGAACTGAGATGTGATAGTTGGTCTTTCCAGATTGAAAATTCACCAAATAAAGACCATTCTAAGAATGTAGTGGGACTGAAGGAAATGAGAAGACCAAGCAGAATGACTACCACAAGTAACTGACAAAAGCTCAGGGAATCTTACTAACGGATGTACCAGTGTCTTGAGACAACGAACGTTTATCCACATTTACTAGTTTTTTGTCTTTCCACTGACTGGTATCAAAGTATAGGGCTGGTGGGCAAATTAGAGAGAGGTAAAGGAGTTTCTTTGATTATTTTTCTTTTTGCAGAAATATGATTGGTTCTGACATGTCTTTGAAGGCCTCAGGAATGTAAAAGGCCATTAGTTGTTCCTGCAAGATGGTGTTGAGTTTATTAATCTCTGGGTCATAGGCTTGCATAACTTGCATAACTGCAAGTTTCATGATGTCAAAGTTAGACGGGATTTTATTCTTCTTTTGATCTAATTAATGTGTGTTGTAACTTCTCAAAAATCTCCTTCACTTCATCTGAATCTCTAGTCAGTAACTGTAGAGATTTCCTTCTGTTAGTTTCCAAGGTATGTACATGAGAAAGAGCATCTCCCCAAAACCAGTCCTTAAATCAGGGGTCCCCAAACTTTTTACACAGGGGGCCAGTTCTCTGTCCCTCAGACCGTTGGAGGGCCAGACTATAAAAAAACTATGAACAAATCCCTATGCACACTACACATATCTTATTTTAAAGTAAAAAAACAAAATGGGAACGAATACAATATTTAAAATAGAGAACAAGTAAACTTAAATCAACAAACTGACCAGTATTTCAATGGGATCTATGCTCCTCTCACTGACCACCAATGAAAGAGGTGCCCCTTCTGGGTATGCGGGGGGGGGGGGGGGGGGGGAGGAGCAGATAAATGGCCTCAGGGGGCCGCATGCGGCCCGTGGGCCGTAATTTGGGGACCCCTGCCTTAAATCTCTGAAAGAAGAACTCAAAGGCATCTATTGGTCAAATAAGTTTGTAAAATATGATTTTCACAGTTGCTTGCTTATAGTTTGCATTGGGGGCTGGGCAGTGCCAGGTATATGTGGTCTGTGAAATTGCAAATTACCTTCCTGCTTGGGAAGGGCCATTGTTTTGCTAATGTTTGCTGGAGGAGGGGTCTTCGTGGGCCTAGCCAGTTTTGCAGAGAGAGCAGAGGGAATGCAGAGAGCTGTAGACAAAGCAAGTTTGTGCAGAGAGAGAGAAGGTGTGCAGATGGGGAACCAGAGCTGAGGGGCTTTGGAAGCCCTGTTAAGCCAAATTCGGAGGGACCCAAAACATGAAAGACAAGAACAATGTCCGTCGTTTACACATCAAGCTTTATTGTCTAGCTTGGCCAAGCAGCAGCAGCTCCAACAGAAATCTGAGGGAGAGCGCGCTGGCCCTTTGTTCTACCTAGTTTTTATAGTTTTGAAAGTGGGAAGTACAGAAGCAAAAATGTATTTAGGAGCCCTTTACCGCTATTGGTTATAGTCATATGTCCTTTAACATGATAGAACCATATTCAATTTGCAAGCCATACATCCTTTTGGAGAAAACAAAATTTACAAGTCAACACAATGGTAGAAAGATGTCTCTTTACATATTAAAAGACATTCCTATATTTTCTAGTGTTCATCCGTCATCTCTCTGTCCAGAGTCACACGTGTTAACCACATGCATTTACATAGGAGAGGTAGTTTCCATGGGGACAAATACCCGCAAATGGCTTATTGCTATAAGAAAAGGTTTATTTTGGCTTTTCTCTTCCTGCACCTGGCTAGCCATTCACTCCTTTCCCCACAGGTGTGGTGGAATGTCAGGGAATCCATGTTTTCCTTCCCTTTTCATTTACAATACAATGGCAAGAGCCATCCTGGTTATGCCAATCACACACAGTACAGAGACTATTCTCACAATTTCTCTGCACACCTTAACCCAAATTAATAAAATGTTCTCCAAGCCTCCTAAAATATTAATATTAATTATGTAGCCTTTGGTACTTTACAACACCTGCGGGTGAGGTGGCACAGTGGCTCCTCAGCCCTACTGAGGCTTATGGGGGCCTTTGATTCTAGGAGGAACCAGAGAAGTTCCTGATTGTGGAACCAGAGAATGCATCAGTGGCTTTGGGAGCCCTGAGTGAGAGGGAAGAGGTCATCGGCCCGTGTGAGACTTTAATAAAGGAATGGCCCACCATTTTTTGGCTCCACTGTTTCTTTACCATCTGCCCAAATTCAATGAGAACCTGCATGTTCATGGCCACGATGGTGGCGGCCACTGGACCTACAGCAGCCCTTTCCTGAGCATAGTCATCTTCAATTGAACAGAGGACATGTTGGGTGTGGTCACCACGTGTAGAGCAGATTCCACAAATCAGCTGCCTGAAGAAAATGTTGAGAGGTTGCCCTGAGAGTCCTTTGCACATTGGCATTTTGGGAGAGAACTTGATCTTGTTCTACTTCTCCACAGTGCCCTTCAGGGTGTAATTAATCTATAGGCTATTGACTGCAGAAGCTAAAGTTTCCTTATGGCACATGGGGCCCTTGAATGGAGATGACTTCTGCAATGAATTCCACACATTCCCCTGTAAGATCCCTTCTAAGCATTTTTTTTTTTTTGCAAAAGTTGTGTGAGCAAGGCAGAAGTCATGGGTCATCACACAAATGGCAACAAATTGAGCAGTAGGATCTTCATGCAGCTCCATCACATTTTCCCATCCCTGCAAGCAGGTGTATTCCTCAGGGTTACTACTTTCCAGAGCAAAGGAATTTGGTTTTTTGTTTGTTTGTTTTTACACGTTGTGACTGGCAATCAAAGTAGGCTACTTTCTCCAGGAGAGGGGGTGGGTAGGAGAGGTGGGAGTCCTTCTGATGTCTTCAACCACCGCCCAGGGTATCACCTGGGAGGGGTGGGTCAGACTGCTCCTCTTCCTTCCAAAGGGGTTGCGCTTGCTGGCCAAGCGCTGCCCCGAAAGGGCCTGGGCTGCGCATCCCACGCCTGGAAGCAGATACTCTGGGTTTCTTTTTAATTATCCTGCTTGGTATTTATAGCATTTTCTGAATCTACTGTCTTTCATAAGTTCTAGGAAATTCTCAGTCATTGTTATTATCTATTGCATCATCTCCTCTTTATCTTCTTCTGGAATACCAGTGAGAAGAGTTTTAGACCTTCTCTATCTTCCATGTCTCTCACTATCTCTCATATTTTCTCTTTGTCGCAGTGGGGGCTGAAAAAAAAACAAACCTTTCCTCCCTCTTTCTAAGATTTTCTAGCTGGGCTAGTAATCAAATTAGCAGAGGAAGATTAACAGGAGAAAATAAAAATTTAATACTGTGCATGGGAGTTTCACATATACAAAAAAAATTCCGGAGAGTGAGGCAACAGTGGGTGTAGTATATGATATTTTAGCAAAGGAGAAAAGGAGGGAAGGGAAGGTCTAAGATTTCAAAAGTGAGAGTGGGCGATTTATTGGTAGTTGAGGAAGAGGGGAACACAAATATTCTTGCTAGGCAGCTCAGACACAATGGGTCACAGCAGGTATCTAGCTAAAGGCCCCTCAGTAGCACCTGTATTTACCATGCTGACTAATTCAAATTAGGCTGAGGTGCATCCTAAAATAACCCTTCCTGCAGCAGGTTTTTGTATCTTAATCTCTTGGGCAGGAAACACACAACACTACATTAGGGTGAACCATACAATATTAGCATTTTTGTAGGTCAACACAATTGAATAGCAGCATTTCCTTTGCTTCAACCTAATATGTGTTAGAGAAAGTGAGAAACAGTCTTGCTAGTTGTCTCAACTATACTGTATAGTATGTCAAATAAATTAGCCCTCTTGGTTTTGAAATTTCTGGAGAGCGTACAGAAACTCATTAAACATATAATTCAAGTCTTAAATTATAAATTCCTTAACTTTGAACTAAAATGTAAAAATTAGTAGTGTACTATGAGCTTGCAGAAGGTTCTAAAATTTTTATTATAAGTCATGAAAGCATTGGACTCAAAGAGAGCACTGGCTTTTTAAAATCTTTAAATATTTTAAGTGAATTACCATATTTTCTCTCATAAGACACACTCCCCCCCCCAAAAAAAAGTGGAGGGGAAAATGCCTGTGCATCTTATGGAGCAAAAAATATGGTATTTTATTAAATATTTTAACACATCATTTGGTTCAGATTATTTTCTTTCTTATTTTCCTCCATAATACCCTAGGTGTGTCTTATGGTCAGGTGTGTCTTATAGAGTGAAAAATATGGTACATAATTGAATGTATTTCAATCCTTTTCAAATTCTTGAAATATTCTACAGACACTACTTATAAATTATTAAAAATAAAAAGTCTAATTTGACAACACACAGAATAAAGTGAAATTTAATGTTTTTAAATACAGCTTCTATCTCGTTAATTCTTTTTATAAGCTTTTCAGTGATTTCTATTACCCAAAGATGAAATTTGTTACGTGTTGGGCAAATGAGTTTGTAAAGTCTGTATTTTCTGAGTTTGCTTACATTTACTGTTAAAAATGGCGCTGGTCTGTGAAGTTGCTAATTACCTTCCTGCTTGGGAAGGTTCATTGTTATGCTAATGTTGCCAGAGGAGGGGTTTTCACGCCAAAAAGTTTTTAAAAAAGCAGAGGAGGAGAAGATAGCCATTTTTGCAAAGAAGGAAGCCAAGATGGCAGGGTGCTGAAGGAGAAGCCAGTTTGTGCAAAGAGGAAAAGGGAGAAGGTGTGTAGATGGAGAACCAGAGGTGACTGAGACTGGTTGAGGCCTTTGATTCTAGAAAAAACTGGAGAAGATTCTTCTGGTTGTTGAACCGAAGAATGTATCAGGGTTTTGAAGTCCTATGTGTGTTTACTCACTGGCCAATGCAAGGCTAGAATAAAGGAATGGCCCACCAATTTTTGGCCCCTCTGTTTTTTTACCATCTGCCCGAATCTAATATGAACCTGCACCTGCCTGGCTGCGATGATGGTGGTGGCCCCTGGCCTTATCATTCAAGTTCCTTCAAAACCTCTTTCTAAGCTATCCATCCAATGTACCATCTTTACATGTCAAGCAAGTAGCCAAATTGGTCTACTTACCATCTCCAAGTACCCCTACTTTCTCACTTAGTTGTTTTTTCTTCAGCCTGGAATGCTCTTTGATTAATTGCATTAGGGTTTATAGTCAGTGGTGGGATTCCAATAATTTAACAACCAGTTCTCTGACTTAATGACTATTTTAAGTATAAAAAAAATATACTGAAAAGTAGTTGATTATTTCATGCATTTAATACTTAAATACAAACAATAAAAGAGGGACATAAAACTAGGTTATGTTATGAGTTTTAAAATATTAATGAAAAAATATTAAATAATACCATAATATCTGGGGGAGAATTTTGGGTGTAACACAAAGCAGAAACAAATGACAGCTTGTCATCCTCTGGTTTCTTGGCACTTTTCCTCTTTATATTATATGTTTGTTTCCTGAAGTAATAAATGTGAGGAAATTAAAATGTAGTATTTTATCAAAGGTATAATGAGTTTTATGAAGTGAACAAATAAATATTACAAGCATAGTTTCGTCAATTTTTTTTTTACTTATTGACAGAATGAACATTACTATGGGTGCTTAGAATACGCTGTTGCGCAAATGAATGTTAAAAAAAGAGTAAGGAATATAAATTTGTGGTTTCCACATTGGGTGGCTTCCCAGGCACCCACCTTAGAGAGAACCCTGATTACAAGTGCCACTTTAACAACTGGTTCGCCAAACTCAACAAAAAATTAGGTATCAGTTCTGCCAAACTGATGTGAACCAGCTGAATCCCACCATAGTGTATAGTACAGGGGTCCCCAAACTATGGCCCGCGGGCCATTTATCCAGCCCCCGCCGCACTTCCAGAAGGAGTACCTCTTTCGGTGGTGGTCAGTGAGAGGAGCATAGTTCCCATTGAAATACTGGTCAGTTTGTTGATTTAAATTTACTTGTTCTTTATTTTAAATATTGTATTTGTTCCTGTTTTGTTTTTTTTTACTTTAAAATAAGATATGTGCAGTGTGCATAGGGATTTGTTCATAGTTTTTTTTTATAGTCCGGCCCTCCAATGGTCTGAGGGACAGTGAACTGGCCCCCTGTGTAAAAAGTTTGGGGACCCCTGGTATAGTATATACCTTTAACTTACCACAGTCTACCTTTCAGTAATATTATACAATTTCACATATGGCATCAGAATATGATAACATTATATTTCCATTTTCCTCACCTGACCTTTGTGATATTGTTGTTATACATATAATATTCACATGTTATTACCTCCACAATAGATTATTTATTTATTTTAAACTTTTATTGATTGATTGATTATAGAGAGAGAGGAAAGGAGAGAAACATCAATTTGTTGTTCTACATATTTATGCATTCATTAGTTGTTTCTTATATGTGCCCTGACTGTATATTGAACCCTCAACCTTGGCATAATGGGACGACTCTCTAACCAACTGAGCTACCAGGCCAGGGCTAGATTTTTTAATTTATGCTTTAAAAGGTAATTTTTTTTTTTTACAGAGAGAGAATTAGACAGGGACAGACAGACAGAAACGGAGAGATGAGAAGCATCAATCATTAGTTTTTCATTGGGCATTGTGACACCTTAGTTGTTCATGGATTGCTTTCTTATATGTGCCTTGACCACGGGACTTCAGCAGACTGAGTAACCCCTTGCTCGAGCCAGCAACCTTGGGTCCAGGCTGGTGAGCTCTTGCTCAAATCAGATGAGCCTGTGCTCAAGCTGGTGACCTCGAGGTCTCGAACCTGGGTCCTTGGCATCCCAGTCCGACGCTCTGTCCACTGCGCCCCTGCCTGGTCAGGCAAAAGGTAATTATTTTTTAAAGAGATTTAAAAAATAATAGAAATATTATTGCTATTTATCCACATATTTACTATTTACCAAGCTGTTTGTATAGAGTCCATTTCTATCTGGTACTATCATTCTTCTGCTGAAGTAACATTCTTTAAAATTTATTGAAACAGGTTTCCTTGTGATGACAATTTTCTGTGTTTATGTGTTGGCAAAAATACTGATTTCCTCTTTGCTTGTGAAACATATTTTTGCTGGGAATAGAATTCTATGTTGATAGCATTATTTTTTCTTTCAATACTTTAAAAATATTGCTCCATCGCCTTCTGGCTTGCATTATTTTTGGCAAGGAGTTTGTTATTAATCTTAACTTTGTTGTCATACAAAATATGTAATTTTTCTCTATATAAAAAATTTTTAATCGATTGTTTTAAGCAATATTATTTCATTGTACTTTAGCATGTTTTTCTTTATGTTTTTTTGTGCTTGGTGTTTCTTATACTTCTTGAACTTCTCTATTTATATATCTATATATATTTGTATTTATCTTTTTATCAAATTTAGAAAAACTTTAAGAATTATTTCTTTTTTTTTTTTGTATTTTTCTGAAGCTGGAAACTGGGAGAGACAGTCAGACAGACTCCCGCATGCGCCCGACCGGGATCCACCCAGCACGCCCACCAGGGGCGATGCTCTGCCCACCAGGGGGCGATGCTCTGCCCCTCCGGGGCGTCGCTCTGCCACGACCAGAGCCACTCTAGTGCCTGGGGCAGAGGCCAAGGAGCCATCCCCAGCGCCCGGGCCATCTTTGCTCCAATGGAGCCTTGGCTGCAGGAGGGGAAGAGAGAGACAGAGAGGAAGGAGGGGGTTGGGGGGTGGAGAAGCAAATGGGCGCTTCTCTTATGTGCCCTGGCCGGGAATCGAACCCGGGTCCCCCACACGCCAGGCCGATGCTCTACCGCTGAGCCAACCGGCCAGGGCAAGAATTATTTCTTTAAATATTTTTTTGTCTTTCTTCCCACTCCCCTCAACGCAGCATGAGGATTCTAGTTACACATATATTAGGTATTCAAGATTTAGGGTGGACCCTAAATCAAATGACTAGTGTTTTTATATGAGAAAGGAGAGGGAGATTTGAACATACAGAGACAGTGAAAAAAAGATCATATGAAGACAGAGGCAGAGATTGGGGTTATGCTGCCATAAACCAAAGAGTACCAAAGATTGCTGATATCCATCAGAAACTAGAAGAGAGGCACGGGACAGATTCTCCCTCAGTTCTCCTCCAAGGAACCAATACTGCTGTATGGCCAGTAGTCGCCACTGTTGTGGCCATGCATATGCAGGTTCCCATTAGATTAGGGCAGATGGTAAAGAAACAGTGGAGCCAAAAACTGGTGGGCCAATCCTTTATTCAAGACTTGCACCGGCCAACAAGCAAACACACAGGGCTTCCAAAGCCACTGACACATTCTCCGGTTCCACAACCAGGAGAATCTTCTCTGGTTTTTCCTAGAATCAAAGGCCTCACCATTCTCAGTGAAGCTCACAGAAGCCCTTTCCCTCTGTTCCCCATCTGCACTTCTGCATTCTCTCTGTTTTCTCTCAGCAAACATGGCTTCTCTCTCCTCCAACACACATTAGCAAGAAGGTAGGTAGGTACCTTCCCAAGCAGGAAGGTAATTTGCAATTTCACAGATCACATACCTGGCGCTTCCCAGTGCCATTTTTTAACACTGAAAGTGAGCAAACTCAAAAAATACAAATTTTATAAACTCATTTGTCCAACACCTGCCAATACCTGATTTCAGACTTCTTGCCTCCAGAACTGTGAGAAAATAAATTGCTGTTCTTTTAAGTCACTTAGTTTATGGTAATTTGTTACTGCAGTCCTAGGAATTAATCCATTGCCACAATTTTCTCTTAATAATCTGGGTATAGGTGGAGGTGTTTGTAAAGCCAGTAGCCACGGCCACCATCACAGCCACCTGGCCCATGCAGGTTCGCATTAGACTCGGACAGTTGGTAAAGAAACAATGGAGTGCCTGACCAGGCAGTGGCGCAGTGGATAGAGCATCGGACTGGGATGCAGAAGGACCCAGGTTTGAGACCCCAGGATAGCCAGCTTGAGCATGGGCTCATCTGGCTTGAGCAAAAAAGCTCACTAGCATGGACCCAAGGTCATTGGCTCGAGGAGGGGGGGGTTACTCAGTCTGCTGAAGGCCCGCGGTCATGGCACATATGAGAAAGTAATCAATGAACAACTATGGTGTCACAACGAAAAACTGATGATTGATGCTTCTCATCTCTCTTTGTTCCTGTCTGTCTGTCCCTATCTATCCCTCTATCTGACTCTTTCTCTGTCCCTGTAAAAAAAACAATTAAAAAACAACAACAATTATACCTAAAAAAAAAAAGAAGAAACAACAGAGCCAAGAACTGGTGGGCCATTAGCTTTAATCCTAGCTTGCACCAGGCGGGCAAGAAATACACACAGTGGGAAAACACTTCCCTTTCCATTCAGGGCTCCCAAAGCCACTGACTTATCTGTGTTTCCTAGAATCAAAGGTTCTACCTCACCAGCCATATTCACTTCTGTTCTCCTTCTCCTTCTCTGCACAAACTCTGCACTAACTGGCTTCTTCCTCAGCACTCCACCATCTTGGCTGCTTCTCCTCTCCTCCACGTGGCCTTTCTCTGCTCTCCTACAGCATGGGCTTCTCCTAGAACATAATCACTCTTCTCCCTGAACAACGTGATCTCTCTTCCTTTTAAAACCTTTTGGTGCGAAAGCCTCCCCCAACACATATTAACATAATCACGCCCATCCCAAGCAATCACCTGGGTGACAGACTTCCACGTGGGCAGTGCCATCTTTAACAAAGTAAGCATAATATATTTTATCTGCTCAACAGTGTTTAAGACTGTTTTGAAGAGAAAATAAAATTTTGGATTGAGAAATATCTGTATTTTCTAACTAAGTCTGCTGGATAATTTATTTAGTGATAGTATAGTTTTCTTTCATTGCAACATAGAGCATTATACTAAGTTAAAACATTCTTTAAAACTATTATACAATTACAAATTTCTCTTCTGTGGAGTGAAGAACTAAGTGGAGGATTGACATATGACTCCACTAAAACACAATACCACTTTGTCAGCGTACATTAACTATTTAGTTTTATAGTAGATATGCAGTGCTTATCAAGTTTATTTCTTAAAAATTCTTTCTTTGAATTTTTCTAATCAAAATACCACCAATGATAAAGAAACCCAAAGCTGAGCTTATTGCTACCTGGGCAAGAAAGAACTACATCATTCAACAAAACAAACCAACACAATGGGGGAGTTTCCCTGAGCAGAAACTGAAATGGTTAAATATAGGACATTATGGAGGTACACCAAATAAGGCAAGATTCTTTTATTTCTTAAAATTTTTTATTAATTAATTATAAGGTAGAGAGATAGGAACATACATCTGTTCCTATATATGCCCTGACTGCAGATCAAACTGGCAACCTCTGTGCTTTAGGACAGTGGTCCCCAACCCCCGGGCCGCGGACCGGTACCGGTCCGTGGGCCATTTGGTACCGGTCCGCAGAGAAAGAATAAATAACTTACATTATTTCTGTTTTATTTATATTTAAGTCTGAATGATGTTTTATTTTTTTATTTTTATTTTTTTTTATTTTTAAATTTTTTATAGAGACAGAGAAAGAGTCAGAGAGAGGGATAGACAGAGACAGACAGACAGGAACGAAGAGAGATGAGAAGCATCAATCATTAGTTTTTCATTGAGCTTTGCAACACCTTAGTTGTTCATTGATTGCTTTCTCATATGTGCCTTGACCACGGGTGGGCCTTCAGCGAACCGAGTAGCCCCTTGCTGGAGCCAGCAACCTTGGGCTCAGGCTGGTGGGCTTTTGCTCAAACCAGATGAGCCTCTGCTCAAGCTAGCGACCTTGGAGTCTCGAACCTGGGTCCTCTGCATCCCAGTTCCACTGTGCTTTATCCACTTTATCCACTGCGACGCTTTATCCACTGCATGGTCAGGCATGATGTTTTATTTTTTTAAAATGACCAGATTCCCTCTGTTACATCCATCTAAGACTCACTCTTGACGCTTGTCTTGGTCATGTGATACATTTATTCATCCCACCCTAAAGGCGGGTCTGTGAAAATATTTTCTGACATTAAAGCAGTCCGTGGCCCAAAAAAGGTTGGGGACCACTGCTTTAGGACAACACTAACCAACTAAGCTATCTAGCCACGGCAATAAGGCAAGATTCTGAATTCAGACCTCTGGTTGATTCACCCCACAGATTATAAATGCTTTTTTAAAATTGGTCATTATAAGAGTGAGTACAGTTCTCAAGGAACTCTGGGATGGGTAGTTTAAGGATATCGTAGCCTCATGGACACATCACAGGCAAATTAATATGTGCATGCTTAGAGGTTTGGTAAAAAAATTTTTTAAACAAATTCAAATAAATGATGATATCTTTAAAAATATACAAAGTTCACATTATAGGTCCAAACATCTGTTGCATCCCTCAGTCTATAAATGAATACATTAAAATAACTTTTATATAGCCCTGGCCAGGTGACTCAGTGGATAGAGCATTATCCTGGTGTGTCAAGGTTGCAAGTTCAATCCTTGATCAAGGGCACATATGAGAAGTAACCAATGTGTGCACAAATAAATGGAACAACTGAGTGGAACAAGTTGATGCTTCTCTCTTTCTTTCCTTTCTTTGCTCTCAAATCAAGGGAAAATTTTTTTAAAAATTTTTTGTATTAGTATTAGACATAGGCATTCAAAAAACATATTATTCTTTAAAAATTTTATTTATTGATTTTAGAAAGAAAATAAGAAAAAGAGAGAGATATATAAACATCAATTTGTTGTTCTACTTATTTATTCAAACAGCATATTAAATCCATGTTAGCATATTTGGAATTGTGTGCTTTTAATGGAAAAAATATTTCTCTTTAACAAGAGATATTGTTCCTTCAAATATATATATATATATATTTAACAGAGATAGAGAGAGAGTCAGAGAGAGGGATAGATAGGGACAGACAGACAGGAATGGAGAAAGATGAGAAGCATCAATCATCAGTTTTTCGTTGCAACACCTTAGTTGTTCATTGACTGCTTTCTCATATGTGCCTTGACCGTGGGCCTTCAGCAGACCGAGTAACCCCTTGCTCAAGCCAGCGACCTTGGGTCCAAGCTGGTGAGCTTTGCTCAAACCAGATGAGCCCGCGCTCAAGCTGGAGACCTCAGGGTCTCGAACCTGGGTCCTCTGTATCCCAGTTCGATGCTCTATCCACTGCATCACCGCCTGGTCAGGCTGTTCTTTCAAATATTAACACTAACTTCTTCATAAGAACTTGGAGGGAGCTCATGTTTCCATATTAAAAAATATCCATATATGAACTATTTAATCAAGTGAGACTTTTCAAAATCAGCCAAATTCAAAACACTCAGAGAAGTATTTGGGGGAGTTTTCTAGAGAAATACCACCTGTGTATCTTTGCAAAGTTTAAACCACCCAAAGTGGCAAGTAGTTCTCTAATCTGAATGCGACTTTCATGTATCCTCGAAAGACTTATTTTAAACATTTTCTCAAGAAATGTTGTAACTTTTCTATGATTTAATGTCTCAAGATAGTGTCTGAATTAAATGATAAAATTCAAGATTTCAGGTGGCTGCTCTAAGATTTAAAAAAACAGAGGGGAGCCAGTTTAAGGATATACTATGGTTTTCAATTCATTTCACTCTGTGCATGTGTTTATTTGTTTGAGTTTTGTTCCTGTTTGAGGTAACGGTGCACTTTCTTTTCCACAAGTTTGATTTCCTTTCTCTCCCGTCTGACTTTATTTCTGAGTAATGGCATATTCAGTGGCTCTGACAGGCAGGAGACAGCTCTGAGAGGATTTCAGTGTCCACTACGGGGCATCCCCCACTCTTCCTTCTTCTCTGCCTCCAATATCTTCGCATTGTTGCTTCTGGACATTCAAGATTTCCTGGTATGTCCGTTTCCCCCACAGATAGGCATTCAGTCCTCTGCCTTCATGGCTTGGGGAAGAAGGAAGTGGTTGGTGCCTGGACTTCAGAAAAGAGAGTGCCTAGTGTATGCCCCCTACCAGCAGGTTTATGAAAGCCTGGGTATGCTTTTGGGCACAAGCAACCCTGTTTCAACACAATGTTGGGGATTTCTTGGCACCCCTCTTCCCAGATCCTCTTCCCTGCCCCATTCCTTATCCCTCTCCTGCTACCTCTGACCTTAAGGCAGCTTTGGTGTTGGAAAGACAGCCATGCTCAGCAAAGGATGTGGAAAGCCTGGGCAGGCAAGCTCCTCCAGAAGCATTAACAGAAGCCTGAATAACAGGGCAGCTTTGGGAGGGGACTGCATTGGAGAGGGTTTACAACTGGTGTGATCAGCGCCTTATGATTAATCTGATCTCAGTCATATTCACACTGGTGAAAGTTAACCCATATGAATTCTATGCATTGTTATCTTTACCGCCTCGCCCCTTAAAAAAATACAAGGTTGAGATTACATTTAAGACTAGCAAAAAGGGAAATTTGGGGCGTTTTCTTGAAATTGATTTTTAATTTTTCTTACTTGTGAGCAGAGACTGTTTTGTCTGGTATAGATTCTTTGTTACTTGCTGAGACTTTTTTGAGTCCTAACAAGAGATCATTTATTTCAAATGTTGTGTGGGTTCTTGAAAAATCAATATGTATATTCTACAGCTGTATTTTCAACATTGATCACTGTGCCCAGAACATAGCAGGAGTTCCTAACTACCAAGGTCGAATTAGCTTTTTCCACATGAAGTGCCGTGCCTGCATAGCAACTTCACAATCTCCCTAACATTTTTGTCTTGTGACATACAATTCTGTGGGACACGTCATGTCCCAGAAATGTCTCACCCTATAACATCACAGCAGCACACTGTGAAGGGACTGTGGGGAGGTCTCCCTGCTGCCCTCTGGAGGAGCTCCTCGGCGGTGCTGTGCTGACCACCTGCAGCAGGGGCACCTTGGGAACTTTAAAAAAATTTTTTTTTGTTATTACTAATTTTTGCAGTGACATTGATAAATCAGGGTACATATGTTCAGAGAAAACATATCCAGATTATTTTGACATTTGATTATGTTGCATACCCCTCACCCAAAGTCAAATTGTCTTCCGTCACCTTCTATCTGGTTTTTAAAATGCGGTTTTCTAGGTCTCACCCAGACCTACTGACTCAGGATTTCTGGGGGTGGAGCCTGGAATTTCTTCTTTTAAGACTGTCTTTCACTCTTGATCCTTATGTATTCTTAAGTTTGAGAACTTTTCAGCTTTTCTTCTTTGAAAGGACAAGAGATCTGTATCATTTCATGTAAAAACAGTCATACTTCTGGGGCCTCCTCACTGGGGAAATCTGTTGTACCAATGAAATGCTGCTCTCTGGAAGAAGAATATCAATGTACATTTTCCCTACAGCACTTCAGTAGCTGCTGTTCAGTGGTGGGATTCAGCCGGTTTGCACTGGTTTGGCAGAACCGATACCTAATTTTTTGTTGAGTTTGGCGAACCAGTTGTTAAAATGGCACTTGTAATTGGAGTTCTCTCTAAGGTGGGAGCCTGGGCAGCCGCCCAATGTGGAAATCACAAATTTACATTCCTTACTCTTTTTTAACGTTTATCTGTGCAACAGCGTAATCTAAGCGCCCATAGTAATGTTCATTCTGTCAATCGGTGAAAAAAATTTGACGGAACTATGCTTCTAATATTTATTTGTTCACTTCATAAAACTCATTATACCTTTGATGAAATACTACATTTTAATTCCCTCGCATTTGCTACTTCAGTAAACAAACATATAACGTAAAGAGAAAAAGTGCCAAACAACCAGGGGGTGACAAGCTGTCATTGGAAATATCTTAACAGCTTTATTGGTTTTTTTGTCAAGCATTATTTAATATTTTTTTCATTAATATTTTAAAACTCCTTCTTATAATATAACCTAGTTTTGTGTATCTCTTTTATTGTTCTTATTTATTAAATGCATGAAATAATAAACTATCTTCCAGTATATTGGGTTTTTTTAATACTTAAAATGGTCATAAGGGCAGACAACCGGTTCTTAAATATTTGAATCCCACCATTGCTGCTGTTATATACATTTTCTAATTAAATCCTGACCACAGTCCTGTGAGATGATGAAGTGGGTTGAAGATGCCCTCTCCCTAAAAAATATGTTCGTGTTCCAACCCCTGATAGAGTGAATGTTTCCTTCTTTGGAAAAAGGTCTTTGAAGATGTAATTAAATTAAAGATATTGAAATAAGTTCATCCTGGATGACCCGGTAGGACTTAAATTTAATGACTAACCTCCTTATAAAAGACAAAAGAGGATAAAGTGCAAGCAGAGAGAAGAAGGCCCAGTATCAAATGACAGAGGCAGAAATTGGAGTGATGTTGCCACAAGCCAAGGAACACCTGGAGCCACCAGAAGTTGGAAGAGGCAGGGAAGGATTCTCCCCTAGAGCCTTCATGGGGAATACGGTCCTGCCAACACCTTGATTTTGGATTCTAGAACACTGAAGAAAAAAAAATCTCTGTTGTTTTAAGCCATTAAGTTTCTGCTACGTTTTAATGGCAGCCTTAAGAAACTAATACAGGCTGGTATTATTATTCCCATTTACAGTTACACAGTTGGGTCTACTGTAGTGGAATTCATTTAATTATAATAGCCACTGGGTCCTAGGAAGTTGGTAACCTTGAGTTGATTCTTTCTTTTAGGGAATTTATGATCTAAGCACATTCCTTTCTACCTTGATGGTCCAGAGATAGTTACTGCCCAATTAGCGGAGTGGAAAGGCTGGAGAGAAGTTTCAGAATTCCCAAAAGTCTGTGTAGGAATTATTCTGGCTGGAAGACCGTGGCCCACATTGCCCTTCCCTGGTACTTAGCCTAGTGGCATTCATGGCACAGCCAGCACCAGCAACCCCAAAGACACGGACATGGCTGTAATCCCACTCTCCCAGAGCTGGGAGCTTGCCTGAAGTCAGCCTGTCCTTCAGTGGGGCGATGGCCTGGGCTTTCACTTCTGTCTGGCATCCGTCCACCACTTTAATGCCCTTTACAAGTCAGTCTTGGTTTCCTCAGCTCATGTGAAAGATGCATGGCAAGTAATAACGGAGTTAAGGCTAACCGTAGCCCATTTCGATAACAACCCTCTAAAAACGTATTGAACTTATAAAGTATCCATGGATCTAAAAGCACTCGAGGGTAGCCTTAAGGTTAAAGCATTAACGTTAGATTCAGGCAGACTGGAGTGGAATTCTCACTCAGCTGTTAATAGTTTTAATGAAGATGGTCCTTTAAGCAAGTTACTTAACCTGCCTGTGTGCCAATGTCCTCATTTACAAAACTGAGTCTCGCTTCATGGGTTTGCTATGAGGACTGAAAGAGAGGATGTGAAGGGCTTGTCATGGTTAGGTTTGGGTTAAGGTTAAGTTTAGGGTTAGGGTTAGGGTTAGGGTTAGTAAGTGTTGAGAGAGAGCTATAATTGTTATTCAAGGTCTTAACATTTCAACATAGTTTTGACATTTTTTTCCCACTACTTTACCTCCCCTCCCCCACGGGTTCTAAGGCTTTCTCTTTTTCTTACAATTTAAGTAGACAAAATGTGGGCACTGTAGGGTTAATTTTAGCCTCTCTTATGAACTGTTGATGAAATGTTTCTCTGTGGTCTATAATTAGCATTTAATTTGAATACTTACTCTATTGCTGTTTTATTTTTCCTGCATGGGAAATGTCAAGGGGGGGGGGGGCGGAAACACTGCTGATCAGGGGTATTTAACACGTGAGTGTTTTAGTGACAGCGCCTTAAAAAAACAAGCATATGGGATCGTTAAATTATTGATGATGTTTTTACTGCAGTGGATTTATAAATAATACATGTTTAAAGTGTTATTTCCTTTACATTTAAGGACAACTAAAGAGTATTCTTGTTTGAGTTTAAAGAGAACTGACAGTTGGAGAAAGGTCAACAAAATGTTCATTCATGCAGTTTCTATGTCAAAACTCCCTCAAACTTCAAATAAGAAGTATTTTATATAAGCTCACCGAATAGTCTCCTTTGTTTTTAGAGCAGAACAAGGCAATGGATTTAACTGAGCAATAGGTGGGGTGGGGTGGGGGATCTTGAAATAATATTACTGACAAAAGTTTCATATTAAACAGTATTACTTTTTTCCCCTTAGAAACCTTTAAATTGAAGTTAGCTTCTGTGAACAAAAAACAGGAAACCCAACACTTAATCTCTGAAGACTATCAATTTCCTGACACATTAGCTCTTTAGAATATGTTATTCTAAAAAGGAATGACGTGGAGTGACTGGGGACAGATATTATGAAAATAGGTGCGATTACTTTCCACCCAGAATTGCCCTCCTTGGGTCTGGAATTATATAAAGTTTTGCTTGATATTCATATGGGTATGGGAGAGAGGCATAAGCTCCATTGTTTTCCTCAGATTTACTGCCTTGAAAATATTGAGATCCACCACCTCCTTTTTTTTGGAGCTGGCAAAGAGGAACAAGGAGGTCAAAGGCATGGAGAGTGTTAAAGGAGGGAAGGGGGAAACTAAAGTTCTTCTGATGCTAATTGACTTCTCAGCTCACTTCAACACTGCTACCTCCATAAACCATGAGTAGTACTCTAAATTGTGGCTGATTCAACAATACCTAAAAAACGAATCACTAGAATATAAACACGAAACACTATCTAGCAACATGGGGGGGGGGGGTCTTAATTCTTTTGTTTCTTGAGCTAAAACAATTTTTTTTGAGACTGTGTTTTTCTGTATGTTTGGCTTTAACTTCTATCTCTGCAATTTTCAAAAAGGGTTTGAAGCAGGATGTAAATCTATAATTCAATTATAAAACTCAAGCATTTTTTTAATTATAAGAGGATAGTTTAAATGTTTTCACTAAATGGAAGAATGTATTTTCTTCACTAGTATTTAAAATACAATATGTCCTTCCTAGCCTGACCAATTGGTGACACAGTGGATAGAGCATCGACCTGGGATGCTGAGGTCCCAAGTTAGAAACATGGAGGTTGCTGGCTTGAGCATGAGATCATAGATATGATCCCATGGTTGGTTGCTGGCTTGAGCCCAAAGGTTTCTGGCTTGAGCCCAAGGTCACTGGCTTGAGCAAAGGGTCACTGGCTCAATGGAGCCCCAGTCAAGGTACATATGAGAAGCAATCAATGAATAATTAAAGTGACACAACTATGAGTTGATGCTTCTCATCTCTCTCCCTTCCTATCTCTTTCTCTAAAAATTAATGAAATGAAATGAGATGAAATGAAATATGTCCTTCCTACAAGTTTAGACCCTGAGAGTTACTTAATTGTGTTACCTTTATGTAATGATAAGGAAGTAAATGAAAATTACATAAAAAATTTCATAATGAGAGATTCAATGATTTATGTCACTAAATTTAACCACATTCTTCTGAATAATACAGGGCTGAAGAAGCTTAAGTAACTTGCCCAATATGCCCCAAGTGACTATTAGGACCAGAATTCAAATCAAGGTCTGTCCATATTCTTTTTTTTGTGTGTGTGAAAGAGACAGAGACAGAGAGAGGGACAGATAGGGACAGACAGTCAGGTAGGGAGAGAGATGGGAAACATCAATTCTTTGTTGCCACTCCTTAGTTGTTCATTGATTGCTTTCTCATATGTGCCTTGATGGGGGGGATGGCTACAGCAGAGCGAGTGACCCCTTACAAGCCAGTGACCTTGGGCTTCAAGCCAGTGACCTTTGAGCTCAAGCTAGCGACCATGGAATCATGTCTATGATTTCACACTCAAGCCAGCAACCCTGCACTCAAGCTGGTGAGCCCATGCTCAAGCTGGATGAGCCTGCACTCAAGCCGGTGACCTTGGGAATTTAAACTTGGGTCCTTTGTGTCCCAGTCTGATGCTCTATCCACTGAGCCACCAGCTGGTCAGGCTGTCCATATTCTTTCTTCTACATCCTTTGCCAAGAACAAAGGCCCATCTGCTAAGGGGAGAACTTAAGTAAGATCTTAAGACAATATAACTCAAGCACTTAGCCCAGGGCTTGGTCTAAATGTGGTGCTAAATAAATGTTAGTTCCTCTTTTGTTCCCTCAAGAGATATAAGGTTAATAGAATTTTAAGGGAAGTCATTAGTCTGTACAATTGCTAAGTATGCTATATTTGTGATGATGTCATAGAATGGTTGGGTGGGAATGGCCTGGGGGATCATCTTCAGAACTAAACTCTTCTTTTTCCCCAGCTTTTTTGAGGTATGATTGACAATAAAATGGTATATATTTAAGGTATATGATATGATGATTTGATATACATAAACACTGTGAAGTGATTACCATCACCTCGCTTAGTTATCATTTGTATGTGTATGTATGTATGTGGTGAAAACACTTAAGATATATTCTCTTAGCAAATATCAAGTATATAATAGTCATCATACTGTATTTCAGATCACTAGGACTTATTCATCCTATAACTGAAAGTCCATACCCTTTGATCAAGTCCCCATTACTCCCACCCTCCATCTCCGAGCAGCCACTCTCTTCTTCTATGAGTTTGACATTTTAATTTAATTTAATTTTTTTTTTTTCAGAAACAGAGAGAGAGTCAGACAGAGGGATAGATAGGAACAGACAGACAGGAACGGAGAGAGATGAGAAGCATCAATTATCAGTTTTTTGTTGCGACACCTTAGTTGTTCATTGATTGCTTTCTCATATGTGCCTTGACTGTGGGCCTTCAGCAGACCGAGTAACCCCTTGCTCAAGCCAGTGACCTTGGGTCCAAGCTGGTGAGCTTTTGCTCAAACCAGATGAGCCCACGCTCAAGCTGGAGACCTCGGGGTCTCGAACCTGGGCCCTCCGCATCCCAGTTCGACTCTCTATCCACTGTGCCAACACCTACCTGGTTAGGCCTATGAGTTTGACATTTTTAGATTCCACATATCAGTGAAACCATACAGTATTTGTGTTTCTCTCACTGGTTTATTTCACTTAGTATAATGTCCTTTAGTTTTATCCATATTATCTCAAATGGCAGGATTTCCCTCTTATTCATGGCTTGATATTATTTTTCTTTATATATTTTTACATATTTTATATTATATATTATATTATAAATTTAAAAAATATATATTTTTATGGCAAGGATGTTTAAATAAATATAGAACTATCCCAGTGATAGCCTGTGTTCAATATCATTTCTCTCATTCTCATCTAATCTGTAGTTCTGAATGGTGATCACTAAACTAGAAACCCTGGAGTTAGACAAAACCAAATTCTATAAACCACTTTTATTAAGACAGAAATGGTGACTTACAGTTTAGAAAATTGCCTAATAATGTTATGCCTTAATGAACTAGAGAATTCAGTGAATTGGGAACACAGTTTGGGACCTAGCACACACTTTACCTATAGTCGGAACTCAGGAAATGTGTGTTTATTCCCCTAAGGACTAAGGCTGAGACTGTGCTACAGAAAGATCTACTGAGCCAGGGCAGTGTTTTTCTGTCCCCCCTCCGTCCTATCTGTCTAGTGTTCTCTCACTGCTTTCCTTCACCGTTCTTGCACGAAAAGAGATCTAGGATGACAGGAAATGTGATGACTCATCTGATATCAGATTGAGTCCTTCTTATTTATGCTTCTCGTTGGCCTCAGTCTCTGATGTTGGGAACCACCGTACTGTGTTTGTGAATGTATTCATTTTGCCGAAGACACACATGGATTGCAGTGGGACTCGGATGATTTAAAGGTCTGATGCGTGTGGCTGTCTGATAGCTCTTTGTTTTCCACAATCCTTGGACTAGATAAAGAAATCAAAGTGTGATTTAATCATGCTGACCAGCGAGGGTCAGGGATGCCTTCACTTTGGTTGGTGTCTCTGGTTGTGTATACTCACACCTTTCTTTAAAGGTATGTTTTGTTTCTGCTTTATCTCAGAATTCCTTTTTAGTTACATGTATTTACTCTTCTAGTTGTGCTTGATTAAACAGAGAGATGAAATACTCTAAGGGTAAATATGCAGAGTGCCTGCACAGGCGTTACTGTTGTTACAACTGTTAATCTGTTTTTTATTGGTTAGGTTTAACGTGTAAAATGGGATTGGGGGGTGAGATGGAGAGGACAATGAGATATTGTAAACCCTTTCTTATTTTATTCTCCCAATTAAAATATGGTAATACTAATAAGGATGCAGTTTTCTATCCACCTGTGCCATGGATATATTCAACTTGTTTATTTGTATTTGTATTTAATTTTTTTAAAACTGATTTGTTAGCTGATACTAGTACTCGGTGTATAGACCCTTCTGTTTTGTAGATAATTCTCTTTGTTTTGGGAAACATGTCATATTACTATGCTGAAATGTGTCCTAAGAGTTAGATCATTTATTTTGAAAGTTAAAACTTAGAAACAGACAACTGCCGCTGTCTGAACAAAACCGCATTTCCATACGGGAGCTGTCAGCTTTGCAGGGGGCTGCTCTTAAAGTCTCATCGAGCATTTCTCTGGAATATCTCAAAGGGAAAAAAAGGTCTGGGGGGATGGGTAATGGGGATTTTTAATTGTCTATTTCATATAGAAATATTTCTACATTATTAATTATGATGGCAAGAATTCTGTTCTAAATTTAAAATTGTTCTTTCTTGCTGAAATTTTGTTTTCAAATGCATTTGTCAAACAACTCTTTTTATTTAATAATATAACATCTGTCCTTTTCTTTATTTTTACCTAATGACTTTTTTAGTTCCTTTCATTATTTTTTTTATTTCATTGTATAAATATTTTCAGGAAATTGGTAGAAAAATATTTTAAATGTCAAACTTGAATTCCATATGGGAAAATATAGAAAGGGGTATTAATGAAATGAATTATGGCAAATGAAGACAAGTAACCCACTCAATGCATTCTTGGGAAAATGCAAAGAGATAGGCATTAAACTAGTGTCTAAAAGAAGCAACTGAAAATACTACTATTTAAGAACCAATTTGGAATTCTTTTAAAAACATTTTAAGTAATTTTGCCCTAAAAGCTGTGCACTCTCACAAATCTCCAAAATAATTGAATTTCAAAGTTGATTTGAAAAGAAAAAGTATGTCTTGGTAAGACCTTACTGAAATCACTAGTTATTTCAGTTTGCTTGTTAAGGTTCCTAAGCGAAACACCTGGCTACATGGAGAAACAGGTCAGTTGGATCAGTATTTTGACAAGTAAGGGCAGAGGTATTCCTTAATTACTGGATCAGTAAGATTGTGAGTTACTGTCAGTGACATAAGTAAGAACGAGCTAGTGTCTGTCTCTCTGTTTTGTGATGCCTTAGACTTTTTAAAGTGCTTTTACTCAACATTATTTTATTTGATATCGCAGAAGTGCTGAGGTGTGTTACGGTTTTTATCTTGGGCTCCTCACTGCCAGTATCACCCCGTGAAGGAAGCTGCCAGAAACCCCTCGCCTGCCAGGACCTTCTCTGCTCCTCTAATTGTCCCCTCTCTTTGGCCATGCAGACTGTGCCGGCTGTGCGTCTGAGGAGAGACTCTTTCGCAAACTGTTTTCTCATTATAACCAGTTCATCAGGCCTGTGGAAAATGTTTCTGATCCCATCACGGTGCATTTTGAAGTGGCCATCACACAGCTGGCCAACGTGGTAAGTGCCTCCAATTCACCACGTGTACTTCAAGGAGCTCTGATTCTGAGGGGGCCGAGCAGTTCCCAAACATTGTCCCACTTATTGTAAATGGTAAATACAGGAATTCAAAAAATACAGACAAAAATCTACATGGCTGCTGGCCCTTCAAAGCTGTGCTGTTGGGAGGGAGACCTTTCACACTGATGCTATCATTATTCACATTATGGCAGAATTATTTTTCTGGAAGTGCTTGCAGAACTAGATGGGGAAGTCGGAGGGAGACTACAGTGGGAACTGACTTCATTGTGCACCTGAGATGCATCAGATGCTATGTCTACACTTGTGCCTGTCTGCTGCACTTGATGGCTGAGGGCCCAAAAGCTCAGTTAAGCAGCTCTTGCCAAGGTCATACAATTACATGGTGGGACCATGATTCGAATCAGCCTGGTCAACTCTAAAGCTCATGCTCTTTTTACTCCCTAAAGAGGTTGCTTTAAGACTTCTATGTTATAAAAGAAAGAAAAAAATTATTTTTCATGCAGGGTCCCATCCAGACCTATAAAAACAGATGAGAATTTGGAGTTCTTATTTTAATATATTACTACCATGTTCAAGGGCAAATAGGGCTAGAATTTTTTCTTTTGACTAATCTTCATGCCCTAGTTTCCGGGGAAGGAGGTAGTGGTGATTGGCACTCTAACTTAGGGGAGAGTTCTGGGCTGTAAGACATAAGAGGGGGTAGGTCTGGCCTAAGGCTCAGGATTTGGACCAAATTCCAGGAATAATCAGACTCAGGAGGTAAGGGAAGTTTGAAGCATCTCCAGAGAGCGGTGTCACAGAGAATTCCTGAGACACTAGCTCATGGATGGGGAAGGAGCCCTTCTTCCCCCTAGACTTTGCCCCAGGTGGAACAGTGGTGTCTCTCTAGGTATACCTGGGGAAAGACCTTAATTACAGATGTGAGGTCAGGGCCCACGGTGTTTCTCTGGCCTAGGTGGAAGTATATGTATATACTGCCTTTTTTTTTTTTTTTACAGAGACAGAGTCAAGGAGAGGGATAGATAGGGACAGACAGAGAGACAGGAATAGAGAGAGATGAGAAGCATCAATCATCAGTTTTTCGTTGCGACACCTTAGTTGTTCATTGATTGCTTTCTCATATGTGCCTTGACCATGGGCCTTCAGCAGACCGAGTAACCCCTTGCTCGAGTTAGCGACCTTGGGTCCAAACTGGTGAGCTTTGCTCAAACCAGATGAGCCCACACTCAAGCTAGCGACCTTGGGGTCTCGAACCTGGGTCCTCCGCATCCCAGTCCAATGCTCTATCCACTGCGCCACCGCCTGGTCAGGCTATACTGCTTTAAAAATAAAGAAAAAGAGCCTGACCTGTGGTGGCACAGTGGATAGGGCGTCGACCTGGAATGCTGAGGTTGTTGGTTCAAAACCCTGGGCTTGCTTGGTCAGGGCACATATGGGAGTTGATGCTTCCTGCTCTTCCCCCTATTCTCTCTCTTTTTTTTTTTTTTCATTTTTCTGAAGCTGGAAACAGGGAGAGACAGTCAGACAGACTCCCGCATGCGCCCGACCGGGATTCACCCGGCACGCCCACCAGGGGCGAGGCTCTGCCCACCAGGGGGCGATGCTCTGCCCATCCTGGGCGTCGCCATGTTGCGACCAGAGCCACTCTAGCGCCTGGGGCAGAGGCCACAGAGCCATCCCCAGCGCCCGGGCCATCCTTGCTCCAATGGAGCCTTGGCTGCGGGAGGGGAAGAGAGAGACAGAGAGGAAGGCGCGGCAGAGGGGTGGAGAAGCAAATGTGCGCTTCTCCCGTGTGCCCTGGCCGGGAATCGAACCCGGGTCCTCCGCACGCTAGGCCGACGCTCAACCGCTGAGCCAACCGGCCAGGGCCCCCCCTATTCTCTCTTATCTCTTTTCTCTCTCTCTCTCTCTCTCCAATAAAAATGAATAAATAAAATCTAAAAAAATAATAGGCCCTGGCCGGTTGGCTCAGTGGTAAAGTGTCGGCCTGGCGTGCAGGAGTCCCAGGTTCGATTTCCGGCCAGGGCACACAGGAGAAGCACCCATCTGCTTCTCCACCCCTCCCCCTCTCCTTCCTCTCTGTCTCTCTCTTCCCCTCCCGCAGCCGAGGCTCCATTGGAGCAAAGATGGCCCGGGCGCTGGGGATGGCTCTGTGGCCTCTGCCTCAGGCGCTAGAGCGGCTCTGGTTGCAACAGAGCAACGCCCCTGGATGGGCAGAACATCGCCCCCTGGTGGGCGTGCCGGGTGGATCCCGGTTGGGCGCACGTGGGAGTCTGTCTGACTGTCTCCCTGTTTCTGGCTTCAGAAAAATACAAAAAAAAAGAAAAAACTTAAAAAAAATAATAATAAAATAAATAAAAAGAATAGATATTAACTCTCGCATAGATGGGCCCACTCATTCCTTTAATAAATTTTTTTTAGTACCAATTCTGATCTTTCCCTTCTAAGGATAAGATCTGCCCCACCCCAAATAGCTTAGTGCTGGTCACCTGTTGGGCTGGAAGCCATATTTGTATGGATTAGACTCCTGAATGAAAAGCTGAACTGAGTTCCATCTAAAGTCTATGAGGAGGGCCCTGTCCAGTGCTTTTGATGGCCTAGCACATCTGAAATGACAAAGGCCTTTCTGATCTCAGTCTCTGCTGCTTTAGAAGCTAATATATTTGAAATTGTAACTCAATTCCTTAATGCAGGTGGGGTATCATCTAATTTATTTTCCCAAGAAAGAGAACAGGGTAATGGTCCCAGGAATGTGGAGTGGTATTGTGGGTCTCTGGCCTCCTCCGGCTTGGCTGTCTGATGATAGTGCCCACAGCCATTGGTATGGTCTGGAACTGGATGTAGAACAGGACTTGCCAGACCAAGTCTTGATCCATAAAGTTGGCTAACGCTTCTGAGGGTGTCCACATCACATGGAGCTTCAGCAGCCTGTGGATGTGTTCATGGGAAGATAGGGATAGTGTCAGGACAATATGAACACCTGATTCTAATTCTCTGAACACAGTATACTAATGTACAGAGAAGAAGTAGTCTTTAGAAGATGCTTATGACAGTTACCTCCAAGACCTTTCCGTACTACAGTACTAGTCCATTTTTGACTGACAGCCAGTAGATTTATTGATATAACAAGATATGGGGAAAATCCTTACCTGCATGTGTCTTAGCTGTTAGTTGGGGAGATAGAAAATCAATAAGTATATAATGTAAGATAGTGATAGGTCCTATGATGAAAAATAAAGAGGGATAGAGTGGCGTGTGTGCAGACACACACGTGCATGCATACACACACATAACACATACATCTGTTTAGACAGGATGAACTAAGAGGGCTTCTCTGATGATGTTGTTTAAGTAGGTACCTAAATGACCTGAAGAGAGTCATGGGATTATCTGGAAGAAAAAAGCATTCCAGGTAGATATTCCAAATACATTGTGATTGTAAACAGCTCCCAACTCTCAGTAGGAAAGGACTGAAGACACATCTGGAGTCTTCAGCAGCCTTACAACATAACAGCGTGAGGATTATTGAGGATTACCCAGTAGGTTCCTAAAACTTACCAACCTTGCTTCCACATGAGCACCCTCCAGAGTGAAGGAGCCCAACTGTGGCTATAGAAGCTGTGGCCAGACCTCAGACACTAGCTTGCTCTGGTTCACTAAGCTGCTCTGCAGTTTTCCAACTGCCCCTGAAAACCTCTAGTTAAAGACCTTGTCAAGTTTCCTTCTACAAATGGGTCTGTGTTGAGTCATGGTAAGCCTCGGGGTTTTCAAATGTCAATGAAAGGAGTTATATTCATGGTTTCCTATTGGTCAGGGAAAGAAAAGAAATGGGCTGTCCACTGGCCAAGTGTCCATGGCTTTAGAATTACTCTAACCTAAGGTTCATGCTTTCTACTCCTAAGAGGGGCGCCTTGTGACCTACAGATTTCAGCAGAAGTTATATCAATAAACATCTGTGTAATGAATAACTGACGCTATCAGCAATGGCTTGAGTGGGAGTGGGACATGTGCTATGGGGCAGTGGCAGTTCCAGTTGGAAAGCCCCCTGGTGAGCTGAGGTTGACATTTCAGGGGCAACTGAGCACAGGACTCAGAGCCCCCAGAGTGCTGAGGCATTGCTGAGGAAGGGAGGTTTTCAGGAGATGTGAAAGAAGATGGTAAAAACAATGAGCCAGGTATCACCATCTGTGGTATTTCTCGTCCTTCTTTCTCACACTCTCTCTCCCAGTTCTTTTTTTTTTTTTTTTTTTTTTTTTTTTTTTTTTTTTTTTTTTTTTTTTTTTTTTAGCAACAGACAAAGAAAGGGACAGACAGACAGGAAGGGAGAGAGATAAGAAGCATCAATTCTTCATTGTGGCACCTTGGTTGTTCATTGATAGCTTTCTCATATGTGCCTTGATGGGGTGTGGGGGGAGGGCTACAGCTGAGCCAGTGACCCCTTGCTCAAGTCAGAGACCTTGAGCTCAAGCCCACAACTTTGGGCTTCAAGCCAGTGACCTTTGGGCTCAAGCCAGCAAACATGGAGTCATGTCTATGATTCCAAACTCAAGCCAGCAACACTGCGCTCAAGCTGGTGAGCCCACACTCAAGCCAGCAACCTCAGGGTTTCAAACCTGCGTCCTCTGAGTCCCAGGCTGATTCTCTATTCACTGCATCACTGCCTGATAGGACTCACACTCTCTTTTCTCTCCCTTCTTCTCTTTCATGGACTCAGAAAACTTTATGGGCTGAGGTGATCCGAAGGCTTCACATAAGTGATGAGGCTTAAGTCACATTTGGAAAACAGTCTTTAAGCCACATGTTTTTTCAAAGTCAACAGGGTTAAGACCAGATGTGGAATATCATATTTCTGGCTGCTTTTTATAAGTTGCCTTTTCAATCTTCTTTGTTTTTCTCTACTAGCATGAATAATTCAGATTTGGCTCTTTTTAGTGGTAATTCTTGTTCTAAGATCCACCTCTATTAGCAATACATTTGAGGCTAAAACTGTTATTTCTTCTTCCCAGGATGAAGTAAACCAGATCATGGAAACCAACCTGTGGCTACGTCATGTATGTGTCTACATCACATGTCCTCTTGGACCTGTGTTACTCGTGTGTCAGCCTCACAATGTCTAATGGATAAAATTCACTAGCATTCCCTCTTTCCACCTCCAGTTTATGCTAGTGCATAAAATATTATCTATCTCGAAAGCCTAATGTTTAGCTCTTGTAGCAGCTGGCATGATGCAATTTTCACAGGTGCAGAAACCTAGTGACGAAGTTCTCTGAGACATAGATACTCTGTTCTTTCTGGTTTCTGTTCTCAAATCTTCTATTTTTATCTGAAACTTGAGCCCCAGGGTCCAGTGTTTGCCCACTCTCTGATCCTGCTGATCTAAGCCTGGATCAAAGTCAGTAGCTGAGTGTGAGGGCATGAGGTTAGAGCCCTATTAACTTCTTCTATATTATACCATTTTGCCTTTCTTTTCTTAATCTTCTACTCAGATTCTGTAACAAACTCATCATCATGCACCTGAACAACCTTTTCAGAATTAGAAATGAATTGGTACTACAATGTGAATATAGTCTGTAGAACATGGAAGTTGAGTTTATAATCTTGGCCAGCTAATTAATAATCAATAAATAGTTATCTAATGTCTATTAGATAGTTTACATTTTCCAAAATCAGCTCAGACACCCATCCCCTTATACCCCAAGGATTTAATCTCCCAACTTTTTTTTCTTTTACTTTTTCTTTTAAGTGAGAGGAGGGGAGATAGTGAGACAGACTTCTGCATATGCCCTGACTGGGATCCACCCAGCAACCCCGACCTGGGGCTGACACTCAGACCATCTGAGCTATCATCAGCGCCTGGGGCTGATGCTCGAACCAATTGAGCCACTGGCTGCAAGAGGGGAAGAGGGTGAGAAAGGCGAAACGGAAAAGAAGAGAAGCAGATGGTCACTTCTCTTGTCTGCCCTGACCAGAAATCGAACCCAGGGTGTCCATATGCCACTCTTTATCCACTAAGCCACCAGCCAGGACCTAATTTCCCAACTTTTTTTTTTTTTTTTTTTTGTATTTTTCCGAAGCTAGAAACGGGGAAAGAGTCAGACAGACTCCCACATGCGCCCGACCGGGATCCACCCGGCACGCCCACCAGGGGGCGACGCTCTGCCCACCACGGGGCGATGCTCTGCCCCTCCGGGGCATCGCTCTGCTGCGACCAGAGCCACTCTAGTGCCTGGGGCAGAGGCCAAGGAGCCATCTCCAGCGCCCGGGCCATCTTTGCTCCCATGGAGCCTCGGCTGCGGGAGGGGAAGAGAGAGACAGAGAGGAAGGAGAGGAGGAGGGGTGGAGAAGCAGATGGGCGCTTCTCCTGTGTGTCCTGGCCGGGAATCGAACCCGGGACTTCTGCACGCCAGGCCGATGCTCTACCACTGAGCCAACCGGCCAGGGCCTAATTTCCCAACTTTTGATAGAACCCAATGTACTCTTCAATCAAGAACTTAATTTAAAAAAAAAAGAAAAAAGAAAAACAACTGCTGAACAAACATAGAGTTAGTATTGGGAGAAATTTATTGAGGACTTTTTTAAAGGCTGGCTTCTATTTCCTTTAGATCTGGAATGATTATAAATTGCGCTGGGACCCAATGGAATTTGATGGCATTGAGACTCTTCGTGTTCCTGCGGATAAGATCTGGAAGCCTGACATTGTTCTCTATAACAAGTATGAGAGTCTGACAGCAGTTGTCTCTTTCCAAAGTCGTCTTTGGTACATGCTGACCCATAGGAAAGAGGATGTTACTAATGGTGTCTGGTTTACCTTACAGTGCTGTTGGCGACTTCCAAGTTGAAGGCAAGACAAAAGCTCTTCTCAAATATGATGGCACGATAACCTGGACTCCACCAGCTATTTTTAAGAGCTCATGTCCTATGGATATCACTTTTTTCCCTTTTGATCATCAAAATTGTTCCCTGAAATTTGGTTCTTGGACATATGACAAAGCTAAAATTGATCTACTAATTATTGGATCTAAAGTGGATATGAATGATTTTTGGGAAAACAGTGAATGGGAAATTGTGGATGCTTCTGGCTACAAGCATGACATAAAATACAACTGTTGTGAAGAGATATACACAGACATAACCTATTCCTTTTACATTAGGAGACTGCCAATGTTTTATACCATTAATCTGATCATCCCCTGTCTCTTTATTTCGTTTCTAACCGTGTTGGTCTTTTACCTTCCTTCTGACTGTGGTGAAAAAGTGACACTTTGCATTTCAGTTCTGCTTTCTCTGACTGTGTTTTTGCTGGTAATCACAGAGACCATCCCGTCCACATCTCTTGTGATCCCGCTGGTAGGTGAGTACCTACTGTTCACCATGATCTTTGTCACACTGTCCATCGTGGTGACCGTGTTTGTGTTGAACATACACTTTCGTACCCCAACAACACACACCATGCCCAAGTGGGTGAAGATGGTGTTCCTCCGGCTGTTACCTCAGATCCTGATGATGAGGAGGCCTGTGGACAAGATGAGGAAGACACATTCTGATAAAAACCCAAAAAACATTTCCAGTCAGCCTACCAAAGTCAAGGTGGATAATCGCAGAAAACCCAAACTTCCTAAAGAATGCTGCCACTGCCCTAAATCACATCAGCTTGCCACCAGCAAGAAAAGATTAAATCATCAGCATCTACAGTGGATGACGGGAAATTCAGAGCACTCACCTGAAGTTGAAAATGTGATTAATAGTGTTCAATTCATAGCAGAAAACATGAAGAACCAAAATAAAACAAAAGAGGTAAATGTCCACCCCGGCAGGCTTAGACACACTTTGTAGACATGGGCAGATCTTCAGAGTAAGTTCTGTTTACAAGAAGGTCAGGCAGCATTACTCTAAGATACAGTTCAGTTATTATGCAGTTACAGGTGCACTGACCTGGAGTCAGGGAGCCCCAAAGCTAGTCTCCACCTCTAGCAATGTTAACTCAAGTGAAGCCTGGTTAAAATAAACAATCAGGGCCACCTTGGCTAATGAAACCAAGAGCTCTTGCTCAAAAAACAGTGGCAGATGGTGGGTGGAGATGGGAAAACTATCCCCCAGGGGGGAAAGAGAAACGAGTGCAGAGCAGCTTGCAATCTGAGGGGAGTGGGGGAAGGTGGGAGTGAGTTCTCCGCAGCGCCAATCCTGCTTATTCTAATCGGGGGGATTTAGGTGCTGATTGAATGAGCCTCCGGGATATTTTTAGCATCAACATATTCTGCTCCTGCTGCCTAGAGTCTAACTATAATAGCGTGAGCCTCCTCCATCCTGCAGAGAGAGCTCAAGAGAATCTCACCAACTTTCCATACCGTTAGAATGACTAGCGGAGAGCACCTGAAAACTCATACTGAGTCTCTGGTTTTGACCTCATACTGCCATTACCAGCACCTGTGTCTCCTGTGAAAGGGTATCTCAAGACCAAAGTCTGCCCTGTTGGTGCAGGCAAAGGTACTGTGACTGCGTGTCACTCGGGTGGGAATTGGGGGTGCATCACTGGACAAGTGTGCCCAGAACTCTTGGTCATGGTGACAACTTTATAAAATCTAGAGGAGCATTGCATTTGACCTAATCATCACCATGTAAGGTCCTCAAGACACAACCAGAAGACTTAGGCAGAAGTTAGGAGGTCAAAAACTAGAAGGATGTGAGAAGTGCAGTGAGCTTTCCATAACTACCATGACCTTGAGGCCTAGAAGGCTACCTGTTCCTAATAAGGGGGTCCTCCATCATGCTGCGTGTCCTACATTTCCTGCCTCAAACCTCTTTCCCAGACTTGCCAGGGCGTCAGGTATACACTGAGGGCAATGACAAGAACTGCACTTTCTTGGAGCGCTTCCTGCAGTCAGGAAAGGTCCTTGGTGACCCACAGAATCCTGACTTGTTGAGGTCTTATGCACCCTCTCTAGCCAGCTGCATGAGGCACTGATGGGAATGTGTATCCACCTTCTTTAGACAAAACAAAAGCTCTTCCATGTGCTATATATAGGAGGCACGGGTTAACCAAAGTAATACCAATATCTGCTTTAAAAATCACCAGCAATACCTTCTTTGAAAAGTAAAGAGCTGGCCCTGGCCGGTTGGCTCAGCGGTAGAGCGTCGGCCTGGCGTGCGGGGGACCCGGGTTCGATTCCCGGCCAGGGCACACAGGAGAGGCGCCCATTTGCTTCTCCACCCCCCCCCCCCCCTCCTTCCTCTCTGTCTCTTTCTTCCCCTCCTGCAGCCAAGGCTCCATTGGAGCAAAGATGGCCCGGGCGCTGGGGATGGCTCCTTGGCCTCTGCCCCAGGCACTAGAGTGGCTCTGGTCGCGGCAGAGCGACACCCCAGAGGGGCGGAGCATCGCCCCCTGGTGGGCAGAGCTTCGCCCCTGGTGGGCGTGCCAGGTGGATCCCGGTCGGGCGCATGCGGGAGTCTGTCTGTCTCTCCCCGTTTCCAGCTTCAGAAAAATACAAAAAAAAAAAAAAAAAGAAAAAGAAAAGTAAAGAGCTGATTTATGCCTCAGAGCACATTTCCTATGATTTTGATTTTTTAAAAATTGATTTGACTTTTTGTTTGGCTTTCAGGTAGAAGATGATTGGAAATATGTGGCCATGGTGGTGGACAGAGTATTTCTTTGGATTTTTATAATTGTCTGTGTGTTTGGAACTGCAGGGCTGTTTCTACAGCCAATACTGGGGAAAACAGGCAAATCTTAATGATTTTATCTTTTGAAATTTACACACTTTATTTGTTCTGTGTTCCTTCCCTACTATAAGGAAAGGGTTATAAAGCTTCCCATCTAAGCCCCCATCTACTGAAGCTGACGACTAGATGGAGAAAGAGGACTTGATTGCAGATTGGGAGCCTGGAAGCCCTTCTTTGTAGCATGGAGGAATATTTGAGATTAGCTACAATGCTGAGCCCGCAGCTGGCAGCACCCACGGCTTTTCTTGTCTGGACACGTCCAGCTTTCAGGGATATGATGAACCATAATACAGCAAACCATATCATCAACATCATCAACATCAAGCCACACTAAAGAGGGGTTCTGTTGTCCCTCCGGTTTATGCTGCTGGAACATAGACCTGACTGACGCTTGCAATGCTTGTGAACTCTTGTAGGCTTTCTTTCTTGTGCCTGTCTCCGTGATGCAGCTCACACACCAGCATTATTTGATAATTGGCAAAAAGTAATAGCATAATAGCAGGTAGTCAGAGTCGATCTCAGCATGTTATATTTAATTAGCATTCATCTAGCAAGAAACTTGAGTGGTAACCCAGCACTGGGCTAAGCCTTGCAAAGGTAATAGAAATAGGTTGTCCCCAAGTAGTTGTGGCTTTTTTAGGAAAAGTCATAAACACAAAGATCTCCAGGACTAAGGGCCACCTGGAGAATGTAACTAGAGCAGTCAGAAGAGGAGAACATGGTGTGGGGTGGCCAGGCAAACCCGGGGCAACTTTGTTGTCCTTTATCATCAACAGTTTCCATTTGTTCACTGTAGCTGAGGCTGAAAATAAAATTATTGCCTCTATTAGAAATTGTGATCTCTAGCTATTATTAACAAGACAGGTAATAGCAAATGCTGGAGAGGCTGTGGAGAAAAAGGAACCCTCATTCACTGTTGGTGGGACTGTAAAGTAGTGCAACCATTATGGAAGAAAGTATGGTGGTTCCTCAAAAAACTGAAAATAGAACTACCTTATGACCCAGCAATCCCTCTACTGGGTATATATAAAACTCAGAAACATTGATACGTAAAGACACATGCAGCCCCATGTTCATTGCAGCATTGTTCACAGTGGCCAGAACATGGAAACAACCAAAAAGCCCTTCAATAGAAGACTGGATAAAGAAGATGTGGCACATATACACTATGGAATACTACTCAGCCATAAAACATGATGACATCGGATCATTTATAGCAAAATGATTGGATCTTGATAACATTATATGGAGTGAAATCAGTAAATCAGAAAAAACCAAGAACTACGTGATTCCATACATTGGTGGAATATAAAAACAAGACTAAGAGACATGGACAAGAGTGTGGTGGTTACCAGGGGTGGGGGGGAGGGGGGGTGCAGGAGGGAAGGAGGAGAGGGGGAGGGGGAGAAGGAGGGGCACAAAGAAAACTAGATAAAAGGTGACAGAGGACAATCTGACTTTGGGTGATGGGTATGCAACATAAGTGAATGACAAGATAATCTGGACATGTTTTCTTTGAATATATGTACCCTGATTTATTGATGTCACCCCATTAACATTAATAAAAATTTATAAAAATAAAAAAGAAATTGTGATCTCGTACCTTTAGGAGCAATTCCTTTTCTGAGAGGGAGCACGTTGGGAATTCTGTTTTATTTTACTTGAATTTATTATCTCCTTGTTTGTTATATAAATACTATCTTAACAATTTAAAAGATGTATTTTAAAGCAGAAAAAAATAAATCTTCCCTAACAAAGGAACTACTTTTATTTTGCCTTTTCTTGTGCAGTCCTTGCCTATATGCACTTATAATTTTCTACACTTTAATTTTACCTTGCAATTTTGTATTTTTTTGTTTTCTCAAAACAGCATATTAGCAACATTCCTCCATGATGTTACATGGTCTTGAGATTGCATAATCTCCATTGTGTCGATTCACCATGATTTCTGTTACCCCAGGTTAATTCTTCCTTGTCCATCTCACACTGGAGCCTAAGGCACGGTGTGCTACACCAGGAAGAGCTCTTGACTTGGAATTACTCTGTTTTAAAGTATTTTTACTCTTGTATTTATAATTGAAGTACCTGTATTTTTTCTTTGTATCTTTACATTGAGTTGGCTGTTACTTGATACATATAATTTTTTTTACTATCAAACCAATTCAATTTAATTGTATTTTAAAATATATTTTAATGTTGGTAAAATATACGTGGCATAAATGTATCATCTTAACTGTTTATTATTATTATTATTATTATTATTATTATTTTGTTGTTGTTGTATTTTTCAGAAGCTGGAAACGGGGAGAGACAGTCAGACAGACTCCCGCATGCGCCTGACCAGGATCCACCCGGAACGCCCACCAGGGGCGACGCTCTGCCCACCAGGGGGCGATGCTCTGCCCCTCCGGGGCGTCGCAGTGCCACGACCAGAGCCACTCTAGCGCCTGGGGCAGAGGCCAAGGAGCCATCCCCAGCGCCCGGACCATCTTTGCTCCAATGGAGCCTTGGCTGCAGGAGGGGAAGAGAGAGACAGAGAGGAAGGAGGGGGTGGGGGTGGAGAAGCAAATGGGCGCTTCTCCTATGTGCCCTGGCCGGGAATCGAACCCGGGTCCCCCGCACGCCAGGCCGACGCTCTACCGCTGAGCCAACCGGCCAGGGCCTCATCTTAACTGTTTTTAAGTGTGAAGTTCAGTAGTATTAAATGCACTCACATTATTGTGCAACCATATTCGCCATTCATCCACAGAACTCTTTCATCCCCAGAATCTGAAACTGCACCCGTTAAACAACCCTTCATGCTTGCTCCCCCACACTGGCCACCACCTTTCTACTTTGTCTCTATTAATGTGGCTTGTTGAGGTATCTCATATGAGTGAAATCACACAGTATTTCTCTTTTTTTTCTTTTTTTTTTACAGGGACAGAGAGAGAGAGCCAGAGAGAGGGACAGAGAGAGACAGACAGACAGGAATGGAGAAAGATGAGAAGCATCAATCATCAGTTTTTCGTTGCGACACCTTAGTTGTTCATTGATTGCTTTCTCATATGTACCTTGACCGCGGGCCTTCAGCAGACCGAGTAACCCCTTGCTCGAGCCAGAAACCTTGGGTCCAAGCTGGTGAGCTTTATGCTCAAGCCAGATGAGCCCATGCTCAAGCTGTCGACCTTGGGGTCTCTCTCGAACCCAGGTCCTTCCGCAATCCAGTCTGACGCTCTATCCACTGTGCCACCGCCTGGTCAGGTAGTATTTCTCTTTTTGTAACTGGCACATTTTACTTAGCACAATATCTTCAAGTTTCATCCATGTTGTAGCATGTCAGAATTTCTTTGCTTTTTAAGGCTGAGTAATATTCCATTGGATGTGTATATATATATATATATATATATATACACACACACATGATACTGTATACATGATATATACATGATACTGTATACATGATATATATGCATATATATACATGATACATACATATATATATATATGATACTTTATTGATCCATTCATTTGTCAGTAGACACTTGGTTGGGTTGCTTCCACATTTTGGCTTTTGTGGATAATGCTACTATGAATATGAGTGTACGAATATTTCTTTGAGTTCCTGCTTTCAATTCTTTTGAGTATATACCTAGAGGTGGAAATGCTGGGTTTTGTTGTAATTCTACTTTTAATTTTTTAAGGAGCTGCCATAATGTTTTCCACAGTGACTGTGCCATTTTACATTCCCACTCACAATGCACAAGAGCTATATTTTCTTCATATCTTCACCAACACTGTTGAAAAATTTCACTATATTCATCAGGGCAACGTTGGGTGGACAGAGATTCAAGTGGTGGAAAAAGCAAGATGCAGACTTTGAGAACCACAGAGACACCATCTGAGGGCCTAGAGAGCATATATTTAGGATGTTCGCACCCAGCCCCAACCACCTCCAAGGCCTGGGGTGTGTCTCTTGTGTGTAGTGAGGGGCAGGACAGTAGGAACAGTAGTATAACATCTGAACATGGTCCCATGCACATCCTCCCTTTTGACTTTGGAGCTATTCTCTGAACCCTCTGGTGGTACCAGCCATTCTGAACTGGAGATGCTATTGCACCCCCTTTTTTTTTGTATTTTTCTGAAGTTGGAAATGGGGGGGGGTAGTCAGACAGACTCCCGCATGCGCCCGACCGGGATCCACCCGGCATGCCCACCAGGGGGTGATGCTCTGCCCATCTGGGTCATTGCTCTGTTGCAACCAGAGCCATTCTAGCGCCTGAGGCAGAGGCCATAGAGCCATCCTCAGCGCCAACTTTGCTCCAATGGAGCCTTGGCTGTGGGAGGGGAAGAGAGAGACAGAGAGGAAGGAGAGGGGGAGGGGTGGAGAAGCAGATGGGCGCTTCTCCTGTGTGCCCTGGCCAGGAATCGAACCCGGGACTCCTGCACGCCAGGCCGATGCTTTACCACTGAGCCAACCAGCCAGGGCCTGCACCCCTTTTTACACACATACACACACACACACACACACACACACACACACACACCCCTATACCCTATTGTTGGTGTTTGGAAAAGTCTAAAAGGGAAGTTTGGGTTGTCACTATGATTGGGGATGCTATTGTCATGTAGCGTCTGGGAGTAGGGATGCTAAGCATCCTATAATATGTGGGTCAGACCAGTGTAGGATTTTCTCTGTCAAAATGCTCATAAGCTGCCCTGAGAAAAATTAGAAACTTCTTGAGGGCATGAGTGTGGAGCACAGGCCTGTGAAGGCACAAGCTTGGCAGGCTTGCTGAGGGGCAGCCACACGCTCTCCCTGGGTACTTCTTGGTGACAGGAGCATTCATCAGGCTGGAGAAACAGAAAGGCAGACCCTTCCCCACTCTTTAGTCCTCTGAGGGTCTAGTTCTGCGATTGAAGAGGGCCTCCATCTGTAACCAGGTGATGCTCCTGCTGCTCCTAGGGCTGATTAGAAGGCTGCTGGAGATAGTCACAATGTACAACCTCCTGTCTGTGATTTCCCTTTGGATACTGCCTTCTTCTGGCCTGCTGGGATCTGCTGCTGTTGCCTAAAGCTGGAGCCATCTCTGAGCATTCAGGGCCATGTCTAATTCTACAACAGCCCAGGCTGCCTTGCCCAACAAAGGTTACTTTGCCTGGTGGTGTGTCAATATACCTCGGTGGATAGATTGCTGCTCTTGGCTACTTTTCCCAATTTGAAGGTTGTCCGTGACGAAAAAAGATATGTTACTGGTATTTTCACTATTTTTAATTGAATTTATTGGGTTGACACTAGTTAGCAAAATTATACAAGTTTCAGGTACACAATTCTACAACACATCTTCTGTATATCATATTGTGTGTTCACCACCCCTTCACTATTATTTTATTTACATACTGAACAGAAAGTCTTAATGTAAAGAAAGACTATATGTCGGGTTAAACATAAATGATAGTCACCATGGCTGAGAATTAAATGAATTCACTTTAATGCATAATAAAGGTGCTTCCAATAAAGAATGATGACACAACTAGAAGGTCTTTCTCAGCATAAAAATATTATTACTTTTTTTAAATTACAGTGTTCTAAAGTAGTTGGTTAGAGATCACCTTTAAAGGAACCAAAGTAAGAATCTTTATGAGCTATGGACACAGGCTATACCACTAAATTTATCACTGGATAAGTGGAGAAATCAAGCTGTCATCATCTTAACCTGGAAATTAGTCTTTTTTTTTTTTTTTTTTTGAGACAGAGAGAGTCAGAGAGAGGGATAGACAGGGACAGACAGACAGGAACGGAGAGATAAGAAGCATTAATCATTAGTTTTTTGTTGCATGTTGCAACACCTTAGTTGTTCATTGATTGCTTTCTCATATGTGCCTTGACCGCGGGCCTTCAGCAGACCGAGTAACCCCTTGCTCGAACTAGCAACCTTGGGGTCAAGCTGATGAGTTTTGCTCAAAGCAGATGAGCCTGCGCTCAAGCTAGCGACCTTGGGGTCTCAAACCTGGGTCTTCCGCATCCCAGTCCGACGCTCTATCCACTGCGCCACCGCCTGGTCAGGCGGAATTAATCTTAACACTAATGATTAGATGGTCAGATAGTATGTCTCTTGTACAGTACAACTACACATCGTCATCTACGATGTACTCTGGTAAATACTGAACTGGACTTATAGTTGTAACTTCCAATTTGCAGGAAATATAGAAAACAGAAGAACAAGTTAAATGACACCAGAAGCCAGCAACCAGACAAATCCAAAATGCAAGACATTCTTGGAAAACACTGATCTAATCCTTTCAACAAGTCAGTGACAAGAGAGAAATTAAAATAAGTTTAAGAGGCATAACACTATGGATTTAATCTTATTTTAGACAAGGCAGCTGTAAATTTAGGCTGTTCTTAAGGAAATTTAAATATGGAATTATTAATTTTTCTAAGTATGATAGTAGCATTTAAAAAACTTTTTAATGTAAGAAAATGTTTCTTTGAGGTACATACAAAAGAATCACTTACGTACACAGAGCTGAAATATTGGAGGAATTGAGCAAGAGTACAAATTTGTCTTTATTTTAGATGAATAATCCAATCTAAACTTGCTGGTACTGGTTTAATTAATTAACAAATATGAATTAAGGCTTGAACATGTACACAGCTCTATTAGATGCTGTTGAGGATGAAAGAGGGGCTATGCTATGGTATAGCTAAGGCAATAAAATTCAGTTAATGAAATAATAGAGGACAATTACCTTCTAAACTATATGTGAGAGACTGAAAACATTACTGGCCTTCAGAGACAGGGAGCTCGGTAGGGGCATGTGTTCAGTGCAGGCTTCATGAGCAGGTGAAGTGGTAGCAAACATCCCAAGAATGCGAATGATGTAGGACAGTTCTCTGTGTATCCATGCATATGTGTGTCCACACATGTGTGCCTGCACATATGTGTGTGCCTGTGCATGTGTACCCACACGTGTCTGTTCACATGCTCGCACATGTGATGGAGAGGTCCATGGGTCTTGCTGTGTCCACTTGTTTTACTTAGCTAGCAAGACTGCTCACAGAAGATTTTTCTTGCTATACATTTGAAATGAAAAATTTCTTTGCTTCAAAGTTCTCTTTTGTCATTACTTCCATAGGGTTATTATGATATATAAATATTTATGCTTTTCCATATTTGAAACTGGTATTGCCTCTCAACTTGGCTGCAATGAGGCATGGATAAGTGTTTGACCTTTGTGTGTTTGTGCCTGGTCAGAAAGAGGCTGTGGACAACGAGTTGATGCTTCCTGCTCCTCCCCACCCCCATTTCTCTCTGTCTCCTCTCTCTAAAAATCAATAAATAAAATCTTTAAAAACATAAAAAAGAAAGAAAAAGGCTGTGGAAAGCATTCATGTGATATTTTTCAAAATTTAAGATTGAATTCTAATTGAAATGCATTTTTCTGAGGTTAGTATTGTCATTTACCTAGCAAACTAATGAGTTAAATAAAGTTAAGTAATGAGTTAAAGTCAATAGTATTTTCAATAAAAAGAACAGTGATTTGCCCTTTGATTTTGCAATCCCATCAGGGATTTAGGGCATTGAATCCTTAATTTCATCACAAAAAAGTATTCCTGCAAATCCTGTCCTAAAGTAGTGATAAAGCAATTGATTGGACATGTCTATAGGGGCTGGGACTTAAAAAAGATTTCTAATATGAAATGGCTGGGTCATGTGTTTCCTTCTTTTTCTTTTATTCCTTCTCTAAATCTTACTGATATTTCAGAAGAAATGTAATGTAAAATGAAAACAAAACCATAACAGCACAGGAGATTGGATGGGGTACCCTCCCAGACCAGACTGGTGGGGAATGGCTGACCCATGCAGGACAGAGTGGTCAGGTTTATGGGAAAACCTAATAGAGCAGCAGAATTGTGATCTCGTGCCGGAAAGATGGGAGCACTGAAGAGATTATTCTTTCTAGAAAATCTCCACAATAATCCTAAAATTATATAAGGGGAGACTTACAGAGGAAGTGTAATTATTCAGTAATCAACTGAAGAACTAAGTACAGCTGCAGAAGTTCTCTATTTTCAGAGTGGCTCAGTCATCTGTCCTCATGAATGTGGTTATTCAGACACATGGGAAACCAGAGTGGGCACTGGAATCAGAGAAGTAGGCTCACCATGAAGGAAGGGACGTCACTGAATGTAACAGGTGAGCTACTCACACAGCCTAGAGAGATGCTTTCTTGGACACATACAGGAAAAGAAATCATCGGGAGCCAGATTTCCTATTTAGAAATGGTTTTCATGGTTGGGTGAATAAACAACATCAAAAAATCATCGAAGATTTAAGTAAAATGACCCCGAAAGCATCAAAACTCAGGAGAGTAAACCCCTGAAGAAAAACAGTTAATGCAGACAATAGAAGACTTTAAAATGATTATAATTAGTATTCTCCAAAATATTCCAGAGGCTATGATAGACAAAAAGACAATGTGGAGTTTTTGGAAATCAAATTCATGAATCAACCACAAACAAACAAACAGCAACCCCACCTTAGTAGAGGGGCTGAATAGAACAGATGATGACTGAAGAGCAAATTAGTTAGCTATTTTACATCATCAAGTTGACAGTCTAAGTAATTAAAGACATAAAAAGCATGAGTGAAAAGTTAAAAAACATGAAGGACAGATCCAACAATATCAAGACCTCTTTATAGAGCCCTGGCCAAATGGTTCAGTTGATTAGAACATCATTCCCAAGCACAGAAGTTGTCGGTTTGATTCCCAGTCAGGGCACACACAAGAATGGATAGATGATTTTCTCCCCCTCTCTCTCTTCTTTCCTCTCTCTAAAATCAATAAAATAAATATTTTTAAAAAATCAAATAAAAAAATCTGTTTATTAGAAATTTCAAAAGAAAAAACGAATGAGAATGGAGGCCAGGAAATAATAAAAGAAATAAGAAAATTTGCATGAGTTGAAGAAAGATATCAGTTAACAAGGGCCAAGACAAAACAAGTGAGAGAGAGAGAGAGAGAGCGAGAGAGAGACTAAGTCCTATACTTAAACATATAGACTATATACCATACATGTGATATTTCTAAAGTCCAAAATAAAGAAAGAAGCCTAGGAATTTCAGAAAGAAAAAACCAGGAATCTAATAGGAATAAGGAATAAGAATCAACCCACATCATATTTCTTATCTTTATTTATAACATGGGATATTGTAGCATGATGTCTTCAAAGTTCTGAGGGAAAATAATTTTGAACTCATAACTTTATGCCCAGCCAATCTATTCTGTAAGGGCAGAATACATTACAATGTTAGAAATGCAATAATTCAAACATGTTACTGCACTCAAAACTTTATAAAAGAATTACTTGGAGATGTATCCCTCTGGAATAATAAAACAAAGAAAGAAAGAGGAAAATGTAGGATAAAAAGCAGTGCTGAACCAAGAAATGAATAAAACAATGTGTTAATAATGTGGTTGTGGACAAAATGAATTTTAAATAAATTAATCAGAAGAAAGGGATACATAAAAAATTAATAATCTGGAACTAAAATTCTAGATGATTTTCACAAAATATAAAAGAGGATAAAGGGGAAGTGGAGGAACTGTTGACTTAGAGAGAGGTGGCTTTGGGCATTAATTCTCAACACAGATTAAAATAAGTTTGAATATGCTTATTAAAAAATTATAGAAATAATGCATAACTTTTAAGCCATTAGAAGAGAAGAAGGAACACACAAATCCAGTTAAGTCTGAAAAGGGCAAAAAGCGAAGGGACAAAAAAACATACAGAAAACACAAAACAAAACAGCATAAATAAAACTAAACATATTTGTGGTAACAATATGTGTGAAAGGGCTAAACCCTTAAATTGGGTTTTAAAAAGTCCCAGATGCAAACAGTTTATAAGAAACATGGCCCAAACAAAATAATTCAGAGAAGCATTTGGACTTAGAACTGGGGAAGGAGAAAAATTGCTTCAAGCTAAACTCCGGGACTCGGTAGCAGTGATTTTGGAGAGCAAAAAGCATCTGAACACTCTCACCCTAATGAGCCTCAGAGATGCCGTGGTGGGGGTGGGGGTGGGGCCGGAGGTGGGTGAGGGCACCAGAGGGCCAGGGAGACACGTGAAAACAGAATGGAAAGCATCTTGGCAATAATTTTTGGGGATTTCACACCAAAAGCAAAGGCAACAATAGAAAAAAAACAAACAAGTGGGACTATATTGAGCTAAAAAGCTTCTGCACGGCAAAGGAAACCACCAGCAGGATGAAAAGGGAACCTATGGAATGAGAGAGATTTGCCGACCATATATCCAATAACAGGTTAATATCCAAAATATGCAAGGAACTCATGCAACTCAAAGCAAAAAACACAAATAACCCAATTTTAAAATGGGCAAAGACCTGAACAGATATGTTTCCAAAGAAAACATACAAATGACCAACAGGTACATGAAAACATGTTCAACATTAGGGAAGTGCATGTCAAAACTGCAGTGAGATATTACTTCACACCTTTCAGAGTGGCTGTCATGTAAAAGCCACGAGATAAATTCTGGAGACGTGGGGGGAGCGCCAGTGCACGGTCGGTGGGAAGGCAGGTCAGTCCAGCCACTACGGAGGTTCCTCAAGAAACTAAAATAGAATTCAAATAGAACTACCAGATGACCCAGCAATCCCACTTCCGGGAATATCCGAAGGAAACAAGGTCATTTTCTCAAAGAGATGTCTGCACTCCCATGTCCATTACAGTCTCGTTTACAATAGCCAACTGTAGAAACAACTCAAGTGTCTGTCAATTGATGAATGAATAAAGAAAATGTGGCATATACATGGATATACACAATGGAATATAATTCAGACCTAAAGAGAAGGAAACCCTGTCATTTGTGACAACACATATAAACTTACAGGGCATCATGCGGAGATAAGTTAGAGAAAGACGAATACTGTATGGTAGCACTTTTATATGGAACCCCTCCCAAAAGAAGAAGTTGAACTCAGAAACAGAGAGTAAAAAAATTGTTGCCAGTTTTATGGGGGAAAGGGAAATAGGGAGATGCTGGTAAAAAGAGTACAAACTTTCAGTATTAGGATGAATAAGGTCTGAGGATGTAATGTAATCATGGTGACTATAGTTAATGACACTGTATGGTATAATTAAAATTTGCTAAGAGAGTAGAACTTACATGTTCTCACCAAAAAGAAAGAAGGAAGGAAGGAAGAAAGAAGGGAAGGAAGGAAAGAAAAAATGGATTGGATGAGATGCAGAGACTTAAAAAAACACCGTTATCAGAGGCTGTCCAGTGCAGGTATTTCAATTTTCTAGGAAAAGATAGTGGGCATTAACGACTGTACTTCTGGTAGCAGATGACATTGTAAGTTATTTTGTTATGATCTTGAGGCAAGTCGCAGTTCACAGCAGTTTCACCACCTCAAAACTTTGTAATGCTATCAATAATTCTAAAAGTGGAGCTTAAATGTTCTCTCAAAAAAAAAAAAAAAAAAAAAAAAAAAAAAGGAAGAGAAGAAACAGAATGGAAAGCCTAGAATAACACCAGCCGTACAGGCTTTCCACATTCAAGAGAGACCATTTTTAATGAATGCCATGTTTGGGAGGGACTTCAGCTGACCAGTGACATCCTGGAATCTCCATAGTAACAGGCGGTGCCGGCGGTTGCCATCCCAGTGCAATGCCCCAAGAGGTTGCTCAGATTTGTTCACTGCTAGAGACGCACAACACACAGCCCAAGTTGCAGCTCAGGCAAAACCACCACTGACAGCGGTAGATACGGGAGACCAAGTCCTGCCCACACAGCGGCCTTACCTCGGAGACCTCCTTGACTTCTCCATGGGCCTCAGTCTTAGGTCTCAGCCCAGCTTCCTGGGAGCAGCGGTCTACCTACCAGCAACAACCCTGTGTGTCCTGGCTTGTGACCTCAGGCCTGGATGCAGGGCTCTTCCCTGAATGTCTGGGGGAGCCAAGGCAGGGGCCTGTGGAGGTTCTAAACCCAACCCACTCTGATGGCAACTGCAAAGTTACTGCAGGCAAACCCACACTGGCCAAGGTTCAGTTCCCACGAGGAAGAGGAAGAAGCAGGCCCTCCCAGGAAGCATGCGCATTTGTATAGTGTACGAATATACTAGCCAGATGTCCGTTCTAAGGTGCAATTTTGTCTTTATGGGATGTACACTGGATTGCTCTGGAGACTTGTTCCTAGTGGTAACTATGTAGCCACATCTTCAAAGCGGGGGTAAAAATCAGAACAGAGCCTGTCACTGACACCATCAGGAAGAGCCACAGGAAGATGCGGTCTAGAACTTGTGCTATGAACTTCCAGTCTTGTACCACCTGCAAAAGAGAAAAGGATACCTACCATTTACCATGTTGGGCAACCACTCTGAATTCGTTCCAAGAGATTTTTAAAAAGAAATATTCAGATTTGCAGCCCATCTGTTTTTAAAAAACACACCTAACTCATCGCCCACAAAATAGGCTCAGGTTCTTCCCAGTAACTTCACTAACAGTGCCCAAACTAAACAGCCTGTGAACACTATCAGCAACATTGAAGATATAAAATAGAAACAACAGAATCAGGGTGTATTTGTAAACATTACTGATTCGAAAGGGGCAAGCCTGATTTTTTACACAAATAAAAAACCAGTATCTCTCAGTGTGATGCTTCCTGATATTACATAGGAAATGAACCACAAATTTACCAATTAAGAATTCCATTGCCCCATGTCACAAGCTTACTTTTCTTCAACTCTGCGTGTGGTTTTGGCTGCTACTGCTACAGAATGATAGACACTGCCAAGGAGGAGAACTGACCAGGAGATGACAGGAATTCATAAGGGAGAGAGGAGACCAAGTCCCTTTGGAGGAAGGGAAGTCAGGGGGTGGATGTAATGGGCAAGAAGCCGCTAAGGGCAAGGTCAGAGCAAGAACAAGCAGAGAAACTAGAGAAGTCTAAAGCATGGGCCAGTTCTCATCTTTTAAGGGAAAATAAATGTCCTATTTCTACTATATGAGGATTATGTTCCGTGTCTTAAGTCACATAGGATCTGAGTCCATGCTTTTTTTTTTTCAAATCTGTAAGCTAAGTTTCCTCTCTCCAAAATATTGTTTGTAACACTATATTTTTATGTTAGTTTAAAAATCTGATTCTTTCTGTTCCTTTATTTCCAAATACTATAGGTAGAAATATCCATCATTCCATTTAAAAAAAAATGAGAAATTACCAGCGACCAGAATAGCCCATTTAAAATGCAGAATTGAATTATTTTAAATAGAATCAAGTCTAATCATAAGGAATAGTACTTAATCTATAATCGCTTTACTTTTGCTCTTTCTGTTTTTGTGAACTTCTTAAAAATCCATTTGTAATATTTTTCCAGGGCTTGTTTTAAATGTCATACACATAAAACAAAGAGCTAATAATGGCACATGTTAAACAATGACAGCATTTTATTATAAATCAAAGTGAAAATATTCACTTTTGCACACCTCAAAGGCAGCACTATTATGAATACCAGTTTACTCACCTGGCTGATAAAATGCTCTTTCTTCACGTGCCTCGAGATGTATCTAATGGAATCAGCAGCCTTTTCCAAGAAAGTAATCAGCACTTTTTCTCCATCACTGAACTGTTTCTGTTTCTTTTTTTCTAGGACTTTACCTTTCACTACTGGCTCACTCTCTTCTTTATCTGGGAAAGAGTAGCGGTCCACGTGGCCCTTCATGCAAAGTAACTTAGGAAGTTTTTGCAGAAATAGCCTCTTAACCCAGGGAGCCATGGGATGGTATGTTGAAGAAGATCTGTGGTGAACGTTAATGACAAACACGGTAACAATGATTGACAGCGTAACGAAAATCATAATGAATAATAGGTACTCTCCAATGAGAGGAATGACCTTTGAAGAAGATGGAATTATTTCCTCAATCACTAAAAGAAAAACTGTCAGGGAAACCAGAACAGATGTTGATAAGGAAAGTTTCTCTCCTTCATCAGAAGGTAGATAGAACACGAGAACCGTCAGAAAAGAGAGTCCCAGGCAGGGGATAATCAGGAAGAGGGTGTAGAACAGAGGCAGGCGGCGCAGGACGAAGGAGTATGTGATGAATGGATACGAATATAAACCATCTCTCCTGTTTCCCTTCATGCCTTTTGCATTTAGGATTTCCCATTCTCCATTATCAAAGAAGTCTTTTCTGTCGACGTTTTCATTCATCAGAACGAGGTCAACCATAGTGCCATCGTAAGTCCAGGACCCAAACTTCATGGAGCAGTTTTGCCGGTCAAATGGAAAAAACGTGACGTCCATGGTGCAGGAACTTTTATAACTGGCAGGAGGGGTCCAAATGACAGTCCCATTAGATTTCACAATGACTTTGGTCATGAGGGAGCCTTCGAAACGTCCATCAGCACTGTAATAAAAATAGTTTCGCTTTGATGGTAAGTTGAACACTTATCAAATCTTTTGCTTTGTTTTGGTTTTTTGTTTCTTTTTTCTTTTCTTTCTTTCTTTCTTTTTTATTTTTTGCCCACACTGTACTATCGGTATTTGATTACTTTCCTACTACAGAATCAAACAATATCTCAAAAAGAAACAATTCTCTTGTTACTTGCAGTTGTGCCTTTGTCTTAATTATTTTACAAAAACCAGGCTTTTCTATTTCTAGTCCTAATCTTTCCACTGTCCCTTTCTTCTGGGTACTTACTTTTCAAAGAGCACTATATCCGGAAGCCAGAGAGATTCTGATGGGACTTTAATTGAATGAATTCCCCCATATTCATCAGGATTCCAGCGTAATTTGTGGTCTGTCCATTCCTGCATAAAATTAGCACACTGTAATTTTATTCTGAACATTCAGAGTTTTAGACGTTGTAATCGTCAAATTTATGTTAATCTACTGACCCAGTGTTTCACTTAAAAAAAAGGCAAGTTCCTCTGCTTTAGATCCCACGACCTTATCTGTAGCAGTTGGAAAGAAAAGACTTGAGCCGGCCTCATTTCTGAGCTGGCCCCAGCCCACACACCCATCCTACCTGAGATTTCCAAAATTGCCACATCTATCTCACAATGGAGAGGCTCTGCAACAAATAACACTAATTCATAATTCACTTTTAAGCCAATTTTTTTTTTTCATTTTTCTGAAGCTGGAAACAGGGAGAGACAGCCAGACAGACTCCCGCATGCGCCCGACCGGGATCCACCCGGCACGCCCACCAGGGGCGACGCTCTGCCCACCAGGGGGCGATGCTCTGCCCATCCTGGGCGTCGCCATGTTGCGACCAGAGCCACTCTAGTGCCTGGGGCAGAGGCCACAGAGCCATCCCCAGCGCCCGGGCCATCTTTGCTCCAACGGAGCCTTGGCTGCGGGAGGGGAAGAGAGAGACAGAGAGGGAAAGTGCGGCGGAGGGGTGGAGAAGCAAACGGGCGCTTCTCCTGAGTGCCCTGGCCGGAATCGAACCCGGGTCCTCCGCACGCTAGGCCGACGCTCTACCGCTGAGCCAACCGGCCAGGGCAAATTTTTTTTTTTAAGAAACAAAAAGCAATAGTAGAGCTAACTCAGATTATTCTAGGTGACTTGGTCCAATGATATTTTAGTCTCAGGATAAAAGGTACAAATGATTTTGAATGTCACTCAAGAGTCTTAGACAAACATCCACCCAGTATGTTAATATGAAACATCCAGAATCCACTGACTGCTCTTGATGACATTATATTTTCCAAAAATTTTGTTCTAAATTCTAATCTGAACTTATTTTGTGAGCACCAATTACAGTTTTATATTCCTAATATTGTTAGCTTATGCATTTTTTATCATAATAGAATGAAATTACTTAGCATGTTTTACAGGGGTTGATGGATCCAGATTAACAGACATGACCATTACTTGATTTGATTAGGAAGGTTAAGAGGATGACATGTGGGTGACCCAGTTACAGTAGAAATGGACTTTCTTAAAAAGATTTTCGATCCAGAATCTTATGAACTCTGACTCGAAAATTAAATTTTTCTATTATACTGTCCCTCATGTGGACAGTTGAGTAATAAAGTAGGATAATATTAAATGACATTTCAGAAAGTTAGAAGGGTCTGTCCAGGGCAAAGCTTCCTGGAATCCAGTCATGCCAACTTTGTCATTAAAATATCAGGAGTCAGCAGATGGATGACTTGACTGGATGGTACAATATTAAAATAAGCATGATGCCTGAAAAGAATAGAACTATGCACTCTAGATGAGATGTTGTTCATTTTAGAAAGTATTTGAAAAATAAATCTCATAAGAGTTGAGTCTTTAAAAAGCTATACTCCAAAGGCTAAAACCCATACATATGAAAACTGACAGTTTAAGAGCCCAAACTAATAAAGTATTTATCATGTTTACTTGGTACTTAAAGACTTGGCTCTTTTTTTCCTTTTCCTCTGCCATTTTGAAAAGCAAGTATAATTTCATTCCAATGAATAATTTGTCTCTTGCTAAGGAGACTTTCACCATCAGCAGCAAGTGTGAATCTTAGAAATATTGAAGGAAACTCAGAGTAGCATTTTTTCACTTCACTTCCACCTCATTTATGTTTTTAACACTTATTTACACTAAAACACATTCCTTTTGTGTGAAGTTCTATATGTAAACAGCTGTAAGTTCACTAAGACCATCAAGATAATAGAATAGCTCTGTTCAACAAATTTTCCATTTGTAATCAACTCCCCCCACATCCCCAACCCCTGGAATGTGATCTATTTCTGATCCTATAATTTTGCATTTTCTAGAATGACATCATGAATCCATAAATGAAATCATGCAGTAGATAGCTTTTTGATCCTGATTATTTTTACTTTCATATAGATTTTGGATTCTTTTATGTTGTATTAATAGTTTTTTCTATTTTATTAGTGAATAGTATTCCATTGTATGAATATACCACAATTTATCCATTCACCAGGTTAAATATTTGTATTCTTTTACGTTTTTTAATGTAGAGCCACTATAAATATGTGGTACAGTGCTTTGGGTGAAAACCATTTGTTTTTGTTTTGGGTAAATACCTAGGAGTGGGATGAATTGAACTAGCTGCTCTCTCCCAGACCCTGACAAGGTATCCTGTGACATGAGACTTGGGGCTGGGGAACAAACCATCCCTGCTGCCTGGGACTGTGGGGATTCCTAGGAAACAGTACATTCAGTGCTAAGGCCAGCCAAGTCCTGGGCAAGCAGGGTGAGATGATCACCCTGCTAGGACCTGCAGATGTTCTCTTAGTCTCTAGCGACCCTCCCTGACACACAGTAGGTATGGTTCTAATGTCCATACAGTGAAGAAAATAATGTGGACTCTCAGTTTTGCAATATCATCCGATACCATCAAGGGCAGAGAGCACCACAAAATGGCACATAAATCTTCCTCAGAATGAACCAGCTGCTCAGGGCAACTGGTCCTGCTTGGAGTCTATGCCCTCGGCACTGAGAACTCAGCAAGTGTATGTTTAACTCTATATGAAATGGCCAAACTGTGTTCCAGAGTGGCTATAGCATTTTGCATTCCCACTAGCAATGTATGAGAGTTCCAGTTGTTTGGCATCTTCTCCAGTTTTGGTATGGTAACATTTTTCAATTTTAACGATATTATAATAGTTGTAACGTGGCATTTCACCATGGTTTTTAATATGCATTTCCCTAATGGCTAATAATGTTGAACATCTTTTCATACGCTGATCTGCCATTCATATATCTTATTTGGCAAAGTAGCAGTTAAATCTTTGCATATTTTTAATTGGGCTTATTTCTTTTACTGAGGGTATTTTTTTTTAGTTTTCAAATATGTTTTTATTGTAACCAAGACTCATATTCTACTTAAAATCCAAGAGGCATTTTTCCAAACTATACCCAAAAGGGAGAGAGGAGATGCAGATGAAAAAAGGCCACCACGAGGCTCAGAGATAACTTTTACTTATTACTGAGTTTTTAGGGTCCTTTATATATTCTGGATAAAAGCCCTTTGTTAAATATTTGACTTGCAAAACTTCTCCACGGTGTGCGGTTTCTTAATTCTCTTCACAGCATCTTTCACAAGACAGGTATTCTAAATTTTGATGAAGTTCATTTTACCAATTTTATCTTTTGTGGATTATGTCATATCTAAGAAATTTTTGCCTAATTCAAGGTCACAGAGATTTTCTACTATTTTTTTTCTAGAAAATTATAGTTTTACATCTTACATTTAGATTTTAGCACCATTTTGAGCTAGTTTTTTATTGTATAGATACAGGTTGAGATTTTTTTTTTTTTTTGCATATAAACATCCAATTGTTCCAGCTTTTTTTTTTTTGTGGCAGAGAGAGAGAGAGTGAGAGAGAGAGGGACAGACAGACAGGAAGGGAGAGAGATGAGAAACATCAATTCTTCCTTGCGGTTCCTTAGTTATTCATTGATTGATTTCTCATATGTGCCTTGATGGGGGGGGGGCTACAGCAGACCGAGGGGTCCCTTGCTCAAGCCAACGACCTTGGTCTCAAGCTGGTGAGTGTTGCTCAAACCAGGTGAACCCGCAATCAAGACGCGAACCTGGGTCCTCCGCGTCTCAGTGCAATGCTCTGTCCACTGCGCCACCACCTGGTCAGGCTTTGTTCCAGCTTTTTGTTAAAAGATTAAACATTCTTCATTGAATTACCTTTGCACATCTGCCAAAAATCAATGATCCATGCATGTGTAAAGGTCTACTTATGAGCTCTTTGTTCTGGTCACTCAACTATGTGTCTCCCATTCCCCAGTACCACACTGTCTTGATTATCATCACTTTCTAGTAAGTTTTGAAACCACATAATATGAGTCCTCCACCTGTATTCTCCTTTTAAAATTTTGTTTTGGCGCCTGACCTGTGGTGGCTCAGTGGATAAAGCGTCGACCTGGAACGCTGAGGTCGCCGGTTCGAAACCCTGGGCTTGCCCAGCCAAGGCATATATGGGAGTTGATGCTTCCTGCTCCTCCCTCCTCTCTCCCCCCTTCTCTAAAATGAATAAATAAAATCTTTAAAAAAAAAATTTGTTTTGGCTCTTCTAGTTCCTTTGCTTTTGTATATAAATTTTTGACAAAAATCACTCCAGTGTCACCCTCCCACTGCGAAGGATCCGACTCTTCCTTCTGCTCCAGGAGTGGGCCTGCCTCCAACCTGTCTGCCTTGATATTTAAGGGACCAGATTATAACCAATAAAATACCACAAGACTTCTCTGGGACCACTGGAAAAGAAGTTGGCTATCCTCTTCCCACTGAACTTGATCAGGGGAAGCACTTTAAGGCTGGAGCTGAAGTAGATACCCTGCTACCACTAGGGCAGAGCCTGGATGGGACAGTCACCCAGAGGATGTGGAGCCCACAGACACTCAGAGGCAACATCAGGCCCTGAGAAAGTTGCCCGAGCCTCTGGATCAAGCTGCATGTAAAGCCAGCCTTGTCCTTGGACTTTTCAGATTGTGAAAGCTAATAACTTCTATTTTTGCTTATGCCAATTTGGGTTGGGTTTTCTGTCACTGGAAACTAAGAAGTTCTTGGCTGATCCTGGGGAGAATCCGAGAAAGCTTGAGCAGGCAGCAAGCTGCAGGCACACAGGCACCGAGCCCCATGACAAACACATACTTGGACACATGGACTGGAGTTGCGCTGTACAGTCTAGCTCTGTCTTGGGAAGAACACTGTTAATGAGTACAGCTGATGAGTCCAACCCCACAGTTCCGTTCCTCTGTTTGGACCATAACATGGTCAGAAAAGAAATTGTCTACTTCTTGGATCCAGTTTTCTCTCCTCTCCGGGCACAACCAGCCTTCAGCTATGCCCAGTTCTGCACTGCAGTGCAGGAAGGTGGCAGCTCACAATCTCGGGCCCCTGCCTTGGTGCGGATACTGGTTTTACCACTTGTTTTAAGGCAACTGGGTCAAGCCTCAGGGCGACGGACTTTTCAGTCGGAAAGATTTGCCTTGCTTACTGGCCCTCCAATGGCAGCGTGAACCGCTGTGGCCAGAGACAACACAGACGTGGTGGTATATTATGGGGCAGGGGGGTCTGTCGTCGATGGAACACCGGGAAGGCAGAAATGAGTGAAGGAATGAAGGATGCGTTTGAATCGTTGAGGAGGATATGAAGAGATCTCTAGTGGATTCAAGTTGCTCCTGACCAGTAAAGAAGAAGGGGCTAGGTGGGACTTCCGGTGCCGCTTACTTCGGTGTACCCAGGAGAGAAGGCTCACCGGAGCCCAAGTCTCACACGTGAATTGTCCTTTACTAGTCGCACTCCTTTACGGTGGTTAAGAGGGTCACCATTCACAAGCTCGGTGCTCGGAATCAGAGATGTGCCTGACATGCCCATCCAGAAGGGCTCACTGAATTTCTACCGGGCTGTACATGCACCGCGACGCTGCTGCCTGAGCCCCACCCCCACAATGACAATGTGTTACAGTCAGCGGGGCTAGGATAAGGATTCAGAGCCCGAATCCTCTATCTTGTCCTCTAAGAAGCCGTGAGATTTACTTGGCACTTCCCTGTTCCCTCTGCCTCCTTAGGGGCATCTGGAAGTTAACTTCCTGCCTCTGCCTTCTTAAAGTAAGAGATTAGAAATAATATCCTGTGTTCGTGTAGCGCGTTCCAGCCAAGACTGTCAAAGCCCTTTACAAATATCAGCTCCACTCTGCACATCTCCCAGGTGGAGAGCTGAGCTATTGCAGGAAACGGGAGCATAGGGTACGTCATGGCCAAATATCAAAGTTAATCTACCGCTAAAAAAAAAAAAAAAAAAAAGGAAAAAAGAAAAATACTCCAAGTCTAGGTTCCTTAATTCTAAAAAGTACAATTTCAAAATCACATTATGAATATTCCCATAAAATTGTCTTTTCTTACATATATTGCCTAAAATATCACTCATAAATGTCTAGCTATTACCATAATTGAGAACATTTCATTTAAATCTAACTCAAAGATTTCTTTTACCATAAATACATCTTCCAAATTATTCTAAGTTTAATACTAAGACAACTAGATGGTAAGGGGCAAATATTCCTTGCCATTGCTTTGATTTGCATCCTCTGGGACATTTCTGGGAAGTTTAATTATCTTAAGGTCAGATGAGAAATTCTTAAAACCAAGTTAATGTTGATTCATTTTAATCTTAAATACAGCAAAAGGACATAATTTTATGTCTTATATATTCCCATTACCTCCATGAGCTGTCAGTGCCAAGAGATGGAATTTGTCATTAGAGACAAGAAAGCCTATAAAGGTGGCACAAGGAAATGACATTTGTTGAGTCCCCACACATGCCAGATGATATACGAGTCACATCGACACACACATGATCTCATTTAGCCTCCCACGAACACTGTGAGTTAGGCATTGTGTCTATCACATAGATGAAGAGATTGAGGGTCAGAGTGGTGAAATGACTTGCCCAAGTTTATAGAGCAGGACTTTTGACACCTAACTCTCTTTCTGCTCAATTATTATTAAGGGTCTATTTGAATCAGAATATCAAACTGTCCTCCTTTGCTAAGGTTAGAGTGAGGCTGTAGAAAAGCTAAGAAAATGAGATGGTTGATAAAGGTCTGAGATGAATTCCTGGACTTGTAAGTGCCACTCCAGGTTGTACAAGATACTTAGGCTTTGGGGAGCTCGCCTAGACCTTTACAGGAAGGTTGTCCTACCCATAGCAGGTTTCTTTCTTATTTCTTCCCAAAGACCAGCCTCAGGGATTGGTCCAAGGAGGCCTTTATTATGTTTGCTGAACTTTTTTTTTTTTTTTGTATTTTTCTGAAGCTGGAAACGGGGAGAGACAGTCAGACAGACTCCCGCATGCGCCCGACCAGGATCCACCTGGCACGCCCACCAGGGGCGACGCTCTGCCCACCAGGGGGCAATGCTCTGCCCCTCAGGGTGTCGCTCTGCCCCTCCAGGGCGTCGCTCTGTCGAGACCAGAGCCACTCTAGTGCCTGGGGCAGAGGCCAAGGAGCCATCCCCAGCGCCCGGGCCATCTTTGCTCCAATGGAGCCTTGGCTGCGGGAGGGGAAGAGAGAGACAGAGAGGAAGGAGGGGGTGGGGGTGGAGAAGCAGATGGGCGCTTCTCCTATGTGCCCTGGCCAGGAATCGAACCCGGGTCCCCCGCACGCCAGGCCGACGCTCTACCGCTGAGCCAATCTGCCAGGGCCTGTTTGCTGAACTTTTTGTTGACCCAAAACAGAAATCAGTTGTTGGAGGAACAACACTCGTTTAAGATGTTGGCCTTGGCAGACATTCAGGCAGCTTTATTTTCCTCAGGATCGTCCCAGGGAGGGGAGAGCAAGCTGCTCTCAGCTCCAGAGAAGCCAGCTCCCTCAGAATCTTACTGTCTGATTGGTGCTTACACCCAACAGTGCCCAGCCTGGTGCCTTACACGGTGCCCAGCGCATAGTAGGTGCTCAGTAAATGCTTGTTGGGTGAGTAAATTTGACATCTGTCATCATAGTGGTTATTTACATTATATCATCTAAGAAAAGGATCCGATCCTTGGGTCATTAATGAAAGGTTGGTTTCATCTCTCATTCCCTTTAAGGTGCTTGCGGTGCAGTTTCCCTAGCCCTGAACGTGACAGCGCAGAATCTGAGTGGCTAGGGCAGTAAGTACCTGCTCATGAAGGTTCAGTGAGTCAATGTTAATAATCTATTTATGATGTGCAGGGTTTTGATTTCTCTCTGGAGGTAAGAAGGAGGAAGACAAGTGAATTTGCAGAATGAAATCAATAAGATAAAAATAGTTCCATGTAAAGGACTTCCTCAGAATGTCACTAAATTTGTGCCTGATAAAGTTCTTGGCTGAGAGGATAGAACAAAAATGACTAAATATACCAAAGGGGAACTATGAAAATAGAGGATAAGGTTGAAGAATTGGGGGAGAAAAAGAAAAAAGAACCAAGCATCTCCGTTGAGTATGCTACCAAATAAACATGCTTTGTTTCTCTCTGTAGATAGAAATTAGGGAGTAATTTTCAGTGTGTGAATGGGAAATGAGAAAAGAGGAGGGTGTGATCATTTTTATCTTATTTTGGCAGAGTTAAACAGGGTGATGGAAAGAGTTTCCAAGGGGCTTGCCCTGCCGTGTGAGCTTTGGAAAGTCTCGTTATTGGGAATGCTATTCAGCTGATTCACGTTTTTGGCTTGTGCAACTTCTACTGATTCTGTAAGACCCAGTTTAAGTACCTCCTTCCCTTGGAAGCTCTCCCTGAGTTTCTCCCTGTTTCATTTTCATCTTTCTAACAACACCGTATATTATATAAAAGCATTTCATCTCAAGGAGCAAATGGAGAGGGAGGTGTGTGTGAAGCAATAATACTGTTTGTTTGTTGCCGGATTTCTCAGCCTATTACACCTTAATAGAAAAGCTTTTCTTCTGTCCCCTGCAAGCTCCAATACAAGACTTCTCATTGATTTTTATTGATTCAAAATACCTCAAAATTCCACAGCCTCTAAAGTGCAAAAGTGGGGTAAGTCCAGTGGTGGGATTCAAATAATTTAACAACTGGTTCTCTGCCCTAATGACCATTTTAAGTTTAAAAAATTAATATATTGAAAGGTAGTTTATTATTTCATGCATTTAATACTTAAATAAGAACAATAAAAAGGTATAGAAAACTGGATTATGCTATAAGAAAGTTTTAAAATATTAATAAAAAATATTAAATAATACCTGACAAAAAACAACAAAACTATAATTTAAGATATTTCCATATTGCTTCTTGATTGGTATCCTCACTTGCAATTTTCTTCACTTCTTTCTGAGCTTCATCAGGTGTGTGATTTATCCTTAGCCATCTTTTCACTGTAGCAGTAGGATCCCATTCCTTTAGAGGTAGTCTGATTAAACTAATTGTCATTGTGTTTGCTATATTAGAAACAGTTAAATATTACAAGCATAGTTCCATCAATTTTTTTTTTGCCTATGGACAAAATGAACATTACTATGGGTGCTTAGAATATGCTGTTGTACAGATGAATGTTAAAAAAAGAGTAAGAAATGTAAATTTGTGATTTTCACATGGGGCAGCTGCCCAGGCGTCCACTTTAGAGAGAGCCGTGAATACAAGTGCCATTTTGCCGTTTAACAACTGGTTCACTGAATTCAACAAAAAATTAGGTATCAGTTCTGCCAAACTAGTGAGAACTGGCTGAACCCTATCACTGGATAAGTCACTGAGGAATGAGGTAGCTATATAGAAAACTATGATTATTTAGATTGCATTTTTTTTTCTGAAGTTGGAAACGGGAAGGCAGTCAGACAGACTCCCGCATGCGCCCGACCAGGATTCACCTCACCTGACATGCCCACCAGGGGGCAATGCTCTGCCCATCTGGGGTGTTGCTCTGTTGCAACCAGAGCCATTGTAGCGCCTGAGGCAGAGGCCACAGAGCCATCCTCAGCGCCCAGGCCAACTTTGCTCCAATGGAGCCTTGGCTGTGGGAGGGGAAGAGAGAGACAGAGAGGAAGGAGAGGGGGAGGGGGGGAGAAGCAGATGGGCACTTCTCCTGTGTGCCCTGGCCGGGAATCAAACCCAGGACTCCTGCACACCAGGCTGATGCTCTACCACTGAGCCATACGGCCAGGGCCTAGATTGCATTTTTATATCTACATTCTCAGCTTATTATTTCTCCTGAACATTTTTATTTGCAAGTAAAATAATATGCATATCTATTTTATAACTTCTTAGCATAGCTGCCAATGAAAGAATCAGAGAAATATAAAATAGTAAATATAATAATTCTCTTACTCTGATCAAAGTTTTGGGTGGGAGAAGTTTGATGACATTCAATGATGCCTATGGAATCTCCCCACAGTTCCTTTCATCCATTGTCCCTTGTAAACCATCAGCAGACAGAACTAAACAATGTCTACTAAACTGGAAGAGATAACTAAATTATTTCAATATAAACAAATGGAAAGTATTTTGCCATGTTAAAATTAAGTGAGATATTTAAGGTAGCCCCACCAGGAAGAATTTAAAGCTATGGGAGATTAGGCAATATCTGGACATTCATTAAAAAAACAAGTACTTGCTAACAAAAACACACACACACACACACAAAAATAAGCAATTAAATCAACCTTCTCGCCTCCTACCAAAAAATGTCAATATTTTCTCCTTTCATATAATATATGCAAAATCTGGTTTTGAAAGGTAATGATTTCCTGACAACTCTAGACCAAAGTCCTCAGAACAGACACTGCTGTTTTAGGAAGCTGGCTATAGCCAAGCTAAGAGCAAACATCTAAGCAGAGTGAAGACCATTCAAAACGCATCTTTAGTCAAATCAGAAAACACATATTCATTATTCTGTTTGGGGTTTCACTTTGCTCTGAAAGTGTTTATGGACAGCCTTCTGTCATTTCCTATTTTCTCTTTTGTAGGAGCAACAAGACACATTAGGGTAGATTTTTCCCTTGGAGGACCAGTAGAGGGAAGGAGAACTTAACATCGCTGATTTTCTCAGCCAGTTGCAGTAACTTAAATGGAGGCAAGTCACTTCCTGGAGCCTCTACCCCCTTTTCTCCAAGTAACCCAGGGACCTGTGTCCGAGCCTGTCAATCACTCTCCCTCTGGCCCCTGGACAATCACTCCAGCAACAACAGAAGAAGGCACATGTGTGAGTATCCAAGACCTGCTCTCTGACTCTCATAACAGAAGGTTAAAAAAATTATAGACCCAACAACTCCCAAATATCTCCCTGAAGAAAACCCAATATGCTCTTTAAAATTATTATATTTCAAATGGGAACCTTTCTAAATAGAAAAGAATGGAAATAACTAGGTTGGCAGATAACAGTCCTTGGATTGACATTTACCTGTTTGAGCCACACATTTGTTGTCATCAGTTGGTTCTTTTCATCCTAAGAAAATGACAATTAAAAAGATGTAAATTCAATTTAAGTGCAGTTGCATTTTGGAAATTTTTTGTTTTTGGTCAGAAAGACTTCTCTGAGTCTTACCTTTGAGGTGTTCAAAGTGTAAAGGATTCTCAACTTAAGAAAAGTTAAATGGCACAGGATCCTAAAATATTGTGCATATTTTGTTTAAAACAAAAAAATGATAATTAAAACAAGTAGCAGTTTATTGTGGCAATATTCATATATAATTGCATAACCCAGAAAGCATTTTCAGGGTGCCAAGTAGAATTAAATATTAGCTAAATTGGAAATGGGCTTTGTGTGATTTCTTTAAATGTCTATTTTATTGATTTTAGAGAGAGAGACAGGAAATTGATCTGTTCCTATATGTGTCCTCACCGGGCAACCTCTGTGCTTGGAAAGAAGCTCTAACCAACGGAGCTATCCGGCCAGGGTTACCTGGGGCGCTGGGTCAGGCGGGGTGGGTGAGTGTGTATGCATGTATGGTGCGACGGGGCATTGGAGTAACCTGGGAGGATTACTGCGGGACTTTGGGGACCACAGCAGGATGAATTGGCACAATCTGGGTTGTTACAGTTCACTGATTTTCCAGGAACGCAATCATGGCCGAAGTAGAAGCTCAGCAAGAAAATTAGTAGAGAATGCTAAAGATGGGTGAGGTCAGGGAAAGGCGTGGGTTCTCAGGGGCTCTAGGAGGACGCTGGGGTTGCCCAGGCACTCCCTCGGGCTGTCATCATCTTTCTGCCCTCTCTCCAGGTAGACGCCCCTGCCAGCCCTCCTGCAGCTGAGAGGACACTGGATCAGCCCTAGGCTCAGCTCTCCCTTCTCTCCAGCCCTCGCTAGGCACCCTGGCTGCGCACACCACACCGGGTACAGCAATCCCCCAGCGGCAATGCCCGTCCTAGCAACCATACCCGCCCTCCAGCCGAAAAGGTCCCGCACTAACAGTGTTGCAATAAGATTGTACTCTGTGACAGTTCTCGTTCTTTCCTTGGGTCATTTCACTGGCTTCTTGGGGCAGATTTTCTCTCACAGTAAGTTATTTTTAAAATTGAAATGGCAGACATGGGGAAAGAAAACAAAATCTCAGACTCACAAACAGGTTAAGGAATGCATGTTCTTTTTAGGTCAGTGCCAAGGATTACTCACCACATCTACGAGCTGAGATATTTTCAATCCAAAGTATACTTTTATGGTGTCATTGGAATTTAACACAGGGCGAACCCATTTCTGATAACCTTGGAATAAATGTCTGAGGAGGGCATCTTCATTTTCGGCTATGGAACTGAACTCTGCAGCGGCTGTAAGAGTCACGAGGAAACCCGAGTTAATGGGAGAGGCATGACGGCTACTTTCGCATCCAATGGCCTGAACCTTCACAGCCTAATCCCTCAGACAGTTCTGAGGGCACCAGGGTTCTCTTTAACCATTCTCCATACCCACAACACACAGCCAAAAGTATGCGGTATACTTTACCCTTTTACCCAGAACTGGACTCTCACGGGATCTTTGCATTATGAAGTCAACACCTTGACCCCAAGAGATCATCTACAGTCACCCACTTACACTCTACCTCACATCTGTCCACGTGCCGCTGCCCATCACTCACCCTATTGGCTCCATCGCATCTTTTATCACAATTTGTGGTATAGTATTTGTCTTTGTTTGTCTTCTCCTCGGCCTCCATGATGGCAGGCACAATATTTGTTTTATTGGATGATGCTTATCCAGCACCTAGAACAGTGCCTGGCCCACAGCAGATACTCATTTTATATCTGTTTCGTGTATGAACCAATAAGGGAATGTGTCGGGACCATCTTCCAGGCAGCCAGCACATATCCATTGAACACCTGCCACAAGCCCTGTGCTGTTCTCTCGCCTTATTCCTGCAGAAGTCTTCCCTCATGAGGACCTTCGCTGGTCCACAACCAGGTTCAACACTGTTCTCTGCCCTATATGTGCAAGAGCCTAAGAAACACCCTAATTTAAAGCTTCAACCCTCCAGTTGAAAAAATGGTTTAAGGAGTACAGTCTAGAGATACGTTTTGTCTCTTTTCAGTGTTATGCTATCAAATTTAAAACAGGGCTCTTGGTTGTTATTTTTGATATAGCCCATTTTCTTCATATATTCAACATCCTTTTAATATCCTACAGTAATGCATTCTGCACTGTATGCTTTACCATAGAAAACCTTTCCCACTGAGAGACACACATGATGGGCAATGATCACATGCAAGACATGTCCCAAGTTTACCAGATCAAAACCCCAAAATTCTTAGTAGGGAAAAAAAGCATAATACCATCCACTCCCTGTATGTGCACGAAACCTTCACTTTACTAAGGGAGAATCAATGTGAAATGCACCCATAATGCTCCTTGTAGTGAACAGGGATGTGGACAAGGTAGATTTTGTCCTCTGCCTGCCTCTCTCTTTTCTCTTTCACTTTAGAAAGCATACGGGGGTTCTTGGGTTATGACAACCTCAACATACGACGTTCCGAGTTTATGACGCTTACTCCCATAAAAACTTAAAAAATTGAGACACGAATGTTTCAGCTTACACCGTTAGCATCCTACTTACAGACTATGTGGGCAAACTAATTTGGTTGCATGTGGCAGAAGAATACAGAGTATTTTTTTCTGTGGCTTAAATGTGTTTTTATGTTCTCGATTATGATTTTACAACTGCGTTAAGATAGGTAAGTGACTTAGGCTAGGGTGTGTTTTGATTTACACCAAAATACGGTTTGTGTCACTGTCGTAGGAATGTATTAATAACTGTGTCATAACCCGAGGACTGCCTGTATTAAAATACAAATGAGGGATAGAGATGCAACCTTACATTTGTGCTGTTTATTAAAAAAGTTAACCATTCTCAAACTTTGATGCCGCAATAGTCTCAGCAGCAGAGCTGCATCAAGGAGCAGGTCCGCTGGGAGGTGGCCAGGACAGCCCTCCATGAGGGCCCTGGAACTTCGGAAATGGAAGGGCAGGGAGAGAACGGAAATTCCCCGAGGCTTCCAGAGGAAAGAGGTGTTCACATGTTCAGGCTGAACTTCAAGAGTTTCACTACCCACATGCTGTCTTAACTTCCTTCAAAATATGATATATTGCAATGCCACTGCCCCCCCCCACCTCCGCTGGTGCCACCCTACTCCCAGGCTCCATCGCCTCTCCTTGGAATTTGTGTTCTGCTTCCTAACTCCTTCCACTCTTGCTCGTTAACAGCCCATTTCCTGTCCTGCAGCTACAGCCATTTCTATCCACTGCGCCACCACCTGGTCAGATCTACAGCCATTTCTAAAAAGCTGAAAAGCATATGTCAGTTCCCTGCTCCAACCCTCCAAATGGGTTCCCAACAAACTTAGAAGAAAATATCCCAAGTTGTTACCAGGGTCTCCCAGGCCCCATGTGACCACTCCTCTCTCCCATCTGCTCTCAATGCCCGCCCCCCAACCCCTGTCAGTGCCCATCTGCTCTTTCCAGAACAGGCCAGTATGCTTCCACTCCGAGAAGGGCCTTGCCCACAGTCATTCCTTCACTTCGTCCCATCTTTGCTCAAATGCGTTCTCCCTGAAGAGGTCGTTCCAGGCAACATGATCTAAATCTCTCTCTGCACACTATATCACTTTATGGTACTTTATCTTGTGTCAGAGACTCGATCATAGTATATGTTTATTTGCTGGTTGTCTGCCCCACTAGGAAATGTCAGCCCCAGGAAGCCTATCAACAGCTGTCTCCCCAGCTCTTAGGGCAGTGCCTGGCACACAGTGGCAGCCAAGCTAAGAAACACTGAATAATGGCGCAGTTAGCTGCTTGGCTTTCATTTGCTGAGTGGTGTTTGGAGCATTTGGGCCAGAGCTGAATTGCTGGGGAGAGAAGCTGGGAGGCCACAACTGCCCTCCTCTGGCTTCCCCTTTGCAGGCAGCCCCCTCCTCTAGGAGGACAATATTGTTTGTGGAAGACACTGCTAGTTCCCTTCCCAACAGCCATTTACCCTTTCTTCCTTACTACCTGATGCTAAATTTATTCAGGATTGCGTCGTGCCAACTTAAACTGTTCCCCTCTCATGCTCCCTTTCAGCCCGATGACCATGTGTGGCCAATTAAGATACAAACAGAAGCCACTGAGTAAAGTTTACTCAAGGATAACTTAATCTAACAAGCACCTTTTCACCTTTCACCTTTCCCCCTTTGCTTTTTCTTCCTGCCTGGAATGGGAACACAACATCTAGGGATTTAGTCACCCAGACATGCAAGCAAGCCCGATGAAAGCTACACATATAAGGCAAAATAGGAAGACTGACAGAGCCTGGATTCCTGATAGCATTACAGTATTGCCACATCAGCCCCGAACTGTCTGCCTCCGAATTTAGTGGTGTGTGAGCAAAGCAATCCCCCTATTTGGCTAATTTGCTGTGGCCACGGTTACGTGCATCTGAGTGCAGTCCCAGCTTCTGAGAGTGCCACAGTACCGACCTTCCTGAGAGTCCTTGTGTCCCAGTTCAGCCCAATGTGTGCGAATTACATAAGACACCATCTCACAACAGATGGAGACACTCCAGGGAGGCTGAGACACTGAAGCAGCACGTGTGCACGCGCGCGCGCACACACACACACACACACACACACACACTTCTTAGCTCAGACAACCCTGAGCCATTATAATTTTGAACATATGAGAGGGATCCTAAGAAGAGCAAAGATGGTACCTTTGAACTCCCTCTCCTGGCAGGAGAATTTTGTTGTCATTTTGAAAGGAAGTGGAGTTGCATGTTGGGAGGGAACATCTAAAATTAAGACCTTGAAGAAAACCAGATAGAAGGTGACGGAAGACAATTTGACTTTGGATGAGGGGTATGCAACATAATCAAATGTCAAAATAATCTAGAGATGTTTTCTCTGAACATATGTACCGTGATTTATCAATGTCACCCCATTAAAATTAATTTAAAATTTTTTTAAAATAAAATAAAATAAAGACCTTGATATTTCCAGGATTTTCTACCCCCACCCCTGTCTATACCCTCTGTGAGGATGGTTGGAAGCAAAGAGAAATGACACAGGTCTGCTCTTTTAGGGACCTCAATATGTTTTGATCCATGCTGCCAATATCAGGGGTGAGCTTCTGGCTGAATCAAGGAATAAAAAGCATAAATCTGTACTGGCTGTTAATCGGCTGAATGTTTGTGTCCCTTCAAATTCATATGTTGAAGACCTATCCCTCAAATATGTATGTATTTGGAGATAGGACCTATAAGGAAGTCATTAAAGTTGTGAAGTCATCAGGGTAGTGCCTCATCGACTAGGAATGGTGTCCGCCAAGGGAGAGGAGGAGAGACGGGGGACCTCCCTGGACGCAAGCACTGAGTTACGGCCAAGTGAGGACACAGCCAGGAGACAGCTGTTTATAAACCAGAAAGAGAGTTCTCACTGGAAACTGAATTTCCTGGCACCTTGGTCCTGGATTTCTAGCCTCTAGAACTGTGAGAAAATAAATTTGGTAAGCCACCAGTCTGCAGTATAGTATGCTTTTGCCTAATATCTTCAAGCTTCCTGAACCTTCTCAAAATAGAAGCTGAAGTCATTGATGTTATTGGAGCAGACATAGAGCACAGCCCTGGAAATGTTTCTGGCTTATCCTTTTTGTAAAATAGAACATTATGAGGCAGGGCAAGTGCTTCCACCATTGATTCTTTGTGGCCATAGCTTCAATAAATACTTGATGACATTTGGTGAATGAACAAATGAATGAATGAATGAGTGAATAGATGAATGCACGAAAGGCCATGATGGGGCTTTCTGTGCACAAGGGGAGGAAGAAGAGTGACCCTGTCTCCCAATTCCAGAGGTTGTAGAATCACGGATGTGCTCAAGATTATCAGGGCAGGCAGTGTTTGTGTTAAGGAATAAATGGATTCCTGAAAAGCTGTGTGTAAACCAAAATTTTGCAAATGGATTTATATTTTAAATTAATTAGACAAGACCAATATTCCAAGATAAATTAACTTCTCTTAGAAGGTGAATGACACCCCGGCCCACCCCCAAAGTCAGCTTTCTGACTAGAAGAAATGGAAAAGCATTTGTATTCATAAATAATTCGGCATTAATTAAAGAAGAAGGAAAAGTGAAATGGTAAAGAAACAAAGAACTGGATAGGCTGTCCAAAATGACCAAAGACCCTCATTTTACAGGTGAAGATCCTGGAGTACCCAGAGGGTACTTGCTCAGGGTCACCCAGTTCAGTTAACAAGTGGTGGGTGTGGTCTTCTGACTCCCAAGTCAAGATTCTGTCCGCCAGCCCATGAGATTCTTTGAGGACTGAGGAGGCAAAATACTGTTCTCCCCATTACAATCTCCTTACTGCCACATAAAATTGTTTTAACAATTCACTTCTACAAATATATGTTTATTGTCACTGCTATTTTTGTTGTTATGTTGTTGTTGTTGTTAGCATTTTCTAAACACTTTACTGTTGTTTAAAGCAATCTATTGGGGAAGAATAATATTCTAAAACCAGGTCACAGAAAATCTATTTTGGTTTTAGGGAGACACTCAACCTTGGTGCCAGTATTCTCTAAACCCGACACGAATCTCCGTCTGCTGCAGTTGGCACCTGGCAGACTGTTTCCCCCGGGACCTCTTGAATGGACAGCTCTCTCTGTGACCGTTCTTCTTAGAGGTAGGCACCCAGTGTTTTACAGTGAGGGAGCGTTCCTTTTTCAAACTTGACCATGATCTTCCCACATTTCTTTGCTTTGAGTACTGCTTTGCGTACTCCTCCCACCCCAACACACACACTTAGTCTAATCATTAGACTCTAATGCACATCTTCAGAGGATGTGCACTGCTTGTTAAAAAAATTTTACCATCCCTTTGGGAATAAAAAAGGGGGAGCATTTTGTTTCTCTCTTACACTCAGTTCTTCCCCTTTCTCTTCACCTCTTCCTCTCCCTCCTTAATCTTTGTCTCATTTTTCTTTGCTTAAATATTTCCCTTGGGACTAGACTAGCAACTCCGCAGGCAGGGGGCAAGAAGAGGCAGACCAGAGAGAGCGCACGTGTGTGACTCAGACAGAGATGGCGCGCTGTGCCTGACTCCAGCGATTTCCCCCACATGGGACTCAGGCTGGGAAAGTACTCCAGGAGGGCACGCTGCTCTTGGCTCAGAGTGCCGAGTCTGTTGCCAACCTTGTCACTCGTTAGAATGAGAATCCAACAAATATTTGTTTAACATTAAGAGGCTCTGGACTCAGATTCAGAGACATAAATTCTGGTCCTCACTCCAAATCGTGTGATCTTAAGCAAAGCATTTAACTTTGCCTAATAAAAATACAGAGTGGATGATTGGTAAGGGCCTTACAACTTGAACATCCTGTGCTTCTAGGATCTTTACGGTCACAAAACAGGCACAAAATGTAACCTATCAACCTCAAGTATTTGCTGTTCCAAAGATACAAAAGGGAGCCAAAGTTTAAGGTGTGCCAATGATTGGCGGACGGATGTTCATTCCTGGCTGCCATCTATGGCAACAGAGAAGGCATCCATGTAAAGGTAACTAAGGCGATCAAGGCACGGGACAGGACTCACTCCCTGTGAGGAGGTTAGGGCTCTCTCTACCCCAGCAAGTGGAATCATGAGAGATTTATTTGGATGAGGCATCCAGTAGCAGCCTGAGACAAAGACATTTTTCTTTGGAACCTATGACCTGACCTTGTGGTCTCTTTATGCTTCTTGATCACGTTTCCTTTTCTTCCTTCAGGATCTCATTCCCTCTGCTTTCTTCTCACCTCATATCAACCCACACCTTCAGCAATGGTTCAACAAACTCATTCACACCAAGGTAGAAATAACTGATAAGACTTAATAGGCAAACCTTCCCATGATTATTTATGGTTTTATTAAAGACAACACCATTGTTTATTCTCAGCTAAGGGAATGAAAGATAATTGAAGATCCTGACCAGGATGTGGCTTAGTGGATGGAGCATCAAACTGGGATGCAGAAGACCTGGGTTCAAAACCCCGAGGTCTCCGGCTTGAGTGCAGGCTCATTGGCATGAGCACAGGCTCATCCAGCTTGAGCGCAGGGTTGTTGGCTTGAGTGTGGCATCATAGACATGACCCTATGGTCACTGGCTTGAGCCCAAACATCGCTGGTTTGAAGCCCAAGGTTGCTGGCTTGAGCAAGGGGTCACTCACTCTGCTGTAATCCCCCCACCCACGTCAAGGCACATATGAGAAAGCAATCAATAAACAAACAATCAATGAACAACTAAGATGCCGCAATGAAGAATTGATGCTTCTCATCTCTCTCCCTTCCTGTCTGTCTGTCCCTATCTGTCCCTCTCTCTGTTTCTCTCTCTGTCTCTGTCACAAAAAGAAAGAAAGAAAGAAATACAGGTAATTGAAGAATTTCAAACCTCAGCAAATATTTTTAAGAGAGGTATATTTTTTGTTTTGACACTTTTGGTATATTTTGGTTTTGCTCTCCATCATCATTACCTTGTCCAAAAATAATCACAGATATGGTAGCCTTTTCTGTCAACACAGGAAGCTAGCCTGCAGGGTGGAATGAGATAATAAATATTCAGTGGATTCTTACTAGCAGGAGAGGTTTTGTTGATTCCCTCTTGCATCCCACATGCTAAGACAATCCCTAGGACACAGAAGATCCTCAATAAATATTTATTGAATGAATAAACACATATCATCATGTGGTCAGAGTGATGAAAAGAGAAATAAGATACAGTCTCTATTTTGGGAAGCAGACACAAACACACAGAGCATGCCTTAGCAAGAGAAGAAATGTCATATGGCCATACACAACTGCCCTTTTCACCAAAACCAGAAAAATAAAAATGAGGGACTGTCCCTAGTAATGTGTGTAACAAAAGGAACTATATTTTTAAAATGAGTAGTAGAGTTAAAGAACTTAAGGAAAGGTGGTACCAACCTAAATATAGAAATAGACTCCAATGGATCTAGAAATATTCACAAATATGAGAGTTACTAGTGTTATTACATAGCTTTTTTAGAGATCTGTGACACTCCCAAACTCTTGCAGCCTACACAATGGAGAATGAGTGCCAGGTTCTCCTCCAAATCCAATTTTCTTATGTAACCATTACTGCACACAAAGGAGGCTGCAGAGGTGAACCATAGGGTTTATGCTAACTATCGTCACTAACCAGTGGGATGATTTCGTTGGAAAAAGAATGATGAGAATCAATATTTTCATAGTAAATAGAATACTCTAGAAAGTTAGGGCAAAAAACCCACTAGATGCATGTACATTAGTCGTATGCTAACACACAGAGAAGTTGATTGTTATTTTTATGATTAACAAATTGCATTTTAGACTTTGCAGAGACCATATCTAGTGATATTTGAAAGTGGGTTTGATGATCTCTGCACTTAGAAATTATATCTGAGTCCCGGTGTGAGAAAAGGCTACAGCTTTGAAGGTATGATCATGTTCAGGTGTATGTACCTCATGGTCCTATGACTTCTAAACTGAGGAGGCATTTCAGGACATGAGCAAATCCCAGGGTCTCTGGTTTGCCATCTGAAAATTGCAATTATCAAATGTGGCAAAAATTCTAGTAACAAATAAATACAAATTGCTAATGGAATAACACTATTTTCTCACTATCTGGCTCCTGGATCTAACTGGTTTCTGATGTCATGGGAAGAGTTTTCTATTCTTAAGTTATATAATAAGTGAATATTTCAAAACCTAGAAAATCTGGTAGGTGCAAATGACCCCTTTCTCCTCAAGGTTTCAGTATTCTTCTTCTTTCCTTTTCTCTTCTCTCTTTCTCTCTCTCTCTCTCTCTCTCTCTCTCTGTCTCTCCCCCTCTCTCCTTTAATTTGCCCTCTTTATTAAAAATTTCTCTATATTCAGGTGGATAACAGTCGCAGAAAACTCACACATGTCCTTAGACATTTGATATATATTTTTGCTTGATTGTGATGTACAAACATATTAGATACACCTACATCACAAATTTATTAATGTATTTATATAAGTCTACAAGATATATTGGACAAAAGCATCTATACACAGATATAATGATTATTAGTAGATATGATAGGAAAATGTCAATCTAATAAATACTTTAACAATTCAATGCATTTGGTAACATATTTCCTGCTTTTATATTTTTCACCAAGCTCATAATGATTCAAAAATAATAACACAATAAATGACAAAAGCATACATATTATGAAATTCACAGACATGATTTCTTTAGCAATATACAGATTTTATAAAGTTCTTCATCGAAACCACATTCTAAAGGTTATCCTAAAGATACCTACTCATTACATTTTGCAATTCTAACATTATGAACACCATTGTTTCACCTTCCTTGCTTAAGTGCCTCTGCAGTGACAAAGTTTTAATTTAGTTTAACTTGAGCTTACCTGAGGGAGTGATCCCGAGGACGATGAGCACCAGGACAAAACCTGCCAGCGTCATCATGTCAATTTTAGAAAGAAAACTTCTTCCTTTTTAATAGCAAAATATTTCCACCGGAAAAGAGGGCTTGGGAAGAAAAACACAGTGGTTCAGAGTCTGAAGGGGAAAGTAGACACCTGAAGTGGGATGAAATAGTCTCAAACCACCTCACATCAGCATAACATTCTGTAAAGTACACTTCATTGATTTCCAGTCAGCTGTCAGATCGTGTAAGGCTAAAAAGTATCTCTGGGTCCTAACTCCTGACTTATTAATTTCCTCTCTTGCAGAGATGCAGGGCAACGGAGAAAGGATGAAACTAGACAACATCTGAATGTTCTGTGGTTATTTTTCTGATGGGTGGAGATCTGTGTAAAGGAGAAAAACTGCATTTTATCATCTGCAATGTGGGAGTTAGTGAAAAGTTTCACATATATATTGTTCCTCTATTATTTCTTCATTTTGGACTCAGACCTTAAAAATATGAATATGAGGGGGGTTAAAAGGGACAAACTTCCAGTTATAAAGTCAGTCCTGGGGGATGTAATGTATAGCATGGTGACCATAATTAGTAATACTATCTTGTCTCTTGGAAAATTGCAAAAAGAGTAGATTCTAAAAGTTCTCATCACAAGAAAATAAGTTTGTAACTGTGTGTGTTGATGGGCGTTAACTAGATTTATTGTGACGATCATTTCACAGTGTATACAAATATCAAATCATTATGTTGTACACTCAAAAATAAGGTTAAAAACTAAATTCAACTGAGTACATTTTAAAGATCATATTGGCTTTATTCAATGATTCATAAATCAGGCAACACCCAATCTAGTAGATAGAAAGGAGCTCCAAGAAGCTTTATAAAATGATATATTTTTATATGCAGAAGGGAGCCTGAGCGAGGAAGTTGTACCAGCGAAAGTGCTTTGGATGTGGCAAGGTCACTTTCCTTTACGAGATGGCAGCGCTTCTAACAGGCAGATAACTGCACTAGTGCTGATTTGGTGGTTCCTGATTGACTGGTTTAATATTCCATTTCTGGGAGAGCTGAAACTGTAATTAAGTTAAATCTCAGTATGGTGACATGGGCCTTAGCATAAGTGACTCCATTTTGTGCCTGCTGTCTTGATTTTAAACACTGTTATGTGTCAATTAAACAAATATGTCCTTTAGTTCCCTTGTCTTAGAGTTGAAGCATCCTTTGTGGTTCCCTTGGGCCTTCAGCTTCCACCTGACCCTTCTTACAGGAGAAAGTATGGGGGAATTTAGTCTGTTTTATCCCTTATGGGACTTGGGGACTGGTCGTCCCATTTTTAACTTGATTCACCCTCTTCACAGTTGATCTGATGCTCATCCAGTTCAATGCTGTCTATAGCCAGAGGGCCCCTAATAAATGCAAATCTAATGAATGAATTACTGAAAGTTAGGGCTAGCTAGGGGAAAGGCCAGGCGGGAGCAGCCACCTGGATGAAGACGAAATCTTGGAGCAATGTACTGTAGGGCACTGATGAACTTAACATTAGTGACGGATTCAATCAGGTTTAAAATTCTTTGATGATACCTTATTAATTCCCCACTATGTGCCATTAGCATCTTTCAGACACCAGGTAATAAATAGTAAGGTACCAACAGGTAATGAAAAGAGCCCTGGACTAAGAGGCAGGACTCTGGCCCCTCCTCGTGCCCTACCTGTCTGCACTCCTCTCTCAGAGAGCCGCTTACACCACATGGCTGCTTACCTGCCTGTCTCCCTTGCTGGACCACGGGCTTCAGAGGACGGAGGATGGGCTGTGTCCTCTGATCTCTGTATCTCCACTGTGTTTCCAGTAGACTTCACATACAAATGCTTAAGAATGCTGCTTGAATAAAAGGAGGAAGGAAACAATTAGACATTGACTTCCTACCCATCTGAATTGTGTTCCAGGTCTGCTGTGAATTTACATCTGTCTCAGGAATAAATTAGCCACTAACTCAAGGGTGCAGGAAGTATCACCTTTATTTTCCATAAATCAATTAAAATCAAGCTTGCCATCCCACGGAGATGGCAGGTAAGCCAGTCTCAGTCATTATAGGAGCTCCTTCCCTTTGCCTAGGGTAACAACCACAACAAAAAAATTGGGAAGGCTTTTGTGCTCCCCGCCCAAATACAAGGCAGGTCTTGTATCACAAACAAGGGTGCTGATTGATAAGTGGACGTCAACCTGGAAGGTCTCCAGTGGCATTCTCCTTACAGCATCATGGCTCTGGCACGTTTAACATCTCTCAAGTACTTTCTTAATGGCCTCGATGATATCCTTATCAGATTTTCAATAATACCAAAATAAGAGGGTCAACTTGATTCCCAAGGTCCCTTCCAATGCTAAATTGTACAACCCTTTCATCTACTGCAGGGGTCGGGAAGCTTTTTGGCTGAGAGAGCCATGAACTCCTCATACTTTAAAATGTAATTCTGTGAGAGCCATACAATGACCCGTGTACGTTATGCATTATCCAGTAAAAATTTGGTCTTGTCCTAGAGGACAGCTATGATTGGCTCCAGCTACCCACAACCATGAACATGAGCGATAGGAAATAAATGGATTGTAATACATGAGACTGTTTTATATTTTTAACGTTATTATTTTTTTAATTAAAGATTTGTCTGCAAGCCAGATGCAGCCATCAAAACAGGCACATCTGGCTTGTGAGCCATAGGTTCCCGACCCCTGATATACCGTGTATGACAGAATCAAGACTCAGAATAACATCATAAGACTGGGATGTTGGGCCTATATTCAGAAAGTAGAGTAGCTTAAAGTGGTCACATCTGGGACAAAAAACTTGGGACAAAATATATCTTTCTGATTTATGATTTTATTTCTACAAAAAAACCTTACAAAATTAGAAAAACTAAGTCATATTGGGTTATCCACTTAATTAATTGCTTTTATCGTAAAAAATGTCATCACACAGTACTGCGAGCATCTTGGTCACCCTGAGAATGGCATCCAGGGCAACAGACACACAGCCAGGGCCTTGTGGGACATGTCGCTATTTAGGGCAACATATTGTAAAAGTTACAGTTCATTTAGAGCAGTGGTCCCCAACCTTTTTTTGGCCACGGACTGGTTTAATGTCAGAAAATATTTTCACGGACCGGCTTTTAGGGTGGGACGGATAAATGCACAAAATAAAATTATGCGACCGGCGTAAAAACTGTGGTATTTTAAAATATAATTGTTGAACTTACGAGACAAGCGTCAAGGGTGAGTCTTAGACGGATGTAACAGACAGAATCTGAATTTATATTCAGACTTAAATATAAATAAAACGGAAATAATGTAAGTTATTTATCCTTTCTCTGCAGACCGGTACCAAATGGCCCACGGACCAGTACCGGTCCGCAGCCCGGGGGTTGGAGACCACTGATTTAGAGGGAGTTAAGAAACCCAGGGTCTAGAAATGAGGCTTTATGAGAAATTATTAAAGAGCAAGGAATTTAGATTAGGGGGGAGAAAGAAGCTTTAGGGAACTGCTTTTTTACGATGAAGAGTTTACACATGACAGTTAAGCCCTCCAAATCAACACCATTTTATGATACAAGCGAGGAAACTGAACCCAGGGGGGTGGGGCCATTGTCCAATGTCACACAGCTAGATGTAGAATAAGGGCCTGAATCAGATACCATGCTGCTTCATAAGGTACTCCATTAACCAGAGTGTATCAGTTTATGAGGAAATAATGATAGTGGCAAGAACACATATCCTACCTTCTGAAGACTCACCACCTCTATTCCTCCTCAGTCATCCATCAGGGATAGACAAACTTTCTACTCTGGGTCCTTCCTTATGTCTTACCTCTGTCATTCTTGCTGCAACCTGTCTGCCTCTAGCCAGCATTACTAAAACTTCAGATACTCCTACCTTCTTACCACTGGTGGGAATGTTTGTGGGAGAAATTAGTGATGAGTGTGAGTGTTCATGGGAGTCAGAAGGTCTGGAATTTCCATGCCTGAACTTGAAAGTCTCACTGCCCTCCCAAATAATCTCCTATCCTTCGATGGCTAACATTTCACTCTAAAGACAATTCTTGAGTTGGTTTAAAACTTATTTTAATCAGTTAATTTCTTAAAATTTTTAAAACATTTTTTTATTTATTGATTTTACAAAGAGAGGAGAGAGAGAGGAGCGAGAAGTAGAGTTACTTCACTCTAGCTGTTCATTGCTTGCTTGTTGCTTGTCACGTGTGCCTTGACCCAGCAAGCCCAGGGTTTTGAATCGGCGACCTTAGTGTTCCAGGTCGATCCTCTATCCACTGCGCCACCACAGGCCAGGCTTAATCGGTTAATTTCAATTAATTTTAATAAATCTATTCTTGGAATTTGGTTTGAAATTTACTAAATCCAAAGACTCTACTGGGAGGGGTAGCACTTTAGTCCAAAATCTCTCAGCCTTTTTTTCTTCCTCTGCACTGTTCACATACATGACATCCTCCCAGGGGTAACATTTCTCATTATCTGTAAGATACAAGTGTCAAATTCTTTCCTGAGATCCAACCGGGAGAGCCAAGGGCTCCAGGGAGTGCCTTGCAGTTCCCACAGGTCTGGCCTCAGCGGCGACAAGGCCTGGAGCTAGGACTAAGTAAGCGCCCTGAAGGTGCAGTACGGGCCTTGGGAGCCCCCAGGTGGTTCCGCCACATACTGCAGGCTTAATGCCAACAGGCTCCTTTGGAAAGGATGAACGCTTTACGTTATTATTCATTCCTTTTATTTTAAATAAAAAAAATAAAAGCAGCCTACCTAAATCCAAAACTAAGCGCTAGGAGACGGGGTTGTTGACTTAACAGCTCCACCCATCACTCCCAGTTCTCAAGGAAGGAAGCTCCAGGCTCAGCCTGGAGACCTTATTAGGTCAATGAGTTGATGACCACGACTGCCGGAACCAGGCAAGTCATAGAGCTGGAAGCGTCCCCCCCCACCCGCCCCGCCGTCCCGCGGGTTGGGGACCTTGGTGTTACTGCAGGAAGGAGAGTTTGAACAGAGAGAAGTCATTTCTAAACTTATCACAACGGCATTTCCCAAACTACCTGTGCTTCCCAGTCATCTGGGCGAGCTTTTGAGAAATACAAATTCCTGGATGTTTCCCCAGGAATTCTGGTTCCGTGGGTCTGAAATGGGGCCCACATGGTTTTGAAGGGAGGTCAAGTTTACAGACCACAGACCACTGACGGGTATCCTCTTCCAAGTTAAGCCACCACAAGGACCAGAAGAAAACACTAATGACAGTGGAGCAAACCACATTAAACCACTGCAGACAAGGAGGCGGGGCCCCGAGGGTGCCAAGGACCATGAGGGCTCCAAGCCCCAGAAGCCCTGAAACCACAGTGTCCTCGGGAAGATATTGGGAGGGAGGGGTGGTGCAGCCCCGCATGGAGACCCCTGCTTGAGGAGGGGTTGCTCATTGTTCTTCTGTTTAAAAAAAAAAAAATTAAAGAAGACAATTTAGGTGATACAAGCACTTCATGAAGTGGATATTCTCCTTTCTGAGAACTGAGAAGGGGTTGGAACGCAGGAAGCTTTCATAGGATGAAGAATCCAGAACAAGAAAGTGGCAAGTGGAATGTTCTGATTGGCTGGAGCCACACAGGCGACCTTGTTGGGGTGAGACCTAGAGCCGGTTGGCATTTGGGCATTAGCTGACGGACTGTGCAATGTTTCTGGTCAAGTGGAGCCTTTATAGGGACACAGAAGCTATCTAAATTCCGGTTCACCAACGTGGTACCTGGGCAAGAGGGGCTCCATCTCGGGCCTAGAAATTTATTTCCACATTTCTAATTCCATTCTCCACTTGTTCTTTTTCTGTTTCTTTTCTGAGGCTTAAAATTCCTTCTCAATTGTCATCATCACCACCATCATTTTTCAGTACTGTACTTTTCTTTGGTCAGCATAACTATTGAGCCATTCCTGGTCAGGTTTGCCAGGCCTGAGGTTTGAGTCTCCAACCCTAATTTTTCAGAGGCATTTTATTTATTCTGGACTCTACATTTTCAGCAGGGATGCTGATTCAGTGCTGTATAGTAAGCAGCCAGACAGCCAGGCTTACCCTGGTGTAGATGACAAGGCAGGGGCTTACATAACAGATTTAGCTTATTCTACAAAATTGCAGAACAATTTTTTATTATTATTATTCAGTGAGAGGAGAGGAGGCAAAGAGACAGACTCGTATGTGCCCCAAACAGGATCCACTCGGCAAGCCCACTAGGGGGTGATGTTCTGCCCATTTGGGGTGTTGCTCTATTGCTCAGCAACCGAGCTCTTTTTAGTGCCTGAGGTGGAGGCCACAGAGCCATCCTCAGTGTGCAGAGCCAACTTGCTCCAATTGAGCCATGGCTGTAGGAAGGGGAGAGAGAGAGAGAGAGAGAGAGAGAGAGAGAGAGAAGCAAGAGGGACAGGGGTGGAGAAGCAGATGGGCGCTTCTCCTGTGTGTCCTGAATGGGAATCAAACTTGGGACATCCACATGCCAGGCCAACACTCTACCACTGAGCCAACTGGCCAGGTCTGGAGAACAATTATTTTGTAGAACAATCTCTGTAATTAACGGAGCTTTGTCTTAACCCCTCCTGGTGGGGGTGCTAGCCAAGATAAGCTCCAGGACCCAGGTGAGTGACCCCAGGTGTCCACAGCAGGTGCACTAAGAGACCACCAGATGCTGAAGTGAGAGAGCACTGCGGTCAAAGCAGTTGAGGCCAAATCAGTAAACAGACACAAAGGGAATCCCTGGGCAAGGAATAGGGGCTGAATCTGAATTTCTCGGGACCTAGAGGGACTTAGGAACAGAGCAGGTGGTAGGGGGAAAGCTGGAGCGGAGCAAGAAAAAGGAGTCCTAGATTTTCACTGTGGGTGCACACAGCCCTTGGCTAAAGCTCAAGCATCTGTTTTATTGGGCCCAGACAAGTTGTATGTGGGTGAGTTGCCCTAACTACTAGCACTGGGCAGGTGGTTGATTGCAGGTAACTAATTGGTAATTACTATCTATAAAAAGATTGTGGTGTGTGGGAAGAATACTGGCTTGCAGTAGGGAACCCTAATTAATTCTGTGACCTTGGACAAATGACATTTTGTGGCATCATATTCTTCATCTATCGTGTAAAGAGTTGGATTAGATCAGTTCTCAATGTTCCCTTGGTGAGCTAAATCTTTTAAAATACTAATGGTGCCTGGGTATCACAACCAAAGATACTGATTTTAACTGGTCTTTTATGAGTCTAAGAATCCTACTTTTTAAACAGCTCTCCACGTAATTCCAATCTAGACAGAGTGTGAACCACAATCTAGATGGACTCTATGCTTCCTCTAGGTTTGAAAATTCTATAAGTCTCTGTTATAAATAGGGTGACCAACCATCCCAGTTTGCCAGGGACTGTTCCAATTTTAAAACTGAAAGCCCCCTAACCCAGAAAACAACTCAGTCTTGGGCCACATTCCACATCATTCCCCCTCTGACATCCATGCAAAAAGAAAAAAGAGATATTTTCAGAACTCTCTGGGGTGTGTGTTTATGTGTCTGGGTTTTGCGTGTGACTTCACCAGCAAGCAAATTTATGACTCTGCCATTCACCTGCTACATAATTGCCATGTTATAGTTAAGTACACACTTGGTAAAAGCCTACCTTGCACAGATTTCTGAAGATTATCTATCACTCATCTTAGCCTGTTTCCTGTTCTTCAACCTACTATTTAGAGAAAGCATGTTGGTTTGTTTTCTTTTTCTTTCTGACTCTAGCAGAATAAAGAAAACTGAAGAACAGAACAGTTTTAATAGACGTTCATTCATTCACAAATATCTACTCAACCTCCACCTATTGATTCTTCTCATTCTCCACCCCACATCTAATCTACCACCAAGGCAGTCTATCTTTAAAATATATCTGGAATCTCAAAGCCTATCCCTTCTAACTGCCCCCACTTGTATCACCCTAGTGCAGTGTCAGACAAAAACAAGTCACCACATAGTCATCGAGGCAAGATGAGACTCAGGGATGTGACAGCAGTGAGAGCATGCTGTCATGGGCCAAAAAAGACTGCAATTAATACAGGGCAGGACCATGCCCTAGCCTGTGTGCGTTTGCTCACTGCTGCCACACCCACCGTGGCTTCCTGGCTGCTCAGGCATGGCAGAAACACTGGGCAGTTGTTGAAATCCAAGAACCGAATCACAAAAAAACATTTAATTAACGAGCTCTCAAGTTCCCTTCTTTCTACATCAGAGTGACCACGAAGGAGACACTAGAGGTCTTAGGTTAAATTCAGAAAGTTTTGTTAAACATACTCCTTGATCTCATCAACTCTGCAATCCTATGCGAATCCTCCAGGGAGAACATGTCCTGAATACGAAGATATTGCATGTTGTTACCTTCTTTTGTAAGTATCAGCTAGCTTCTGCTCCTCCTCCACCCAGAGGCTATCCTGGAGACATGGAATGGATGTTTTCCTGCTCTCTTTCTAGTCACTTACCAGTAGGGAGGATGCCGGAAGTCATACGGCGTGGAGTCAAGTGGGACTTGGGTTCCTGGGTTTCAGTGTTGGCCTTCATAGCTGATCAGTTTAATCCAGTGCTTCTCAGACGGGGGCCATTTTGTCCCCCACAGGACATTTGGCAGTGTCTGGAGAATTTTGGTGGTCACACTGGGAAGAGGGGTGTTACTGGCATCCAAAAGGGTAGAGGCTGGGGGTGCTTCTAAGCACAAGACAGTGCCCAGGAGAACCCCACAGCAAAGCATCATCCTGCCCAGAGTGTCCCAGTTCTAATCCAACATATTGTAGGAGTCCAGTTCTCTGGAGGGTTAAGGATAGGGGTAGGGCAAAGTGTAAAGAATGTTCTAGATGTTCTTAGAAGTGGCCAAGAGCAGGTACCCATGGATCTTCCTTCCTGAGCATAAGGACACCAACAGCACTGAAGTGGTAATCGAAAGGTGTCTTCAAAAGCACTCCTGTTCTAACAAACTCTGGAGACACAGCAGCAGCCTCAGACCAAACCATTCCCTTCCAGAATCCCAGGCTGAGCCTCCATCAGCCTGGGTAAGATCCCAGTCAGCCCACGCCCCTTCCCTGGTTGGAGAGACCTTGACTTGTCCTGGTCCCAGGCTGGCAGGGATAGCTCTCAAAGAGAAAGTCATTTTCCTCACGTGGAGATGCCTGACAGTTTGATTTTCACATTAAGCCTCTGGTGAGAAATCCCAATATCCATACATTATGTGTAATTTAAACTAACTGGACTCTGATTGTTAATATTGCCAATTCCCATGAAAAGAACATGTGAAATTCTACACCAAGCCAGCTCTTATCATTGGAAAATTTCACCATGGGACACCAATCATGAGAACAGGATGTATTTCAACAAGGAAGAACACTAAGAAAAATACCACTTAGATATAATTATATTTCATCAAAGGCACAATAGAGTTGGAGGGGAGGAGAGAAGCTTGTTCTCATCAAGAAGCCCTGAGGAGGACTTCCCACAAAGAAAACATGCACTTAGGAATAACTAACTGTGTTACTGAGGATGGAATGTTCTACCCATCCGCCCATTCATTTGTTCATTTACACTGATTTTCTACTCTGTTCAGGAAAAGCACAGTGATAAGGGCTGGAAGAGTGAAATAATGTCTAGGATGACAGTCGCCTGTGAAACCTGCTATACTTGCCATGAGAACTTCTATTTTCCTGTATGGGAGTTCCAGTCTCACTCTATCATGTTCCTGGCCCATAAATTGAGCCAGATTCCCCTCATTCACATGGTGACTGCGATAGACGGGAAATAAAAGGCTGAGAATTTCCATTGCAGCTGGAATGTAAAATGTATATCTATTTTGTGCTCCAGGGGGCGCCATTACATAAAATATTCTTATATCTGTGACTCCTGAGCCTGAGCCACTTTTCCTGTGCCAGATATTTGAGGATCAGGGGATTTTAGAGAAGTTTGCTGTCTTTGAGAATTTGGGAATGGAGGTATCTTGGATATTTTTGTATTAAGTATATAGCACACATCAAGGAAAGTGCGCAGATGTTGAATGTATAACTCAATGAATTTTTTTTTTTTTTCATTTTTCTGAAGCTGGAAACAGGGAGAGACAGACAGACTCCCGCATGCGCCCGACCGGGATCCACCCGGCACGCCCACCAGGGGCGACGCTCTGCCCACCAGGGGGCGATGCTCTGCCCATCCTGGGCGTCGCCATGTTGCGACCAGAGCCACTCTAGCGCCTGGGGCAGAGGCCACAGAGCCATCCCCAGCGCCCGGGCCATCTTTGCTCCAATGGAGCCTTGGCTGCGGGAGGGGAAGAGAGAGACAGAGAGGGAAAGCGCGGCAGAGGGGTGGAGAAGCAAATGGGCGCTTCTCCTGTGTGCCCTGGCCGGGAATCGAACCCGGGTCCTCCGCACGCTAGGCCGACGCTCTACCGCTGAGCCAACCGGCCAGGGCCCTAACTCAATGAATTTTTGCATAGCTATATACTCAGATAACCACGAACCCAGATGAAGGTATAGGACATCTCCTGACCCCCCAGATGTTGCTTCCCAGACTATACCATCCCCCATCACTGTTATTCTGATTTTATCACCATAAGTAGTGTCTTAAACTTCACAGAAATGGAACTAAGCAGTATGTATACACACACACACTCTCTCTCTCTCTTTTTCTCTCTCTTTCTCTTTCCTTCCTTCCTTTCCTTCCCCTCTCTCCCTCCTTACTCTTTCTTTTCTTTCTTTTTCTTTCTCTTCTTTCTTCTTTCTTCTTTCTTTCTTTCTCTCTCTTTCTTCCTCCCTCCCTCTCTCTTTCTTTCTTTCTTTTTTATTTTTTCTCTCTTTCTTTCTCTTTCTTTCTTTCTTTCTTTCTTTCTTTCTTTCTTTCTCTCTCTCTCTCTTTCTTCCTCCCTCCCTCTTTCTTTCTTTCTTCTTTCTTTCTTTCTCTCTTTCTTCTTTCTTTCTTTCTTTCTTTTTCTTTCTTTCTTTCTCTCTCTCTCTTTCTTCCTCCCTCCCTCCCTCCCTCTCTCCCTCCCTCCCTCCCTCTCTTTCTTTCTTTCTTTCTTTCTTTCTTTCTTTCTTTCTCTCTCTCTCTTTCTTCCTCCCTCTCTCCCTCCCTCCCTCCCTCCCTCTCTTTCTTTCTTTCTTTCTTTCTTTCTCTCTCTCTCTTCCTCCCTCCCTCCCTCCCTCCCTCCCTCTCTCTCTTTCTTTCTTTCTTTCTTTCTTTCTTTCTTTCTTTCTTTCTTTCTTTCTTTCTTTCTTGATCTGCTCCTTTGGCCCTTGCTTATGTCTGTGAGTCATCCATATTGATGCATCCAGCAGAAGGCCTACCTCTTTATTACTGTGTAGCATTCCATTGAAGGAACACACTCAATTGATTTATCTATTCTCTCACAGATGGACATTTGGGTTGTTTGTAGTTTGGAGTTATTATGATCAAAGCAGCAATGAACATTCTTGCGTGTCTTTTGGTGGACATGTGTGTTAATGCCTCTTATACATCTAGAAGTAGAATCTGATAGTACATTTAGATTTTTAAAATGTTCCTAGAGAAAACACTAGTTTAAAGAGAGATCTATCTGCTCACAAAAACTAGATTTTTTTTAAAAAAAAAACAACCTTTAGTTATTGATTTTAGAGAGAGATAAAGGAAAGGAGAAAGAGAGAGAGAGAGAGAGACATTGATTTGTTATTCCATTTGCCTATTCATTCATTGGTTGATTCTTGTATGTGCCCTGACTGGAGATTGAACCCAAAACCTTGATGTATCAGGACAATGTTCTAATCAATTGGGCAAAAATGGATTTTTAATTGTGACTGTTCCCAGTCTGGAGAAGATACAGACACACTATTTTGTTCTAAAATCATACAACAAACAACATTAACATTTATGCTGCACAATGATGTGAGTTTGGTATACTTTGCCTCCTAAAGTTAATTGGTTCAAATTAATTGGTTAGAAGAGTCTATGTGTGTGTGTATACATAGAGTTGGCTCTGAAAGGATGTGTTTGCATTGAAAATTACCTCTGGAGCACGTAGGGCCACATGGTTAGAGCCTTGAGGTCCTCCTGATCTTCCCTCCTGTAAAACATGATGATATTGTGAAGGTGAAACCTACAAACCTTGACAGCTGAGAGAATGAGGAGCGTGAACAAGAGGGCAGGACGCAAAGATAACCCTGAGTTTTCCCATCTGGATGAGGAGAGTAGTTCTACTGTTAAGAGAAATACAAAAATCAAGAGAAAGACGAACTTCATCACAAATCTACTCACATTCCTTTGCCAATCTGAATTTCTTAGTGATACCTCTCTCACTGATAACAAGGAACTCTACCTGAACTTTAAGCTCACCAAAGAGGGGCATCTCAGCTTTCCTTAGGACAATTTGATCTCTTGAGCAAATGCTCAGTTTCCACCCCCTACCCCCACTGCGTTTTCTCCAAGAGGCATCTAGAATCTAGATTCTAGATACAGGATATTAGAATGGGCTGGATTGCCAGCGGTCTTGATGATCTTATGGAAGTAGAGTTGATTATAAAGTTTATAATCATATAAATGTGTAACTTGATTCCCGAGCCGATGTAGCCCACCTTTCCTTGAAGAGATGTGCACGTTGACCCAGCTGTCAACCCGGGGTTAGAGTTATTCACGTTCATGTTGGTTGAAGTGGAGCAAGTTTTGCTATCCTAAAGAATGTCTCTTTGGCATAAAGATTATTTTGAGCTAGAAACCAATCAAAACCCAGCAGATTCGGGAAAGCTCTTTACTGCCCCTCAACTGCCAACATTCACTTTGGAAAGAGGGCCTGAGCCAGGAGAAGAGCTATTACAAGAGATATTTTTGAAAAACTTACCTGTTGAACATGGTAACCTGTGTTTTATAAACACCTCCTCTGGCTCCCTGTGGACGGCCTCCTCTCGTTAGGATCCCTAGACCCCTTCCCCTCTCCTTAGCTCTGGATGGGCTGTAGGCTTCAATGACCGGGCTGCCTGTTGTGCCTCATGTTTTATGAAGCTCCCATACCTACAAAATTAAGTTTGTTTTTCTCCTGTTCTTCTGTCTTATATCAATTTAATTATTAGACCAGCCAAAGAAGTTAGAAGAGAATAGGAGAAAAAAATTTCCCCCACATGGTCTTCCTGCTTTAGGTCACCATCTCCAGGGTTCAAAAACTACCTGTTATAAATATTTGGAGCCCCAAGGACTGTGCTTTGCCCACAGCAAGCACTCAGGAAAAGCCATATGTTGGACAAGAGCCACTTTCGTTGTAATTAGTTTTTGGTATTTAGCTCTTAACACCGTTACATTAGAACCTTGTACCTGCTGACACATGGGGTGTGCTCAAAACAAACTTGACTTTCCTCCCATTGTCTTTTTAAATGCATTCATTGGCCCTGGCTGGTTGGCTCAGTTGTAGAGCGTCGGCCTGGCGTGCAGGAGTCCCGGGTTTGATTCCTGGCCAGGGCACACAGGAGAAGCGCCCATCTGCTTTTCCACCCCTCCCCTTCTCCTTCCTCTCTGTCTCTCTCTTCCCCTCCCGCAGCCAAGGCTCCATTGGAGCAAAGTTGGCCCGGGTGCTGAGGATGGCTCTGTGGCCTCTGCCTCAGGCGCTAGAGTGGCTCTGGTTGCAGCAGAGTGATGCCCCAAGATGGGCAGAGCGTTGCCCTCTGGTGGGCATGCCGGGTGGATCCCGGTCGGGCGCATGCAGGAGTCTGTCTGACTGCTTCCCTGTTTCCAACTTCAGAAAAATACAAATAAAATAAAATAAAATAAATGCATTCATTGAAGACAATATCCTTGGTCTTGGGTGGAAAATTGGGCTTCTCTGCTCACTCTTTGATAAAAGCTCTGTGGTCACTATGGATTCTCAGAAATGAGAATGCCCAGCCTAACATATTAATCAGATGCTTCAGCTTTCACTCAATAGATTCCATCTTTCACTCCCATCCCCACGCTAAAGTAGATAGGCAGCCTGCTTAAACGGAAGGCATGTGGCCTGTAAGCTATAAGTCAGGGTCTATTTAACAACTGCCCAGGTGATTCCAATATGCAAGTCCGAAAAGAGAAGAGTGCCCTTAGAGAAGAGTGGGGGGGGGAGGTGAGGGTGCTGGGCTGCCTCTCTTGGCTGGCCATGACTTCCAGGGTGCAGAGCTGCGCTCCACGCCAGAGGAAGCCGAGGGGCTCAGGAGGGGACAGCCACTGATGCTGGGATGCGTCTGGCCTCAAAAAGAAAGCCCTGTGTCTTTCAGCGTGTAATTGGGGCTGAGTCACAGTGCCAGCGCCACTCTGGTTGGCCCCCAAAACAGAGCAGATGGCGGCCGAGAAGAGCAGCAAGGCAGAGACTCTTTCTTCCTCTCCTGTCTTCCACGGGCCCTGCGCAGCACCAACTGCTTTGGTGCCCTTGCCACAGGGCTGGGCGGGGTGGGCAGAGTGAGGTGCTCACCTGGGGCACAAAATCTTAGGGGGCCTGAACAGTCAAGATAAGTCATTTTTAATACAGTATTTTTTTTAAAAAAATCATAATTAATGGAAAAAAGTCTATGATGAACAAAATGTTACTAATTTTTACTTAGCCTCAGGCTCCAATGTGTTTAGCAGAGCTTTTACTGATCCTGTCTTTATTTAAAATTTTGATATTTTGCTCATCATGGATTTTTGGCACTGATTTTGAGCCTTAGAATTATTGCATGAAAATATTCACCTTCAGTGGCATTCTATACATGTAAACTACACAGCTGTGCACACACATGAACAGCACAGGTTTTAAAACATGGCCGCCTGTATTCTAGTTGCCAGGAATGCTCTGATGTCAGTTTCCTGGTTTTGATATTGTCCTCTAGCTATATAGGATGTCACCATTGGGGGCAGACCCTTACTGCACCTTCCTGTGAGGCTGTAATTATTTAGACATTTAAACAATTAAAAATAATTATTTGTATAAATCACTGAATATTTTGACACCCAGTTCCGCCCTGAGCCCAAGGTCAGTGGCTCACTTGCTTTCCTCTGTCCTGGCCATATTTGTCTGCCATAACTATGGCTCTCAAATAGATGGGAAACTGCTACCACTCTCAGTGAGGTGACAAAAGCTGTAGCTCTCTCTCTGGGCCAGCCAGAGACGGCCTCCTGTCCTGGACTTCCTGGCTAATCCTGTCCTGGGACCACACTCTCCTTCTCCCCTACCTGCACTTTTGTCTTTCAATAGATATCCCGTGCTCAGTGTTCAGTTATGAGCAACAATGGATAAGCTTTTCTTTTTTGCTCTTTGACCAGGCCAGTTCAATTTCAGTAATGGTTGCTTGTGGTATTATAAACAGATAATGTCGTGTTCCACTTTTAAGTTAGTTATAAGTCAGGGTCTATAGTTTAACAACTGCCCAGGTGATTCCAATATGCAAGTCCAAAAAGAGAAACACCGCTGTCTGCCAGCATTAGAGTCTATTAGAATTGTGTGAGGGTTAGAATGGTCTAGATCAGGGGTCTCAAACTCGCGGCCGGCGGGCCGCATGCGGCCTGCCCACCAATTTTGTGCGGCCGCAGACTGGCCCGCAGATTAATCCACGAAGTTTGATTAGTCTGCGGGCCACACAAAATTGGTGGGCGGGCCGCACAGCTGCAAGTTTGAGACCCCTGGTCTAGATCCTCACTTCCTGGGAGTTTGTTAGAAATGCTGATTCTCAGGTCCCACCCGGGGCCCTCAGCATCATAGACCTTGGGAGTGGCCTGGAAATCTGCATTTGATTCTGCTTCATGGTGGAGTGAGAGAACCCCTGATCTGAGTATAGGACGCTCGGACCCACTCATAGATTCTGATTTCGTCTGTGTTAAGAGTCCTGGTTCATTGAGAAAGTTCCCCGGGTAATACCAGGGAGTGCGAGGTGGAGAGCTGCTGCTCTCTGCTGGCCCAGGTGTGGTCAGCGCCTCGCTGGCCCTGGTTCCCCAGCACAGTTTTTCTCTGGGGTTCAGAGAAGCCAAAGATCTCCCTCTAACCAGCGTCTAATGGAGGTAGAGGAAACGGGAGGTTTTCATAGGCTCCAGGAGGCTCCTTGGATTCGTATGGATTTTAGCTTACATATTCTTTTTCTTCCTCCTCCGAACCCCCACAAGGTGACTAAACCCCAACAAATGTGAGAGAATAATTGTTCTCAACCTGGTCTGGAAGAGCTATAATTCACACCTCCTGGGAATATCACTTATTCCTGAGAAAATGTTTAAGTAATTTTCTCAGTAAATTCAGAAATAATTGTGTTCTGAGAAACCAGTCTCCTTGGCGGCCAGTCACACACCTAGTGGTCTGTACCCAAACGCTCTGACCTTCTGAATCGGCATAATGTAAATTAGCTAACATTTTCTTATTGAAGAGGAGCAAAATATCTCACCCCAAAATATGCCACTTCGGCATGTGGATTACTTTGAGCTGAAGGCCATCAAGAACCAACAGGCTCAGGAAAATTTTTTATCTCTTCCTTACTACCTAAAATAATTTAGATAGGGGACCTGGCTCAGAAAGAGAGATGTTATCTGAGTTAACTTTTTATCTAAAAGACCAGTCCGTATAGCAGGACACACTTCCAATTTCCAAACACCTACTCTTCTACCTTCCTGTGAACAAACCTCTTCTCCTTGGAAACCTGTTCCGTTCTGTAGCTCATGATGGCTTATAAGCCTCGATTGCCTGACTTGCCCTTCAGTCTCATAGCTTTGGGGCTCTTTATGTAGGAAATTAAATTTGGCTTTCTCCTGTTAATCTGGCTTATGTCAATTAGATTGTCAGACCAGCCAAAGAACCTAGAAGGGTAGAAGGAAAATTTTTCTGCCCCTACATTATCCAATAATATCATATAATGCTACCAAATGTGAATCATGACTGCCAGACAGCTGCCTTCTTACAGCAAGGTTGTAATAAAATGTTTACATGTACTTATTACTTACAGTCTGAACCGTTTTGAAATACAAACAATATATAGTCACTAAACACAATTTTATAAAGTGCAAGTAATACAGAAATATAAATAGTAATGATAGCCCTCCACAGGATTCCACTGCCTAAAGGTAACAAAATTCATGTAGTATGTGTCCTTCAGGCCATTTCTCATTCATTCATTCATTCATGAATACTCAATATTTATGGATTACCTGTACTGTCTCAGGCTGGCTGCAAGTGCAAGAAATACAATTATAAATGAGACCAATGCAGTTCTTTACTCCATTAACTTTACACAAATTTAAATTCCCTTACACAATTAGTTGCATTATTAATAAAGAAATGAACTCCCACCTTGGCTTTCTTTTCCTGCTATGGGTTCACTGAGGAAGAACAAAACCCCTCCTTTCCCTGTATCCTTCAGGCGAAGGGGTGATGGAGATGTGCAGTTCTCTCCCCCACCTTTTTGTTCTACCCCCCCATCCCACCTTTGCCAGATTCTGTGTTTCAGACCCATTAAGGGGATTAGGATAAGAGACTTCCTGGGGAAGTCTCCATGGACCAGAGGAGATCAAAGCAGCCTGGCTGGGGCTGGGGGTGGGGGGTGGAAAGTAGAGAAAGAAGAGACTTGGGCGGTACTGGACATAGTGGTCACCAATCCCTCCTTGCCCAGAATGGTATAGGGACCTGATTTCAAGGTGGCCTGGGGAGGCAGAATACTAGGTATGCTCACTTGGAGAGCTGATACAAGGTCCCCCTCCCCTAGCTGGAGATAAAAGCTACTGACCTTTGAAATGGACCACTAAAGGCTGTGCACTGGACATCTAGCTAAAATCAGGATGGATTCAACAACAGAGCTACTTCCTGAAATCCTGTGGACTGATATAACCACAGACTCCTGTGTGGCACGGCGACAATAAAAACGACACTGCCACCCCATTGTTCTGTTCAGTGGGGACTGAGAGCTCTCCCACATCCAAGTGGTGTGAAGCCAAGTTAGACCCATTACACACTCAACACACACATACACACTCATGAAATTTCTCAGTTTCATTTATTAACTCCTAGTTCTGCAGTATCGCAGTATCGTTCTTTTTATAGTACGGAGAATAAAACTGGACCGGAAGCCTCTTCCTGTCAGTGATTTAGTTGTGGCTGATTTTGTTGGAACGCTGCAGCCCTCAGTAAGAACGTGCAGGTGGTTTACTCAAAAATAAACAGATCTTATGCCCTTTACAAACCTCTGATTGTTTGGGCAATGTTTATGGCTGCATGAGGCAGCTTGGTGTGGTCAAACAACTAGTCCCCTGAAGACATAAATTCTCACAGCGCCCAATCAGGGTCTCTCATTGGGCTCGCAGCATCATTAAGAGTGTTAGGATGGATAGGGCACCCCCATCTCAATTAAAGTAGCTCTGCTTTAAAAACAAAACAACCAAAGTAAAAGAAACAAACTAATGTTATTGGCCCATCTTTCTACACAATAAATTGTGCCCATTATAAGTGTCAAGTTTAATGAGTTTTGACAAATATATACATCACTACCACCATCAACACAGAGAACCAGTCCCTTTACCCCCAAAGTGGACCAAGCTTCTCTCAGTCACTCTGCAATGAGCACTGTGGCCACTGCCCCAGGCAACCCCTGATTTGCTTTCTGTCACCATAGATTGGTTTCGCTTCCTCTAGATTTCTGTGCGGCGTATACATATCATGCAATATACACTCTTTTGAGTCTGTTTTTTTCTTCTTCTCTACATAATTATTTTGAGATTCATCCATGGTCTTTGTATATCATCAGTACTTCCCTTCTTAGTATTGCTGAGTTATATTCCATTGCATGGATGTACCACCATGGGCTTATTTATTCTTCTGTTGATGGTCATTTGGGGGTGTTTCCAGTTTTGTCAACTATACATAAAGAAAGGCAGTTCTGCTCTGATGTGTTTTGTGTATTTGGGTTTCTGCATCATTTCAGTTAAAAAAAACACTGGGTTTCAAGAGAGAGAGAGAGAAAGAGAGAGAGAGAGAAAGGAAGGAAGGAAGGAAGGAAAAGATACAAAGAGAGAGAGAGAGAAAGAGAGAAAGAAAGAAAAAAGAGAAAGAAAGAAAGAGAGGGAAATAAGGAAAGAGAGAAAGAAAGAAAAAAAGAGAAAGAAAAGGAGGATGGGAAGAACCCATCAGAGGAAAAGGTTCGTCTTGGGAACTAGCAGCAAAACTGGGCTTATATGATGGCTCTGTTTCTAATTAGTCGGCCTGAGAAATGACTCCTTTTTAATATGTCACTTCTATTATTTGCAAAATGAGGATACTGTACTACCATATAAGGTTATTGAGAGAATCAAATTCAATGGTATCACACAGGTAAAGTGCAAACTAGTGCTCCAAGTGATATTTCTCTGGGTTCTCTCTGCCCGGGGTGGGGGGAGGAGGGCAGGTGGGAAAAGGGCGCAGGTCCAGTGCAGCTCAGCGGACCGGATCGACCAGACGTACAGGAGTAATTTCTAATCAGTGTCACTGTGAGGCTGTCTGTAAATATAAATGATTTAGCCCAAGTCCATATAATCTGGTTCAAACTGTACTCCATGGCCTTTAGGTCATTTCTAAGCATGCTCAGAATAACAAAGAATAACTCTTTGTTAACTGATTAACTACTCAAAGCCCTAATATAACCTGGGTTATCTTTAACTTTGTAAGGGATGCTAGATAAAATGAAGAGAATTTGAGTTTACTGCTGGGTTAGTAATGCAAAGTCCTAGGAAGTTTCTAGAGAAACAGGCTTATCAGACACTGGGGCGGAGTTAATGAGCTTTGCAGCGTAGCAGACGCTCTGGGAAAGGCACCAGCCTTGACTAAGCACTCTGCCACAGATTCTCGAGGACTGGGTTGTCAAATATCCCTGTGGGAGACAGAGGAAAAGCGATGCTAAAACGTGCAGTCACTTGAAAGAGAAGCACCTGGAAAAATAAGAGCTTAGGAAGGTCATCTCACGTCTAACAAGGACAAAGACCTAGGCCAAGAGAGAGAAGACGGGAGCCTTGTGATCGGTCTGCCTCTAGTTCTGGCAGATCCCCTTGGGGGTTTGGTTTCTTCATCTATAATGAAGGGGTTGGACTGAGGTCGCTTCCAGCTCTGACATCCTATAATTTTGTGATACGCATTAATCCATGGATGTTAGGTGCTGGGAACTTGGCTCCCTGATCAACTATCTGGTGTTCATCCAGCCCATAAGAAGTAACTCTTACAAAAGCACAAGCTGGAAGGATCTGTGAGACAAAAAGACCAAGTGATGAAGCTGGAGCGGGGGTGGGGGGGTGGGGAACAGTTAGTCAGTTTAGTTTTTGACCTGCTGGGTTCCAGGTAAAGTAAGACGTTACTGTATACATTCTTGAAGGCATCTGGAATACAAACATGGAGCTTAGATGGAGAAGTAACGTTGAGGATCCCTAGCAAATCAATTTTAACAAATACTCATTGAGTCCCTAGTAGTTTAAACACTCATCCATGTAATCAACAAACATTTACTTAGCATCTATTATGTGTCAAGAAAGGAGACACAGTTTTGTTTTCAGGACTTTACATTACACATAGTATGTGGATTAGACAACAGGATTTATGTTACAGGGCAGCGTGAGATGAGTTGTGTGAGAGAATACTACAGTATTCTGGGATTTGAAGGAGGCCTGTTAGCATAGGAACCTAAAAAGAGGCTTCGTGAAAGATAAGCTTTGAAGGAAGACTAGGGTTTGGCTGGTGGAAATGAGGGTTGGAGAGGGCTTTCCAGGCAGAGGAAATTGTGCAAGGGGATACTAATGCGCGGACTGGTGAGGTTTGGAGCCTCTCTCCTGCTAGCACGAAGCGTGACTGGAATGTGAGCACCTGCTATGTGCTGAAGGTGAAGTTTCCTTATTTTGGTAGGCTTCGGGGGGCTTTAGGCCCTGGCTTTGAGCAGGTTTGCATGATGATCTGAGCGTTCCCTTTAAAATATATATTTTTTAGAGAGAGAGGGAAGGGAGAGAGAGAAGGAGAAAGAGAAATATCGATTTGTTATTTCACTAATATATGCAGTCACCTGTTGAGTCCTGTATGTGCCCTGACCAGATATCAATCCTGCAACCTTGGTGGATTGGGACAATGCTATAACCAACCTGGCCAGGCCCTGAGCTTACCCTTAATGAGATGTGTGGGACAAAACAGATGGAGTGAGATAAGAGCCAGGTGAACTTCTAAGTTCTAAGAGAGGTAGTATTATTCATTAGGAAAAGTAATGAGTTAAAGCATATAAAAGTAGTAGGTACTTAGTCCCGACCAGCAGAGTTAGGGTTATAACAGGCTTCATAAATGCACGGAGTCTGTTCCACACAAAGTCAACTCATGTTTTCAATAATATCCAGTTAGCAAAACACAGTAAGACTGCCATTCCCCCTCCCCCACAGGGTTATAAACTGGGGTGCCATCCTGCAGTGTCACCAAGAAAGCAACCAGGTGGTTGGAACGTAAAAGAAGGGAAAGTTTGGATTTAGAATCAGAGTGACTTTTACTCAGGAATTTAGGCTTTCTGGCCTCTCCCATCTTTTAACCTCCTATTTTATATTCCCAAATGCTATTGTCCCCATCCTATAATATATTGTGCTCTTTCAACAGTCTCCTTGCCACGACATGGTGCAAAAAGGGAGAGGTGCAGAAAAAAGGAGCTGATGTTTGCAAAGGGCTTTGGACATCTTGGCTGGACCCTGCTACACAAACACAGGGTAATACTTCTGAGCTGCTGCTTAAAGGAGGGAGAGATGAGAGGAGCGGTCTTCTAATGTTCTGGGCCACACAGGGGGCAGGTCAGGGGAACAGGAAATGACCAGCAGCTTCCCAGAGCGCTTGAGAGAGCAGAGCAGTGGGGGGCGGGGCGCTGAGGCTTTGAATCATCTCCGTCAGGAGGCTGCCCGCATTCTCCAGACTGTATTGGAGGGAAGCAAAGTCTCCCTGGCAAGTCAGTTAAAAAGATGAAGACATTATTGCAAACATATCGTCGGCTAGAGGGCTTGCAGGGGGTAAGCAGGGATCCTGGCAGGGCACACTCTCCTACTGGGAGGCCTGTGTTGGTGTATTTCCTGAAGAGCATCTATGAGCCCGTCTTGACAGGAACATCAAGGAGAGGCCGACCTCTGTCTCCGCGCCCAGGCTGCTTTTGACGAAGAAGGCCATAAGCTAACGCAAGCGCCAAGGACTGTTGCCTTTGCTGCACATAGCAAAAGGTGAAAGGAGGGGCCGCCCCCAGACCCCAGCTCTAGTGTAAACCAGAGCAGCGCAGCCCCCTTTTCACAGTTCCCGTGGGGGGCAGGGGAAAGACCTGCCTGCCTCCTAAACTAACCCCACATCCCATGTTCGTCTCCTATGGCTCCATATCCCTCTGTTGGTAGAAGTTTGAGGTTTGGGAATGATTTCTTTTAACGAGAGGTGTATCTAAATGAAGGGCTACCAGAGGAGCCTTCTCTTTGCCTACCTCTTATGGGAAGTACTGTTGAAAAAGATTTTAAATATATTTCCTCCAATTCCCCTGACACGTACTGAGTACCCACTGCAGGCGAGAGGCCATGCCGAGCACCGTGAGCAGGAACGATGGCCTCAGTAATGCCTGTGCTCTAGCAAAGGAGGCAAACTCACACGCACATTACGAGCATCAGACAGAAAACATCAGTCATATAGGAAGGTGGAGGATGAAAAGGGCCATTTCCCTGCTAGGAGGATCAAGAGAGGCAGTTTTGCATAGGTTGGTATTGACTTGGCCCTTAGAGGAAGGGCAGGACTTCAGCAAGTGGCCATGGGTGAGAGGTGGTGGGGGGGGGGGCAGATGCTATCTGGAGCCGAGATCCAAGCAGAGGAAATGTCAGGCATTGTGAATATTTAGGTGTGGCTGGCATAGTCCTTAGGTGGATGGTGTGGTGGGAGGTGAGAAAGAATAGTAACTTTGTATAATAGAGGTAAGGAGTTTGGACTGAGTTCTCTTGTGAAAGTGGGAAGTTGAGGGTGTTTTAAAATGTGAGTAATACTGTTAGATGGAATCCACATGGACCAGGGAGGCCAGTTAAGAGGCCATTACAGGCCTGACCTGTGGTGGCGCAGTGGATAAAGCGTCGACCTGGAAATGCTGAGGTCGCCGGTTCGAAACCCAGGACTTTTCCGGTCAAGGCACATATGGGAGTTGATGCTTCCAGCTCCTCCCCCCTTCACTCTCTCCCTCTCTCTCTCTCTCTCTCTCTCTCTCTCCTCTCTAAAAATGAATAAATAAAATTTTTTTAAAAAAGAGGCCATTACAAGGGCCCAGGAGACAGGAGACGAGGTCTTGGACCACAGGGACTGAATTCTTAGGGTTTCATACCAAGAAGGATATTGGGCCCAAGCACCATCCAAGGGACACACATGCGTGGTGACTGTGACAGTTATCACAAATCCACATTCCCCTGGATCTGTGCTGCAGCCTCGGGTTTGCTGTCACAGCCTTTTCTATCTGATGCTTCAGTGGAGGACGCAAGACCAGAGACTGGAGCCAGACCGATGTGGGGTGGGTGGGGTGTCACCAGCACTTTACAAACCCCACGGGGAGGTGATGCGGGTTGAATGTTTTAGATTTAATGACTGTTTCTTCTGTACTGTGCTGATTAGTCTCTATCTGCCACTCCCAGCCCCTTCTCCGCTCTGCCCTGCTCTGAGTTCAGGGTGCCTGAAGGTATCACCCTTGCCTTCTGCCTTGGAGTTGGGCTTGAACTGCTTCTAAGAAATCGAACCTCAGACACCATCCCTTAACGGTTCCCTTAACTCGCCCACACCTCTGTACCTAGTCCCATCACCCCATTGTCTCCTACAAACAATAAATTCTTATCAGTGTGCTGTCTGTCTCTGCCAGGACCTTGACAAAGGTACTACCAGTCCTCTATATGTGAATCAATCCTCTTGGAAGCTATTAGCTCCATTTCATAGGGAAGAAAAGTGAGGCACAGAGAGGCTGAGAGCCGCTGTGGTAGAAACAGTAATGCTCATAATTATAAAGTCCCTCCATTTCTGTCCCGGTGCCCTGGCCATGGGAAAGGTTGGGAGACAGGTGCTGGCCTGTGGGTTGCTAGGGGAAGGAAGCACCCTCTCTGGTCACACGGAAGAGGGGGGTGGGCTCTCGACGCCCACCCGCTCCGCCAGCACCACAGTGGAGACTTCATGGGGGTAGGTGTGAGCTGTGAACAGCCTGGACCGCCTGGTCACTGGGGAAAAGGCTTGGGTCCACGGCCAATGTCGCATGAGTGAAAAATAAACTTTCAGGTGTCAAGCCAAGAAATGTGTTACTACTTTCTGACACATTCTAAGCACCATGTTTCTCTAAGGTCACTTAACTAGTAAATGGCAGGACCAGGATATAAGCAGGATACAGGACAGCTCCGTGTCCTGTGCCAAGGATGAGAAGTTAATGGGAGGAAGAAGAAGAAAACAAAACAAAACAAAACCCCAGAGTGCCAGGTCAAGTGACACCAGAGCCCAGGGCATTTGTCTTGTCATTTTTTCCACAGCTGTTCCACCCTTACTTACACCACCACCCATAAAACGAGGAGCTTACGTTTCTTGAGTGCTTGGCATGTGCCAAGAAATGTGCTGAAGGCTTTGTCTCACTCAGTCCTCAAATGAGTCGTGCACTATTATTATCCACACTCTCCATTCGAGGGAGCTGAGCTCAGAGAGGTTAAGTAATTTTCTAAGTTCACATAGGTGCTAAATGTCTGTCCCGAGATTTTTACTCAGGCTGTGTGACATCAGAGACCAAATATTGCTTTCTACTGCCTCCCAAGGCTATTGCCAATGACAAGGGGAAAGACTGGTTGAAAATGGCACCCACACACCCACGCACGCACACACCGAACCACCAGTGAACCGTGAGTGTTGAAAACACCCCTTGAGGCCCTGCCACAGCACCTAAGCATGTCCTCTCAGCAGCCAAAATAAAGAAGTTTTTATCAGATAATTTAGAGCTGTTCTGAGAACCTCACTGCTGCTCCTACGTTTGAAGTGGTTTCTATTTTTTAAGGTCAGTGGGCCAGGTTTGGGGAACCAGCTGTGGAAGTGAAGGTACACTGTGGAAACTGAAAGGTGTGCCCACCAAGGCAACCCCAGGATTTTCGCTGTAGTGAGACAATCAGGCACCAGAGCTTGCAAGAGTGCCACAACAATCATTTTTCCAGGTAACAATTAAATTTGCTTTTTTTTTTGCATTTTTCTGAAGCTGGAAACAGGGAGAGACAGTCAGACAGACTCCCGCATGCGCCCGACCAGGATCCACCCGGCACACCCACCAGGGGGCAATGCTCTGCCCATCCTGGGCGTCGCCATGTTGCGACCAGAGCCACTCTAGCGCCTGAGGCAGAGGCCACAGAGCCATCCCCAGCGCCCGGGCCATCTTTGCTCCAATGGAGCCTTGGCTGCGGGAGGGGAAGAGAGAGACAGAGAGGAAAGCGCGGCGGAGGGGTGGAGAAGCAAATGGGCGCTTCTCCTGTGTGCCCTGGCCGGGAATCGAACCCGGGTCCTCCGCACACTAGGCCGACGCTCTACCGCTGAGCCAACCGGCCAGGGCTACAATTAAATTTGGCTCGGAGTGGGTCTGACCTGGTTAGCATCCAGTACCCGGGTGCTCGTTCCCCACGTAACAGTGGCATTGAACCTACCAGGGACTTCTGAGCCACCCGACACAACTCATTCTCATACTTAGCCATATCAGTTTTCTTCTGTGATGCTGTATATTTCTTAACCACTCTTCCATTTAATTTCCGTATGGCTCATATAATTTCCGTAATGCTAAGAAGGAACTCATGGTAGGGAGACAAGGCTATATCATTTAAAAAAAATGAAATCCTATAAGTTAGAATTGACTAAGTAGAGCACAGCCTAATTTAGGCATTTTCCTGTCACTGTGCAGTGACAGGCTTTGTAGTGCAGTCTGAGATGTAAACGATATTCACATATCTAAGTTACTTTGACTTCTAAGCTTCTTTTTTTTTAGTGTGTGTGTGTGAGGGGGGTAAGATAATATTGTTTTTTTCTATCAAAGACATTTTTCCTATGGGAAAAGTGATTTTGAATATGGAAGGAAACTTCCTTTTCTAGCAATATGGTAATATAGCTATTCCACAAAAATAATGCTAAATAAAACAACTGAATATATTGGATACAGTAATTTTTAAAGCTTTCTGCTTTTAAATATTTTAAAGAGAAAATATGTAACTGTTTTTTCTCTTAAAAGTTTTTCTCACAATTCTTTTGGTTTTATTAAGGTGTAATTGACATACAGCACTGTATAAGTTGAAAGTGTTGAGCATAATGACTTGATATGTGTATATATATATATTTTTAACATATTCAAAATATATATTGAATTGGATTACTATAATAAGTTTAATTAACATTCATGTTCTCATACAGTTACCAAAGAAAAAACAAAACCGTATTTTTTCTTGTGATGAGAACTTTTAGGATTTTCTCTCTTAGCAACTTTCAAATATGCCGTATAGCGGTGTTACCTATTTCATCATATTGTGCGTTACATTTACATACTTCTTTATCTTATAACTGGAAGTTTGTACCTTTTGACCACCTTTATCCAGTACTCCACCTCTAGCCCTGACCCCCACCTCTGGTATCCACAAGGCTGATCTCTTTTTATACGAGGTTTTATTTAAGAGTCCACATGTAAGTGAGATTATACAGTATTTGTCTTTCTCTATGTGACTTATTTCATTTAGCCTAATGCCTACAAGTTCCATCCATATTGTAACAAATGGTAGGGTTTCCTTCTTTTTTATGACTGAATAGTATTCCATTGTCTATATCCCACATTGTAGTCATTTATCTGTCAATAAACACGTAGGTTGTTTCCATGTCTTGGCTATTGTAAATAGTGCTGCAAGTGACCACACTTTCAAGAAAGCAGGGGAAATTCTCAGAAGTCTAAAATGTAAAGACACCCAGAAATCACAGTGGTAAGCAGGTTCTGGTAGCTTCTATACATAGACTACCATGAAGGAGTTTACCAATCTGTTTTTAATACCCATGGGTTTTAATGGCCTCATGAAATAAGGGATGAGGCCTTGGTTCCACACAGGTTGGGAAGTTGGAAATAAGACTCCTCGTATCTATAGCACCCTCAGCATAAAGGTGGATCTGAAAAACTCTGTTAACAACAAAACACAACAAAGAAAAGTATTTGCTTTGGCCTTGATTCTAGATGTGAAAAAATAAACACCCTGAAAATGTATAACCACAGTGTACCCTCACATGGATTTGGGGATAAACTTAAATCACCTGACCATCCAAAAACCCCAGAGCTGAAAACTAACTTACAGAGGCCTTGGATTGAGGGAAACCTGTCAAAATCAAAGGTAAAACCTTCCTGGAGATTTGCACATTTGTCCAAACCTTCCCAAGATTCCGCAAATAAACTTAATAAGTAGGACACGAGCTCACAGCCCCAATTACAAAACACGTGAGTAAACAAGCTACCATGAGCAATAGTCAGCAGAGTTAGATCTCCCAAGGATATCAGATATTGTAATTATCCCCTAGGGGTCCTAGAAACCCCAAGCCACAGCATTGCCAAACTGGAAATCCTCAAAGACAAAGAAAAGGTCTTAGAAGCAGCGAAGGAGAAAAAACAGTTTGTGTATAAAAGAATAACAATTATTCTGTCAGCCAACTTCTCATTTACAATATAAAACAGAGGAATAATAGTTTTCAAGTATAAAAAAAAATAACTGTCGACCTAGATAACCTAGGCAGGCTTTCATTCAAGAACAAGGGTGAAAAAGACATTTTCAGTTAAAAAAAAGAAGAAGAAAGTAAGGCAAGTTTACCCTTACTCAAGTTTAAGAGGTCTTTGTGGTGTTCTGGAGAAATGTAATGTGACAGACTACTAAACTGTCCCCCAGAATGTGTCCTCCCCTTCTTACTAGTAACAGAATTCCCCGCCTGACACTAACTGGACACATGGCCACCCAGCTAGACTCCATTTTCCATCCCCCAACTGGAGCAGGTTAAGGAAGGAATGGGAAGTGAGGAATCTGAGACAGGGACTAAAGACAAACCAACAAGAAGAAATAGGGGGCAATAGTTAGAGGGGCTATGCAGTCCAGGGACAGTTCTGCTTTTTTAAAGATGGGAGATCCTAGAGCATGTTTGTTTGTCTATGTGTATGATCCATAGAGAGAGAAACTGATGTTGCCAGGTAGAAAAAGAATGCTGCGAGAGTGAAGGTTTGGAGAAGGCAAGAAGGATCCAGAGCACATGTGGTGGGTGAAGGAGTGACCTTTGATAGAGCAGGGACCCCCCTCCCCAAATATAGGCATAGATTATGGCTTTCCAGCATCAATGTCATTATATTCTAATAATTTAGTTAAACACCTGAAGTTTAACTTCTGTTTCTAAAAGAAACAAACAGTTCTGTACTCTTTCAGAATACACATTGTAGATCTGTTAAAGAGACCTGAAAACCTCACCGGAAAGGTGGTGATTGTTTAAGATTTACATCAGAGAAATCCCACGCAACAGGAAAAGGCTGAGGAATAGGGTTTGAGGGTAAACCCAAAAATTGTGCGTTAAAGCGTTACAGCAAACATATCTGGGCTCATTGCTGGTTATGTTTTCTTGCTTTTCTATGCTGTGGAAGTAAGAGTGGGTTCTCTGGAGGCCAGAGAAAGGATTCACAGAAGAAGGTCATTGAGGAGATAACAGCCCAGACAGATGACTCTGAGGATGTCCCATTTGTGGGACCCTGAGAGAGATGTAATAAAAGGTTGAGGGGCTAACAGAGCCAAAGACAGATTCTGACAGATAGGTATAGGGGAGAGGGAATTATTGCAGCCGTGTAACTTAGTAAGGGTTTTCTGGACCTCCAGCGCCAGTGGGATTAAGTAGTTACGGCCTAGTGGCAAGTTCATGGGAAAGGGCCAGAGGGAAAATTAACTTGCGTTTGACATGAAACACATACTCTGTGGGTATTCATCAGAGTAAATTATATGCAATGGGGACGGTTAAAAGCATTTCCTCTTTTCCCCTTAATGAATATGTACCGTTGAATCACATTGGACTGCTCTCTCGGGTTTTAGTAAACAATCAACAACTTCTGATGTCTATAATCTAGTGTTTAACTGTCTCTACTTACGATTAAATTGAGGGTGAATGCACATTACCATAATCCCTTGGAATTGCACAATATTTCCCACCAGCACTTAGTTCCTCGCTCCTCAGCACAATGCAGGATCCCAGCCAGACTGGTGGGCGATGCCGTGGGAGAGCCTGGGGCTGGGAAGAAGGTCCCACCTCTGCGGGAACCTGGGAGTCCCCGTTTGCCAGTGGGGCTGCCCAGTGTGAAATGGAAGCACCGAGCCACTGGGAAGGTGCAGGGGTGCTGGGAAGAGAGATTCAGGATACGCGCTTCCCCCCTCGCTCTGCAATGATGAGAACACAAGACCGAGGCTGCTAACAGTCAGCATCTGCGATGTGCTCACTAAGTCTCCAGATCTCCAGGGGATTCCGAGGGACCCCTGGCTGAAAGGGGAAGCCTGCAAATGGCAGGCAGCCAGCCAGGAGGGAGTGAAGGGGTGCAGTCTGCTGTGGGGCTTCCCATTCTTCCTACGGAGCCCCCCTTGGCACTTTCTTCCAGCTGTTCCTGTGCTAACGATGCGAGGGGCTCTATTCACAAGATGAAAAGAGTCAAATGTTTCTCAGAGGTCTTTTTAACAGAGGGTGGAGAGGAAGGGAGCTCCGGCCCCTTCACAGCAAACCTGGGAGGCAGGCAAAGCAGGTGTGCTTATCCACATTTTAGAAAAAGGGATGAGAGAGGTAAAGTGACTTACTGAACTGAAGGTCAGTGGCAGAGCAGAGATCAGGGCCCAAGTCTCCTGACTCTTACTCAAGGATTCATTTCATCAAGACTTAGAATTATGTATAAGCATCTTAATTAACACATGTGATTTAATGAAGATTCGAAGGCAGAGATGTAACATTAATTGCTACCTCCTCGATTATGTTTTGATGAGTTAGTATTTGAGAGTGACTACTTAATACAAGCAAGTATAGAAAATAGTTATTTCAATGTCTATATCTTGATTAGTTCAGTTCTAAAGCTCTAACCAGGTGGTTCTGGAAGTATTTCCCATTCTGTGTTCACAGACTTGGAAATTGGGCAGTGGTCTTGAAAATTTTATATATTCTGCCAATGCAAAACTATTTAACAGTGTCATCACAAAAGCAGAGGCATTATATACAGTCTTATAACCACGAAAGTGCCCACTTATTACAGTGCCGAGTCCGAACCTAAGCAGACATGAGTAATACTGGAACATCCTCTTAGAAAGATAAGAATGGGATGAAGAAGCACAGAAAGGAGGGAAAGATATCACAAATCCTTTTCCAATCAGTTGGTTTTGCCATACTTCCTCGTGTCCATACACTTTTGCTTCTATTTCAACTAGAAGCTTGGAAAGAGGGCAAAAAGCAAAGCCCCAACCACTTCCAACAGGACTGTGGGAGGAGTCTAGGGAATGTTCGCTTGCCAACTTGCCACTGGAGCCAGGAATGAAGGAAACGAGCCTTCCAGCCATCGCTGGCCCACACATCTTCCCCTCTTTGCAATGCCATCTCTTCTTACCCAGTCTGGACTCCTACTAAAATGTGCTGTGGGTGCAAGAAGAAGAGCGAGAGAAGAGGAAACAATGAGAGTAAACTTCACAGGGCCTGACCAGGTGTGACAGTTGATAGAGCATCAGATTGGGATGCAGAGGACCCAGGTTTGAAACCCTGAGGTCACTGGCCTGAGTGTGGACTCATCTGACTTGAGCATGGGCTCACTGGCTTGAGTGCGGGGTCGCTAGCTTAAGCGTGGGATCATAGACATGACCCCATGGTTACTGGTTTGAGCCCAAAGGTTGCTGGCTTGAAACCCAAGGTCACTAGCCTGAGGAAGGGGTCACTCTCTCTGCTGTAGCCCCACCCCACCCCCATCAAGGCACATATGAGAAAGCAATCAATGAACAACTAAGGAGCCACAACAAAGAATTGATGCTTCCATCTCTCTCCCTTCTGTCTGTTCCTATCTCTCCTTCTCTGTCTGTCTCTCTCTCTCTCTGTCACACACACACACACACACAAAAAAAAAAGAGTAAACTTGATAGGGCCATCATATCCTCACTAGCAGGATTTAATTTACTGTAATTAGCTATTGTTTCCTTATAAGTTAGAAATCAGTCAAACATGTTTTTAATAAATCTCTGCTACAAACTCTGTGGTATAGTAGGCACTGAGGGGCCTGAGCATCTCTATAAGGGCCTGTAGTCCAGTTAGGGATAGGACAGTGGTTACAGGTACCTTCAGTGGATAACTTCAAACCATACTAAGCAGTAGGGTGTGCAGTGGAAACCATAAGAACTATGGAATTAAACACAAAGGGATCAAAGAGGGTTTTCCGGTATTTTGGGAAGGTATCATAGAAATGTTTCCAAGCTGAAGAAGGAGGTGGCCCCTACAGTGTCACATCCTCCATTAGACTAGAGCGTAGGAAACGATATGACAATGGCACTTCCTCAGAAAGAGCAGGGATGTTATAAATTTGACTCCAGCATACCCTGCCTACCTCCACCTAATTTAGTTAGGACATTGGAATGTGGCAGTCTAGACAAATTTGACTAGGTGAGGCTTGAACTTTTTGCCTTAAACAGACACACACAAACTTCAATTTCTCTTTGGTGGTCCAGTGATGGTGACCTTCCCTAGTGTCTGAAGAAGACACAGGTGTGTTTGCTTCTCTGTATTGTATAACATCTCTGTACCCAAGCCATGGGCCTATTGGTAAGTTGTGAGGCAAAGGTGAAAGGCTAAAGCTCTAGGTAAATTTCCCTATCTTGGCACTGACATTAGGGGCCAGATAATTATCTGCTATGGGAGGCTGTCCTGTACATCGTAGGATGTTTAGTGGTATCCCTGGCTTTTGCCTGTACATACTAGTAGCATTCCCTCCTCCCCCATCTGCCAGTCAGAAAAGAGTGTCTCCAGCATTGCTGAATATCTCCCACCGTTCTAGAGAATGGGATACTATATTAAGGGGCCACTATAGGGTCTCCACAGCTCATAGGTCTATTCTCTTCTTCTAGTTTGTCACTTTTTAGTCCCTGGGCAAAGCCACTTTGTTTTAGCAGATGGTATTTCTTGAAATCTAAAGGGAATTCAGAGTTGATCAAAGTTAAAGCCCTCCTTTAGAGGTTAAGGCCCAGAAGGGAGTTCAATTTATAGAACTAGTAAACCACAATGACACCCTTATTCTTGAGTCCCTGAAGACCTTCACTGCATTGTCATCGAGATCTTTGGCTTATAGGGTCATCCCCCTAGCCCTCCCAAAACTGCTGTTTTACCGTGTTTCAAGTGGTAGAGCTTTGAGTTCGTTTTCCCTCCATGGACTCCTATCAGGCCCCTTGTTGGGATGGGTGTATCATATTGTGTATACTTGTTTTAAAAACAGTTCTTGCATGAACAGACACTTCTCCCAGGAAGAAATACAAATGGCCAACAGATATATGAAAAGATGCTCATCTTCTTTAGCTATTAGAGAAATGCAAATCAAAACTGCAATGAGATAGCACCTCACACCTGTTAGATTAGCTATTATTAACAAGACAGGTAATAGCAAATGTTGGAGAGGCTGTGGAGAAAAAGGAACCCTCATACACTGTTGGTGGGAATGTAAAGTAGTACAACCATTATGGAGGAAAGTATGGTGGTTCCTCAAAAAACTGCAAATAGAACTACCTTATGACCCAGCAATCCCTCTACTGGGTATATACCCCCAAAACTCAGAAACATTGATACGTAAAGACACATGCAGCCCCATGTTCATTGCAGCATTGTTCACAGTGGCCAGGACATGGAAACAACCAAAAAGCCCGTCAATAGACGACTGGATAAAGAAGATGTGGCACATATACACTATGGAATACTACTCAGCCATAAGAAATGATGACATCGGATCATTTACAGCAAAATGGTGGGATCTTGATAACATGATACGAAGCGAAATAAGTAAATCAGAAAAAAACAGGAACTGCATTATTCCATACGTAGGTGGGACATGGAGGTGAAACTAAGAGACATTGATAAGAGTGTGGTGGTTACGGGGGGAGGGGGGAGAGGGAGAGGGAAAGGGGGAAGGGGAGAGGCACAAAGAAAACTAGATAGAAGGTGACAGAGGACAATCTGACTTTGGGTGATGGGTATGATTGAATGACAAGATAACCTGGACTTGTTGTCTTTGAATATATGTATCCTGATTTATTGATGTTGCCCCATTAAAAAAATAAAATTATTAAAAAAAAAACAGTTCCTGGAGGACCAGAAAAGTAAACTCAGATCATTTATTCATTTATCCAGCAAACATTTTTTAAGAGTTTTTGGGGTTTTTTTTTTTTTTTGGATACTGAGGATACAAAGTCTCTCTTCAATATGGAGCTCACAGATGAGCATATAAATGAGACACAATGAGATAATTATATTACACAAAATGACAGAGGCATATTTTGGGTACTAAGGTGTGTGGAGGGACCACACGCACCCACACTTTGAGGAGGAGCAGACCCCTGAACTACATTTGAAGAGACCAGTCAGAAGTTGGCCCAAGTAAGAAAGTGAAGCTGGACAAAAACATTTCAGGTCTAAGGGGAAACCCGAAAGAAGCCTGTGGCTGGGACGCTGCAAGTGTGCAGCTGAGTGGAGGAAAGGCAGGAAGCAGACTGAAAGGCCTTTACTGCTGTCCTGAAGGACGTGCGTTGGTTCCTGTGGGCAACGGCGAGCCACTGAAGGAGTGAGTGAAGGAGAATACCTTCTAGACACGCACCAAGCAGCATGGGAAGAGCAGATGAAACAGCCAGTAATGGACCAGGGAGAGAGTTAAGAAATACTTATGAGAATGTCAGGAAGTGTTGAGAACAAGTCTGAGGTGTCTGGCAGTGCCTTCCAACGAGACAGGAAATGCAGGAGGAGGAGAAGGCATGGGGTTGGGAACTTAAGCCTGGGTCACCTGCAGGACTCCAGATGAAGTGATTCAATACGTGTGTGTGTGTACGGGACAGATCTGGGTTGGAGATCCAGGTTGGAAAGGCACATTAGGAGCAAATGCACGGTGGATGCGCCCATGGAGTTGGGTGACACACCCAATAGTATAGGTGTGAGGAATGAGTGCAGCGGGGCAACGCTTTTAGGGAACAGCATATATAAAATAACCTCTCTCTCCAGAAAACTCCTTCTTGGCCAGTCCAGCCATTCCATCGAAAGTCATTCCAAGACTTTCAGACCCTGGCTGCATCAGCCCAAGCTGGTTTCTTTGTGCTCCAAAGGGACATGAAATAAGAATGATTGGAATTACCCAGACAGCTTATAAACTCTTCTTTCCCAACTGCCCAGTTTACAGACTTGTATTTCCCACCACCAGACTCTCCCAAAGGCTCCACAGTGCTAGCTGGCACCCTGGCCCAAGATCCAGGATCCTTCTAATGAACTGTGAACCTAACATTTGTGGAAAATATTGTGCAACTTCTAAGGTTTGTGGTCAAATGGGTCTATCCACAACTTAATCGCAAGTGTAGACTCTTAAGAACTAAATTATAGCTTATAGAAGTTGTTGACTGTTTATTGAAAACCAAAAGATAGTTCACTTTGGCCATATATTTGCAGTTCTGTATATTTGCAGTAGGGGGAATAAGGTTTTCTTTGAATAGCCCTCTCTGCATGTAATTTCCTCTGATGAATACCTAGAGTGTCTGCATTTCACATTAAACATGACTTGACTTTTCCCCCTGGCTTTTTCCCATGAACTTGACCCTCTCAGTATGCTAGAGACAATACTACTTGCTCAAACCTTCTACAAATTCTTTTTTACTCCATAGACATTTTAGTCCTTTCAGCAGTAATTATATTTTACAGTCATACCACTGTTTAACCCTGGAATCTGATTCCTATCCCTTGGGGGAAATGATAGTTTAAATGATGAGCAGTTCCTAAAACATTTTGCATTTTATTTCATACTGCTATTTTCTAGGCACTGTTTTGTGTTAAGCTTTGCTTTTTTTCCCTTAAACTTTATATTACTTTTTTTACTGGTGAAAAATCATAGGGCAGGACATAGTGTCTAGAAGGTGCCTTTAGGTGGGTCCAGGCATGGGCATGGTCCCAAGTCATGTCCCCTGGTCCTGCCCAGCCTCAGGTGTTACTGACTGAGGGATTTAATTGTCAACGGAGTAAAAGAACAAAGAGAGATTTTTTTTTTCTGTTTAAGAATGAAATGCTTCACAGCAAAGTGAATTCTTGGCTCCTGCTCCGCGTAGGCTGGACTCTGTTATGCCTCTGATGTATTGGGGTATTACAGCTGGTATCTCAAAGGTCAGCTTAGTAATGCTCTAGAAACACAAGTCTATTGTGAAATCCTCACCAATTTCTTACAGCAAAATATAACCATGTGAAAACTGATGGATTTTAAGCCCTACAGTTCATAGTATGGTGAAGGGTCTGAGCAAGGAGACCGAGGCTCTAATCTTGAGTCTCCATATTTCTGCTCTCTGGGTCTCAGTTTTCCACTCTATAAAATAAAGGGTTGGCCTGGCCTGTGGTGGCACAGTGGATGAAGCGCCAACCTGGAAACCTGAGGTCGCCAGTTTGAAACTCTGGTCAGGGCATGTATGACAAGCAATCAGTGAACAACTGGAGTGAAGCAACTATGAGTTGATACTTCTCGCTAACCCCCCATAAAATCAGTAAATAAAAAGAAAGGGTTGAAGTAGATCAGTGTTTTGCACATTGGGGGTTATACACATATTCTTGGGATCTATGAGTTCTCTATGAGGATTTCTTTTCTCCTCAACATTTTAATTCTAAAAATTTCAAACATACAAAAAAGTCACAAGAGGCCCTGGCCGGTTGGCTCAGCGGTAGAGCATCGGCCTGGCGTGTGGGGGACCTGGGTTCGATTCCCAGCCAGGGCACATAGGAGAAGCGCCCATTTGCTTCTCCACCCCTCCGCGGCGCTTTCCCTCTCTGTCTCTCTCTTCCCCTCCCGCAGCCAAGGCTCCATTGGAGCAAAGATGGCCCGGGCGCTGGAGATGGCTCCTTGGCCTCTGCCCCAGGCGCTAGAGTGGCTCTGGTTGCGGCAGAGCGATGCCCCAGAGGGGCAGAGCATCGCCCCCTGGTGGGCAGAGCGTCGCCCCTGGTGGGCGTGCCGGGTGGATCCCGGTCGGGCGCATGCGGGAGTCTGTCTGACTGTCTCTCCCTGTTTCCAGCTTCAGAAAAATACAAAAAAAAAAAAAAAAAAAAGTCACAAGAGTAAAAACATTGTACATCTTTCACTAAGACCCACTAATTAGCCTTTTTCTTCTATTAGTTTTTTGTGTTGACAATACATACAAGCTTTTATCCGACTCCTTCGGCTGTCCACTTGAACCAAGGGCTGCCTCCACTGCCAGAGCCTGGTGTCTGTTCATGTTCATCTTCCCTTCGGTCAGACATCATGCTGATTTCCATAAGATCCCCAGAAAAGCACTGATGAGGTCTCAGCAGTATTCACAAGTGACATCTAAACGATGTCAGGGGCCTCATGCTCACTAATTTTAACAACAAAAGGAATAGGCATGTTAAACACACAAAAACCTTCTCCATGGAAGTCATTCTCATCTTTATATTACCAGTAGCAATTTCGTTTGAGCAAACCAACATCATTTGGCAAATTAAATTAATGTTATTAAATTTTATTAGTTTGGTAGTAATTTTTTTTTATTGAATTTGTAAGTTTTATTACAGTTGTTCAAGAACTTCGAGAATAGGAATTTATATCTATATAATGTCGGTACAGACTTGAGTGGCACTACAATAAGAATAAAACGAGGGGCATGCAAGAATACGTTATTAGGGAGCATATACATTAACCCTATATATACACAATAATCTGGAACATTCAAAGTCAGGAGTTGTGCATACAGGGATGCCTGGGGGAGAGGGGTGGGATGAGAGTAAGACAGTTGAAATAAGTTCCTTTATCCCATTTTGGTATATTGGAATTCTATGTAAGATTTTGAGAAACAAGAGTTTGAATACCACAGATCTAGATTATCTCTGAGTTTTTTCAACTTTAGCCACTATCACTCATGTATTTTCACCGACAGGGGTAAGCCTTAGGGGTAAGCTGTGAGCCCTCTCTAATCCCAATTCTTCTTGCCATTTCACTGTCTTGAACGGGTGTTGTGTGAGGTTTTATGGGTGTACATATGTATTAGTCGGGATTCTCCAGAGAAACAAGACCAACAGAATCAAATACAAATATCTGATTTTTATAATTTATTTTGAAGAATTGTCTCACACAGTTGAGGAGGTACAGGTTCAAAATGTGCAGTATAGTCCAGCAGCCGGGAAACCCAAGCTGACAGGGTTCAAGTCCCAAGGCCATCTGCTGGCAGAGTCCCTTCCTGCTCAGGGAAGGTCAGTCTTTGTTTTTTTCAAGCGATTAAATGAGGCTCACCCACATCATGGAGGGGAATCTGCTTTACTCAAAATCCACTGATTTCAATTTTCATCTCAACCCCCGCCCCCTCAAATAAAACCACAGGATCTTCCAGAATAATGTTTGACCAAATATCTGGCACCATGACCTAGCAAAGTTGACATGTAAAATTAACCTTCCCAACCTGTATCAGCTGGTTTCACCTAGGAATAAATTGTAATGGAGAAAATAGTTCGTTCTCCACAATGTCAAGATGCTTCTGAGTTTTTGGTGCAGGCCAGGTAGAATGTTTATACTGTAAAAGAAAGGACAGTAACACCCGTTTAGGGAATGCCTCTAGGTTGGCAGGGGCCATGTTGGTCAAATAAGTTTGTAAATGTGATGTATATGTGTGCTCGCTTGTGGTTTGCATTGGGGACCGGGCAATGCCAGATATAGTGGTCTGTGAGCTGGCAGGTCGCCTTCCTGATTGGGAGGGGCCGCTGTCTTGCTAGTGTTTACTGGAAGGGAGATTCTGCCCCCACCACCGAGAGGGGCAGGAGGATTTCTTCCTTCTTCCCTCCCTGATCCCTTGCCCTTCATGGGAAAAGTGGGTTTTCTGTTTTTCCCTTGGCTTCTCTTGTGGATCGCCTGTCTTGGTGAGACACCAATAAACAGAATGGCGCACCATCCTCCGACTCCACCATTTCTTTACCGTCTGCCTGAATTCAATGAGAGCCTGCATATGAATGGCCACGATGGTGGTGGCGGCCTTACAGGCTGTCTCTGTCCAGTTATTACGGCATTCTAGTGTCTATTGCAGTGCCTGGTGTATACCATGTGTGCTCAATGGTGGAATGGTGGAATGACACCAGATGCTTTTGTAACATGTGCCACCACTGGGAAATACACGCTTTATCAAAATAGCGTTCTGTAAATCAAGAAGGCAGGACTAATTACCCAGTTTTATGCATTCTTAGAAGGTGAATTGTGGCAGGGGAAGTTAAAACCTTCAACAATAGCTGGCCAGCTTATTTAACTTGAGACTATCTTAAAGTAACAAAAGTGTTTCCTGAGAGTGAACTTACACTCTGAGAGCTAATGTATTAAATGGATTCTCCTGTACACAACTCAGGTATATAAAGATAAAAAGACTATCCGCTCAAGTTTCACTGCGCCCCTCCTGGCTCTCACTGAGCAAACGATAGAGCCTTAGACATCAAGCAAAGAGCCCTGGTTCTAGTTGATCTGATTCTTGGCTTCTTGCAATGTCCCTCAGCTGCTGCTACATTCAGAGTGCCTCCTTGCTGTGTGTCCTGGACGTGGCTTCTCCTTCTGTTGCTCTGCTTCCTCCTTTGTAAGTCTGCTGCACAAGAAGGGCTATTATAACCCTTTTTTGGATGATGGGCTAACGTTTTGATGGAAGTGCAATCTGAAAATGGCACCCGCTCCTCATGCTACTTATATAGTTACCATTGACCTGGCCAGGAGTTTAACACATAACATCAGAGCCTCATTCTATGCTCCATCTTGTTAAATGCTTTTATTCTGCTCCCTCAATGACTCTGTACACACAGCTTGTGCCCTCCAGCGCCGTTTCTCTCTAAAGCGCAGGGCCTGTGTCCAAATCTCTCTCCACAGAGCACCTGTCTCACAGCGCCCTGTGGAAACTGTTGCTCAACTCACGCTTAAAATTTATTTTTCTGATCAGAAGAGAAAAATATGCTCATTAGAAGTGTGAGAAACACATAAAAGAAGAAAAAAAGGTATGACTAATTTCACTACTGTTAACATCTGAAGTGCTGTATTAAGTTTAAAAAATATATAGAGACCTTTAATTTTATGAAAGAAATAGGATATTGCAAATAAAGCCTTTCTTCCTTCTCCAATACTGTTCCCTCCCCTCCCCAGAGGTAACTCCCATTATGGGTGTGTGTGTGTGTCTCCCTGGAAGGGGTTGGGGGTGGGGAAGGAGGAAGACGGGAGAAGAAAAGTGAGCACAGAAGTCCTGAACAGCCAAGCTCTGGGAGGTCTGGTCAGACTCCACTCAGCCCGAAGCCAAGGTCTCCTGACACTGGGCTTAGGGTGCCAGTCCTGAAGGCCAAGCTTTGAGGCAGAGCGTGGGGTCCCTACAGACCTCGTGATCGTTTCTCATTTAACATTGCTAATACTGGTTTCCTAAAGCTGTGGATAAAAGCCATTCAGGAAACAAAAGGGAGCTTTGGGTTGGGACTCAGACCACCAGGGAGCTCCTGAGCTGGCCCCGTTCCTGGTACAAGTGTAGTTCACCACGTGGCCTCATGCCAGGGCTCCTTGGGCAGTTTCCATGGGCATGAATAGGCCCACATCAGAATTCTAGGGCACAGACACGGATTCCAAACGGAAAGCGGCTCGTCTGCACAGAGAGTGGACTTCTGAGTGTTCACATCTCTTCCCTCATCCCCCACTCCCGGCCCACACACGGAAGCTCCTCCTTAACCCCCTCATCACCTCCAGGTTTGCTCACTGGAGGAGAGGCCACACCTGGGAGCCTGCTCTCTCCCTTGTAAGCATCAAAGGGGAGGGGTGTTGCCTCTGGAAACCTGGTGGCGCCCTGTCCTGTCCTAAGGGGAAATGGACTGTGAAGGAATGTGAGGCCATCACATTCTTTTTCTGGGCCACAGAGCCTAGCTCTGCAATTTGTGCCATTGGTAGAATGGGCAGAGAGGTGATGGGGCAGGGGGCAGGGGGCTCCCGTGCTTGGCCTTCACTGGACATGGGTCAGCACAGCATTTGCCAAATTCTTGATGTTTTGAAAAAAAATCAAGCTCAGTTTAGCTGGTGGCTGGTATGTTATTATCCCATGGGGAGGGTGTCAAAAGGCCACATTTCTTACTGTGGAATTATCTTCTAATTTACATTTAAACCAATTTAGTGAAAAGGACACCTGAGTTAGCAGGCTCTTAAAAGCTTAAGAAAACATATTCCACCCAGGATCACGAGATGAATAAAATTTATTTATGTTGCTGCCAATTGATTCCCTTACATTTTGTGTTTTTTTTTCAAGTGAAAAACTGAAACGTCAAATATATACTATTGAAATGTATCTTTTTCATGGATGAGGCTCCAAAGACTGCTATTACGACAAACAAGGAGAAAGGCGAAGGGATTGAGAAGCACAGATTGGCAGTTACAGAGGAGTCACAGGGATGGCAAGTACGGCCTAAGACATGCAGTCAGTAATACTGTAATAGTTATGTGCAGAGCCAGGCAGAGACCTAAAATATCCGGAATCACTCTGTAAAGTACAGAAACTATTTAGACAGCACATTGCCATTTTAAAACCATGTACACTCAATTTCATTTGCTTGTTTTGATTTTCAGCTGTTGGTGCCCAAATATAAGTCTGTCTGTGCAGAGACTCCCTGGTGGCTCCTCTCCTGGAACTGCCAGTTTTTCCTGAAAGAAAAAAGAAGAAAGTGTCACACCTGTCAGAATGACAATCATCAATACATCAACAAATAACAAGCGCTAGCTGGGGTGTGGAGAGAAGGGCAGCCTCCTGCACTGTTGATGGGAATGCAGACTGGTGCAGCCACCGTGGAAAACGGTGTGGAGGTCCCTCAAAAGAATAAAAATAGAACTGCCTTATGACCCAGCCATTCCACTCATGGGGATATATCCAAAGAAACCCAAAACACTAATTTAAAAGAATACATGCAACCCCTAGGTTAATTGCAATGTTAATTAGAATAGCCAAGATATGGAAACAACTAAAATGCCCATCAATACAGGAATGAATAAAAAAGCTGTGGTATGTATCTACGATGGAATATGACTCAGCCATAAAAAAAAAAAAAAACTCACAAAAAACAAAATCTCACCATTTCAACAGTATGGATGGACCTAAAGGGTTTTATGCCAAGTAAAATGAGTCATTCAGAGAAAGACAAATACCATATGATTTTACTCATATGTAGAATCTAAAGAACAAAATAGAAATAGACTTATAGATACAGAGAACAGACTGATGTTTGCCAGAGGGGCGGTGGTTGGAGGCTGAGTGAAACTGATGAAGAGACTAAGAATACAAATTGGTAGAAACAAAATAATCACAGGGATGTCAAGTACAGCCTAGGGAATATGGTCAATAATATTGTAGTAACTATGGATGGTGCCAGGTGCATACTTGACATATCAGGGGATCATTATTTTTCTACCGTCTATTTCAGTGAATATTTTAAATTGATTTTAGATCAATTTAGTTTATTTTTATTGATTTTAGAGAGCAAGGAAGAGAGAGAGAGAGACAGGGACATTGATCTGTTCCTGTACGTGCCCTGACTGGGCTGCGAACCAGCAATTTCTGCACTTCGGGATGATGCTCTAACCAACCAAACTCTCTGGCCAGGGCTTGGTGGATCACTTTGTAAAGTATATGATTGTCTAACCATTATGCTGTATACCAGAAATTAAAACAAAATAATATTGAATATAAACTGTAGTTGAAAAATAAAGAAAGAAAAAAGAAAGGAAGGAAGGAAGAGAGGGAGGGAGGGAGGGAGGAAGGAAGGCAAGCTGTCTTTCACAGCTCTAAAACACAATTCCAGGGGTAGTAGATTGAACTAAGTGAAATTGCTGTTTTTATAAGAATGAAATGCTGGGTTACTGGTAAGTTCAGATAGTTCAACCTAATGTTTTGATCTAAACAAAGTTTGTGACCAAACATGCCATTCACCAAAGTTCACCTTGTCCGAATCCTCCTTTTATGGATTGTGAAGAAGGTGAAAACTGTTCCAAATGTTTTAAATGTTTAAGTGCATTAGCTCCTTTAATTTTTGTCATAACTTCATGAAATTTAGCCCCTTATTGGCCACCTTTCATAACTGAGGAAACCAAGGTCCAGCTTGTTCAATAATTTGCCCTTGTCTCACCAGCTAACATGTGACAAAACCCGGCTTTTGACCCAGCAGTCTGGGTCAAAAACCTGTGATTTTCACTCTGTTACTCTGTCTTCTCACTCAAGGAAACCAGAGAATGAAGAACCAGATGGGATGCGTCGGGGCAAGAAAAAATGATCTATATGAATATCCAGAGGGGTTTGGATATTTTCTGCTAAAAGCAAAGGTAAACCTTCATTAAAAAGCTTAAGCCATAGAAATATATTAGCTATCTAATGAGAAATCTAGACACTAGGCAGTGGCAGGGCTAGTTTTATAGAATAACAATGTCACCAAGGGCCAAGTTGCCTTTATGTCTGCCATTGTCCCCACAATGGCTCATTCACTAGACTGGTTTTCCTCATGAGCCCCAAATGGCTGCAGTGGTTCCAGTCTTCATATGCCAACAATAATATCCACACAGAAAGAGGAAATCAACCCTGTTTTATGTCCTATTTGAAGACCCAATCTCACACAGAAAGACAGTTGGGAAAGGAAGGAGGAGTATTTCAATAGTTTTTTCAGATACTTGTGGATATTTTTTTAATTCATATTTTAGAGAGGGGGAAGAGAGAGAGTGAAAAAGAGAGAGAGAAGGGGAGGAGGAGCAAAAAGCATCAACTTTCATATGTGCCTTGACCAGGCAAGCCCAGGGTTTCAAACCAGGGACTTCAGTGTTCCAGGTTGATGCTTTATTCACTGCACCACCACAGGTCAGGCCTGAGGATATTCTTTGATACTGCACCAAAACTTGACAAGTTATAGTATTTAATAGCTGCAATATAGAATCAGAAACCATTATAATGAACTTTTATACTTTGTTACATTAAAATCTATTGGTCCATTTGAACTTTAAATAAACAGTTTACTCATGAATGTTTCAATAACATCACACATTTTTCATTTGGAAAATTTTTATTTACTGAGATATACAACAGATCTTCCAAATGTTGACATGCTTCAAACAATACAAAAGAATTTATTAATATCACCATCTATTTATAAGGAAAGTATTGGGAAGCTATCAAACTCATGGAGGTGATTTCAAGTTTTTACACTATTGTAAATTGCCCTGAAAGTTCAACTTTATCATTGGAAGAAAAACTGTAAATTATTTTCCTTGAAACAAAAAAGGTTCACTTGGTGAATTTTCTAAACAATGTCTGACAAATATCCAACTCTGAATAATCAGAACTTCTATGTCTGCTGTTCTTTTAAGTAATAAGGACATTCTGTGGCCAAAATAGCTTGTTTAGGTCACGTCTGTCAAGTCGCCCAGGTGCCTTTTCTTTGAGACAACCATCATACTTCCGCGCAAATGCTCCCCATTTTGACATGTGGAAGAATTAAAACGACACGTATTCAAGGAATTGAGACAATAAAATTGGCAACTTTTACAGCTTGATCAAGGACATTCCTAAGTGAAACCGAGTTGTTGCTGCAACTGTGTCGTGAGGGACACAGAGACGGCTAGTACAACGTTAATTCCACTGCCTCGATTCATGTCCAGGCGCCAGAGGCTTCACTCACCTTGGCTATTGTATCACCAATGCAAAATGTCAACAGACTTGTTCCAGGATAAACCAGAAGGTTCAAAATGTTATTCAACACTTCCTGTTTGTTGCCAAGTATTCCCATCAGATCGTCAATGATTTTTAGTTGGGTTTGGTAACGAATGAATACATGCAAAACAGCAAGCCCAGCCACGTCTATAGATTGGTCTGACTAGTAAAGCAGAAGTACCATTTCTGCAGATAAGATATTAACTCAGTTATCATATTTGTAGCCAAATCTTTTATGCAACACAGTATTGTGTCATTGGAAGGTGACACTACCATGATTTCCTTTACTGGCTTTTCATCCAGCCACATCAAACTGTAAAGATTTCGTAAGCCTTTCAACTATTGTTGGCATTTCTCCAGTCAACATAAAGATAATTTATTCCAGCCCTGGCCAGTTGGCTCAGTAGTAGAGCGTCAGCCTAGCATGTGGATGTCACGGGTTTGATTCTTGGTCAAGGCACATAGGAGAAGCAGATAGTTGCTTTTCCTATGTGCTTCTACACCCCTCCCCCTTTTCTCTCTCTGTCTCTCTCTCTCTTCTTTTCCTGCAGTCATGGCTTGATTGATTTGAGCTCATCAGGCCAGGTGCTGAGGATGGCTCCATGGAGCCTCCACCTCAGGTGCTAAAAATAGCTCTAAGCATGGCCCCAGATGGGCAGAAGATTGGTCCCAGATGCGTGTTGCTGGATGGATCCCAGTTGGGTGCATGCAGGAGTCTGTCTCTCTGTCTCACCTCCTTTCACGTGGAAAAGAAAAAAAAGATAACTAACTCTATAAGGTGTTTTGGAGGTTTTTTCATTTCTAATATGAAAAGCTGTAACAAATAACTTTTATCTTTTAAAGAGTTTATCATACTTATATTTAAAATATTTAATTCTTTTTTCCATAAACATTGAGAGGAATGGTCTCCACGTGACAGCACTACTTAATGGGCACCATAATACTTTTATTTTTTAATTAACAAACTATTTTTAAAGCAATTTTAGAAAATTTTTTTAAAGTAAAAAATAATGATTGTAAATCAAAATAACAAAATATGTTTACTTCTTGGGTTTCCACATAGGTTAGAGGCAAACTTCAGGATTTGAAAATAACAGTTTATTGGATAATAATGAGGTTAAAGAGATTATAACAAGTATAACTGAAGACCGTAAGAGCTCAATAAAAGTATTGAGAACAAATATATTTAACCTGTAAAAATGCGCATATATATTTGCATCCTAAACCTACTTTCTTAGAAAATTTTAGAAAACCTGAGCAAATGAAAGTACAAAAGTCAAATAATGTTTTAAAATTATTATAAAAATAGTTTTGACCTTGCAGACTTCCTGAGGGGGTGTTGCCATTTCACAGGGGTCCCCGGAGCACATTTGGAGAACTGCTAGATTATAAAAAGGTCTAGAGATAAATAAACAAAGTCAAAGATAGCCACTTGGTCTGACTTACCAATGAGTACATTTTGTGGTTGACCAGGTCTTTTGCACTCTGGTGCTTACAGTGGAAAACAATGACTGTTGTAGAAGGCTTCTTTGACCTGTTGAGACATTTCAAGATAAAGGAGAGAGGACAGTTTAAGTTAGAAGAGCTAGCACCAGCTCTGGCATCTGAAGTCTTCAGTTTTAATTCATTACTTTTGTTGTTGTTTATAGTTTATTTTTTAATTTTTCAATTAAAGTTGACATATTAATTTCAGGTGTAGAACAACATAGTGATCAGATATTTATATAACTTACAAAGTGATCACCTTGATACCCACCTTTCACCATACAGAGTTATTACACTATTATTGAATATACTTCCTATGCTGTACTTTCCATTTCCATGGCTGTTTTTATAACTGGTAATTGGTACATCTTAATTCCTTCCCCCTTTTCACCCATCCCCACAACCCTTCTCCAATCTGACACCCAGCAAAATGTACTCTGTATCTATGAGTTTGTTTCTGTTTTGTTTGTTAATTTCCTTTGTTTTTTAGACTCCACAAATAAGTGAAACTATAGGGTATTTGTCTTTCTCTGTCTGACTTATTTCTAATACCCTCTAGATCAGTGGTCCCCAATCTTTTTTGGGCCACAGACCGGTTTAATGTCAGAAAATATTTTCAAGGACCGGCCTTTAGGGTGGGATGGATAAATGTATCACGTGACCAAGACAAGCGTCAAGAGTGAATCTTAGACAGATGTAACAGAGAGAATCTAGTAATTTTTAAAAAACAAAACATCGTTCAGACTTAAATATAAATAAAACGGAAATAATATGTTCTTTATTCTTTCTCTGCGGACCGGTACCAAATGGCCCATGGACCGGTACCAGTCTGCGGCCTGGAGGTTGGGGACCACTGCTCTAGATTCATCTATGTTGTCTCAAATGGTAAAATCTTATTCTTTTTTATGGCCAAGTAATATAGCACATACATACCACCTCTTCTTTATATATTTGTCTACTGATGGACATTTAGGTTGCTGCCATATCTTGGCTATTGTAAATAACATAGGAGGGTGCATATGTCTTTTTGCAATGAGTGCTTTGGGTTTTTTCAGATAAATAACCAGAGGCGGAGGAGCTGGGTCATATGGTAGTTCTATTTTTAATATTTTGAAGCATCACTTTTTAACTATAGTTTCTTTAACATGCCTGCCTTCACCTATAAACTGAAAGCTTTAGACTAGATGTGTGATCTCATCTTTTGCCATTCTAACCTTTTTAAATTAATTAATGGGATAAAATCGGAGTGATTTTTATATTCTCAGCACTGCAAAGTTGTATCAGTTCACAAAAGGGTATGAAAATATGGCCTTAGCAGTTTCTACAGACTTGCACAATTCTCTACACCCGTGGGGTCCCCAGGACAGATAACAGCACTGCTGGCCAGCATCCTGGCTGCTCAGTTTGGAGACTTGATGAGATCAAACTTCAATTTTAACCAAAAACATCTCCACTATTTGGCCCACAGAAAAAAAAGCATAAACAAAACCTTGATTTGACTAAAATACCAGCAGAGAGGGACACCATCTGTGATCCTGCTAAGGAATCTTGGAACTGAGAGACTAAGAGAGAAATTTGCAAGAGAGCTGCAATAATAATTTACTGTTTTTAAGGCTGCCTAGGAAACTTACTGAGAAGTATAAAAGAGGAACAATAACCAGCCTGCAACCGTTCAGGTGTGTCTGACTTAATATTACAATGGGAAAAAAATCTATAAATTATAACCAATTTGAAAATATAATAGAAGAAAAAATGTATTTCAATTGTCTCATAAAAATATAAAATAACTAGAAATAAACTCACTAATAAATGTGCAATTTCCACACACAAAAAATTTAAATTTACTTTTAGAAGCAAAAGAAAAAGTTATTAAGTAGAAAGTATACTGTGCTGTTAACTAGTAAGATTCAATATCATAAAGATATCATCCTCCTCACTAAGTTGATTTATGAATTTAATATAATGCTGATTAAAAAAATGATAGGTGGATTTTTAAATTAGACAAACTGAGTCTAAACATTGTATAAAAAAAATACAAGATTTTCCAATAAAATTCTAAAAAAGCAAGAGTAATTAAGGAGGATTGGCCCAACTAGATATTTTAAAGTATTATAAATGTCAATAAGTGAAATAATACCATTACACACAAATCAGTAGAAAGGATGAAAATCTACAAATAGACCCAAACAATTATAGGAATGTATAATATGATGAAAATGGCATTAAAATCAATAGAGGATAAATAGGGTATTCAATAAATGGTCTTGGAACTAATGGGGAAATACATAGGCAAATTCCAAAGGGACTATTTATTTAAATATAGAAATGAAAGCTGTAAATGTAGAATTTCTTTCTTAATGTAGAGTATGTTTAGAAAGATAAAAACATCTTCACTTCTGTCCTCCAATCTCATGTGACAAAAACGTCTCCTGCGTCCCACTCTAGCAGAAAACATACAAGGAAAGGAATTGTGAAGTCCAAGGTTCAACCTGATCAGGTGGACACATTTTAAAACCACCACCATCAAATGACTTGCAATCAAAGTTTTCTTCTTCTTTTCTTTTAAATATGGAATGCTTCACAAATTTGTGTGTCATCCTTGCACAGGGGACACTCTAATCTTCTCTGTATAATTCTAATTTTAGTATATGTGCTGCCAAAGCAAGCGCCAAAGTTTTCTATTCCAGCATTGTTAGTTAAAGCAAAATATTGTAAGAAGCCTATGTAGCTATAACAAAGGGTCTGGTTAAACAAATTATAGTCAACTATAAATTGAAATACTGCCATCATAAAAATGAATGAAAACACTCTTTACTTACCGATGTGACACAATCTCTATAATATTGTGCCAATTAAAACAAGGAGTTGAAACCAAAAGGCTTTTTTCCCCTAAGATTTTTATTTATTGATTTTAGAAAGAAGAGAGAGAGATTGAAAGAGAGAAAGACAGGGTGGGGTGGGGTGGGGTGGGGAGGAGCAGGAAGTATCAACTTGTTGTTTCTCCTATGTGCCTTGACCTCAGCATTCCAGGTCAATGCTTTATCCACTATGTCACCACAGATCAGGCCAGAGGTTTTAAAAAGGGAAGAAAATATATTCTTATTTGCTTGCATATTTATAAAATATCTGTGAAAGGACAGACCAGAAAGTGTTGACATTCATTGATCCTAGGGAGGAAAAATAGAGGATGAGGGTACCAAGAAAATATCCTTTTATACCTGTTGACTTTGAATCTTATGACTTCACTAATTTTTAAATTAATTAAATTTAAGAAACAACTGGCAAAAATCAAATGGGTGTGTACTGAATAACCAGCACACACCCTGCACAGTGCTAGGTATTATCTAGGCCACCAGATAAACCTGACTTGGAATATCTCCTACCTTGAGAGAACTAAGAGTCTTCCTAGGTTTTCTTCTTCAATGTCTCTTAAAATACCAATGTTCTACAAGGTTCTGGGGACCACTTCTTTTATCATTCCTAGGTAATCCCATCCATTCTCGTAGATTTAACCATTAGCTATATGTTGAATTGTCCCAAACATATATCTCTAACCTGTGATCAACCCTCAGTTTCACACAGGTATATCTGTTTTGAGTTTATTTGAACAAAGAGAGTCATTTCTACAAATATCAATGTCCAAAATCAAATCAGTTCAGAGATGGTCCGTGGAAACCCCAAACCTGATCTTCCCCCCAAAGTCTTATCTTAATGGATTTTTCATTTTGTGCCTTATTGTAATCTACTATTATTAAAACGCTTTTACAAATCTGTCTTTTTTATTGCTGTTTTCTGCTTTTGCTTCAATGCTGAGGAAGGCTTCTCCTGTTTCCAAAGCAAATAAAAATGTGTCTATATTTTCTTCTGTTTCTTTTATAATTTAATTAAATCTTTTCCTGAAATTTATTTTGGTGTGAGGTGGGGATCTAATGTCCCAACATCACTTGCTGAAAAAATAACTTATTTCTTCTCTTGTATGTTTGAATAAGTTTTTTCAATCTCTCTCTCTTCTTTCTAAAATCAACTTAAAAAAATCTTAGGAAAAAAAACCCTTTTGGTTTCAACTCCTTGTTTTAATCTTCTCTTGTAGGTTTGAATAAGTTTTTAGTTAATTTTCTGAGGGTTTTCAGCTACTCAATGTAACTAGTGAAAAATTTACTGTCTTCTTCGTCCTCCTTACACTACTTACATGAAGGTTTTTGTCTGTTTGTGTACGTGTTTGCAGAACGTTTGGGTTGTCCACAACAGAGATCTAACTTTAAACTGTCTTAAGCAAGAAATGGAAAGACTACAATAGACAGAAGTTGCTTCTATCATGGCTAAACTCAGGGATCCATATGAAGTCTTAAGCAATTTGTCTCTCTGTCCCTTGCCTCTGCTTCTTTCTGTGGGGTTCTCATTTTCAGATTTGCACACTATAAACAGAGATTAGGTGTTAAGTTAACCACAGGCCCCACTAACAGGCTCTTTCTGTCCTGGTGACATAACTCCATGGAGCCTTAGTAGGCTGCCTGTCAATGTTATTTTCAGTTCCTGTATTTGCCAAAACCCAGTAGAGAAGTTATCATCTTGTCACGCTGGGTCAGGCAGCTCTGGGAATAACTTTACCAGTTAGCTAAACAATTGGAATTGGACGGCACCTTCTTTTCTAGTTTTTGGGCCCTTCCTTTCTTCCTTTCCTCCCTCCCTCCCTCCCTCCCCCCCCTTCCTTCCTTCCTTCCTTCCTTTCTTCCTTCCTCCCTCCCTCCCTCCCTCCCTCCCTCTCTACCTCCCTCCCTCCCTTTACAGATATAATAAGCTAAGTTCTGTTTCTCACTACAACTTCTTAGTCTCAGGTTATGGCTAGGAAAAAGTAGAGTGGGGAGGGTGCAGAAGGGATATTTCCTTTGCATAAACATCCACCTACGCTGCATTTTAATCCTATCGTCCAGAGAGATTTTGAAAGGGAGGCATTTCCACCTTTGTCCAGCAACAGTGCATGGCAGGAAAGGCCCAGCAAGGCCTAGAAGTTTGAGTTTCCTAGGAGTTCAGGTTCCTATCATACATCACGGTTGCATTCACCAGACTCCAACTCTTAGGGCTTGAACCTTAGTAGTAGAGGTGGGAGCAAAGTTTAGAATTTAGTTATTGAGATGTGGTGTAATTGTTAGACTGGATCTCAGAATTTTCAAATATTTGGCTTTGTTTTTTTTTTTGTTTGTTTCCAGCCAAGCTATCTCGGTCTGGAATCTGTCACTTTGTTGTTACACTTTACTCAAGGCTTCGAGTCTGATGCAAGCCTTAACGTCAAGGGGTATGGTCTGAGGCCCAAGGGCCTTCACTACTGACGTATAGTGGATTACCAGCTTTCCTTCCTGGAAAGGGAAATCCACATTTTTCCTGAGAAACTGTACTAATTTCTACTTTCTCTGAAGCCTTCTGTGTTTGAAGGCCCAGCACAGTCTTTGGGCCTACTGTACCACCTCAGAATTCTCCTGTGGGCTCTCTGTGCTCTCTCACCCTCCTCCGTCCTTCTCTGTCCTCCTGCCCCGTCACCTCACGGGGTGTCCAGATTACCTTTGGTCTCACAGTTGCTGGTGGGGAGCGGAGTGAGAGTTTCTATAGCAGTGGTCACAGTGAAGCCAGATGGGACAGAGCATCCCCTGGGGCAGGGGCCAGGCATCTCTCCCTCCTCGTGGTCTGCCGGTGAGAGTGGCTGTGGCAGGCAGGTTTCTACCTATGTGAACACTGGGCAGTGGACCGGCACTGGCTCTGGGTGCAAGCAGCTTGGTTTTTCTAACTGCTCGGAAAATGAGAGACCATGGAAAAGAAATAACAACAAAATTAGATGGGGAGAGAATATTTGTAGTATCTTAAACCAACCATAGTCTAATATCTAGAGTATACAAGGAAAGAAAGGGGGGGGGGAAAAAGGACAGGAACTTTGTCTTACTAGTGGTGGTGCAGTGGATAAAGGGTCAACCTGGGATGCTGAGGTCCCAGGTTCAAAACCCTGAAGTCGCCAACTTGGGCACAGGGTCACCAGCTTGAACACAAGGTCACTGGCTTGAGTGTGGGATTATTGACATGATCTCATGGTCACTGGCTTGAGCCAGAGGTCTCTGGCTTAAAGCCCAAGGTTGCTGGCTTGAGCAAGGGGTCACTGGCTCATCTGGAGAAGCAATCAATGAACAACTAAGGTGCCGCAACTATGAGTTAATACTTCTCATCTCTTTCCCTTCCTGTCTGTCTCTTGCTTAAAAAAAAAAAGACAGGAACATCAGTTGAAAAAAAGGGGAGTGCAAATCTAACATCAGCAACAACAAAACAGACAACTCAAAAAAGAAGAGGAAGTCCAAAAGGCTAATAAATATATAAAGATATGAGACAAAAACAACAAGAATGTATTCTTTAATACCTGCTAGACTGGCATAAAATAGAAAGTGGATGATGCTGAGAGCCAATGGAAATGTGGCTATTGCAATAGGTGTGTGGATCATGTGGGTTCCAGAGAGCTGTCTGATCACAGTTAAAGCAGAAACCTCAGGTTTCCAACCCATGACCTCAGTATTCCAGGTCGATGCTCTATCCGCTTACCATCACTGGTCAGGCCATAATAAATTTTTCTACTAGTTGTCTATAGTTTGATTCTAAACATTAAAATTAATTGCTTGACCAGGCATGGCGCAGCAAATAGAGCATCAACCTGGGATGCTGAGAACCCAGGTTCGAAATCCCAAGATCTCTGGCTTGAATGCGGGCTCATTTGGCTTGAGCACAGACTCCTCAGCTAGAGTACGTAGTTGCTGGCTTGAGTGTAAGATCTTAGATATGACCCCATGATCGCTGGCTTGAGCCCAAAGGTTGCTGGCTTGAGCTGGAGGTCACTGGCTTGAAGCCCAAAGTTGCTGGCTTGAATCCCAAGGTTACTGGCTTAAGCAACGGGTCCTGGCTCAGCTGGAGCCCCCATCAAAGTATGTATGAGAAAGCAATCAATGAAAACTATGGTGCCGGAACTATGAGTTCATGCTTCTCATCTCTCTCCCTTCCTGTCTGTCCCTTTCTCTCTTGCTCGCTAATAATAATAATAATTAACATCATTTACATTATTATGACTATAAAAATTGTTCACTGAATGGTCAAATAATGTCTATCAACACAAAGCTTTCTCCCAAGCCACTCTGCCACTCAAATACGCATGGCCCTAATATAAAATTCAAGCACACCACATTTCAGCTTTTCTTCTGTTAAGAAAGTGTTGTTCTTACACTTTTTTTCTGGAGTTTCTCATTACTCTTTCATTGTTGTTGTAAGAAGGAACATAGTGTTAATATAATAGAAAAATGTCTTCTTGAGCATATTCCTACTTCTTCCATGTACTTGTTCATGTTCTCCATGGCTTGAAAACTATTCCAGTTTTCTTTTTGAGACTCCAGTTTTGTTTGTATTTAGACTGTGGTTTTCTGATAATACAGCTTTTAGTTATTCCTGGAGTTTCTGTTTACTTTCTTCGAACCAATGCCTTTATTATTTCCTCACTTATTTTTTTCTGAGTGCATGGTCATTCTATTTGTTCTATACATGGTCATACCAGTTTCTTCCAGGGGCTTCCTTTCCAAAGCCCCCCTGCTCTGATCTGACCTGGTTGTTTCCAGGGACTGCGACACAGCTGCTGTCTCCGCACTACCCTTCGTGCCTCCCCTGGCGCCCATCCACAGTGTACTACGTCCTCCTCCTCCTCATTTTACCAGAAAACCTTCCCCCGTGTTTCCAGTAAAGGGGTGGGGAGGAAATACATTTTCTTTGGGCTAGTCAGTAGTACAGTGCCTTTATGCAGGCATCATTCTAGCTGAATGAGAGTGTTATAGACTTCTTCCTTCCTGTTTTGCTCTCTCAAGGTATTTAGGATTTTTTCAGCTCTGGGATTCTCAAATTTCACAGTGAAATTTCTAGGTGTGGTTTTTTTTTTGCACTTATCTGTCTGGCCACCCTGTATGTAGTCTCTCTCCCCACAACTTATGGGAAGTATGTTTTTGTTTGTTTTTTATAAACTCATCTCTTTCATTTTCTTTGTTTAGTTTTTGGACTTTTTATTAGTTGTATGCTGGACCTCCAAGATTAAGCCCCTATATTTCTCTTTTTCTTCTTTTTTTTTTAGTTTACTTTTCTGTAAGTTTGTCATTTTGGCTGACTTTCTGAGAAATTTCTCTGATTTCATCTTACCTTTCTGTCGAATTTGTAATCTAAGCAGTACTTTTCTTTTTTTTTTCTTTTCCAAGAGCTCTTTCTAATTTTCTGATTGTCTCATTTCAACAGAGACCCACCCTTGTTTCATGGATATCTTCATATCTCTGTGATGGACCTAATTATATTATTTGAAGTGTTACCTTTTGTTTCATTAATTAAAGTGTTTCATTAATCTCTTCTAGTTATCTTTCCTCTTTGTTTCCTTGTTCTTTCTTTTCACTTGAATCACCAATTTTGTAGGTCTGACTCAAATGACTGATGATATCTGAGTGTCTGTTAACCATATCTCCCCATGTATAAAACGTACCTTTTTTAAAAAAAATCCGGGGTCTAAAAACTGAGTGTGTCTTCTACAGTGGTTGTAGTTTTTTACTTGCATTTCTTGCTTTTTCGCGCTTGTTTTTGTGCTTATTGTTGAAGACAATGATTTGTCATCAGACACAGATGAGAACAAGCTAATGGATGGGAGTTTTGACAGTGATGAGGAGTTGTATGAATTTTATGATGAATAAAACTTGAGTTCAATAACTTTATGTCATACTTTTTTTTTCAAATTTCGGGCCCCCACATTAGGGTGCATCTTATACATGGGAGCGTCTTATACATGGGGAAATACAGTATATTTAAATGAGGAAATTGAAAGACTGGAAGAATTGGGCACAGAGGTGGGAGTTGCCATCAGGATAGCTTTGTGCATTGGACAGGACGGACAGGCTGGGAGGAGACTGTGCTGAAAACAGGAGCGTTCAGTTGAATCATCAATCCCATACTAACCTTAATTCTCCCTGGAGAGTTCCTTTAATTTCTTTAGGAAAGGTGGTTTTTTCTTTGCTTGGGGGTTAGACTCCTGGCTATCCTGCATAGGGAAGCGGGGGAGAATTATGGGCGGAGGATTGCTTTTAATGTATAGATCTTTGATAAATCCCCATGTTCAGCCTCACTTCAGTCCAAGTCTGCAGTAAAATCCCACCCAATGATCTAGGCTTCCCAGGATCTACGTCATTGGTCAGCTCTCTTCCATACATTTTTTTTTTTTTTTCTGAAGCTGGAAACGGGGAGAGACAGTCAGACAGACTCCCGCATGCGCCCCACCGGGATCCACCCGGCACCCCCACCAGGGGGCGATGCTCTGCCCCTCCAGGGCGTCGCTCTGTTGCGACCAGAGCCACTCCAGCGCCATCTTTTGCTCCAATGGAGCCTCGCTGCAGGAGGGGAAGAGAGAGACAGAGAGAAAGGAGAGGGGAAGGGGTGGAGAAGCAGATGGGCGCTTCTCCTGTGTGCCCTGACCGGGAATCGAACCTAGGACTTCTGCACGCCAGGCCGACGCTCTACCACTGAGCCAACCGGTCAGGGCCTCTTCCATACAATTTTTGTTTAACAGAAATTTGTTGAACTCATTTGTGCACTGATGACATTCCCTCCTAGTCTCTTTATTGTTAGAGTTTAAAACTTTTTATTAGCACTTTAATGCAGAGTTTATAAATGTATATAGTCAGGCTGCCATCTGAGACTGAGAATCTTCCATTTCCTTTAGTCATCAAGAAATAATTTTATTGCCTCTCAGGAAGAAATTGAAAGGATATTTTGAACTGCAGGAAATTTTGATAGCTAGAACAACTGGAGTGGAGGAAATTCATGAAAAATGAGAATATTCCTATTCTGCTGGTTTCCAAAGTGTTCCCTTAAGGCATCAACACAGATAAACTATTGACTTTCTCCAAGCCACTTTAGATGTCTCTGGTTTCTCTTCTTCTACACGTAGGCCTGCATTTAATACTGATGTTTTCTTTAATATATGTTTTTTATGTACTGTGGATAATACCACCCTCAAATTAGATATTATATTTTTATTTTGTAAATGGAGACTCAGTGAGGTTAAGTATTATATCCAAGCTCATATAGCTTATAAGAGGTAGATCTAGAATTTCAACAAAGACTGTCTCCCATTCTTTTCCACTTTCCACTGTAGTGGAGGTAAGCATATTAATGTATAAGTGTTAATCTCTTCTTTCCCTCTCCCTCCCTTTCCCCACTCCCAGAGTCAGAGGTAGTGTAGTATAGTAGAAAATTTACCAATTTAGGAGTCAGAAAATTTGGAGTTTAGTTTTGCCTCTGCCTCCTTTGGTAATGTTACTTCAAATCAATCACTAGACTTTTCTGATGTTTAGTTTTTTCATCAACATAGAAAGCCCAATAAAATCAGCTATGTCTCAACCACAGGTTGCAGAAGAATCACATGAGAACATGTATATTAAAAGGCTCTGCAGGTAATCATAGCAACAACTCACACCTGGATAGTCCTTTATAATTTGCAAAGTGCAATAACTGCAAAATAATTCTGGTTCTACAGATGAAAACCTTGGCTAAGAAAACCTTGGTGGCTTGATTTAACACACCTCATCTTTTGCAGAATCAGAACTGAAACTTAGCTCTTATTACACCGAATTTCATTATTTTTTCACTTTATAATGTTGCCTTCTTATTTACAAGAGGATTCCTTAATTTTAAGCAATTAACAATAGAAGTTATTCACAGAGCTTTGTAATTTAAAATTCTTCCTAGTCATAATTTTATTGACCTACTAGTTTTCAGGAGCTCACCTATTGCATTAAATACAGTGCAGCCATGTTAATTATTTATTAGCATTTATTACATTAATATAGAAAATCATATCATTATGGCCAAAAAATATGAAGCAATTCTTTAAAGGTGTTTAAGTGAAGACCAGCAAGAAAATTAGGCCTGACGGAACATAGCACATACCATGGCATATCATTTCTAATAGTTAGATGATATTTTCAATAAAATAAAAGGCTAGTGTGCATCCTAAGTATTTTTTCTTTTTAATATTCTAGAAAGCAACATCATGCTTATATTGATTGGTTCTTCAGCTTTAAGATACATCACTTGATGAGCATAATCTCTGCGAAGTCCGAATAAAAAAGAACACATAGACATTCTACGCAATGAGTTCACTGCTCTAGATTACATCTAGGTCTCAATGCAGCCTTCTCAGGATGAAAGAGGAAATAAGCCAGTAAGCCTGAGACACAGGATACAGGATACTCAGACTGGGGCTGAGAAGAAAACAGAGAGACAGAGGGAGAAAGCACAGTTGGAAAACTAGAAGCAGGTAAGAAAAAGGACTCTGTGTGTATTCTCAGCATTGGCCCCACCCTGAGATGGGAAGAGGAACAAGAGAGAGAAATGGATGCTAATCGACATTCAGGTTACAGAAGCCAAAATGAACAGTTTCTAAAAGTAGAGGAAATTGACTCTGCACATGGGAAAGAGAAGCTAACAAGCACTTATTGACTGTCTACCTTGTTGAATGGGTGGGTCTCATGCCTTGAAGATCACAAGTAGGTGACATCCCTGCATCTGCAGTAGCCAGGCCTGACACGTCCACACTCCTCAGGGCTGAGGGAAGGCTGTTTTACCCACTGGCTGAGGGACCAATCAATTAATTTTACAAGAGAAACTAGGTTCAGCTTAACGGTTTACAATTCTGCTGAAGGCCCACGGTCAAGGCACATATGAGAAAGCAATCAATGAACAACTAAGGTATTACAATGGAAAACTGATGATTGATGCTTCTCATCTCACTCCGTTCCTGTCTGTCTGTCTGTCCCTATCTATCCCTCTCTCTGTCTATCTCTCAGTCTCTCTAAAAAAAAAAAAAAAAAGAAAGGAAAAAATCGTAAACTGCTGCGCGGCAATAAAGAAACCTATGAAAAAAAAAAAAAGAAACCTATGACTGTGAAATAGGGGATGCAGCTTGAGGCCTTTTGTTTTCTCCTCTGGTAACTGCTTGTTTCCAATGGTTGCTCATCTTCTATTAGAGCACCCATCAGTTTTTCTTACTGGTTTGCATTAGATCTTTGTCAGTATTAGATATTGTAAAAATCTCCTCTTGGGACCTATCAAGACTTTATCCATAGTATCCTTCATTAAAGAGAAATTCTCAACTATGTTGTAGGTATATTAACACGTTTTTTTTCTTGATTGTGCTGTGTGAGTTTTAATACTCATGCTTCAAGATTGTTCTACTATTATCTCTTCTGTGAAATTAGTCATCTAATTTCATCCTCTAGGACAGTGGTCCCCAACCTTTCTTGGGCCACGGACTGGTTTAATGTCAGAAAATATTTTCACAGACCGGCCTTTAGGGTGGGACGGATAAATGTATCACGTGACTGAGACAAGCGTCAAGAGTGAGTCTTAGACAGATGTAACAGAGGGAATCTGGTCATTTTTTTAAAATAAAACATAGTTCAGACTTAAATATAAATAAAATGAAAATAATGTAAGTTATTTATTCTTTTTCTGCGGACCAGTACCAAATGGCCCAGGTATCGGTCACGGCCCGGGGGTTGAGGACCACTGCTCTAGGACCCTGAAAGTCTTTCCTATTTCTCCTATTTTATTCTCTTTGAAGAATTTTTTAGATGTTCTGTCATGTTTTCTGAAGTCTGACCTCCTTAAGGATAGATTGGCCATTATACATCATTGCATCCCCAGAGCAGTCTGACTCATGGTAGTTCTGAGATGGGGGAATGAATAAATTATTCCACCATTTTAGTGGCCATGTCTTTGTCTATGTTAAATTCTAGTCAGTCATTTCCTCTTACCCTGACAATGCCTTAGCAGAGATACTTCTACTCCCATGGTCTCCTCTGCCCACAGTGATTTGGAATTGAGTCTCAGACAGGATGAGTCCTTCAGCATCAGGTGATGGCCCCAAGAGTTTCAGAGGCATAGAGCAGCCAGCGAGGGTCATATATGGTGATGATCAAGCAGTGGGAGGTGGTCTGCAGAGAGAAGAGAACAAGAACCCATGGGGGAAAGGGGAGAAAGACTGGGTTTTCTTTGGTTCTTGACAACTTTTTTGCTTCTGATCACTAATGTTTTGGATGTCATAAGGTACTTCTACATTCCTTTATCTGAAGAAAGCTTGAATAAGTATATCTTCTTTAAAAGCAAAGTATCCCAAAGGTTCCTACTCCTATGTTTTCTCCATACAAACAAAATATTTACAGTTTTCACTAGTGATAAAAGTAACTTGGTCAATAAATATTTATTATAGCTAAGGCATCTTTTTATTCTTTTAATAACCACATAAAAGTAGACTCGCATTCAACTTGTTCTCCACTGATCTCTTTTTATTCTTTAAGTGGGTACTACCAGACTTACTGTGACTGAATTCATGAGGCCTCACTACAATTTGACTCATCTTCTTGAATTAACAACATTGATCATGTATATTGCCATAAAAATTGTTACCATAAGATGACATTAATTCTACTTTATAGTTAGAGTTGTTGGCGTCCAAAGTTTTCCACAGGAGAATGAAAAATTCAGATAGTAATTTAGTGCCTTGGGAGAAGTATTCAATAACAAAAATCACTCATTGATTTGTATGTTAATTCTATGTTATTAAAAACATAATAAAACTATTAAATCAGTCCTCTATGATTTCACCTTTGTAGTTATTCATACAGTAAGTGGGTTGAATGAATTTTTTTATTTTAAATTTTGTTATTGTATAATAAAGCACAGACATCAAAATCTACACAAAACAAATATATACCTTAAAGAGTAATTAAAAGATAGGCACACTCTTGTAATTACCATGCAGGTCAAGAAATAGAGCTTTGGCCCCAGCCTGGTAGCTCAGTTAGTTAGAGTGTCATATCAATGTGCCAAGCTTGTTGGTTCAATTTCCTGTCAGGGCACATACAAGAATCAACCAATGAATGCATGAATGAGTGGAACAACAAATCAGTGTTCCTCTCTCTCTTTCTCTCCCTTTCACTTTCCCTTCCCTTCCCTCTCTTAAATAAATAAATAAAGTTAAATAGAACTTGCCACCCACTCCAGAAGCTGCTGCTACATGTGCCCCATCACAATCATCATCCCTGTAAGCATGTGCAGCAAAAACTCAGCACTCTTTCTGGGCCATGGACCCTGTGTTCAGCCCGTGTTTGGCCTGGACACACCTACCAACTCCAACATTATAACAACTGAATGGAACACATTGCTTCTGTACAACTACATCCTTCAGCTATTTCGTGGCTTTTCAAATATGAACACCCTTGACAGTGTGGGCTGTTTTGAGTGTTCTTCAAGTGAACACGAAGGTTTTTAATTATATGAATGACAAAAGAATTAAGTAAACAATAGAGCGAATAATTTCAAAGAGACTATAATTATATCAGACTAATTATTTTAATAATATATACCTTTTAATACCTATTTAATAATATATATTTATTATATACTTATAATACATATTACAATATATAAATATTAATATATTTAATGTAATAGTATATATTTATATATAGTTTATAATAATACATATTTCATAATAATATATACCTTTTAATAATCTATACCTTTAATTTTAATTAGAAAAAACCTTGTTCCATCCATCTTGTAAGGACATTTAAAACATATTTACTAATAAAGACAATGAGCATTCTGCTTTTATTTTTATTATTAGCATTTATTTTATGCTGAATTTACTCCCGGGCCACAAGTTTTTGTTTCTTTAGTTCCTTCTGGGACCTTCTTCTGTGCAGCCTCCTCTTCTGGTTTAGGAACAGTCTGCTCTTTTCAGCAGGATCCTCTCAGTGTGGCAGGGAGAGCTCATGTGAGGGTTCGCCCGCCCGTGAGCCCTGGGAGTTCTGCACTGAAACTTGGGAGCTGTGTTCACCTGGGTGTGCTCAGTGACCAGGGAACCTACGTCGAAACCTTTAAGGTCAGCAATGCTCTGTGCCTTTTTAAGCATGTGCAGCAAAAACTCAGCCTCTTTTTGGGCCATGGACCCTGTGTTCAGCCCCAGTGTTTGGCCTGGACACACCTACCAACTCCAACATTGTAACAACAGAATGGCACACATTGGTTCTGTACAACTACATCCTTCAGCTACTTGGTGGCTTTTCAGATATGAACACCCTTGACAGGGTGGGTTGTTTTGAGTGTTCTTAAAGTGAACACAAAGGTTTGAACTTCTTGATTTGCATGATTTGGGGGGGTTGTCTGGGTCAAGTGAATAGTGAACCATTTTCAGAGGTCACCTTAGGTCACTTATGGAAAGAGAGCTATATCAGACTAATTTTTAGCACTTAAAAAATGTAAAATCCCACTTGCAGTAAAAAATTATTATAATAATTGAATAATCACTACTCTATATAGTTTATTGTGTGCTTTCTATAGCTAGATGATAGACAGGCAGACATGTATACAGGTTTTTTTGACATGTATACAGTTTTAATATCAGCATATATTATCCTAAAATATATGGACATACTAATATATAGTTTTAATATATCATCCTCACTACCCCTCATCCAAGAGTGAATTTAACAAAGAACAACAAGGAAAGTGAAGATCAAAGATAAAAAAATTTTCTTTAGGGACAAAGCTAGAATTGAAATCAAACTGATTTGTCTAACACCCTTTCCATTATCATATCCTGCTATGATAATTCTAAGTGAGTCTTGTTTGTTCATTTAAAGCAGGCTTGCCATAATCCATGCATGTACTTTTGTTACTTTATGTTATCGAAAATAAGAAACTCTTAATTTTTTTTAATTTATTCATTTTAGAGAGGAGAGAGAGACAGACAGAGAGAGAGAGAGAGGAGAGAGAGACAGGGGGGAGGAGCTGGAAGCATCAACTCCCATATGTGCCTTGACCAGGCAAGCCCAGGGTTTCGAACCGGCGACCTCAGCATTTCCAGGTCGACACTTTATCCACTGCGCCACCACAGGTCAGGCGAAAATAAGAAACTTCATATTTTAAAAATTATATAACACAACCATTTCACTCCCAAGAATAGTCTTTTTTCTTTATTCATCTTAGTAATACTTTACTTGATTTTCAGCATAAATTAGATAGAGTGGTTCAAAGAGAGTATACAACAATAACAAGTCTTTTGGAATACATAATTCTATCGGGCATCATATTGAGCAGTTAAGATGATTAATTTCATTTAAGCCTGAAAATAGTTCTTTGAGATGAGAGTTATTACCTCCGCTTTATAGAAGAAGGCACAAAGCGCTGCGGGAAAGAACAGGAGCTGGCATGGAATCCAGGTCTTTGGCCACAGCTCACACTGCTCGCCCCTCCTATGCATGCCCACAGAACACACCTACTCACTTCCCTGCTCGCTGGTCACTGAGGGCATCCGAGCTGCGTTTCTTTTAACTTGTGTATTCTTGAGTCACTGAACTGAAATGGTAGCAAAAAGAGATACTATATGCAAATGAACAGACCCTAAATCCTGTATGTGCTCTTAAGGCTTTGTCTCTTGGCTTTCTTTCCCTGATTTGCAATGTGTAGGGAAAGGCTTTGGAGGAAACACACGATTTCATCCAATCATTAATAGAAAGCGCTCGTGGCTGTAGTTCTGTGACTTACAAAACAGATGCACAGGAGAAGAGGTACTGAAACCTTCATATCATACTTCTTAATAACTGTGGATATTTAACATATATATATATATATATATATATATATATCAGATAGTATCATGCCAAGTGGCAATGAAAAAATAACTTGTTTGATATGAACTGAAGTTATTTTAAATTGAATTTGTGCAGCAATTTACATAAACCCGTCTCTCGCTGTAAAAGGGCTTGTCTTATTCTGTTTCAAAGTCATAACTTAAATGACAACCAAATATGTTAAGTGGCTTTTGTGAACTCACTACAGTCTTTGCGTGCCCAGACTTGCCTTGGTACAAAGTGTACAAAACAGACATGTGATTTATAAACTATGGGGTAACCAAATAAATACAAAGAAATAAAAAGAATCCTCTATATTTGAGTGTTTGGCAGACCCGCTTTAAAAATACTGTAAGTAAATCTTACTTGCTGCCATTTGTTTGACTTTTATCTCAAAAGGACTTGAATATAGCATGCTACATTATTTCCCAGCAATAAAACGGTGCTTGAATCTCCGAACTATTCTGTTTCTGTTATGAGAATCATAGAAACAGAGTAGAAAGGAGCTCAAGAGATAACAAAATTCAGCCTTGAGCCTCTCCCCTAACTTCTCTGTGTTCGTATTTCCATCTGAAAAAATGGAGATATTAGCTTTGAAGGATTTTAAAATGTAGTCAAAGTGAGTGATACCTAGCTATGTTCATAGATGGCAATTTTGTTTACCTGCCTTGATTCATGTACATTATAAGTTCTCATTAGCTAGCTGCTTTTTCTGGGGCTGCAGAGAAAGCTAAAGAATACATATTCTAGTAGTCTAGAGGGATTAGGGACTCCATGTCCGATTTTGCTCTTTAGAACTTTTAAATATATAAATTGGCTACACAGTGAAAGAATATTGAACACCACCACTACCAAGGGTTATTACATTTCCTTCCAAGGGACTCAGGTGGTTTACTTTTTAAAATTAGACCATCCCTGGAATGAAGGCAGTATTATTCCCTTTTACAGATGAACAGACTGAGACCTAGTACAATTCATGATATGCTCAAGCAAATAGATTCAACACAGATCAAAACAGGTTGAAACTGGCCCTGGCCGGTTGGCTCAGCGGTAGAGCGTAGGCCTGGCGTGCGGGGGACCCGGGTTCGATTCCCGGCCAGGGCACATAGGAGAAGCGCCCATTTGCTTCTCCACCCCCTCCCCTCCTTCCTCTCTGTCTCTCTCTTCCCCTCCCGCAGCCAAAGCTCCATGGGAGCAAAGATGGCCCGGGTGCTGGGAATGGCTCCTTGGCCTCTGCCCCAGGCACTGGAGTGGCTCTGGTCGCAGCGGAGCGACACCCCAGAGGGGCAGAGCATTGTCCCCTGGTGGGCAGAGCGTCGCCCCTGGTGGGCATGCCGGGTGGATCCCGGTCGGGCACATGCGGGAGTCTGTCTGACTGCCTAGGCACTCCCCGTTTCCAGTTTCAGAAAAAAAAAATATATATATACGAAAAAAAAAAAAAACAGGTTGAAACTCAAGTTTCAAAATCTGTGTTTTATCAACTAAATTGTTATCTAATCATTTCCTATCTACACTGGTGCTCTCAAAATTGTCCTGAAATGTAGAGTTGTCTTTTGATTGTATTAAACATGACTATACAAACTAAATCAAATTCAAATTTTATTTTAACTTCTTAGGAGAAGGATGAACTACATCCTTTTGATTGGCCAAAAATGACAAGTATAATGAAGTTCAAAAGAAAAAAGATTATTTGGATCATGAAGTGACTTCCCTCTGTTCAGAATTGTTTCAAATTAAATTTACAACAGTTCTAGAAAGGAACCGTCAAGTTTCAGTCAAAACTGTCAGCTAGCAGAGCAATGCGTCTATATTTGTCATGTGTTGGTTAATACATTCAGCTCAAATCTCTCCACAGCTATGATTAAGAGCTAGCGTTTCTAAACTTTTTATAATCCCTTTGAAGCACACTAGATTTGCCAGAGTTTTTTTTTTTATAAACAAAAAACAGGGTATATTTTACAAGTATTAAGTTAGCATAAGTAAGACTTGTTATTAACTCGACTTCACCATAGCAATGGGCCAGGGGCCATTAAGCAAAGCACCGAAGAAGTAGCCAAACATCCAGAACCTTAAGTAAATTAGACTGAAACCAAATAACCAAATTTTGAGTAATTAAGTTTCCAACCACCTTTATTCATTTATAACTTGTAGATAAATGAAAATCTGTCCTTGAACTGGCATTTCTAAAACCCAACCTTTAGTCCTTTGCAGAAAACATCACAGGTCTTGAAGATGAAAAGAGAAAGCTGACACTGATGCTCAAAGTCTCAAAGAAGAAAAGGAAGCAACTCCTTTCCCAAAAACGATTTGATGATAAAAGCCTAACAGTCCCCAAAAGGTGCTTACATAGTTTGTCTGCAATTAGCCAAGTTGTCATACCCTCCCATGTGCTGGACTTTTGACATATTTCCTCAGTTGAAGTTGGTTTCCAATCAACATTTTATTGGTTGATGTTTTGCTGATATACAAGACAGTAATGGCATGTTAGCTTTTGCTTAAGAATTAGAAATTGTGGAAGATGGTGACTTGAATTCATAATGATGCTGCAGAATTTTTCTAAATCTGAATATAACAATGGAGAAATGGATTTGTAAAAACAATCACCTGCACTATAACTGCTCTTTTAACAAATGGATTTGGTGCACTCGAGGTTGTTTAAATACCTACTAGCAAATTTGTAGATGACCTGCAACTCCACTCACAGTCCCAGGCCAGGGTTCTTCCCTTTGGAATTCAAATAGCTTTGCATTTACTGGCAATTATCCTTAGCTATAACAAGTCTAAGAAATTGCAAACAATTAAAATACTGGTATAGCCTGACCAGGTGGTGGCGCAGTGGATAGAGCGTTGGACTGGGATGCAGAGGACCCAGGTTCGAGACCCTGAGTGTTGCCAGCTTGAGCACGGGCTCATCTGGTTTGAGCAAAAAAGCCCACCAGCTTGAACCCAAGGTTGCTGGCTCCAGCAAGGGGTTACTCAGTCTGCTGAAGGCCCGCGGTCAAGGCACATATGAGAAAGCAATCAATGAACAACTAAGGTGTTGCAACTCGCAATGAAAAACTAATGATTGATGCTTTACATCTCTCTCCATTTCTGAATGTCTGTCCCTATCTATCCCTCTCTCTCTGTAAAAAAAAACAAAACAAAAAAAAACAAAAAAAAAAAACTGGTATAGCAAAACTAATTTGGAAAGGAAAACATAGAACAAAAGAAAAGTTAACATTTTAGGATTGTTTCTTGCAACCACTTTCATTGATACCATGAACTGAGACTTAATTGTTAAAAAATATTTTGAAAAATAATTATATATGTTTTAAAAATTGCAACACCTTAAAATATATGCATACTGTGTTCTGAAATATTTTGGGAGATAAATCCATTCTCCCTTTTTAAAAGAAGTCTTTTTGGAGGGTATTAATATGATGCAGTGCACATGGCAAGGAAGGGGGTCTTCTGCCAGCAGCCTTGTGAGGGAGCCATCTTGGAAGCAGCTCCTCCAGCCGAGTGTGGCCCCAACGGACAGAGGACACACTCACTGCATTCTCAGTGGGAGACTCTGAGCCACTCAGCTACACTGTTCTTGAAGTCTTTCACTGAGAGATAGGAAATGTTTGTCATTTTAAGCCACCAAAAAAATAAATAAAATATGTGTTAACCACTTTCACAAAATATTCTGGACTGCCAGCAAGAAGAGCTGCAGGAATTGTAGGAAGAAATCACTGTTGCTCTCTGTTGCACTGGGGGTGGGGGGGGGGAGGAGAAACTACTAAAACAGCATTATTCTATAGGTCTGACTGCTTTCTGGGAGAACACAACACTAGATTTAACCTGATTTATTTCAGTAAATATTTGTTAAACACCTAGGATTTGCAAGGTACTACAGTTAATAAAAAACAAAACAAAACACTAGAGAAAGGGAGATCAATCTAGTTATACTTGTGTGAGGTTTTTCTTTTACTGATTTTAGAGAAAGAGAGGGAGAAACACTGATTTGTTGTTCCATTTATTTATGCATTCATTGGTTGGTTCTCGTATGTGTGCTGACCAGGGATTGAGTCGCAACTTTGGTGTATCGGGATGGTGCTCTAACCAACCAAGTTTCCTGGCCAGGGCTGTATGTTTTAAAATACCAGTCCTAGGCCCTGGCCGGTTGGCTCAGCGGTAGAGCGTCGGCCTGGCGTGCGGGGGACCCGGGTTCAATTCCCGGCCAGGGCACATAGGAGAAGCGTCTATTTGCTTCTCCACCCCCCCCCCCTTCCTCTCTGTCTCTCTCTTCCCTTCCTGCAGCCAAGGCTCCATTGGAGCAAAGATGGCCGGGGTGCTGGGGATGGCTCCTTGGCCTCTGCCCCAGGCACTAGAGTGACTCTGGTCCTGGCAGAGCGACGCCCCTGGTGGGCAGAGCGTCGTCCCTGGTGGGCGTGCCAGGTGGATCCCGGTCGGGCGCATGCGGGAGTCTGTCTGACTGTCTCTCCGTTTCCAGCTTCAGAAAAAACAAAAACAAAACAAAAAAACCAGTCCTAAATCTCAAATGCATTAGCAAATATAATATATTACTATATGATTTTAATAAATGGCTTTTTTATACACGTGCCTTTGTACCTCTTTCTGTCCCTGGAGACATTTCTTCCCATCTAGTTTCACATTCCTCATTTTGCAAAAAAGTTCAGGACTGGAAGAGTCATTCACATTTTACTCAAAGTCATTCACTTTTATGCAAATACAGAATGGTAACCAAAAGGATCATTCTCTATTATTATCTACTTTCATACCTCACAGAGATGAGACAATGAAAGCAGAACAGGCTGTGCCCTGTTTGAAACAGACACAAAACTATAGAGTCACTCTTCTATTTAGAAGTTCCGGTAAATTTAATAGTTTTTATAGAGAAGAAATGACATTCTGGCCCTGGCCGGTTGGCTCAGCGGTAGAGCGTCGGCCTGGCGTGCGGGGGACCCGGGTTTGATTCCTGGCCAGGGCACATAGGAGAAGCGCCCATTTGCTTCTCCATCCCCACCCCCTCCTTCCTCTCTGTCTCTCTCTTCCCCTCCCGCAGCCCAGGCTCCATTGGAGCAAAGATGGCCCAGGCGCTGGGGATGGCTCCTTGGCCTCTGCCCCAGGCGCTAGAGTGGCTCTGGTCGCGGCAGAGCAACGCCCCGGAGGGGCAGAGCATCACCCCCTGGTGGGCAGAGCTTCGCCCCTGGTGGGCGTGCCGGGTGGATCCCGGTTGGGCGCATGCGGGAGTCTGTCTGACTGTCTCTCCCCGTTTCCAGCTTCAGAAAAGTACAAAAAAATTAAAATTAAAAAAAAAAAAAAAGAAATGACATTCTGATTGCTAATGTTTACACTCAGATGATGAAGAAAGGCAGAATTAGAAGTGGTAGCCAAACGAATAGGTGGAATTTAGTTCATTGCATGTGTTATGATTTCAGCGGCCATTAAGGCTCTCTTATCCCTAAAAATGATCACTGCTTTGTAATGTCTGAAAACCTATTATCATTCCAATTGAGGCTTTTCTCTGTTAAAATGCAGAACAAACAAGCTGGAAGAACTGACACCGCTGTCAGTCATTTATACTTTTGTGGAAGCAGGTTTTTAAGTTCTTTGTGGGAAATAGGTTTTGATAGAGAACAGAGGCTACTGGCTGCTTGCTGTGGGATGAAGCACAGAAGAAAGAGGCTCACCTTCAGACACCCTGCTTGTATTTTGGTATTGCCAATAATTGGTATGACACCAAAACTAGAATTGGGTTTACTAAGAAATTAATTTACAAGTATTGGTATAACTTTAAATATAAAAATAATTTCAAGTTCCTATTAAAGTTATAATAGTACAAGAAACTCCTATATACTCTTTATCCCCAGTTGATAAAAGCCCTAACTTGTTCTATCATTGTTTCTCTCCATCTGGTCATTCATTATGCCCAGAGTTTGCTTAAATTGGAGTTTTCATTTGTTATTACTTCCCTTTTGCCCAAAGAACATCCTTTAGTATTTTTTGTACAGCAGATTTGCAGCTGATAAAGCCTTTCAATTAACATTTATCTGAAAGTATTTCATTTATCTAAATATATATGTAATAGCTAAAGTCCTTTTCTGCTAATTCAATACCTGAGATGTATTGTAGTCAGTTCATATCGACTATATTTTCTCTTGACTATGGACTCCCTTGTTTCATTTGTTCTCTTAACTGTCAATCATTTTTCCTGTTTTTCTCATTCTTGTAATTTTTTATTGGTATTAGATATTGTGGATGATATGGTATAGGTCGCCTAGATTTTATCTTTGTCTGAAAAGTGTTATTATTGGGGAGGACTTAAACTGTATTTCCTATGATGGGCAGTAGCTGCAAACCCTGCTTAGTTATTTCAGTTTTTTAGCTATTTGTTTTCTGCCAGGCTCTTAAGAATCTCTGTAGGTTCACAGTTCATGAGTCAGCCAAGGACTTGTCAGAATTTATATGCAGATTTTAATCTTCACCTTCCTGTAGTTCACTTCTTTGTGTTTCTCCTCAATTTTTAGTCTCTCTAGAAGCCCTGAGCTCTGTCTTATTCTCAAACAATTTCACTATAGCTTGCTACCTGAGTTCTAGCTAATGTCAACTGGTAGACCTGGAAATACCTTTAGACAAAGAACCATATAAAGAAACACATCTCAACCAGTACAGTCCCCTCTTTCAAGGGTCACCCTCCTTCTGTTTGTCTGCTTATGGTTACTGTCAAATATATAGTTTTTTATACTCCATTCTGAATTCATAATCATTATGTTAGTCTGATATGATTACTCTTCTCTTACCAGAAGCAGAACCTGCACTTTTCTTCTTTTTTTCCTGCAAGTGAGACAGAGACACAGACAGAGACAGAGACAGACAGGAAAACATGAGAAGCATCAACTCATAGTTGTAGCACTTTAGCTATTCATTGATTGCTTTCTCATATGTGCCTTGCCCAGGGGGCTCCAGTCAAGCCGGTGACCCTTTGCTCAAGCCAGCAACCTTGGGCTTCAAGCCAGTGACCTTTGGGCTCAAGCCAGTGACCATGGGGTCATATCTATGATCTCATGCTCAAGCCAGTGACCCTGGGCTCAAGCTGGTTGGCCCGCAATCAAGCCAGTGACCTCAGGTTTTGAACCTGGGTCCTCAGTGTCTCCGGTCAACACTCTATCCGCTGCACCACTGCCTGGTCAGGCAGAACCTGCACTTTTCAAAATCATAAAAATAAAACATCTGTTCTATAAGGTATACAGTTATTTAATTCAACAAGTTTTTACCAAGCACTTACTTTTGTTAAGCGGTATAAAGCATGTAGATAGAAGATTTACATTAGGTGGTAGCCAACTTGAATGGGCCTGAGTTTTTAAACCTCAAAATAAAATGTTATTCAAATACTTGCAATACTTTGCAAAAAAGAAATGAATATAATAAACATACACTTACTTGTTCTTTCACAATATTTTACATTTATGTGGTGCATTTTTAAAAAATTCAAATTTCTATGGCCAAAAACATTTGCGTTTAATTTTAATAATACCAACAGTTGGTTGCAGTGAAAAGTCCCCAACTTTCTTCAGATAGTTTGAAATTTGTCAAAATATTTTTTAATAGAATCCCTGAGATGGAGCCACTCTTTCATGAAACTCTAGAACTAGTAAACCTAAAAATAAAAGATATGAACAATACAGTGTTCTTTCAGTATCAAATCTGGGGCTGGGCCCTGGCCGGTTGGCTCAGTGGTAGAGCGTCAGCCTGGTGTGCAGAAGTCCCGGGTTTGATTCCCGGCCAGGGCACACAGGAGAAGCGCCCATCTGCTTCTCCACCCCTCCCCCTCTCCTTCCTCTCTGTCTCTCTCTTCCCCTCCCGCAGCCAAGGCTCCATTGGAGCAAAGATGGCCCGGGCGCTGGGGATGGCTCCTTGGCCTCTGCCCCAGGCACTAGAGTGGCTCTGGTCGCAGCAGAGCGATGCCCCGGAGGGGCAGAGCATCGCCCCCTGGTGGGCAGAGCGTCACCCCTGGTGGGCGTGCCCGGTCGGGAGTCTGTCTGACTGTCTCACCCCATTTCTAGCTTCATAAAAATGCAAAAAAAAAAAAAAAAAATATATATATATATATATATATATATATATATATATATATATATATGGGGCTGAACTACAACCATGGGCCTGGACAGTAAGGCCTCCCCTCTAACTCACCCCCATCTTCCTACCTACGATGTGGAATGTCACTGATCTACACAAACAGCTTTACTTCTTCACTATATGTAAATAAAATAAAGGTAGAAAATATATCGGCACAGAATCCAATACTAAATGCCACTCATTTATTTTGGGGTGAGAGGTCAATGATAGCAGAAAGATGACTGCTGCTCAAAGCTTCTGTGCGTACTTTCACTTGGGAGGGTTTACCGCCTTGGTTCTCAGCTATTGCCCATCCTTCCTTCTAAATCCTCATTTAAAGCCTGTCTCAACAATACAGACTCATAGGAGACTGAAGAGGGACAAAAGGTAGGTGGGAAACTTCTTGCTTTATAGTTTGCGCAAATTTTAGTGGGAAACAGACTACGACTAACTCTCACTGTTTTGCACACAGGTTGGAGATATGCAAATAAGGAACAGTATTTCCATTTAGTTTTCTAACACCTATTCATATTCTAATTGTTATTAGAATCAAAGTCTATAGGTCACATGTCTAGTGCAGAGTATATATTTCATAATTATTCATTGAATGAATTACTTGGTTCTGTATACTTGTCTCTTTTCTCTTTATTTTCTAAGATATATGTTCTTAATATCTGAAATTATTTTTTTTTCTTTTTATTCTTTTCTGAAGCTGGAAACGGGGAGAGACAGTCAGACAGACTCCCGCATGCGCCCAACCGGGATCCACCCAGCACGCCCACCAGGGGCGATGCTCTGTCCACCAGGGGGCGATGCTCTGCCCCTCCGGGGCGTTGCTCTGCCGTGACCAGAGCCACTCTAGTGCCTGGGGCAGCGGCCAAGGAGCCATCCCCAGCGCCTGGGCCATCTTTGTTCCAATGGAGCCTTGGCTGCGGGAGGGGAAGAGAGAGACAGAGAGGAAGGAGGGGTGGGGGTGGAGAAGCAAATGGGCGCTTCTCCTGTGTGCCCTGGCCGGGAATCGAACCCGGGTCCCCTGCACGCCAGGCCGACGCTCTACCACTGAGCCAACCGGCCAGGGCCTGAAATTATTTTTATTACCATTATTTTATTATTTATTTCTACTCAATACTGAAAATAATTTCTAATATTATGCCAATTTTACCATAAACTCTGTATTTCATTTTCTGATGAATCATATAAATAACTCCACCTGAAACAGTGTGGGGTCAATAGCAAACATCTGTGTCCTTTAGAGGCCAACTTCTTTCCCAAGTGCAGCTGGCTGGCATCAGCTAAACATCAATTATTTAACACGCTCAAGCTGTGCACCAATAGAGGCTGACCACTGCTGAATATCTTATGCATTAAAAAAAAAGAAGAAACGAGGAAAAGGAGGACACAAGTGTTATTTACCATTTATTAGTCATTCCCCTTTCCTTCCAAAGAAAATAGTTCCATTGAAGTCTTGGTGGATTTGGGGGCAGAAGCAGGACAATCAGTTGATGTTGCTTTGAAGTGTGGCTACAGGCTTCCACCCCTTTCCCAGCTCAGCTGTTGAAGCAGAGAAGAAACTTCAAAGGCAGACTTGCTGTTGTTCCTGCCAGTGGGGGTGAGTTAGCTTTAGAGAAAAAATGAGGAATTCGTCCGTTCATACATACCGGGTTTGATGCTCACCAAAGATCTACCGGTTTTTAGTTAATGACTGTCTCTATCTAGTGGATGCAGATAAAAACAATCACAGCCAATTTCATTGTGATCTATATTTATTCAAGTACACTACTTTTACTAGTCATCTGATATGGCCAGGTTTGTAATTTGTCCAGATGTGCCACATGTCGGCGACAGCAAGTAAACTGCTACTGCTTGATTACATTCTCTGCTCATGGAAATAAACAGAGGCTCTCCACAAGCAAAGCAAAGTTTAAGAAGAGTGTCTCCTTCCCACTCTGCTAGTCCCAGCCTGTAACTTACAACCCTTTTAGTTACACAGTTTTTTATTCTATGTATAGGTGGTGCATTTATTCATTTGTGAGTTAAGAAAAGAATTACTCCATTTGGGCAACAATTCTCCTTGTACAAAATATACATTTTTTAATGATATAATTAAGTTATAAAAGAAAATGCAATTTCCCTGAATGTTTTTACTTAATCTAAACCTTTTCACTTAAAATTTATATTCTTTCACTTTACAATTATAAAGGGAAAATAATGTTGAAATACTAACTCTAACTCTTAGAATTAAGAATATCTTTGATTCAAAAACTAATTCTTGGCCAGCATGGACAGTTAAATATTCTGCCACTACCTCTAACCAGCTTTTACTTAAATAAATATGAAAACTTAGGTAATAACATTTCAATGTACAGTACAAAATGGTGTAAGATATGAGTCTTCAGGAAAGCTTATTATGCTAAAAAAGCATAAGAAACCAGAAAGTTACATTAAACATTGATAGTCATAGGACCGAAAAGCAAGTTGCTAACACCAGTATAGAGGTGTCTATTATTTTGGCAACATGGCCAGGATGGTCTAAGGAAGATTCTTGTGGTGGAAATGAAACTGTAGGACTAAGGAAGAAGGCAAATCAACACCTAAAAACACAATTAAGAGGGAAAAAATTCCATAATTAGCAGAATTATGCTTCACGATGAAGAAAAGACAGTCTACTATACAAGTTCTGAAAAAGCAAATAGTTAATTCAATAAAAGAGTAGTAACAACAGCAATGAGAAGACGCATCACTGTTCTCCATGTTACTTTTAACACAGAGTCCAGTCTGACAGGAAGTCTGAAAATCCAATGACTGGATTTTCATTTTTTATTTTTGCAAGAATGTTCAACTCAAAGTGGCATAAACTCAGGTTCTCACTTCTAAAGACGGGTTTTCATTCCTAACAGATTGTATCCTGAAGACCTCAAAGGTCTCCACAAAGTAAAACTACCATCTCTCGTTATGGTCCATCCTTCTGTTTTGGGGCCCTTTGAGCTATTTTTGATTAGTGTGACAAAAGACTCAGAGATGCAATTTTAAAAAACAAAACAAAATACACCAAAAAAATTGGGGAAAAGTCACAAGTAAAATAATTTTGTGGAGACAAAAGATTTTTTTAATATGTTGTTCATGATTTAGTAGAATTCGGAGCTTGTACCATACTGTTTCACAATGACTTATGTCGCTCATTTTCCGAGGTTTCATTCCAATGAGAGCTGCACACTGTCGGCCTGGTTCTGTGGCTGCTGGTAGTCATACTTTCTTGCTATTGAAAAGCAAACAAAACAAAACAAAAAACAAGAAAAAAGATAAAATCAATAAAGTAATTACTAGTTAATATCATTAAATCACAATCAAGTCATTAATCTCAGTAAAAAATTAGCTTAGAATTTAACATTTTTTTCCCATTGGAGGAAATTTACTATACTTTGTGATGTTCTAATTTCTCAACACTGCTTTTATATGTTTTTATTACTATTACTTGTATATCAGGATTATTTGAGCTTTAAAATATATGGTAAACATTAAGCTATTAAAATTAATATTGCATAATTTCCTTCTTTCTTGTCACCCATTTCTACCTTGAGATAAATTAATAATAATACCTTTGTCCACATCATAAGGAATTTAACTATATTTTAACTTACAAGCCTAAGAAACTTTTATTGAACTTTGTGACTAATATAAACTAGAACAGAAAACAGATATGCAATTCTGTATTCGCTTTGTACTTTTGAGAAATGTTTATTGAAGAATGGTCTTAACCTAAAACTAGAGAAAATACAGAGATAAAATCTATATGAATATGACATTCACTTCACAGCTTTAAAACTTTCAGTCTCTTTTTTTCCTCACCAAAAAAGAGATACTATTTGTTTACGCTAGTCATGGTGAATTCAGATTTTTGTGGCCTAAAGCTTCTACAACTTTGGGAGTCCTCTTTAAGAAAAAGAACTTTGTTTGCTATTTCCTCTTCAACCGCCAGACTTTGTTAGCACTAGATATGTTGCGAACACTGAAAATGATCCAATGTGAAGGGATTCAGTAAGTGTACAGATCTACACATACTCACTGTTTATAAGAATAGTGGCTTCCAAAGAGGTGCACACCCTAACTCCCGTAAACTGCGAACATGTTATCTGACCGGGCAAAGGGTACTTTGAAGATGTTATTAAGGTCAAGTCCTTGAGAGGGGGAGATTACCCAGGGTTCCCTGGCCCCACCTAATCACACGGGTCCTTAAAAACAGAACGTTTCCTGGCTGAGTTCAGATGCAGGGGAAGATACAGAAATGGAAGAATGATCAGGAAGATGCAATGCTACTGGCTTTGAATATGGAGGAATGGGGCCACAGGCAAGAAATGTGGGTTGCTTCTAGAGGCTGGAAATGGCAAAGAAACAGATTTTCCTGTAGAGCAGAGAGAAAACCCTGCTGACACTTGGATTTTATCCCAGTGAGACTGTTGCAGGATGTTTAACCTATAAAACTGTAAGAGAATACACCTGTGTTGTTTTAAGCCACAAAATTTGTGATAATTTTTATAGCGGCCTTAGAAAACTGATATACCTTACAAAGACAGGAGTTCTGATAAGCTTTATTTAATGCCATTCCCATCAAATTACTGTATTAACACTGGGTTTATAATTGTAGATGTTACACTACCAGTAATATATTCACCCTGAGTAGCATAAACAAACAGTATCTGTTTCTTGGCTAGGCTTATTTCACTTCATTATAAGAATAATTATGAAGCAAAATGTCTTTGAGGTTTATCCCTGTTAGAGCATATGTCAGAAGTTTCTTCCTCTTAAAGGCTGAAAAACAGTCTACTGTATTTCTGTCCCATGTTTAGTGTACCCGTTCATCCGTCAAGGACACTTGGGTTGTTTCCACCTTTGGCCATTGTGAATAATGCTATGTTAGTTATACTTCTTAGCTTGAACTGGCAACATATGCATACGGTACAAAGTGCAGAAGGAACAAAAGAAAAAGCAGTGGAAGTGTGTCTTCTTCCTGCCTGAGCTACAGCTACCTACTCAGCTGCTTTCCCCAAAGAAACTGCTGTTAACCAGTTTTTAAATAATTTATACGGCCCTGGTCGGTTGGCTCAGCGGTAGAGTGTCGGCCTGGCGTGCAGGGGACCCGGGTTCGATTCCCGGCCAGGGCACATAGGAGAAGCGCCCATTTGCTTCTCCACCCCGCTCCCCTCCTTCCTCTCTGTCTCTCTCTTCCCCTCCCGCAGCCAAGGCTCCATTGGAGCAAAGATGGCCTGGGCGCTGGGGATGGCTCCTTGGCCTCTGCCCCAGGCACTAGAGTGGCTCTGGTTGCGGCAGAGCGATGTCCCAGAGGGGCAGAGCATTGCCCCCTGGTGGGCAGAGCATCGCCCCTGGTGGGCGTGCCGGGTGGATCCCGGTTGGGCGCATGCAGGAGTCTGTCTGACTGTCTCTCCCCGTTTCCAGCTTCAGAAAAATACAAAAAGAAAAAATAAATAAATAAATAAATAAATAATTTATACTAAAGAATTGTTTAGAGGTTTTACCTGTGTAAAAAATATTTTTCTTTCTACTTTTCACCTAAAATTTCACTCGTTTCTTTCTATGCACACACTCACATTTAAGTATTTACAGTAAATGTATTTCTTTTACAAAATGTCCAGTCTTCTTTCTTTAAATCTCACTGCCCCCATCAAGTTAATAATGTTAATAATCCATGCATATCTCTCCAAGCCTTCCTCCATGCTTGCATAATTGTATAGAACATTTATATTATATGCAGATAATACAAAGGATGTTTTGGTCATTTGGTTTTAAAAGGTGAAGGAATTATATGATCTGAAGAGAAACCAGAGTAGAGGTCATTGATTTTAAAAGGGTGTCACTGTAGTACATGTTATATCTTGCTTTTCTCAACTTAATGATACAACAGAAACAACACCATTATTCTTTTAAATGGCAGCACAAGTGGCTGTGGCTTACAAAGCATTTTGACTCTGCACATTGTGAACTTTGCTTCTTCTCTACCTACGTACTCAGTATGAGTATTAATACTGAGCTATGCCCTCTGGCCTTGCACACTGACGTCAAATGCCATATTCCTGGAAGCCGCTCCTATACTGCTTTGACTTATAGTAATTTAATTATAATAGAAGGGACTGCAAACTCCATAAATACAAATTTCAAACACCAACTAAAAGTAGCTACAATTCAACTATCCCGTAGGTCCCCAAAATGCTCCAGGCCACTTCAATGTCATTCCTCACAAGGGGAAGTACAAAGGAGGACAAATGAAAGTAGGAAGGAGACAGAAATCTTAACTGATTGTTAAAATAGCTGATTTTTACCAAATTTACAGAAGTATGATCACACATACACATTGCTATGGTTCCTCTCAGGGTTTTGGTGGGCCTGTACAAGTACAGGGTCCTGAAGCATTAACTTCATGCAAATCTGCCTTTGCTGATACTGTGTTGAGCATCTGAAAAAGGCATTGTTTTCACGTCCAACTATTTTTTTTTAATTTTTTAATTTTTCTTAAGTGAGAAGCGGGGAGGCAGAGATGGACTCCCACATGTGCCCCAACTGGGATCTACCCAGCAAGCCCCCATGGGGTGATGCTCTGCCCATCTGGGGCCACTGCTCTGTTGCTTGGCAACCAAGCTATTTTAGCACCTGAGCAGAGGCCATGGAGCCATCCTCAGTGTCCTGGGCCAACTTGCTACATCTGAGCCAAGGTTACAGGAGAGGAATAGAGAGGTGGGAAGAGAGAAGGGTGAAGGGAAGGGGTGGAGAATCTGATAGCTGTTTCTCCTGTGTGCACTGACTGGGAATCAAACCCGGGACATCCATACGCCAGGCCGACATTCTACATCTGAGCCAAGGCTACAGGAGAGGAATAGAGAGGTGGGAAGAGAGAAGGGTGAGGGGAGGGGTGGAGAAGCAGATAGCTGCTTCTCCTGTGTGCACTGACTGGGAATCAAACCCGGGACATCCATACGCCAGGCCGACATTCTACAGCTGAGCCAACTGGCCAGGGCCCATTACCAGCTATTTTTGAAAACCTCTTGCTAACTAGATTCAATTCCAAAAAATCAATTTTAAACATGCTTATATATACAGTTAAGCACAGAATATACTTACAAATGGAATACATTTCCAGCTGCTGTCTTAAACGAATTTTGCTTATTGTGTCATAAAAGTTGGGCTCTGACAGAATTTCTGCTGTAGGTGGCACACTAAATATCCTCATAATTTTCCTTTTATTTCTAAAACACAAAACCAATGTGGAAACAAGAGTTGTGTTAATATCTATAGGACTATAATATTCTCATGATTGTTATAATCAGAAACTACATCTTAGGACTTAAATGGCAAGGAACCCCTTTTATTTTGTCTCTGTGGATGCTTCCTTGGCTCTGAGTGTTCTTTCACTAAAAAGTAAGAAGCTGTGTAAGTACAGCTACAGGGCTACAAGAAAGGAAAGGAAGTAGCTGAAAACATCCACGTAATGCAACAGTGGCAGACCTCCACTGTGCCTATGCGCCCTACCCCCACCCCAAAGCCAGATATTGTAAGGAGAAATGCATAAACAAAAAAACATCTGATTTGTCTCCTCCCTTTCATCTCCTCCAAATAAAGCAAATTTTCTGAGTTTGACAATAAACAGAATGTGAGCAGACCTTAATTTTGGAAAATAATAAGCATATTTCTTAAATACAACAGCATGGTTATAATGGGGCCATCTATTTAAAACTGGTAACAGTGTACTCCTGCTTTTATTTTTTATTTATTTTATTTATTGATTTTGAGAGAGAGGGGGATAACATCTATTTGTTGTTCCACTTATTTATGCATTCACTGGTTGATTCTTGTAGGTGCCCTGACCGAGGACTGAACCTGCAACCTTGGATCATGGGGATAATGCTCTAACCAACTGAGCTACTCAGCCAGGGCCACTGTGCCCCTGCTTTTAAAACAGTGGGGTGGAGAGGAGGCAGTGCCTATTTTTGGAGGAAAGCTGTTTCCTGCATGTAGAACAGTGCTGGTATGGGAAGCCTTCTCTCACCCACCCCCTAGAAGCTAGGTGGCCAATGAGCTAGCCACTCCAGGAGTCAGGCAGCTGGGAAGGGTGAGCCTGCATGTCTGAGAACAAGTATAGGCTCTTAACTATTCCCCAGATCAAACATCAATTATTTTTGGATTACTAATTATTTTGAATTATCTAATGCCTTTCTGACTTTTGTAGAGGACACCATTAAACATGTGGTAATAAATAGAAGCAACTCAGTCCACTAACACTGTTTTTCCTTTTCAAAGTATCCCCCTTTATTTTTTTTTAACTGTACTTAAAGAAAAGAAGCCAGAGAGTATGGAGGAGAACAGTTAAATTATGCTAAAGTATCTAGAATTAAAGTGGGAAATATTTATTGAGAATTTACATTATGTGGCACCCGGGACACAAAGGTTAAAGGTCTTTGTTCTCGAGGGATTGACATTTTTGCTGAAGATGGTCAATATTGTTCATAATACAATCTTGCACAAGAAACAGAAGGGAAAGCTTAAAACATGCAAGGAGAGACTCTCGGAATACACAGTAGTTTCTGCATTTTCAGGGACATGGGCCAAAAGAAATGTGTTCATCCAAAGGTGACAGTGAGCACAGGTTGGATGATAAATTAAGCTGTGTTAGAAGTGACAGAATAGGAGTATAGTGTAGCTGGTCTGGGTGCCAAGAGCTGCCCTTAAGTCTCCATCTCAACAGGGTGTTGGAAGCTAAACCTCAGTGTCCAGTGCTCAAGAGTCTGAGTAGATAGTGTTTCATAGCAGGAACTAAAACACTGATGAAATTATTTTTGTGCATTTAATTCAGATAAAACAATAAACAAACCTGCAAAGCTTTTAAATGCCCAGTTTCTTATCTCCCTGAGGTACTCAAATATTTACCTCTTGGCATACATGAAGAGACCAAAACTAACGAGGATCACAACCAAGTAAACGTTGGTGGCTTCGTTCCAGGCCTCGTGGACGCTGTAATCGATAGAGCCATCGTCACCCATTACTCCGTAACCCCCCAGCATGCGGCTCTGAGAGAGAAAAAAAGAACAGCGTTTCCGTTGGTGAGCAATGGTTTGACTGAAGAAGGGCTGGCAAACAGTCTGCTGGCCAACTACATACAGCCCGCCGCCAAAGAGCCAAGAATGGTTTTACGTTTCTAAATGGGTACATTTTAAATTGTTTTAAGTACCTACATAATACCCTTGGTTTTTGCCTCACAGCTCTCAAAGCCTAAAATATCTACAGTCTGGTCCTTTAAGAAAAAGTTGGCCAACCCCTGGTCTAGGTAACTAAAACAGGTAACAGTATTTCCTCTTATTTTGAACTTCAAGACATTACAGCTTCTACATTAAAGTTAAAATTTGGGATTAAAAAAATAATATTAATAAAAGGAATACAGGTTGAAATGTCATTGCACAGTTTCCAAACACTATCATCCAGATTAAAGCAACTGAATGCTTTGAAACATAGACCCTAACAACTGTCTGTGATACTCAGAAAAATGTTGCTCTGGTGACAGCAACCTAGAAAAGGTGACAGCGTACCAATGCCCTTCCACGTGCCTCCTGATGCAGCTGGAAAACGGCGGCAGCTCTATCTAATTTTGGCTTGCTGGTCAAATGTGGTTGAAATAAGCTATGGAATACAAAGTTGCTTTTTGCTATTTACACAGCTGTGACTTCTATTCAAGGAAATGCATTCTTTGGACATTCCCACAGAAAATAAGAGTGGTAATAGCAACTGTACCAAATAGCAAGTAAAAGAGGAATGGTTTCTCATTTGTGTTTGGGAAGGTAACTGAATTTTCCCTTTAAGAGAAAGTTCCTCCTTTGTGTTGGGCATAAAAGGTAAGTCTAAGTAAAATGACCTAATATGTGAAAGAAGTCCAGAAGTGTTTATTTTAGACATTCTATAAAAAGGAAAAGGACTGAACAAGTGATGGGTGATAACTGTACTGTAGTTTCTAATAATAAGACTGCCATTTTCTAATACCAAGAAAAAGAGTATCTGAAATGTCTAAGAAATTGTTTTGCATTTTTCCCTCCTAGATAGCTTATAACAGTGAAGGTATTGCAGAAATTCAGCACCTAAAATATCTTGCAATCTGTCCTGTAAGCCTCCAAAATGTTCTTTAATGTAGTTTTGACTCAGTAAGTTAATAAGTGTGTATTAAGGGCAGTCTGTTTTCTTTCTTATAGTGTGCCTCTGCATAAAATGAATTAAATTTCCCCAGAGGTCTGCTCCTAAGCCAGATAGCATGTTTACCTCTTGCTGACATCTGAAGTCTCTGTCAGACATCTGGGGACATAATGTACTTATTTAGAGTACAATGAATATCATAAATGGCCATTTAACTTAAACGGTCAACACTGAGGGCAAGAGTAATATCTCAAAAACATCTATTGGTGTCTGATAAATATAAAATGTCTTGTAAAAATCAGCCAAGGAATAATAAAAACAGAACTTACTTTAAATTATAATAATTTATAGATGCAAGATCTAAATATTAAACATCAGACCATACCTCATTCCTATATATTAAAGTCTGGCTGTGAAATTTTTCTTTTTAGAGAGAGGCGGGGAGAGACAGAGACAGGAACACTGAGCTGTTGCTGTATGTTCCCTGATCAGCATACTCTGTGCTTCCGGACCACACTCCAACCAGTTGAGCTACTATCCAAGGCTTAATTTTTTTTATTTATTAATTGATATTTTTTAGAGAGAGAGAGGAAGGGGGAAGGGAAGCATTCATTTGTTGTTCCACTTAGTTGTGAATTCATTGGCTGCTTCCCGTCTGTGCCCTGACCCAGGATTGAACCCGCAACCTTGTCCTTTCTGGACAATGCTCTAACTAACTGAGCTAACTGGCCAGAGTCTGGAATTTTTCTTAAGAGAATAAGAGGCTGGCCCTGGCCTGTGGCTCAGTGGATAGTGTCAGCCTGGCATATGGATGTCCCAGGGTCGATTCCTGGTCAGGGCACACAGAAGCAACCATCTGCTGCCCCCCCTACCCCGCCCTCTCCTCTTTCCCCTCCCTCAGCCAGTGGCTCCATTTGTTTGAGCATGGCCTGGGTTGTTGAGGATAGCTTGGTTGGAGTGCATCAGCCTCAGGCACTAAAAATAGCTTAGTACTCGATCATCAGCCCTAGATGGGTGTAGGAAAATGGCTGGAAGTTGGAATGCCGCCCTGAAACAAGCCTTTGGTGCGGACTTTGGAACGCGAAGTCCTGCGGGGGCAGAATGCTGCCCTGGCAAGCACTGATAAGATTGTTTAATGGAAGCTTCTGAACCTTTTAGCCAATTCCTGCATACCTGCAAGGTTTTAGTTAGTCATCCTTCTCTGTTCCTGAGCCTATGCTCTGCTAACTTATTTGCTGATTAAAGAAACAAATACCGTATTTTTAGCTCCATAAGATGCACCTGACCATAAGACACACCCAGGGTTTTGAGGAAAATAAGAAAAAAAATATTCTGAACCAAATGGTATGTTAAAATATTTAATAAAATACCGTATTTTTTGCTCCATAAGATGCATGGGCATTTTCCCCTTCACTTTTTGTGGTGGAAAAAGTGCATCTTATGGAGTGAAAAATACGGTAAATACGATAAGGCTGCAAAGAACTGGGCTCTCAGTCCTAGAGGTTGGGAGTCCCTTGTACACATCTTTACTTTGTGTTTTTTCTTAAGTCCTGCAAAACATTTTTTGTGTGCACACCCATGGCTGAGCTGTCTCTGCAGACGGAGTTGTTGGGTAGATCCCAGTTGGGACACAGGTAGCAGTCTGCCTCACTATCTCCCCTCCTCTAACCTAAAAAAATAAAAAAATGAGAGACTAAGAGGTACAAGGAGATTTGACATAGCCAAAGCTTTGATTCTTATTCCTTGAAACTGAACTTTAGTTTCTATAAATATATTATTGATAGTAAGTAACCAACTTTTGGTTGATTTCTTTTGGAATACCAGAGATTAGTAATTGTTTATACTTTATGGAATCTAGACTTTTGTTGGTGCCAAAATGTAAAATTCTGTGTTTGGCAAAAAGAGATGACATTAGATGTCTGATTTGAGATGCTGAAGAAGGCCTGAAACAATTATGCAGCAAGGGTGGTAGCTTTCAGGATTGGGAATTATTAACAAGTCTGTGAAGCAGGGAATACATAACAATGGTCACTAGAACATTTTGCAGGTGCTATTTATCTGACAAATTATAAAAGTGTTTCCTACTTGTTTTCTAACACTTGAATGGATCTGAGCCAGGTTAATTTCTGGCTTTGATTTTTCACAAAATTTTCTGTATGTGCCACTCTAAATGGTATATACCTACAGAGCAAACCTTCCTCCTGCGACAAATATGCCAGTCTGTCATTTCAGAGAATTTCACATTACTGCTGACCCAGATGGTAAAACTTTAACGTGAATTATATAACATATATTAGACACCATCATTGGTATGCAATGACACTTGTGCTCCACAGTTCCAGGGAAATAGTTTTAGTAGCGCTGTTGTGAAAGATCTGCACTGAGGGACCTTTTCTAACCAACTCTCTATCGTGACCAATTGCATGACTTTGTAAGACTGACAGAAATAAAGAATAGTTTTGACCAAAGTCACAGTACACACCCGTGGCTCACATGTGGCCTGAACTATGAACATCCCCTTCCAGCAAGCCAGTCTAACCAAGTGTACACACATACACCTGCTGAGTGATTACTTCATACCACCACAGCCTTCCTCTTAAATCTAAAGCAAAATGCCCAGGGGCATTACAGTGCTTCCTTCCTGGCAAGTTATTGTTTCAGCAAGATCACAATGTAGCTAGCCATGTGCTTGGAGCATGATTCATCAATTTCTCAAATTGGTCATTGAGAAAAACTAAACTTTTTCCACGTACTGAACTATTTCAGTGAGATGCTAGGATGCACTGAATTAAGTCCCAGATAAACATTAGTATCCAGAGATAAAGTTGCCAAAATAGGACGATTAGGTTTGTTTTTAGTTTGATAAACTTTTAGGTTAAGAACTAGGAGAAGCTTTCTAGAGGTCAGTGATTATATCATAAATATTAAAATTAGTTTCCTGACTTGGGGTTCCTGATACCATGTCTAGATGGTTCTAAAACAGAGCATCACTTGCTACCATCTCCTAAATCTTACCATTTTTGTCTCTCAGTACTTTATTTTGATACAAGTATTCAGATTAGAATCATTTACACAGTTCCAAGAGTTCCTAATAACACAATCCACACTGCATGTATGTCATTTTCTTTCTCTCAGTCTTCTGAGACACTAAAAGTTTGGGTTTCTGATGCAGAAGGGTACAAGCTAACAGGCCTTCAGGAGGAAGGAACCAAAGGGAGGCAGGCAATGAACGTGAGGGTTTTCGTGCTGGGCAGTCCACATATTACTTTAATCTTCACAACCACCCTGCTGGGAGGCACTAAAGCTCCATTTTATAGAAGCAACTGAGATGATGGTGGCGGTGTTTACACAGTATAACCTGCCCAAAATCACACAGTCTAGCGAGTGGACGGACAGGGTTGTCACATGCATCTGACTCTCAAACCTGAACTCTTCCAACCCTGACCTCAATCTTATGAGATTTGCTCCTCCCGGAAAAAAAGAATCCAGTTGAGCGGGTACAGAACATAATCCTTTCTCAGGAAGTGGCCGCAGGCGGGAGCCTGCGGAGCTGCCAGACCTAATGCGTTTCCGCCGCTCGCAGGCTGCGTGTGATTCAATCCTCAAACACTCCTGCTAAACTCCGAATCACCCGGGGCCAACGCGCCCGCCCCAAGTTGACGTTGCAGATGCGGCTCCTTCAACTCTGTCTGCGTTTCGGGAACTCGGAGCTTCACTATTCCTAACGGCCCTGAGCGCCACGAGCAAAAGCGAGGCAGGTAGGAGCCCGCAAGCCCCCCACTGGGGGCGTGGGGCGGCAGCGACTCCCACCTCCCCTGCTCTCCCCACCCTGCGAGTCCCGGACGGGGCGGGGCGTGGCGCCGCGCGGGCGGAGGGCGGGGCCGAGTGACGCGAGATCGGGGCCCGGGAGGCGCAGGGACGCGGGGCCACTCACGCTGCTCGCTCCGGAGGCGGCAGGCGACCAGGCTGCTCCGCTCGGGGCCCTTTTCCCCGGAGTCGGGGCCGGACTCGCGGGAACCGGTTACCGCACGGACCTGGACGACCTCTGCCTTCGTCATTTCCTGCCGGCCCGTCGGTTTCCGGAAGCGACAGGGAACCAGGTCTTTTCCTCCCCCCCCTTCACCCCCCTTCTCAGTTTTTGAACGGGAGAGACGAAGCGACCGCCCCGGTGCCGCCCCCGCGCGTGAGTGGAGCCGGGCTCCCTTCCCCTCCCCCGCGGCGCGTCACCGCCCGGCCCCGCCCCCGGGCCTGACCCCCGCCCGGGCTGCGCGCGCCGCCCTCTGCGAGTCTCGGGCTGCGCGACTGTCGCCCCCGCTGGAGGGCGGGCAGGGTCGGGTCGGGTTGGGTCGCGGCCGGCGTGGGGCTGCTGGTGGCGGTGGGTTTTGCAGCCCTCGCCTGGTAGTCCACGTGGATCTAGCGGTTGTGTGCTAAAACCCGTCGGGAAGTAGTGGGGACAGACAGGTCATTACCCCGGAGTTCCATGCCTCCTCCCGCCCCATTTCGGCGCGCCCGGGCGGGATCCTCGGCGTAGGAGGGGGAATGTGCATTGTCCCACGAAGCGAGATTAGGCTGGGAAACACAAAGATCTCTTCTTTTCGTAATGAGATCATAGGGTTAGTTTTAATACTTAGCATAATATATATTTAAGAAACTATATGCTTTCCAAATAGTCTTTCTATATATATTTTCCCTATGATAATAAATGATGCGTGGCTGAAACTTGAAGTGTTTTTAAAAACTGGATACTGTAATACTGACAGTTTAAGAGACTTTTGGGCATTTAAAAATCTTTTTGTGTAGGGACTTGAAAAATGTATTTTCTAGCACGAGACAGGTAATGAATTTATGTAGAATTTTAGTACGTATTAGTGTTGAAGTTAATCAGATTTCAGTGGTTGATGCAGCCTTGGGAATAAATGGCCACTAGCAAGTGCTTGAAGTCTTAACTACTGTTTTCATTTTTAGGTACTTCTCTAGTATCAGCTGACTGCTAATTATAATTCATGCTAGAGACCATGTAGAGGTTGTATTCTTAATTGATAAGCGGAGATAAGAGAAGTTTTCTCTGCCTCTTTGTGGATCGTTTTGCTACAAGTAAACTCACCTTTGTCTAGACGAGGATCATTAGTTGGTGCACTAATATACTGACTTTATTTATAGTATTAATGCATGTTAGCTTATGCATTTACATATGCAAAATTATGTATAATTTTACAACCATTTAGTTTGCCTATAAAGTTGGAGAATTAGGAACAATATTTATGGGCATTGTCGAGTACTGATTGTTTGCCAGACCTGTGCCAAATGATCTATGTGCTTTATCACATTTACTCTTCTAGGATAATTTTTTGCATAAGCATAGGTGGCTCAAAAAATATTTGAATACACGGATTTTATTTGAATATGTCCAAATGTGGAATAAATACATGAATTACTACTTCTGTTTCCGCTTTTGTAAAATAAGGGTGTTGGCGATATAAAGTGACTCATAAAGTAAATGTGTTTTTCAAATTGGAAGATGGCTTTAAAATTGCATACAGCTAAAAAAAACAAAAAAACAACCCCCACCACTTTTTAAAAGTATTCAGTAGTTTTCAAAGCCCTGGTCTCTTATCCACATTCCCTTCATATATAGTTGTCACTCAATGAACATGCTGTACTTGGACATTGGAAAAGATACATGGTGGGAAAGCTGAATGGCCCCTTCTGAAAGGCTTCTTTCCATATTTGGTTTCTAAGTGACATTCCTAATTATGGTTAACAAATGACAATGAAACAGGAAGAGTAGTTTTCCAATACCAAACCAAGGAAATAAAAAACAGTGGGCTATAACTTTGTTGATAAGCCTAACGTTCATGGGTTTCTGAGTGTTAAGAATGTCATTATTATCTACATTGCGGGAGTTCTACCTGATTTTTCAGTTTCCCTGTAAATATCTTAAACATTCAGTGTTGATTGACTCCAGTACTTTGTGCATTTAGAAGTTAAGTTTTTGGTTGGATTTAGTTAAGCAGTTTTGACTTCCTTAAGCAAGAACTTTATTTTGATTGTGTTTCCATAGATACAATTTAATAACATAGAAGCATAACAATGATGAAATTGAGGGTGGGATCTAATGGCTTGCACCTTGTGAGAGTAGAGGTATTCGAAAAGATTGGAGAGGATGAAGGAAATTCTTGAAAATGTGTGATTACATCATTTGTGATTATAGTATATCGGACTATATATAGTCTTCTGATTCTAGTCCATCATTGGAGAGGAAAAGGTTGAGCATGCTTTGCCAGTCGGTATTTATAAGAGGTTTCCTTTACCTAAAGGCATTCTCTTCAGGCAGGGGATGAGGGGACAGTTGTCATCAATAGGGGGATGTAAGAAGAAAAAGATGCATGTGTTTTTTTGGACTTAGTACTTGCATCCATTGTGATGAACTGATTCTTGCCACCACATTCATCTTCAGGCACTTTCCTGGTAGATATTTGTAAGGCAGCCACTTGGAGTTAAAGATGGGGAAAATGGGAGGAGGGCCGGAGGGGGGAAGCACAGCACAAGGGTATACAGCAAAGTATTAATAGGTTACATTTTGTCCAAATTATGAAACCATTGGAATAAGATTGTGTTTGTAAATTTCTTGTAATTTTTATCCAGGTGTATGGAGAATATCCCTTTAATGTGCTTTATAAACAATGGACCATATTTAGAGTACAGTACATGGAAAGTTACTGAATTTTTCATTGCCTCCATTTCTGTATGTTAGTTGTTAGAAAGCCAGAGTGACCATAATGCCAGCATTGGTTCCAGCATTGGTAAGGCGTTTAAGCAATATCGTGTTTCACGATATTGGAAGACAAGGTCTTTTCGGTCCTTATTTCAAAGCTTGACTCTCACACAGAGGGTTCTTTAAGTTTCCAGACCTTCTGTGTGTCACTCATTGCCATATCCCCAGTGCCTAGAACAGAGCCTAACATTTGGAAGGTGTTGAGTAAATTATTGTGAAATGAACAAAAATACGTTGGAATCATCTCCTCTCTTCTTTCTGCTAGTGAAGGTCCCACTTACCAGAGGAAGGGCCACTCCAGCCTTACCTTCTCTACAGAGTCTGCAGTCCATGATGAGCCCTTTGAATGTTAGCTATTTATTTAATTGGTAGTATTTTAGTTGGGCAAACATTATGTACATACATGAAACAGTATGAGAATTTGGAGCTAAGTAAAACAAATTAATAATAATAGCTAACATTTATGTACTGCTTAAAATATTCCAGATGCTGTCCTAGGTGCCTTTATGTGTTAATTTATTTGACTCTTAACAACAATTCTTTGAAGTAGGTACAGTTGTAATACCGTTATTCAAATGAGGTACAGCAAGGTAATTAAGTTACTTGCAAAAAATCACAATGCAAGTAATATGGGGGATACAGAATATGAACCCAGGCAACCTGGTTCTTGAGTCAGAGTGGTTTTTCTGGGGAGTTTGGCTTTAACCAAGACAGAAGAGAGAGCTAAAAGTTGACACTACTTTCTTAGCTGTAAAAGGTGCTCTTAAAATTTCAAAGTAGCATAAGGATTACAGTAACTCTGAGCTGCAGAAATAATGCTGCATTGTTCAGAAAGCAAGTTGATTATGAAGTGGTTAAGGGGACACTATTTTGAAATGAGAAATTGAATTTGAATCTCAAAGCTGAGTGAGGAGTATAAGTAACTTTTTAAGGTATGGAATTCTAACACAGGAATTCCTTAGGACATAGGACAGTAATTGTTTTGTGTCAGAAAACTAATGCAAAATAAAATAATATTGACACGATATTCTACTAATTTTCTTTTCAAAACACTAGATTTAAACCCCTTGCAGTAGTAATTTACTAGAATATCAGTGTTATTGATGGTTTCCTGTGCACTTCTATTCATTTGCTTTGTTATGTGAAATCTTGATCTACTTTTTCAGCTTGTCTTGGGCAATAGAATGCACTATTGGGGCCAGAGGCCTCTTCAAACTAAGTAATACTTCTTTGGTGGGGAACAAACCCCCATAAAATGATGCTGTTGATTTGGTAACAGACCTGGAGTGAAGTCATTCATTTTGAGCCATGTGGAATTAGATGGGGGCCTATGAACAGAATCCAGCAAGATGAAGAAAAGCGGTATTCTCTGAAAGTCCAATTTTGTATCCCTTTGTCAGGAGCTGACATTATTTTGGGGGTGTTGGGCATCAACAGAATCAGTGACTCTAAATGACTGCACAGATAGGGGAATACATACCTCACCCCACCACAGCCCAGGAATCAGAGGAGGAAGTGCCCTTGAAGCATGGGCCACAGCCCTGGTTAGCAGCAAGTGGGGACACACGCTCTGCAGGTATAGTATTCTGTGCTACAGACCCCTTCTGCTGGGTAGGAGGTCAGATCGTTTGTCTTGGGGGAAGCTTTATAATTTGAGTCAGGGAAGAAATGACATATGCTGCTGTCATTTTAATATCAATTCAGGGTGGCCTGTTATACAAGCAACTTAAACTATGAATGTTGTCCAACTGTCGTGTTCTGTTTAAATACCCAAGAAAATAATTTGGAAAATTTAGATTAAAATCTGTATTGAAGTTTTTATCCAATTGGCATGTTAGCCTTAATTATAGGCTCTTCTCTAAATGAGGGTTTTAGGGAAAGACAGGGTGATACACTGACTCATAATTTATGCCTATCAAGGCTGAATAATTTAATAAAACCTGCACTGCCCCATTTTATGAATTTAAGGGTTATAGAGCTGGATCCTGAACTTTAGATAGTGTGGCAGTTCTCAAAGTAGGAGTGGAAATCAGAATGACCCAGGGTTTACTGTAAAAGTAACAGGTGTCTTAGCCTAACCCTAGGAGCATGGCCTGGGCATCTGTCCATATTTTAAACCACCTGCCCCTCTAAGAAGAACCAGCCCTGTATTCTACAGATAAGGACATTGGGGCAAAGTCGGATGACTTGTCTATAGCTGGTTCAGTGGCACCAGGATTTTATTACCAGATAGTATGTAATGTCACAATTGTACGGCTCGGGAAATTTCCTGGGTCATCAGTTTAATAGCACATTTTACAGCTCCATGTTAAATCATGCTTTTTTATACCATTTTCCAAGTAAGATGTGAATGTAGAAAAACAGTTTTCTCAAAGTCCATCTTCTGTCCTGGCAGTGGTAAAATTCAGTCTATTACCAGATTTTCTTTATAATTTTAACTGAGTTTTAAAATTAATTTTAGGAACTGTCAACTATTTGTAATATTTTTATTGCATACCCTATGATGCCCTCTTAAATTTTGGGGGAAATAGAGTATAAAGTTGAAGTGAAAGATTAAAATTTTTAATTTGAATTACTTATTTTTCTAAGCTATAATGTAAAATAAATGTGAGAATTTTTACTGGTTTTTTTTTTTTTTTTTAGAGTTTTGTGTTTTAAGATATGGTTGATTTTTAACTTTTTTTTTTTCCAATGTATAAGGCACCTTACCTTGGAAACAGCACCATTCAGCGTCCACGTCGTCTTCGAGTGAGAGTGAATCCTAGTTTCAGCATGTCCTCAGTAGAGACCACAGAACCAAGTTTATTCCTTCAAGATGTCTGCTGAAGCCTGTGGAGCAACAGCCATTTCCAGAAGTAGATAATAATGTCGGATGCCTGTGAGTGGACCGTATGGGCAAGAGACTCATTAAGATATTCATGGAAGAATAGTCAAGTCTGAAGACATGACAGATTTCAAGACATGACCCCATGTCATTTAGGATTTGAGCACCTGAAAGAAGATCGTTCTGAAAATGAGGGGCAAGGCACTAACATATTTCTTTACATGTTTCTTGTACTTTTTTAACCCATCTGCTTTGCATATATTTGAGCTATTTTTCTCTATGCAATAGGTAGGAATCTACTTATGATTGGAGTTTTATTCTGTGTGGATAGAGAACTCATAGATATAATAGGAGAAATAGGAACAATTTATTGGGATGTTGGCTCCTAGAAATTGACTTTCACTGAATAATTACTAAACGTGCAGGATGTTGACAAATTGCTTCCCCATAATGATGTGCTGTTGTCACAGTCCTTGTGATTCTAGATCTGTCTTTATTTTTCTCTCAGCCTCTATGTGCCTCCTTTTCTCTTGAACAATTTTTTGTACTGAAGATCTGATTATCTTATTTTTTCAGTGTAAAAATAAGAATTCTGTCTCCGTAAGTGTGCCTTTGGCATGGTTGCTCTTCTAGCCTAGGATATTTTCTAGGATCAAGAGTAGAACAGTTGCCAATTTTTTCCAGAGTTGTTGTTGTTTACTATTTTTATGTTCTTGTTTAATGTTTTGTTTCTTCTTGTTTAATGTTTTGTTTTCTTTTACTGTTTCTAGATTGAAGTAAAGGACGAACTGTTTTCAGTTCGTCTGTGTCCTGTTTTCAGTTATTTAGGAGACCAGAATAACTTGAGTAGTAAAAATCTGTAGAAAATTTACAGCATATCTTAATTGTTACGGTTTTAACTTTGTCTTAAACCCCCACCAAAATTATCTTTTAGTGGGGTAATCTCCAAATGCTGACTGATATGCAGGCATAGGCATGCGCAGGATAGTGGGAGGGAGAGAGAGGTGGGGGAGGGAGAGAGAAAGCTTTTGTAATTAACAACTGAAGCACTTGGCCATTAAGGTCATTAATGTGTTGGTATGAAAAGGAGTTTATTGATTAGAAGTAAGATAATTAACTGACATAAGTAAACTTGACTGTTTTCAGGTCTTCTCGCTTTTTGCAATTAAATCAGCTTAACTCATCAAAAATTTTCTCCTCTATAAGTTGAGGAAACCTTTACTTTTAGGTGTCAAGTTTTACCAAATAGGCCCTGGCCAGTTGGCTTAGTGGTAGAGCATCGGCCAGTATGTAGGTGTCCTGAGTTTGTTCCATTCTGGTCAGGGCACATGGGAGAAGCAACCATCTGCTTCTCCACCTCTTCCCCCTCCCTTCTCTCTCTCTCTTCCCTTCCTGCAACCATGGCTCCATTGATTCGAGCATGTTAGTCCCGGGTGGGTGCTAAGGATAGCTCCGGGAGCCTCTGGCTCAGGCGCTAAAAGTGGCTTGGTTGTAAGCATTACTCCAGATGGGCAGAGCTTCCACCCAAGACGGGTTGCCAAGTGGATCCCAGTCGAGGAACATGCGAGAGTCTGTCTCTATATCTCCCCTCCTCTCACTTGGAAAAGAAGGAAAAAAAAGTTTTACCCAACAAATAAAAATATAAGAACAGATTTAAAAGTTTAATTTTAATAAAGTGAAATTTGAGAAACAAGAAGTATATTTTCTCCCTCAGTGTACCTGTTTTACTTCATCCCTTTTACCCCCTTTCTACCCTATCTGTTTATCACATGGTCTCCTTTTACATTTTTTCTCATCTATCCATAATTTTTTGTTTGGTGTCTGTTTTGCTTACTTCCCACCTTTTCCATGATTCAGCCTCCCATTGAAAATGCTCTCTATTCTCTTTACTCTCTATTTCCCTGGGTGGGCCTTCTTCCTGGTCTGTCACCTCCAGGCTTTTGTTGTTATCTCTTGTAATTCAGCTCCTGCCCTAACCTCTGTCCACTTCACTTCTTGTCCACCTGCGTTCCACTCTCACCTCCTGTCAGTGGCGTCTCTTGTCTTCTCCTGCCCCGCTTCTGTCTCTGTAGCTCACTGATCTGTCATGTGTTTCAGCTAGCTCCAATTCCCTATCCTCTCCAAATCTCTTTTCTTCTTGTACTGTTTAAGCATTGTGCACTTGTTCCGTGAGCTCGTGTTCTGTTTTCCTGTCCCTGGGTGGTAGGTATTACTAGATGGATTTGTTGTCATTATTTGCATAGGACACAGATCCTTGCTGTGTATTTCCTGGGTAGCCAAGATGACTCAATTATTATTAATTTTCCTTGGAGCATTGAGCTTCCTGTGTTTTCTGCTTCTAAGAAGTAGATTGGTATTCTAGAAGACTACTACTATGTTACAGAAAGTCAGGATAGTTATGTGATACTGTCATTTTAACTTGTCATTTAAGAGTTCATGATCTTTGAATTCACTCCATTGTCTTGAAAGATTTTTAAAAAGACATCCAAAGCAGGTTTGGGTATCAGATGAGAAGAGGAAAGTAAATACTATGAAAGGAATTATGGTCAATTTCTAGAACTAGAAAGAAAACTTAAAGAAAAAGAAAACTTAAACCACAAACCACCTGCTTTAACATTTATTAGGTTAAAGGTCCCTTAAAAGAATAAAAAAAGTCTCAGGAATTCTTTTAACTAGGTTGTCTGTATTTTTACATTTACTTGTAGGTTCCAAGACCTTTCTTCAATGTTTAACAAAAGAGAAACTGAATCTTATAAATATTTATTTTCTTTTGAGAGGTTTGATATCTCTGTAAATATTAACCTGTGTGATTTTATATATACGATAATTATACTGTAACATTTTCAAAATGTCATTAACAACCCACTATGTTAGTTTCTTGTGTAGAAAAATGTATAAATTGTATGGTCTTGCTCCTTTGGACTCTGTGGTCATGGTGTAATGAAAAAGTAGCTTTGGGCAAAATTTTATTTTATGCTATTGATGATTTACATTGTCATATATATATATATATATATGTTTTTGTCTTTGTATATACTATGAATGTGCTTTCCTGTAGCTTAGTTTTCTTAATGTGTATAAACTGGAGGTAGACAAATGTGAGTGCAGGTGTATTTAGCTTTATTAAACTTAAAAAAAACCTATACCTCACATACTGTAGTATCTAAGTAAGTTTTAAGAATAACCCTATGAATTGAGGTTGATCATATTGAATATTCTTTCTTCTGAGCCTTCCTTAATTGTGATGGTAGTTGTTGGGTGTTTTGAAATTAAAAGAATGGCTAATGTTGCATAGTACCATGATGTTCACCAGTCACGAGCAGCTAGTAAAAACATCAGAACCACAGTCCAGCTACTGACAAGAAATGTATAGACGTGCTAAGTGCAGGGCTGTTCTGGGATTACAGAGGACTAACAGTAGAGAACATTGTACAGGAGGATACTCTTACCTGGGTACTGGTGCTGCTCAAAGGCTTGGAATTCCCATTTTAAATTTGCTTTTATAGTTTTTAAGGAAACTAACCTTATGGTCAGTTCCCTCCTTTTTTTTTTTTTTTTTTTTTTAACCAGGAGTTTATTTAGCTTGATCTGTTTGCCAGAAGTAGTTCTCGGTGACAGTTGTCTCTTCCCATAAATCATATCTGTTCACTGAGAATTGATAATTTGCTGCAACTAAACATATTTAACAAAAATGTGCCCCAGGTTTCTAAAGTGTTCAGCAAAAATTACATCATTGGAATAGGTCTCTGTAATGACTGCTTTCAGGAAAGCTGGAGTTCGACTGGATACGGAAGCTCTGGAGTATAAACCCAGTTTGTGCCTGCTTGTAGTCTCAACACTGGGCTGTGTATACCTACTTGAATATAACTCCTGGATTATACCTATGTTTTTGTTATTTTAAAAAGTATTTAAATTAACTTTAACCAAACCAAAACAGTATGCGTATTCTAGTGTAGAATAAATTGGCACAGTGATTTAATATTTTGTTTATGGTTGATAATTTTTTCCTAAATTAGCAGGTTTTTAAAATATAGATCTGTATAATAGATTGTATAATAGATTAAGTTGGGTAAATTTTTCACTTGAATGAAATGGATTTTTCTGGTCTTGGTTGTTCAGCTTGTTATAAAAGCTCACTAATTCATAGTGTGATTAGACTGGTCTATTCATTGTGATTTTGTGCATTATAAGGGTTGTATTTGAGGTAATTTTAAAATATTAGTATTGAAAAAAAAAAAATTAGTATTGAGATAGACTCCAGCCCAGAATATATATCATGTGTAAAATCTCTTTATTAAAGTTCATTGGTTGCAAGCAAGAAATTTAAATATGTTTAGTTTGTATTTCATGGCTGGTATTAATTTGTATTGCCATTACATTCATAGATGGGGAAACTGTTATTTCCATAGAACGGGAAACTTTGTGTATTACTATTTCAAAGCTTAGTTTAAGCTGGTTATAATTTAAAAAGTATCTCTCACTTCTCTTTTTTGGAAGATTCTCAATAGTCCCGTGGACATGTTATGAACATGTTTAATCACCATAACAAATATCTAGTGAGCAGGATGTTTGGGAAATTGCTGCAGAGGATGTAGATCGAGGTGAAGTACTGGTTTTGTCTTTCACTACTATAATCTTTGAGAAACAAACTTTTTTTCTGATAGTGCTTTATTTTTCTTAGATTTTAAAATTATTACTGATCTCAATAGAGTTACCATTTTATGGAGCCTCAGTAGGGTCAGGCTTTTGATATTCATTAAACTCACTGCTACTTAAATAATTTTCTAATAAAATTTGATGTTATGAAATATATTTTCTATAGTGTATTTGTGTATAGTACATGATATGTGTTTATGCTGATGAATGAGTAAATAAATGTTAGTTCTGCAGATCAGTAGGTTTGTTGAGAGTGTTACATTTTTCTCACTATATATATTAGATGAGGAAATTTTTTTTTTTTTTTTTTTTTTTTTAATTTTTCTGAAGCTGGAAACGGAGAGACAGACAGACTCCCGCATGCGCCCGACCGGGATCCACCCGGCACGCCCACCAGGGGCGACGCTCTGCCCACCAGGGGGCGATGCTCTGCCCATCCTGGGCGTCGCCATGTTGCGACCAGAGCCACTCTAGCGCCTGGGGCAGAGGCCACAGAGCCATCCCCAGCGCCCGGGCCATCTTTGCTCCAATGGAGCCTTGGCTGCGGGAGGGGAAGAGAGAGACAGAGAGGAAAGCGCGGCGGAGGGGTGAAGAAGCAAATGGGCGCTTCTCCTGTGTGCCCTGGCCGGGAATCGAACCCGGGTCCTCCGCACGCTAGGCCGACGCTCTACCGCTGAGCCAACCGGCCAGGGCTAGATGAGGAAATTGAAGGTTATTGAAATGCTCAAGGTCTGATAGTAAATGGTGAAACGAAGATTTTATTCTAGGTTTTCACTTTTCTGTACTGCCTTTTAAAAGATTTCCCCTTGAAAAAGTAAAATTTAGTGGTTTTATAAAAGCATATTAATTTGAGCTATCTATGCTATATACCTAATTTTCCCCCCAAAATAAAATAACTTTGTTCCTGATTATAAAAATAATGGGGTTCAATATTAAAAGTAATCAGTGTTTAGTGAAAAGACAAAACCAGATAATACAATAAAGTATAAAGTTGGTGGTGAAAATCACTAGTAATTCTACCACCAAGACATTAAGATTTGATGGATAGCTTTCCAGACTTTTTGGTGTATAAATAAATATATGTATATTTTCAAAACAAAAATATGTTTATCACATGAATGTTTAATCTTACTATATATATGGGCCATTATTCCACATCATAACTTTATATCTTCATTTACGTTTTTTATTTTTTAGAAAGCTTTTATTTTAGAACAATTTTAGATTTACCAGAAAATTGCAGAGATAGTTGAGAGAGCTCTCAAGTCTCCCTATCATTAACAGCTTACATTAGTGTATGTTTGTCACCATTCATGAACAGTATTGATAGATTTTTAGCTAAAGTTCACAGTTTCTCAGATTTCCTTAGTTTTTACCTAATGTCTTCTGTTCCGGGATCCTATCCAGGATTCCACACTACAGTTAGTCAGCTTGTATCCTTAGGCTGTTTTTGGCTGTGACAGTTTCTCAGACTTCCCTTGTTTTTTTATGACCTTGAGAATTTTGAAGGGTACTAGTCAGATATTATAGAATTCCCCACAATTAGAATTTTTCTGATGTTTTTCTCATGGTTGGGTTGTTTTAGGGAGGGAGACCACAGAGCCAAAATACCCTTTTCATTACATTGTTTCAAGGGTGCATACGATCTGTATGACTTATCACTGTTGATGTTGACCTTGATATCCCAGCTGAGGTAGTGTTTGTCAGGTTTCTCGACTGTAAAGTTACCCTTTTTTCTCTCTTTTCCATCTTGTGCTCTTGGGAGGGAAGTCGGCCCACACTTTTGAAGTGGGGGGAGTTATGTTTCACCTTTTGTGGGCAGAGGCAGACTATCTGCACATATTACTTGGAATTATTCTGCTCAGGAGATTTAGCTATCCTCCCCCATTTATTTATTCAGTCATTTATTTTTATCAGTAGAAGCTAATTTGGGTTATAATTCAGTACAGTTTTATTGCTCTAATTGTTGCTATGTTGGCCACTGGGAGCTCTTTTGGTTAGTTCCTGTGTCCTTTGCCATGCCATACCCCTATCATTGTGGGCTAATACAGTCAGTTTCTATATACTGCATGGCATTCCATTATAAGAGCATGCCACGATATATTTAATCCTCTATTAAGAAGCTAATTTGGTTAGCAGATTCTTCACTGTTAATAAACAGTACTGTGATGAACAGTTCAGGAATACACTTTTGAAATATTGTTTGACAGTTTATTCAGGAAAACTTGCTTTATTAAAGGGACTGCTTACACTACATTTATGTGCTAGCTGACTCATAATAAAGACTCCAGTAGCTTTTCGAGTGAGCATTTTCACTTTATCAATGGGAAATAGTGGTGTATTTATCACTGTAGTTGCCTCCCCTTTTTCTCTTTCCATGTGATCAGAGTGGGTGGCACCAATGTCCCAAAAGCTGCTTGAGGTCATATCCTGTTTTGAGACACCTGTGCCTGTCTTCTCAGTATAAAATCAGTGACTATTGACAGTTAACAGGCTGAATTTAAACTCAGCCTGGTGAAACAAAACAGCATTCTCAATGAATAAAAACTGAAGCAACCTTAGAAATCATGTAATATCCCTGCATTTAGAAAAAAGACTGGTATTACTCAGGGAAATGATTTGCCTGGGAATATGAAATAACAGAAATATTCAAAAATTGAACTTCTGCATATATCTCAGAATTCCTTGTTGCATAGGTAGATTTTGAATCTTGTGTAAGGATATGTTGGAAAATTTCAAACATATGCCAAAGAAAACTAAAATAGTATAATTAATTTCTATTTTCCCATCATCCAGCTTTATCAATTTGTAGACAATCTTGTTTAAAACTCCCACCGACTCCACCACACCATATTATTTTAAAGTATCTCCCAAATATTAAATCATTTCATCTGTGAATATTTCAGTATGTTAAAATCTTTTTTTAAAACACAACCACAACTGTCTGACCAAGTAGTGGTGCACTGAATAGAGCATTGGACTGGGATGCAGAGGACTCAGGTTTGAAACCCTGAGGTCACTGGCTTGAGTTCAAAGGTCACTGGCTTGAGTCTAAAGGTTGCTGGCTTGAGTCCAAAGGTCGCTGGCTTGAGCAAGGGGTCACTCGCTCTGCTGTAGCCCCCGTCAATGCACATATGAGAAAGCAATCAATGACAACTAAGGAGCTTCAATGAAGAATTGATGCTTCTCATCTCTTGCCCTTCCTGTCTGTCCCTCCCTCTCTGTCACAAAAAATAAATAAAACACCACCACAACTATTATTATTACATCTTAGAAATACTTCTAGTCAAGGCTAGTTATAAAAACTTTCGAAGTTTTTAGTCATTACTGAAAATGTACGTTTTTGGTATAATTCTCCAGTAAGATTCTAATGTGTATCTGTCCACCATGCAGTATGGCCTAGGTTATGGCTTTTATCAAAATCTAATGTGTTAGGGTCCTATCTAGAAGAAAGAAAACATCTTGTGATTTCTTCAAAGACAGAGAAATTCATAAAGAGTGTGTGATAGGCCTCCTGACTGTAAATATTTGCTTTTTGGCTCAACTTTTTTTTTTTTTTTTTTTTTTTTTTTTTTGACAGAGAGAGGGATAGACAGAGACAGACAGGAACGGAGAGATGAGAAGCATCAATCATTAGTTTTTTGTTGCGCGTTCCGACACCTTAGTTCATTGATTGCTTTCTCATATGTGCCTTGACCGTGGGCCTTCAGCAGACCGAGTAACCCTTTGCTCGAGCCAGCGACCTTGGGTCCAAGCTGGTGAGCTTTTGCTCAAACCAGATGAGCCTGCGCTCAAGCTGGCGACCTCGGGTTCTCGGATGGGTTCTCAAACCTGGATCCTCGACATCCCAGTTCGACGCTTTATCCACTGCGCCACCGCCTGGTCAGGTGTGGCTCAACTTTGTGAGGAGGAAATTCCAAGGGCATATGACAACAAGACACTTTTTCTTTCTTTCAGAGTTTACCATATTAAAGCCATGGATGGGAATAGAGTGATATGGCCCTTTCACTCCAAATCTTCTGTAGATTGTTGCGTCTCAAGTAAAATTCCTGCATGTTTCTTTCTGAGTTGTGACTTACAAAGCTTTTAGGAAAACCATCATGTTGACATCATCACTATTTGCTTTTAGGAAGATAACTTATGGGGAAAAATACTTTTGATTTCACAGATGATCCTAAAGGTGGAACTGACTACTCTGTTTCCTTTTTTATTATTACTATTTGTTTTAGAGGCAGGGTGAGACAGACTAGAACATCGAGCCATTCCTATATGTGCCATGACCAGGGATCAAACGAGCAACCTCTGTGCTTCAGGATGATGTTCTGACCAACTGAGCTATCCAGCCAGGGCATTTTTAAAAAAATTTATTGATTGATTTTTAAAGAGACAGGAAGGGAGAGAGCAGGGAGGGGAAGGGAAGCATTCATTTGTTGTTCCACAGTAGTGAATTATTTAGTTGCTTCCAGTGATGACTGGGGTTCAAACCCGCAACCTTGTCATTCCAGGATGACAGAATGACGCTCTAACCGCCTGAGCAACCGGCCAGGGCTACTCTGTTTTATTCAAACAGCATATTAAGTAGATTAGCTGATTGTCTACCATTTAAAAGGATGATTAATATTCTTGGTGTTTTGAATACTGTCTTTTCCTGAGGCTTCACTGGCTCTTTAAAATTAAAACTGAGATGCTATTTCTCTCTAGAAAAACACCCCTATCTCAGAAGCTACAACCAGAATAACAAATTTCCCTTAAATTTACTTTCATTGAGCTTATCCTAGAATTGCCTGTTTTTTGACTGTTAAGTATGCAATAATGTAAATTGGAGATGGAATGATACAAAAGGGCAGAAATTTTCCTTTTGCTTTTTCTAAGCCAGACTGAAACCAATCTTAGTAGGACAGTTTCATTTAAAACTATTTTATTGCAAATAAATATTCATCTTGGTAGCCCTGTTGTTCATTACATGCAGATGCATGTTTTATTCTAACGTAATTTAGGCTTTTCTGCCTTGCACTTGACAGTCGTGCAGCCTTTCTTTTTTCATTCGTGAATAGGCTTTGTTGTAGTCAATCAGCTCTACTTTCCTCCTATTTTGAAAGTCCTGTTTGCGTTATTTTCTACTTTCGTCTTTTACTTATTTTTATTCAGCAAACACCTTTTAAAGAGGAGAAATTGGTGTTATTTTTCTTCCTGTTTCTAAGCAAAAAGTGAAAAATTAGTAAAGAATAGCCGCAGTTTCAAAAACTTTTATCTGATCAAGTGCATTCAGTTATCCTAGCCTAATGTTATTATGGATGTAAGTTCTTGGAAGACATAGTAGTCAGCAAGATGTGCTTTGATTTACTCCTGTACTTTCTACCTATTTTAAGCTACTTTCTTGATACAATAATGATAGTGTTTTCTTAAAATCCTCTTTGCTTTGAAATGGTCTTAATTTTAACTTTAACATCATTGCTACTTGCCTACTGTGTGACCTTAATTGAATTTCTTAACTTCTCTTTGAGTTTCCTCATCTGAAAAGTGAGGATATTAATTAGCAACCACCTCATTGATTTGTTGAGTTAAATGAGATAAGCTATATTCCCTTGCACATAAATGTTTCATAAATATTATTCCAGCCATCTTTTGCTCTCCAACCATCTTATATCTTTACTTGTTTACGCTTTCACTTAGGTTAAGAAAAATGAGGGGAGGGCTGGATGAAAGAAGGTGAAGGGATTAAAAAATATATGTATTTCACATAGATACAGACAACAGTGTGGTGATAGAGGGCAAGGGCGTGGGTGGGGTAGGGGGAGTGGACAAAGGGGAGGGAAGTGGGGGCGGAAAGAGACTTCGCTTTGGGCAGTGGGCACATGATGCATTGTGCAGCTGATGTTTTGTTGCACTTGAAACCTGTCTGATTTTGTGAACCAATGTCACCCCAATAAATTCAATTTAAAAAAAGGAAAATGATTTATACATCTTTGTGTGTGTGTGTGTGTGTGTGTGTGTGTCAGAGATAAAGGGACAGATAGGGACAAACAGGAAGGGAGAGAGATGAGAAGCATCAAGTCTTCGTTGCAGCTCCTTAGTTGTTCATTGATTGCTTTCTCATATGTGCCTTGACCGGGGGGTTACAGCAGAGTGAGTTGACCCTTTGCTCAAGTCAGCGACCATGGGCTCAAGCCAGCAACCTTGGGCTTCAAGCCAGCAACCTTTGGACTCAAGCTAGCGACCATGGGTCATGTCTATGATTCCACGCTCAAGCCAGCCACGCACTCAAGCTGGTGAGCCCACACTCAAGCCTGATGAGCCCATGCCAGCGAACTTGGTGTTTCAAACTTGGGTCCTCTGCATCCCAGTCTGACACTATCCACTGCACCACCGCCTGGTTAGGCTGTACATCTTAAATAAGTGACCATCTTCATGTTTTCTTTAAACTTAAAAAAAAAAAACTTTGTTTTGAGGCCCTGCCCAGTCAACTCAGTGGTAGAGCATCAGCTCGGTGTGTGGATGTCCCGGGTTCGATTCGTGGTCAGAACACACAGGAGAAGTAACTATCTGCTTCTTCACTCTTCTTCTTCTCCCTTCTCTCTTTTTATTTCTCTCTCTTCCCCTCCCACAGCCACGGATGGGTTGGAGCCAGTTGGCCCAGGGTGCTGAGGATGGCTCCATGGCCTGCCTCAGGCACTAAAATAGCTCCATTGCCAAGCAATGGAGCAACAGCCCCAGATGGGCAGAGCATCGCCCCATAGGGGGCTTGCCGGGTAGATCCTGGTTGGGGTGCTTGCAGGAGGAGTCTGTCTCTGCCTTCCCACTTCTCACTTAGAAAAATAAAAATACTTTGTTTTGAAATGATTACAGATTCACAGGAAAATTGCAATAATACAGAGAGGTCCTGTGTATTCTTCACCAGGTTTCTTCCCAAGGTAACTACAGTATAAGATCAAAACCAGAAAATCGATATCGGTACAATACACAAGCTTATTTAGGTTTCTCCGGTTTTCTATGCACTCATTTGTGTGTGAGTTTATTGTATGTATAGTTCTGTGCAGTTTGATCATGTGTAGATTTGTGTAGCCAATACCACAATCAAGATATGGAACTGACCCATCAGCCCAGGGCTTTCTCTTGCTACCCCTTTTTAAACCACCCCCAACTCTTGGTAACTACTAATCAGCTCTCCAGCTTCATAATTTTGTCATTTTGAGAGCATTATATAAGTGGAATCATGCAGTATGTGACCTTTTGAGGTTGGCTTTTTTTACTTAGCATACTGCCTGTGAGATCCACTCAAGTTGTGGCTTGATTGAGTAGTTTGTTCGTTTCTATGCCGAGGACTCTTTCATGGGAAGGATGTACCATTGTTTAACCATTGTCCATTGGAAGGAGATTTGGGTGGTTTCCAGTTTTTGGCTATTGCCGATAAAGCTGCTGTGCACATTCGTATAGTACAGGTGTTTCGTATGCACCTGAGCTTTCATTTCGCAAGGATAAACATGTAGGAGTTCAATGCCTGGATCAAAACTTTTTTAATGGACTATCGTAAGCTTCTTTGAAAATATATGCTAATGCTTCAAAAATATATGAAGGCAGTTATTTCTTAGTGCCAGCCATTATAAATAATATATATTATCCTTTGTTTTAAAATATATTTTTGCACAGTTTGTAGCACGAGTTCAAAGTACAGAATCCTGTCTTTTTTTGTACTATAATATGTGTACTAATAAATATTTTATTTTATTAATGAATTCCTTTTCATATTTTGACTTTTTTTACTTTAGAGTATATTACTATTCTACTGGACTAAATTTGAATGGGGGAGATAGTTCAATTATGTATTTTTAAAATCAATTCTTTGCAATGTGATGTTGAGGGGTTTTGTTTTTGTTTTTGTTTTTTTCTTTTCTGAAGCTGGAAACGGGGAGAGACAGACTCCCGCATGCGCCCGACCGGGATCCACCCGGCACACCCACCAGGGGGCGACGCTCTGCCCACCAGGGGGCGATGCTCTGCCCATCTGGGGCCTCGCTCTGTTGCGACTAGAGCCACTCTAGTGCCTGGGGCAGAGGCCAAGGAGCCATCCCCAGCGCCCGGGCTATCTTCGCTCCAGTAGAGCCTCGGCTGCGGGAGGGGAAGAGAAAGACAGAGAGGAAGGAGAGGGGGAGGGGTGGAGAAGCAGATGGGCGCTTCTCCTGTGTGCCCTGGCCGGGAATCGAACCCAGGACTTCTGCACGCCAGGCCGACACTCTACCACTGAGCCAACCAGCCAGGGCCTAATGTTGAGTTTTTTAAATACTTATAAAGATTACCACAAAAATAAATTAGGAAGTCTATTAATTGACTAATGTTCAGCAACACTTAAAATCATTGGCAGGGCAGTGTTGACACTTTGTCTTCCAATATATTGTTTGAGGTCCTAAGATGATTTATAAACTCCTTTGTCTCTGAGGTTAATAATAAATGATGTATCATTATTAAGATACTCTTGATATATGAAGGACTCCTAATTATGATAGCCATAGGTTTAAGTAACTTTAAGTTGGACATCAAAAGTTAGCACAGGGCCTGACCTGTGGTGGCGCAGTGGATAAAGCCTTGACCTGGAAATGCTGAGGTCACCGGTTCAAAACCCTGGGCTTGCCTGGTCAAGGCACATATGGGAGTTGATTCTTCCAGCTCCTACCACCCCCCCCCTCTCTCTGTCTCTCCCTCTCCTCTCTAAAATGAATAAATAAATTAAAAAAAAAAAAAAGTTAGCACAGGACAATATAAACTATAGCATTAACTGGTGAATGAGTTTGGCTTTCCCAAATGTATTCACTAGCCTTAACTGATGAAAGGAAAACTGTAAAAATTTGGAAGAAGGAAGGAAAAGGATGACATGTTAAAAGCAGTAGTTCTTAACTCACTGTCCATTCAAATAGTCTAGATATCTTCTAAAATGAAAGAAGCACCTAAGCCCGGGCCAGTTAAATTAGAATCTCTGGAAGTGGCACCCGGGTATTGGTATTTCTAAAACATTCCCAGGTACTTCTAATGTTCAGCCAAGGTTGAGAACCACTGGACCAACAGGAACGGCTTCTATGTTCATATTTCTTCGCTTGAGAATTTGATAGTGTTTGGACTGCATACACTTGTCTTCTATGAACTGAACTAATGTAGGTTCCACTTACCTTTTATTTATGGCTCTGCTGACATGTTTATTTTCATAAGGGGGAAAATCACACTTGTGAATTATGGACACATTTAGACTATATAACAACTTTAATATGTCTTAACAGAGTGCCTATGAAGTGAATCAAACACCCAAAACTGTGAGAAACTCAGAATCATTGAAAGTCAAAAAGGAAATTAGGTTTTATCTTGGACATACTATGGGTGGGAAACATTTTGGGAAATTATTTAGAAAGCCTTTATGGGGCATTGGGGTGAGAGAGTTGAGTCTTTATTGATAGATCCTATTGTCAGCCTTTTTAGTTTTTTCTTTTAAAAAATTTTAATGTTTTACTTTGTAAAAGGAATATTGTAAAAGTGAAAGTATGCAAGGATGAATAAAAACAAAAATCCCCCAGCTGTGTTCATGGCCTGATGTGAATCTTCCATGCCTTTTTTCCATATTCATAAAATTACCTTTAACAATATAAGGTTTGTGAATCTTTTCTTTTTTTAAATAGGGTCATACTCTATGCATTATTCTGAAGCTTGCTTTTGCTCTTTAAAGATATCATGGATATTTCTCCAGGTCAATATATAATAGGTCTAACTCTCTTTTTAGAAAATGAATAAAATTTTCAATATACATAATTTATTCAACCATTTCCCTGTGAATGAACATTCAGGATGTATCCTCTCTCTGTTTGCTTTTCCCCAGTACAAACAGTGTTGCAGTACATATCTTTGTATATATAATTACAGGGACCTGTGCTTTGTTTCTCAAGTACTATTCTTATAGCCTGGCTTTGGTTTTGGTCAGATATCTTCATTTCTGGATACCTTCTTTGATAGTCAGAATGAGTCAGATGACAGAATTAGTGTCAGTCAATTTCAAGTTAATTGGCTCCTTTTGGGTATTAAGTTGGGCATTAGAGAGGAAAAACAATTATTTTTAAATGGATATTAATATGATACATCCTAGTAGCCAGAAATGTTTTTCATAGGTAGTAGAATCCCTAAGAGAAGGACACCTCAGTTTAGGACACCAGTGGGTAGACTTTGTGGGGATCCATGAGCCATCTGATATTGAGTGTAAAATTGTGTACAAATGTACATTTTATGGCTTCATTAGATTTTCAGAGGAACTCTTACGTCCTAAAAGAGGTAAAAATTGATAATATATGTGTCAGAGAGTAGTACTTAACCTAGAGAATATATAAAGTACTTTGAGTTCCTATTGATAGCATATTTTTTAAAAACAATGTCCTCTTTCTGTAAAGATCTGGATTGAAATGAGTTTACTTACTCTTGAGATGACAAACCTAGATATGACTAATACAGATAGCTGACTCTAAATTCAGAATAGCCTGAGTAGGTTGTAATAATATTCTAAAATTAGCAAGATGAAATATACCGAGGGTAAATATTGTGCAGAAGTTGAAAAATGCTTGGGTGTGGAGGACAATCTTAGATGCACCTGAGATGAAAAAGTGTTTATTTGACCACATATGAGCTGTCTCTGTAATATGACTGCTTAAAATCTGAGCTGGTTAGATGACATTTGATGAATTGTGTTTAACTTGTGAACTCACATTTTAGGTGAGACATTAGCAAAGGAGGGAGACAAGGATACTGATGGATTGAGAAGTGATGTCACATGAGGACCCACAGTCGAAGGAGTTTGGTTGTTGCTTCTGAAGAACTACGGCAGCAGCCCTGTAGGGTAGGGAATAGGAAGACCAGAGGGACGGTACAGGGGGGTCCTTGGGTCATGACAGTCTCAGCATACGACGTTTGAAACTTATGACATCCACTCCCATAAAAACTTTAAAAAAATGAGACAGGAGTGTTTTGGCTTATCCCATTAGTGTCGTAATTTTTTTTTTTTTTTACAGTTTTTGTCATTTTTTTCTGTTACTATAGCACAGTGTATAGTACAGTATATTTATGTCCTTTTCCTTTTTCTGTGGCTTAGCTGTGTTTTTATTTTAATTTATTGTGTTTACATAGATTCTAGTGTCTCCCCAATGCCCCCCCTCCCCCATATGCCCCTCAACATCTCCCGTGTCCCCCTCCCCATAGTGCCCTCCCTTCAGCTTTATCCCATCCTCTCATCCCCTTTCCCTCTGTCCTCTTTTCCTCTGGCCCCTTTGATCTCTCCTCTGTCTCAGTTCCATTCCTCAGTTCACATTGTTCCTTGGATTCCTCAAATGAGTGAGGTCATATGATTAGCTGTGCTTTTATGTTCTAGATCGGTGTTTCCCAACGTGGGGCCCACGCCCCACAGGGGGGCAATTCGATAGTTAAGGGGGGCAATTTGAAAATGGACTCCACACGACTTTAACTCTTTCGCCCCAGGCCATTTAAATGCAATGCTAGATATTGGTGCCAAATTTAACAAAAAATGCAATTCTTAAATAATTGCGGTAAATAATTATTAAGTATAATTTTGTTTGACGAGACCAAAATATCAACTGGGTGATTGGCGTCGTCAAGTAAACTTCGTCCTGGGTTCACCGCGGAGCATGCCGTCTGCCGCGGGGAACCCCGAACGTTTTAAAAACTCGCTAAACAACGCAGTTATTCTCACCTAATTGGCCCATCGCAACTTCTGTAGTGTTTCATATCATTCAGTTGGTGTTAATTTGAAATAAGTGTCAGTCAAAACTGTTGTAAAAGCTCGTTGATTTAATAAATATACATATATATATTGTATAGATATAATTGGTATTTGATTTTATTTTTATCAATGTTAAACTCTTTATTAAGTACTTCTTGCATCGGGGCTAGAAAGCAATAATATTTTATAAATATTATTGGGGCTATAATAGTGCATGCACAACAATTTTAATTTTAGAAGCATAACTTTCCAGAAAATTTTGTCAAGTGGAAAAAATATAGATACCTTTTGATTTGCGGTGGTAGTGTAGTAAATGTGTTATGTACATTTAAATAAATATGAATTTTTAGTATACATTTACTCTATGTCACATTGAATATATTTTAACACATATTTTAATATTAGTTTTTAATTGATCTTATTTTTATTATAGCCCATAGTAAAATGAGTGGTGCAAGCAAGAAAAAAACTCGTCAATATTCGGAGGAATATTTAAAATTTGGGTTCATACCCGCTGTTCACGATGAGCGGATTCCTTTTTGTCTTTTATGCCAGCAATGCTTGACCAACGAATCAATGAAATGAGGTCGTCTTGAGGCGCATTTGAAGGCGAAACATAGTGCTCATATTAATTCAGATTTGAGTTACTTTAAAACTTTAAAGAAAAATTTTGAAAAAAGAACATTAAAGTCTCTACTGCTCATACTTCAACTAATAATCGTGTTCTTGAGGCTAGTTATCAAATTTCTTTATTCATCGCTAAAACTGAAGAAAATCACTCTATAGGAGAGAATTTAATAAAACCATCAATATCAGCATTTCTTAAAACGGTTCTTGAAAAAGATGACAAAGATGTAAAAGCTATGCCACTCAGTAACAATTCTGTTAGCAGAAGAATAGACGAAATGAGTGAGGATATTGAAAAACAACTTATTGAAAAGCTGAAAACAAGAAAATTCTCCTTGCAAATGGATGAATCAACTTCGAGAGACAGTGAGGCAGTATTGATAACTTACGTAAGCTATATTGATAAAGGACATTTTGCTGAAGAAATGTTGTTCTGTAAAAGATTAGAAAGCACCACTACCTCCAAAGATATATATATAATAAGCTAAAAAACTACTTAGATGTCAATGATATACCAATGAAAAATATAACATCTTGTGCTGCAGATGGTGCTCCCAATATGATGGGCAAGAAAAATGGCTGCTTAAAATTGATGAAAGATGCGAATCCAGAAATGATTCTTGTGCATTGTGTTATTCATAGGGAAAACTTGGTAGCTAAAAACATCTCGCCTGTTCTGAATGAAGTATTACATACAGTAATAAAGTGTATTAATGCTATTAAAGCTAGAGCCAAATGTGAGCGTCTTTTCAAGCTATTTTGTGAAGAACAAAATGAAGATCATGTGAGACTTTTAACTTCATACTGAAGTAAGATGGCTATCTAAAGGAAACTGTTTGAAAAGATTTATGGAACTGTTTGATACTCTTAGTGATTTTTTAAGCGACAAACCTGAAATGAAGTATCTGTTAACAATAGATGGTAAAGCATTTGTGAGTTATTTAGCCGATATCTTTGAAAAACTAAATATATTAAATAAGCAACTTCAAGGAACAAATAAAACTCTTGTCGATGCAAAAGCAAAGATATTTGGTTTCATTACCAATATTGAGTTATGTCAGAAACATATTAACAACAAAAACTTTAAACAGTTTCATTGGCTCCAAAAATGTGAAGTAAGTGATACCGCTTTACTTGTTATTGTCAATCATTTGAATATTCTATATATTCTATCGGCTGATTTAAAAGAAAGATTTTCTGATTTAAAACAAATTGATTTCCCAACATGGATGATGCAGCCAATGTTAGTGGATTTGTCTGATATATCAAATATGCAGTATCAAGAAGAACTCGCAGAATTGCAAAATGATTAGTCAGTTAAAGCTTTATTTAATATCAAAGGAGCGATGGCATGGCTTTGTGAGGAAACAGAAATCAAATTCCCAAATTCAACCAAATGTGCAAAAAAACTATTGCTACTGTTTCCATCTTCATTTTTAGCTGAATGTGGATTTAGTGCTGTAAATGATTTACTGGTAAAATAAAGAAATCGGCTGGATATAACACAACGTGGAGACTTGAGACTAAAGCTAACCAAATTGGAACCTAATATAAAATCTCTGTGCAGCAAGCATCAAGCGCAAGGATCACACTAAATTAAAATAATAAATTAATATAGAAAAATATGTATTAAAATTATTTGGAATTTAAATTTCTGTTTTTCATTATATGTTTTGAAATTTTACTTACTGTGTTTTGTTAACAATTTCATAGTGATTTCTTCCTAGAATCTATCATTTATGTTTATTAAGTGAACAAATCAATTTTTTAATGTTAAAAATTATGTATGTTACATGGGGGGGGAACATAAAAATTTTTTTTTTTTTAATAATTTTATTTTTTTAATGGGGTGACATCAATAAATCAGGATACATATATTCAAAGATAACAAGACCAGGGTATCTTGTCATTCAATTATGATGCATACCCGTCACCCAAAGTCAGATTGTCCTCTGTCACCTTCTATCTTGTTTTCTTTGTGCCCCTCCCCCTCCCCCTTTCCCTCTCCCATTCCCCCCTCCCCCCCGTAACCACCACACTCTTATCAATGTCTCTTAGTTTTACTTTTATGTCCCACCTACGTATGGAATAATGCAGTTCCTGGTTTTTTCTGATTTACTTATTTCGCTTCGTATCATGTTATCTAGATCCCACCATTTTGCTGTAAATGTTCCGATGTCATCATTTCTTATGGCTGAGTAGTATTCCATAGTGTATATGTGCCACATCTTCTTTATCCAGTCATCTATTGATGGGCTTTTTGGTTGTTTCCATGTCCTGGCCACTGTGAACAATGCTGCAATAAACATGGGGCTGCATGTGTCTTTACGTATCAATGTTTCTGAGTTTTGGGGGTATATACCCAGTAGAGGGATTGCTGGGTCATAAGGTAGTTCTATTTTCAGTTTTTTGAGGAACCACCATACTTTCTTCCATAATGGTTGTACTACTTTACATTCCCACCAACAGTGTATGAGGGTTCCTTTTTCTCTACAGCCTCTCCAACATTTGCTATTACCTGTCTTGTTAATAATAGCTAATCGAACAGGTGTGAGGTGGTATCTCATTGCTGTTTTGATTTGCATTTCTCTAATAGCTAAAGAAGATGAGCATTTTTTCATATATCTGTTGGCCATTTGTATTTCTTCCTGGGAGAAGTGTCTGTTCATATCCTCTTCCCATTTTTTTATGGGATTGTTTGTTTGTTTGTTGTTGAGTTTTATGAGTTCTTTGTATATTTTGGATATTAGGCCCTTATCTGAGCTGTTGTTTGAAAATATCATTTCCCATTTAGTTGGCTTTCTGTTTATTTTGTTATCAGTTTCTCTTGCTGAGCAAAAACTTCTTAGTCTGATGTAGTCCCATTCATTAATTTTTGCCTTCACTTCTCTTGCCATTGGAGTCAAATTCATAAAATGCTCTTTAAAACCCAGGTCCATGAGTTGAGTACCTATGTCTTCTTCTATGTACTTAATTGTTTCAGGTCTTATGTTTAGATCTTTGATCCATTTTGAGTTAATTTTAGTACAGGGGGACAAACTGTAGTCCAGTTTCATTCTTTTGCATGTGGCTTTCCAGTTTTCCCAGCACCATTTATTGAAGAGGCTTTCTTTTCTCCATTGTGTGTTGTTGGCCCCTTTATCAAAAATTATTTGACTATATATATGTGGTTTTATTTCTGGACTTTCTATTCTGTTCCATTGGTCTGAGTGTCTATTTTTCTGCCAATACCATGCTGTTTTGATTGTCGTGGCCCTATAATAGAGTTTGAAGTTAGGTATTGTAATGCCCCCAGCTTCATTCTTTTTCTTTAGGATTGCTTTGGCTATTCGGGGTTTTTTATAGTTCCATATAAATCTGATGATTTTTTGCTCTATTTCTTTAAAAAACGTCATTGGAAGTTTGATGGGAATTGCATTGAATTTGTATATTGCTTTGGGTAATATAGCCATCTTGATTATATTTATTCTTCCTAGCCAAGAACAAGGTATATTCTTCCATCTCATTATATCTTTTTCAATTTCCCTTAACAATGGTTTATAGTTTTCATTATATAAGTCCTTTACATTCTTTGTTATGTTTATTCCTAAGTATTTTATTTTTTTTGTTGCAATCGTGAAGGGGATTATTCTTTTGAGTTCCTTCTCAGTTGTTTCATTGTTGGCATATAGAAAGGCTATTGACTTCTGAATGTTAATTTTGTATCCTGCGACCTTACTGTATTGGCTTATTGTTTCTAGTAGTCTTTTTGTGGATTCTTTGGGGTTTTCGATGTATAGGATTATATCATCTGCAAAAAGTGATACCTTTACTTCTTCTTTTCCGATATGGATGCCTTTTATTTCTTTGTCTTGTCTGATTGCTGTGGCGAGAACCTCTAGTACCACATTAAATAAGAGTGGAGAGAGTGGACAACCCTGTCTTGTTCCTGATTTAAGGGGGAAAGCCTTCAGTTTAGTGCCATTTAATATGATGTTAGCTGATGGTTTATCATATATGGCCTTTATCATGTTGAGATATTTTCCTTCTATACCCATTTTGTTGAGAGTCTTAAACATAAAATTGTGTTGTATTTTATCGAAAGCCTTTTCTGCATCTATTGATAAGATCATGTGGTTTTTGTTCTTTGTTTTGTTGATATGGTGTATTACGTTAACCGTTTTACGTATGTTGAACCATCCTTGAGATTCTGGGATGAATCCCACTTGATCATGATGTATTATTTTTTTAATATGTTGTTGTATTCGATTTGCTAGTATTTTGTTTAGTATTTTAGCATCTGTATTCATTAGAGATATTGGTCTGTAGTTTTCTTTTTTTGTGCCATCCTTGCCTGGTTTTGGTATGAGGGTTATATTGGCCTCATAAAATGTGTTTGGAAGTATTGCTTCTTCTTCAATTTTTTGGAAGACTTTGAGTAGAATAGGAACCAAGTCTTCTTTGAATGTTTGATAAAATTCGCTGGTATAGCCGTCAGGGCCTGGACTTTTATTTTTGGGGAGGTTTTTAATGGTTTTTTCTATTTCTTCTCTACTGATAGGTCTGTTTAGGCTTTCTGCTTCTTCTTGACTCAGTCTAGGAAGGTTGTATTGTTCTAGGAATTTATCCATTTCTTCTAGGTTGTTGAATTTAGTGGCATAAAGTTTTTCATAGTATTCTACAATAATTCTTTGTATATCTACGGTGTCCGTGGTGATTTCTCCTCTTTCATTTTGGATTTTGTTTATATGAGTTCTTTCTCTTTTTTCCTTGGTAAGTCTTGCCAAGGGTTTGTCAATTTTATTGATCTTTTCAAAGAACCAGCTCCTTGTTCTATTAATTTTTTCTATAGTTTTTCTGTTCTCTAATTCATTTATTTCTGCTCTGATTTTTATTATCTCCTTTCTTCGGCTGCTTTTGGGTTGTCTTTGTTCTTCTTTTTCTAGTTCCTTAAGGTGGGAAGTTAAGTGGTTCACTTGGGCTCTCTCTTGTTTGTTCATATATGCCTGAAGTGATATGAACTTCCCTCTTATCACTGCTTTTGCTGCATCCCATAGATTCTGATATGTCGTATTGTCATTTTCATTAGTCTGTATAAATCTTTTGATCTCTGCACTTATTTCTTCTTTGACCCATTCATTTTTTAAAAGTATGTTGTTTAGTTTCCACATTTTTGTGGGATTTTTTCCCTCTTTTTTGCAGTTGAATTCTAGTTTCAAGGCTTTATGATCAGAAAATATGCTTGGTACAACTTCAATTTTTCTGAATTTGCTGATGTTGTTTTTGTGGCCCAACATATGGTCAATTCTTGAGAATGATCCATGTACACTGGAGAAAAATGTATACTCAGTCACTTTGGGATGAAATGTCCTGTAGATGTCTATCATATCCAGGTGCTCTAGTGTTTTGTTTAAGGCCACTATGTCTTTGTTGATTCTCTGTTTGGATGACCGATCTAGAGCCGTCAGCGGTGTATTGAGGTCTCCAAGTATGATTGTATTTTTGTCAGTTTTTGTTTTAAGGTCAATAAGTAGCTGTCTTATATATTTTGGTGCTCCTTGGTTTAGTGCATATATATTAAGAATTGTTATGTCTTCTTGATTCAGTGTCCCCTTAGCCATTATGAAATGGCCATTTTTATCTCTGAGTACTTTTCCTGTCTTGTAGTCAGCATTATCCGATATGAGTATTGCTACACCTGCTTTTTTTTGGATGTTATTTGCTTGGAGTATTGTTTTCCAGCCTTTCACTTTGAATTTGTTTTTATCCTTGTTACTTAGATGAGTTTCCTGTAGGCAGCATATAGTTGGATTTTCTTTTTTAATCCATTCTGCTACTCTGTGCCTTTTTATTGGTGAGTTTAATCCGTTTACATTTAGTGTAATTATTGATACTTGTGAGTTCCCTATTGCCATTTTATATCTTGCTTTCTGTTCGTTTTGTGTCTTGTTTGATCCTTCTCTTTCGTTTTTCTATCTTTTGTTTTTATTTGGTTGTATTCCATACATCTTTCCTCTGTTGCTTTTTTATCTCATGTGCTTCTGTGGTGGTTTTTTCAATGGTGGTTACCTTTGAGTAATGAAAAGGGTCCCTACCCTGTTCATTGTAGCAAACTATTTTGTGAGTACTTTTGCACTCCATCGTCCTTTGCTACTGTTAATCTCCATCTTCTCCCCCTCTTTCTTTTTGTTGTTGCCACAGTTTAAATTTGGTTTTATTGTGTTCTTCTTGGAGCTTTTACTTGTGGCTCTGTTTTTTTTTTTGTTCTTTGTATCTGATTGGAGAACCCCCTTTAGTAATTCCTGGAGTGGGGGTTTTCTGATGATAAATTCCCTCATCTTTTCTGTATCTGTGAATGTTTTTATTTCTCCTTCATATTTGAAGGATAGCTTTGATGGGTATAGTATTCGTGGCTGAAAGTTTCTCTCTTTCAGGACTTTAAATATTGGGGTCCACTCTCTTCTAGCTTGTAGAGTTTCTGCTGAGAAATCTGATGATAATCTAATGGGCCTTCCTTTATATGTTGTATTCTTCTTTTCCCTGGCTGCCTTGAGAATTTTTTCTTTGCTGTTGGTTTGTGTCAATTTCATTATGATATGCCTTGGAGTAGGTTTGTTGGGGTTAAGAAAACTCGGTGTTCTGTTTGCTTCTTGAATTTGAGGCTTTAGTTCTTTCCACAGGCTTGGGAAGTTCTCATCTATTATTTGTTTGAGTATGTTCTCCATTCCATTTTCTCTCTCTTCTCCCTCTGATATACCTATTATTCTTATGTTATTCTTTTTGATGGAGTCAGATAATTCTTGTAGGGCTATCTCATTTTTTTTAATTTTTGAGTCTCTTTCTTCTTCTCTCTGTTGTGCCTCAAGTTGCTTGTCTTCTATTTCACTAATCCTCTCTTCTATCTGACCTGTTCTATTAGCTAAGCTTGTTACTTCGTTTTTCAGCTCGTGAATTGAGTTTTTCATCTCTGTTTGATTTGTCTTTATAGTTTCAATTTCCTTGGTAATATATTCTTTGTGTTCATTGAGTTGTTTTCTGAGCTCCCTAAATTGCCTTTCTGTGTTTTCTTGTATATCTCGGAGGATTTTTAGGATTTCTATCTTGAATTCTCTGTCATTTAGCTCCAAGGTTTCCAATATATTAAATTTTTTCTCCATAGATTTTTCCTCATCTAGCTGTGTTACCTCTCTTTCTTTTGTATCCATGATATTCGATTTTCTCTTCCTTAATGGCATCTTCGGGTGTATTGTGAAGCATCTGGAGGCTCCAAGTATAGGTTTTTCTGTTTCTGGTTGAAGATCTTGTTGAGTTTTGGGGGAGATTTATCGGTATCGCTTCCTACTCCGCCATTACTCTGACGTCATCCAACCATAAAAATTTTTAGAAAGGTTAAGGTGGGGCATGGCACCAAAAAGGTTGGGAAACACTGTTCTAGATTATGATTTTACAACTGTGTTAGGATAGGTAAGTGACTTAGGCTAGGATGTGTTTTGACTTACACCAAAATACAGGTTGGTTATATCACTGTTGTAGGAACAGAACTGTGTTATAACCTGAGGACCCCCTATATATAGAATTTGCTTATGGTGCTACAAAGGAGTACTCAGTGGGTGTTTGAATTAATGAATGAGTGAATGAAAATTACAAGGCAAAGGATTTTGATTTTTTATCGAAGCTGCCCTAGAAAGTAATGACCCATCAGTGGAGCCCTTCATGCATCGCTACAGGTGCCAAGGATAGGGGGGAGAGAGGGAATTCTTACTCTTAAGTGAAAGATTGTGCAACAGGACTTCAAAACTCTTTTAACTGGAATTTTATATTCCTCAGGTAATTTAATTCAAAAATGGGAAGATTCTAGGATAATATTGTAGGCTCTTTAAAAGTAACTTTTATAGAAGAAATGCTTTTGACTCACAGGCTGTATGAATTTCAGGACAGGTATTCAAAGATGCTTAAAAGTTGACACACAACAGGTTTTTATCTGAAACTTCAGTGCGTAAATTATTCCATTGTTAAGCCTGAGGTAACTAGTCTAGACTTGTGGAGTGTGGTTTAAGATTTTGTTTGTGTTACTTTTCAAAACCATGTTCTTCTCAAGCTACAAAAAGAGTGCAAAACAGGAAATTTCACCATTATCTGGCTTCATTGTGGCCTCAGAAAACACAGGACACTGTCTCCATTAGACTGATATGAAATCTGACTCTGATAATAATGACATAGTGTGGCATTTGTCCTGTGCTTTGTCATTTACGTAGGTTTGCATCCATACTTGCATATTTCCTGTGAAAATGTATCCCTAATATTTGTTTAAGTTGGTTGAGACAGAGATATCCCTTCTTTTTTTGTGTGTGTGTGACAGAGACAGAGAGATTCATAGAGAGGGCAGATAGGGACAGACAAGCATGAAGGGAGAGAGATGAGAAGCATCAATTCTTTGTTGGGGCTCCTTTAGTTGTTCATTGATTGCTTTCTCATATGTGCCTTGACCAGGCTACAGCAGAGTGATCCCTTGCCTTGGGCTTAAGCCAGCAACCATGGGGTCATGTCTATGATCCCATGCTTAAGCCAGCGACCCTGCACTCAAGCTGGTGAGCCTGCACTCAAGCCAAATGAGCCTGCGCTCTAGCCATTTCGAACCTGGGTCCTCTGTGTCCCAGTCCAAAGCTCTATTCACTGTGCCACCACCTGGTCAGGCTCCCTATTTCTTCTTAAGTAATTGAAACAATATAAAAATCCTTTAGGTTATGAAAATGGATAAATATAGTCAATTTTTAAAATAAACATAAAGCTTTAAAAGAAAAAAAAATGTTTCTTAGAATAGGTTGGGAGCTGTTGGCACTTATGACAGCCCTTTTTTAATGCCATTTAAAAAGGTGGTCTCCTCTACTCACTGGCTGTGTGACCCTGACCTCCCACGTCTGTTTTCTCCCTTGTAAAGGAAAGAGCTTACACCACTGTGAGAAAGTTCTTCGTGCGGTGCCAGGTACGTGGACAGAACTCAGTAAACCTTCCATTATCATATCTTCTGCTCTCACCTTTGAGCTCCCTTCAATTTTTTTTCTAATTTAATATATAGTGTCATCTTTATGTCTTCTACTGTCTTGAATACATCATGTCTAAAACTACTTTTTATATCCCCACCCCCAAACATCTCATCCTAAACCTACTCCTGCTTTATCCTCCTGTCTCCTCTTTTTAATTAATGGGGGCCACCTGCCAGAGGTAGTATGGAAGGAAAATTAATACCGCAAGCTCTGGTCAGGCTGTCTGGGATTAAATTCCTCCCCCGCCACTTACCACCACGTAACCTTGGACAAGCTACTTAATGTCTCCAAATCTCAGTTTCTTCAGTTATGAAATAAATATGATAATAATCTGGCTTACAGGAATTGGGAAAATTCAGTGAGATGAATGCATGTTAAGTGTTTACTATGATTCCTGACACTTATGTACACAATACCTGTTATTTATAACTGAAGGTAGGAATGGTAATGTCATCCTTAAATCCCTTCCCCTCATCTGAAAGTCATCAGCGCTATGGATTCTACCTCAAAAGTCTCTCTACTTTCTCATTTAGATCAGGGTTTCTTAACTTGAATTCATTACTCAAAGAGGTTCATAATCCCCTGAAAATACATGTACATTTTTTTGACGTATGAATTTTTCCTAAGGAAGGGGCTTCTAGCCTTTATCATTGACTTTCACCCAGATCAGTGACCCATAAAATGTTCATAATTACTGGTGGACTCTTATCTCGCACCTGTACTCAGTAGCCTATAAACTGACATTCTTCCCTAGTCTCTGTGCCTCTAATCTACTCTACATTGTTGCCCCATTAACCTTTTCTTAAAAAATGTGTTATGTCATCATTCTACTTCTACAATTGTGTTGACTCTCTGTTGCCTACAGTGGTGTTCCCATACCTGACCACATGCTAGAATTACGTAGGAAGCCTTTTTAAAAATAGTGATGCCCCATCCTAGACCAACTAATTCAGGGCTCCCCAAACTTTTTACGCAGGGGCCAGTTCACTGTCCCTCAGACCATTGGAGGACCGGACTATAAAAAAAACTATGAACAAATCCCTATGCATACTGAACATATCTTATTTTAAAGTAAAAAAACGGGAACAAATACAATATTTAAAATAAAGAACAAGTAAATTTAAATCAACAAACTGACCTGTATTTCAGTGGGAACTATGGGCCTGCCTTTGGCTAATGAGATGGTCAATGTCCAGTTCCATATTTGTCACTGCTAGCCGTAACAAGAGATATGACGCGCTTCCGGAGCTGTGACGCATGCGTCCCTCGTCACTGGAAGTAGTACTGTACGTGATCGCCGCCATGCTTTGCGGTGCCGCCACATACAGTACATCCTCATCCTGTACTCCTCTCACTGACCATCAATGAAAGAGGTTCCCCTTCCGAAGTGCAACGGGGCCGAATAAATGGCCTCAGGGGGCCGTAGTTTGGTGACCCCTGAACTAATTGATACTAACAAATACCAGGCATCAATATTTTATTCTAAAACTTCCCAGGCGATTTTATCAGGTAGCCAGAGTTGAGAGCCTCAGGGCTGTAGGATAATGGACGAATGGGTTAGCATGGCACGTAAGGACCTCAGCAGCCTAGCGCCAATCTACTTTTTCAGCCTAATCTTCCTCTTCTCCCATTCACATCCCATCACTTGCACTCTGGACACATACTTTTATTTTGCTATTTTCAGAACACGCTGTGTTGTTTTCTGCCTCTGAGCTCTTGCCTGTACTGATTGTTCTGCCTAAAATACCTTTCACCCTTTCTCTGCCTACTCATTTCCATGGCAAACCTTCCCCAAGTCCCAAAGAGAGTTGCAGCCCTTACTTTTGAACTTCTAGGCTCTACATTATTATAATTATTTGTGTATCTGTCTTCCCCACTACTCTGAACTCCTAGATAGAGGATAAGATCCTTATTTCGTTTCTCTAGTGCTTGGCACCAGGTTAAGAAGGTCCCTGCGAGTCTAATGAATAAGTAATTGAGAATGAACACGCAGCAGCCTGCTCTGGTGAAATCAGGAAACCCTGGGGTGGGGGAATGTAAGTAAATACGGTATACTAGATATGGTGAGGAGGGCTCAGCTGGGGTTTTATCCTCTGTTGCTGGAAAGATCAAAGTACATGAAGTTTCTCATCTGGGACCAGGAAAGTTGAGACCAGTTTTGAAAATACCTCCAAACATTGTTGAGCATTATTGAACATGATAGCATAAAGTCGTATTTGTCCCCTGAGGCTCTGAGAGATTCTTAGATGGAGACTCAGCCATTATGGTGATGGCAGCTGTTTATTTTGCCCAGTGGATTATCCTTATTTAATTACTGATTTAAAGATACCCTTATATGGTCAGTTCTCCAAACATTATATGTTTCTAATTTTGATCTCACCCCTGGCCTTTGTGTATTAGCTGCTGCCTAGTTCTTCTCTTGGCTATTTTTAATAACTCTTTTTTTTCCCTCCGTGTGTTTCAGAATTGTCCAACACATTCTAAAGAATTGTAACTTAAATGTGGCTTATTCTTTCTGTTTCTTCAGAATCCAGAATTAAGTTAAAGATGATTTTGAAAGAGATTACTTTATTAAATGATCTCAGAGAGATTCTTTTAGTTATTTCGGTTATATTAACTATTTTTCCTAGACACTGACCCCTGCCTACACTTAGAAGAGATAGCTTGTTTAACACTTACACAAAACACAGTGAGTCTGATGTGATTTGGGTGTACCTTGTTGTGACATGCTGTGTATGAACAAATAAAATACTGTCTCTCTAACTGGCTGCTTAATATTTTATAATCTTATATCTGATAGGCTTGAATAATAAGGACAAAGTTTTTGTTATTCCAAATCAGAATGATAGTTGCAATTTATTAATATGCTATCCTTTTCCGCTTCCATTCATCTTACTTTAAAAGTTATTTTTAAAAGACTTAAAGAAATCCAGATCTATTAAGAGCTCCTCCTTTACATGTGGTTTACAATAAAGATCTCAATTTGCAAAACTAAAAAGAATCATTTTTAGTAATTTTTAAGAGCTTTTTAAAAAACAGAGACCAGAATATAATGTCAACAAAAGGAAGAAACCAACTGTAACGATGGGAGCATTAGGTCTGAAATGGATAGTTGTCTGTTATGTCACAGTCTCCAGTCAACCACAGATACCCCGGTACTGTGTCCTCGCTTCTTTTTGTGAACCTGGACCTATGTAAAGGTACTGGTCTCTGCTGTTTTTGAGAATGGCCTCTTGGATTATTAAAACTACTGGGCTATTGCAGTTCTTAGAGCTAAATTGTTAATCCTTTTTGTTGTGTGTGTGTGGGTGGGGTGGGGTTGGGGGGTGTATGTGTGTGTTGCTGATACTTTGAAAATGAGCATTCATTGGAGTGATTTTTTTTTTAATGAATACTTGATACTTAAGAGAGACAACCATGTACATTTATCAAGAGATTGGGCCATCCCACCTAAAAAAAACTAGTCAACTAGTTTTTTCTAGCCAATTCTTGTAGCCAAGTGAGGTTAAAATCCCTTATGAATCTTCCATCCCTTTCAATTTGAGGTTGATTTTGAACTGTTTATCCTAAAAGTGCCCACTTCTCAATTTTTATGGTTGGAGCAGACCACATTCATGTCTAGCAAAACTGTTAAAAGTTAGAGAATAGATTCTTTATTTCCCAAGTCTCTTGGTAAATTGGTACCATGTGTTGTGTTCTACCATACACTTGGGCATCTACCCTTCAAACAAGTCTTAACAAATGCTTGGAGACTTGATAGTGGGATAGCAGAAGCCATGAGAACATATTTGAAATTATTATTAGTAAAATAGGTGGTTTTGGGCTGTCCCTGTGTAACTATGGGCCAAGTTCCCTATCTATCTGAAATAAGACAGAGAAGGAACCTAAAGCCCAGAACCCCAAAATAGATTCTGTAACAACCTCTAACAGGTGATTCAATCAGGATTTGCCCTTCACTGTTATTTTATATAGCTAAAATATATATTTTTAAAAAAGTTCTTGCCAAAATTTTGCCAGGTATTGTTCTTATTGGTGTAAGTGTACCTTCTCATTTTTTGGTAGGCGGAGATGGGATTTGAATGAATCTGGTACAGCTCTATCCATATACTCTCCTACAGCCCTCTTCTCCTCGGAAAGTCTGAAATTTCAAGTTAGACCTAGGGTGGGTAGGTCTTACCCTAAAAATATTGAAGGTGTTTTGAAGAAGACTTGATTGCTTGTGATGCAGTATGCATTAAAATAACAAATTAATATTTGGTGTTAAGATTTTGGAAGTTAATAGCTTGTTGCCTGTTTCTTAATGGTTTTCCTACAATTGATGGAAGAAACTGAGAAGTGGGCATTGGTGATTGGCAGTTCAGAGCAGCTCATTAATTCAGATCTGTCCACCAGTGCAGAATTGACAGGTTTGATTTGTGATGGGTAAAGTTTACCTTTGCAATATATCTGAAAAAGAGCTTTTTAAACAAATAAATAGTTTAAGATGGCAGGAAAATTTTACTTATTTCAACATAGCAAAATATTTTCAAGTACTTTTAGTATTTATTGGGGTGTTTTTTGTTTGTTTAGTATTAGCTGTTAACTATTACTAGTACTTTCATGGAGGGAACTCAGTTTCACATTTGGTTAATAGATTCAAGTAATACAATTGCATTTAAAAGTATTTTCAGTTTGAATATAAAACTACTTGAAGCCAAATTAGACTGGAATTAGTAAGATTTTTTTAACCTACCTTTTGAATCACTGACACTTTAAATCTAGCAGGGTTTTTTAATCCTAAAAACTCAAATTGTGGTATATTTAAGGTTTCTTGTTTTAGATCAGTTTTAATACTAATAAATTACAGAGGTTCAGGTTGAACTTAATAAGCCTACATTCAGTCTTCCACTTAACATGTATTTATTACATAAGACAGTGGTGCTCCTCTGTTGGGATCTGGCAGCCACGCTGTGTCTCTTTAGCAGTTTCAAGCCTAGCAATTGCTGAATTGTTTTCCTCAAGACGAGGAAGGAGTCCCACACTTTCTAAGTTGAGGAGGGAGAGTCTCTGTTCTTTTAACTGAGTGAAGGCTAATGTTGGAGCACATGAAAACATATGTGACCTTGTGCTCTTGTGTATAATATTCTGTTAACACCAGACAAACGAGGCCTGACTGAGTGGTGGCTCAGTGGATAGAGCGTCAGCCTAGGATGCAGAGGACCCAGGTTCGAAACCCCGAGGTCACTGGCTTGAGTGTGGGCTCATCTGGCTTGAGTGCAGGGTTGCTGACTTGAGTGTGGGATCGTAGACAAGACCCCATGGTTGCTGGCTTGAGCCTAAAGGTCACTGGCCTGAAGCCCAAGGTCGCTGGCTTGAGTAAGGAGTCACTCACTCTAGCCCCCCAGTCAGGGTACATATGAGAAAGCAATCAATAAACAACTAAGGCACCACAATGAAGAATTGATGCTTCTCATCTCTCTCCCTTCCTATCTGTTCCTATCTATTTCTCTCTCTTTCTTGTAAAGAACAAACAAAAAACCAGACAAAAGTGAAAAAATATGAAATATATAGTTAGCACCTCCTACATACCAGGTGATGTCCTTGGTAATATAGCTATGTCTGTATATCTATGTTCATGCACATCTGTCTGCCATGCTGTATATGCATAAACCTGAGTTTACTTGTTCAATAAACATTTATATATTAAGCATCAGGCACTGTCCTACAACATGCTGTATAAATATAAATCCCTTTATATTTTAATAACCTTATGAAGGATGTGTTTTATTATACCCGTTTTAAAGATGATGAAGCCGAGGCACAGAGAGAGTAATTGTCCAAGATCAACAACAACTTAAGTGTTGAAGCTAAAATTTGAATCCAAGTAGTCTTGCTGTAGATTCCATATCCATACTCTAACTGATACTTTATTGCACAGACTTGGAGAAAGTAAGGCATTTTATTAGTAGTCAAAACAAGCTGTTAATTGGTAGAGCTGAAATCTGAATCCAAGCCATTCCCCAGATATACTTTATATCTTTCCTCCCTCTTTGCCTATGTTATTGGTTCTGTATAATGTTCTTTTCAGTCCTTTTGCTATTGAAAATTTATCAGCATGCGAAGGCTCCATTCAAATGTCACCTCCTCCAAGATGCCTGACTTGATTAATTTAACTGGAAGTCTCTTCTTAGATTTTTACTGGAATGAATTTTTACCCTTTGGAATGCTTACTGATTACTGTCTCATATGATAAAATGTTAATATACAGTTGACCCTTGAACAACACGGTGGGTAGGGACACCGACCCTCTGCAGAATAGAAAATCCATATGTAACTTAAGTTTGTCCCAACCTTAGATAGAAAATACAGTATACTGTCACATCTCCTATCAGATTATAAACCTCTTAAAGGCAGAACTGTCATACCATTGTCTGCTTTAGTCAAGGCATTGTGTCATTTATACAAATTTTGCAAATGTTTGGGAGTATCATAATGGCAGAAAGCAACTTATAACAAATGTTGGTTAAACGGATGAATATTAGGAACGTATGGCAAGCGTAACATTTCCCATTAGAATTCTAAAATACTTTTAAAAATGAATTTCATTAAAATAAGTCTTAAAACAACAGAATTTATACTTGCATAGTCCTGAAATTATGCTGAATTAGATATTTATTAAAGTGTTCAAAAGAACTGTCTTGAAGTTTGCTGCTATGTGTATCTTTTAGCGTACAAAAAACTGAATGCTGAAGAAAAAATGGTTTATTTGAGCTGGAGTTCCCTGTTTATATGCATGTGAATTGGTACTTTTAGTCCATTTCTGAAGTATTGACAGACTGAACGGCTTAAAACGAGGCCAGTGTAATCACTCTTAGGGTCAGGGTGGAGAGATCACTGCTTTAGGGCATGCAGTTGTAGCATTGAAGGCCACATATATTTATTTCAAATTATAGGATGAAATAAACAGAACACTTACTATTTTAGCTATTTTGTAATCAGAGTATATCTCTGCTTCATTTTAGTTTGAATAATACAATAGTGGTATGACAGATAAAATATATAATAGTAATCTGAACTGTACTTTTTTTTATTATATATAAAGAATTGTGGATTTTAAGAGTAAAATAGATTAGTTTTGGCCCTGGCTGGTTGGCTCAGTGGTAGAGCGTCGGCCTGGCGTGCAGGAGTCCCGGGTTCGATTCCCGGCCAGGGCACACAGGAGAAGCGCCCATCTGCTTCTCCACCCCTCCCCCTATCCTTCCTCTCTGTCTCTCTCTTCCCCTCCCACAACCAAGGCTCCATTGGAGCAAAGTTGGCCTGGGCACTGAGGATGGCTCTATGGCCTCTGCCTCAGGTGCTAGAATGGCTCTGTTGCAACAGAGCAATGCCCCAGATGGGCAGAGCATCGCCCCCTGGTGGGCGTGCCAGGTGGATCCCGGTTGGGCACATGTGGGAGTCTTTCTGACTGCCTCCCCGTTTCTGGCTTCGGAAAAATACAAAAAAAGAGAAAAATAGATTAGTCTTAAAAAGTTTCATTTGTGCCTGGCCTGTAGCTAGAGATCCACCTGGAATGCTGAGGTTGTAAGTTCAAAATCCTGGGCTTGCTTGGTCAAGGCACATATGACAAGCAATCAGTGAACAACTAAAGTAAAGATACTTTTCGTTCCTCTCCCTCTCTGCAAAATCAATAAATAAAGTCTTTTATTTATAAGTAAAGGAATGTAATATTATAGGCTTTTTAAAGATGATATATTAGTGAGCTTTTGCTGTGTTATAAACCACCTAATACTTAGAAAAAACAAACATTTATGTGTCACAGTTTTATAGGTCCCCTGGGTCATTCTTCTGGCTGATCCTCTGTGGTTAGCTGGCAGCTTGCCTGGAGCCACATGGTCCAGAATGGCCTGACTCCTGCTGGCTGGTGTAGGGGCCTCAGTAGCAGATGGCACATCTTTGCTTTATGTAGTCTTCTCATCCTGTAGGTTAGCCAGGGCTGCTTCATGCATTGGTCTCAAGGTTCCTGAGTGCAACAAGAGAGGGCCAGCCGCAAGGGGCCTGCACTTTTTTAAGTTTCTGGGTTATGTTTGCTGCATGTAGTACTGCTGACCAGCCCAGAGTCACTCTGGGAAAGGATACCAAGGGTATGGATGCAGGGAAGCGGGAACAAATAGGAGTTATTACTGCACATTGTACCAAGTCAGTGAGTGTCCCTAAATTCTGACTCCACCTTAGACTAGCAATAAGAGGTGATGTAACAGAGAAAAATTGATCAGGCTGTCAAAGTTACAGAGTTTTCAAAGAGATCATTTACAGACTCTTGGTTTCCCTGAAATGCTTAATCATTTGAACCACCTTTCTACTCTTTATTTTTTGAAGCTTTGAGCTATGAAAGTAGGGAGCCTTTAATCCTCATTGATCCCAAATTGATCTTCAGGAAGGACTAGATTGATGGTGAAAGTGTACAGTCACCCTGACCAGGCAATGGCACAATGGATAGAACATTGACTTGGGATGTTGAAGACCCAAGTTCGAGACCCTGAGGTCACTGGCTTGAGTGCTGGCTCACCAGCTCCAGGGAGGGGTTACTGGCTCAGCAGGAGCCCCCGGTTAAGGTGCTTATGAGAAGCAATTAAAGTGCTGCAACTAAGAATTGATACTTTTTTATCCCTCTCCCTTGGGAGGGAGGAAGGGAGGAAGGGAGGGAGGGAGGGAGGGAGGAAGGGAGGGAGGAAGGAAGGAAAGGGAAAAGAAAAGAAGGAAAGAAAGAAAAGGAAAGAAAGGAAGGGAAGGGCAGGGCAGGAGGGAGGGGAGGAGGGAGGGTGTGATCATAATGGCTATATTTATGGCTATATTCATGGAGAGTCCCTGTGTGCCGGGGCCTTCTGGGAGTTCTAACACTGGCCCTTGGCGTCAGCAGTAACAGGGTTGTTCAGGTGAGGAGCAGACTCTCAGAGGCTAGGCTAGCTAAGTTGCCTGAGGTCGTATAGCTGGTAGGTGGGAGGACTGCGTTTTGAACCCAAGTCTTTCTGATCCTACAGCTACTGTCCAAAGAAGAGTTCCCTAGTGGATTGGTAATTATTTTTCCAGCATGAAGCCTTTGAGTGTTTTATGTTTCCTCTGAAATCTGGGAACCATGGTAAAACGTGATTTCCCCTCTTTCTGCTCTTTCCCTACCCTGCCACTTTCACTAGTGGTAGGGCCAAAAAACCAGCTTTAATCTGAAGATGATGAGTAGCTCAGAATGCTAACTTCACTGTTGGTTCCAGATATAATTTTTAAATATTGTGGAATAGCTGATCTCTCCACAACTCTTCCAAAATAAAATTCCGAATCCTGAGATATTCCAGAACATATATTGTATTTAAAATTTCATTAGAAAATAAGCTTTATTTAAACAATAAACATAGAGCCCTTGTCTTTCCTGCCAGTAGCCCCAGCACCTAGTACTGGAATGGGAACATTCCTATATTTGTCACCTGATTTTATAAAGGAATTCTGTACCTAGGAAGAAATCCTTTTCTCCTCCCCTTGTTTTGGTCTGTTTGTCCTCCTTTTAGTTCTTTCTCTTTTCTAAAAATCGTTTTCCTCCCACTTCCTGTCTCAGTTCTTCAGCTTTCCATTTCTCCCACCATCTCATTAGTCATTTCTTATTCATTACATGTTGAAATGACAGTATCTTGGATATTCTGAGTTAAATAAAATATATTGTTAAAATTAACTTCACTTGTTATTTTTACTTTTTTAATGTGACTACTAGAAAATTTAAAATTAAATGTCGTTTCTCTAAAGGGTCTATAGCTAGGTTCTTTAATGCAAGTTCATAAAAACAATTGTTTTTCTTTTTTCTTTTTTTTTTTTTTTTGATAGAGTCAGAGAGAGTCAGAGAGAGGGACAGATAGGAACAGACAGACAGGAAGAGAGAGAGATGATAAGCATCAATTCTTTGTTGCGGCATCTTCATTGATTGCTTAATTGCTTGTTTATTGATTGCTTTCTCATACGTGCCTTGACCTGGGAGACTACAGCAGAATGAGTGACCCCTTGCTCAAGCCAGCAACCTTGAGCCCAAGCCAGTGACCTTTGGTTCAAACCAGCAACCATGGCGTCAAGTCTATGATCCCACACTTAAACCAGCGACCCGGCACTCAAGCCCAATGGGCCCACGCTAAAGCCAGCAACCTTGGGTTTTCGAACTTGGGTCCTCCACGTCCCAGTCTGATACTTCTATCCACTGCACTAGCGCCTGGACAGGCTATTTTTCTTTTCTTTTTGTTTTAATTTCATGGATCTGTTGGACTAAAGATCCCATAGCTCACCACCCTCTACTGGCTTAGTGCTGCCTCTGCCTCTTCTCCTGCCACCAAAAGTTGATGAGAATGAATGGGAAGAATTTATCTTGCTTTTAATAATGCACACAGATTTTTCTCTATTGTCACAAATATGCCTGGAAGAAAAGTACAGTTGACTCTTAAATTATTTTCACTAATGAAAAGGAAGCAGCAGGATGAGTAATGCAAATTGGAGGATACACTATTTTCTTTGGAATGTTTTGGTTCTTGCTTTTTGGAACAGGTGTGGCCGCTGTTGAAAGAACCAGTGGAGTCACACTGAGCATGGACATGTGAGGAGCTGGACGAGCGCTTGGCATCCCCCGCCTTTAGTGTAATCAATGTAGGATCTGTCATGTTGTTCTCCGATGAAAAATCCGATGCAGGAATAAACTTGGTGTATCTGCTCGTTCTTTCTGGTTTAGGGAAGAAGAATGTTTTGGTTTAGAAACTTTTACTGAGCTGTGATGTAATAGGATAAGGATAATTGTGTCTAACATAGCCTCACGACATCCTCTTTTGGATTTAAGAATTCCAGAGTAAATTTGCTGTGGATCACTGAGAATTAATTATAATAGTCAGAGGTCAGCTATCTATGATAAGTGCCAGCTTTTTGCCTTTTGGCACAGAGTGGGAAATGTTCACCTCCAGTGACTTTGGGTTGGGGTAGTGGTGGGTGCCGCCAGCTACCATCTCGTGAGGGTAGAATGGGCACTGGCTGTCGCTGCCTGAGATTGGGCAGTGGGGGTGGAACCCCAGCCGAGCAGCCAGCAGTTTTTGTACAGACTGGAGGGACATTGTGCTGGTGGGCACGAGCTCGTGCCAATGGAAAGCACCTCATGTGCCACTTTGGGTATGCATGCTACAGGTGGACAGCACTTTGTAAGGACATGGTCATGTCCACACTATTGGACAGCTGTCTGCAATCATGAGTTAAGGAGTGAGCCCCTGGAGCTTAGACCTGGAATTTGGAAGTCGAGTAGAATAAATCTCTTCAATCTAAACTGACATGACATTTTAAAATTAAGAAAACAAACAGCTGTGGAAAGATCTATAGGATTATAACTAAATAAAATGAATTCCAGTGTTGGTTCAGAAAGAAGCCTAGGTCAAGTCATTGATTGAATTTCCCTGTATGTTTTTAAAAAGAAGGGGGGGTGACATCTCCCAGAGCTGTTTAGAGAGTTGATTGATGTTTGTAACATGGTTTGATATTTTTCATAACACGTCCAGTAGGAGCCAAATAAGTCATGAGAATGTAAATGTCTAAAACTAGCCTGAACCATCTTGAGTAGATATTAAGCAGTTCTGTTTTTAGTACAGGTTGTACTTAGTAAGGGAGTTTATATTTTTTTAAAGGAAGTTCCATGTTATTTCTAATTTTCTTTTGTATATCAGCTGTATACTTGTGGCCTATAGCTGTTACCTTGAGCATCAACATGCTTTATAAATAGATGAGCAGTCAGTGATAGAGGACAATTAACTAATTACAGCCATTTAGGCAGTTAAACATACTTCAAAATGCTTCTTGCCAAGGATGATGCCTTTTGCAAACACTTGAGATGTTTGTTCCCAGTGGTCATTTATTAGTGAACCTGTGTCCTCGTAACAACTCCTTGGGAGCAGATGACAAAGCCAAAAAGCGAGTGAATGCAACTAGTTCATTAGGTATCAAGGGGAAGGGAAAAAAAGCTTTCATTCAAGGCAACTTGTTGATAGACTTAGTGTGATATGTATTTTGATGCCTGTTTAGTTTCCCATTGCACCATCTAGTCATTCTGTTGAAGTAATCTGACTGAATGTCCTTCTCCCAGGCTTTTCCTTGCAAAGAGCATACAGCACTGCCACCTTGTTGCCAAAGTTTTGTCTGATTTGAATGTGCTTGAAAAATCAAGTGAATGCCGGTTGGGAAAGGAAAAAGAGCTTACTCTTTCTCTTTGTCAGTACTTGCGAAAACAGCTTAAAAGAAGTTAGTATCACTGGACTGAATTCAATAATTAGCATAATCATGATGCTGTGTATTGTTCACCAGAGCACGCCCCTTGGCCAAATTTCCCATTAAGAGGACACTGATGTTGTCCTAGTGAATAAATCCCGGCACACATGATGCGAATCAGCGAGTTCCTGCCTGCTGCTCGGGTGCAGTTAATTTTAGCCGGGGTTTGTTCTATGAGTTGTAAAACTGTTTACCCAAGTAGAAGTGAGTGAGCTGAAATGTGACTTCTCCGCCTAACGTGATAGGGTATCTATTTTAGACTTCAGATTGTGTTCATGATCGGGAGGGCAGTCTTCTGAAGAATTGCGGCTCAGATTTCCTTTGAAAGGACTTGTAAGTACTGGGTGAATTTTTAAGATTTCTCTTTGTTCTTTTCTACTTAAATCTTCTCAATGTTCTTATCATAGACATTTTTCATCACTTGGGAAAACTGGAAACTGGGCTGAGTACTTTAGAGGATTCTAAGAATGGTAGCCAAAGATTTTTCTTAAAATGTATCATACTGCAAGAAACCTGCTTTAGTTTTCCCAAGAGAACGTATTTGATTCTTACAACTTTTATCTTTGCAAGGCAATGTGTAGATTACTACTTATTTTATCTCCTAAAATATTTTATTAATGGAAATAGTTGTGTCATTGAGCTTTATTTTTTATGATTATATATATGATATATATATATGTTAAAAGGATAACATATATAGATTCCTATTAAACTTATCCTAAACTACCAGCTTAGGCTCCAAAAATGATGGGAATGTCAAATGTAATTTTGTAAAATGTATAGATGGACAGTTTTAATTTTTTTTAAGGAGGATTATGTGCTTAATAATAGACCCATATATTCCTAAGGAGAAGCACTTAAAAAAATAAAATACTTTTAGGAGGAAGGCTTTAGGAAGTAATTGAAAGCATCCTCTGGAAGTTTGAGTTAGTTCTCAAAATTAACCAAAGGCCATGAAGTGCTTTAATTTTAACTCTTAATTTAACAAGTCATTGCCAACTTAAATTTGGACTGAAGAAAACTAAAGATTTTAATACTGAATATTTTTAATTAAACCTGAATCACCTTGCTTAGTTTGAAGTGTTTTAATTCAGAGTATACTGACTTCATACCAAATTTCATGTTTATAACAGAGAGCCAGGCAGGAATTTCTTTACCAATTAATGTGTAAATTATATCCTCTCTGGGAATATTGATCTTAATGAAACAATTCTAATAGGCTGGGTGGGAGCTCCTTACCAGACATCCCTGTCTGGTCCTCTGTGAGCCAGGAGGGAGGCATGCCCTCAAATGCCATTTTTCCATTTTGAACACTTTATTTAAAGACTTCTTTGTTATTATGTATTGTCTGATTTTTAAATACAAATGACCTAAGGTGTCAACAATGAAAGGAAGTGTTTCAGTAGTACATTTAGTAGGAAAAGAATGTAAGAAGGGAAAATAGAACTGAGTTCTTGGGCTATTTTTGGAAAGAAACTTTTTTTAAAAAAAAATTTAAGTATTTTATGGAGCAAAAGAGAAATTTGCAGTCCAGATTAATTGTAATTGTAACAGAAAGGTCTGTAATACCATCTTCAGCAGTAAAAGGTCTGTAATACCATCTTCAGACTTTGTTCCAGTATATGCTTCATAATACATACTTTTATTCAAAGAAAAGTTACCATGCTTATTCTTACTTTGAGTTGTTAATAAGGCACCTTCAGAATCTCCATGGAGTGTTTTTAATGGTATACTGTTAATTGAACAGAAAGACAATTCCTTTGGTGTTTTTACTTCTAGGAAGCGTGTGTTCTTTTAAGAGTTGCTAAAAAGGCTCATAAACACTTTCAGGGTGTTTTAATGGTTTATGGGCTGGGAGAGAATGATACAGGTGAATGAAAAGGAAATCATTTGTATTATGTCAGTGTCGGAATTTCTCATGGTTGCTGGTGCTGTGATTCTCTTCGCTGCTTCTTATCCCATGTGCTCGATGAAGTGATGCTGGTTATGGTTCTCTCATGAGTAGAGGCTCTGTTGACCGGTTATGACCTTGGCCATGACAGATCACAATGAGCTCAACTCAGAGTCACAACTAGGGGTCCAGATGCTGAGAAACACAGGCGGCTTTGTGGCCTGCAGAAATGTCCAGGAGCCCATGGTTTCAACAGTGTGCTGTGCACGCCTGCACTTTGCATCACCGTCGCCTTCGCTGTCATTAACTTGGTGCATGTCTGTCCTCCTGTCCTGCTTAAGCTGCCCTTTCCTACCTACCCTCTGCCTCTTAAAATAGTCACAGACAAGAGGCTCTGACAGAATAGCTCCTGACTGCAGTAGACTTATTTTACTTTGCTTTATTCCTAAAGACTAGCCTTTGGTCCTGAAGCTTTGAGGGATTTTTCAGGGAAGCAAAGAGAACTGTTAGTTCTCTGGATCTCTCTTCACCCACATGAGGGTTTTAATAGGTAACTTGTCTGCATTGCTCTGTGGGAACATACAGTATCTAACAGGTTCCCTTTATTTTGGTGTCCAAGGCAAATGCTCAGTGAATCACATCTCTAGAATGTTCTCTTTCAAGAGGAAATTTTGTAGGAATAGGCTTTGCTATATTGAGTTTCACTTGTTTTATCTAAAATGAAAGGACAGTGAGCGGAGGGATGCCTCCAGCTTTGCCTGTCTTATATACAAATAAATGGTAGTAGGATCTGCCTGCCGGCAGGAATGCTGATCTCTCCTGGAAATACTGGGTCTGTTGTTATTATTTAGCATGTACTAAGCACCCCCAGAGCACATACAATGCACAAAGAAAGCATAGTTCCTACTCTCAAAGAACTCACATGCTAAAATTAGTACACAGAAGCGGGCCCTTGACATACACACCAAGTCCACTGGCAGGAGCAAGGATATGGAAATGAAGAAAAGGAAAACAAGATGGTGTGGGGAGGGTCAAGGGTAGCTTGTGGGTTTACTTTCAGTTCATCTGGGCTTTTGCCCAGTAGGATTAGGACAGACTGCAGTGCCACCTGGGGTGCTGCTGCCCTCTCTCTGCCAGCAGCTGGGGAGGTGTTGGAAATGAGTGAGAATACTGACCCCAGGAGCCTGAACCACAGCTCCCTTCTCTGTTACAATGCCCCCACAAAGGGAAGGAGGCTCAGTGGTTTCCCCTACACCAGGTTATGTTGAGGAGGTGAAGCTGGTGTCTTACAAAGTCCAACAAATGTAAGAATTGTCTTTCTCCATATAATGGTGTTTGGACAGAAATCTGAATTTGGGTTCCAGATTTTCCCTTCCCTCCTGAATTGGTATGCAATAGGACAAGTTACTTGTCTCTATACTGGTTTAGGAAGTTGAGTCAACTGTTAAATTAGAGAAGTGCTTTTAGCATCTCAGTAGAAAGGCATGACGAAGGTCAACTAAGCGTTACTGCAGCTCATAAAGGAGTCAGAAGAATGTGAATCAGAAGGGAGCTACTAAGGCAAGCTTGGGTATTGGAGATTAATAAACAGGAGTATACTGTATGAATCTGTGAGTCATTTTTCCCTTTATCCTCAGCCTCAGCCAGTCTCTGACTAAGGATCTGGGTCTAGTTCATGTCTCCACAACTGAAAGAAACTTGGAGAGGGTTCAACAAAGAACCTCAAAAAAATGATTAAAGGGTTGAAAAATGATACCTATAATAAGATGTTAGGGAACTTCTATTATTTAGCCTGGAGGGAAAGAATGGCTGGGGGGGCTCTTGAATTCAAGTACAGGGGGCCCTCGGGTTACGACAGTCTCAACATACGATGTTTCGTGTTTACAATGCTCACTCACATAAAAACTTTAAACGATTGAGACGCGAGTGTTTCGGCTGTTACTATAACACAGTATATTTATGGCTGTTCCCTTTTTCTATGGCTTAGTTGTGTTTTTATGTTCTAGATTATGATTTTACAACTGTGTTAGGATAGGTAAATGATTTAGGCTAGGGTGTGTTTTGCCTTACACCAAAATTCGGCTCATGTCACTGTCGTAAGAATGGAACTGCCGTAACCTGAGGACCCCCTGTATATGTATGTATACCTCAGTACTGAGGAACAATGACCAACTGGTGACTGTTTCCATTAGAAATAGAAGGGCTCAGTCCAGTAAGGGTTAGGTTAGTACCGTCGTCCTCCCAGTGCAGTCCCGGTCACCACTTAGGAACTTGTGAGAAATGCACATTCTCAGGCCCTGGCCACCACCTACTGATTCAGAAATAGTGGACGGGGCCCCAGCAATCTTATGTTTTAACAAGCCCCCTTAAGTGCTTTTGTTGCACATTAAATTTTGAGGACCACTAGATGAGATACAAAAAAGGGTATTATAAAATGGGGGACTTGGATAATAGAAAATATAAACATTTTTTCTGAGAACATCTAAAAACGAGCTATCTTTGTTTGCATGTTTTCAGTATTCTCTCTAAAGTCAAGAGATAGATGACCTCTCAAAGTCCCTTCTAGCTCTGACTTTGCTCTCAATTTCCTCTGGCACTTACAGAAGATTAATAATCAACCAGGAAAATTTTGCAATTACTTTTCTGAACTTAGTAGTTAAGGCAGTGCTCATTTCAAACGAGGATCAAATAAGGTTATGTGATAGTAGTAATGTTTTGTTATCAGATGTGTCTTACTTATTATGTTATTTAGTAGACTCCCTCATTGCCATGTGACTTTTCACAGCCATCTGAAGGGAAATTAGGGCAGAGGTCAAAGCAAGGAGCCCCTTGATGTTAGACTGTGATCATTTCATGTCACAGACCATTGGCTAGATAAGGTGGTCTCCTCATGAAGCTCATTGCAGGAGAGAAGTGGCTGTAGGAAAGTTTGTACTCCGTTGTCCCAACTCTGTCCTTTCCATAGGAGGAGAAGTCGGAGAGTGAGCTGTGTTAACCTGCAGGAATGAAGTTCCTCATCCCTGCCATGGGGAATTCTGTCAGGCACCCTGGAAGGAGAGGGAAAGTGGGAGGACTCAATGAGAATACAACTACAGGGTGGTGCGTTGGTGGGTCTCCATTAGAGGTGGAGAATGGGGACCTTTATCATCTTGGCGTTTTTGTATCTGTGGGATGCAGCCAGTGGTACACTTTAGTAGGCACTTAATACAAGTAAGTGGTAATTCAGTTGAAATGTCCAAGGCCAAGGGCAGTGCTGTCTCCCATGTAATTAGTTATCTAGGGTCAGGAAGTTGGCAGTTGTTACCCTTGTTAGCCAAAGTAATTCCTAGGAGTCCCTCTAGTTGTCCCCAGCCTCCCACACCCTGCCACTTTTTTGCACCTGGTATAAATGCATCTTAATTTAGTTGTGTCTTTTGCCCTTTGTATATCTTTCCTTTATACTTTTGCTTGACAGAACAGTCTTGGGTTGAAAACACAGAGTACTGAGAGTGTGCCTATTTGTGATACTTTGTATAGCATTTAGTACAATAGAAGCTCTTTGTAATCCTAATGAAGAAAGGGTTCTCTGAGGACATGTTTTACCAGTGCTGCTTACCAGTGTCGCACTGCTGTCTCCGCTGTAGGCATGCTCTACCCCAGCCAGGGCCTAGGGCCCTAATACTTTAGCACAAAAAAATGGAATACATAGAATCCTTGGCTTTTATAGTTGTAGTTAATTACAAGTTTACAGGGTATTAAACATTCCTTGAGGTGAGAAAAGACAAGTGAGGACAGTCTGGCTCAAACTCTAGTTGGCCGCGTAATGGGAGATGGAGGGATGAAGGTGGCAAGTGTGTATACCGATGCTGTTATACAATCTTCCTGGTTAGGTCTGAAAAGACCGACCTCTCAGGCATTAAGCGGCATGTCCTGTTATTTTCTACATCTGTGTCCGTTTCCAAAGCATACGAGGCCCAGGGAATGTGATGGTTGCACACCAGGAAGATAGATAATGTCTCACTAAGCCAGAGGGAGAGGGAGCTGATTTTTAACACCCAGAATTAGTCTCTGAATATAATATATTTCCTTGAAAATCTGCAATCTCTCAATGACTTTATATTTAATCAGGAAAATTCCAAATGGTTATTTGATTTGGTTCTAATGATAGCAGGCAAAGGTGATTTTTATTTCTACAATATATATAAAAAAATTACTAAATAGTTTTTCTTTTTAGTTTTTAGCCCTGGCAAAATAATATTGTATCTAAAATCAATCTTATCTCTAGTCCACATATGTGTCATTCAAAATGAGAATGGTTAAGTGGTTTGGGATAAATTTTGCCTCATTATAGTTGTTCAGTCAAGAAAATTAAACTTGAAGAGAAAGAAGGGGGAAAAAAACCCTTGCTTATTAGACTACACAAGAATTACTGACCTAATAATTCAGTACAATATCCCCAGAAACAACCTAATAAGGTACTAGTTAAATAATGTATGGTGTTGCTATATAATGCAACACTAAGCAGCCTTTTAAAATGGTGATGTTAGATTTATTTTGAGAAAAACTAGCAAGTTACAAAAATACATGTGTGTGACCCCACTTTTTCTTAATGGAAGGCATTTTTTAATGGCTAATGGCTTTTATTCTTGTTTAAAAGGTGTCACTTATACGTATATGAAACAAGAAAGCAGTGAACCAAATATAAGCAATAGTTATCTCTAGCAAACGAGCTGACGTGTGATCTTGTTCCCCTTCTTTTTGGTTACCTACTTTAGATTTTTTTCTTCAATGAGCATATATTACTTATGCAATAATGAGAAACTTTCTTTTCAAGAAAGAACTATTATAATTCATTTTTGTTTTGACTTTTATATTTTATTTAATTTGGCAGTGGCCTCTTAGTGAGTAATGCCTACCCCAGCAAATAAAACTAATGCCCCAAAGTGTGCCCATAAACAGTGGTTATATTGCAGTGGTAGGCTGAGAGCAGTTTTCCTTGCTTTATTTTCTACTTTTCTGTCTTTACCAAATTTTTATATACATGCATAGTATTTTTGTAATGGAGAAACTCTGACTTATTTTTAAGGGGGAGACTTGAGATCTAGGCTCTTGGGAAGAAGCCCACACAAATCAGCCATTGCTGATAAGGGTCAGTCCTGTTCATTCAGTGTGAGAGCTGCTCAGCCAGGGGCTGCTGTCCCTGCTCGCTGTTCTGGATGTTCAGTGAACTCGGATACGATCAGTTGGCCAGGATCTCAGGTTTAGTATTATTTGGAGAGCAAAGGAAGGGAGCTGGGGAATGCAGCATTTATTCAAGTCATTAAGATACCACTTCTGGTGTTAAGATTACCCATTTAAATTTTTTAAGGGGGCTATCATTTTAGATCTTAGATATAAAGTAGTGAATGGTGGAACCATAGGCCATAGACCTCAGATAATATTTTCAGTGACAGTGATGAAGGATGATGGAAAGAACAAGTCCCCTAGCTAGTGTTTCCAAAGCACTTATTTTTGTAGTATCAAAGTGTATCTCACCATTGTTTACTAAAAGTGATAGCTGCTAGGCTGTCCTTGTGACCTGAATCTGAAGGTTATTTTGGGTAACTGTTTTGGTACTGGTGGCAGTTGATTTAAGAAAATCTTGAGCAAAAACAGTAAGCCTCCCTTTCAGCCCAGTTTGTATGGTGACATGTGAGAATAAGTACTTTTGATGGTTATTTAATGGGTCTGTCTTTGAAGTATGTTTCTAAGCCTGGGCTTAAATGAGTGGAATCTGTCACCAGGTTTAGCTGGCGATAGAGGTTTAAATTGAGACTGAATTAAATCCACTTTCAGCAGGACTGATACCTTAAAACTTAAAGCCAAACAAAGTGCCTTGAGAAACCAAATGGAATCTACTATCACGTGCTGCCTACCACATTTTGGCCTGGCCTTTGGTTCAGAATCTTTGTTACGCATGTATGAGTGTTTCCTGGAATACTTGGAACTAAGAAAGCTGGTTTTTCAAGTTTCCTTCTTATCATTTTTCATCCTTACAAGGAGTGCTGGTCCTTTTAGCCCCTCCTTTCTTTATCATCCTGTCTCTTTCTCCTGCAGTTGTAGGAATATTCATGTAATTCCTTTCTGTGCTATTGGCTCCTTGTGGAAGTAAAGATAAGTACCACATGGGTTTATCTTTATTTCCTCTTGGAGGGGGAGGGGACAGATGTGGGTGAACAATTTAACCCAAATAGTCATATATTTAATGGATAGAGTAATGTTCCCAGTGAGAATTGTGGTAGCCACATCAACATGTCCTAGCTGCCAAGTGATTTCAGCTTAGGTGAGTCACGAAGTTCTGCCACACAGTGTGAGTACAGGTGTATGAAACGCCACAGGCTATGTCAAGATGGAATGATAGAATAACTACATCGTTACAGTTTGATCAGTAGAATGCGAAGCAAGTTGATTGGCTCAAAGGAAAAAAGCAGATAAAAATATCTCCTGACACTGTAGACCGAGTTAGAAAAGGGAGGAAAATTAGTGTCTGTCAGGGGAAAGGGTGGCTTTTGGAAGAGCCAGAGGAAAATGAAGCTCAGCTGGAGAATTTGGACTCAGTTTATTATCTCCCTTTTTGTTTTGTTTGTTTGCTTATTCATTTTTTGTTTTGTTTTTGTCTCTACTTGAAGACTAAAAGCAAAAGTAAGAGAATATGGATTTACTCAACATAGTGAGGTGGTTGGGAGGCTTGTCTATTATTATAAAGGTTTTGTGTTGTTGTTTTTTAAAGTGATTACTTTAGACTTGACGTGAAATTAAAGTGGTGGTTGGAGCAAGAAGAGAGAATTGTTGTGATGTTCTGTCACTTTCTGCCTCAGTCTCCTGTGCAGAGTTCAGTGTCCTTAGGGACTGGGAAGGTAGGGCATTCAGCCACACACCTCTTTCTGTCAGGCCTGATTTTTGCCATCTCTACTTTTGTTTACTTTTGTTTGATTTTTTCCCCCCTGATCTTTTTTGTCTTCAGGCTCTGTGAGACTTGTCAGTAACAATTAAATAAATCCAGAATGTTTACTTGAAGAAAAATGACTTGAAGCCTAATCCAGAAGAGACTTCTTTTGATCGGGTACAGGCACACCTCGGAGATACTGTGGGTTCAGTTCTAGACCCTATAATAAAGCAAATATCACAATAAAATGAGTCACATGGAATTTTTGGTTTCTCAGTACATATAAAAATTATGTTTCACTACACTGTAGTTTGCTAAGTATGCAGTAGCATTATATCTAGAAAAACAATGTTCATGCCTTAATTAAAATACTTCATTGCTAAAAAATGCAAACCATCATCTGAGCCTTCAGCAAGTCATAGTGTTTTGAGGGAGGGTCTTCGTCAAGGTTGACAGCTGCTGACTGACGGGGCCGTAGTTACTGAGGGCTGGAGTGCTTGTAGACTATCTTAACAAGGGAGTCTGCCGCATCAGTAGACTCCTCTCTCCACAGACTGTTTCTCTGTAGCATGCAATGGTTTCGTAGCGTTTTACCCACACTAGAACATCTTCCAGAATTGGAGTCCGTTCTCTCAAATCCTGCTGCTGCCTTATCAACTATTTGCATAATATTCTAAGTCCTTTGTTGTCATTTCAACAATCATCACAGCATTTTCACTAGGAGTGGATTCCATCTCAAGAAACCACTTTCTTTGCTCATCCAAAAGAAGCAGTTCGTTATTCATTAAAAGTTTTATCCTAAGATTGCAGCAATTTGGTCACATCTTCAGGCTCTACTTCTAATTCTGGTTTTCTTGCTATTTTTACCACATCTGCAGTTAATTCCTCCACTGAAGTCTTAAACCTCTCAAAGTTATCCTTGAGGATTGGAATCAGCTTTTCCCAAACTCCCACTAATGTTGATATTTTGACAGGTGTTCTTGATGGCATCTAGAATGGAATCCTTTCTAGAAGGTTTTTAGGTTACTTTGTCCAGATCCATCCAAGGAATCACTGTCTATGGCAGCTATAGCCTTATGAAATATATTTTGTTAGTAAGACTTGAAAGTTGAAATTACTCTTTAATCCACAGGCTAAGGAGTGGATGCTATACTAGCAAACATGAAAGCAACATTAATCTCATTGTACATCTCCGTCAGAGTTTTGAGTCATGTCAATAAGCATATTATTTTGAAAGGAATTCTTGTTTCTGAGCAGCAAGTAGGTCTTTTTTTTTTATTATTATTAATTTTTTTAGAGAGGAGAAAGAATGAGAGAGAGAGAGAGAGAAAGAGAGAGAGGAGCAGGAAGCAACCACTCCCATATGTGCCTTGACCAGGGAAGCCGAGGGTTTCGAACCGGTGACCTCAGCATCCCCAGGTTGACGCTTTATCCACTGCGCCACCACAGGTCAGGCACTAGCAAGTAGGTCTTAACAGTGGTCTTAAAATATTCAGTAAACCATGTTGTAAACAGATATTCTATCATCCAGGCTTTGTTGTTCCATTTATAGAGCATAGGCAGAGTAAATTTAGCCTAATTCTTAAGTGCCCTAGGACTTTTGGAATGGTAAATGAACATTGGCTTCAACAAAGTTACCAGTCATATTAGCCCAAAACAAGAGAGTCAGCCTGTCCTTTGAAGTTTTGAATCCAGGCATTGACTCCTCCTCTCTAGCTATGACAGTCCTACATGGCTTCTTCTTTTAATATAGGCTGTTTTGTCTACATTGAAAATCTGTTGTTTAGTGTAGCAAACTTAATTCAATGTCTTAGCTAGATCTTCTGGATTACTTGCTGCAACTTCTACATCAGTATTTACTACTCCCTCTTGCACTTTTATGTTCTGGAGATGTCTTCTTTCCTTAAGTCTCATTGACCACCCTCTGCTAGCTTCAGACTTTCTTATGCAGCTCCCTCACCTTCTCTCAGCCTTCATAGAATTGAAGAGAGTTAGGACCTTGCTCTGGATTAGGTTTGGGTTTAAGGAAGTATTGTGGCTGGTTTGTTATATCCATCCAAACCACTGAAATTTTCTCTGTATCAGTAATAAGGATGTTTTATTTTCTTATCCTTAAAAGTAGCATTTTTTGGCTCTGGCCAGTTAGCTCAGTGGATAGAGCATCAGCCTAACATATGGATGTCCTGGGTTCAATTCCTAGTCAGGGCACACAAGAGAAGCAACTATTTGCTTCCCTCCCTCTCCCTCTTCACCTTCTCCCCTCCCACAGCCAGTGACTTGATTGCTTTGAGTGTTGGTCCCGGGTCCTGAGGATAACTGGGTTGGTCCCAGTGCATCAGCCCCAAGTGCTAAAAATAGCTCCATTGATTTGAGCATCAGCCACAGACAGAGGTTGCTGAGTGGATCCTAGTTGAGGTGCATGCAGGAGTCTGTCTCAGTATCTCCCCTCTTCTCACTTGAAAAAAAAGTAGCACTTTTAGTGACTTCAAGAACTCCTTTTTCATTCACAACTTGACTAACTGGAGCAAGAGATCGAGAATTTGGTCTATCTTGTAAGATGCTTTTAAGTATTAGAATGGTACATTTTAAAAAAAAAGTTTAAGGCCCTGGCCGGTTGGCTCAGCGGTAGAGCGTCGGCCTAGCGTGCGGAGGACCCGGGTTCGATTCCCGGCCAGGGCACACAGGAGAAGCGCTCATTTGCTTCTCCACCCCTCCGCCGCGCTTTCCTCTCTGTTTCTCCCTTCCCCTCCCGCAGCCAAGGCTCCATTGGAGCAGAGATGGCCCGGGCGCTGGGGATGGCTCTGTGGCCTCTGCCTCAGGCGCTAGAGTGGCTCTGGTCGCAACATGGCGACGCCCAGGATGGGCAGAGCATCGCCCCCAGGTGGGCAGAGCGTCGCCCCTGGTGGGCGTGCCGGGTGGATCCCGGTCGGGCGCATGCGGGAGTCTGTCTGTCTCTCCCTGTTTCCAGCTTCAGAAAAATGAAAAAAAAAAAAAAAGTTTAATCTTTACTGTGTTGAGAGGAAATGACCCTCAGGAGGCAAGAGTTTGTTTTCTATCTCCCCATTAAATATTAAGTAGTGAACTTCTAAAGAACCCAGTGGTCAAATTGGGTCCAGCTATGTAAGAGCAATACAGATGGAAAGGTATCTTTTTTTAAAAGGCAAATCCTGGTCAATTAAAAAATAATAATAATAAATTACAGGCCCTGGCCGGTTGGCTCAGTGGTAGAGCGTCGGCCTGGCGTGCGGAAGTCCTGGGTTCGATTTCCGGCCAGGGCACACAGGAGAGGCGCCCATCTGCTTCTCCACCCCTCCCCCTCTCCTTTCTCTCTGTCTCTCTCTTCCCCTCCCTCAGCCGAAGCTCCACTGGAGCAAAAGATGGCCCAGGCGCTGGGGATGGCTCCTTGGCCTCTGCCCCAGGCGCTAGAGTGGCTTTGGTCGCGACAAAGCGATGCCCCAGATGAGCAGAGCATCGCCCCCTGGTAGGCGTGCCGGGTGGATCCTGGTCGGGCGCATGCGGAAGTCTGTATGACTGCCTCCCCGTTTCCAGCTTCAGAAAAGTACAAAAAAAAAAAAATTACATATGGTAAAAGTTCACTTTGGCTGATATACAGCTCTGTGAGTTTTTACATGCTTAGGATTTTATTACTACCAATACAGACAGGATGCATAATTCCAACTCCCCAAAGACCACCCTTGTGCAGCTCCTTTATATGTAGACCTTCCCTCCATTCCTTACTCTTTGAACTGTGAAAGTAGTCTCTAAGCCCCATACAAATCCATGGTAGAGGGTGAAAATCTAGCTAAGAGGGCTTAAGTACAATGTTTGACCATTAAGTGGATTATGCTGTCCCAAGGTGATCCCTTGCAAGCCTGACTAAAATATCAATATAAAGGAAAGAATATGAAAAGCGGCATATTGCAGGGAAAGTAGACTTCACAGAACTAGTTTAGCCAAGTAAACAACCAAATAAGAACAACAAATCTCTAGGGGTGGCGGGCTGGGAATATTAGTAACAGAGTTGCTATAATATATTCTCTAAAGTGTCTAGTTTTCAACAGAAAAATTTTGAGACATATACAGGATAAGTAAAGCAATGGAAACTGCTTTTGAGGGGACTTATATATTGAGTTTAGAAGACAAAGACTTCAAAGCAGCTATTATGAATATGTCCAGAGACTTAGAAGAAATCATTCTTAAAGAATTGAAGGAAGTAGTGTCAGTGACTCATCAAATAGAGTCTATCTTTAAAGGAATAGAAATGATTAAAAAGGAAAAAAAAGACCTAAATGCAGCTAGGATACCAAAAGCACAGAGAACAAAAGTAAAAATAGGTAAACTGGAGGACATCAAAATTAAAAGCTTCTGTACATCAAAGAACAAAATCAATAGAATGAAAAGGTACCTACAGAATGGGAAGGTACACTGGGAAGATAATTGCAAATAATGTATCTCAGTGGTTTTTTACTTCAGGACCACTGCCAGTCCACCAGAAATTTTGTGCCAGTTTGCAAAAGAGATAACCCTGATGTTGTATGATAATGGTTAACTCTTTTGTGGACCAGCAGCATGAAATTTCTGGCAGACCAGCAGTTGAAAACCACTGATATACTGGATAAAGGGTTAGTGTCCAGAATACTTATATAAAGAACTCCTACAACTCAACAGCAAGAAAACAACCTAATTAAAAAATGGGCAAAGAACTCGATCAAATAAACACTTCTCCAAGAAGATCTACAAATGGGCAATAAGCACATGAAAAGATGTTCATCATCACTAATTATTAGAGAAATATAAATTGAAACCACTATGAGATATCACTTCACATTCATTAGGATGGCTCTATTACAAAATAAAATAATAGCTGTTGGTGAGGATGTAGAAAACTTGGAACCTTTGTGCACTGTTGGTGGGAATGTAAAATGGTGCAGTAACTGTGCAGAACTGTATGATGGTTCCTTAAAAACAATTACCATATGACCCGGAAATTCCATTTCTGGGTACATACCCAAAATAATTGAAAGCAGAGACTTGAAGAGATATTTGTACATCCATTTTAATAGCATATTCACAATAGCCAAAAAGTGGAAGCAACCCAAATATCCATTAACAAATGAATGGATAAGCAAAATGTGGTATATACAACAGATGAATGTTATTCAGCTTAAAAAAGGAAGAAAATTCACCGGACCTGTGGTGGCACAGTGGATAAAGCATTGACCTGGAAATGCTGAGGTCGCTGGTTTGAAACCGTGGGCTTGCCTGGTCAAGGCACATATGGGAGTTGATGCTTCCTGCTCCTCCCCCCTTCTCTCTCTCTGTCCTCTCTCTCTCTCTCTCTGTCTCTCCCTCTCCTCTCTAAAATGAATAAATAAAAAAATAATAAAAAAGGAAGAAAATTCTGAATCATGCTACAACATGGGTGAATTTGTAGACATTATGCTGAGTGAAATAAGGCAGGCACAGAAAGACAAATACTGTATGATTTTACTCATTTAATGTACTTAGTGTAGTCAGATTTCTGGAGACAGAAAGTATAATGGTGGTTATAAGGGGGATGGGGTGAGGGGAATGAGAAATTATTGTTTAATAGGTATAGAGTTTCTGATTTATAAGATGAAGAGAGTTCTGTAGGTGGATGGTGGTGATGTTTCCATGATGCAGATGTGCTTAATGCCACTGAACAGTACACTTAAAAAGTGTGAATGGTAAACTTTGTTTACTTTACCATGATTAATTTTTTTTTTTAAAAAAAGGAAATTCTGGAGTTGGAAAGTACAATGGCCAAAATGAAAAACCCACTAGAGAGGCTCAACAGTAGATTTCACTTGTCAGAGGAAAGAATCAGCCAACTTAGAGAGTATTAGAGACTATGCAGTATGGAGAAAAATGAACAGAACCTCAGGAAAATATGGGCCACCATTGAGTATGCCAGTAGGAATACCAGAAGTAGAAGAATGGGGCAGAAAAAAATGTTCACAGAAGTAATGACTGGTAACTTCCCAAATTTGATGAAAACCACTAATACACACATGGAGTAAAAAACATTTAAACTCCAATTAGGATAAACTCAAAGAGGTCCACACCAGGCACACAATAGTTAAAATTTGAAAGAGGAAATCTGGAAAGCAGAAAGAAAGAAGTGATTTGCCAAGTATAAGGGAACCCCAGTAAGATTAACAGCTGACTTCTCATCAGATACAGTAGAGGCCAGAAGGCAGTGTGAAGACAAATTAAAGTGCTGAAAGAATTCTATATTTTGCAAAGCTATATTTCAAAAGTGGAGGTGTATAAAAACATTGTCAATTAAATAAAAACTGCAAGAATTGATTGCTATCAGATATGCCTTCCAAGAAATACTAAAAGAGGTTCATTAGGCTGAAAGGAAGTAAGACTAGACAGTAATTTGAATGTACACACACATAAGGGCTATAATAAAGGCAATTAGACAGAATAATTACATATTTCTTTTTTTTCTCTTTATTTTAAACATCACTAAAGAGCATCTTATCTGGTTGCTTTCAAGTTATTGTAAGGAAGTTCTTTATTATTATTATTTTTTTTTTTTGTATTTTTCTGAAGCTAGAAACGGGGAGAGACAGTCAGACAGACTCCCGCATGCGCCCGACTGGGATCCACCCGGCACACCCACCAGGGGGCGATGCTCTGCTCCTCCGGGGCATCGCTCTGTTGCGACCAGAGCCACTCTAGCACCTGGAACAGAGGCCAAGGAGCCATCCCCAGCGCCCAGGCCATCTTTGCTCCAGTGGAGCCTCAGCTGCGGGAGGGGAAGAGAGAGAAAGAGAAAAAGGAGAGGGGGAGGGGTGGAGAAGCAGATGGGTGCTTCTCCTGTGTGCCCTGGCCGGGAATCGAACCCGGGACTTCTGCACGCCAGGCCGACACTCTACCACTGAGCCAACCGGCCAGGGCGTAAGGAAGTTCTTTATGTTCACATCAAAGCATCCTTCCTAGCTCTGTTTTCTAAAGGAAAAACGGGAGAAGAAGTTTATCTTAATTGTGCATAAAGAAGTCCAGAGCACCCTCAGAATTAGGAAACCATTTTCAAACAAATCTTATAAACTGTCTTATTTTTCTTCTATTTTAAACTATTTCCATGGTTCCTTCAGGTGATAACAAACAAATACTTATGATTTCTTAATTTGCTAAAAACATTTCAATTTCAGAAGTCTCAGTGGGAGATATGAAGAACTACTACATTTTCACCTGTGGACTTATTGTCTTGTTTACACTGTTTACACTCTTAATTTGGCAAGTTATTGGTGGAATTGAATCAGGTTTGCAGAGTTTTGATGAAGATCTTCAGACTTGAACAGACTTCCCTTCATTGCAAAAAGGAAAAGTCTAACTAAATCAATTTAATAATTATTTGTCCTCTCTTGCTTAACCCTGGAATGAGAATAAGAAACATGGGACTGTAAGTTAAGCATGTAAACTAGTTAAGATAATAATCTTCATCTATCAGCTCTTCTGTTTAGATTAATGTTCTATTAATAGAAAGCATCAGGAATCAATGTTTTTATAAATTATCATTTATATTTTTAATGAGTTTCTAGCATTTTGGAACAATTAACAAGTAAAAATATGTAAGAACCCAGATATCTCTTTACATACATAGTTACTCCATTTTAAACTGTGACTGAAGGGAAAGTATTTTCCTAATATAACTCTTGGAAGATAGCCAAACAGTCCAACACTTCAGGGCACAGAATTGGAACAAGTCATCCTAGGTTTGCCATTTGATAGAAGTGATGTTAAGTGATTTGCTCGTGAAAACTACTCTATTTTTTGGTTATGGGAGAAGTATTGATAAAAAAGTACTTAGAATATCTGGGGAGGGGGAATCCATCTGTAGTGTGTACTGAGAGGGAAGATGTTTAAAAGCTATTTTTATCTTAGAGGGGGAAGAAGTGTGTAAAGCTCAGCTAGTCTTATTTCTTCCTTCCAAGCAATATTTTACCTAAAACATTCAACAAGGCAGTAGTAATACCTATTTTTTGAATCTCTACATTTCAGTATACAGCAACCCACTGAGTTGCAATTTTTTTCTTTCTATCCAAGTGTAACCTTTCTTATTACAATGAAAAACTGTTATATCTTTAAGTTAGATAGAGCGGCTGTTATGTATTTCTTTAATAGTAACTTTTTCATGGAATTATTGAATTATATATTTAACATGGAAAAGGTGACAACTTTCGTACTATAACTCATTATACAGTCATTAAGATTCCATGTGGACATCTCTAAGGAAGTAGCATTTACGCTGTCTGAGGCAGTCCTTTCAGTTTTTAAAAAATTTTTGTGTAGAGGACCTTATAAATGTTCTCTTTTTTCATGCCAAATCATTCTAACTTCTATCACCTTTTAACTATTTTTGCTTTTTATTTCTTTATCCTTTAAAATATGTGTGTGAGTATATATACACACACACACACACACACTTATTTATTTATTTATTTATTTATTTATTTATTTTATATATCCAATATATATAAGGTCTACCGGAAAGTTCTGTCCGTTTTTGGAATAGAACAAAATACAAATTTTTCTTACCGTCAATAAACTTTATTAAATAATATATTTCCACACCAATCCTATCTTCCGAATATGGTCCGAATGGTTGGCTGAGCTAACTTAAGCCTTTCTGCGATCTCTGATGTTGTCAGAAAAGGATCTTGCGCCTGACCTGTGGTGGCGCAGTGAGATAAAGCCTCAATCTGGAACACTGAGGTTGCCGGTTTGAAACCCTGGGCTTGCCTGGTCAAGGCATATATGGGAAGTTGATGCTTCCTGTTCCTCCTCTCTCTCCCTCTCTCTCTCTCTCTCTCTCTCTCTCTCTCTCTCTCTCCTCTCCTCTCCTCTCTGAAAATTGAATAAATAAAGTCTTTAAAAAAAATCTAAAAATTCTTTGAAAAAAAAAGAAAAGAAAAGGATCTTGCTCCAACATGGTCTTAACAACATTGTCATCGATCAAAGATGGTCGCCCAGAACGTGGCTTATCAGAAAGGTTTCGAATTTTTCGAACCATCTTCTGCATGTCCTATCAGAAACTACCTTCACCAAACACTTTCAATAAATTTCTACATGCTTCTGTAGCATTTCTTCCTTGTTGAAATTCGTAAAAATTACAGTGGCGTAAATGAACTTTATCAGTAGCTATGGGTACACTATCGCTTCACACATAAGACTAATGTGAACCAACTTTGTTTTAGTTAATTTGCTACGTCAGTATGTATACATTAAGTGATAAAAATAGAGAGGCACACATGCGCCAAATAAACATGTGCTTACGTGTCGAAACTTGTTGTGATAGAAACGGACAGAACTTCCCAGTAGACTTTATATTTATTATTTTTTAAATACTGTATCTTTAAAAAAAAAAAATCCTGACCTGTAGTGGTGCAGTGGATAAAACATCAACCTGGAATGCTGAAATCATCAGTTTGAAACCCTGGGCTTGCCTGGTCAAGGCACATATGGGAGTTGGTGCTTCCTGCTCCTCCTCCTCTTCTCTCTCTCTCTCTCCTCTGTAAAATGAATAAATTTTAAAAATCTTTAAAATGAATAAATTTTAAAAATGAAAAATTTTAAAAAATATATATAATCCTTTTAAGAGAGCAAGAGGCTGTGTGAAAACATCTAAATGACACAAATGCTTTATGAGCTAAAAAGTATTTAAATGTCAGAATGGCAAAAATGCAGGAGGGAGAGTGATTATAACAGGAATGAGGCCTGGAGACAGAAAATGGTTTTGAAAGGCTGAGTCTGCGGGGCCTGCAGTGGAAACTTTAGATAGAGGACCGAAATAAGTTTGCTCATGCTCCATAAATTCAAGAAGGCCGTTGATTGCACTTGCAATCAGTGACTCAAGAAAGGGTCAGAAATTTCCACCCCCTCTCCCCACAGAACAATCCTGTGGTTCATTCTTCCAGGCTAAACTGCCTCTCCCCAGTCCTGTGGTCTCTGGTTGGTGTAGAACAAGAGTTGGACAGGCCTTAAAGATACCATCTAATTTGAAAATGTCCCAGGATGAAGCGCTGCAGTGTCCTTAGTAATCCATTCTCTTTATCACCCTTTCCCCTTTCTCTGCCATCTCTGCCTCCCCATCCCCAGCTTCGGCCAGGACCCTAAGGACTCTCACCTTCCAAAATAGGAGCTAGTGTCATTAAGAAGGCCTGATGAGTTCAGCCGGGAGCGTCCCTGCCTCATGTCTTCACATTGCTTTCCTTTGAGTGCCTCCTGCGGAGTCAATAGATAACCTGTTTAGGGAATCATTATTTAACTCACATGTTCAGTTATGAGTCTCATCTTCAAAATTACCAAAACTGAACTAGGGGACTTCTAAGTCCCTTCAAACTCTAATGTTCTATGATTCTCTAATTCTGTTCTGAACCGAAGTAGAAGTAAAAAAAAGTTATAGGTTGTTTCTTGTAAGCATTAACCTCAAATATGGTTTCAGTAAAAAAAAAAAAAAAAAAGCCTGCGGAGTACTTGGCTCCATCACAGGACGTTTTCTTATTCTTTGGGGTAGACTCAGTTCTGACAGCCAGTCCTTACGTGACGCTGGAGAAGGACGAGGGAAGAGCCCTCCACAAAGAGTAAGAGTGCCTGAGGATGGACCTTTAGAATTATGCAGTGGGAACCTAACAGAAGACTAAAACCATACCAAGACCAAGTACTCAAATACCAGAACAAAGTGAAAAACAAAGAGAAGGTAAATAAAGAGAATTAGAAGATCTATTTTATGTTTTAAATTGTAGGTAGTAATGCTTGAAGAACGAATTTATTTTGTTTATTAGTGAAAACAGAGCATATTTTAGCGGTAAATTCCTAGCTTTTAAAAATATATACATTCCTTTGTAGTACTGTATTTTGGAGGGGTTTTTTTAATGGTAAATAAAAATGGTAATTGCTCTGGTAGAAAATTTTGGATAATACTTACAAATGTAAAGAGTGCCTAGAGCAGGGGTCAGGAACCTTTTTGGCTGAGAGAGCCATGAACGCCACATATTTTAAAATGTAATTCCATGAGAGCCATACAACAACCCGTGTACATTATGCATTATCCAATAAAAATTTGGTGTTGTCCCAGAGGACAGCTGTGATTGGCTCCAGCCACCCGTAACCGTGAACATGAGTGGTAGGAAATGAATGGATTGTAATACATGAGAATGTTTTATATTTTTATTTATTCATTTTAGAGAGGAGAGAGAAAGAGAGAGAGAGAGAGAGAGAGAGAGAAGGGAGAGGAGCAGGAAGCATCAACTCCCATATGTGCCTTGACCAGGCAAGTGCAGGGTTTCAAGCCGGCGATCTCAGCGTTCAGGTTGAAGATTTATCCACTGCACCACCACAGGTCAGGCCAAGAATGTCTTATATTTTTAATTTTTTTTTTTTTATTAAAGATTTGTCTGCGAGCCAGATGCAGCCATCAAAAGAGCCACGTCTGGCTCGCGAGTCATAGGTTCCTAACCCCTGGCCTAGAGAGAGCCACTCGACCTTGGGCACATTTCTTTCACGTCTCATGACCAGTGCAGCTTCAACCATGTGGAAACCATGTTGTACATACCATTATGTGTACTGATTTTTTAAATTTAAGCATTACTGTGTTTCAGCGCTAGGAAAAAGTCTCAAGTTAAGTCATTTTAGTGGCTACACAGTATTTCATGTTTAGAAGTCACCAGTATTTCCTCAGCCATTCTTCCATCCAGGGTCAGTTTCCTCTTTTTTCATGATCATAATAAATGACACTGTAAATAAACATCTTTGTCCATCAGTATTTGTTCCCATTTCAAATTATTTACTTATTTTCTTGAACTTTTGAGAACTTTTGAGGTGCCACAAAGAACTCCCGTACCCTACCTGAGTATTTCTGGTGAAGATAGGGTACTGGGGCGGCCACGCATCTGACCCAGCCTGGAAAGTTTACAAGTACCTTTGCTTCCCGCGTGAACAGGAATACTGTTACTCAGAACTGTCTCGAGGAGTTCTAATTGTACTTAGGGGAGGTAGCATATAGAACTGATTGTAGGGTTGTTCTGGAGTTGCAGACCAAGGTACATTATTGCTTGCTCATACTCTAATTTACTTTAATTGACATCCTTGAAGCTTGGTATATGAAGTGTCCACAAGTTGAAATTTAAAGTGTCTTCAATTTGTGGTCCTCCATGGAAGTGATTTTCAGCTGAAATGTTTATATTTGCCCTAAACTTGAGTGCTAGTAAGTGGCTTTCCACCATTTGGATTGGGAAAAGCAATGTTGAGGACATGTCTCCACAGGTAGGCCCAGCTTTCCCTTTCTCTGTAGAATTGCTGAGGGTTTTTTTGTTTTTGTTTTTGTTTTGTATTTTTCTGAAGCTGGAAACGGAGAGAGACAGTCAGACAGACTCCCGCGTGCACCCGACAGGGATCCACCCGGCATGCCCACCAGGGGGCGACGCTCTGCCCACCAGGGGGCGATGCTCTGCCCCTCCGGGGCGTCGCTCTGTCGCGACCAGAGCCACTCCAGCGCCTGGGGCAGAGGCCAAGGAGCCATCCCCAGCGCCTGGGCCATCTTTGCTCCAATGGAGCCTCGCTGCGGGAGTGGAAGAGAGAGACAGAGAGGAAGGAGAGGGGGAGGGGTGGAGAAGCAGATGGGCGCCTCTCCTGTGTGCCCTGGCTAGGAATCGAACCCGGGACTTCTGCACGCCAGGCTGACGCTCTACCACTGAGCCAACCCGCCAGGGCCTGAGGGTTTTTGTTGTTGTTTGGTTTTTTCTTTTTTTTAGGAGAGGAGGGGAGATAGAGAGACTGACTCCCAATAGCTGATGCATTAGTACCAAGCTATTTTTAGTGCCTGATGCTGATGTGCTCCAATGGAGCTCTTCTCAGCACCTAGGACCACGCTCAAACCAATTGAGCCACTGGCTGTGGGAGAGGAAGAGGGAGAGAAAGGGGAGAAGGAGAAGGGATAAGCAGATGGTCGCTTCTCCTGTGTGCCCTGATTGGGAATCAAACCCAGGACATCCATATGCCAGGCTGATGCTCTGTCCACTGAGCCACTGGCCAAGGCCAGAATCACTGAGTTTTGATTAGAAGTCAGTATCTGTCCCAGCACCAGGCCTCTCCCTCCTCTCTGACCTTGGAAGAGTTGTGTCTGAAGAACTTTCCATTTGCAGTGCTAAGTCAGCCACCACCTCGGATTGATTTGTTTTTGCTCTTTGCTTCTTGAGTCATTGTTTTAAACAAGGTGTGACAGCCTGTCCCCGAACCCTTGCCCTATTGGTTGAACTGGCTGGTTTTACTGTGTATGAGTAAAATGTTCTTTCTTTTATTGTTTATGGGAACCACTCTTCCTTTTTTTTTTTTTAAATCTATTTAACTGTTGTAACTTATCCTACAGAATGAGGAATAAGGGGAGACAATGCTGGCAATATAGGAAAGGAAAAATATCAAAAGTGAATATTATCTACCTTTTATTACCAATATTGTTTTCTTTTTACCCCTCAGTTTTATTGAGGTATAATTATAAAATTGTAGGATATTTAAAGTGTATACTGGGATGATTTGATATACATATACATTGCAAAAGACTTCCTCCCATCTGTTAATTTACACATCTGTCACCTCACATATTTATATATACAGGTATTATTTTCCAATCACTTTATTGAGGTATAATTTATGTACAATAAAGTGTGCCAATTTTGAGTGTACAGTTTCATGAGTTTTGACACATGAAAAGTAGTGTAACCACACCATACTCAAGATATAGAACAAAGTTTCCTATGTAGACATGTTTTCATTTCTCCTGAGTAAATATACCTCAGAGTGGAACTGTTGGCTTGTGTGGTAAGCTTATGCTTTATAAGAAACTGCTGAACTGTTTTCCAAAGAAACTTTACCATTTAGTGTGATTTTTTTTAGTATCTTTTAGAGTTTCTTTTCTCTGCCTCTTCACCTCCCTCAAAAAAGTTCCTATGCCTCATAATATATGTCAGTCTTTAACCAAAGACAAGGCTAGAGTTTGTACATTGAGGGAGGTGGGCCAGACAGACTACTACAGGAGGTAGGGACATAAGATCTTTCTAGAAGGATTTTGGAAACTTAAGTTCTTCCTGTGACCACAGTGATACCAACAACTTCCAGTTGTTTGATGCTAAGCACAACTTACAAAACACTTTGCTGGCATGAGGTCGGATTCTCACAATGATTTTGTAAAGTACGTGTGGGATTACCACCCTCATTTTACAGATGCTGCAGCAGGAGTCCGAGAGCCGACCAGACTCACCCGAGGTCTCAGTGCTAGTCGGAAGCAGAGCTGGGGTTAAGCCTCCGGTCCCTGACTGTTGCCCGAGGGCTTTATCTGCCAGTAGTGGTAACAGCCATCATGCCATGATTGCTGGCACATGCTTGTGCCTTTACACCACCACCACGCTATTTACCATAATCCTTTAGATCAGTGGTAGTCAACCTGGTCCCTACCGCCCACTAGTGGGCATTCCAGCTTTCATGGTGGGCAGTAGCGGAGCAACCAAAGTATAAATAAAAAGATTTAACTATAGTAAGTTGTTTTATAAAGATTTATTCTGCCAAACTTAGCGAAAATCCGACATAAAGTACTTGGTAAGTAATTATTATTATATGCTTTAACTTGCTGTAACTCTGCCTTATAAATTTTATAAAGTTACTTCCCTACTTTATAAATCACCATTACTGGGGAACCGGTGGGCAGTTAGAAAATTTTACTACTAACAGAGATACAAAAGTGGGCGGTAGGTATAAAAAGGTTGACTACCCCTGCTTTAGATGAATTATTTACGTGACTCGCCCAGGGTCCTGTAGCCAGTGGTGGCTGGCTGGATGGAAATGGACCCAGGGCCTCTGACTATACGTCCTTTGCTTTTCCCCCTTCTCCGTTCAGGAGAAACAAATGTTCCTTTTCTTTTTTAACAACAGAGAAAAGGAGGAGGCGAAGGACACTGGCTGCTGGGCAGGACCCACCGAGGACGAGCAGACTGCCCTTGCCGCTTCTTTTCCAGTCCCCTTTTAGACTGCGGCACTCACCATGGTGTCTGATATCTTTATTGCCCGCTGGCCATTCATGCTGGGTGTCCCCAGTGGGTAACCCGGCTTCTTCCTGCTTCTATTATCTGTGTTCTTTGGCCTCCGTGTCCCGTGCTCTAAGCCGGGCCTCATAGTTGCCTTGAGAGTCGTGTCTTTCCTTCAGACATCATTTTCTTCCTCTTCCCCCTGATTTCTGTCCCCTCATCATCCTCTCTCCCTCTCCCTTCCCTCCTCCCTTGCTTCTCTCTCAGTCAGAATATCACCTGCCTTCCTCCAGGCTCCTGTGTTCTCCTAGACTGCTTTGCTTTGTAAATTTGCCACTTCCAGAGCCATTCAAGTAATGTTTTGATCTTGTGTCATCAGTGTGAAAATAGGAAACTCAGTATTTCCTAACAAAAACATACTATGGCTTTTCAATTATTTTTTTTTTAATTTAAGAGTATAAAGTAGAGGTTTTCATGAGCTATTCAAAAACGATGTTAATAGAAACTATTTAAAACAAGATCTACAAGCTGAATGCTGAGGGAAATGATGTCTCTGCTGTCTTATTTTGCAAATAAGAAAATTCCAAAAGTGAATTTTCTGTTTTATTTGAATAGAATCAGGAAACACTAGTAATTTTCACATCTGAGTCATCAGGCTGACCCACACGTGCAGTCATTAGATTTTACATCTTACCATTGAAGAGATGTGTGTGACTTTGTATTTCTACCTCAGTCAGTGTCAGAATGCAAGATTCAACCCTAACCTCCATGAAAATGGGCTTTGCGTTGTTTGAGAGTGGGCATGGGCACTTTGGGTTTTAGGGGAGGCATCAGAAAACTACCTCCGATCTCCAGGTCCTCCGCGTGGGGACCTGGCTCCTTCCCTTCCTGTGTGGGAGGGGCTTGATCTGGGGGCGGTCCGTGAAGTCTCAGGGAACAGGTTCTCATGGGCCAGAAGCAAACACATGGAAAGGAGGTTGGCTGTGGGCAGTTCTTTCAGAGGGCAAGTCCCCTAGGGACTTGAGCCACAATCCACTATAGGCCTGTTTGTCTGGGACTGGCCATGCCAGTTGAGGAGATGATTAGTCCCTGAAGCTGAGAGAGGGGGGACTGCTGATGGGAGAATGGGACAGAAATCTCCTTAGCTGTTTGCCTGGAGAGGTCACCTTGGATGTTACCTTTGGCAGCATCCCAGAGAAGATATCCTCCCACTGAACCTTCTTTTGGCATAAATTTCCATTAAGGGCTACAACTCAGCAACATTCCTGTTTTTAAACAGTATACATATCTGTCTAGAAATATTCTGAGAATGTTTGTTTTCGCTTTAACATTCAGATTTCTAATGTAGATTAGAGGCTGCAGTTGAAGCAGATGCTCATAGAGGAAGTTATAGGAAAGAATGTATAAACACCTAAGAGTCCTGCCAGGGCGCTCCTTGGCTGGTGAGAGAGGTAGAGTTGGTCCCGAGATCAAGGAACAGGAGTGGTGGCAGGCGGAACCAGACATTGAGAGGCTTGTTCAGAAGGCATGAGGGTACTGGGAAAAGAAAGTGCAGCTCTTGTTAACATTACAAATGTGGGAGACAGAACTTGTGAAACCCCTCAGTACCTCCTGCAGTAATTCAAAACACTCTAATGCCCCTCTTCCTAAAGTGCAAGAGGTCCGTGGCATTTGAAAATTGAAGAATAAATTGTAACCTTCAATCCTGTCAATCCCACCCACATAATGTGAATCCTTCGTAACGGGAGGAGAGAGAATTAGTAAGCTTGTTCGAGCTCTCCTTCATGTTCTGACCTCTTGCAGAAAAGCCCTGGTAGGAGAAACAACCAGAGCAGTTGCTGGCAATTTGAAACACCATTGCACCCTGTTGAGAATCATTGCTGAGGAAGAGAAGTGGCAATCCCGGGCAATGCTCACACTTCGGTCCTCTCTGCCTCCCAGCTACATGTTTTCTGTAAACTCAAATGTGTTGATTCTTTTTATTAACTGCCTTTGATGTCATGGCTAGGCTTCCCTGTCCCAATATTAAGTGAATATTTACCTATGTTTTCTTTTATTCTCTTCAGGTTTCAATTTTACATTTAAACCTTCCATTTGTTTTGGTGTGAGGTAGGGATCTAGCTCATTTTTTTTTCTTCCTTTCAGATAGTTAGCAGTTAGCAAGTTGTCCCAATATCATGTGTTGAATAAGCAATCTTTCCCCACTGATCTGATTACCCACCTTCAAAATCCTACTTTCAAGCAACCTGCACTCTCAGGTGCCACACCTGGTCAGACCTCAGCCGCTGTGAATGTGGGCTTTCTGTGGTCTTGGCAAATTGCCATCCCGGCCTCCTGCGTGGCGGCCCCCTGGCTGCCAGTGGCACTGTGTCGGCAGCTTTGCGGTCTTTTCTGCACAGCAGACTTGTAGTTATTTAAATGCTTTGTTTTATTTTGCTTGTGTTTGATAACAGTTAGTGGAAAGGGGAGAAAACCCAAGTGTTGGTCCTTATAACACAAACCGAGCCTTCTAAATCCAATCCAAGATAGAAATCATTTAGGTCTCAAAAGGTGACAAGCCTTTGTCCTTAGCCAGATGCCTTTCAGACTTGAGCTGGGTACTGAGAGTATGAATGTGAAGGAGAAAAGACATGACTGTGGAAAGAAGTTCAGATTATCTAAGTAGTAGACGGACTCCCTGGTCTGAAGCGGTGCCCCAAAGACTGTAAAGATGATTAAAACCCTCCCCAAGTAAAACAAGGCTGAGGACACACCCGCTCTGGGGCCTCACTAATCAACTTCTCTTTGCTCCTGTGATTTGCCTCTGTGTGCAATGTGTCCAAAGTGAACCTGTGATCAGAACCCATCCTAGCACCTAAACACAATACAAAAGAGGCCTTTTCACTCCAGTTCCACAAGTCAGTAACCATCTATTCCCTCTCAGCACCTGTATACAGACCTTCGCCAAGTCCTATGGATGGACTTGAGCCACTGAAGTACCTCCTTAAATCGTCAGCACCACCACCACCCTGAGGCCAGGCCTCCCTTGTGCCTGAACCATGCGGTAGCCTTGTAATTAGTCTCTCCACGTTCACTCTTGCCTTCTATCCAGTTCCTTCTTGATATTGCAGCCAGAATAATCTTTTAAAAATGAAAGTCTGATCAAGACAGCACGCCTCTGATTACATCCTTCAGTGTTAACCTCGTTATTCTCATTGTGGCCACAGTCTCCAGTATGGCGCAACCCAGCTGTCATCATGACTTCCTCATAGTGGCCTGCCTCCAGACTCCTCTCTGCAGTCTCCTTCCCACCTGGGAAATGCCTGCAATGCCTTCCAGTCCCAGAGTTAACTCCCGCATCCTTAGGGGGCCGCCCGTCCTGCGCTGTCTGTGCTCTCGTGATGCGGTGAGCCATGCGCCTCCTTGCTTTGTACAATAAATAGTACCCATCACAGTTGATAGTCATACGTTGAGTTGATTTGATTAGTGTCTGTTTCCCTCGCTGGACTGGCAGCCCCATATGTGCCAGGACCACATCCATTTCTGCTCATCATTCTATTCCTAGTGACTGTCACGAAGGAGGTTCTCAGTATTTGGTGAGTGCGGTTCTTGTTTTTCCGTTAGCAACCTGACCTGGCAAACAAGATTTCCTTAAGAATTCTTTGTATTTTAGGATAGATACTATTAGTTCAAAACAGTTTTTATTTTGTAGTTTAAATTATAGATTTAAATGTCTATAATATTAATAAAATACTCTTTCAGTGCAGTATTGTCTTCTGCCTTTGTCTTTTCCTTTGTCTCACCTGAATCTCCAGAATTGCACAGGCTGCAAATCTTAGAACGAACGATTGAGCTGTCAGCGTACATTTCCTACTTCATTGTATCTCTGTAGTGTTGCATAGCTAGATGGTGCTCAATCTATGTTTGTTTTGTTTATTATGTATTATTTTAATTTGAAAAGCACATAACCACAATGTATAGTTTTCGGAAGAAAGAGAAGAATCATGTATAACACTATCACTCAAACTCGACCACTATTTTAAGTTTAGTATATTACCTGCTGGTCTTCTTATATGCATATTTAACATTGCCATAATACGATGTACATAAAATTGTGTGTCCTGCTTTTATTCCTCTGCATATCCTTAATGTTGATTGATCATTCTATTACATGTGAGCCTAATTTATTTAATTAGGTAAGCATTTCTGAAGAAGCACACTGTGCTCGGCCCCCTTCTATGTGCCTAATACCATCAAAGAAAATATATAGCTTTCATTTCTACTGTGTAATAACAGAACACCATAATTCCGAAGTTTTAGTGACATTTTTTACTTCACAGATATGTTAATTTTGTGACATCTCTTCATCTCAGAATGAGGATTATGTAAGACTTTTCTCCATTTGTTTAATAGTTTCTTCATTTATTTAACAAATTTATTAGGGCTTACTACATGCTAGGTGCTATTCTATGTACTGGAGGTACAGTAGGGAATCCTAGTGTCTGCATCCTAGTGAGAGAAGACAGACGAATGAATGAGTGAATGAGTGAGTGAGTGAATGAGATGATAAGTAGAAAAGAAAAAAAGTAAAGTGAGCAGGATAAATAATGGTGTGGGGGAGGGCCACTCTTTGACAAGGTCAGGGAAAGCTCTCTGATGGTGACATTTGAGCAGAGACCTAAATAGAGTGAAGAGTGGGCTGTGCAGCTGTCAGAGGCTTTTCCTGGCAGGCAATCAGCAGGTACAAAGGCCCTGAGGTGAGTGCTTGATGTTTATAAGGAAAAGCATGGAAGGAGTGATGGGAGGGGGTGGACAGGAGCTGAGATCAGTGAGCTGAGGTCAGTGAGCTGGGGACAGAGCCCTGAGGAAATTTTGGAGAGTCTCACAGGCCCTGGTGAGGCCTCTGCCTTGGCCTCGGAGGGAGATGTGAAGTAGTAGAATGTGACATGGCCTGACTTGTGCTTTGATAGGATGGCTCCCTTCACCAGCTTTCTCTGTTTCTCCTGTGAGACCGTCAGCACTGGCCTCTGTCACCTTCCTGATGAGTCACTGTACCAAAACCTGTAAACTGTCTTTCAGACACACGTGATGTAGTCACAACGTCAAGTGCTGATTCCTTACGCTAAGTGTGCAGGTGGATAATTAGTGACTCTGTGGTGTCACAGATTGAGATTTGGTAATCACTGTTCCTAGAAATTTGGCACACTCCACATATTTGAAAATATTATGTCTGAATTTCTCATTTATCTTTTGTTCATTTGAGTCAGCTTTTCCTTTCTGAAAATAATGACCAACTATATTTTTCACATTGTATAAAAATATACTTCATTAAGGCTTACTATCAGTTTTGTCATTATAAAGCATGCTTCAACCTCTGACATTCTAGAAATCAGCTTTTTTGGAGGGAGGGGGTTAGGTTAACCTAATTATAATCTTCCTTGAGTTGCTTTATGGTTAGATCTGTCACATGCCAAGGTTAGATCCCATTAGTAAGCTTAAAATGTTTATTTCTGAAAGAACGAACTGTTACAGGTTGCTTAGGGTGATTGATTTCTTTTGTTTTCTTTCTGTTGCAGGCGGAGACATCACAGCTTTCCCAGATTGGGAGGAAAAATATGGAATGTGTTTTACCGCTGACTGAACACAACCGAATGAACTGTACTGACAGTAGTTTGAAAACCAGCAGTTAGCAGTTTGTTCAGGCTCAAACATTGTCCAGCACTTTCCAGAGCAAACGCACTGTTTACAAGAACTCTCGGCCTTACGACGTTTATAACCTCAAGCTTCATTTATTTAAAATATTTCTGCAAACGAAAAGTACCCAGAGCCCACTTTCCAGAATGGCCTTGGATCAGTATCTGTGGATGGTCATTTTAGGTTTTATCATAGCTTTTATTTTGGCATTTTCTGTTGGTGCCAATGATGTTGCCAATTCGTTTGGTACTGCTGTGGGCTCCGGCGTGGTGACCCTGAGGCAGGCGTGCATTTTGGCTTCAATATTTGAAACCATAGGTTCGGTGTTATTGGGAGCCAAAGTAGGAGAGACCATTCGAAAAGGTATTATTGATGTGAATCTATACAACGACACAGTAGGAACACTAATGGCTGGGGAAGTCAGTGCAATGGTTGGTAAGTAACATTTTTCTTTATACCTGTGGAAAATGTGTCAACTGACCTTCTTCCCTATAGTGCTTTTGTCGTATCCATAAATGTGATTTTTGCTTTAAATTTTTAAAAACTGGTTTCATGTTTTGTATATATTTTCTATATATTATTTTTGCTTTCAGCATTGTAACTTGAATATTTCTTTACTGTTCGGATATCAAGCAAACATATTTTCTCAAATTTTTAGCTAACCTGGTAGTTAAATAGATTTCAGCTGAGTCTTTTTTATAAAGTACAGAAATATTTGTATTTGTAGGGCAGCTCTTTGTCGTTTCAAAGTTGTTTGGAAGTTATTAGCGAAATAGCGTGTTTAAGAAAATGTGTTTGAATGATTTACTTAAGAGATTTCCTTTAAGGTATATTTCTATTTTTTATAGGTTTTTTTTTTATCAGTTATGACCTAATGTTTTGAAAATTTGGATGCCAATAAAACAATATTTATTATTCTAACGTGTATTCTCAGTTTAGGTTTTAGAGTAGTTACCAAATGAATCTTAAGTGTTTGTGTTTCAAGAAATTCTGGTCCTCTGCATTCTTTGTAATCCTTCTGTTGGCTTTTGTTTTGATTTTTCTGATCCTACCTCTAGGAGCTCCATTTGATATGTTTGTCTTGTTTCCTGGTCAAGCAATCATTTGTACGTCCCCTGTTTATAGTACAACTTTTATTGGTGGTTTCAAGTTGTCTAGATGAGAGAGAAGTGTTGAAGGCAGTGAAGTATGCTGCTAAGAGGCTGACTGGCCGGGCAGTGTGATTTCTGCACGGCCCACCATGAGGATAGACTTGCAGCTCTGCGGGGCACTGCTCTGCTGCCCCAGGGGCTGCGGAACGGAAGACGCAGGCCGAGATGGCGTCAAGTGCAGCTCACAGGACTCTAAGTCTGCTTGTCTCTCGGTAGAGATGACGTCCCAGCAGACAGCTGATCGATATGGGTAATTTGGTTAGGGAGAAGAGGGTTGAAAAGGAATTCTACCACCTCCTGCTCTCCAGGGGACATCTCCTTTTGTAGGAGGAGCCCTGCAGTAGGAGGTAAGATGCTGGTGTACCCAGAACAGAGCTATGTTCCACAGGTTCCTAGTTATTCACTGTTCCTGGCGTGATGGAAGCACCCCGGATGTGGAAATTATTTGCCAATTTTAAGATGATCCCTGATTTTTTTATTACAGCAGGCTAGTCTGAGAAGCTGTTGAGGCATTTGATCCGAAGCAGACCAGTGTACTAAGACATTAAATACTGCTGAGCAGAGTAGGCTGGTCACACATGCCAGGGAGTTCCCATGTCTCAGCTGAACGTTTTGTGTTTCAAAGATGTAAGCTTCACAGTTGCTTTAGTTCCAGCAGCTATTGGAATGATGGAATTTTACTTAACTTCAGTGAACATATATTTTTATTATAGTCATATGTCATGGAAGTTTCTCATAGAAAAATAATAGTTATTTTTAAAATTCACCCTTGTATAGCCCTGATAGATGTCTAAGACATAATCATATCAACCCGAAATTAAGACTTTTCAGTCAGGGTGGTGCAGGCAAGATATGCTGAAGGTCAGGGAGAAATGAAGAAAAACACTGATAAAATTAAATATTGACAGGAGTTTCTCCTTTCACTGGAGGATGCTTGAGGAATGGGGATGCTTATTCAAGAGACTGGTTGGCGAGGCGGCACCGAGGCCCTCGGTTCAACAGACTGTCTTGTGAGCTGAGCTTCCCTCTCTGGGTGGACAGTCTAACATCCATTTTTTCAGTTTTGCTACCCCTGGCCTTTGGCTCTTTCCTGAAAGAATGAAGTATACTTGCCTCAACAGCACTTAGGTCAACCGAAGCAGTTTGATGTTTTACATGAATAACTTCGTTTTGTTTGCTTTGAGTTCTTTTTTCTCCTTCATTTTGTGTGTGTGTGTCTGTGTGTGTGCATAGTTAGATGAATCTCAAAGTCAATTTTGTTGGGAATTTTTATGGGTTACCTAGATTTTCAAAACCGGGTTCCTTGCAGATGAGCGCTATGTAAATTTAAGATGGTGGTATAATTATTATTGGCCAAAATCAAAGCTGATTTTCACTAGGTGCCTGAATTCTTCCAATCTTCCACTTCTAAATTCTACCTCCATATCTTCTCTCCCTCTCTCCCCTTGTCCTTTTATTCTGTTCTGTTCATTTATTTATTCAGAAACCTCTCCCCAAGCCCAAGGGTCTCTGTGCTTTCTGGTACAGTTGTGATGGCGTTAGCTGGGTTGGTGAAAGAAATTGTTCGTGCCAGCTAAACTTCTTGAACAAAGTTATCTTTTGGGACTCTAGCTGAGCCCTAAAGCAATAGTCAATCCACTGAGTATAAAACCACCAATGATTCCAAAAAGACTACTGAGAATTCAGAACTCACTGTCTTCCCATGGAAATAGCCCACAGTAGCATGAATAAGCCATCTCCTTGAGCCACACTAAAAAGTGCACAGTCTCCTTAAAGCTCCCTCTGTGCCCACGGCTGCCGAGCCCTCTCCCGCCTGCACCCCCTCACGCTGCCTGGCTGCCTTGGCAACCCCCTTCTTTCACTTTCCCAGGAGCCTGTCCTCAGAGATGTCCATTGTCCCACCACCTTTCCCTAGGGTTGGTCCTATACCCTTATCTTCTACTTACCCCCTTTCCTTTTTTTTAGGCTATCATGAATTTTAGGTTAAAATGTATTTCTTGTTCCCATGGGTTTTTTTTATTATGAATGTAACCCTGTTTGCCTTCAGAAATTCCTGAGGTCAAAGAGGACCCGCGCTCTCTCACCTTGCTGGGTTCCCTGCAAACACCTGCCTCCTTTCCCCTTCCTGTCCGCTGCCCCTTCCCTCACCCCCTGGCCCTCTTCCTTTCCTTCTTCCCTCTCTCAGGCAGCCCCCGTCCTCCAATACCGTTTCTTACAAACCCTCCTGCTCCAGGACATATGTTCTAAAGTCAGCCAGAGAAAGAATAGCAGCATTCAGGAAGGAAAAATCTCATGGTCTGAATCCATGTGGGTGAGTTGATACCATTCTTTTAACATCACTAGATTATTTTAATTTCTGTAAAAATAGAAATCATCAAGTTTGCTTTTTAAGTTATGGTTCTATGCCATGAATCATGCTCCAAACTCTGGCTTTATTTTTAAAACAACCATGTCGTCCCCACTGAGTCCAGGGCTTAGATGTGAAGGCTTAAGGAATTGTCCACCGGAAGCCGGGGTGCAGCCATGGAGCCTGTCACCGGTCTGGCAGCAAAGGGCTGGCCCTTTCTCCTTCCAGCGCACGCTTCGGGGATAGACACAGGGTCACAGCCCTCTGCAGCTCTGAGGTTAGCATGCCCAGTGCTCACGCAGCAGCTATCCACAGTGCTTCACAATCTGGGACCTGCACAGCCTTCAGTGACCCTCTGAAACGCAGATATTTTTGATGAAAATGCCAAGGGTCTACTTGAAAGTGCTGCTGCTGCCAAGCAACCAGATTTCCAGAATTAACATTTGGGATTAATAACAGGCCCTGCTTATCAGCCAAACCCTTTGTTCCCTTACAGCTCTATATGAACTTCTCAGCAACTGTGTCTGAAAGTGATCTCTCCCAGCTGATGCTTTTAATACTCACTGCAGAATTTGATCTGCTTATGAAAATATCTGAGGTGAACTATAGCCTAGAAAAACAGTAAGCCTGGAAAAGAATGGTGAAATTGAGGTAAAAGAACACAAAGCCACAACTAAGGGGTCCTCTGAACTCCTAAGAAGGGGAAGGCTTGAGTGAGCATACAAGGGGAAGCTCCGTGGTTGTGGGCAGGACTGCGAGCCGAGGCCCAGCCTGGGTTAAGTATCACAATCCCTTCTCACAGGAGAGGCAAAAGTCAAAAAGCAGTGTGGTGTTATACTCTCTCTCTCTCTCTTTTATTTCTTCTTTTTTCCAAGTGAGAAGAGGGGAGATAGAGAGACAGACTCCCGCATACACCTGGCTGGGATCCACCCAGCCACCCCCATCTGGGGCAGCTGCTCTGCCATCTGCAGCCATGCTCGCTACCAAGCAAGTTTTAGCACCTGAGGCAGAGGCTCCACAGAGCCATCCTCACACCCAGGCACATGTGCTCGAATCAGTTGAGCCCTGGCTGTGGTAGGGGGAAAGAGAGAAAGAGAGAGAGAAAGAGAAAGAAAGAAGGGGTAGGAGGAGGTGTGGAGAAGCAGATGGGCACTTCTCCTGTGTGCCCTGACCGGGAATCGAACCTGGGACATCCACATGCTGGGCCGATGCTCTACCACTGAGCAAACCAGCCAGAGCCGGTACTCTCTCTTGTACAGACTCATACAATATAGCCGATATTTAGGCCTCCTCATTATGTGACCACAAAGTGTAGCTACAGTGAAGTCTTTTCCAACATGCAGCCTTTCTTGTTTCTCCATGTTTATTCGGGTCCTTAATATCTTGCATGGTTTTGGCCACACTTCACATTGGAACAAGTTATCAGCTCCCTCACCTAAATGTGACAAAGGCAGTTAATAACTGGCATCAAGAGACTTTTCTTTAAACACATTTAAATACTTTCCTTTAAATGAATCACCGTTATCCCTTCAGTGTTGAAGACTTTTTTTTTTTTTTTTGACTGAAGTTAATTGAGTAATTTTGTCAGGACATTAGCACTTTGTAAGGAAACCACCCAAAGAAAATTGACCCTGTGGCTTTCAATGGCTGTGAAGCTGGAGAGATCCCAGCCAGACCACCGACATCGGGGTCTGTCCTCCCAGACCTTTGAGCCTCCCCAAAGGCCCTCAATAAAATGGTTTGATTCCCCCTGCCAAAAAAAAAAAAAAAAAAATTAACCCCATGGAATGTCATGAAGAACGACAATTTGTATTTCTTCCTTTCCTGGCTGCTTGAGATGCTGTACCCTATACCTGACTGTTCTTTTCACCTTCCAACCTGTAGGTTCCGCTGTTTGGCAGCTGATTGCGTCCTTCCTGAGGCTTCCGATCTCGGGCACGCATTGCATTGTTGGTGCAACTATAGGGTTCTCCCTCGTGGCGATTGGCACGAAAGGCGTGCAGTGGATGGAGCTCGTCAAGATCGGTAACTGCGTTTTCTTGTACCTTTAAGAGGGGAAGTGTACATTCTCTGGAGGTTTTGTGAAAAGTTACCATTTCAATTTGTTTTTTCCCTCAAATATGTTTAAGGTTTAGAAGACCTATATGGGTAATACATTTTTCCTTAAAATTTCTGTTAACAGAGATTGTGAACTGTTATGTGTTAAGAGAATTTTTTTTACCTCCACTCTTTTCAAATGTTACCTTGTTAATCAGCTTTAAGAAAAATATCAATATTTATTTGTTATTCCCAGGCAGAAAATAACGATATCTCATTGAAATCAGTCTGTAATCAGAGAAAAACTAGGTCCTAATGAGAAAAATACCCTTAGTGTCTAGGAGTCAGAGTTCAAGGTCATGGGAAGCCTCGTTGAAGTGAGCCCAGTGCTCTTTACCTCACTGTTAGTTCATCCCCCAGCCTGCCCCCCATGGAGGAAGCACTCTAGTCTTGGTCCTGGGCTGTGGCCTGCCCAGCACAGACTGTTTGAAGAGGTCTGGCCCCTTGCCTCCTGGCCCTGGCTTATAGTAAGAGGGAAGTTCATTCCCGTAAGTACCAACCTCCCATTGTAAACAGTGCTCTTTGCCCCATCTCCTTCCCCTGGGCTGTTCATCCTTTGAAGAATCACAGTGGCCTCAGGAGCTCTAGGTTGACTAGATCCCTGACCTGCCAAGCAGGGACTCAGATGGCCAGAAAAGTCGCGTTAGATCCCAGGCTTCTAGAACCATGGCTCTCAACTCTGTCTGCACTTTAGAATTACCTGAGGGAGCAATGAAAAATATTAATGCAACATTGGCTACATAGAGACACAGTTTATTTTAAAATATATATATGTATATGTACACACATATAGACACAGTTTATTTAATATATATGTGTGTGTGTATATACATATATATATATATTTATATATATAAATTCCCAAGGCCTATTCCAGACCTTTTAAATCAGAATTCTGGGGGAGGAGCCAGAGCATCTGCCAACTTCTCAGATTTTCCAATATGCAACCAAAGTTGGAAACTCCTAGGCTAGAGGCTAAAAGTGTCAGGATGACAGTGGCAGGCTGAACTGGAAAATGAGATGGAAGGTGGCCCACCTTTTAAAGCAGGGGTCCCCAAACTTTTTACACAGGGGGCCAGTTCACCGTCCCTCAGACCGTTGGAGGGCTGGACTATAAAAAAAACTATGAACAAATCCCTATGCATACTGCACATATCTTATTTTAAAGTAAAAAAACAAAACGGGAACAAATACAATATTTAAAATAAAGAACAAGTCAATTTAAATCAACAAACTGACCAGTATTTCAATGGGAACTATGCTCCTCTCACTGACCACCTATGAAAGAGGTGCCCCTTCCGGAAGTGCAGCGGGGGCCGGATAAATGGCCTCAAGGGGGCTGCATGTGGCCCACGGGCCGTAGTTTGGGGACCCCTGTTTTAAAGCACCCTTATGCTGGAGCAAGGACTGGGTCTGCATGCGGATTGCTAAGGAGAGCAGGCAGAGGGGCTCATCCTCTGCGTCCAGAGCTCGGGCATCGCCGGCCCGACTGTGCGCTGGCCGTGCGCTGGGCTCCGTGGGACAGCCTTGCGTCTGAGGGGGCTGTGCTGTGTACGGCCGGCTCGGCCAGGCGCAGGGTCTGTCCGGTTCTCAGTGAGCGTGACTAATTCCAGGAATATTTATTAATGTATGTATTGTATATTTGTTGCCATTGTATTATGTAGGATTTTAGTATTCATTATACCTCCTTTTGAATTATGCAGTTGCCTCCTGGTTCATATCTCCACTGCTGTCTGGTTTCATGTCCGGCTTGCTGTTTGTACTGATCAGAATTTTCATCTTAAAAAAGGTAAGTGGGGCTGAGTTTTATTATCATTATTATTATTAAGTTTGAGAACTAATTTTGATCCTACTCAATAGAAAGTAATTGTGAGAGGGGTCAGAAGAATATTTGTACTTTTACATTTTTAAGGCACAGCACCCTGGAGTTAGACTCAGACTTCGCTACTAAGTAGGAGGACAGATTCCAGGTAGAGCACAGGGGGTGCCCAGGAGCCCAGCATTGTAAACTCCGTTTCTTGCCCTGTAAATGAGTTGGTTAGTTGACACTCCCAGGCAGTGTGCTTGGACCCCAAAAAGGAAAGGTAATTATTTCCTGAATGTTAAACAGAGTAGAGTGACATAGTGTTAGATTTTGAAATCGAATATTCCTAAAAATAGCTGGAGAATTCCTTTACCCAGATGTAAGGTGTTTTCTTTCTCCCTTTCTTTTTTTTCTTTCTTCTTTTCTCTCTCTCTCTCTCTCTTTCTCTCTCCCTCCCTCTCTCCTTCCCTCCCTCCCTCCCTCTCTTTCTTTCTTTCTTTTTTTTTTTTTTTTTTTTTTTTTTTTACTGAAGCCGGAAACGGGGAGAGACAGACAGACTCCCGCATGCGCTTGACTGGAATCCACCTGGCACGCCCACCAGGGGCGACGCTCTGCCCACCAGGGGGCGATGCTCTGCCCCTCCGGGGCGTCGCTCTGCCGTGACCAGAGCCACTCTAGCGTCTGGGGCAGAGGCCAAGGAGCCATCCCCAGCGCCTGGGCCATCTTTGCTCCAATGGAGCCTTGGCTGTGGGAGGGGAAGAGAGAGACAGAGAGGAAGGAGGTGGGGTGGAGAAGCAAATGGGCGCTTCTCCTGTGTGCCCTGGCCGGGAATCGAACCCGGGTCCCCCGCACGCCAGGCCGATGCTCTACCGCTGAGCCAACCGGCCAGGGCCTCTTTTTCTTTTCTTTTCTTTTTTCTTTTCTTTTCTTTTCTTTTCTTTTCTTTCTTTTCTTTCTTGAAAGCAAGCTTGGGATGCTGATTTTTTTTCCCTATCCTTGAAAGGATAAAAAGAAGGAAATATACCTATTGGGGTATAGTTTACCAAATATAAAATGACATTAAAATGAAAACTTACTGAGATTGGTATTCTAGAAAAACATTGATTGTATTTTTTTCATTGTCCAGGGGCTGTTGCAGTATTTTATAAACCCTAAAGCAGGCTTGGATCACTGTGTTCTAGCATGTGCTGACCACATCAGGAACATCCCTTTCTTCAGCTGTGTCCTTAAAGATGCAGCTATATTTTCTTAGCATTGCCTAGTAGTCCATTGAAGGGTTCATTCTCTTAGATAAGTACAAACTTACCACTCCTTTTCTTGGGCTCCCGCCATACTAATATTTGTTCACATCTTGGAAGGTGCCACCCCCCTCTTGCCTGCTAGCCTTCACCCTCTTTATTTCCTCTGTCTGGAACTCGTCCTTTCCTGGCGAGCTCCTGTTCCTGTCCAGCCTCCAGCTGTCACTTCCCCGGAGGCCTTTCCTGTCCCACCCAAGTTCTGGTTGGTTCCTCTCTCTGCACCCACAGCCCTGTGCACCTTCCCATCATTGCATTCTCGCGTTGTACGTTATTTTATTCCTGGTTTAGTGGTCTGTTTGCTATTTTACTGCAAGATCTGTGAGAGTATAAACCATCACTGTCCTGTTCACTTTTTATTTCAGTGCCCAGCACTGTGCTTAGCACTTCAAAGACACTAATTGAATGTCAAGAGGAAATGGTAGATGCTTGGGTAGGTAGCAGTGGAAAGAAGTAAGAAAAGAAGGAGAGAAGGAAGGGAGAGAGGGAGGGAGGGAGGGAGGGGAGAAAAGGAAAGGAAAGGGAAGGGAAGGAAAGGAAAGAGGAAGGAAGGAGGAGAGACAGACAGGAAGGAGGAGATGAGACAGGTCTCAATGAGACAGTTGTCATTTAAGTTTTAAGAATAGATTATTTGAAAAAACAAAAGGTGACTTCGTAAAAAACATGAACTCAAGACTTTCACACCTTTCGAATTTATTGGTTGGGTGTCTTTCTTTAGCAACCACGTTTTGGAAACCAGGTCAGTAGGCATTTGAGCTTCCCAGTGTTTTGTCTTCAGCGTAGCCAGGCTTTTTTTCACGCAGGACATGTCAGATGAGAAGATTGCCACACCTTCATCCAGCCCCTGCTGTGGGCTCTCCGCTGTCCCTGACCTCCCGCCTGCTCTGTGGCTCTCATGCAGTTGAGTCACTTCCTACCCCTGCTCTTACTCCTCACTACTCTTCAACTCAAGCCTCTTGACAAGTGCAGATGGCTGCTTGGGACATTCCAGAATAGGTTCTTGATGAGTTGTACTGTTCTGCAAACATACTTGATTTCCACATGTTTGCATTTGACATTAGACATCTGAGATAGTCTCTACTTATCTGTACTCCTGTAGCTCACGTCGGTGTTTAAATCTAATTTCCCTTTTATTATGGCAAGGTCTCAGGTTCGTATCAATGTACAAATGTCTTACATGGGTATTAGAAATTAGTCAGCTTTAGAATTATTTAGGTAACATCTGTGTATCAGTATTGCATTGAGGAGTTCTCAGTCCATATCTTTGTTGCAAAATCTTTTTTAGGTGTGCTTAAAACTCTAAATTTCTAATATTCTCTGAGATGTTATTTAGCCTAAAACATGTGCAATACCTTTCTTGTTGAAGTAGTAGATTTAGGGAATGTTGTAAACTAGAACCATAAAGTTATAAATAAATGTTTTATTAGCTAAAGAATTCACAGTTTTTTAACTTTAACTAATTGCACCTCATGAGAAGTTTTTAAATATCGCAGCACAGGGGAATGTGTCGGCTTTACATATTTTGATAGAGTTGAAGTGTATTGTGTAACAGAAGGACATAAAATCTATAGTAATGCAGTGGTGTTCGAGTCGTTCGACTCTCTGCGGGCATCCTCAGAGGGCCGAGTCTCCAACTGTCTGTTGAAAGTAGATTTCTTAGGACCAGACCTGAACTTAGCTAGAGTAGTGAGTACCTCGGGTTTGGAAGTCGATGCCAGTTTCTGGGCTTCCGTCCCCAGCAACTGACCTAACCTAACAGTTTTTCTGTTTCTAAACCTGATGTCGGCTCATGTGATTCTAGTGCTTTGCAGCGCCTGCTGGTCACAACAGCGGGCTCTCTGAAATAGCATTGTGCGGGCGGGATGGCCCACGCCACTACGGTTTCGGTGGCGCGGATCACATGGCAGTGAGACGCCAGCGTTTGGGGAGACTCCCTCGTCGCAGTGTCTTATGTCATGGTGCCTGTATGGGCCCCAGGTGCTCTTGAGTCCTAACCTTGCGCTTTATCTCGTTATCTCGCAGGAGGACCCTGTTCCCAATGGCCTCCGGGCGCTTCCAGTGTTCTATGCTGCGACCATAGCAATAAATGTATTCTCCATCATGTACACAGGAGCACCAGGTAAGAATTCCTCGGGAGCTCACACCCAGCAGGCAGGGTGTATTACCATGCGCCCGTTTGGTGTATTGGTCCTGGCGCTGTGTAGGCTGATGGTGGAAAGCGTTACTCGTGGTCCTTATGGAGTTGTAAAAAGAGTAGCAAAAGCATTTTCTAGTTTTAAATACTCGGGAGATAAGTGAAGTACAAAGACAACAAACAGACTTTCAAGTTTAAAAAAAAGAAAATTGAAATTCCCGTGCCGCCGCTTACCCAGCGGTGTTGCCTCACTGAGTCTCAGAACAGGATAACTCCTCACGCCTCCCTGAGCGGCGGGAGCACATGTGAGCAGTGCAGTCCACACGCAGTGACATGTCAGGGACGATGATGTGGTCAAGAACACAACTGACATACTGCCTGGACACAGACCACTGAATCCGGCAACCAGAGGCTATACTTTTTTTCCTAAAGTAATGAAACCAATGCTGATTTTCTTTTTCCTAATTACTCCTTGTCTTCTGATTCTGATGGCTTTTGTGCTTTTCTTTTTTTTTTTTTTTTTACAAGGGTTTGGGGGGCAGGGTGAATAGTTCTGTTCTTTTCCATTTTCAAGGGGTAGAGAAAAATTAATATACACTATCCTTCTTTGCACACGTTTCCATGTCGAGGAACCCTGGTGGCTCTGATTCAGGATTTCTGTGTGTGTTTTGGTGGAGAGGAGTCTGCCTGTTTCTCTGACAGATGTGCCTCCTACAGCCAGATCCTGCATCTACCCCTTGTTGTGGGGAGACGTGGGGTCAGCAGATACGTTTGTTTGTGTTATTTTTCTTTTTGTTAATGCCCTTCAAGAATTAAGATTCAGTGATTGGCCATATCTGACAAAAATTCCCTCTCTGATCAAAAGATATAATTTCTCTAAATGGCATGTGATAGTACAGTGGAAAAATGCCCTCTTTCAAAATGGATGGGAATCCTAAATTTCTCAAACTAGGCTTTCTGAAGGTAGTTTTACTCAAATTTAAACAGTCATATGTAATGATATGCTGTGCCCTTCAGTACTGTAAATACAAAACCTTCTGAATGATTCTTAACATTCTGCTGCTAGTTTGGCATCTCTGCAGCATTCAGAACATTGATCTTACAGGTTTGGCTGCTGGTGACCAGGACTTCCAGACTTTGAGTGGCAGCCTGACAGGGAAGCATCCCAGCTGCTCTAAGCTAATGAAAAGCCCAAAGCTGAAGGTCACGGCGATTAGAGAGATGAGACCCTAGCCTCAGATCACAGCAGCCTGATAGCCCTTCAGGTTTTACCATTCCCGGACTGTGAGGCATGTTTGCAACAGAGAGTTGTCATGCTCTGTAGAGAAGAATCAGAGGCGGAGAGAAAACGTAGTGCTGGCAGCCCCTGGAGCCCCAGGTGGGGGTGAACTGTGGCAGAGGGATGTTTGTCCACTGTCTTCTTGCTCCTGAGTTCTTGTTCTTCATTTTGTTTAGGCTCTTAGAGCTCAAGTTAGCCAACCCAAAAGTTAAGCAACCATCAATAGCCAAGCACTTCTGACTTAATGATTGAAGAGCCTGAGCCAGTGAAGGCTGGGGATGTCTTTGTAGTGCCGGGTGCAGGAATTATTCTGGTGGGGGGCAGGGGGAGAAAAAAGAAGCTCTTGACTGAAGGACCCACCATTTTGTTCCTCCACTAAGTCAGAAAAGGACTTGACAAATATTCTGGTTTGTGATGCATGCTTCTAGAATCTGCTGTAGGTGAGTTTAAATCTTATTTTTATTTAAACTTTGAAGGTTGACTTTTGCCCTTCAAACTAGACTTTATTGACATACTGTTTCCTTATGGTGGCGGGGGGGGGGGGGAGGCCCTCTGCCCTCCGCTGCATCATAAATGGCTGTGGTGTCGTGTCCGCGATAGGGCTGAGGCGAGAAGAGTCACTTCACAGTGATTCTGTCAGCCTGCTCCTGTGAAATATGTCTGCCTTTCCACTGTCTGGGTGCATTCTTCCTAGGTCCCTTTCTTCCTTAGAATGTTTCCTTTCAACATACAGGGGCCTCAGAGAGAAAAGGAAAGAACGAACTGCCCTAAAGAAAGTGAGTGACGACAATAATCTTACCCAGTGTAATCTTAACAGAGTTTGATGAGTAGCACTTTTATGCGTGGAGACAAATCCAGTGGGGGTCTGTGGGATGTTGAGTTATAGTATTTGTTTTATTTCCTCTGTCCCTCACTCTCAGTTATTTTGAAAGTTGTTTATGTCTTTGGCTTAATTTGATTTGCTTTACTTTGCATTTGACATGACTTTTCTCAAAGTCATTCTTGTACTTCAAAGACTGAGGTAGCACTTTAAGATATTATCGTTGCATTTTTTTTTTGTACTATAACAAATAATTTTCAAGAAGCAAAAATAACTTTAGGAAATGGAGCGCTCACTTGGGTTGGATACAAGCCTGAAGTCTATTTTTCATGAGAAAGTCTTCAGTTGTATGGTGCCTGGTTTTTGGTCTACATTTAGAGAAGGAATGGTGGAGTTCACTGCGTGCCTAACGAAACCTCTGCTAGTTCTTTCTCTCTAGCTTCTTAGTCAAGGTGTGGTCTCTAGAGCGGCACCGCCAGCTTCTCAGGGAACTAGTCCCAGTGCAGGTTCTCGGGCCCCGCCCTAGATGCTCCACAGCCTGCAGTGTCTGTTGCACCGGAGCCCGGGTCGTTCTGAGACCCGGTACAGTTGGAGAGCCTCTGTGCTGGTCCCTTCTTAACCGTGACCGTTTACCCCGCCCTAGACGCTCCGCAGCCTGCAGTGTCTGTTGCACCGGAGCCCGGGTCGTTCTGAGACCCGGTACAGTTGGAGAGCCTCTGTGCTGGTCCCTTCTTGACCGTGACCGTTCACCACGAGCACTGCTGGCTTCCCACCGCTGGAAAGAAGTACTCTGCAGGAGGACTTACTGGCAACATCTGCTTGCCCTTTTTTTTTTTTTTTTTTAATAGCAAATGAGTTCTCAAACTTAACCAGGCTTGGTTTCTAGCTTCTTCAGAGCAGACTGTACCTGAGACAGGGCTGACATCCCCCCTTCTGTTATCCCTCCTCCTCCTCCTCCCTCTCTTCCTCTTTCTTTTCTTCCTCCTCTGTTTCCGCCAACACCTCCAGCTTCTTTCCCGCCACCCTCCCGCTCCTCCTCTCCAACTCCTCTTCCCACCCTCTCCCTCCTGCGGTTGTAGCTCCTGTGATCTAGTCGGGAGGAAATTAGAGCATCAGTAGCCCCTCCGGCCCCTGTTGGCTTTGGGAGATGGAGCTTTGTTCCCAGAGGATCTCTGATTTCATGTTACCATTTTAAAACTTGAAGCTATAGAGGAACCAGATGTTTCTAAGCAGTGACTCTTGACCCTGGTCAGGAAGCCTGGGGGTGAGAAGAGTCTCCAGTTATCACCAAGAGCTATAATCAGAGCAGAGCTGTGTGGGGATGGTGGCTACTCAATATACGTATGATATATTGCAGAATTGTACACCTGAAACCTATATGTATTAACAATGTTACCCCAATAAATTCAGTAAAAATTTTTTTAAAAAGCAGAGTGATTTAAATTCACTTACTTTTCAAAATTATTTTAAATGAGTCCTGGTTTGAGAAAGAAAAAATCCCAATTATAGGACAGTTAGGAAATAGCATTTTTAGTTTCAAAAGAATGCTTCATTTTCTTAAACAAGTTGCTTCAAGATACCTTTTATGCCTTTTTTTTTCTACTGCTTTGAACAGGTTAACCTAAAACAGTCTAAACAAAAACTAGTGACTCAGAGTATCAGATAAGGGAGGACTAGTACAATGTGATTCTGCCAGAGATGTAGATGTGTGTGTGTGGAAAGATGTTCACAATATGTTGTGTGTGAGAAATAAAGCACAGAATGGTATATACAGTAAGATTCTACAGCTGTTAAGTTAAAAAGACAAGCAAGAAAACAATTCTGGCCAACACTCTACTGTGTGTTGGTTTGTACCTAGATAATGGCTGGAAGGCTACACACCAGCTAGTTACCTGTTTCCCTGGGAAGGGGATCAAGAGAGGATTGTAATGAGGCCTTTTCACATTCGTACATGGTACAATTTTTGTACTGCTGATATTCTCATAATAAGCACATATTATAAAATTATACCAAAAAGAGGAAGAGGAAAGAAGGAAAGTTGTAAGGAGAGGCTGACGAGAACAAGGGCATTAATATGGACTGAAGCCTTCCTGGTTGCACAGAAGTTTTATTTACTTTATAGATTCTAATATTGATTGTCATATATGAAAAGCAAGAGATATGACAAAGTGATGACTTTGGGCCTGTCCTGTGGTGACGCAGTGGACAGAGCGTTGACCTGGAACGCAGAGGTTGCCAGTTTGAAACCTGGGCTTGCCTGGTCAAGGCACATGCGAGAAGCAGCTATGAATTGATGCTACCCACTTCCCCGCCCCCCCCCTTTCCTCTCTTCTCTCTAAAAATCAATTAAATTAGTTAATTAATTAAATTAAAGTGATGACTCTGGGAGACCATGCTCGTTTCTAAAACATTGTTTACTTCTTCCCTGAGTCACTTGAGTCCTCTGATCTTTGGGGGATCTGGAAGAGGATAGAGAGATGCCTGAGGTTAGAGCTAATCACTATTCATCATATCTTTGCTGTTCAGAGAGTGGAAAAGGCTGGAGATGAAAGGCCATTGAGTGGCTGGAGCGGAGGGCTGGTGGAGTGCCCGGCCTGGTTCCTGGCAGCGGCTGTTGGCCGAGGGCTCCGGAGCCGTGCAGGCCGTGCCCTACTTTGCCTGTCCTCAGAGGGAAGGGGGCGCAGGCTTTAGTGCCCTCCCAAGGTGTGATGGGTGGAAAACATTCTGAGATCCTCGGGAGGAGACAATTGAATATAAAGTGTTTCTGTCAAATATTTTGTTATATGTATGTCAACCTTAACAGTTTTAGAAGAAAAAACATTCTTCCTTGGCTGTATGTTGATTTCAGTGTTTTTCTATGCTGAAGTTTTGTAATTAGTTCTTATCCCTGGAACTTGACTTCATGTATTTAGTATAATTTAGAATTATTCATAACATAACTGTCAACTTACATTTCTCATATGCAGACTTTAAAAGTAAATCCTTGTGTCCTGGCCGGGTAGCTCAGTTGGTTATAGCATCGCCCTGATTTGGTACAAGCAGCTCCAGTGTTGTGGGTTCAATCCCTGGCCAGGGCACATACAAGAATTTCTCACCCTTTCTCTCTCTCAAATGAATCGGTAAATTGAAAAATTTTAAACAAAACTGAAGTAACTCCTCCTGTTCTTCTGATGTTCTGTTACATTCCTGACTTGCTGGAATCATTTGGTAAGAGCCCAGTTCTGCCCCCATTCTGTTCCTCTCTTCTGACTCACTCACTGTCCACGACTTCCCCCTACTTTTCTGCACTCCTTCATGCTTTTGCCTGGATGTGTTACCCTGTCTCCCACCCCCTCCGCCCTCGGTGTTTATTCTCTGTTCTCCCTTCAATTTCTTGTGACTGGGAGGGTGACTTAAGAGCTTTCTGGCCAAATCCCAGGCCAGACCAATGGCAAAGGCAGTTCTGACAGTAAAGGTTCAAGGAATAGGTGGCATTGTGGCTTCTTGTCTAAGAAAAGGATCCAAAGCTTATAACCGACCTCAGTTTCTACCTTTGGATGCTGGTCCTCACACCCTCTGGGATCCCCAGCAGGGAGCGTGCAGATGGCCTGGGAAGAAGCCCACCAGCAGCTCTTCTCTGCTTCTGTTGTGAGCTCTGCTTGGCGTGGGTGGAAGGAAGTAGGGCCTGCAAACCAGCGGCTTTCACTCATTTATACACCTCCCAAACTGTTTCTCTCTCCCCGCGCTACTCAGGGTGGCCTCTTAGATCAGGTTAACACAGTGAAGTCAAAAGTAGCACAGCTAATGATTTTACCATCAACCCTAACCAGGGACCAAAGGAAACAGGGGAAACCTCTCCTAAAACCAGATACTTTCAAGCTGTATGAGTGATGCATGTTGATGTTAGTCGGTCAGTTTGATGTTGGTAATTAACAGTTACCATTCAGTTTGGCAAGAAACAGCTTTGGAGTGATCCTTTGTCACATGTATTAAGTATTAAGACGCTGACATGGAGATGGAAAGCCGGAGCCAGAAGCCATGGCCCACGAGCATGGCCGGGTGAGGTCAGCCCTGTGGTTTTACAAGCAGCTCCAAGCTTGGGGTTCTGGGGCGGAGCCGGGGCTGGAGCTGGCTGTTGGCCCACCCCGCGCAGCCCCACTCGGGTCCCCAGCTCTCTGAGGGACCCAGCAGTTTGGAAGTGGACAGTCTAGCCCCTAAAGTGTCTGTACTCCCACCATACCCTTAGCTATAATTAAGCTAGGCAATTCTGGTTTTTTGTTTTTCTCATTTATATATGCTAATTCACTTCCCTTATAGTGCTACCTACCTATTCTACCTCTTACAATTACCAAAGTGGTTAGTAATACCTTAATTGAATAATTCTAGTTGGCTTGTATGTATAAAGTGGTTGATGATATACCAAGTTTGCATTATTAAAGATTTGATCAAAGGACAAAGTCTTAAGTACTTCACTCTTCTAACTTTTTAAAAACTTTTAACAGCCCTGGCCGGTTGGCTCAGCGGTAGAGCGTCGGCCTAGCGTGCGGAGGACCCGGGTTCGATTCCCGGCCAGGGCACACAGGAGAAGCGCCCATTTGCTTCTCCACTCCTCCGCCGCGCTTTCCTCTCTGTCTCTCTCTTCCCCTCCCGCAGCCAAGGCTCCATTGGAGCAAAGATGGCCCGGGCACTGGGGATGGCTCCTTGGCCGCTGCCCCAGGTGCTAGAGTGGCTCTGGTCGCAACATGGGGACGCCCAGGATGGGCAGAGCATCGCCCCATGGTGGGCGTGCCGGGTGGATCCCGGTCGGGCGCATGTGGGAGTCTGTCAGTCTGACTGTCTGTCCCTGTTTCCAGCTTCGGAAAAATGAAAAAAAATAAAAAAAATTAAAAAAATTAAAAACTTTTAACAATTTACAAAATGACATGTCTACTATGTATTTTCAAAGTCCTCAGTATGAATGTATTTGTAGTAAGAAGTGAAAGCCCCTTCCAAGTGCCCATCAGTCCACAGGAGTTACCATTGTGTCTTCCTGGAACTTTTGCTATATATTCATGTATATGGTAGGAATATAAATGTGGGTTATCTTTTTAAAACCTAAATTGGATCATACTGTGCATACTATTATCCACCCAGCCTTTTTTACTGAGCTAGACCTTGGGCCTCTTTCCTTATCAGCACATACAGATCTATCTCATTTTTATGACTGAAAACTATAATTGTTTCACATTTCCATAATGACGCATGTATCCGTTGCCTTACAAATTCTTGCTATTACAAGTAATGCTGTCACAGGTATGTCTATGGCACGTTCCTGTGCAAGCATGCATGTTAAAGTCGTACGTCTGGGAATGTGTGTGCAATGTGCTTGTTGCCACCAGTGACCAGAGACTACAAAACGCGGAGTGATGAGCTCTGGAGACATCACAGTGCTCGGAAAGCATGGCTTCCTGAACCGTGTGCACGCCCACCCCTTTATTGGCTAATGTCATTGTAACCTGGTGGGCCTCGTTGCATTCTTAATGGAAAGGGGTTTTTGAGTTGTAATTCCATGAGTTGACACAGCAAAGAAGAGTTAAGTGTGATGGTCAATATCATTCTTTTAAAAAACCCTTTTATTCCTAAGCTGATATTTTGAAAGATTTATGTGTGTGGTCAGAGTGTCATGTCCACTTAAAGCCAGGCTGCTGACCAGTGAGAGGACAGAAGAGGCCGCGGCTTGCGGTTCGGTGCCCGGTCCAGACCTCGCCTCTCCCAGCCGTGGGAGATGGCTGCCTGCCGGACACGGGGTGGCGGACTCCCGCCTCAGCCAAGCTTGTTCGCTCGGGAATTTAGACATTGAGCTAAGATGTAAATGGTTTTATTTCAACTTAATATGCCGCTTGTGCCAAAATTGGTAAAATTTTAATAATTAGGTTACTGACCAGTTTAACCACATATTCACAAGGCAAAGTGGGTCTTAAACACACAGCTTTCTATCCCAAAAAGTATAGCACTTTTTGTAAAATGAGTTTTATTAAATACAAATCCTAGGTGGTTGATTTTACGTTAGGGGAAAGGATGTTGGCATGGGGCTTGACCTTTTCGGAAAGTGTCCACTGAGACCACCGCTGTCGTTTCTGTCCTCAGTGCTCGGTCTGGTCCTCCCCATATGGGCCATCGTGCTCATCTCCTTTGGGGTAGCGCTGCTGTTTGCCTTCTTCGTGTGGCTCTTCGTGTGCCCGTGGATGCGGAGGAAGATTGCAGGTGAGCGCGTTTTCGTTCTCCTGCGCGGAGCAGTGCTCCCGGTGCCCCGCCCCCTGGTGCCCGAGCCTCCCAATGCCGTGCCCAGTTATCCTCACTAACAGGTGGTGGAGGCTCGGGTAGCTCCAGAACACACCCTGAGACACATGCCCAGTCCTTGTCTCCTGGTTCCTGACCTCTTTCTGGCTCACGCTTTTTGTTAGTAAGTTATGGCCAAGGTCAGCAGCAGCGTCCTAGTTGCTGTGGGTAACTGGAAGTTAGCTGTGCAGTTAAGTTCCACCTGATGAAAAGCACTAGTCCTCTGGGAAACGCAGATGAACACCACAGTAAGGTATCACTTCACACCCGCAAGAACAGCTAAAAGTAAAAAGACTAGTGATATCCAGTGTTGGTGAAGAAGTGAACTATCTTTATGGTGAATTGTACAGTGGTGCAACCACTTTGGAAATTAGTTTAGCAGTTTCCTATAAAGTGAAGTATACACTTAGCATATATATAACCCAGTAATTCCACTTCTAGGTATTTATCCAAGAGCAATGAAAATGTGTGTTCATGAAAATACTTTTACACCAATTGTGTAATTGCCCCAAACTGGAAACAACCCAAATGCTCACTACCAGGTTGACAGGTAGCCAGATGGTGGTGTACTCATACATTAGAAGACTACTTAGCAACACAGGGAATGAACTACCCACCACAGGCACAGCAACAGAACAGATTTCACAAACCTTATGTTGAGCAAAAGGAGATACCGAAGAGTACATACGGTACGACTCCAGGGGAAATTCATCTACAGATAGCAGTCACTGGTGGCTGCGGCCCGTGGGGGCTTGCAGGAGCCCAGGTGCGAAGGGCGGGAGGGAACTCTGCGGGGACATGGAAATGTACTCTGTCATAATGGGGGTGGCTAGATGGTGTACTCATTTATTGTCACAGGCCACCTATCTGCACATTTAAAATGTATGGATTTTATTGTATGTAAATTATATCTCACCCTGGCCGGTTTGCTTAGTGGTAGAGCACCAGCCCAGCGTGTGGAAGTCCCAGGTTCAATTTCCGGTCAGAGCACACAGGAGAAGCTCCCATCTGCTTCTCCACCCCTCCCCCTTTCGCTTCTCTCCCTCTTTCTCTCTCTCCTCTTCCCCTCCTGCAGCCATAGCTCGGTTAGAGCAAGTTGGCCCGGGCACTGAGGATGGCTCCATGGCCTCCACTTTAGGCACTAAAAAATGGCTCTGGTTACAGCGGAGCAAGGGCCCCAGATGGGTAGAGCATCACCCCCTGGTGGCTTCCTGGTGGGCTTCAGGGCACATGCGGGAGTCTGTCTCTGCCTCCCTTCTTCTCACTATAATAATAATAAAATTATATCTCAGGAAAAACAGTTTTTAAAGAAAGAGGAATAATATAGCTTAGAAAGCTGCCAGAGCTGTTTTCTTATCACTAGCAACAAAACTAATTCCAAGCCTTGAGGCCACATGTCTTTACATGGCTCTCGAAAGAAGTATTTACTTTTGGCCTCACAGTGGACCTTACAATTGTGTTTCAATATGGATATATCTGAATTTGAAAACCCATATTTCAAAGAAGACCAAAACAGATGAGGCATACCATACTCATGCATTGGAAGACTCAATGTAGCAAAGATGTCATTTCTTCTCATAGTGACCTATAGATTTAACACAATTTAAATAAGAATTGCAGCAAGATATTTTGTAGATTTATACAAGGTGCTTTTAAAATTTATAATGAGGCCCTGGCCAGTTGGCTCAGTGGTAGAGCATTGGCCCAGTGTGTGGATGTCTCAGGTTTGATTCCAAGTCAGGGCATACAGAAGAAGCAACCATCTGCTTCTCCATCCCTTCCTTTTCTTTCTCACTTTCTTTCTCTTTCTCTCCCTCTCTTCCCCTCTCACAGCCATGGCTTGATTGGTTCAAGTGAGTTGGCCCCAGATGCTGAGGATGGCTCTATGGAGCCTCCACTTCAGGTGCTAAAAATAGCTTAGTTGCTGAGCAATGGCCCCAGATGGGCAGAGGATTGGTCCTAGATGGGCGTTGCTGGGTGGATCCCAGTCAGGGTGCATGTGGGAGTCTGTTTCCCCTCTTCTCACTTAAAAAGAAGTTTATAATAAAAGGCAAAGAAACTATAAAAGCCAAAACAATTTTGAAAAGGAATAAAGTTGGAGGATTCATACTACTTGACTTTGACTAACTATAAAGCTATAAGACAGTGTGGTATTAGTAAACAGATAGACATCTAGATTACTGGAACAGAATGGAGTCCAGAAATAGACCCACACAAATATGACAAACTGATTTTCAACAAAGAACCAAGGCAGTTCAATAGAGAAAGAATAGCCTGTATAACAAATTGTATTGGAACAACTAGACAGCCATATGCCAAAAATAGAACCTTGACCTAATCCTTATACGTTGTAAAAAAATTAACTCAAAATGCATCATAGATCTAAATATAAACTAGAAAACAATAAGACCTTAGAGAAAAAATCAGGGAAATCTTTTGTGACCATGAGTTAGGAGTTTTAAGATATGACACCAAAAACAACTCATAAAAGATATTAGTAAATTGCACTTGATCAAAATTAAAAACTGTTACTCTGTGAGAAACATTATTAAGAGAGTGAAAATACAAACTCTAGAATGGGAGGAAATGTTTGTAAATGCCCTGACAAAGGACTTTTTTATTCATAACAGATAAAGAAATCTAAGAAAACAACCCAGTTAAAAAAGTGAGCAAAACATTTGAACAAATAATTCACCAAAAAAAATATATATGAACGGCAAGGTACTCAACATCATTAGCCACCGGGGGAAGACAAAATCACAAGGAGGTATCATTACACACCTATTTGAATGGCTTTATTTAAAAAAAAAAAAAAATGCTAAGTGCTGATGAGGAGGAAGAGCAGCTGTAGCTCTCATACAGTGTGGGACAGCCACTCAAGGAAACAGCTTGGCCGTTTGTGATAGGATTAAATATACGCTTACCCATTCCTAGGTATTTACCCTAGAGAAATGAAAATTTAAATTCACACAAAAATATGGATCTGAATATAGAGCAGCTTTCTCTGTGATTACCTAAAACTAGACACAACTGTCCACAGAGTGAATAAACAAACGATGGTGCATCTCTGTGTTGGAATACTACTCAGTAATGTGAAAGAAGGAACTATTGATACCTGTAACAACATGGATAAATCTCAAAGGCATTATGCCAAGTAAAAGAAGTCAGTTTCAGAAAATTAAGTATCTTTTGGTTTTATTTATATGACATCCTGAAAAAGACAAAAATATAGGGATAGAGACCAGGTCAGGGGTTGTCAAGGTACATAGGTTTGGGCAAAGGGTCCGACTACAAGGGAGCTTTGTGGGGTGATGGAACCCTTCTTCATCCTGCCTGATGTGAGTTACACAAGCCTAGACATGTGTTAGGATCAGGAGACCATTTACTGCATGTAAATTAAAAAACAAATAATAAAAAAATCCATATTCATACAGATACCTCAGACTAAATAGCGAAGCCACATTGATGCTGGTTCTTGCTCTCCCGGGCAGCCGCTCCCTGCTGTCTATGGAGAATAAAAAGCATGTCCTCCATTCACACTGAGTACTAGCCTGAGATAAGCCTCCCCAAACATCCTACACTATACTGTTTGATACACTATACTTAAATGCTTTGAGTTTTTAAAGGTTTTCCCTAATAGCCGAACCCAATTGTCAACTGGACTGTGTGAAGTCTTTGCCTTCCAGCTTTAGGCTATAATGTCACAACAGGAAACTGACATTGCTCCCGTCCTGGCTCCCTAGGAGATATTTTTTGTCAATGCCATATATTATATTTCCGGTTCTATTATTTTAAGGACAGACTAGTGGGTAAGGGCATGCAACACAGAGCTAACCTGCCTGTATTTTACTAGCTGTGTGACCTTGGCAAATGCCTTGATCTCTGTGTGCCTCAGTTTGTCCATTAATAAAATGCTGAAAATAATACCTGACCCATGTGTTAACAATTTTGGTCTTAATGATTATAGTCAACACAAATATCTTCTCTCATTTAGATGATATGTAACTTGAGGCCAGTAGATCTGTATGTACATTTCTTGTTCCCTGTCTTATATAACAGAAATTAGTTTAGAACTAGCGTCTTTATCTGGCTTGGTAGGTAGCTCGGCAGGGATAGGGATGGAGAGGATGTGTGAGCGCGTACGGCAGAGGCACCAGGAAGAGTGTTTCCATTTCGTTTCCGTGGCTGAGAGCTCACAGACTGCTCAGGAGAGTTTGCAAGGAGCAGGCTCATTGAATCAGAAGCCGTGCATACCAGATTTGATTAAGAAGAGTGTGGTCACTCTTTAAAATTCCTTTTTATAAAGTTCTCCCCTTTGTTTAAAGGATTTTAAAAGGAAATAGGATCTCTCTGGTTTATTTGTTTGTTCGTGTTTTTTGAGGAAAATGATTTACTTGTTCCCTAAGATTTAGTGACCTGAAGAAATCTGAGACCAATAATTTACTGAACAGAAGAAAACCAAACATACTATAACAAACCTGTGAAGACAAAAAGGATAACCATTTCAGTGATTCTGAGGTTAGTTTAAGAAAACAGAAGCCAGTTTAGATGGTTATAGAATGACAGTGAGAGCATGGACAGGGACCCTGGGGGTCACATCTAACCCTCTCTGTTTTGCTGATTTTTTTTTTTTTTTTTTTTTTTTACAGAGACAGAGTCAGAGAGAGGGATAGACAGGGACAGACAGACAGGAACAGAAAGATGAGAAGCATCAATCATTAGTTTTTCGTTGCGCATTGCGACACCTTAGTTGTTCATTGATTGCTTTCTCATATGTGCCTTGACCGTGGGCCTTCAACAGACCGAGTAACCCCTTGCTCAAGCCAGCGACCTTGGGTCCAAGCTGGTGAGCTGTGCTCAAACCAGATGAGCCCGCGCTCAAGCTGGTGACCTCGGGGTCTTGAACCTGGGACCTCGGCATCCCGGTCCAACGCTCTATCCACTGCGCCACCGCCTGGTCAGGCTGTTTTGTTGATTTTGATGAGATAATTCAGGCTCTACGCCCCCATCATTTCCTCAGCAGCTGATTTTCTGGCTTCAGTTTCCCAGATAATTGATCAAACTCTCCATTTTCTCTATCTACCTGTAACTTTTTTGTTTCCAAAGTAGGTACTAAGTTAAAAATATTCATTTTTATATGTTTTTTTCAATAACACAAATTCTTTCAAAATTTTCAGCTATGACTATATTTTCTTTAGGCAAACTACAAAAAAAAGGTGCTTTATCACAAGTCTCTGATGAAAGCCTCAGTAAGATTCAGGAAGTGGAGTCCCCAGTATTCAAAGAGCTGCCGGGCGCCAAGGCTAGTGACGACAGCACGGTGCCCCTCACGGGGCCGGCCGGGGAGACGCCCGCAGCCCCCGAAGTCACAACAGTGGTCAACCACCCCCGGACCTCCTACGGTAAGACCCACGCGGAGGCCTCAGGTGGCACCACAGCAGAGGGCAGCTCCTCAAGGGCAAGCAGCTCAGCCTGAATGTGGGTGGCGAGGTTTCAGGGCACCAGAGTGTCGCCCAGTTTAGTGTCTTGAGAAAACCCAGGGGCTCAAGAGGCCTCAGGAGACCGAGCCTTCAGTCAGCAGAGCAGGATTACTCTTGTCCTGTGCCTTTCTTCCAAGAACTATTTCCAGTCCTGCCCGTGGCGCCAGGGAGCACACGTGGTGCCTCTGCCCCTCGCCAGCTGCCTGTGCGGATTCTGCAGGCTACAGTTACCTAACTGCTGAGGACCGGCCTGGCCAGCCCCCTCCCCCCCAGGGGCGTGAAAGACGCAGAGAGGAAGCCTCACCGGCACCAAGGCTGTCTCCCACCATAATCTCAGAAACCTCAGGAAACCCCAAGACTGTTCTGGGGCTCCCTGCTGTCCCGTAGCGCTTGTAGTCGGTGATGGGCGAGTGCCAGCCTCTGCCAGGCCTGTCCGGGCAGCTCCCGCCCTTCCTGCGGGCGAGGCCCTGGCACCCGCTCTCTGCAGGTGTGGTCTCCGATTTGGCCCAGAGAGAGCAAATGACTTTTGCCCCACAGATCTGACACATACTGCCTTTGGCAGTCAGGGCCGGCCTTGTAAGGAGCACCTGGAGTGTCTGTCTCTCAGTAAGCTGGGCTTTGCCCCTTACATGTGAAGTTTTCTCAAATAAGTTCCAAGGACTTTCCCTTTATTGGTTACTAGAATCAGGAAAGAATGCTTTGGGAATTTCTGGAAGACGCTTTTTAGGAGAACTTAAATAACATCATTTTTAAAATACCAAATTATTAGTTTTACCCCTTTGTAGTATGTTTCCAAGTTTCCTTTTTTATTTTACCCATATTACATGTCCTTTATAGTCAATGTAGAAAAGAAGGCACATGGGGAAAAATTTTAATTACCTATAATCCAGCCTCCCAGAGAACACCATCGTGAGACAGTAGGAGTATTTCCTCCCAGACGTGGTTTATATGCAAAGGGTTAGAAAGTAAGACTCTCCAACCCTTTTCCAGGCAGGGCACTCTCCATGACCCACGGCTCTACCAAGTCCCCCATCTCCAACGGCACGTTCGGCTTTGACGGCCACACAAGGAGCGACGGCCACGTGTACCACACCGTGCACAAGGACTCGGGGCTCTACAAAGACCTGCTGCACAGAATTCACACGGACAGGGGCTCCGAGGAGAAGCCTGCGCCTGAGAACAACTACAGGTTCCTGCGGCGGAATAACAGCTACACGTGCTACACGGCGGCCATCTGTGGGATGCCCGTCCACGCGACTTTCAAAGCTGCTGACTCGTCCTCTGCACCGGAGGACAGTGAGAAGCTGGTGGGTGACACTGTGTCCTATTCTAAAAAGAGACTTCGCTATGACAGCTACTCGAGCTACTGCAACGCGGTAGCCGAAGCTGAGATAGAGGCGGAGGAGGGAGGTGTGGAAATGAAGCTGGCATCCGAGCTGACGGAGCCCGGCCAGCCGCGGGAGGACCCCGCTGAGGAGGAGAAAGAGGAGAAAGACACGGCCGAGGTCCACCTGCTGTTCCATTTTCTGCAAGTTCTCACTGCCTGTTTTGGATCCTTTGCACATGGTGGCAATGATGTGAGGTGAGGACATTCATTCAACAAGTATATATTGAGGGCCTGCCGTGTGCCAGGCACTGTTCTGGGTGCTCGGATACAGCAGCGACCAACGCAGACAAAAATCCCTGCCAGTCATGGTGTGGGTTGGGCACAGACAGTAAACAAGTCAGTGAAGCAGCTTGTGTGATGGGCTAGACAGTGACACATGTTAAAGGGGAAAAGACTGGAGAAGGGATTGGGTCTGCTGGGTATTGCAGTCTTGGATACGCTGTTCAAGTAAGGGCTTGCTGCTCAGTGAGACCTGAAAGGGTGGAGGGAGCCAGCCATGTGAGTGTCTGCAGGAAAAGCATTTCAGGAAGAGGGAACAGCAGGTGCAAAGGCCTGAGGCAGGAATATGCCTGGTGTATTGTTGGAAGAGCAAGGAGGCCCAGAATATGTAGGAATAATATGTACAGTCTCTACTCTCTCTGCACTAGCCAGGCAGCAGTGACGAGTCACTTGATTTCCCCGCAGCCTCAGTAGCCCAATCTGTAAAATGGGGGGGGGGGGGCATCAAACTGTACCAACTTCATGGGGTTTTCATGAGGATTACATGAGATGCTTTATTTAATGTGCTTAGGACTATGTTCTTACCATAACTAGTATCTATACCTCTCCACTATTACTAATATTATAATTATGCAGGGCTAATTTTTCCGTCCAAATCGGGAAAACGTGCTACTGTTGCATTTTTTATTGCCCAGTTCTATGACTCTCCACGTTACACCCACAGGTTTCTGTACACTGTCCACCCAGCTACGGCTGCATTTCTGTCTTTTTTTAAAACTCTTTGTGCCAGACAAGAGGCCTAGACATCTTTTGTTCCACTCAGTGTTCTGTGGTGTTTTATTTAAGGCACCATGTCCTGTCCTATCTTAGTTTTTTGACTGCCTGTCCCCAGATCCATCCCACTTCCTCCTCTTCTTCTTATCAAAAATTCCTTATTGAAGGGCTGGTCCTAGCAAAGTGTTATGAATTAGGTCCCTGTCCTCAGGAGCTTAAGTTCCACTTAGGGAGAAGAATACGTATAGCTGGTAAAGTATAAAGCACCCAACAGCACTTCGAGGGCAGAGTTTAGAGCACTTGCTTATAGTTTGGGGCGCTGGTTTTGAGGCTTTTGAGTAAGGATACAGTCTCATAAAAGCAGTGTTCTAGAAACAATAATGTGACAGTGAAGTTGGGGGGGGGGGGCTTCTGTGCATTCAACAGAGTGTTATTAAGTTGATTCCAGGCCTCAGTGCTGAACTATTTGTAACTTATTCTAATCCTTCTCAAAACAGCCGTTTGAGGTCATCAGTGGTCTCCATCAAAGATAGGGAATTGGAATCTCAGAAATGTGTCATTTCTTGCCCGGAATAACACAGCTAGAGAGAAACAGCCTGGAGAGCCACTGCTGTGTGACTGTCAGCCCACACTATGCCCACACAGAGCTCGGACAGGGGGAGGGGAAGAGGCTGGAGCAACCGAAGCCGCGGAAAGCCTGGGTGTAGTTCTGCATGGAAGGGGCCTGGGAGTTGTCGCTCCAGCCTAAAGACAAGTGAGAAACTGAACAGGCAGAAAAATCAACAGCTCTTTTTAGATCCAGAAGAGAGAGGATGACACAGGGCAAAGCGCTGCACCCGAGATTGGAGATACAGACAAGTACAGGAAGTCACAGAGGAGAGGCTTACGAGTGGAAACTGCTGTGGGAACCAGGGCCCTGTAGGAAACCTGAACGGTAACAAATTCCTAGAGGCTCAGTGGAGACAAGTCTGACAGTTCAAGACTCCAGGGAGACCCTGGGTAGAAACAGTTAAAAAGAGAAGTATAACTGATATACTAAGAAAGGAGAGGCCCTGGCCGGTTGGCTCAGTGGTAGAATGTCAGCCTGGTGTGTGGAAGTCCCAGGTTTGATTCCCGGTCAGGGCACACAGGAGAAGCACCCATCTGCTTCTCTACCCCTCCCCCTCTCCTTTCTCTCTATCTCTTCCCCTCCTGCAGCCAAGGCTCCATTGGAGCAAAGTTGGCCCACACGCTGAGGATGGCTCCATGGCCTCTGCCTCAGGTGCTAGAATGGCTCCGATGGCAGTGGAGTGATGCCCCAGAGGGGCTGAGCATCATCCCCTGGTGGGCGTGCTGGGTGAATCCCAGTTGGGTACATGTGGGAGTCTGTCTGTCTGCCTCCCCCCCCCCCACCCCCTACCCCCGCTTCTCACTTCAAAATAATACAAAAAAAAAAAAAAGGAGAGAAAACAGAATCATAAAACACTCTTTTAAGACAAAATAGAACAAAGAACAAAGGCAACAAACAGAAAAGAACAACAAATATGATAGATATTAACCCAACTATGTCAAAATCACTTTGAATGTCAGTAGTCTAAATGTACTAGCTAAAAGCCTGCCCTGTGGTGGCGCAGTGGATAAAGTGTTGACCTAAGCAATTATGAGTTGATGCTTCCTGTTTCTCCCTCAACTTTCTCTCTCCCCCAAATCAATAAATAAAATCTAAAAAAAAAAAAAAAGAGCCTGACCAAGCGGTGGCGCAGTGGATAGAATGTCAGACTGGGATGCAGAGGACCCAGGTTCGAGACCCCAAGGTTGCCAGCTTGAGCAAAAAGCTCACCAGCTTGGATCCAAGGTCGCTGGCTCGAGCAAGGGGTTACTTGGTCTGCTGAAGGCCCACGGTCAAGGCACATATGAGAAAGCAATCAGTGAACAACTAAGGTGTTGCAACAAAAAAACTGATGATTGATGCTTCTCATCTCTCTTCGTTCCTGTCTGTCTCTCCCTATCTATCCCTCTCTCTGACTCTCGCTCTCTGTAAAAAAAAAAAAAAAAAAGAAAGTTATAAATGTACCAGTTAAAAGGCAGAGATTATCAGACTGGATCAAAAAAACAAGACCCAACAATATGTTTGTAAGAAATCCACTTTATTTTTTAAAATAATTTATAAAAAAAATTTATTTATTGATGTTATAGAGAAAGGGAGGGAGAGAGGTAGAGAGAGAGGGACATCAATCTGTTCCTGTGTGTGCCCTGAATGGGGATCAAACCAGCAACCTCTGTGCTTGGGAACAACACTCTAATCAACCAAGTTATCCGGCCAGAGCAGAAACCCACTTTAAATTTAAAGACACATAAAAGTTAAAAATAAATGGGAGGAGGAAAATATATCATGCTAGAACTAATCAAAAGAAAGAAGTAGCTAAATATATTAATTTCAGACAGAGCAGACACGGCCAGATCCAGCAGAAGGACATAGCTGACCCCAACAGCACCATCCGTCAACTGTTCATCCTTTACACTTACAGACTTCAGCAACAGGAGGATTCACATTCTTCTCAAGCTCACACGAAACATTCAGCAAAACAGGTCACATTCTGGACTATAAAACATACCTTAATACACTTAAAAGACTAGAACTAGCCCTGTTCAGATATGTCAGGTGGTAGAGCATATATAGAGCAATAAAGTTGATAAGCTTCAAGCCAGGCTAAATGAGAAGATAGAAAACAAGTTACTAATATCAGAAAGGAAAGAAGTAACATTGCTATAGATCCTATGGGCATTAAAAAGATAAACCAGTACTATGAAAAACTCCATGCCCACAAATTTGATGACTTAGATGAAACTGGACCAATTCCTTGAATGAAACAATCTGCTAAAACTCACACAAGAAGAAATAGCCTATCTAAACAGGCCTATATCTGTTAAAGAAATCAAGTCAGTAATTAATAATCTCCCAAAACAGGAAAGCACCAGACCCAGATGAGTTTATTGGTGAATTCTACCAACATTTAAGAAAGACATTGTATCAATTCCCTAGTCTTCTTCAGAGGATAGAAGCCGAGGCAATACTAACTCATTGTATAAAGCCAGTACTAACCTGTTACCAAAATCAGACAAAGACATTACAAGAAAACTTCAGACCAATATCTCTCATGCACATAGATTTTTAAATCCTCAACAAAGTATTAGAAAATTGAATCCAACAGTGTATGAAAATAATTACACACCATGAGCAAGTGAAATTTATCCCAATTATGCAAGGCTAGTTAAAAATTCAAAATTCAATTTAAGTAATCCATAAATTTAAAATTATATCAGTAGATACAGAAAAAGCATTTAACATAATCTACCTCCTATTTATGATTTAAAGGAACTTCTTCAATTTAATAAAGAGTATTTCCAGCCTGACCAGGCAGTGGTGCAGTGGATAGAGCATCAACTTGGGACGCTAGGACCTAAGTTCGAAACCCCAAGGTCACTGGCTTGAGTGCAGGCTCACCAGCTTGAATGTGGGGTCACTGGCTTGAGCATGGGATCATAGACATGACCCCATGGTTGCTGGCTTGAAGCCCAAGGTCACTGGCTTGAACCCCAGGTCACTGGCTTGAGCAAGGGGTCACTGGCTTAGCTGGAGCCCTCTGGTCAAGGCACATATGAGAAAGCAATGAACAACTGAGGTGCCACAACTATGATTTGATGTTTCTCATCTCTCTCCCTTCCTGTTTGTCTCTCTCTCTCTTGCTTAAAAAAAAAAAAAAATCCAAAAAACCTGCAAGTAACATCATATTTAATGATGGGAAACTCAGCTTTCCCACTAAGATCAGGAGCAAGGTAGGGATGTCCCCTTTCATCACTCCTTTTCAACACCATACTGAAGTTCTAGCTAATGCAATAGGATAAGAAAAGGAAATAAAAGGTATACCAAGGAAGGAAGAAATAAATTATCTTTGTTCACAGTTGACATGATTGTTTATGTAGAAAATAATAAAGAATCAACAAAAACTTCCTGAATTAATAAGCAATTATAGCAAGGTATTAGGATATAAGATTAATATACAAAATAATCACTTTCATATATTCCAACAATGAACAGGTGGAATTTGAAATTTAAAACACAATACTACTTCTTTTCAGCTGGAACCTCCATCTTCCAGTAATTAGCCAAAATGACTAACACAAAGGGAAAGAGGGGAGGCACCTGCTATGTGCTCTCTAGGCCTTTCAGGAAGCATGGAGCTGTTCCTTTGGCCACCCACACACATGTGAATCTACGAGAATGGTAATATTGTAGACATCAAGGGAATGGGCATTGTTCCAAAAGGAATGCCCCACAAATGTTACTATGGCAAAACTGGGAGAGTCTACATTGTCACCCAGCATGCAGTGGGCATTATTGTAAACAAACACTGTAAGGGCAAGATTCTTGCCAAGAGAATTAATATACATATTGATCATATGAAGCACTCCAAGAGCCGAGATAGCTTCCTGAAGTGTGAAGGAAAATGATCAGAAAAGGAAGGAAGCCAGAGGGCTCCCCAGAGTGCCAGCCAGCCCCACCCAGAGAAGCACGCTTGGTGACAGCCGTGGAAAGGAGCCGGAGCTGCTCCCCAGAGTGCCAGCTGGCCCCACCCAGAGAAGCACGCTTTGTGACACCATGGAAAGGAGCCGGAGCTGCTGGCGCCCTTCTCTATGAGTTCATGGCACGATACGTGTAAAGAAATAAGAGACCTTCGTACTGTTAAAATGTTTCTCTTAGTTGAGTAGAAGTGTGATATCCCTCCCCAAAAAAATATTTAAAGAAAACTTTGTGTCTTGAAAAGAATAAATAAAAAATAGAACACAATACTATTTACATTAGCACCCATAGAGTGAAATGTGGAAAACTAAATGAATGAAATCAAAGAACTATATAGATGGAAAGATTTTTTTATGTTCAAGGATAGGAAAACTCAATATTCTTAAGATATCAATTCTCATCTTGGGGATGTTGATAATAAGTGGCTATGCATGCATAGGGCCAGGAAACCCCTGCACCTTCCCCTGTTGTGAATCATAAATTGCTCTAAAGCAGTGGTAGTCAACCTGGTCCCTACCGCCCCCTAGTGGGCGTTCTAGCTTTCATGGTGGGCAGTAGTGGAGCAACCAAAGTATAAATAAAAAGATAGATTTAACTATAGTAAGTTTTATAAAGATTTATTCTGCCAAACTTAGCGGAAATCCAACACAAAGTACTTGGTAAGTAATTATTATTATATGCTTTAACTTGCTGTAACTCTGCTTTATAAATTTTAGGAAGTAAAGTTACTTCCCTACTTTGTAAATCACCATTACTGTGGAACTGGTGGGCGGTTAGAAAATTTTACTACTAACAGAGATACAAAAGTGGGCGGTAGGTATAAAAAGGTTGACTACCCCTGCTCTAAAGGAATGGGGTCTTAATTATAAATTTGAAAAAAAAGCTATAGCTGCTCCCTAAATGTCAATGTGTTGCTGCCAAGGGTCTGAGTGACAATAGCAGGTTTAGGGGAAAGGATGTGAGCCCCTGAATGAGTCCGAGCTCATGTCCCCGCCCTGCCTCCTGCTAGTTACATGACTGTAGCATCGGCTTCTTCATTAAAATGGGAGTGACAATCCCTAGTGTGCAGGGTGGGTGTGAGGACAAGTTGATGGGCGATGTTTGTGATCTCTCCATGTGGAACCTGATATGGCTGCTAAAAACTGGTAGCTGATCTTAAGCAGCAATGCTGGCAGTGAAAATGGGAAGAGATGGTGGGAGAGAGAAGAAAAAAATAATCTGAGTTTTGTGTCCACTTATTGTGATTTTTTCAGTACGTCTAAAAAATTGGTAAATTGCATGCTCATTAAGATGACTAGTATTTAAAAAAAAAATAAAAAACAACCAGAAAATAACATGTGTTGGCGAGGATGTGGAGAAACTAGCTGTGAGAGTTCCACTGTTAGTGGAGCGTAATGATGCCACCGCTATGGAGAACACTCCGGAGGTCCCTCAGAAAAATAAATAGAGAACTACCTTATGATCCAGCAATCCCACTTCTGGTTATTCACCCAGAGAAATTGAAAGCGGGGGTCTCAAAGAGATATTTGTACACCCATGTTCACTGCAGCATTATTCACAATAGCCAAGAGGTGGAAGCAACCCAGTGTCCATCAGTTGGTGAATGGATAAAGATGTATATGCATACAGTGGAATAGCCTTAAAAAGGAAGGAAATTCTAACTCATGCTACAATGTGGATAGACCTTAAGGACATTATGCTGCATGAAATAAGCCAGTCTCAAAAGACAAATACTGTATAACTCCACTTAAATGAGGCACCTGGAGTAGTCAGAGTCATAGAAATAGAAAGTAAAGTGGTGGTTACCAGGGGCTGGGGACAGGGGGCAAAGGAAATTGTTTATTGGCTAGAGAGTTAGATTTGCAGGATGAAAAAGTTCTGGAGATCTGTTTCACAACAACAAGAATATACTTGACACTGCCGAACTGTATGTACACTTAAACATGGCTAAAATGGTCAGTTTTCTGTTACTTTTCTTACCACAACAAAAAAATTAATAAATCACTTTTATCACCACTAGACTACATAGGCAAGTTGCAAATACACTAAGGGCTAGTTTCAAGACAGAAGTCACTGCATGTTGTGTGCTGTTATTTGTCTATATGTACAATGTTTGTATAATCTCTACTTTTTTTTATTTTCCCAGTAATGCCATTGGTCCCCTGGTAGCTTTGTGGCTGATTTATGAACATGGTGCAGTCCTACAAGAAGCAGCTACCCCTGTCTGGCTGCTGTTTTATGGAGGCGTTGGAATTTGTACAGGGCTCTGGGTTTGGGGAAGAAGAGTGATCCAGACCATGGGGAAAGACCTCACTCCAATCACACCATCCAGGTAAGCCAGAGGGTGCAGGCTGGATGGTGGGGCTGGCCCCGGGAGGCCTGCGCAGAGTTGATGTGTCTGAGAGTCCTAAGTCTCATGCTGCTCTTATGCCCAGACCCCCTCAGCACAGCCACTGGGAGTCGCTGTGCGGAGGGGGCAGAGGGTAAGCACACCCCACCTTGCTGGCCCCCCCATCATTGCCCTCCCGCATGCACTCTTGGGCCCTCATCCCCAGTGGCACTGAGATGAGGGAGAAAAAATGAGAGGGGTAGGAAGGTGGAAGGAAGAAGCTACAGCAGAGCAGGAGGGAAAGAGGAGGACCCATCGTGCAGCCGCCTTCTCCACTGGTTGTCTTACCCAGCGCAGGGTGGGAGGGAGGGGATGCAGTCCACACCCAGGGCCCAGGGCCTGCCAGTCCTGAAAGTTCCCCGCCACGCCAGTGCCACCTACTGGACAGAAGCAGCTCTCACCTGCCACCCTTCTGCAGTTCCTCTGGGTCCTTCCTCCCCCAGCTCTGTCTTCCGAGGGGGATAGCGAGACCCTCCCACGTGGTGTTCTCTGTAGTCCTAGTGGCCTTTTTTCTCATCTGTAGCTAGATTAGGGTAAAATAACAAACTCACAAGAGAACTTGAGAAGGATACAACTAAACCTTGGAACAACCTATTTGTAAGTAATCTTTTCCCTCTTGAAATTAATTTCAATGATTCTTTTATAATCTGAGGAAAAATTCAAGTTTTTGGTAATAAGCACACATTTTTTAAATGAGAGTATCGTTTTTCAAATGCCACTTCAGAAACGACTAAGTGACCGTTTTTACACAGCAGGAACTTGTGACCCAGTTCCTAGTGTGTGGGTTTTGAAAACATACCAGAAAAACAAGTCTTTTGAGGGCTAGAAACAGGGTAAGGCAGAGCCTCTGTGTGAATCGCTGCCATTGTAGCACAGTTTCTTGTTCTATTAATGTCATCTGGCCCTGTCAGAAGTCGACAGTCGATTCAAAGAATGTTCTGGTGAGACTTTGGCACCCCTGGGGTGTCAGCGAGGCTGACACAAAGAGCGCCTGTGACGTGTGTCCTGTCTCCCTCCACAGCGGCTTCACCATTGAGCTGGCCTCGGCATTCACTGTGGTGGTCGCCTCCAACGTGGGGCTTCCGGTCAGCACCACCCACTGCAAGGTAGGCCCCGCCCGCGCCCTTGCTCTGGGCTGCCGGCTCAGTCCGCATCCTCAGCCTCCCAGTGAGTCTGAGAAGAGCCGGTTGCGCTTGTGTGTTATTGTTGGTGGGAAAAATCATCGCCAGGTGCGCTCGAGCTGTCAGACAGACGTGGCGGCCTCTCCTGCCCAGCGCTGCGGCCCTCCAGCCTGCAGACCTGCTTTTCCAGGGCGTGCCTGGCCAGAGCATCCCCTCCTCCGATCTGTGCATCACTCTCCCATTGTCCTGTTTCTCTCTCGTTGTTCCACAGTGGACTCTGCACTGAAGCCGTGTATGCGCTAACCATATCCGTAGGCTCAAATGGGGGCATGCCACTCAGTTCCAACCCATTGCAGGGGACTGGGAGTTGACAGTGGACCTAGAGATAAGCAGGGACCATCCCAGTGGAATTGTACGAGAGTTGTTTCCGTTCTTTTTCCTTACATCATGGCCCTAGAGACTGTATTGCCTTTGAGTAAATTCCAAATCCAGGGTAATGCTTACTATCGCTCACTGCCCAGTGCTTTAAAACTAAGGGCTGTGCAGGGGGAAACTCCCTGCTGCAGGGGTGAAGCGTTGGAGCCGTAAGGAACCTTAAAGGTGAATGAAGAGGAGACAGGCTCTGTGGCTCTCAGGGAGTTATCTGAGGTCACTCAGAGGGGAGCCAGGACTAGAACCCGGGTCTGATAACCCAGGTCTGGAAAATTCTAAAACATCTGCAGTGGGCCTTCTCTATACAAAATATTCCCTAACTTCAACAAAGCAAAAGTCACCTCCAGATTTTACCTAGGTTCATTTCTTGTATCAATTAGGAAAAACTCATCGGTACCTGCTGTGTGTGATGCACCAGGACCAGCAGCCATCTATCTGCACTGACACACAATTAAAAACTCCAGCCATTCTGTTTACAAACAGATGCAAATGGCTTGGTGCTTCAAACAGTTAAGTCCAGGAAGCATTGATGGGAGTATCTTTAGTGGACCAGCTAACAACGAGAGCTCTGCAGTGTGGAGAACCAGCCTTATTGGAGATGGTTTTTTCTTTTTCTTGTTTCTTCCTGTTTTGCTACAGAATATAGAATAACTTCAGTTTCTACAAATTTTCATTGTAAAAATTACTTCCACTTACTGAGTATATATAGAGCACCAGGCACTGTTTAGGGCTTTATAGTACATGCAAAATATATTGTTCATTCCCATAGCAACCCTGTGAAATTGGTACAGGTATTCCCAATTCACAGATAAGGAAACAGAGCCTTCCAGACGTAAGCCACTTTCCCAGAGTCATGTATTTAACATGTGATAGAACCTTCACTGCATGCTCTCCCCTCCGAATTGTAATGATAAACGGAGTCATGGTCACCAACCACAGCTAAGGTAGGTGGGGGGCAAGTGCTCTCTGCTAGGCACTGTTTTAAGTGCACTGTGCATAATTAACTTATTTAGTCCTCCCCAAACCTTCAGATGTGGGTGCTAATGTTACTCCAGTTTTACCAGTGAGGACACTGAAAAGCTAACTTGTCCAGTATGAGGACACAGCTAGTGAGTGGCCGCCTGAGGTCCAGGTGGGCGGTGTGGCCCCGAGCCCTGCTGGCGTCTCAGTTACAGAGGAGGAAGGTGGCTGCTCCTGCCATTCTCCTACCATTGTTATTTTTCTAATTTCAGTTACATAAAAACTATGAAAGAGCACATGTTCACTGAAATATGTCAAACAATACTGTACGGAAGGAAAAGGTATCTGCCCCCTTACTCCACCTCAGCCTCTGCACCGTGATGTGTGGGAGCCTGCAGGAAATGCGTGTTTCTAAGTGTGTGCCTTCCCACGGAGATGGGGTTTGAACTCTGTAGGCATAAATAGTCTTTTGGACTATTTGAAAATAAACATTACACTGTCTTTTTAATAATTAACCTTGCACTTGAGCAAGCCTAATGAAGGTAAACTTTTTCACACCAGTTGAAAGATCTGAGGAAAAAACAAGTTTGGTTTTTCTAGGTTGTTATTGTTTCTTAATGAACTATATTTGTAAGCTAACCTCTACTGAGGTATAAAGTGAAGTGTTATAACTGAGGCAACTAATTTTGCTAATAACACTAGACTATCATATGTATGAAATAGATGAAATTATAAAATGCCTATAAAACTACATTCTATATGGTTATCTTTGTCGTTCCCCCAATATTTATATTTATACTATAATAAGGAGGTGCTAGTAAGGGATTTATATGCAGTTTGTACAGGACTGTAGTGAATAAATGTGTACCTATGTTATTAGGACCCTAAAATAGCTATACAAATCCTATGGTAGGTTTTGTTTCCACGGATAGAGCTGTTGATTAGTATTAGAATAGCTTGTTGATACTTAAAATAAGTCTCCTTAACATGGAACCATGGTGGATTCATCTATCAAATAGACTTAAGACGAGCTCAACTTGGATTCTAGTCAGTTTGTCCAGTGCTATTGACCGTGTACTTCTGGACAAAGCGCAGAGCTAGTTACTGCAGTAACCGAAGGCCAGGAACCTGGCTCTGAAGAACTTGCAGAGGACAGAGACGCCCATCAAAGGCCAGATAAGGGGAGTGCTCAGGAGCGTTCCCAGTTGCCGTCCCTCATAACACTTCCTCTGTTATAGCACGTTTCTCCTGCTGCAGCAGTGCCGATGGCAAACAGAGGATGGAGAGTGAGAAACGGGGATGGGCAGTGCCGATGGCAAACAGAGGATGGAGAGTGGGAAACGGGGATGGGCAGTCCCGATGGCAAACAGGATGGAGTGAGAAACAGGGATGGCATTAGGAGTGAGGCCCTATGTGAGCAACGCTGTGAATCTGGCAACATTCAGAGGGTGTCGGTGTCCACATAGTCATAACAATCCCATCAGATTTTCCAGAATAATTAGAGCCTGTGTTTGGTTTTTCCAGCTCTCTGCTTCCTCTCCCATCTGTTTGTTAGGTTCTTTCGTAGAGCCACCTCCATTAGAAGGTGGGCAAAGTTGAGAACTTGGCAGGAAGAAACATAGAAACTGTTGTGTACAGTGAGCTTCTTGCATTTCTCTGGGTAGATTCAGTTATTCATGTTTCCTTCTAAGTGTACCAATGTTTAATACAGACAGCCGTTTGTGAGCTCTTTAATAGGAATTCAGTGTTGTTACCCAAAATGTTTTAATTCCATATTGAAGTGGTTTGGGATTATTCTTTTTTGTGAATTACTCACATTGTTCATCTCTGTTGATGACATAGATGATTACTCAACTAGCCTTTGGATTTGGAACAGTTTATAATATTTTAAAATTTAGGGTTATATTTTTTTATTTAATTTTCTAATTCTTGCTATCTGGTTCCCCTACTTCTCAACAATTCTGCTGCTGTTAGTGCCTGATGATGGCACTTAGCTGGAAACACACTCAGTTTCCTAAGAGGGAAGTTAGAACACAGGAAAGAAATACCTGTGTGGGAGACATGCTGTATTATTGGATGGGAAGACTAGATTTTGTAAAGATGTCAGTTCTCCTCAAATACAACTCCAACTGAATTTTCCTTACAACTTTACAAAATGAATCTAAAGTTAATTTGGTAGGGTAAATTGGCAAGAACATGAAACAATTCTAAAAAATAAAAAAGTGAAGAGGAGGGACTGGCCTTGCCAGATAGAAAGCATATTAGAAGGAAACAGAGTTAAAAATAGGTGGAGGTGAGGGGTGGGGAGTTGTGTTGATGGGGACAGAGTTTGGGATGATGAAAAGGCTCTGGAGGTGGATGGTGATCGTGTGAATGTACTTGATGCCACCAAATTGTACACTTAAAAATGGTTAAAATGATACATTTTATGTCACGTATATTTATTTTACCACAATAATAAAAAGTAGTTAGATACTTGCATAAAAACAGTAGATGAGTGAGAGAGAGAACCTGTTACATATAAGCATATAGTTTGAGAAAGGGAAAAGTGAGCCAGTAAGGGATGTTAGGCCACAGGCCCTCAAGCTAGAAAAACAAAATGAAGATCCACAACTCTCAACGATATGAACATATATCTGATGGCTTAAATAACATTTTTAAATATTTTAAAATTTAGACTAAAATAAAACTTTATTTTAGAGAATTTAGAATTAAGTATTTATCAAATATTCAAGCTAAAGATAAAGCACAGAGAAAAGCATAGCATATCCAATTGTGTGAAAGTAGAAACTTGAACGTGAGACAAAGCAAAATACTGGGTTGGGAAAATATTTCCATTTAATATCAGAGCTAATATTATTATTCAGGAAAGACCACACATAAATAAATAAGGGTCACATTTAGATTCCAATATGTAAAAGGGCAAAATACACAGAGACAATTTTTATATGTAAAGACTAGAAGGAGTAAAATAGAATAAAAGTTCAGCCTTAGTCATAATTAAAGATATGTAAATTATAGCAACTGTGGCATGTGTTTTTGTTGGTTACCAAAAAAGAACAATTTACAAGATTGTTGTGGTATGCTGAAATTCACAGATTATGGATGACCTCTGTATTTGCTTCTGTTTGTAAAACGAGTTGGCAGTGATTGAGGTCCTAAAGTGGATTAGGAGATGGAGGTCTTCCTCAAAGTAACTTTCAATCTGATGCTTGGGAAGGCGTTGCTGGTAAATCACTATTTTGCAGGCCCTGGCCAGTTAGCTCAGTGGTAGAGTGTCAGCCTGGTGTGCAGGAGTCCTGGGTTCGATTCCCAGCCAGGGCACACAGGAGAGGCGCCGATCTGCTTCTCCACCCATCCCCCTCTCCTTCCTCTCTGTCTCTCTCTTCCCCTCCTGCAGCCAAGGCTCCATTGGAGCAAAGTTGGCCCGGGCGCTGAGGATGGCTCCGTGGCCTCTGCCTCAGGCGCTAGAATGGCTCTGGTCACAACAGAGCAAAGCCCCAGATGGGCAGAGCATCGCCCCCTGGTGGGCATGCCGGGTGGATCCCAGTTGGGCGCATGCGGGAGTCTGTCTGACTGCCTCCCTGTTTCCAACTTCAGGAAAAAAAGAAAGAAAGAAAGAAAGAAATCACCATTTTGCCACCCTAACAATAAGGATTGGATTGCTAAATCTTTAGCAGAAGGGAAGGGGGAAGTTGCTGAGGAACAGGATTCTTAATGGTATAAGAATGTTTCTTTAGAGCTGTGGCAAAATGTTAAAAAATGGTCAATTTTAATAGAGTGTATGGGAGTTCTTGCAGCTTTTCTCTAAGTTTGAGATCATTTCAAGGTGTTTTTTAAATGCCCCCTTTAACAAATAATCCATTTAAGGGAATACTATTCTCCAAAGCCTAAGTATAAACTATATGAGTGAATATGTTCATCATAAAACTATTTCTAATAGGGAAAAATTAGAAGCAGATTGGAAATGGTTAAATAAACTAAGGTACAGCCACCTAACGTGTGTACCATTTTACATGGTAATAATCATAACGGCTGTGAGTACTATGGGAAAATGCTGAAAATGTTAACTTTTTTTTAATGAAAGGAAATAATGTATAAAGGTATATTTATTTTAAAAAAAAACACTAGAAGGGTATAAATATGACAGTAGTTAGGTTCTGGGTGATTGTCCATCCTCCTATCACATAAACTTGCTATAATTTTATTTTATTACCTTTATGCTTTTTAAAAAAAGTGTTCTAAGAACGGAAGAGTACATAGATAAGATAGAAACTCGAGTGTTCTCTCCTTGCAAAGGTAATCCAGAACAGCTGGGAGAGTGAGTAACGAGAATCTCAGCAGCTGGCCTGTGCATTTGAGGGCTTGGGTTAACAAAACGGCAGATTAACTGCCCTTAAATATGCTGCTGGTTTTGGTGTTCTGGTTTGCTTCCATAAAACAACTTTAAGTGTTTGAAGCTATTTTTCTGTGGTTAGACCCCGGTTGCTATTTGAGTCTCACTGGCCACTGCTGAATCTGAAGTAGTCAAGGGTCCTAGAGACAAGCCTATTTTATGGAGATTTCAAGAGCCCCCTTCCAAGTGGCCAAGGGCACCCCGATAAACTCCCCAAGCTTCCCCAGAGCCTGAGCAAGATGTGAGATGCCTTCACTTTCTTAGCATTTTTAGGATACTTAAAAGTGTCTTTTATTACTTTTTAGACTTTCAGCAAACCCATAAAATGAATTGCAAGTATTTAGAAAAATATTTAAATCAATATTAAAATTGTAATTTTCAAGTATCTGTCCTGCCTCTACGAGGCAGGATTGAAGTTTAGCTCCAATAATATTTATGCTCCATTTTATTTTATTAAAATTAGCTAACGTGTAAAGACTGCAAGGCAGTTTGCAATAACGGAGAAAACCAGTTCAAAGTGTGGAGGCCTGAGTTCTGGCCCTCAGTCTGCCCAGGTGTATGGTAACCCCTGGGACGCAAGCCCCCGGGGCCTGTGTTATCCTCTGTAAAATAAGCCTCGAGCTCTGACATTCTCAAAGGTCTTATCCAGCTCCAACATTTTATGATGCTATTATTCTAAGATAAGGACCCATAATTGCCATTTCATTATGTAATTAAAGCAGGTTCACATACCATAGTAAGCAATGTCCTACATAGGGAGTATTTAAACCAGGGGCATTCAAAGTTTATAAGGTACAGAGAGCACAGAAAACATTTACTTGGCTCAAGTTCCACTCAAATAGAACAGAATATAGAGGTGGAAAAGTGCATCAGATCTGTATACTGAATAGAATAATCCTAAAGTAATTATGCATAAACTAAATATTTTAGAAGCTTTTAGCAAATTTAAGGGAAAGTATTGGTTATTTTATAGAGTAATTTATTTGAAATTAGCCAGTATACATTGGTTGAATGTAGATTTTGTGTCTCACCTTAAAATTTGTGGGCCTCTTTTTACTTTAAAATGTCTGTGCTCCTACAGGTGGGCTCCGTGGTGGCCGTGGGCTGGATCCGCTCCCGGAAGGCCGTGGACTGGCGCCTCTTCCGGAACATTTTTTTGGCCTGGTTTGTGACTGTCCCTGTGGCTGGCTTGTTCAGTGCTGCTGTCATGGCTCTCCTCATGTACGGGGTCCTTCCCTATGTGTGATGTCTTCCTCCAGCCAGTAGGAAGGAGGGTGGTCTGGCGTGGGGAAGTGCAGGGGCGTGTGCCCACAGCTCACACACGGACACGCGCCCCGCCCGTGCACAGGCTGTCTCCCGACCGGCTTCTCCATGCCCCTGCAGGTGGTTCCGACCACATGTTCACCTAAGTAGGGAGCCATCCTCCAGAGCTAACTTAACTACTGTACATAATACTGTGCATTAAACTGGTGTCGTGATGACGTGGTGCAGTTACTTATATATTAAATATATACTGTATACATAGAATAGGTAGCATTATTTCAAATATACTCAAAATGGGAGTGGAGATAATTGCCTAGAATTCAGTATTCAACAAATCTTTGTACATAGTGATTTCAGTGGCTAGTTTTGAGAACCTTTTAAAAGGAAAGTGTAGGTTGGAAAGTGCTGTTTTCCCCATTTAATAATGAATAACTCAGTTAGTAAGCTGACTGAGATAGAGGATGGAAGATACAAATTGGAGAGGGTGTATGTGTCATAGTGCTATTGAATAATACTGGAACAGTTCACAAGTGCTTTCACTGAAGAGTTTGTTCATATACTGTGTATTGATTATGTAATATATCATAATTGCTTCTGTAAATACTTAAAACTGTAATTTTTTAATGGTGTGCGCTTCCTAGCTTTTTTGATCAGAGAATTTTGGAAAGTACCAAAGAAGCAGGGGAATAGTTTGCCAGTATTATATTTTCATACTGTTTGTCTCCCCTTCACATTAATCCTAACCTTAACCCCGGATGGAGCGAGACTGCCCTGCCCTGCCCTGGCGCAGTGTGTGTGGGCGGCGCCAGCCCCCGTCACGTCCCACTGCCACGGCCCCACCCCACCCACCCCACCACTGCTGCCAGGTGCCAGCTGTCACTCAGGCCTGCAGTGGGCATCCATTGTCGTCAGTGTAGAGAATGTACAGGGGACGTGTAACCGAGCACTACATATCAAGTCCAGTTTTAATTTTCACTCCTATTCTCCCCTGTGGACAGAAGAAAGAAATTCTTGTCTCAAACACTGAGGCGAGTACTTTGATATTCTAGAAATTTGGGAGGGGGGAGGTTGAAATACCAGACAATACACTGGATTTGAGGATTTCCTTGAGGCCTTTACTAAGCTGAACATCTTGATGCTTTACTGTAGTCCCACTGAATTCTCTTTGATAGCGGGAGGAACATGACTAATGTTAGAGCCTGAAACTATGGAAATGCTGCTAAAATTTTTATATTGACAGACATTTTCTCGGTACTTCATTGTGATTTTTCATTAATCAACCATATTAAATTTATAATAAAAAAATGCCCCTCAAAACTCTGCCTGTGAAGTTTGTTTTCTAAGTATCTACATAATGTTTTTTTGTCCAGAGTTTCCACAAAAATAAAAGCTATACAGTTTGGTTACTCCTAGTTTTCAAATACCTCTTTCCCCTCATTTTACTACTACAGTATTACATGTTAGTGCAGAAAATGGTCGTGAGCAAGAAAAGGAAAGTGACCCACACAGTTCAGCATCAGAAGTCCCCACTGTTAACTGAACACACCTGACCCGTCGGGAATGAACTCTCTGATGAAAGGCTCTGTCACGCTGAAGTTGGCCAGATTTCAGGGCTAAGGACCTAGCAGGAAAATCGACATCCTTTCTTCTTGGCTTAAACACAAAACAAAACAAAAACATACCTACTTGGAGCTTGAGAAGGAAACTCCTTCAGCCCATGCAGGGGTCACAAGCTCCAGTTCCTTCCTGAGCCAGGAAGACGACAGAGGTGAGGAAAACTGGCCAGGTGTTAACAGTTCTTCATCTCTACAAAGAAATTTGCCCTTTCCAATGTTTAAAATGGTATTTTAGGCCTTTCATTTCTTCATTTATGATAAAACCATAGATTCAAGAAGAAGTTCAATTTCCTTCTAAATTTATTTATAAGACAAATAACAGCCCTGGACAGATAGCTCAGTTGGTTAGAGCATCCAGATACACAAAGGTTGCCGATTCGATTCCTGGTTGGGACACATGTTTCTCTCTCTCTCTCTCTCTCTCTCTCTCTCTCCCCCCCTCCCTCCTTCCCTCCCTCTCTCCCCTCCTTACTCTCTCTAAAATCAATAAATTAAAAAAAAGAAGAAAATAACCACATGACAACGACTCAGGTCCAGGAAGGAAGGCTGCCATCTCAGCCCCGGCCCGGCCCCAGCAGCCAGGCTGGCAAAGGCAGAGGCCTGGGAAGCAAAGTGGGAGAAAGGTCACACCCACACTGAGTCTGAGAATGACTAAGCACCTAACCACGTCGCGGGAATGTGCAGAGAGAAGCTTTGCCCACTGCCCCCCAGTCCCAGCCACTCTGTTATCTGAGAGATGCCTCCCCTTGCCCTCCCCGTGAGGGCAGGGACCTGAGCTTAGGCAGGGACTGGTCATGTGGGAAGGGTGGGGCGGTGGAGAGGTTGGTAGAGGGATCCTCTATCTGGGACACCAGAGTCCTCTCTCTGAGTTGATCAGCTCCTTCTAAAAATGTAAACCTTCCTGGACAAGGTTTAACTTCTGTGTCCCTGGTATCTTGTGAGTTTGTTACCAGATCACCCTGCTGTGCATCAGAGCTGTGTGGAGCCCAGACAAGTGCCCGGGAGACTGCTGCCTTCCCACGTCTGGGCTCTTCTCACTGGGGACGTCTGCGCGGAGCACAGGCGGTCAGATGGAGCCTGAGCTCCACAGACAATGTTCTTTTACTTCATTTCCTACCTTCCAAAAGGACTGAACTTTTGAGTAAATAGCTAAATATATTTATTCATTTTCAACAAAATAATTTTTAAAATAAGTCCTCCCTGTTTCAGAATAAGCTATAGAATAAAAATTAAATTAAAACTATTCCATGAAACCAACTGAAGGATAAAAACCTTGATCGTATCAATAGGTGCAGAAGTATTTGACAGAATCCAGCATTCATTTGTGATAAAAACTCAGCAAAGTGAGAATAGAGGGAACACACACCTCAACACAATAAAGGCCATCTATGACAAACACACAGCTAACACCATACTCAATGGGGAAACATTAAAAGTGTTTCCTTTAAGATCAGGAACAAGATAGGGATGTCCACTTTCACCACTTATATTAGAAGTCCTAGCCATGGCAATCAGACAAGAAAAAGAAATAAAAGGCATCCAAATTAGAAAGGAAGAAGTAAAACTCATTATTTGCAAATGACATGATACTATATGTAGAAAACCCTAAAGATTCCATCAAAAAACTACTAGAATTGATAAATGAATTGAGTAAAGTAGGGGCATAGCAAATATTCAGAAATCAGTTGCATTTTTATACACAAATAATAACCAGAGAAATTAAGAAAATCCCAATGTCCAACTGCATCAAAAAAAAAATAAAACACCTAGGAATAAATTTAACCAAGGAGATAAAATACCTGTACTTGGAAAATTATAAGATTTTGAAGATACAAATAAATGGAAGCATATACTGTGCTCATGGTAGAGAGAATTATATTGTTAAAATTTCTATACTACCCAAAGCAATCTATAGATTCAATGCAATCCCTATTAAAATACCAATGGTGTTTTTCACACAATTAGATAATTCAAAAAAAAATTTTTGTAATGTTTTTAATTGATTTTAGAGAAAGGAAGGGACAGAGTAAGAAACAGACAGGAACATCAATCTGGTCTTGTATGTGCCCTAACTGGGGATCGAACTGGCAGCCTCTGTGCTTAAGGATGATGCTCTAACCAAGCTATCTGGCCAGGGCAGAATAATCCAAAAATGTATATGGAACCACAAAGAACTCCAAATAGCTACAGCACTCTTGAGAAAAAATAGCCACGGTATTATGCTCTGTTATCAAACTATAGAATAAGGCTACAGTAATCAAAAACGCCTGTTATTGGAGCCTGTAAATGGAACAGAATAGAAAGTCCAGAAATAAACCCACACCTACATGGTCAATCAGTATATGACAAAGGAAGCAAGAACATATAATAGGGTAAAGACAGTCTATTCAATAAATAGTGTTAGGCCTACTAGGCGATGGTGCAGTGGATAGAGCATCGACCTGGGACACTTAGGGCCTAGGTTCAAAAACCCAAAGACTCCAGCTTGAACACGGGCTCACCAGCTTGAGCACAGGGTCTCTAGCTTGAGCGTGGGATCATAGACATGACCCCATAGTTGCTGCCTTGAGCCCAAAGGTCACTGGCTTGAAGCCCAACGTTGCTGGCTTGAACCCAGCAAGGGGTCACTGGTTCAGCTGTAGCCCCCTGGTCAAGGCACATATGAAAAAGCAATCAATGAACAACTAAAGTGCCACAACAAAGAATTGATGCTGCTCATCTCCCTTCTTGTCTGTCTGTCCCTATCTGTCTCTCTCCTGCTAAAAAAAACAAAAAATAGTGTTAGGCATATTGTACAGATATATGAAAAAAAAATGAAACTAGACCACCTTCTTACACCATATACAAGAATAAACTCAAAATGGATTAGACTTAAATGTAAGATTTGAAACCATAAAGCTAGAAGAAAACAGGCAGGAAACTCAGGTATTTCTCCTAGCAATATTTTTTTCTAATATATCTTCTGGGGCAAGGGAAACTAAAACAAATGGGACTATATCAAAATAAAAAGGTTTTGCACAGCAAAGGAAACCATCAAAGAAATGAAAAAAAAACACATTGAATGGGAGAACATATACACCAATGATACATCCAGGGGTTACTGCCCAAAATTTATAAAGATCTCATACAACTCAACATCAAAAACACAATCCATTTTAAAAAAAACAAAAAACATGGGCCTGACCTGCAGTGGTGCAGTGGATAAAGCATCAACCTGGAATGCTGAGGTCGCTGGTTCAAAACCCCAGACTTGCCTAGTCAAGGCACATACAGGAAGCAACTACTACAACTTGATGCTTCTTGCCCCCTTTCTTTCTCCCCCCCCTAAAATCAATAAATAAAATCTTTTTTAAAAAATGGGCAGAAGATTGTGCATATAGCCAAAAAGTAGAAACAACCCAAAGGTCCATCAAATAATGAATTGATAAACTGTAGTATACCCTGTAATAAAAATTAGTCAGTCATAAAAAGGCACAAAGTACTGAGATGTGCTATAACACAGATGAACCCTGGAAACATTGTGCTAAATGAAGAAAAACACAAAATGCAAACATTTTATGATTTCATTTATATGAAATGTCCAGAATAGGCAAGTCCACAAAGACGGAAAGTAGGTGAATGGTTTCCGGGGACTGAGAAGACGGGGAAGGTAGGAGGACAGCTAATGGGTATGAGAATTATTTTGCAGATAATGAAAACGCTCTGGAATTAGTGGTGATGGTTGCATAACCTTGTGCATAAAAACCACTGAATTGTACTCTTTAGAATACTGAATTTTATGTATATGATTTATATCTCAATAAAAAAAGAAATGTTAAAACAATGAAAAAAATGGACAGAGGACCTGAATAGACCCTCCTCTAAAGAGGACAGTCAGCAGACATATGAAAAGATGCCCAATATCACTAATCATCAGAGAAATACAAATTAAAACCACAATGAGCTACAACCTCACATTTGTCAGAATGGCTATTATCAATATATCAAACAAGTGTCAAGGAGGATGTGGAGAAGAGACCCCTCGTGCACTGCTCATGGGAATACAGATTGGTGCAGCCACTATGGAAAACAGTATGGAGGATCCTCAAAACATTAAAAATAAAACTAGCTTATGACCCAGCAATTCCACTTCTAGGTGTATATATCCAAAAAAAATCTAAAACACCAATTTGAAAATATATATGCACCCCTATGTCCACTGCAGCATTATTTACAATAGCCAGGATATGGAAGAAACCCAAGTGCCCATCAGTAGATGAGTGGATAAAAAAGTGGTGGTATATATACACAATGGAATGTTACTTGAGCATAAAAAAAATATTAAATCTTTCCATTTGTGAAAACAAGGATGGACCTAGAGGATATTATGTTAAGTGAAATAAGTCAGACCAAGAAAGACAAATACCATATGATTTCACTTATATGTGAAAATCTGAAGAACAAAATAAAATGCACAAAACAGAAACAGACATAGATGCAGAGAACAAAATAATGGTCGCCAATGAAGGGGGTTTGGGGCTGGGTGAAAAGGTGAAGGGATTAAGAAGTGCAAACTGGTAGTTACAGAATAGTCATGAGGATGTAAAGTACAGCATAAGGACTATAAATAATATTGTAATAACTATAAACGGTATCAGATGGGTACTTGAGTTATTGGGAGGATCACTTTGTAAATTATAGTATAATTGTCTAACCGCTATGCTGTACACCTCATACTAATATAAAGTAATATTGAATGTCAACTATAATTGAAAATACATGGTGACATGTAGAGATCTATGGCATCAACAAGCTTACTCAATGACAAAGTGAGGCAGGAAAAAAGGCGCGTTAAGGAGCTAAAGCAATGTTTTGTTGAGTCCTCGGGTGAGGGATCTCCACCCACCTGTGGGAGACCAGACTTGCCCATTGCCTTGAAGTGCTCCTGAGGCCCTGAGTCCTGGAGGAACTGGGCTCAGATTTCTGCAACTTTAACCCTATGAGCCCCCATTTCCATGCATGGGGACAAGTGAGACTACCCATGGGGTTGTCAGGAATTCAGCAGACAGTGTAATGAAAGGGACCACTCCAGGCCTGCCTCAGAATGGGGCTCCCTAAACAAGAGTTTCCTTCCCCTGTGGGTGAATGTCTGGTTATTCGTGACTTCACTGTTTAAGGATGGCTGCCCCAGGAGGACTGCGTGAAGGAGAGCCTTACATCAGATGGAGAAAAGGACGAGAAAATAAACCACGGCTGGATGAATGATACAGAACAGCTAGAGACTAAAAGAACTGAAGAATGAGTTCTCTGCATGCGGGGGTGGGGGGTGAGACCTGTACAACATGGTTAAATTCTCATAAAGGGGAAATGTGGCCCTGGTCTTGGATTGTCACCCTCTTAAATATTTTTATAGCACATCATCCTTTATTATTGAAAAGACAATGAAATGACCCTGAGGCATATTCTGAGAAAAGGAAAAGGTCACCTGCACGCCATCGTCCCCGACCACCCTAGGTGAAACACCGCCCTGGCCAGGCAGCGGGAGACTAAGGCCCGGAGTGAGGTCAGGTTTAGGCAGCCAGAGGATTACAGAGCCAGCGTGGGCCCCAGGCTTCCTGGCCGCATCTTCGTCTCTTCCTGTGCAGCTGGACGCTGCCCACTACTCTGGTCTCTAGAACAGGGAGGACTGAGCTGCAGGTCTGGAAGGATTCAGAGGAGGAACACGGAATAGGTAGTGAAGAACTTGGAAAGGAAGCCTAGGAAGACAGGGTGAGGTTTGTCCTGTTTTTATAAAGGAAACATGAGGAATTAAATCTGATTTTCGGTAAGGAATTTCAGACTCAACAAGGGTGATGAACCGTTCTCTACCTGCACTGGCTAGAACAAAACCAAACAAATAGCAAAAAGGATTTGGGCCAGAGTAGGATAGAGACCTTCCTTGCTTTTCCCCAAGGCTTGACATTTAGAGGTTAAACCAAACCCTGAATGTAGAGGATTCCAAACTAGAGTAGGTAGGTGTCGGGGAAGGGAGAAGCGCAAAAGGATGGAGAGACTGAGCTCAGGGGTAAAAGGCAGACTCCAGTCAGGCCCATCATTTTCCATTGGCAGCAACAACGGCACCTAGTGGGTTAAAGTGTAACTGCAATTATGACGACCTTTCCAGAACCCTTTACAATTGCAGAAATGAAATCACCTCACAGAATGTTAATTACACCATAACTCAAAAGAGTTGCTAGAAATGCCAGGAGATATCTGTGCTTCTTTGATGGTCCCATGGAACTATGAATACTTGTGAAAGGAGAACCTCAATCAATATGCACAAATCCCCATGACCTGGAAACCAAACAGCCCCACCTGCCTGATGGCTGGCCTATTTTCATTCATTCAGCAAACATCCATTGGGTACCTATCATGACCCAAGTGCTGGCCTGGCCACTGGAGGTAGGAAGACAAGATAGCCCTCTAGGAGTTCATAGGCAGGGAGACAGTAAGCAAAATTCCAGTACAGTGTGAGTGCTGCCATAGTGAGGATATTTCCACAGAGTGGCAGGAACCATGAGGGAGGGCCACTGAGTGACTCAGGGAGATCACAAAAGAGGCAGAAATTTGGCTGCAAAGTGCATGGTAAAAGAACTGGTTTGTTTATTTTTTGTGGCAGAGACAGAGAGAGTCAGAGAAAGGGACAGATAGGGACAGACAGGAAGGGAGGGAGATGAGAAACATCAATTTTTCGTTACAGTTCCTAAGTTGTTCATTGATTGATTTCTCATATGTGCCTTGACCAGGGGACTACAGCAGACTGAGTGACCCCTTGCTCGAGCCAGCGACCTTGGGCTCAACCTGGTGAGCCTTGCTCAAACCAGATGAGCCCGCACTCAAGCTGGCGACTTCGGGGTCTCGAACCTGGGTCCTCCACATCCTAGTCCGATGCTCTATCCACTGCGCCACCGCCTGGTCAGGTTAAAAGAACTGGTTTAGATTGGGAAATTGCCTGCAGAATACGAGGTATTCAGCAGGCATCTGGCAGTAAACGTTTGGTCAGGAGAGCTATCTTTGATGGAGATAAGCTTTGGGAATGGCTAGCTTTAGGAGGTAGCTGTCCAGGAGACGGGAGTGGTAGTGTTTAAGGTTGAGAAGAATGGGTATGTGAGCATTACCAGGAAGACGTGTTGAAGCCCACACTCCACTCACCCCAACTTCAAGGTTTGGATATATTTCCTAAGTAAACAAGTCAAATCTCTAGGAGTTGGGAGGGACTGGCTATGGCTTAAAATATACACGCTCTGAAAGCTGTGTCCCATTTTTTTTTTTTTTCTAAAGTGAGAAGCAGGAAGGCAGAGAGACAGACTCCCGCATGCACCTGACCAGGATCCACCCCGCAAGCCTGCTAGGGGGCGATGCTCTGCCCATCTGGGGCGTTGCTCCGTTGCAACTGGAGCCATTCTAATGCCTGAGGTGGAGGCCGTGGAGCCATCCTCAGCGCCTGGGCCAACTTTGCTCCAATGGAGCCTTGGCTGCGGGAAGGGAAGAGAAAGAGAGGAAGGAGAGGGGGAAGGATGGAGAAGTTGATGGGTGCTTCTACTGTGTGCCCTGGCTGGGAATCGAACCTGGAACCTCCACGCGCCAGGACAACACTCTACCAGAGCCAGCCGGCCAGGGTGCTGTGTCCCACTCTGAAATATCTCCTTCCATGTGACTGGACCACCTTTAGCATCATATGTTGGCCTCTATCCTTTTAGTCCCTCCACAAGAGGAAAGATGTGCCTCTGATTGGTACATTTGGAAAGAATAAACTGGGCATGTTGGAGTCTGCTCCTGCCCTCTTTCTCTTGGGATAGAGACTGACTGCAGAGGTCAAGATGAAGCTTTTGGCTTCTATCCACTGAGGGTTGTTCTGATTGACAACTTAAAATGTAAGAATGGTGCCATTACCAGACCATCCTTATTCTGAAAGGGCCCCAGAGGCATATTAGATAGAATCTAAGGACAGGCAGATGTAATTTGAAGAGGTTCCTTATACAAACATATCAACAAGGTGTAGAGTTAAATAATAGAGGATAGAACCTCAATGCCAACATTTAAGTGGAGAGCAAAAAAAAAAGGGGATTTATTTCTAAAGGGAAATGAGCAGAGGGACCTGAATCAAAGACGACATACAGCACACATAATCAGAGGCTGTGGTCTCAGGGAAAAGGCTGGTCTTTATGTGTAGAAAACAGAGCAGTCTTCTTGCTTGTGTACGTAACAGCAGAGGGTGACCCAGAAATGGCTTCAGCTCCTCCTGCCCAAGGTTCTAGAACCTAAGGCTTGGCCAAGGTGGCAGTGAGTTTCTAAGGACAGACCTGTAGTAACTTAATGAAACTTTAGGACAGTCATCGTCCTCTTTTCCTCGAGCAGTGATGCTCAGAGTATAATGATGGATTAGCAATACATTGTGACATCTTCCCAGTCTCTTATAGCAATTAATATTTACAGTATGTGTAGATATTATTACAAAATTTAATAAAAACCTCATGCGGAGCGACAAGTGCACTCACCAATTAGAATGCTGCCTGCTCTGCTGCCACAAGGGGCCTGCAGCCTTTTTCAAACAAATAATATTCCAAGAGTTTTCCCTAATGACAAAGAAACTGCTTTAGAAAACCAAAAAAATAGAGTATAAAATAAATAAAATTTATAAGTCTACCTTCCCAAGATAACAAATATTAATATTTTGGAGCATTTTCTCCAGTATTTGCACATATTTTAAAAAATAAAATTGGCCCTGGCCTGTTGGCTCAGTGGTAGAGTATTGGCCCAGTATGTGGAAGTCCTGGGTTTGATTCCCAGTCAGGGCACACAGGAGAAGGAACCATCTGCTTACCCCTTCCTCTTCTCTCTCCCTGTCCTTCCCTCCCACAACCAGGCTTGAATGGTTTGAGCAAGCTGGCCTCCGGTGCTGAGGATGGCTCCATGACCTTGCCTCCAGCGCTGAAATAGCTCAGTTGCCAAGCAACGAAGCAGCGGCTCCAGAAGGGCAGGACATCACCCTGTAGGGGGCTGGCCAGGTGGATCCCAGTCGGGGTGCACACGGGAGTCTTCCTCTCAACCTCCCGCCTCTCACTTAATAAAAAAAAAATGTATATAAAATTAAGATATTTTTACCTTGTTTTTTCTATTTAACATATTATGAACAATCCTCAGTAGTTATTCCTCTTCAAAAACATGATTGTTAATGGCTGAATAATATATCACTTAATGAATATGTATACCATCTTTTTGCACATTTGGACAGCTATCAATTTTTTCTATTATGAGAAACCTTGTATATAAATCTTTGTACATCTATGATGACTCCCTAAGGCAAATTCCTAGGGGTGGAGTCACTGAATCAAAGAGCCCACTGGCATTAAACACATATACACTAAAATGTTAGTTCTGTTCCCAGGTGAAGGCCATTTAAATTATGTTGAGTAAGGCTCAAAAGGAAAGACTGAGGATCCTAGCAGTGTCCTGAAATCGAATAAAGGAGTGGCCATAGGCATTGTAAAACTAACTAGGGGAGAAACGGGAGGGGGAACAGGGAAGATGAGGAGACCGCTGGGACAGTAGTGGGGGGGGGGGAGCTACTGAGCACGTCCATTATGAGAAACAAGGCACTGCTCCATCCTAGGATCTCTCTCAGGGCTATTTTCCTGAGGCTCGCAGTTATTGCTGTGAGGATCAGATAGATTGTATAGGATGACCAGCTCAGGGCCTAGCACACAAGCTCAAGAAATGTGCTTTCCCTTCTGCTAAGACCTTATGACTCCCACAATGATGAGAGTACTTAGGACATAGTCTAGCCAGCCATATAATTCACTAAAACTTCTGAATAAAGGCTGAATTTAAACTACCTATGTTCATAAATGGATTATACCAACAAGAAATATGGCTCTTTAGCTCTGGAATAACAAACACAGGAAAAGAAAAAAAAACAGATCTATTTTCTTCTCATTTAATGCAGGCCATAATATAACTTCATCAGGTCAGTAACTCACAAATTAATTAGAGGTACATCTCATCAGTTGTTTCCTTGTATTTCCTTTTGACCCGGCACTCTTCATTTCTGGGTCCCGCCCTAAACAACACTAGACTGAAGAGAAATGCCCCACAGCAACTCCTCTAACAACATAGCGCCCAACCAACTCCTGCGACTTACCCCAGACAGGGAGAAATCCAGGTACAGAAGCACCGGTCAGCCCAGCCCAGCATCCGATCTAGTTCAGTGTATCCGATCTAGTTCATTCCGATCCGCAGTGTATCAAGTTCATCCAGTCAGACAGTTAACCAGACACAGGAGCCAACAAGACAGAGTGAATTTGTTGCTTACCTCCCTCACTCTCTTTTCCTGTTACACTTCTATGTCCTGTAATGGCGGTTCAACCCACAAAAAAAGTGAGAAAATAAAAGTATATTATGTGGCTGGTCTCATAGATATTTTCTGACAGAAGCAGTAGTTGGAATTTGGGTTGTATTAAAAATAATATTTCGTGGTAATACACGGAAAATCCTTCAGCACTGAAATTTTTCAAAAAGCAATGTCTAATTTTTCTGATGACTCATTTGGAAACTTAGCAAGGAATCTGAGCAGCCGTATCAGAGAATTACAAATGGTCAGCGACCATATGAAAACAGCCCCTCTCGCTGGCAATTAGAAAAATGCAAATTAAAACAAAATATCATGTTTTATGTCTAAAACCAGTAAATATTTTCAAGTTTTACAACATTCAATGTTACTGAGGACGTGGGGAAGTGGGCTCTCTTAAGAACTGCTGGTAGAAATACAAATTGGTACAAGATTTTTGATGAGCAATTCTGTACTACTCACCCAATGTACACGCCCTATGACTCAGCAGTCTCTTCCAGAAACCTGTCCTAGAGAACTGCACTAATACAACAGCCATGTGCCTAGTGACCACCACCCAGGGCAGCGCAGAAATGGAGCATTTTCATCATCACAGCAAGTTTTCTTCTGGGCAGTGCTGCTAAGAAAATGTTCACAGACGTGAACAAAATAAATGGGCAAAGATATTCAATGCAACATTGTTTGTAAAGCCAAAAATGGAATACAGCAAAATGGGAAATAAATAATGTCATATTTACACTAACGTATAAAATAAGAAAAATATGAGGCAGATCTATATGAACAAACAAAAATGCTGTTAAATTTCAAAGTATATTGTGAAATAAGATGTTTTTTAACATCATATACGTAGTTTGGGGTTTTTTTTTTATATTTTGTTTGGAGAAGTGGGGAGGCAGAGAGACAAACACCAGCATGGGCCCAACCAGGATCCACTCGGCATGCCCACCAGGGAGCGATGCTCTGCCCATCTGGGGCATTGCTCCGTTGCAACTGGAGCCATTCTAGCACCTGGGCCAACTTTGCTCCCATGGAGCCTTGGCTGCTGGAGGGGATGAGAGAGAGAGGAAGGAGAGGGAGAAGAGTGGAGAAGCAGATGGACACTTCTCCTGTGTGCCATGGCTGGGAATCAAACCTGGGACATCCACACACCAGGCTGACACTCTACCACTGAGCCAACCGGCCAGGGCCTATACGTAGATATTTATGTAATCTCTAAAGACACTGAAAAACACCTCCAAGGATATCTATCAAACTGTCGGTAGTGGTAGACAAGGTTTGGAGAGAGGAATGGCAATTTTCACTTTTACTTACATCTAAACTGACTTTATTGCAACCAGTGTATAACAGGGGTCCCCAAACTTTTTACACAGGGGGCCAGTTCACTCTCCCTCAGACTGTTGGAGGGCCGCCACATACAGTGCTTCTCTCACTGACCACCAATGAAAGAGGTGCCCCTTCTGGAAGTGTGGCGGGGGCCGGATAAATGGCCTCAGGGGGCCACATGCAGCCTGCAGGCCGTAGTTTGGGGATGCCTGGTATAAGCTATGCTTAAAAAAATTTTTTCACCCTGGCCAAGTGGCTGAGTAAAACATAGCATCATCACAGCACGCCAAGGTTGCAGGTTTGATCCCCAATTGGGGCACATATGAGAAGCAACCAACGAGTGCACCACTAAATAGAACTAAGTGAAACACGCTGATGCTTCTCTCTCTCTCTCTCTCTCTCTCTTGTCCCCACCCCTCTCTCAAATCAATGGAAAATTTTTTAAAGTTTTTTTTCAAAAGAGGTTCTACTTTTAGAAAGATAACTTACTAGTAAGCCATGATCATAGTTTACTCATTTTTTTTCCCTAAACTGGTATTTTCATTCTTTGGTTACCATTTTTCTAGACCTAATAATCAACAATCCTTGTCCTAAGGCCTGGGAGGAGCCAAAGATGTGCTCTCCTCCAGCTCTGGCCTCCTCCTACCACACTCTCTTCCTTCCAGTCTTCATCTACAACTGTACTCTTTCCTTTGCTGGTCTTTTAACCGCTGACACCCTCACTCTTTCTCAAAACTACCAATCTCATGCTCTGTCACGCTGCTACAGGAAGCAAGTACCTTAACAGATGTGCTTCTGGCCAGAACAAAACTCAGTCCCACTCCCCGGCCTGTGTGCAGAGGAGCAAGAAGTCAGGCAAACTGAAGCGGCACGGACAGGCAACAGCAGATATTATTTCACACATACCACTTTAAGCATAAATACCACCTATGAATATTTTTCAAAGCAAATCACAATAAATGCAAGAAAACCACCACTAGTAAGTCAGATGAGTGATTATGTTCAAATGTGATGGGTTTATTTTATTTTACTCTGATGCAAAACCAAAGATTCCACTATAGCACAGAGACCAATATATTAAAAGGTCATGAAAAAAGTGGTGTGGGACATGCAGAACGTGATGTACAAACAGGGGGATAGGGTTATTTCCTTTGTAACATGACTACATTGTCACTGAGGAACACATTAAAAATAATACTGTGGAACTGAACTGAAATGTGGCACAAAATGACAACTTCCAGGCATGCCTTTAAGCACCTCCCTTAGGATGGACTTGCAATCTCTAGACTTCAGTGTGGGAAGGATTACAATTCTTTGGAAGAATAAAAAGTTCACACTTTTAAAATTTCAGAGAAGAATTTTAAGGCCAAAACATAGTGGGTTCATTTCTCTTCATCTCCAGGGAGAAATATGATGCTTTATTCAAAACCACATTAAGCTTCTAGTTCAAATCCCAACCCAACCTTGTGACCTCCTGCATTGAAGTTCTTTCCATCGATTAAAGCTGATAGGGTCAGTTTGACTCCTAGGAAGAAGAGAACACCACAATCACTTGTAATAAATATTACAATCAGATCTGCATTTTCTAGAAACAATGAATGGAGTCAATGGCATGGACTACAGCTGGGCATAAGAATTACAAGAATACAGCTATTACTAAACTCAACACAGGGTTATTTATTATCATCTGTAATGAGTAAAGCATAACCACTGCAAAGTTTACTTGGAGTTCAGAGTTAAGAACAATGAATGATGCACCAAACTCAAAAGCCAGAGTGACCAAGTTACAGTTAGAAATACATAAAAAATTTTAAACCAAGAGTACCTGGATCTGTTATACTTTGTATGAACAACCAAATGTTATAAAACGGTCTGAATTAGTCTGGCCTGTGGTGGTGCAGTGGATAAGTGTCAATGTGAAACACTGAGGTCACTGGTTCAAAACTCTGGGCCTGCCCAATCAAGGCACATACGACAAGCAACAAGCAAACAATGAACAGCTAGAGTGAAGCAACTATGAGTTGATATCTCTCATTCTCCCACCCCTCTCCTCTCTCTGTAAAATAAAAAAAAAAAAAAAAAAACTTAAAAAAAAAAAAGGTCTGAATTAGCCTACATGATTGTAGGTTCTATTCATTATTCCTCTATCACCTTCTACTTCAACCCCATTATTATTCATTCCTTTACTTACCTGGTCGAAGAGCCTGAGTATAACCCAGTCCAATCAGGCTGGCATTATTTACTTTAGCCTAAGGTTAAGAAAGGATAGAAACAGTAAGAAAATAATCAATTTCATAATACATGTCCAGTACAACCACCACTTCATGCATCAGATTTCCAAAGCTAAAGCACCTTAGGGCCAATATAAAATGACTGAAACTGAAAATTAATTAATAAAAAGATAAATCTTTTATGAAGAGGACTGGAAGGGATAGCAGAGACCTTGAGAATACATGCTTAAAGAGCTCAAGCAAATGTTTTTAAAACACTGTGTAGTCAAGTACCCCCATGTACTGAATTCTTTGAGATATCAGTTTACAATCTCTGGTTAGAGCATGAACTCTGGTGAGAGACAAACCTGGTTCAAATCTTGGCACTGCCACTTGGACAAGTTACCTGACCTCTCTAAGCCTCAATTCCCTCATCTGTAAAACGGGGATGAGGATACTACTCACCACCTATAGTTGTGAGGATTAAATGAGATAATACACGTAAAGCCCTTAGCACAGTACCTGAAATTTAAGAGCTCAATTAGTGTTATTATTAATAAGATTTACTAATACCAACAGGAATAGTAATCAAATCCCATGAATTTAGAGATAAGAAAATTTTGAGGCTAAAGACAGAAAATGACTTGAGAAGGTCAGACAACAGCCAAATACGGGAGGAGCTAGGACTAGAATCCAATTTCCTGACTTCAGGTTTAATACTCTTTTCAGTACACTAGCTCATTCAAGTTAATAAAGTCATGCAAACTACAACAGTATCACAACTCTTGTTAACAACTTAGATGGAACCTAAGAGCAGACACAATCTGGAAGCACATTCTTACAGATAGAGTAGTTCTACAATCCAACTTGTATTTAGCAGCGATGCCAAAACGGGTGTTATTACTGCCAGCTGTCCAAGCGAGGTTTATTGACGTTTCCATCTTCTCGTTAACTTTCTGGTAGATAGACCCTCCAAATTCAGTGCCGTCATTCCTGTTCTCATGGTGTGAGAAAAAGTCATAAGTACCTAGTTTGTACCATTGTTATAGTACAGAAACAAATTCTAAGACTATCTAAACAAGGATCTCATTTTGCACCTTCAAATTTCAGCAAACTTCCAGCATAAATGATTTCCAAGCAAAACAAGAAACTAAATCCAGTTATGGAACTTAGTCACCTAATTAAAATGTAGTTAACACTTGATTCATTTACTTGGTTCTGCCACAATATCAATTTCTTAGTCACAATTAAATTATGCATGAAGGCAGACATCTCAGGTGTATAGGAATGATAGGTCTCTCTGAGATGTTCATAGAATTTATAAACTTCAAAGTTAAGCCAACCGGATAGCTCGGTTGGGTCATCCCCATACACAAAGGGTGCTGGTTCAATGCCGTCAGAACATACACAGAAGCAGACTGATGTTTCTGTCTCTCTCCGTCTCCCTTCCTCTCTCTTTAAAGTCAACCAATAAGTTTTAAAAAATAAAAGATTCCACATAAAATATATATATTGGTACAAGTATGGGACTAAAGCCAATTCTGGATTTCATTTTAAACAGAGTCCTAGCGTTAGAAAGCACCCTCTCCACAATATCGACGGTACACTGCTCTAGGGAAGTACCTAAATTGTTTCAAAATGTCCCAGAAGTTAGTCCATGAGTTTTCATGGTTTTCCTGATAATACTGTTTCATCAGTTATAATGCCCCCATCTCCACCACTACTTGACTTTCAGTAATCATTAAGTGAATTAGACTGCTTAGTGGAGAGCAAATGCAACGCTGTAAAAACAGAGCTCACCCTTTGCTTCTCTTCCTGGTAGAGGAGCAGTGCCCAGTAGCACAAAACATAAAATAAAGTTTAAAAGTTCAAATTCAGTTCACCAGCAGGGTGCAGTCTACAGAACTGCATCTAGGGTTGCTTTGAAGATCTGCTACTCCTGACCAAGGGCATCTGAAAACCTCCAGAGAATTACTGGTGCTGCTCCAGGTACTCAGATCAATTAGGTGGTGGTTCTTCATGATCCAAACAGACCTATTTCAGGACACTGCCAAGCTGAGTACAGCATCAGAGGAAGCAGGAACATCTCCAAATGACCCCATGTCCTGGGCTCTCTCCATCCCAATACTTCCTCTACAGATTCTAGAGCTTCATAGAGTTTGGGATACAGGCTGAGAGGCCAGTAACTACCAGCAGCACATCACAATGCACCAAGTGCACTAACCTCTCACTATGTTTGCCAACTATGAGAACAGAACAGTGAGGTTGGATGTCCACTAAGGCATACTAAATGCAAGTACCATCATTTCTAACCTTCTCAACATGCTAACAGCTACCAACTTTTTGGCATTAAAGGAGGAATGAATTATAAACACTCACACATGAGTGTGCAGCTGGAAGTCTGCAGCCTTGTAACCCAGGGCGAAATTATTCTGTGACAGTTTGGATTTGGCTGTGTCAAAACTCATCTGATATCCAGCAAGCCAACCTTCAAAGGCTAATACAGCCCAGCCATAGATGGTTGGGCCAGAAAAATCTATATCAACATTACTGCCAAGACTGAAACAATCCCGTTTATAGGAGGCCTTCAATTTACCACTCTTCTTTCTGTGAAAAACAAACACAACACAATGTAAACAAGAGTTTCTACTACTGTCCAGGAATCTTTACAGTAAGACCCCCTGTCCCCCAGGAGTAGATGCCACACATATAGCAAAAACGTTTCAAGTGACTTAGCTTTAAAAATATATTTGGTTAATATTAGAAATATGTGTACTTTTTTTACCTATTCCTCACTATAAGTTCAAATGATAGGATAGTTCACAATTAATTTCTTGAAGGCATGAACAAAAGTATAAAAAGAGTAACATATTTCAGTACCAAATTAATAACCTGAATACATATATCTATATACGTACAAGAAGCCAAATTTCTTTAAATATTTCCAAATGTCCAAATGCTATGAAAGGTAACAACACCCGACACTTCACTTCTAAATTATTAACTGATCACGGAGAAAGTGTCCTTTTTTTCTTAAAGGGTACAGTGCTTTGGTGAGCGTATTTATTTCCCTTAGGGCCAGTGTTTTCTCCATAGACAACGCTAGATAGATAGAAGTGAAGTATTTTTGAAGGACAATACTGAAATACGTTCTAAATAATCCTTTTCTATTTCATCAGGCCTCTTGTTTGTCTAGAGGATAACTAAAGTGTGTAGCAGGAAGGGCACGCCTGCTGTTGCAGCTAAGAAATGCCACTTTTATCCAGCACCTTTGTCCTTTTGATAATCTTGGCCATGACAGGCAGACAGAAAAGACCACAATCCCTATTTTTTAGATGAAGAAACTGAAGCGGAGAAGTTGGGAGGGTTTATATAAAGGCTAAGAAAGCAAGTCAATAGCAGAACTACTCATTATAGTGTTCTACAGCCAAGAGATTACACTGTCTTAACAAATTCTCAGCAAAATACCACATCTATGAATCTTTAGAATAGGTTAAGAAATATCTAATGTCAAACCCTTCCAGTTCCTAAACTCTTTCTACAATGTGCTTCTTTGGACTAGATTTATGTTTTTGTTCATCTGCTCTATTGTCAAATAAAACTCTTTTTGCCTGCCTCAAAGGAATCTTCCTTTCTCTTTACTGCTACTCCCAGTCTCTAAATATCCTTAACAGCAGCATCCTAAGCTCTCCTGCATCAAAACTTTTTATTGCAACTCCCTATACTAAATTCCTCTACCCCTACAGGCTAAAAAACTTTTCAGAAAATGGGGTTTGGATAATTACCCTGTGTTCGGTACAAATATGGTATCAAGAGTCAGTTTCAACCCTTCAGCCAACTGAAAAATAAAGATTTAAAATCAATAATTAGTAACTTTCAATTCTTATTTTGATTCAAGAAACCAATTCTAAAGTTTTCTCTAACTTCCTAACAACAAAAAAAGGGAAGTCATTAAAGACAGACAAATATTAAATTATTTAATAAATTACCTCTTCATCCTTCCCTGTTGTTTACCCCTCTCCCCTTACCCTAGGCTTCATTATGATTCTTTCACACAAAAAAAGTTTTTTTAAATACAAAGGTCAAATTCTCTTCTAGCCAGTAACGTTAACCACAGTACAAAAACAACAGAATCCCAATACAACAAAATAATACTGATACTCTCTTATAAGCACTGTAATAAGACAATCTGATATTTAAAGAGCTAACTTAAGTAATTTATTTATTCAACTATACATATACAGGGTGGGCCAACAGATTTCTAGTTATGAGTATGTGAAACACGGTGTATTCTTGTATTACTATTTAGTATATTATTTTCCACATAAACAACTGTAAACCTACTTATGCCCAACCTTGTATATTACCTATATATTGTAATGTACATATAGACAAACCTCAAAAACTAGTACACTGCCTGACCTGTGGTGGCGCAGTGGATAAAGTGTCGACCTGGAAATACTGAGGTCGCTTGCCTGGTCAAGGCACATATGGGAGTTGATGCTTCCAGCTCCTCCCCCCTTCTCTCTCTCTGTCTCTCTCTATCCTCTCTCTCTCCTCCCTAAAAATAAATAAAAAAAATTAAAAAAAAAAAAAAAAAACTAGTACACTGTACACAGCAGGCCCTTGACAAACACCTTGATAGATCGTCTGTTTGAAAACATTATAGAATTTTCCACATTTTTCTGCAGAGCCAATTTTGCAATGATTACAAAACGAAATCACTGCAAATAGCTTAGTCCACCCAGAAGAGGCTCAGCTGTGTAAAAGGGTAAGTAGAACAGTTCAGAATAAAGATGCAGAGTGATATGATGTGCTGACAAACAAAACCTGACTTTCTAGAACCATAAAACATACCACAGAAGGCCACGTACAGAGGAAAAATATGGCTACTGGATAGGCTAAAACATCTTGTTCAGATTATATTTGGGGTTTGTCCATCATCTTATTTGCAAGATAAATTTAACATACAAATAACTTCCAATGTTTCTCTTACCTTATTTTCCCAAGAGATTTCTGTTCCAAGCGTATTGTCTGTGTTCCATTTTTGGGTGAAAGTAAGTCCATAGTTACAGATCTTATATTTGGTCTCTAGGTTGCCTGATGCTTTCCCTGTATCAGTATAAGCATGACCAGAAGTAGAAAATTCCTAAGCAATGAAAAATAATCACTTTAAAGGGAGCTCATCAAATAGAAAAATATCATTTCAGAAAGCAGTATTCAATGCATTAGACACCAGTGCAATTAACTTTTTACCACAGCCCTACTCTACAGCAACTCACTGCCTGCTTTCCTTCTTTATTGTTTAGAACATCTTCAAATTTTAATCCTTTATTTAACAGGTTACCTAGACCAGTGATTTTCAACCTTTTTTTTTTCATGGCACAAACACACACTAATTACTAAGGTCAGTGCCCCTGACTAAATACAACCATTTTCATCTCATGGCACAAATAAATTAGTTACTAAAGAAGAGGTCAGGGCCCCTTTTCCTTTAATAATTAGTTTATGAGTGCGTGAGACACAAAGGTTGAAAATCACTGACCTAGACCAATTTCGATTAAGAAAACTAGAAAGTTAGTAACTGCCACAAGCAAACGCCAGGCAATGGCATATGGCAGTTTTCCACTGAGTCCTGCTTTTTGCAGGGTGCCTGAATGCACTGCTTGAGGTCTCTGCTCAGGCTTGCTGGAATCAATCGTGAAGATTTTAGTCCACAGGAAGCTTTTCTTCATATTTCTTTGCAAATGCTTAAGCATTCTTACAGAATTTTTTATGGTCCTTAGAGTATCCTTTAGGTAGGTAAGCTGGAAGAGGGTACGTAGGCTGGGGGTCATTCACTGCTATGAGGGACTGGATTACTTGGTTGGTTTGGGTGGCTGGCTTCCAGTTTTCAGCATTAATTACTGGCAGATAGACTTGCCCCTTTTCCTTGATGTTGAGGAAAGTTGATTTCGATGCTGAAGGCCCCCTTATCATACAGAGGGTGGTCAGGAACAAAACGTCCTTGCTGAGTCAGTTAATTAGTTTCATCAATCTGGATGTTAGGAAGTTTTTCATTCCACATTTGAAGATTTCTTCAAGCTCCTTCATCAGCTTCTTGCTGACTGTCATTGTGAATTGGGTCCTGTAGCTCTTCCCCTTTGTTTTTGTATAAATACCTAGGAGTGGAATGGCTGGATTAAATGGTAAATGCCTGAAAAAAACCCCAAAAAACCTTCCAAACTGTTTCCAAAGCAGCTTTACCATTTTATATTCTTACTAGCAATGTACAAGAGTTCCGGTTGCTCCACAACCTCACCAGTACTTTGTCAGTCTTAATAATTTTAGACATTCTAGTAGGTATGTAGTGCCATTTCATTAAAGTTTTTTTTTAATTATTTCTTTTATTTATTCATTTTAAAGGAGAGAAAAAAACGAGAGAGAGAGAAAACGAGAGAGAGAAAAGGGGGGAGGAGCAGGAAGCATCAACTCCCATATGTGCCTTGAGCAGGCAAGCCCAGGGTTTTGAACCGGCGACCTCAGCAGTCATTAAAGTTTTAATTTGCACTTCTCAAATAATGAATGTTGAGAATCTTTTCACATGCCTATTTACTATTCATATATTTTCTTTGGTGAAGTGTATGTTTATATCCTTTGTCAGATACATGATTTGAAAATATTTTCTTGATTTAACTTTTTAATCTCTTAATAGTATATGTTAAAGAGCAGACATTTTTATTTTTAATGAAATCTGATCACAATTTTTTCTTGTATGATCATGCTTTTGGTGTTATATTTAAGAACTATTTGCCTAACCCAAGGTCATAAAGATTTTCTCCGATGTTCTTTAAGTTTAAAAAATTTAGGTTTTAGCCTGACCAGGGAGTGATGCAGTGAATAAAGCGCCAGACTGGGACGCAGAGGACCCAGGTTCGAAACCCTGAGGTTGCTGGCTTGAGCACGGGCTAACCAGCTTGAGCATGGGGTCACTGGCTTGAGGATGGGATCATAGACATGACCCCAAGGTCACTGGCTTGAGCAAGGGGTCACTCACTCTGCTGTAGCCCCCCAGTCAAGGCACAAATGACAAAGCAATTCATGAACAACTAAGGTGTCACAACAAAGAACTGATGTTTCTCATCTCTCTCCTTTTCTGTCTGTCCCTATCTGTCCCTCTGTCTCTCACAAACAAAACAAAACAAAACAAAAAAACCTTCAGGTTTATATATATAGGTCAGTCTCAATGTGGCCTCTTCTGTGAATCCTTGGTTATAAGACTTCTCTTTAGCTAGTCTTCAGTTGGTTATTCAGAATGATTGTTCTATAATTTAGCTGTAATCCCATTTTGGTCCTTGGACAAGGTGAATGTAGCTTCCATCTCCTCTGCTGCAATTCTGGGCCTCTCTATCTTTCTTTCTAATCTCTAAATATTTTAACGAGTTTTAGACTTTCTATCAATATTATTCTACCTCTCTTACTGGTATTTCTTGTTTCATATACCCTCTTACAAAATGGAAATCTGAAATTCTCTCCTTCAAAGAGAAATAGCTCAACTGAAAATAAAGGCCTTTACTAAAATGACATATAGAATCTTAAACATTCTATTTTCATGATCTGAAAAAGATTATCATTTCTCTACCATCATTTAAACTATTAATTTTAAAGTCCTTAAAATTCTCAAATTAGCAGGAGCACTAGCCTCCCACACCCTTTTAACAGGGTCAGAACTCTATCACATTTTATAAAATTTATTTTTATTGTGACAAAATATACTTAATATAAAAACTACTATTTTAACTTATTAAGTGTACAATTCAGTGGCATTTAGTACATTCACACTGTTATGAAAACTCTACTAGTTTTGTCTCCAAAACTAGTTATAAAACCTCCAACACAAACAATTTTAATATTTGAAAATGTCTATGTGTTCTTTGTAACAAAATGCTATGTTATAGTTTTCTCCCTTCTTCCCTGTCTACCTTCTAAAGTGCTTTCTCTCAGTTACTATGAGTGCCTTAAAATAGATCCTTCTCCCTACTTAGGTGTCATTTCAGTCATATGACAATAAGCAATTCGAAATAGATATCCTTCTGGGGAAGCAAACAGTCAACACCTGTCACTGACAATCTATGAACGCTAAAGAAAACCCATTCTGATTGGTCCTGTTTTTAAAGAGCATCTCTGCGATGCTGCCAGCCCTGACCAGTTCTACTTCACTGCTGGCAACACGATTCCCCCTTCACCAAATACCCTGCGCCCTGACTCTGGCTCTAGGCTGATGAAACCACCGGGAAACTCTCATCTGTTTATCAACACCACGCAGGAAGTTTTCAAAGAGAATATCCTGCTGCACATTTAGGGCAAGGCTTTAGTAAAAAACGATAAAAAGCTAGTCATGTTAAACAGTTCACACGATTATTTAACTTGACCAGCACTTCCTTTTAGTAGACCCAAATACCCAGCGTTTTATTTTTACATTTACTTTTCATAAACTTGACAGTATAGCAAATATAAACCTTACTGCTGGTACTCAAAGGTAAAGGAACAGTCCGTCTACTCTCCTTCCTTGTTACCATATCCTACTATGTAGCTCTGTGAAATGCTGAAAATACCAGAGATACGAATCTCAAAGAGAAGGCTAGCATTCTTCTAAGTGCAGTTCCAAGCTCATAATTGATGGTTTTTAATCTAATTTTATAATTATATCAAACAGTGCAAAATATATTTATAACATGCACGTAACAACTAAAGCTCTATATTAAATACTAGAAAGCAACAAAACAATCTTAAAAACGTTACTGTGAAATAGACGGCATATGACAAAAACATCAAGGTGCAATCTAAGAAATTTGGAGCAATAAATGTAATTTATCATGACTCAGTACCAGTGACCAAAAGCAGCCATAAAAATAAGCACACAAATATGCTCTGTTTTTCTTACCATCTGAATGAATATTCCCACACAACAGCAGCATGAAAAGGAGATAAAATTTTAGTTGATGTTTTTTGCAACACAAACCTAACTTTAGCAAATTCTGAAACCCTACTTAAAATGAGTACAGTATTGCAATTTTAACAGAACCACATACAACAGGGGTCCCAAACTATGGCCCACGGGCCACATGCGGCCCCCTGAAGCCATTTATCCGGCCCCCAACGCACTTCCGGAAGGGGCACCTCTTTCATTGGTGGTCAGTGAGAGGAGCACATTGACCATCTCATTACCAAAAGCAGGCCCATAGTTCCCATTGAAATACTGGTCAGTTTGTTGATTTAAATTTACTTGTTCTTTATTTTAAATATTGTATTTGTTCCCGTTTTGTTTTTTTACTTTAAAATAAGATATGTGCAGTGCGCATAGGGATTTGTTCATAGTTTTTTTTATAGTCCGGCCCTCCAACGGTCTGAGGGACAGTGAACTGGCGCCCTGTGTAAAAAGTTTGGGGACCCCTGACATACAATATGCTCATCCTAGTAGGGTAGTTGCGCATATATATATATATATATATCACTAGAAAACCAGGGAAAGAATGACAATGACAAACCAGGATTATGCTGGGTATGGAACAAAGTATCATAAGAATTCCACATGCCCCTTGCCCTTATAATTATATCATTATATGTAGAAATAAAATTTGCATTAATTTGAATAGGTAATACCAAAAAAGATGCGGAAATCAGAGAATGAGGTGAACCTAAAGTTAATCTGGCTGCTGAGATTTACTGAATAAAAGCTCTAGTAATGATGCTTTGAAAATATGCACAGGGTATACAACATAAAGAACAGTTCAAATGCTGTAGAAATGTTTACCTGAAACCTATGTACTCATATTGATCAATATCACCCCGTTAAAGATAATTTTCTAAATAAAATTTAAATATTAAAAAAAGAAAATATGCCCATATATCTTTTACTATAGTCTTAACTTCCAGTAAAAAATTTATAAACATCAATAAAAACTATAAACTAATTTCTAAATGTATTTTATTTCTGCATCTGCTTCAATTAATCACAAGGGACAGAAACTATCATTTGCTCTTGTAGAAGGGTGATAAAACTCGCAGGAACCCTATACAATGAAAGTTTTCAGTGCCCATATTCATGAAGGTATAATGACATCACTTGGGAGTGAATACATACACACACACACACACACTGTATCATCTGAGAGGAGAACTAAGAAAAGTCTAATTATAACAAAAACAAAATTCAACCTATGTGCTTAAGTGGCTGAGTGAGGATTCTCAATGAAATCTGAGCGTGGAATAAAGCTGTGGGGAAGACAACAAAGAGCCAAAAGTATGCTGCTTCACACAACTAGACTAACAGTGATTTTTAAACAGGTTCCTTTCAGATAGGCTATGTTTATTGAAAATAAATTAGGTACTTACCACTCCACTACATGACTTGGTTCTCAGATCTATTTTGACCATGCCAAACCCTAGACACACACAAAAACACAGTAATGTACAAAATGTGACATTCACTCCAGTTTTTGCAACTTAGAAATTATGAAAATAGTCCATATGGAAAATACACAGTATTCTCATTAGGTGACAGGTCCATGAGAAACTAAATTATAATGAAATAACTTAAGCAAAATTTTTAAACCTATCAAAATAATAAAGGTATTTTAAAACTGTAAGTTAAAACAAAAAAAAGGAATGAAAAGAATATGCACTATTCTGAAAACCAAATTAGAAAATACTATGCAGATATATATATATATAAGCTTAAAATATACACAATTAACATTACTAGCTAATAAAAAAATTAAATGTGTACAACACAAAAAATTAAAACTTTGAAGACTATTAAACTTTAGAAACTAAAAATAAATGTCTTTTGGATCAAAGAATATGCATTACTCCAAAGATGTCAAAAGTTGTACTTCCAGTTCCACAAAAACAATGCCATTATTTGGAGAAGGAAAAATGTACCCTCTACTTCAAATGTCCCCAGGTCTAGCCAGAGAAGCCATACATATTACAGATTCATATTATTTGGTCTTACAAGTAATATTAAATATGCATATGTATACAATTGTTTTTAATACCTGTGGGGCTCTACCTCTAAAGAATGAAGTCCAATAACCTGTTAGTTATCCCTTAAATCTTGTGAGACACATTAATGTTGACTTAACCTCATTTTACTAGCACAGTATAATAGGCATTCAATACTAACCCTTACCCAAAATTGGATACTTACCATATCCTTTGTTGAAGACATCCTTGGCAGCCTTTCCTAGGTCACAGTAAGTTGGTGTGTTACACATATCTTATAAAGAAAAACGGGGACAATGGAATAAAAATAACCACTTAGTATTTATTCACCTTCAGTCCTTCTACTATTTAGCTTTGAGAAAAGGTATACAGTTTTCTCTTCCTTTGCATCATTATTGCTTATATCCTAATGCATGCAAAGCTGAGAAGGGGCCCTGCTCCTTTAAAGAGAGCTTTCCTGAACACTGGAGAATAAAAGGGTTTGTTTCAGGAGAGTCAGAGGTCATCTTCCTGATTGCATTTCAAAGAAAAGAAATTTCTCATAAGCTGAACGAGGAGTATTTTAATTTAACATTTCACTTTTAAAAAAAGGAAAATTTACATTAGAAAGACATTTCGTGGGCTCTTATAAAGCCAAAGAGCAGTATAAGGCAACAAAGTAAATTTGTTTAAAGAACTGTGAGCTTAAACAGATGCATTAAAAATTTTCAAGATTAACATTTTTGCTACTCTGAAATGCAGCTCTTAAAATAAGAATTACCATACTAACTGAAATGTATTCACCCAGAATATACCCTCTCTCAAAGCTCTTCTTAAAATAAATTGTTATAATCTTCCCCATTAACCAGAAATACAATCAATTCTACCTGCAGTAATTTCCTTACCAAAAATTGGTGTACACTCTAAAGTTAAAGCTTTCAAAATCCCAGTATTCCTTGACTTTTTATCTTGCCTATTTAGTATCCACCCCGCTTTTCTACTGCCAATATGACTCTCACCCGAAATCTCAGGTCTGTCAACACTGAACATACCATTCCTTTGCCCTCTTTCTGTAATGGGAAATATTTTCCTGCAGCAGTCTCAAAGGCTATGTTAACCAATTGTAGAACCACCTAAAGCAGCCCCATTAGCTCCAATTGCCATACCTGATAATTCCACAGCACCAGCTAGCCTTTGCAATTTCTATGCCTGAACTACCTCCTCTTTCAAACTTAAATTTATATTTAGCCTAGGTCTTGATCTGGCCTGCTATGCCATCACACCTGAATGTAAATATACTTACAATGCACTTAACTGAAATCACTAAAAATTTGTTCCTTACCTAAATCTGCCAAATATGACAGACATATGTTAAGAGAAACACTGTAATACACACAAAGTTGGGAAGAAAGAGTATATAGTACAGATGAAAGGGTCGGGATAAATGTACTGACTCACACCATAGAACTTTGTTCTAAGCCATAGCATTTCAGAGTTCACTTCCAGAGCAATTATTTGACAATTCAGTTCCTTGTATTCAAGTAATCAATTCTATGTCTTTTACACACTGCCTGTTGCAATCTGAAATTACTTTTTATGATCACAACCAATGCTTCACATGTTAAAATTCTGAAAGAAGACTATAATTTGGGAAGGTAGGTACAGAGAAGCAGACACTCTACATTCAAATAGAAATAAATGTCAAGGTTTTATTTTACAGTCTGGTTTTTCCTCTACAGACAAATGGTGCACTTAAATGTTATAAACACCAATCTAGGACTCACCATAATCTTTCAGCATTTTGCCTTCTTTTTCAAAACTACTGCCAGACACTTTGCAAAAGTTTTGCAGCTGGTTTAGTTTACTAACTGATCTCAATTCTACCTAGTTTCAGTCTACTTTTTCACGACTCTGATGGGAAATGCACGATTGGTATGATCAAGCAAAAAATCGAAAAGTCACAGAGACTTCACGTTACTCGAGAACAAAGCTATCATCACCTATTTCTCTTACATCTACAAAATGCACTTTTTATCTGTAGACGTACACAATGTTCCGAGGTTGCATTAGATGCAGACAGGGAAGAGAGGGCGTTAACCAGGTGATGCTGCTTTACCCAGTAACTAACTACAGTCAGTAAAGAGCCCGTTTCGTTCGTCGTCTCTCCTGTCTAATTGCACATATAGCACCCTCCCTTTGGCGGTAACAAGTGGAAGAGCATCCCCTGATGTTGAACAACTCCGGGAAGGAAGCTGGGGGCGGGGGGCGGGTTTGGGGTTCGAGGACGCAACTTCCCTAGAAACCAACCTCCTTTCCGGCTTGACGCCTGGAAACAAAGTCCCATGGGCACACCAGGCTGAGGGCGAGTCGCGGCTCAGCGCTCGGAGCGACGCCTATCCCCGCCTGCCCCGCCGGCGCGGCGGCTCCATCACCTGACGCGGCCAGAGGCGCAAGGTTCCCTCTCGCCCTCCGCGGCCGCACCGGGCCCGCGCCCTTTAGGCTCATCTCGCCCTCCATGAGGCCCGCCTCCCGTCGGGTTCCCGGCTTGGTGGCGACCCACCGCCCCCTCACCCCCGCCCGGCCGGCCCGGGGTCTGGGTTATCCTCACCTCCACCTAGAGAGCAGGTCTCGGCTCCACCAGGGCAACGCTGAAGGTCTTTTTCAACCAACGCCGTCCGCGCCTGCGCGGCCCCACTCCCCCGCAGCGCCTGCGCGCCCCTGCCTCCTCCCGCCCGAGTCTGCGCCGCGATGTCAGACCGGGGTCGCAGCGTGCGGAAGGGAACAGCTGGGGCGAACCAACACCACCAACTGTCTGGCTCTGTGTGCGCGCGTGCGCGGCAGGGCCCAGCGCGCAGGTGGCCCGGGCAGAGGTTGACGGGAAGCAAGGGAAGCTCGGGGAATCGTACCTTTGTTCCTAGAGGGGCTCGCTCTCGCGAGAACGCGTGGAGGTTACTAGCTTCTGTTTCCAGGAGGGGCCGCGGAGGACAGCCGGCGTAAACGCGGTCCTTTTCCGTGTGTGGATGCTGTGGCTTGGCTTGTCAGACTCCGGCCGTTTCCTTCTCTGGCGGATGTCTTGCAGAGCTTTATGGAAAGTCTCCAATTGACTAAAATTCAAGAATATGACCCATAGGTCATCTCACCCTAAGAATGAGAAAACATGGGCCCCAAGGGGGGTAAGTGACGTCACGTATTCACAAACACCGGCAGCGGCAGGTAGATTATAATTAAAAGGGAGAGAGAGATGGAGGAGGGAATCTCTTCTTGAAACAAGAATACCAATTAATAAATGTAGAAGAAATTATAGAAACAAAATCACCACTTTGGAACCACCAATAATTGATTGAGGCAAAAATTATCAGCGGATGCAGGGTGGTTGAGCATATTCATGTGGTTTCAAAGTATCACCTCCAGATTACTTACTAAAGGAGAATAGGATATCTTCACATCAAAGAAATCAAACTGACATTATGTGCTCCCTGATGTGATGCACAGAGAACACACGATAATTTTTCTTGCCAAAAGTGTGTAATTTGTCTCTATTCATGAGAAAACAGGCTAACTCAATTTGAGGGATATTCTACAAACCAACTGCCTAGGCTCCTTAAAAATATGAATTTCATTAAGTATTAAGAGAAAGGCTAGTGAATAGTTCTAGATTAAATTAAATGAAAAATATGATCCTAAAAGCAATGTGATCCCAAATTGTACCCTAGATCAAAAACCAAAAACAAAACCAACAAAAACAATAATTGAGAAACATTATTGGAGTAATTGCAAAAATTTGAATGTAGACTATATCAGAATTACAACAATGTAAAACTTTATGAGGGCAATAATTGCATCTTGATTACACAGACATGATGTTGTTTTTAGGAAATACATGCTAAAATATTTAGGAGTGAAATAGCATGTGTCTGCAACTAACTCAAATGGTAAAAAAAAAAAAAAACACAAAAAAACAAGGGCCTGACCTGTGGTGGCGCAGTGGATAAAGCGTCCACTTGGAATGCTGAGGTCCCCAGTTTGAAACCTGGACTTGCCTGGTCAAGCCACATATGAGAGTTGATGTTTCCTGCTCCCCCCCCCCTTCTCTGTCTCCCTCTCTCTCTCTTTCTCTTTCCTGTCTCTTTAAAAATTAATCTAAAAAAAATCCAAATGTACAAAGTGTTAACAACTGGTGAATCTAGGTAGAAGATACATGGGTGTTCATTGCATTACAGTATTCTTAAAATTTTCCTGTAAGTTTAAAATTTTCAAAATAAAAAGTTGAGAATCTACACACAATCTGTGATGTTCAGTCTACAGACCAGGTTGCTGCTTGAATCAATGGCATATATCACTATTTGCCTGTTGTATATAAGGCATGTCAGGCTAATAAGAGAGAAGATAAATGCTCCCAAAGGACTCGTACTGCAGAATTTGGACAAATGCCTGCCCAATGAGGCAGAATATGGCAAATGTCATAAACAAAGCAGTATGACTTAGCAGGCTAAATAAAATGAGCTTTGGAGTCAAAAGAGGCTGGGTTTTTATCTCAGATCCGCGAACTCTGTGGTCTTAGACAAGCAACTTCACCTCTCTGTGCTTTAGTTTCTACATCTGTGAGACAACAGAATAAGATTTACTTCAAGGTAGTATAGTCGATACTAAATGAAATACTGTATTCATAGCACATAACCATCTACTTGGTATATGGAAATTGTTCACTAGTTACAACACAGATGAAAATTAATATGCTAGAAGAGTTTAAAAGCTATGCAAACATATTTATTCATATGTATGAATATTACATCCACAACTTCAGCCTATACTTTGGCGCAGACCTGGTTTTTGTCAGGTACAGCTGGCCATTAAAGGCTGTAAGGAGCAATTTGAATGAGAATCTGGTAACATACCTTCCTTTGGCCTCAGTTATCCAAAAATCTTTCTTCTGAAAGGTCCCAGGTCATGCAGAGAGACTTCCTCTCTTCCCCTACACCTGATGAAGGAAGATGATGAAAAAGAAACTGTTAAGGAAAACTGCTGCTGGAAAGGAAAGGGAATTCTTCCTTTGCTTCCTGGCTTTCTGGCCCTGTCAGTTTAACTCTATCCAGGTTAATGCTCAATGTCCACATTAAGTCTCTGGCCTTGGCCACTTCAAAACTAGTCAGTTCCCATTTAACTACCTACAATGGGATCTAACCTCTTGGGAAGTGTAGAAAGTACATTCTCAGTCCAAATCCTAATAACATGGCATTCTCCTATAAAATCGCTAGAATCAGAATTCCAAAGCAGGGAAGAGACGTTAGACTCCTTCATTTCTGAGACATTTGCTTAGTGCTTACTATGTACAGGGCAGCATGCTCAGAGCTAATGTTATGAGGAAATACCACACTAGTCAGTGCTATGTGGGTCCAGAGGCCCATGAAGATAATGTCACCTAGTGAGCCCGTTCCCAATACAGGTCACCTGCTTTATCAAAATAAACTGCTGATCTGCCTATGTTGCCTTTTTTAGAGAAAATCTCAGGTTAGTGTATTTTTACCCTCAGAAATGAAAAATCAAGAACAGAAACCCACCTTAAGAATTGGTAGCTCAATTACTCTAGGTGTAAGAAAATTCAGATTCTGAAGCCAGTAGTGCTAATTCCGTATTTCTTTAAAGAAAAAGAGCCCAGAGACTGAAAAGATGGCAGTGGAGTAGGCGGACGCACAGACGCCCAGCTCTCACCACCAAACTGGAATACAAATCAATTTAGGAAAAATCAGCATGAAAAACCAACTCTGAACTACAAGAACAGCTCTCAAAAACCAAGGAGCAAAGAAGAAGCCACAACAAACCTGGTAGGGAGCGCCTGAATCTCCCCTGCTTACAGGAACGGAGGAGGAGGTGAGGCTGAGAGCCCAGAGGGGATCTCACACAAGGGAAAAGAGCAGAAACTACTGCTCACAGCCACTTGCCTGGCGACCAGGGAGCAAGGTGTGTTGAAAAGATCAGCTTATCTCCCAAGTGGAAAGGAACAAGAGAGGGACAGACTGTGCGGGGCTAAGGAATGAAGGAGACGACCCAAAAAAAAGCTGACTCATTCGTGCTGGAGGCGGCCATAGCTGGGGGAGGGACTGAACCTTCCCCACAAAACAGTACTGCTTCCGGATCAGAGATCTCCGGACATCTATCCAGCTCCAATCAGTGCAACAAGACATAGTTGAAAACAAGAAGTGGGGAGGAGGGGCAGTAACTCAGGTCTCCATGGAGATCTGAGAACACCACCCCCTACTGAAGCTGAGAAAACACCCTACCCCCAGAGAGATTAGTTAGCTAAAGAGGCCTTCAGAGTCTCAGGTTACAACCATGGCATTCCTGGATACAGTTTCAAGGAAGCCCCCTGCTGAGATCAGTAAACAAGACTATCACCTGTTAAGAAAACAAATCAAGACTTCAAAGCTGCCCAAATCCGAAAGTGGATTACAGATAACAGCTGATACCAACCCAAGAAGACCTAGAAATAACACAACTGAAAACTGGAGGCAAACAACACCAAGCCTAGACTCAACCAACTCTACAAATAAAACACCCAAAAACAGACAATGAGAAGACAAAGAAGTGCAATCCAAATGAAACCACAAGAGACACCTTCAGGAGATGAACTGAGTGATATGGAAATAAACTTCCAGATGCGGAGTTCAAAATAATGATTGTAAGGATGCTTAGGGATCTTAGAACAACAATGGATGGTCATTATGAACACCTAAATAAAGAAATAGCAAGTAAAAAAAATCAGTCGGAGATGACAAATACAATATCAGAAATAAAGACCACAATGGAAGGAATTAAAAACAGGATAGATAGAGCTGAGGAATGAATCAGGGAGTTGGAGGACAACTGGAATGAAGGCATGAAAGCAGAGAAGAAAAGAGACTCAAAAAGTCAGAGGAAACTCTTAGCTCTGTGACAACATGAAGAGAAATAACATCCGCATCATAGGGGTTCCTGAAGAAGAAAAAGAACAAGGGATAGAGACTTTGTTCACCCATATCATAGCTGAAAACTTCCCTAAATTAATGCAAGAGAAACTCTCACAAGTCCAAGAAGCACAGAGGACTCCATTAAAGAGAAACCCAAAGAAACCTACACCAAGACACATCATAATTAAAATACCAAAGCTAAGCGATAAAGAGAAAATATTAAAAGCTGCAAGAGAAAAAAAGGTTATCACCTACAAAGGAGCCCCCATAAGGATGACATCTGACTTCTCAACAGAAACACTTGAGGCCAGAAGGGAATGGCAAGAAATATTCAAAGTAATGCAGAACAAGAACCTACAACCAAGACTACTTTATCCAGCAAGGCTATCATTTAAAATCAAAGGAGAAATAAAAAGCTGCCCAGACAAAAAACAACTCAAGGAATTCATTACAACCAAACCAGTGCTGCAGGAAATGTTAAGGGGCCTGTTATAAACAGATCAAAGTGGAAAAAGAATATAGCAAAAAAGGAATACACCTTTAAAGAAGAAAATGGCAATAAACAACTACATATCAATAACCTTAAATGCAAATGGATTAAATGATCCAATCAAAAGACATAGGGTAGCTGCGTGGATAAGAAAACAGGACCCATACATATGCTGTCTTCAAGAGACACACCTTAGAACAAAAGATACATATAGATTGAAGGTAAAAGGATGGAAAAAAAACATTTCATGCAAATGGAAATGAAAAAAAAGCTGGGGTAGCAATACTTATATCAGACAAATTGGACTTTAAAACAAAGGATATAGTAAGAGATAAAGAAGGCCACTACATAATGATAAAGGGAGTAATCCAACAGGAAGATATAACTATTATAAATATCTATGCACCTAATATAGGAGCACCCAAATATATAAAGCAGACTTTGATGGATTTAAAGGACGAGATCAACAGTAATACTATAATAGTAGTAACATCACTAGGTAGATCCTCAAGAAAGAAAATTAACAAAGAAACAGCAGACTTATTGGAAACACTAGATCAACTCAATTTAATAGATATCTTCAGAACCTTTCACCCTAAAGCAGCAGAATATACATTCTTTTCAAGTGCTCATGGTACATTCTCTAGGATAGACCACATGTTAGGGCACAAAAGTGCTCTCAACAAATTTAAGAAGACTGAAATCATATCAAGCACTTTCTCCGATAGCAACTAAATAGCAGGTTGTTAAATAACGAATGGATTAAGAATGACATCAAAGAAGAAATAAAAAAATTCCTAGAAACGAATGACAATGAGCATACAACAACTCAAAATTTATGGGACACAGCAAAAACAGTACTGAGAGGGAAGTTCATAGCACTACAGGCACACTTTCAGAAGCAAGAAAAAGCTCAAATAAACAACCCTGCATCTAAAAGAATTAGAAAAAGAACAGCAAGTAAAGCCCAAATGTAGTAGAAGGAAGGAAATAATAAAGGTCAGAGCAGAAATAAATGACATAGAGGCTAAAGAAACAATACAGAGGATCAATGAAACTAGGAGCTGGTTCTTTGAAAAGGTAAACAAGATTGATGAACCTTTAACTAGACTCACCAAGAAAAAGAGAGAGAGGACTCAAATAAATAAAATTAGAAATGAGAGAGGAGAAATAACTGACACAACAGAAATACAAAATATTGTAAGAAAATATTATTAAGAACTGTATGCCAAAAAACTAGACAACCTAGATGAAATGGACAAATTCCTTGAAACATACAATCTTCCAAAAATTAATCTGGAAGAATCAGAAAACCTAAACAGGCCAATTACACCAAATGAGATCGAAACAGTTATCAAAAAACTCCCAACACTTCACAGAGCCTGGGGTATGGTGGGAAGGGGATGAGGCAGGAGCAGCAACCTGGGGAGATGGGACCAATCTCAGTCCCCAGCTTCATTCTCTTCTAAGGTTTCCCCACTGGTGGCATTCTCTGCAGTCTTGGAGGCCTTCTTTTTTTTCTTTTTCTGGGTCTTCCGACTTGCAGAACTCTGGAGGAGGGCCTTTAACTCTGCATCCTGTACCTCCAGCTCAGACTTGTAAAGGTCCGGCTCAAAGGGGCCACTGGTGATCCGCATGGGGCCATTGGGCATGAGCAGAACTGTAAATTTAAACTGGGCAACAAATTCGCCCTCCTTCTCATAGAGAACATTAAATGGTTGCAGCAGTTCATGTTTGGCGCACTCCACCACACCCATCCGGGCCTTCTTCTCATCTTCAAACGCTCCAATCCCCCAACCCAACCTTCTTCCAACAACCAGCTCCAACTGACTCTGGTCTTGGGAGGCCAGGCTTCCCAGCCACTGAAGACTACTTTAACCAGGAAGGAGAAATTGAGCCTGATCTGTGGTGGCGCAGTGGAGAAAGCGTCGACCTGGAACGCTGAGGTTGCCGGTTCAAAACCCTGGGCTTGCCTGGTCAAGGCACATATGGGAGTTGATGCTTCCTGCTCCTCCCCCCCCTTCTCTCTCTCTCTCTCTAAAAATGAATAAATAATTTTTTAAAAATCTTTAAAAAAAAGGAGAAATTGAATAATAAAATCAGGAGTCAAAATCTATCATCTTCAAAAAAAAAAAAAAAAAAAACTCCCAACAGAGTGCGCCTGCAAGCTCACGGAGGTGGTGGCGGTACTCCGCAGGTGATCGGCTCTCAGAGTGGCTGCCGTGGCTATGGCTCACCCAGGGAAGCTGCTCAAGGAGCAGAAGTATGACCAGCAGCTGAGGTTGTGGGGTGATCATGGGCAAGAGGCTTTAGAATTTGCTCATGTTTGCCTAGTAAATGCAACAGCCACAGGAACTGAAATTCTCAAAAATTTGATACTACCAGGTATTGGTTCATTTACAATTATTGATGGAAATCGGGTCAGCGGAGAAGATGCTGGAAATAATTTTTTCCTTCAAAGAAGCAGTATTGGCAAGAATCGAGCTCAAGCTGCCATGGAATTCTTACAAGAATTAAATAATGATGTCTCTGGGAATTTTGTGGAAGAGAGTCCAGAAAACCTTCTAGACAATGATCCTTCATTTTTCTGTAGGTTTACCATTGTGGTTGCAACTCAGCTTCCTGAAAGTACATTACTACGTTTAGCAGATGTCCTCTGGAATTCCCAAATCCCTCTTTTGATCTGTAGGGCATATGGACTAATTGGTTATATGAGGATCGTTATAAAAGGACATCCAGTAATAGAATCTCATCCAGATAATGCATTAGAGGATCTACGACTGGATAACCCCTTTCCTGAACTGAGAGAACATTTTCGGTCTTATGATTTGGATCATATGGACAAGAAGGACCATAGCCACACTCCATGGATTGTGATCATAGCTAAATATTTAGCACAGTGGTATAGTGAAACAAATGGACGAATACCTAAAACGTATAAAGAAAAAGAAGAGTTCAGAGATTTGATTAGACAAGGAATTCTAAAGAATGAAAATGGGGCTCCAGAAGATGAAGAGAATTTTGAAGAAGCTATTAAGAATGTGAACACAGCACTAAATACAACTCAGATCCCAAGCAGCATGAAGATATATTTAATGATGATCGCTGCAAAAATATCACCAAACAGACTCCATCATTTTGGATTTTAGCTCGTGCCTTAAAGGAATTTGTGTCTAAAGAAGGTCAAGGAAATTTACCTGTCCGAGGCACAATTCCTGACATGATTGCTGATTCAGGCAAATATATAAAACTGCAAAATGTTTACCGTGAGAAAGCAAAGGAAGATGCTGCTGCTGTGGGTAATCACATTGCCAAATTGCTGCAGTCTATAGGCCAGGCGCCAGAGTCCATTTCAGAGAAAGAATTAAAATTACTCTGCAGCAATTCTGCTTTTCTTCGATTGATAAGATGTCGATCCTTAGCTGAAGAATATGGCTTGTCTACAGTTAACAGAGATGAAATTATTTCCAGCATGGACAATCCAGATAATGAGATAGTATTATATTCAATGTTACAGGCTGTGGATAGATTTCATAAACAGCATGGTAGATATCCAGGGGTATCTAACTATCAAATTGAAGAAGATTCAGGAAAGTTGAAGTCTTGTCTCACTGGCTTCCTTCAGGAATATGGACTATCAGTAATGGTGAAAGATGATTATGTCCATAAATTTTGCCGATATGGAGCTGCTGAGCCACATGCCATTGCTGCGTTCATAGGGGGAACTGCTGCTCAAGAGTTTATCAAAATAATCACCAAACAATTTGTAATTTTTAATAATACTTATATTTATAGTGGTGTGTCACAAACTTCAGCAACTTTTCAGTTATAGAATCAACACCGTATGTAGAGTGTTAATTGAAACTATAATTGCCTTCAGGTTGTGCTCTACTCTGTAACATTCTGCAAAGGGAGAACTGTTAAACTGTTTGCTTAATAAACATTTTTCTCATTTGTAAAAAAAAAACCAAAAAACCTCCCAACAAAGAAAAGTCCCGGGCCCAATGGCTTCACAATGGAATTCTACCAAATATTCAAAGAAGAACTAACTCCTATCCTTCTCAAACTATTTCAAAAAATTCAAGAGGAAGGAAGACTTCCAAGCTCCTTTTATGAGGCGAGCATAATTCTGATTCCAAAACCAGGCAAAGACAACACAAAGAAAGAAAATTATAGGCCAATATCTCTGATGAATATAGATGCTAAAATCCTCAACAAAATATTAGCAAACTGGATCCAACAATATATGGAAAAAATCATACACCATGATCAAGTGGGATTTATTCTGGGGAGGCAAGGCTGGTACAATATTCATAAATCAATCAATGTGATTCATCACATAAACAAAAAGAAGGAGAAAAACCATATGATAATATCAATAGATGCAGAAAAAGCATTTGATAAAATCCAGCACCCATTCATAATCAAAACTCTCAGCGAAGTGGGAATACAGGGAACATACCTCAACATGATAAAAGCCATCTATGAGAGCCTGACCAGGTGGTGGCGCAGTGGATAGAGCATCGGACTGGGATGCAGAGGACCTGGGTTCGAGACCCTGAGGTCACCAGCTTGAGCGCAGGCTCATCTGGTTTGAGGAAAAGCCCACCAGCTTGAACCCAAGGTCGCTGGCTCCAGCAAGGGGATACTCGGTCTGCTGAAGGCCCGCGGTCAAGGCACGTATGAGAGAGCAATCAATGAACAACTAAGGTGTTGCAATGTGCAATGAAAAACTAATAATTGATGCTTCTCATCTCTCTTCGTTCCTGTCTGTCTGTCCCTGTCTATCCCTCTCTCTGACTCTCTCTCTGTCTCTGTAAAAAATAAATAAATAAATAATGAATAAATAAAAAAATCTAAAAAAAAAAAGCCATCTATGAGAAACCCACAGCCAACATCATACTCAATGGGCAAAACTTAAAAGCAATCCCCTTAAGATCAGGAACAAGGCAGGGGTGCCCCCTTTCACCACTCTTATTTAACATAGCCCTGGAAGTCCTAGCCACAGCAATCAGACAAGAAGAAGAAATAAAAGGCATTCAAATTGGAAAAGAAGAAGTAAAACTATCATTATTTGCAGATGATATGATATTGTATATAGAAAACCCTAAAGTCTCAGTCAAAAAGCTACTGGACTTGATAAATGAATTCAGCAAAGTGGCAAAATATAAAATCAATACTCAGAAGTCAGAGGCATTTTTATACACCAACAATGAACAGTCAGAAGGAGAAATTAAGGAAACAATCCCCTTCACAATTACAACCAAAAGAATAAAGTACCTAGGAGTAAACTTAACCAAGGAGACTAAAGACTTGTACTCAGAAAATTACAAAGCATTGATAAAGAAATCAAGGAAGATACAAACAAGTGGAAGCATATACCATGCTCACGGTTAGGAAGAATAAACATCATTAAAATGTCTATATTACCCAAAGCAATCTATAAATTCAATGCAATACCAATTAAAATACCAATGACATACTTCAAAGATATAGACCACATATTCCAAAAATTTATATGGAACCAAAAGAGAACACGAATAGCCTCAGCAATCTTAAAAAAGAGGAATAAAGTGGGAGATATCACACTTCCTGATATAAAGTTATACTACAAGGCCATTGTACTCAAAACAGCCTGGTATTGGAATAAGAACAGGCATATAGATCAATGGAACAGAACAGAGAACCCAGAAATAAACCCACAGTTCTATGGACAACTGATATTTGACAAAGGAGATAAGGAAATACAATGGAGTAAAGACAGCCTCTTTAACAAATGGTGTCGGGAAAATTGGACAGCTACCTGCAAAAAAATGAAACTAGATCACCAGCTTACACCACTCACAAAAAGAAACTCAAAATGGATAACAGACTTAAATGTAGGCCGTGAAACCATAAGCATCTTAGAAGAAAACATAGGCAGTAAGCTCTCCGACATCTCTCGGAGCAATATATTTGCTGATTTATCTCCACTGGGAAGTGAAATAAAAGACAGGGTAAACAAATGGGACTATATCAAACTAAAAATCTAAAAAGCTTTTGCACAGCTAAAGACAACAAGAACAGAATAAAAAGACAAACTGTACAATGGGAGAACATATTTGACAATACATCTGATAAGGGGTTAATAACCAAAATTTATAAAGAACTTGTAAATCTCAACACCAGGAAGACAAACAATCCAATCCAAAAATGGGCAAAAGAGATGAATAGACACTTCTCCAAAGAGGACATACAGATGGCCAATAGGCATATGAAAAAATGCTCAACATCACTGATCATTAGAGAAATGCAAATTAAAACCACAATGAGATACTACCTCACATCAGCCAGAATGGCGCTCATCAACAAAACAACACAGAATAAGTGCTGGTGAGGATGTGGAGAAAAGGGAACCCTCCTGCACTGCTGGTGGGAATGCAGACTGGTGCAGCCACTGTGGAAAACAGTATGGAGATTCCTCAAAAAACTGAAAATCGAACTACCTTTTGACCCAGCTATCCCACTTTTAGGAATATACCCCAAGGACACCATAGAACGGCTCCAAAAGTAGAAATGCACCCCCATGTTTGTGGCAGCATTGTTCACAATAGTGAAGATCTGGAAACAGCCCAAGTGTCCGTCAGAGGACGAGTGGATTAAAAAGCTTTGGTACATATATACTACCATCGGATCATTTACAATAACATGGATGGACCTTGATAACATTATACAGAGTGAAATAAGTAAATCAGAAAAAAACTAAGAACTATATGAATCCATACATAGAAGGGACATAAAAATGAGACTCAGAGACATGAACAAGAATGTGATGGCAACAGGGGCAGGGGGGTTGGGGGAGGGGGGATGGGGTGAAGAAGGAGAGAGGGGTTGGGGGAGGGGAGGGGCACAAAGAAAACCAGATAGAAGGTGACAGAAGACAATTTAACTTTGGGGGAGGGGTATACAGCACAATCAAATGTAAAAATAATCTAGAGATGTTTTCTCTCAACATATGTACCCTGATTTATCAATGTCACTGCATTAAATTTAATAAACAAATTTTTTTAAAAAGAAAGAAAAAGAGCCCACATGCCTGACCACGTGGTGGTGCAGTGAATAGAGCATCAGCCTGGGTTGCAGAGAACCCAGGTTCGAAACCCTGAGGTCGCTGGCTTGAGTGTGGGCTCATCTGGCTTGAGTAAGGGTTCACCAGCTTGAACATGGAATCATAGATATGACCTCATGGTCGCTGGCTTGAGCCCAAGGTCTCTGGCTAGAGCAAGGGGTCACTGGCTTGGCTGTAGCCCCCCAGTCAAGGCACATATGAGGAAGCAATCAATGAACAACTAAGGTGTTGCAACTGATCATTGATGCTTCTCATCTCTCTCCGTTCCTATCTGTCTGTCCCTATCTATCCCTCTCTCTGACTATCTCGGTCTCTGTGTAAAAAAAAAAAAAAAAAAAAATAATAATAATAAAGAGTTGATGCTTCTCATCTCTCTATCTCTCTCCCTTCTTGTCTGCCTGTCCCTGTCTGTTTGTCTCTCTCTAAAAAGAAAGGAAGGGAAGGGAATAGAAGGGAAGGGAAGGGAGAAGGCAGGGAGGAAGAGAGGAATGAAGGAGAAAGGAAAGGAAAGAAGGAAAGCAAGGCAAAGTAGGGCAGAGCAAGGGAAAAAGGGTCCTAAAATTCTGAGGGGTGAAGATCTCCTAGTTACTGAGTGGCTGAAGGCATCTTTGAAGATGAGGAAGTACAAGCCTGTTCTGCTGTGAGAAAGCAGCAGAGCACAGGACTCAGCAGTGAAAGCACTTACCTCTGCATCGGGAGGGGACTGATGGCTCCTGTCTGGACTGAAGCACCCAGGAGGGGAATGACTTCCAGTGCAGAGGGACAGAGTAATCAAAGACTTAATACATCAGACCCTGGAATACCATGTCTGAGGACACATCTCAAAGAAATAATCATAGATGTGTGCAAAGATTTATCTTGAATTGTTGAAATAATTTAGAGTAGCAAAAAATTTAAAACAAGCAACATGGCCTATATTCAGAGGATTCATTAAATAAACTATAGGATACCCATATTGTGGGTTATGGTACAGCCATGTGTTCTGATAATATTGCATGATCTGGGGGAAAGGTTTAGAGGGGAAAAAGGAGAAAACATAAGTATAAGCACACTCTAATTCCTTGTGTGTGTGTGTGTTAATTTTACTTTAAGAAGAAGCAAGGTAATTATAACTATAATATAAACAGCATTTACCTCTGAGAGGGCAGCAGACAGGGACTGGGCAGAGGAGGTGCACAAAGAGAGATGTGGGCATTAGTACTGGCTAGATCGGGAGCTGCTGATCAATTCATTATATTGTATATTAGGCAAATAAATGCTATAGGTATATGTATGTGTATATGTATATCAAATGTTGGAATATTTAACAAAATTTGACAGTCACTACCTCTCCCAGCTCAGAGCATTTGTTTTTTTCTTCACATTTTTCTGAATTTTTCAATTTCTAAAATTTTGAAACATGTATTTCCTTATAATTAGGAAAATTAAGCTCACTTTGATAAGGTATGGAAGTATGCAGATTTATGAGAAGGGGAGTGCTGTTCCATGGGGAATTTCCACCAAAAATTGGGAAGTGCCACTGGAATCTAGTACAGTGCCTGGAGTTTACAATGGGCCTCTGAGTGCTCACTTCAATCTTGACCACAAGGGGGCGCAAGGAAACAAGATGAAAAGCTAAACCTGATCAGGAAAACTGGGCTTGGGATTCCTAGGCACCGCCATGTCCCTGGTCTCCCCTTGCCCCCAGAGTCTTATCTAAATTTTTCATAAGGTTGGAACACAGTTATGAATCCTATAAGATTGGATGGTGACTCTGTGGACTTCCCTACTAAAGTCAGAATTTATGTTGAATGTCAAAAGGACATTGTATAAATATATTCTGTATTCTGCTATTTATATTTCTGCTATAAATATATTCTATATTTCTATATTGAGATACTTACTATATGTTTATGAAGTTCTACAGAGATTCCTAAGTGACCAGTGCATGAAACCAGCCAGAATCAACACAACTCAATGTTTTAGAAGTGAACTACAATGTTGAATACCACCTGGATTCATATCCTGAATCTATATAGTAAAGCAGTAAATATTTATACTAGTGGAATTATTAGTTAATATGCATATTATAATTTCTACAGAAACCCCATATATAATATATACTTATATACTCAAAATAATTTTTAGAGAAATCAAAATGGATTACTAAAAATCTTTCAAGTAACCCCCACCCCAACACAGACAAGGGCAGGAAAAGGAAAACAGGAACAAAAAACAAAAAGAACAAACATTTAAAAATATAATAAAATGGCTTGCTCCATGTAGAGGGAACTGGCTGGAGCAGCCAAGGAGGTGGAACGCAGGTGACACAAGAAGCAGTTTCAGGAAGTTGGTGAACCATCTAAAGAAGAGAAGGCTGGAGCCAAGTATCTTTGATTCAACTGTCCAAAGTCCACCAATATGATGGGTCACCGAGTTGAATGTTTTATTGCTTCAGAAGCAGTGGATAGCCTTTTTGATTCAAAGTGGGCAAAGGCCAGAAAGGAGAGGAAGGAAGTTTTATTTACAACACGGGAGTCTGTGGTTGACTACCGCAACAAGCTTCTAAAAAAACAATTTTCTCACTAGGCTCTAAAAGCAATGAAAGTGAAGTATGATAAACACATTAAAAAAAGGAAAAGCTGAAAGTGGAAAAGAAGAAGATAAAAAGAGTAAGAAATAAAATCTAAAGGATGAAAAGACCAAAAAGGAAAAAGAAAAAAGAAGATGATGAAAAGGAAGAATTCAAAAAGGAGGAAACTCCAGGAACTCCCAAAAAGAAGGAAACTAAGAAAAAATTCAAGCATGAGCCACACAATGATCCAGTTCTTCTGGATGGAAGTGAGGTATTTGTGCGGATCTGTGGCCCAGTTAATTTTAAACCTTTGGCCTGGGTTAATTCCTATGATTGCAGTGACAGCAGCCCCCTCTTCCCTCTCTGGCCAGTAGGAATGAGAGTAGGAGCCTCACCTCTGTGGGAGCCGGCTCTTTTGTAGCCAGCATTCTTCTTCCTGTTGCCAGTCGCATTCTACTGCTCATCATTTGGTTCATAACCAAATGGAGGAAGACACCACTTTTGGTTCTTTCTAAATCTGACTGCTAATGTGGGCTTCATTGACTCCTTCAGACCTCTGTACACATGTGAATATGAAGGACCAAAAGCAGAGTTCAAGATGAGAAATCTGAAACCAAAAAGCAGTAGAGGTTCGACAGTGAGGAAGTCAGAGAGTGAGGAAAAGGAAGATCAGGGAGGAAAAGGAGCACCAGGAGATCATGGAACGGAAGGCTCAGGTGAAGAATGACGTTCAGACACAGACAGTGACAGCAGGGAAGATGACTGATCGCAACACAGTAGTGGAGGTGGGAATGATTTTGAAATGATCACAAAAGAGAAACTAGAACATCAAACAGATGGAAATTGTTAACAGGAGGAAGATGACAATGATGGAGAAACAACTAAATCTTCACATGAAAAATCATAATCTGCCTAATTTTAGCACTAAAAATGTGTAAGAGGTTGGGTTTTCTATGTTGGCTGATCATTATAGTGTACACATGACATCTGTAGCATTCTTGAAATCCATTTACTGAAATGTATTTGACATCCAAGTACGATTCAGTCCTTCATTTCATAGAATACTATTATTGGTACAGTCAAAAGCCATTCATAAATGTTATCTATTTGCTAAGTTTACAAGAAGTAGGTCTCAATAAATTTGATAGTTGTCAAAGATGCATTTTCCACACTGACATTTAGATTAATGGCATTTTTGATATTTGTGTTACTTTTGACTGTTAGACTAATCAAAATCACTAAAAGAGATAAAAGAGAAACCCCAAGATTTTGGTTATGAGTAGTTACATAGCCATTTCACAGATTCTTTGAGATGAAATGTTTAAACTCATTGTTTGATAGTTAACTTCTGTTGATTAAAAAATTATACCAGGAAAATTCAAAGATTCTGAGTTAACAGAGTTCAAAAGCATTTTGTAGAAACTAGTCAACTAGTAATACTGCAACAGCACTTTTAGTTTAGCTACAAATTCTTCTTTTCCAACTTAGGAATTCCAAATTGGTTTGTACATCTGACTCAGAGAAAGTGAGCAGCATGGATTGGAAGGTGATGATTCTTTTCCCCATTTCCTTGTTGTGGAGTAAAATGTATGCTATATATATTTTACAAATAAATATTTTAATTGTTACTTAGGCATTTTCTTAACACTTAAATTTGTACTATTAAGACCATTTAAGGGTATGTTTTTAGAGAAATGGAAGTTTTAATAACCCACAGACCATCTGTGATCTTTCTACAGCAGCTTCAAGTTTTATGCCAACATTCCATGTATTTGAATCAGTTAAAGCAACCCTTATTAAATAAGAATAAAGTAACTGTTTGTACACCTTGATGTTCATTTTGATTTATCTTTTTGTGTGTGTGTGACAGAGACTAGAGACAGACAGAGAGAGAGGGACAGATAGGGACAGACAGACAGGAACAGAGAGATGAGAAGCATCAAGTCCTCATTGCGGCACCTTAGTTGTCCATTGATTGCTTTCTCATATGTGCCTTGACCGGGGGGCTACAATAGACCAAGTGACCCCTTGCTCAAGCCAGCGACCTTGGGCTCAAGCTGGTGAGCCTTCCTCAAACCAGATGAGCCCGTGCTCAAGCTGGAGACCTTGGGGTTTCGAACCTGGGTCCTCCGCGTTCCAGTCCAATGCTCTCTATCCACTGTGCCACAGCCTGGTCAGGCCATTTTGCTTTATCTTAAATTCGGAAGTGGGGTACTATATTATCAGACCAGGAGGCACTGCTATGAAAGATAGCTTACTGTTCTAAATATCTATGTAAAATAAAGAACATTTGCCTCCACTCACCTCGATCCATGAGCCTCAAAGCCCAGGGCAGTGAAGTACATATGCAGATGGTAATAAGGCAGGTAGTATAGGAACACTAGAGGTCTCTTGGCAGCCCTGCGGGATGGCTCCCTGCCCATCCTGGTGAATATTGCTAAGCTGTGACAGATACTCTGGAATGAGGACCTGAAGCCACCTGATGCCCTAGCGATGGCAGATGGCAATTGGGTACAGGTTATCAAGCTGCTGTGGGTTCCAATTCAGATCAGGGTGAGGACAGGGTCATCAAAGGAATCTTGGTTTTCTCTTTTTTTATTATTATTATTTAAGTTAGAGGAAAGGAGACAGAGAGACAGACTCCTGCATGTGCCTGAACTGGGATTCACCAAGCAACCCCCATCTGAGGTCGATGCTCTGCCCATCTGGAGCCTATGCTCACAACAAGCTATTTTTAATGCCTGAGGCAGAGGCTCATCAGGGCCATCCTCAGCACCATGGCCAACATGCTCAAATCAATCAAACAATGGCTGCAGGAGGGGAAGAGAGAGGGGCAGAAGGGAGATTGGGAAAAGCATATGGGCACTTTTGTATGACCTGACTGGGAATCCAACCCAAGATTCTACACACCAGGTCAGTGCTGTACCACTGAGCCAACCAGCCAGGGCTGAATCTTGGTTTTATTTTTTATTTTTATTTTTTGTATTTTTCTGAAGTTGGAAACAGGGAGGCAGTCAGACAGACTCCCGCATGCGCCCGACTGGGATCCACTCGGCCTGCCCACCAGGGGGCGATACTCTGCCCATCTGGGGCATTGCTCTGTTGCAACCAGAGCCATTCTAGCACCTGAGGCAGAGGCCATGGAGCCATCCCCAGCGCTCGGGCCAACTTTGCTCCAATGGAGCCTTGGCTGTGGGAGGAAGAGAGAGACAGAGAGGAAGTAGAGAGAGAGGGGTGGAGAAGCAGATGAGTGTTTCCCCTGTGTGCCCTGGCCAGGAATCGAACCCAGGACTCCTGCACGCCAGGCTGATGCTCTACCACTGAGCCAACCGGCCAGGGCCCTGAATCTTGGTTTTCAACACCAGTACTTACCCTTGTATTTTGTGACATTTGACATTATTGAAAACTCACTGCTATTTGAAACTCCCCTTCAGTCTCTATGCCCTCCTAACTTTCTGGTCATTCTCAATCTCATTTATAGGCTACATTTCTTCCAGTTCACCCTTTAGTCATTGTTGTGGGTGTGAAGAGGGCTTCCATGTCTGTGGTCCTCCCCTCTTAAAATTATGAGGAGGCAGGATAAACCAAAGGGAGATCTTGTACAGGGAAGGACTAAACCCAAAGTCATCTGCTTTCCTATCCTAACCTCCTAGGACAGCTGTGCAAATCCACTGCAGGAATAAAATGTCAGTTTAGAAAATACTTCATGAAGAAACCACTTGATTTTATACAATTTTATTTTTCACAGAATAGCACAATAACAACCAACTTTCCCCTTCAGATGAATCTAGATATGGTAATATGAGTTGAAGGACTGTAAGAATGCTCCCCAACAACTTTTTGGATGAACTCTACATATTGAAAGAACTTGAAATCTTTGTCACTATGGGAACTCTGAAGTTTTCTCTCCTTAAAGATGTTTGGGGAATAGTCCAGCAAATAGTTTTGGGTATACTCTCCACTGAGTCGGCTGGTACACAGGCATAAAAAAATGGCTGGTTTTGTTTTCTCTCAGAATGGAAGTTGATGTCCTCTTGATGAAGTTTTGATGCTAACTTACGTTTGCTTGGGAAATCTGCTTTTTCTGACTCATAATCACACATTTGCTTCTTTCTTCTGCATTTCTTTTTACACTGTATATAACTGGGATCACAGTCCCAATCAAAGTTCTTTGTAAATAAAGCATGTTTTGCCTTCTTTCTTTCTTTGCTTTCTAGATGTCTGTGAGGTATGTCTTGAGTTTTTGCAAGATGTAATTTAATATTTGATTCTGTTAAGGGAGCTAAAGAGTAACTTGTTCTGTTCTTTGTAGTGCATGGAAGCTTTTCTTCACTGAATGGAACAGAAGATGATACAAATGGAACCTCCACGGCATTTAGTGAATTGTGACACACCCAGTCAGGAGACTGGATTTTGGAGGATGACCTATATTTTCTGGTTTTGCAGGATTCATAGGAAGGTGGTGTCACAATTGAAGAAGGTTTTCTACCTCTAATGTGATGGGACCCTGACTTATCACTGTAAAATGGCTTCAAATCAGTTTTGATTTGTTTCATCTTGTTAACATTTTCCAAAGGAATACCTTTCTGTAATTTTAATAGAATGTTTTCTGATTCCTGATTTAAATAAGGGTTGTCTTCTAAAAACATACTTTCTTCACTCTCATGCGCTTCAAGAGCTGAGCATTCCTCCAAGTTAGCTGAACTCTGAATATCTGTCTGACATTCAGGAAGATCTTGAGAAGTCTGAATTGAATGGTAATCAACTAAGCCAGGAGCATTTTCCTTAGTCTTGAAGTCAAAAGATTCATGAGTATCTATTTCTTGAAACCATACGTGATGTTTATTTTTTCCTGTAGTCACATGAGATCTTAACACTGAAAGAACTGTAGTGTCTTTCTGTGCTGTTCTATGTAGTTCAGGATCGGAAGCATACACATGAGTTGGCTCCAGAAATCTTCTGATCAGTGATGAGTTTTCATGAGGACTTTGCTTTTTTAAAGAGATATATTGTTCTAACAGGTCTTTCTCAATGGAAAGACTACCACTTTCTCTACTGTTACCAACTTTTTTACACATTGCAGCTGAGTTTAACTTAAGATTATGTTCAGGAAGTATATTTGGTTTAGGGAACATACTTTCAACCGAAAGCCCCTGGAGAAAACGAAGGTATTTGTATTGTAAATTAAGTTCTATTTGATGAAGAGATTTCTCCTCAAAAAATAACAAAATTCTGTTCTCTTCTTTTGGCACTTTGACACCAGAATGAATACATTTAGATAAAGGTTTCCTTCTATCCTGAGTATCAGCCATTGCATAAGATTCTCTTACAGTTTTGGGAAAGGCTTTCTTTTGGACCTCCAGTGTTTTCATAGAAAAGTGCATGAGAAGTTTGTCTTTTTCTTCTACTGAGTAGTTTTGGAGAATTTGAAAAAGTGGCATTTTACTAGCAGGAGTCACTAAAGATGTTCCATTTTCTAGCTCACTAATGCTCTTCCACGTTGTAATGAGCTCCTTGCTGCCACTTGAAACATTAACAGTCAGTGTCTTCATACAGCCCATAGGAGGGGAATCATTTTGGTGTTTGTAGTTTAAGTTAATTTTGATAGTATCAATCCCTTCTAGAGACAAAAACACTACGGTATTGATTGGCTGAGTCTCATGTTGTGGTTCTTCTACTCCTGGAGGAGAAATATTCATACTTAGGGTACTTTTCAAGTGGGTTTCCACATTTTTCTTTGGATCTTCAGACATGCATGGACACTCTGTGGGTGTCGGAATGGGTTGTGATGCCTTTTCTTCTTGTTTGATGGTAAGCAAGTCAGGTTCTTTTGTGATACTTGAGATATCATACCCTAGGACAACCTTTTCTTCTGTTTGTGGAGTTAAGGTTTTTTTATTTATTTCAGTGCCATAGTTTTCTTCTGATTTGACACTAGGAAGTTCTTGCATTTGTTTTTGGTCCACCGTGAAGGGCTGGGAATCTTCTGGGGCTACATTTGTAAAATTCTGGCCCCCTTTTTCTACAGTGCTTAAGTTGTTCCTATTGACAATGTCATTGGCATTTGGTGGTTTCTTCTGGAATTTAGAAAGACAGATTACTCTGTCTTGGTTTGTCTCAGATTCCACTGTTTCTTCAGTCTGAGATGGACTCATCACAGAAATAAAAAGACTTCCAGTAAATATTCCTGAGTTATCTGCATTCTGCAAAGCTATTTTCTTTGGTCTGTTAAAGTCATACTCGTTACTTCCCGGCATCTTCTTTTCTTGATGTGTGGGGAGCATGAGGTTTGTCATCTCCACTCCAGCCTCTCCTTTGTTCTGTGGCAGATGCTGCTTTCCTTCTTGTGGACTGACTAAAATATCAGGAAGAATTGGCTCTACATATACAACTTCCTTAGAATCTGATGATTCCTGGAAGATTATTGGGGAAACAGAGGATCTTGTTAAAGTCAGCATGCTCTTTTCCTTCATGCTGACGTTCATGTTAATGTACAATGAGGAAGAGCCAGAAGTCCAAGTCCTAGAAAGCATTACACCAGCCGGCTCACAGGTAACCATCTGAACCTTTCCCTTTTGCTCTTTAGCTTTCCTCTGAAGGTCACTTAGATTGTATATAAGCAAAATAGGTGATTTCTTTTTTAATACTTGTGCTGCTGAAGGGAGCACAATAGGTGATTTCTTTGCATTCAAATACATATAATTGGGATCCACTATACTATTCATATCCACACATTTCTCTCCATGCTTTTCTTCTTTCTGTAGCATATATTTTTTTAATTCTTTTACATTGGAATGTTCTCCATCAATTATTTCTGCATGTTCTATTTCTGGTGCATCTGATGATACCTTGGATTGTAGTTGTGGGAAAGGCACTTTTGTAGTTGTTATCACGTGCCCCTCCTCTCTCTCTGTTGTAACAAATTTAAGATCTGACAGAGTAAGCAAAGAAGTACAAATGCTTTTGATATTCATAACTAGTTTATTTTTATCTTCCTCTACCTTTCTCTTTTGTTCTTTAATTTTACACAGCAATTCTTTGGTATTGAGTATATGTGGAAGAGGTAATTTCTTTGCCTTCAGATCCATATATATTGGGAGCATTTTGTCTTCAATACCTATTTTGAGTCTATCTTTCTCCTCTCGCGTATAACCTTCAACTGACTTAGTAAATGTTTTTTTGCCTGCATTGGATGAATACTGAATCTTTACTGGTGGAAAACAGGATTGCGTTGTTCCTAGCGTGTCTTCCTTTTCATTCATTTTGGTGCCCCGGTTCAGGTGAGATGCAGAAGGTAAGGAAGCACAAGTTCTCCTCTGAACCGTGTCTGGCTTACCTTTGTCTTTCTGCACATCTTTCACTTGATCTTTAATATTCAAAGGTAGTCTCTTCCTGCTGAATAGATGTGTAAGTGGAGATGTCTCTACTCTCAAAGTTCTTATTTGGGGGAGTATTCTACCTTTCCTATCTTCTATTTTCACTCTCTCCTTTGAGTCTTTATACGGCCCATGTTTACTAGCTTTTATTATTGTAATACATGAGCTAATCCTTTTGGAATCTGCATGTTTGAGCTTCCCTGCACCTGATGACTCAGGGAGCTGCAATTGTAAAATAGAGAATCCTTTCATTTTAAGCAAGTCTTTAACTTTGTTTTGTTCTCTGCCTTTTTCTTTCTGTGAAAGATCTTGTATTCTTTTTCTTACCTCACCAATTGTTTCTGTGTCTTCTGTTTTCTCTGTACCTGATAATGCTGAAACCATTTCTGAAAATAGAGGGGGTCTTTTAATTCCAAGCTCTTCTTCACTTACTTGTGTACCTTTATCCAATTTGAGGTTATTTGGAGGTTTGGAAACATAAACTTTTCTTAGCACTGTACCAGGTGGTTTACCTTGTCTCTCATGTTTATTTTCTCCTTGCCTTTCAATGTTCACATGCAGTTCTGTTCTGTGGAGCATATACGAAGCCATTGATTTCTTGGACTTCAAACTTGTATCTGCATTATGTATAACTGTCATAGGTACTGTTTTTTCCTCATCCCTCTCTTCTTTCTGAGGCAAATGTAGTTTCTTGTTTTGAACATTTTTCATTATTTCACCACTAATTGGCCCAGTATGTACGATTCCCACTGCATTTGATATTCTCTGAATTTCTTTATCCAATTTGAGGAGAGGGAGAGAGGGTAATGAAATAGAAGATCGGGCCAGAAGCACACCTGGCTCATCTCCCCTTCCCTGCATCTTCTTTTCTTGATGTTTGGGGAACATGAGGTTTACCATCTTCACTCCGACCTCTTCCTTGTTCCGTTGAACATTCATTTTCATTGTGCAGCTTGATCTGTTCTGTGTGTCAGTGGAATTGGCCTTCTGTGCTTCCCTGTAACGTGGTGTTTCCTCTAGCTGTAGATAGGTAGGGTTGTGTAATTTTACTCTTTGTTGATCTGCCTCTGCTTTTAGTGTGCTATACATTTCAATATCTATTTTGTTCTCAGTTGAAAAAGGTATGGGAGATGAAAATGTGTTAGCTATACTTTTATTTTGTTGCAAGTCTTTTATTGTAGAGTGTAAATTGCATTCCTGTTCCTTTCTACAGTATAGATTGTCATGCTCAGTGATAGTAAGCATCTGTGAACATACTTCCGTCCTCTTTGCCTTCAAGGTTATACTTATGGGACCTGTAAGATTTCTTCTTTCTGGAAGGTTGGATACCTTTTCCTGCCTTTTAGACTCAGATAAAATAGACATTGTGGACATTGTTAGTAAATCTCTTTGCAGTCCTTCACATTTCTTGGCAGTCTGACCACCCATGTTCCCTCTAGACCTTTCATCATGTGCATCTCCAAGCAGTGAGTCCCCTGAGTTGGTGAGTAGAATATTTTGATCAGCTGTGTTTTTTATTACTTTTTGAACTTTTATGTCTTCTTTTTCTTCTGTAGGTTGTAGGGAAACTGCATTGTGAACATCCAGCTTCCTTGTATGGCTCCCATCAGAGGTAGTGCTATACTCTGTTTCATCAATTAAAAAATCATCAAACATTGCTTTCCCTGATTTTGAACATGAAATCTTTTCACCTATTGTATGTAGTATGTCTTCTTGTGGTGGAATAGTCTTCTTTAGCTTTTTAGTTTGAAATGGAATCATCAGTGTGGAACAAATTGACTCTGATATATTTTCTGAAACCAGTGTTTGTTGCTGTGCCTCTTGCTCTACAGTAAGCATATTGTGATCTTTTCTACTCCTCATAGTATTCAGGAATGGTAGGCCTGCTTCAAACAACATTTCATTGTCCTCTTCATTGTTTTTATTTTGCCATCCTGACTCGAATGTGTTGCTTGAGGTACTCCATTTACTACAGGAATATGTACATAATCTTCTTCCTTCATCTTGTTTCCCTTCACTTTGTTCCCAGCACCTTGTACTGTTGATCTTTTTTCTTAATGAGTTTTTGTTTGCTTTTACTTTTTTATGGATGTTGATGGCAGATGAGACAGGTGTAGATGAAAGAGAGGTATTTATAAACATATTCGACATACGCAGAGATAGTTCTTTGGCCATGGTTTCCAAGATGGGATCCTGTTGCTTTCCTTGGCTAAAGGCACCAAACCTGGTGATATTAATTGTCTTTAAAACCACCTGTGCTTTCCCAGTTATAGACTTAGGGATCTGTGCTACATTTCTCTGCCTTTTAAAATCAGATGACCCTGGCCTGGAGGAATAAAAAAACTCTAGTGTTCTCGCTGGTAAACCCTTTTGTAACGGCATCTTTCCCCGTGCACTAGAACTAGCAAGTTCCTTCCTAGGGCATTTTTCACATGGGATGCCACTCTGTGCTGTAGCAACTAAAGATTCATTCATTGATTTCCCTGGCACTGGAGATAAAATCTTTGGATTCCTTGTATCTTTTAATCCTTTCTGTGGTTTTGTTCTTTTTGGTAGCTTCTCCAATGAAAGTAAATTCAAAATCAAGTGAGAAATAGAACGTAATACATGTTGTGTTACAAGTGTTCGTCGCTGTAGCTCCTGAGTGGTGGAAAGTGATTTTGGGATTTTGGTCCTTGCTGAATTTTTCAGTTCTAGATCTGAGCTCACAAAGTGAGGCTCCTTAGTTTTATGAGCGTTAAAACTGAAGTGCTGAGTATTCCAAGGCGCTGCTTCTCCACCTTGGACTTTGGCTTTCTTCATGCTACTTGCAGCACTGCCCCTCTTATCCCTGGAATGGACACAGGCTCTCTTGCCATCCGGTGATGATTGCTCTTGCTGTTGTAGTTCATGACTGAATCTCATTTCCCCTGGCATGTCTGTCTCTGCTTTTATTCTATTATTCACATTCATGTCAAAGGAAATGACATTTAGCATTATATCTGCCACAGGTATACTTTCTTCCATCATGACATTGAAATTGCTTTCAAATTGCCTGTTGTTTTTTGGCCCCGTGTCATCTGATGTAATATCCCCTTCATGTAATGATATTGCTTGCTTTGCTTGTTTAGAACTGAATTGTTTTTCTCCTAACATGTCTTTTTCTATCTTGCTGTACATATTAATGTCAGGTGTAATAGTCATGAAGGAGTACATTTTATCTGCCATTTTTTCACCTTGATCCACTTCTTTCATTTTGGTTGTCAAGTTACATCCCAATTCTCTTCTGTGGTTTGGGCTAGCACTACCCTTGATATTGAGTATGTATGATATTGATGGTTTCTTTGCTTTTAAAATTCTACTCTTGGGATTCACTAACATTATCATGTCTGAATATTGTTTGATATTTTTCTTCCTTTTGGATGTAGTAAAAGCAGACGTGGAGCAATCAAAAGTCACTGTTTCTTTCTTTTCAGTACCATCTATTAGTTCCTTTTGATGGTTTGCATCAGGTGGAACAACACATTTTCTTGCAGAAAATATTTCATCAGTCTTTGCCTCACCTGACTTGGGAGGGGAAAACCTAGAACACCTGTCTGGCTTTCCAAATTCAAACTGATCAAATATGGGGCATGAAGCAGAATCCAAAACAGTTGGTGTAAAATCTGTTTGTGGTTGTACCGGAATATCTATACTTGCTGATTGTTTCAGTTCCTCGTCTGTTTTAACAAGATCATGATTCTCCTTCTGATATATGAAGCCTTGGCTATTCTTTGAAGCTGGTAGAAATCTGTGTTCCCCTGCCTCCTCTTTCCTGTCCTTCACACAGCTAGATAAACTACTCACATCAGTTGAATCTGGGCAACATACCTTTTGTCCATTTGGTGATTGCTCTTGCATTAGCTGAATATGACCTAATCTTGTTATCCCTTGCATATCTGTCTCCACATTTAATATGCTCTTCATTTTGATATTGGGTAAAATAGGCAATTTGGAGTAAATGATATCCAAAGATGCATCTGCTACATTTTTCTTTTGCTGTGAATTTTTCATCTTTGTTTTCAAATTGTGTTGCAGCTCCTTGCTCTGCCTGTCATTAAGCATATGTGAAATTGATGGGTTTTTTCCCCTCATAGCTCTATACCTGCAACTCCTTATTAGTTGTTTCCTCGCTATTTTTGATGTGTTTTTCTTTCTTTTAGATTTAGAAACAAACTCAACAGAATCAGAAGACTTCAGGGATATCATTTGCAAACCTTTTTGTAACTCTGAATTATTTTCCATAAAATAAGAATCTAGTTGCCTTTTAGAATTTCTACTAGATGGTAAGCCACACTCTGTTGTAGTGTTCAAACACTTATCAAGTGGGGAGTTCCCTGCTTTGGGAGGTAGAATCTTCAGACTTAGAGGGGCGATGTCATTTTCTGTTCGGTTGGTTTCCTGGAGTTCCTCAGCTTCTCTCGGATCCGTCTGAAAACCAGTGTGCAAAGCTGTTTGTTTAAAGCATGTTTGGTGCTGCAGCTCCTGTGTTAAACAGCCCGGTTTGGGGTCTGGTGTGTCAAGGTGGGTCTCCATCCCTTGACATGCATCATCCCAGTACTGGGTACGCTGTAGAGCTGCTTCTAGCGAAGTTCTTTGCTCCACTTCCCCTCCATTTGGCACTTTCCCTTCTCTGTTATAGAATGCATTACTCTTATCAAAGAAATCAACATGCCATGGTCTCTTTTCATCTCTTAGTTTCTGTTGCTTTAACTGTGCATGACAGAAGCTGTTTCTCTCTACTTGTAACTTGCTATACATGGGAGAATAAAGGTTATTTAGAAATTCATATACCATTCCATTAGCCTGGTTGATCTTTTCAAACTTGTTCTTAAAGTTGGATTCCAATTTCTCTCGATGACCTGTGGTATTAGATAATTCTGAAATTGATGGTTTCATTGCCCTCATATGTACAGACTTGGGCTTCATTGTACATTCTATGGGTGAGAATCTTACTCTCTTTTTCTTTAATTTAGAATGAGTTAAAATAGACACGTGGCAATTCGAAGTTTCTGGGAAAACTGTTGGTAAATCTGCTGGTAATTCTGCCTTTATTTCTGCAAAACAGTACCCCATTTCCCTTGTATCACTTCCATGATCTGGAACATTACTTTCTCTTGTTTGGTTTAAAGGGTCTCCAATAAGTGATTTTTCTGATGTTGGAGAAGGCATCTCAGAATCTGCAGTGCCTTTTAAATCTGTTTGTGTTGTTATACTTTTATTCATGTTCTCATGAGATGGATCCATTATGAAGGAGCAAAGAGACTGCATAATGGTTCCCGCGGATGTGATTGGCTGATACATTTCCTCCAATGTTTTAAGCTCCTCCTCTGGGCGTGCCTCCAATCTGATGGTGCAGCTACCACAAAGGACTGCTTTTGGTGGAGCTTCCTTGTTCCCTCTCACTTCATCTTGCAACTCAGATACTTCTGGTGTATTTCCAGAGTCACGCTCTTTATTGATGGAATCTGAACACTTTTCTTCCCTCCCAACTTGTGATTTCTCTTGTTTTAGCTTAGTATTATTCTGATTCTCTGTATTTAATCTGCTGTGTGTTCTAATATGAGGATGATAGCAAATAACATTCAGAAGCACATCTGCCGCAATTGTATTTAATAGCATCTGTTTAGTTAGGATTTTCACATTGCCTCGCAGTCTTTTTCTAAGACCTGGAATACCATACCTGTTGTTATAAGGCACCAGTAAAATTGCTGGCCTCTTTACTTTCATCTTTACACATCTGGAATCGAGCGCACTTTTTGTTCCTGGTAATTTTTTTATAACTTTCTGCCTTTTGAAATATAACAAAGGAAGCATGTGAATAATAAAAGATCTCAGGACAATTGCAGGTAAAACTCTTTTTAAGTATTCCCTTTCTTCTGCAATATGATCACCCAGTGTCTTCCTGGGGCTTCCACCAAATGGGACACCCCATTGTGGTGCTTCAGTGAGAACTTCGTCAGCTGCTGAGTTCTCTGGCACTGCCAGGGGGCTCTTTAGATCTGCAGTTACTCTGACTGTCGGTCTGTCTTTGCTTTGCTTCACCTTTTTAACTTGAAATGAATCCATTGTGGGGCATGGGCTAGGCCCTGAAATCCTCTGTGTGGAAAGAGTTGGTGGTTGTACTGCTTGCTCTTTATTTTGAGTTTTTCTGCTTCCTGATGTGCTCTGACCTATTTCAAATTTGACATAGTTGGGCTCCTGCTTCAGTTGTAGGCTGGCCCTGAGGTCTTGTGCCAGCTGTGTAAGTTCTTCTTGTAGAACTTGTTCTTCTTCTCCCCTGTCATGTTCTTGTGGCTTTGTAAATATACATCTCTTCTCGCTGTATTTTGCATTCCATATTTTCTTTTCATTTGCTAATTTTCTTTGTTTTATGGCTGAATGACTAAACCCCATTATTCCTGTTGTATCTGGTTTGGCTTTTAATCCGCTCTGCATTTCTGTATCAGGTGGTTGAGAAATGGTCATGTCAGTGGCATTGTGCAATGTGTCAGATATTATTTTATCTTGCATGTTTTTTATCTTGATTCTAATGTCACATTCCAGTTCCTCACTTTCACTTAGGTTGTCATATGCTGTAACAGTAACTATTATTGGTTGCTTGTTCTTCAGGATTCTATCTTCTGTACTCTCTTGAATTTTTACACCTGCTAATTGTTCACTGCCTTTATGCTTTTTGGTTCCTAGTGAAATGAGAGAACTGACATCTGAAAACTCCAGAACCATTTTCAGAATATCTTTTTGTTTTTGTATATTTCCCTCTGGAAAGCCCCTTTGCATTTCTAGTGTACTAGATGGTAACTCCTCTTCATTTGAAAGTGGAAGATGAGCATTCTCTGTACTTTTTAGTTCTTCCAGTGTTTTCATTCCTCTGTTCAATTCCATTTCGGGAGAGAAAACAAATTTCTGAAAAAGTTCTGATATAGCTTCTTCTAAAGGTGTCTCAGGCTTTGGAATATTCAGGTCGGTTGTTTCTTTACAACTTGGGGCATAAAACTCTGCAGTACCAGTTTCCTTTGCTTGTGCGACTGGGTCTTTAAAAGACTCTTTATTCTTCCAGTTTATTTCTATTATTAAAGAATAAGGTGATTTTAGTTGGTAAGTATTGACCATGAAAGACCGTGGTAGCTGAGGTGAAATTTTTGGTGAAAGGTGTTTTAGTCCTTTATGGTCTCTGCCACGCTGCTTTACACGGCCAGTGTTGCCTAAGCTTCCTCTTTCCTCAGCAGCCCCTGCATAGCTGACTTTCTCTGCAGCTAGCAACTTATTTTGCTTTGGCAGAAAATGTCTACATCCTGTTAAACCTGGCAGGACTTTCACTAGTTTTCTTCTAGAATACTTCTTAATATAAGGAAAAACAAGCTTGGAAACATAAATAAGATGCAAAGCTTTATCTGATAGACCTTTCCCTTGATGCAATTCTTTCTTCTTGGTGTTATACTTACATCCTAACTTGCTACGTTTTGAAGCACATGCGGGACATACTGTGATTTGAAATACCCATGAGGCTTGTGTTTTCTTTGACTTTTGAGATGAAACTTTGAGACTAAATTTACTTTTACTGTGTAATATTTTTCTTCTGTTTTTCTGCCTTTTAATGGCACGTGAAAGAGGCACTAAGCCATATGCAGAATGCCAATTTAATTTTGATGAAGCAATTTGTTTCCTGCTCTTTGGTTTTACAATCTTTAGATGTGGCATCCTTTTCGCAACTAAATTTGGACTTATAATTAAAAGTAGACATCTGGTGTTCTTAAAAATAGCATTTTGCCCTTGGATTGAATATTTAATCTTGTTTGAATCTTCAGAGCAGACAGAATATTGGGCCTCATCTACAGGTTTTTTATCAGACTCTGGGCCCTTGATTGAATCTTGAGTCTCAACAGAATATGGGACTTTAACCAAATGTTGGCTCCTGTCCATATCTTGGGTCTGGGAGGAGTCTTGTGTGCTGAAAAATCATCAACTTTGAAATAAAAGAAAACAATGGGTAAAGGAATTGTCACTTAGGATATTTTTCCTACCAGAACTTTCTTCTAGAGTTAGGGAAACCTAATATAGTATATAAAAACCTAACTCAGTAAAAATTGGAAAATCAGTATCTATATTAAAAAATAATTTATTACTTAATTCCATTCATTTAATATATCAATCCATTTACAAAATAAAATTAATTATTTCACATCCCAGGGAATGAGGGATTTTTACCTCAAAAATCGGTCCAAAAGTTTTTTCTACAGCAATGAGTCAAGTTGCGGGTTAAGATTATATTCTTTTACAAGAAATATCAGTTCATTTTTGTTCTCTGTATGAAAATTTTGACAAGAATAAAAATATTCTTAAGGAAACTTAGTAGGTACAACAGAAGAATATCCAACACCATAAACTATAGCTTTCTATAAGTAAGTCCAGATTATTTTAAAAGCTGTTTATTTTTGATCAGGAGAAAAGCCTGTGTTTTAGGGCAGTGCTTCTCAGAACAACCTCCTTTCTACCTCAAATACAAGGTGGGGCAAAAGTAGGCTCACAGTTGTGAGTACTGTATGTAAAACACAAAGTTTATTCTTGTGTTGTTATTTATTTATTTACTATTGTATTCTTTTCCATAGGAACAAAAGTAACCCTACTTTTGCCCCACCATATATATATTGGTTTTGTTTGTCTAGAGCACTCAGACTAATAATACACCTGCCCATTACCTTTAGTACCCTGTTACCTTTGGTAACAAGGTCCGTTCTTACTACTAAAGCAAAATTTTGGGTTATAGTAATGATCATGAATATGGACTCTTCAACATTATACCTCAGATGATTAGGGTAAGTCTAACATAGTAGTCTCATTTCCAAGTGATCAGTTTAGGAATGGGCATGAACTAATCCTAGTATATACGACACAGATTTTTCAGGATTTCTGGAAAAAGTTGCCTTAGTTCCTAAGAAAGACACAGAAAAAAATGGCCTCTTACTTCCTCTGTACATTGATGTTCTGATTTTGGAACTCTTGTGGACATCTTTTATCTACTTCCAGATAAAACCAGTACCGAGAAAGGCAGATGGAGAGAGAGAGAGAAGACCTTAAAGTCATAAATTCTGCCACCTATTCTACCTCAGGGTTTCCTAGTATATGATATCATAAATTCTCTTCTTAGCTTGAATCAGGGTTTTGCTGCTTGAGAGTTAAAATACCCTAATTGATACAGGCAGGATGTATAAGGATTCTGGGGAATCAAGTGAGCCCAACAAGTTATAGCAATGTCCAGACATAATTAGAATAAAATTTCATCAGGACAAGGGTACGATTGTTCACTTAGGAAAGTGGAACAAGTAGTAAAGATATATGACATATAAATAATATTTGCATATTTCAGGACAAGAAGAAAGCTGAAATGCAAGACAACTATTTCAACAATGTAATAATATGATTTTAGACATAATAAAACACTGCTAGATAACTTTTATCTGTTGAGCCAGCCTCACATTCCTAGGGAAAATCCCCCTTGTTCATAGTGTATTATCTTTTTAATATGGTGCTGGATTTGGTTAGGCAGTATTTTGTTGAGTGTTTTGCATCTATGTTCATAAGGGGTATTGGTCTGATACCTATCTTATGCTTCTTGTATATCCCATTAGTCTTTCCTTCTTTACATACTTTCCATATGGTCATCTTCCAGGCCATCATAGCCTCCTAACTCATTGGTAGCTTCTTTTTTTTTTTAAGCTAGAGAGAGAGGAACAGACAGGGACAGAAAGACAGGAAGGAAGAGAGATGAGAAACATCAACTCATAGTTGCAGCACCTTAGTTGTTCATTGATTGCTTTCTCATATGTGCCTTGATGGAGAGAGGCTTCAGCCAAACCAGTGACCCCTTGGCTCAAGCCAGCGACCTTGAGCTTCAAGCCGGCAACCTTTATGCTCAAGCCAGTGACCATGGGTCATGTCTATGATCCCATGCTCAAGCCAGCAACCTCACACTCAAGCTCGTGAGCCTGCACTCAAGCTGGCCCATGCTCAAATCAGCGACCTCAGGGTTTCAAACCTGGGTCCTCAGCATCCCAGGCCAACACTCGATCCACTGTGCTACAACAGGCCAGGCCTCACTGGTAGCTTTTCTTCAGTCTCCTCTGATGTGTCCTCCTCTTCTTCCTGACCTCTATGAAGTGCCCCAAGGGTTTAGTCCTTGCTCCTCTTCTCTTCTTACAGTCCCTTTGTAATCTCATCCTCTCTTGTGGCTTTGATACGTACATGCCAAAAACCTCCAAACTTATTATCTATACTAGACAAACCTATCCCCTCTGTATATCTCAGATGCTGACTCTTAGTCTGTCCAAATGACTTCTGGATGATCGCTTATTCTGATTGCACTACTGAGGTGCTCTGCTTTTCGCTGCCATTCCTGTTCTCCACTAGTCCTGACCAGGATTCTACATACCTGTACTTCCACATACCAATACTGCTTCCCAGGACACCCACCTTACAACTAGAGTTTTTAGTACCCAATATGAAAATAGAGCAGACACATTAAATGAATAAAGCCCCTTCATACCTGACAAATGAAAGAAATTAAGACTACAGTCAAGTAATTGTCAGATTCATTTTCCACACAGCCAACAGTGATCGAGCAGAAATACAAAACTGCATTATTGCTATCAAGCGTGGGCCTGGAGTGCTGAGGTCGCCAGTTCAAAACCCTGGGCTTGCTGGGCCAAGGCACATATGGGAGTTGATGCTTCCTGCTCCTCCCCCCCCTTCTCTATCTCTCTCTGTCTCTCTTCTCTAAAATGAATAAATTAGAAAAAATAATTCAAAACTGTGTCACTGCTATGCTTAACCACCTTTAGTGGTTAAAAACTATTTACAGAGTAAACCCTAAGCTTCTTAACATGGTATAGAAAGTCCCCCCGTTCTGACTCCTGCCCACCTCCTCACATTCATCTCTAACGACTCCCTGTGACTCAACCTTAGCATTCCAGCCACTCTGAAACAATCATAATTTATTGCACAGACCCTGCTGTGTCTTATTTCTTTACCTCTGCTCACATCCTGAAATACCTTTCTTATCCTCCTAACCTGGTATCTTTTTCAGGCCAATTTTCATCTCTCCTTTAAAATTCAGTTCCAACTTAACCTTCCTCATGAAGTCATTCCCAACACCCCTATGCTGGCTTAATTATTTCCTAAGTGTTCTCATAATATTTCTATCACTGTGTTACTATAAACAGGACAATCACCCTTTATGTATAAGTCTCCTCCACAAGAATATTAGCTCCTGAGAACAAAGACTCCCTTCCTGTTGCTATTCCAATACCAAACACAATGTTCATTGTATAACTAATGGCTGTTGGATGGATTTTGATGAAAACAATTAAAATTATTGATAGCAACAAGAGTAGTGGTCAGTATTTAATCCCGAGCACTGACCTATCTGGACGATGCTGAGGAATTCTGATTGTATGAGCTCCTTTGAAGTCAGTCCTGCAGCACCTCGCTTAGGGTTTGCTTGCTTCACAGTAGTGCTAAATGAACCTTTTCTCAATTGAATTCTCAAAACTGGTTATTACTACTTCTTTGTGCATATTGGAGAGAGAGGTTGGGGGAGAGAAGCCAGTCACTTAACCTCTCTAAGCATTATTTTCCTCATTTGTAAAAACCATAATGATACTACCTATCTGGAAGGATAATTTCAATAATATATGAAAAGGCATTAACACAGCTTGAAACAGAGCAACCATTTAAAATCAATATTAGATTGAATTATGATGTTGAACAGCTGTGGTCCTCTATGCATAGAAAAAACCCTTTTCTGGAATTCAGATGTAAATTCAATTTTAAACGGAACAAAACCAACCTGTTTCAATTAATTTCAAAACATAACAGCTTTCTTCTGAAGATGAATGAATTGACCAATAACCTAGAGATAAATGGAGGGTTTAAAAAGTCAGAGCACTAATTGGAGATGTTCAGCCTGAACAAATTTTATATATATTAAAATATGAAATTGTTTAGTACTTACCAAATTTCATGCTTTTCAGGCAATTGTCTTCATTCTATTTCAAAGGAGACAAGAAAATGTTAGAGGGGTAATTCCATTATCAAAGTTCCACAGTTTTTTAAATTTTTATTTATTGATTTCAGAGACAGAAGGTAAGGAAGAGAGAGAGAAACATCAACTTTTGCTCCACCTATTTATACAATCCTTCGTTGATTCTCGCATGTCCTCTGACCGGGGATTAAACCTGCAACTTAGGTGCATCAGGACAATGCTCTAATTGAGCTCCTTGGCCATGTCCACAATTTTGTTATTCATATGTGTGATTTTGAAAAATAGGAGAGAAGGAAATCAATCATTTTTTCTTACCTTCTGAGAATCAGAACTACCCTTTTCGGAAAGCATGAGCTTTTTCTGAAACCGGTACAAATCTTTACGAGCACGATCTCAAAAATAACTCCTAGGAAAATGAAAATAAAGGATATTGGCATCCAAGCATTTTGAGAAGTCCAGGACTCTAGAAGGTCCTATAAGTTCAAAAATGTATTATCTTCCAATCTACCCATCCCAGCTTTTTAAAATAAATAAAATAGCTTTGACATTTTTATCTGATATGTGAAACAGATTGATGTTCACTCTGAAATCCTCCTCACCTCATCACCACATGCAATGCTCTCCCACAAAAAATTTCAGTCCAGAAAAATTTTCAGTGCTGCTTGTGTCTTATCAAGAGCAGCAGTGACTAAATAAAGTGAGGTACGTGTCATAGTGGGTATTTACCTGTGCTTGTAGCAACTTACTACAATAATGAAAATTCATTGTGAGACGTGTGGTGCTGTAAGTAGTTTTTACTTAAAATTATTTACTTAAAAATTTTGAAACCAATCACTATTAATTTCACAGAAGAAGAACAATTCTTTTTTTTTTTTTTTACAGAGACAGAAAGAGAGTCAGAGGGATAGACAGACAGGAATGGAGACAAATGAGAAGCATCAATCATTAGTTTTTCGTTGCGCGTTGCGACTTCTTAGTTGTTCATTGATTGCTTTCTCATACGTGCCTTGACTGCGGGCCTTCAGCAGACCGAGTAACCCCTTGCTGGAGCCAGCGACCCTGGGTCCAAGCTGGTGAGTTTTTGCTCAAGCCAGATGAGCCCATGCTCAAGCTGGCGACCTCGGGGTCTCGAACCTGGGTCCTTCAACATCCCAGTCCAATGCTTTATCCACTGCACCACCGCCTGGTCAGGCAGAAGAACAATTCTATAAAGAATCCCTTAGCATAATTGGGTTATCACTGCCCTATAATTCCCATGTAGAACAAATTTGAACTGAACATAACCATTTTCTGTTACCACCAGGAATAGTATATTTTATGCTTCTTTATGATCAGGAAAATATAAATGTAGGCTTGCCAGATTTAGAGGGAAAAGAAAACTATTGATGCCCCAGTTTAATTTAAATTTCAGATAAACGCCAAGTAATATTTTGGTATAAGTGTGTCCCATTGTTAGTATGACGGACATGATAGCTTGTCTCCTATGGGCCTGTGGGTTTTTTCCCTTAACCTTAAAATATGACACATAATTTTCTTTTTGTTAGACGGGTCTGTTGGCAATGTTCCTCTTCAACAATCTACTTTTCTGTTGAAAACCAAAGTTAGCTTTCACAATAAACCTCCTGGAGATTTTCCTTTGTACCCTGTCCGGTGATTCCAAGGAGTAGCTAGTTGTGATGCTTCCTAATATCAGAAACAGGGTGGGGCAGACCCAGATTTAAGTCCTGCTCACTTTCCCTCACAGTTTAGTCACAAATTGCCCAGGCTGGATAACTCAGTTGGTTAGAGCATTGTCCTTGGTGCACAGAGGTTATGGGTTCGATCCCTAGTCAAGGCACATACAGAAACAGATTGCTATTGTTCTTTCTCTCTTTCTCCCTTCTTCTCTCTCTAAAAATCAATAAGTTAAACATTTTTTTAAGCTTAGTCACAAATAAAGTAGATAAGAGTCTGGACTATTTTTTTTTTTTTTTTTTTTTTCATTTTTCTGAAGCTGGAAACAGGGAGAGACAGTCAGACAGACTCCCGCATGCGCCCGACCGGGATCCACCCGGCACGCCCACCAGGGGCGACGCTCTGCCCACCAGGGGGCGATGCTCTGCCCATCCTGGGCGTCGCCATGTTGCGACCAGAGCCACTCTAGCGCCTGAGGCAGAGGCCACAGAGCCATCCCCAGCGCCCGGGCCATCTTTGCTCCAATGGAGCCTTGGCTGCGGGAGGGGAAGAGAGAGACAGAGAGGAAAGCGCGGCGGAGGGGTAGAGAAGCAAATGGGCGCTTCTCCTTTGTGCCCTGGCCGGGAATCGAACCCGGGTCCTCCGCACGCTAGGCCGACGCTCTACCGCTGAGCCAACCGGCCAGGGCAAGAGTCTGGACTATTAATCAAAATGTAAACACTATGTTGGATTTAGAGTCCTTTCCTTGAAGATGTAATTCATACTTCCTCTTCACTTATTCAAGGTGGATCGAGGAAAGAAATACTACTCTTTAAACCAGAGTGAACTGTTAAGGCCTCTTTGGTCACATAAGTTTAACTGAGTGCAAGGAACATTTATGGGGCCCTCACTTTCCCTGAGTATTGCAGACAGTAAGATCAAAGGCACATTCTAAGGGTCAGGATAGACAATCTTCCAAGCTCCTGGACCAGAGCCTCCAGGTAGTTAGGATCTTTTTTTAGGCTTCACTGTGATTTTGGATTTTGTCTTTGCAAAGAACAGCCTGCAAAATGCATGGTAGGCCTTCATTACTTCTAGAAAAACACTTCAGCAATTCCTCTGGATTTTTCCAGGGTAAAGGATACCCTCCTCTCTGACTCCCTACCTATATACACAGTGAGGGTGATTTTATTCTTGGGGGGAGGGGGGTTGTTTGTTTGTTTTTTTCTATGAAATATAACACAGCTGGCAAAACACTCCATTTCTCTTGCCTTGGGGTAGGCATTCTCTAATTCATTTAATGTTAACTACCTTGGGGGGGGGGGGGTCAATGTTTTAACACTTTACTTCTAGTTCCTTAGATTTTTCAGAGCTTTTTGACCTGAATCCCTCATTAGCATACCACTGGATAGCGCTCAGAAGAACTGGAAAGGAACTTCTCTGTCATGCTCAAGCTGATGCTTGAGCAAGTGTCTTTATTTATGTTGTTCACTTAGTCTGGGAAGCCCTTTTCTCGATCACTACTATGGACTGAAACCTCACCCCCACACTATTCCAGAAAGTCTTCCCTAAATTCTCAAGTCAGAAGTGGATGCTTTTGTAATCCCACAGCGCTGCCCCTGTACCTCCATTAAACCACTTACTCCAGCCTTCTGCTGATTTCCAGATCAGCAGGCCCCTACTAGATCACGTTTTTTGAGGGTGTATTTAAGGCTAATGGTATTTTGCATACAGTAATCCAGTTACCATTGGATTAACTGAAGGGTCTGGTTTTTTGCTTATTTTTAAATATTTATTTATTGATTCTAGAGAGAGAGGAATGAGGAGAAAGAAAGACAGGAACATCGATCTGTCTCTGTATGTCCCCTGACCAGGGATCTTAACTGGCGGGCGCATCAGGACGAGGCTCTAATGGAGCCATTGGCTAGGGCTGTTTACTTATTTTAAAAAACTCTACTTCTACAAAGGAAACTAACCTGATACACTTGACGTAATTCCACCTGGACAACCAACTGTAGAAAGGCAAGGGCCAGTATCTCCAGTACTTGAAACATAAATTATGTTTCCACAGTGCTTCATTAATTACTTCACAGATTGTCCTGAAAGACAGAGAGAATTCCTTTGAATATAAGAAACTGTCCTGCTTTTCAAGAACTATATTATTCTGTGAAAATATTTGCGAATATGATTTTTATATGGTTCTAAGTAGGAGAATGAAAACAGTGGCTATGAATAAGGTGTGCATTAGAATCACTCATGGGACATTCTCAAACTATAAATGGCTAGCCTCTATTCCCCAAATATTTGTAGTACCAAAATATTGTTCAAATGCATGGTTAAGTAACTTTTGGCCCCACCCAGCATTGGTGGAGCATGATACAGTCATTCCAGGTGATACAGCCTAGATGGGCTTTAGTGTTGGGAAGCAGTTATAAGACCACATTCAATGTGGGGAAATGCTAGATAGAAATTGAATATATTTGGGGGAAACTCAAGGACTGAAAGCAAATACTGAATGAGTATGAGTGACTGGGCAGTGGGGCAATAGGTGGTTTCACTTCCATCTCCCACTTAAAATAACGTATTAGAAACGACTCCTCGGGGGCTTCTTATATATATTTGTAGTTAGTGACAAAGGTGAAGGGGAAATAAGGCACTAGGGAGAACTTACGAGTATGATTTAAAATATAAGAACTCTGGTTAGAGCTTGATAGCAAACAAGAAAAATGTACTGGTCCCCTTTGTGGGAGAAACCCAGGTATACTGAAAGTTAAGATGCTGCCTAAGGTTCGTCACAGCATTCAAAGTGCCGCTATGGTTTGGTTTCCTCCAACTCTTGCCTTGAATAAAACGACAGCTTATACTTTCTTGGAGTCCCTAGAACTCTAACAACAGTTTCTCTTCACAGGGTTCACAGTGCTTGTCTGACAGTGACTGCAGTACCAGAAAATTCTGCATCAAGCCACAAGATGAGAAGCCATTCTGTGCTACATGCTGTGGGTTACAGAGGAAGTGCCCATGTAATGCCATGTGCTGCCCAGGAACACTTTGCATGAGTAGTAAGCGACCATAAACCCTTGCAGGACTTCTTTGCTCCAGTGATTTTAAAACTGAAGACAGCATCTCAATCTCATAGACTAGAATATTCCAAGATAGGCATTCCTAAAGGTTTCCTGGATTGGTGCTTGAGGTCAATTCATGCAGCTGTCTTTTCTTGATGCAATAAAATAGTTTATTTCCTGGCAATTGCAACTTAAGAGGTGATTTTAAAGCAAGTGTGCAAGTTGGAATCTTTCAAATTCTTCTGTTTTCACTAAGATTTCATTAATACATAACTACTTTCTTTATTATACGTGAGCATGTAAATATTTAGTACACATGTCCCAGAAATTGAGAAAGTTATATATAAACTGAAGCAGAGGTACTAACAAGTTCTATAAAAGTATGATAATTAGCATGTCTATAGTTCTAATCTTTGATGTTAATAACTCTTACCTGGTTGTCCCTTAGATGTTTGTACTACAATGGAAGAGGCAACCCAAATAATGGAAAGGCAGATTGATGCCCACGATGACACAGATACAAAAGGAACAAATGAGCATCTAATTCAGGAAAACAAACCCAAAAGGAAGCAAATATTAAGAAATCACAAGGCACTAAGGGTAAAAGCAGCATTCTGAGTACTTTTTTAAAGAAGAAACATCTTAAGGATAGGCTGGAACTTGACCCCAGAAACATACAAGGAGCATGTCCTGTTTCTAATCTCTTCATCGGTAGCTACGGAAATCAGGTAGGAAGTAGCATAAGGCCAAGAGGACAGAGGAAGAGCCATAATTATGGACTGGTGGGCAAGAAAACCTTTCATTGTTTCATTGAATTTTATATACACATCTTTTCACAGTCTATAATTTAACAGATAGCAGTTTCCCTTTTTAGATCCCCAGAATACAAAATAGAGATGAACAAAGGTGCTTTTTCATTCTGAGACAAACTTCACTAAGAGACTTTTTAAATTGTAGTGTCAAATTCCAATCTTGGATATAAAACAGCTAGGAAGTTTGTAGGTGATGAACTGGTGTCTTCAGGGTAACTGGCCCCTTTATAATAATGGTCTCTCTGTGTCAGTTTAAGTTCCATTTAATAAAACACTCATGACTGATTCTACGTCATTTGTCAAGACTGGAAATCCCACCTTTCTTTGACAAATATTTTCACTTTATATAAAAAATTGTTAGGTAGAGCTAAAATTTCCATTTTTTTATTGCTTTTAGCATTAAGATGGAACTCCAGGAGACTTGCATACCGCTCCCGCTCTTAGGTTGCGGACGTTAGTTCTATATCCCATGCCCTTGTCCTAGGAGCAATCTTCCCCATTTCCTGCTAAAGCCCGTGGAAACCTTGTTACAGGAAGAGGGAGAAAGCTGTCTTAGAACTTTCGACCATGGACCTGGACTTTTGCTGTGCTCTTCACTTTTGGACTGAAATGTGAAAACCAGTCCTATTGGAGGGACAGGTCTGCTTTAGGAGAGGGCAGAGAGATACTGCTCAGGCTCCAGAAATCCTCCTGCGCTGGTTGTGGTCCTGGGCTGTTCCCGGCAAGTCAAGGGACCGACAACCAACAACATGCGTGGTTAAGAGTAAGCCAAAGGGATCTAAGAAGCTGTAAATATTCCAAAATAAAGGTGACTCATTGGATTCAAGCAGAAATGGCATATTAATTTTTAAGTCTTTCCATACAAATATATCTTACAAAGAAATCTTGCAGTAATCGAAACAGACTGGGTTAGAAACTGCGAGACGCTGCCTTGTGATGAATGGAAACTAGCTTTGGCTTTTGTCAATTTCTCCAAAAAAGTGATGGAATTCTGTAACAAAAAAAAAATTAATTTTGATCTTGTGTTTCAATTAGTTGAAATAAATCTTAAAAATTTCTGGTGAAGTTCTAGTTACTGACAATAGATGGGGGGAAAAGAGATAGTATCTATGGTTCACCTGCGAAAATTATCACAGCAAATACTATTTTTCCTTAAAACCCTATTGTTTATTTTCTTTCATTTCTTGGAAGGTAAATGCCATTTCACTATAAAATAATTTAGTTAATAAAGAAATAAGATTCAAAAGGTAGTATTGTCTTATGTTTATAAAGTCCTTTGCAATTTACAAAGCATTTTTTTTTTTTTTTACAGAGACAGAGAGTGAGTCAGAAAGAGGGATAGACAGGGACAGGCAGGAATGGAGAGAGATGAGAAGCATCAATCATTAGTTTTTCATTGTGCGTTGCAACACCTTAGTTGTTCATTGATTGCTTTCTCATATGTGCCTTGACCGCGGGCCTTCAGCAGACCAAGTAACCCCTTGCTGGAGCCAGCGACCTTGGTTTCAAGCTGGTGAGCTTTTGCTCAAACCAGATGAGCCCGCGCTCAAGCTGGTGACCTCAGGGTCTCGAACCTGGGTCTTCCGCATCCCAGTCCGACGCTCTATCCACTGCGCCACTGCCTGGTCAGGCTACAAAGCATTTTTATGTAGTTTGTTTTCAATAGTTTTACTTATCACTTGATAACTTTTTATATTTACATACTTTTTATATTTCAAAGCTAGGGCTTTCAAGGAGTGTTTTTTAGTTATAGAATTTTACCGTTTAAACTTAAAAATTACCTTGGAGAAAAATTAGGAAAAAAGTGAAATTTTTGTTTGACATTTAAGGGGCCCTAGTTTGTCTAGTTGGAAGGGTTTTGCGTAGGGAAGCTCCTGCTGACGGATTACAACCAGTTGCTAGATTTCATTTAAGCGGTAAGCCACACACCTGTTCTATATAAGTTGTAAGTATATATTACAAAATCAAATTTGGGCCAACCAAAGAAAAAAATTAAATTTATGAAGATCCCCAGCCCTTAAAAAATATTAAGCCATCCTCCAGAGGATAGTTCATGTGTTATCTTTTTTTTTTTTTTAATTTTTTTTTTTTTCTGAAGCTGGAAACGGGGAGAGACAGTCAGACAGACTCCCGCATGCGCCCGACCGGGATCCACCCGGCACGCCCACCAGGGGCGACGCTCTGCCCACCAGGGGGCAATGCTCTGCCCATCCTGGGCGTCGCCATATTGCGACCAGAGCCACTCTAGCGCCTGAGGCAGAGGCCACAGAGCCATCCCCAGCGCCCGGGCCATCTTTGCTCCAATGGAGCCTCGGCTGCGGGAGGGGAAGAGAGAGACAGAGAGGAAAGTGCGGCGGAGGGGTGGAGAAGCAGATGGGCGCTTCTCCTGTGTGCCCTGGCCGGGAATCAAACCCGGGTCCTCTGCATGCTAGGCCAACGCTCTACCGCTGAGCCAACCGGCCAGGGCCTATGTGTTATCTTAATTGACTAATTTGCAGTAAGTAAAAAGGAGGAAAGCAAGTGAGGGGTGATGTTGGTTTACAGCGTCAGGGCAGAAAATGAGAAAATAAAAATTTCTGTTAAAGATCTGATATTCTCTCATCTCTAAAGTTTCTCTAGTTGGCCCTGGCCGGTTGGCTCAGTGGTAGAGCGTCGGCCTGGCGTGCAGGGGTCCCGGGTTTGATTCCCAGCCAGGGCACACAGGAGAAGCACCCATCTGCTTCTCCACCCCTCCCCCTCTCCTTCCTCTCTGTCTCTCTCTTCCCCTCCCGCAGCCAAGGCTCCATTGGAGCAAAGTTGGCCTGGGCGCTGAGGATGGCTCTGTGGCCTCTGCCTCAGGCGCTAGAATGGCTCTGGTTGCAACAGAGCATCGCCCCCTGGTGGGCGTGCCAGGTGGATCCCAGTCAGGCGCATGCGGGAGTCTGACTGCCTCCTCGTTTTCAACTTCAGAAAAAATGTAAAGTCTCTCTAGTTAACTCTTAGTAAAATGTGATCAAAACTGTAAATTTAAACATATTTTCTAATAAAAGCAGAACAAGATCATCTGATAATAGTATAAGAGGTTTTATTGACTACAGTGCATGAAGAAGAAACACTCATTTAAAAACACCAAAGACCCTTACATAGCAAAGGTTAAGAAATAAATTAAGACTCTTGTTGGGCTGTGCCTGGGAGGAAGGGTGCCTCATTCACTTCGATCCTTAGGTTCTCGGTATTTCCACTGGATGTAGTCAAAGATGTCTTTCTCACTATCCACTGGCAGGGGTTCTCCAGCAACTCCTGTTAAGAAAGAGACAAAAGAAACTTACAAACCAGCTTAAGAATTTAGTTATGGAGGGTTCAGGACTGACAGCTGTATGGAACATACTTTCAGAAAAAAAGGAAATGATAACCAAGCCACTAAAAATAAAAAGATATTGCCCGCCCCCATCCTCCCACATGACCTTGTGTGACGTATGTCACAGAGAAACCAGTACTACAAAAGGAACCTGAGTATTCCAACTATGGCCTCTGAAGTGATCCTAATTCATGACTGTCCTCCGCTGGGTCTCCACTATAGCCACCATGTATTACATATATAAAATACTCCAGTTAGTTCCTTTGCAACTCAAGATGTGGTTCCTAGACTCGCAGTACTGGCATCTCCTGGAAGCTAAGGGAATGCAAATCTTGGGCCCCACTCCAGAGCCCACTGAATTAGAATCTGTATTCAATGTGGTCTCCACATGGTTTGTATTCACATTGACATGTGAGAAGTACTGCCCTCGTCTACCAAGATGGAAGCCCTATTTTATACTTTTAGGATAAAATAAAATCTTCATTTTTCTAAACTTAAAAGCATAGGGCCAAGGCTACCAGATTTGGCCTGACACCAAAAGCAATGATACCTGGCTTCTTCAGAAGTCTTGAAGATACAATTTAAAAAACAAAACACTTAAATCAATAAAACGTATTTTTACTGACCACTATAGGTAGAAAAAATTTAATCCATTGTGACAGAGCTAGAAATAATTCTTGCCATCACAGGCCTTCAACTGAGGCCTAGGAGCATAGATGGATTAAAGTCCCATTTGTTGCTTGGGCTAAACCAAAATATTTTTGAAAATAACTTTCTCTCTAGATGACTGGGGTTATCTCAAAGGGTTACAAATACTCACCAGTGACTCCCACGGGGCGAATTGTGTATTCGTTGATTGTGAAGCCTTTTTCTAGGGCATGAGCTCTCATATTCTTATTGAAAATATCACTCCCAGTGAAATAGAGAACACCACAGTAATACTGATCCTTGGGTATCAACCTAAAAAAAAGCAATAGATAAATCTTCTATTACACATTTCAAATTTAGAAAAATAAAACTCTTAAAAATCAATAAGGCACAAAACACCAAAAATAAGTCTATGTGGCCAAATAAGCTGAAGAAGAGACCATCATTAGGTAGAGCATTCAAACTAACCCGACTTTGCAGTTTAGGTTTTAGTTATCTATCTCTGTAAGAGATGTGGAGAGGTGAGCAGCAGTACCACTTATTACAACTCACTGTCTTGGGCAGAAAAGTACTTTTGGGCTGTGGAAGGCATCATGATGAGATGGCACTTCAAAATGAAAAGGATTCTAGACATTTATGTGAATTCCAGGATATACAGAGGGAAGGGGAAAAGAAGAAAAGGAGGAAAAAGTTAATAGGTTGGCAACAAATACCTGATATCAATTCTCCTGTGTGGGTATTCCTTTTCATCATTTTTACTGGGAAGATGGCAAACACCCTAAAATGGATATTTAAAAGAAAGTTTAAAGATGTTTTTAAACTTGAGGCTTGATTTTAGTTGTTAAATCTGAGGTTATTTTTGTTTTAGAGGCAGTTTTCCAATTTGGAGCATTTTTAACTTAGTTTTTCTATGCACTATATATTATCACTTCCTTTCTATTATGTGTCATGATAATTAAAGAACTATGTGAGACTGACCAGGCAGTGGCGCAGTGGATAGAGCGTCGGACTGGGATGTGAAAGACCCAGGTTCGAGACCCCGAGGTCGCCAGCTTGAGCACGGGCTCATCTGGTTTGAGCAAAAATTCACCAGCTTGGACCCAAGGTCACTGGCTCAAGCAAGGGGTTATTCCAGGGGTCTCAAACTCAACTCAGCATGTGGGCCGCAGAGCAAGATCACAGCCGTTCGGCGGGCCGCACTAGGTCTACAAAAGGCAACTGTTACGCAACACTTTTCTCACTGCAGTTGAAAACAAAAAAAAATCAGTACAAGCACAATTGTACATGCAGTTTACTCAGTGTCACAAAACGACCAGAAACTGTAGTTCGCATCACAACTGCTGTTAACTAAGCTAATATCTAGCTAGGATGCTAGAGAAATAAAAAATACAAGTAGGCCCCTAGGCTTACTTAATTTTATCCAAAATATTTTGAACTTCGTGGATTAGTCTGCGGGCCGCACAAAATTGTTCGGCAGGCCGCGAGTTTGAGACCCCTGGGTTACTCGGTCTGCTGAAGGTCCGCGGTCAAGGCACATATGAGAAAGCAATCAATGAACAACTAAGGTGTCGCAACGCACAACGAAAATCTAATGATTGATGCTTCTCATCTCTCCATTCCTGTCTGTCCCTGTCTATCCCTCACTCTGACTCTCTCTCTGTCTCTGTAAAAAAAAAAAAAAAAAACTATGTGAAACAGCAAACAAGGATTGTGGTTATGAGGATTTGGCCTTTGTGTGAGTCTAAACAACAAGCTAATCAAGGAAAGCAACAAACATGAAAGAGACCAAAACAACAGAAAAAATCAACCTGGAAGAAATAATTATTAAGGAAGAAGAAAACAAAAAAGCTATAATATATTCAGATATCAAAAGACATTCTATTCATGAAATAAGAGTAGAGTTCTACAGGAAAAAAATCACTTAGGGAAAAGGTTTAAATCAAAATAAAAAAACATGAGAGCAAAAGCAGAAGAGTTTGAAGTTAGGGAAATCTTCCAGAAATTAAAAGACAGAACAATGAAAAATAAGAAAAAATTTAGTAAGAAAATCAGGGGAACATTTTCTTCCTTCTCTACAGTGAGTTTTCATTACACTTCTACAGTTTCAAATAGGTATTTTCAAGGTCTGTTTTGTTATATTTCCCTTTTCCAGAAAAAGGGCTAAAAATTCTGGACTAGTCAGCAACCCATACACATGTCAAAAGAACTACAAACATCAACAAATTTCAAAATAAATGTTGCAAGTGCTACATTTTAAGAAAAATATACAAGTGATAGGCTTCTGATTCTAAAAAGTAGTCAAGTTGGTACATGTCATTAAAAGCCATACTTTTTCACTCAGCAACATAGAAAAATTAAAATCTAAAATCCAAAATGGGTATTTTCTTTAGCTGTTGCTGTGGCTGAAAGATGAATGAAACCTGTTTTATCTTCAAAATATGAAACCTACCTTCTTAAGGCATTAACAAGTTCCAACTCAACCTTCAAACGGATCAGGAATGAATTCCATCTGGAATTTCCATGAGGTATTACCATTACCTTTCAGATACAGATGTTTGGATGGCACAGGAAACGATCTTACTGGCTGTCACATCAGTCATAGAATTTCATCTGATGACTTTGTTCCTTTCCTCAAGGCTAATTTTATTTCCTGAACTTTTTCTGAAGTGCTGATGTTAAAGAATTTCTCTGTATTATTGTCAATTCTTTATTTGATCAAGTGGATTAGTTTTGTTTGGCATTTCAACTAGGTAGCTTCATGCAAGTGTCTGAAATAAAGCCTCCTTCACTTCCTCAGGGTAAGTTGAGGTACCAGCTATTGACCCCATGAATCCTTACTGAAGGTATTTCTCAGAAAATACAAGGCCAAACTTGCACAAAATGCTAAAAGTTGAATGGTATTCATCATATATAAACAGGCATCTACATGCAGAGGAAATTGTTTTTTTCTTCCAAATGTTATATTCACAGGAAGAACAAAGACCATGATTTTACAAGATCTGGAATAACCTTGGCTTTCCTAAGGTTTGATCACTATTAAAGGAATTAATGTTTTGAAGGTAACTTGAAAAACACATGAAATACCTTATCTTTAAAAACAATTCAGTCAGTGGTTACAGCAACAAGAGGTTTTGAAATCAAGTGGATATGCAATGAGAAGGGTTTATTTCACCATCTAAATTGAATTCATTTTGCAGCCAACTTCCTTTCAGAAGCCCAGAGATCTTAACTTCTGTGGAGATCTCTGCTAATGTTTGTGCACTTAAGGTCACTGCTCCGACTCTCCTCCCCCATGTATCTTCTTGGCTAAATCCCTTACTGCAAGTCTCTGCCCAAACCACCTCCTCTGTCTCTGCCATTCTATTTAATACTACCTCCTGCACACCCATCTCTCCTCATACCTTGCTCTCTCTTTTTTTAAAAATAGTACTTATTATCTTATCCTAATACACTATACAACTTATCTATTTATTATGTTCATTGTTAACTATCAGTCCATTTCCACACTCCCCAAATATAAGTTCTACTTAAATTCACTGATATATCCAAGCTTCTAGAAATGTAGCAGGTGCTTAATATGTATTTGCTGAGTTGACTGCATCTACTTCTCATCCCACTGACACTCATTCTCACATTTTGTCCATATCATGTACAATAAGGTCTGAACCAGCCTACTCTGTAGCAGTCATTGGGATCTGGCTGTCCATACACTTTCTGGGCAAAGGTCTTTTCTTTTTCAATTGAGCAGGTAGCTACTAGAATAACCCATTTCACCAGTGTCAGCAAATCTTATGTTCACACCTTTCTTTATGCTACTCACCTTTCTTTTTCAGGTTACACACCCAGCCCACCAGCCGTCATTTGTCCTTGTATTCTTGCAAGCTGGATTACTACAGCCTCTGTCAGTTTTTCCTCTGGTCTCTCTTTGAGCACCAGCAGAACACTGTTCAGACTGTAAAATAATGCTTCTGCTATTGTATTGCATAAACACCCTCCATGTTGCCCACTCTGAAAGCAGGTGCACTTCCCCCGTAGGGAGTTCCAGTGCCCTTCACAGAGATGACTACTGGAGGACAGTTAGGCCAGAGGGGTACCCAGAATATGACCAGGCGAACAAGGCCGCTCCTACTATGAAATAAAAAATCCAACTTGTATAACTGGTATTTTTAGGATTTTATCTATTGAATGTACTTTAAATATAAGATTTATGCACATTCGCCCTGGCCAGTTGGCTCAGTGGTAGAGCATCAGCCTGGCGTGCGGATGTCCCAGGTTTGATTCTCACTCAGGGCACACAGAAGTGACCATCTGCTTCTCCATCTCTCCTCCTCCCCCTTCTCTCTCTCTCTCTCTCTCTCTCCCCGCCTCCCACAGCCATGGCTCAATTGATTTCAGCAAATCAGCCCTGGGCCCTGAGAATGGCTCTGTGGAGCCTCCACCTCAGGTACTAAATAGCTCGGTTGGGAGCATGGCCCCAGATGGGCAGAGCATCGGACCCAGATAGGGGTTGCCAGGTGGATCCCACTCTGGGCACATGCAGGAGTCTATCTCCCCTCCTCTCACTTGGAAAATAAAAATAAAAAAAGATTTATGCACATTCATTCTGAGTGAATTAAAATCAATCTACATTTAAAAAGGATATTCATGGAGGATATATAAGCCCTATTTTTTAACAAGATCTCATGTATGCATATATTTTGGACATAAGAGTAAGAGCTCAAAATTTGACATTTTCAGAAAAATAGATCATACATTTATTCCTAAAGACTGACTACTGGAGGACAGTTAGGCCAGAAGGGGTACCCAGAATATGACCCACCTTTACCAACAGGAAGGTAAACTTGATTTTTACCTTTCCTAAAGTTCTTTTGAAACGGATAAAGTGTGACCAATTTAGGCAATATACTTCCATTGCCCATTAAAATCACCAGGCTGAATTTAATAATACATTGTTTTTATATGATTAAATATACATAGCATAAAATTTACCATTTTAACCATTTTTAAGCATGCGGTTCTATGACATTAAGTAGATTCATAATTATACAACTATCACCACTACTCACCTCCAGCACTTATTCATCTTCCCCAAATGAAATTCTGTACGAATTCACCAGTAACTCCCCCAGACCCCAAGGCCCTGGCGAATGCCATTCTACTTTCTAACTGACATGGCATTTCAATCATCTATTGCAACCATCTTTTCTACCATGGGTTAAAACGAGTACTGCTGGCCCTGGCCGGTTGGCTCAGTGGTAGAGCGTCGGCCTGGCGTGCGGGGGACCCGGGTTCAATTCCTGGCCAGGGCACAAAGGAGAAGCGCCCATTTGCTTCTCCACCCCCCCCCCCTCCTTCCTCTCTGTCTCTCTCTTCCCCTCCCGCAGCCAAGGCTCCACTGGAGCAAAGATGGCCTGGGTGCTGGGGATGGCTCCTTGGCCTCTGCCCCAGGCGCTAGAGTGGCTCTGGTCGCAGCAGAGCGACGCCCTGGAGGGGCAGAGCATCGCCCCCAGGTGGGCAGAGCGTCGTCCCTGGTGGGCGTGCGGGGTGGATCCCGGTCAGGCGCATGCGGGAGTCTGTCTGACTGTCTCTCCCCGTTTCCAGCTTCAGAAAAATACAAAAAACAAAACAAACAAACAAAAAAAACTAGTACTGCCACATTTATGCATGAGCCATGCTAATTCTAGCATATCTATTCTCCAGAAACACAGTTTCTTTCCTTTCAGTCATACTTGGGGAAGGGGGACACAGAGAAAAGGGGATCCAAATGATGTATATTTAAGTGACCAACAGAATAAAGGTAAGTCTCTATTACCTTAGTTTTAGATATTTTTACCTTCCTGTTGGTTTTTACACATGACCTCTTATTAATCTGTTTTTAATCCATTTGCCATTTGTCTTGAATCTTTACATTTTAATTCCCTAGGAAGACTACAGGATTTTGACAATTCACCATGATGGGTTTCACTTTGAAAGTCTCTGTAGGTGTCCCCTCTAGAAACTCCCCAACTTATCATTCCACATCACATGTTTCTTCCCCTGTGCCTTCTATCACATAACTTGCTTCCTTTTCTTTCTTTGGTATTGTAATAGATTAGTACTTTTCAATGTTAATCTCACTTACTGAAGAATTCTGAGTCAAAGAAGATGAAAACATTTGCTATTTTAGGTAAAAACTTATATGTCAAGTTCATTATGAATACTTTGAACAGATTATACCTAATGACCTTTTCCAATGGCAGAGATATTTATAAGTGGGGGATTTAAAATAAAATTCTTTACTAGAATATTTTGAGATTAGCATTCTGCTAATTGTTCTCTCTATGGCCTCATGGGTATTTACTTACTGTGATATTAAGCTACAGTGAGGTCACACACTCACAACCTTTTTTTTTTTTTTTTTTAACAGAGAGAGAGGGATAGATAGGGACAGACAGACAGGAACGGAGAGAGATGAGAAGCATCCATCATCAGTTTTTCGTTGCGACACCTTAGTTGTTCATTGATTGCTTTCTCATATGTGCCTTGACCGTGGGCTTTCAGCAGACCAAGTAACTCCTTGCTCAAACCAGCGACCTTGGGCTCAAGCTGGTGAGCTTTTGCTCAAACCAGATGAGCCCACGCTCAAGCTGGCAACCTTAGGGTCTCAAACCTGGGTCCTCCGCATCCCGGTCCAACGCTCTACCCACTGTGCCACCGCCTGGTCAGGCACTCACAACCATTACTGAACAGTTTTTAAGGTTTGTTTTTTCCAACATGTTAACTCAAATGGGTACTTACCATGAATTTTGTTTCACCTTTTGACAAAGTATCAGTAATAAAGCTGACCTTTTGTAACTGCTCCACAACACGATGTAACAGCTTTGGCTATAGAATCATAATTAGGAAATAAGAAAGAGCAATCAATCTGTTACGCGAGGAAACATTTTTAACATGAGTTTTCTTATTATCTGTGGAGAAATGCCTATTTCCTATGTTATGAATAAGTACATTTTTCTTCTAACAAATTCATTTTATTAAACATATTTTTAGATACCATTGTCTTTCACCAATATCATGATACCCCAAACAAACATCATTTGTGTTTATCTGTTTCATTAAATCAAAAAGTTAGCTGCTTTGCCTGACCATTGGTGGCACAGGGGTAAAGTGTCAACCCGGAGTGCTGAGGTTTGTCAGAGCAGTGAGCGAGGAATCGTCCACAAAATCCTAAAGGTCCAATGTCTGGCATGAAGAGCCCATGGTTTTGGCTTGAACAAGGGGACGCTGGCATGCCCTGGTCAAGGCATGTACAGGAAGCTCAATGTACAACTAAAAGTGAAAGCAACTATGAGTTGCTGCTTCTTACTCTCTCCCCCCTCTCTCAGAGCAATCAATGCACAACTAATGTAAAAGCAACTAAGAACTGATGCTTCTTACCCTCTTGCTCCCTTTCAGGCTCTCTCTCACACACAAGAAAAATAAGTAAGCTGCTTCATCTTTAAAAAGCATATATTCCAAAATCAAAAATGTTTTGCTTCTTGGGTTTTCTAGTAGAGGTAAAGTTTCTTTTTCCTTCCTTCCTTCCTTTCTTTTTTTTTTTTTGAGAGAGAGACAGGAAGGAAGAGAGATGAGAAGCATCAATTCATAGTTGCGGCACTTTAGTTGTTCATTGACTGCTTTCTCATACGTGCCTTGACCCGGGGGCTCCAGCTGAGCCAGTGACCCTTTACTCAAGCCAGCAACCTTTGGGCTCTAGCCAGTAAGCATGGGATGGTGTCTATGATCCCACACTCAAGCTGGATGAGCCCAAATGCAAACTGGCAACCTTGGTGTTGAACCTGGGTCCTCAGCATCCCAGGTCAATGCTCTATCCACTATGCCATCAGCAGTCAGGCAATACAATATTTTTTTAATAAAAAAATATTCCTTTAGTGAAAACCTGAATATTATACTAGGTATTTCTAAAATATCTGTGATAGACAAGAAATCATTCTGGAAATATTTTACTAAATTTCATCTCTTTCAAATGTTAGATTGTCCTCCCAATTCCTTACGGAAAAACATGCACCCCTTGCAACAACTTACTTACTTTTTGCCTTTCACATAATTCAACTAGTATAATACTTCAATTGACCTTCATAAAGATTAGAACAAACTTATTCTGAAAAAATCCAACTATCGTTTACAAAATGATAATCACTACTATGTAAGATTGATCACACTGATTATGAACTCTGAGGCACCTGTTTGTTTGATTCAGAAGTAAAACTTGGATGGGTCAGAAGAACATCCATGTCCCCACTGGACTCTGCACCTACGGTAACAAAGAAAATGTGTCGAGTTCTTCATGTAAATTTATCTGTTCCACAAACAAAACCATGGTGATGACACACACAGAAGGGCCTTACTTCTCACAGCCTAACTTTTTATTCACTGTGCTCCATATTCAGAATTAGTTAAAAGATTTCATTTTCTGTCCAACTATTCAGGTATATTGATGAAAACAGCAAAATCTGGTATAACAACAGTAACTGGAATTAGATATTGCACATAATTGGTCATTTAATGTATTAAAAAGGCATTTAAGTGTTCAATAAAGTAAAAATATTTTAAAATAGCTTTAAAATACATCTATAAATACTATATATCTAAAAATTTCAAATTAAACAAATTGCTCTACCTCTGTAAAGGTTAATCAGAAAACTCATTACAATTCTTACGACTCAACTTACTGAATACTGGTAAAAAGAATTACTATTATAGTGTTATGTATAAGAATATAGCAAATTCTAATTTATGGTTTCAGTTTGATCCTCACTTTAAAGCCAAATAACTTCAGGCAGATTACATACAGTTGTTTAAACCAGTATTTTTCAACTGCCAGTCCACGGACCGGTCTGCCAGAAGTTTTATGCCAGTCCACCAAAGAGTTCACCACCCTGATGCTGTATGAAGATTATAGACCCAACCTATGATTTTAGTCGTATTCGCTTATGTTCAGGGTGAGTTCTGCCTCAGCAATCCCGAAATAATTCTCCTATTTTCACTTGTCTCCAAGTGTTAAAGGTTGAAAACCACTAGTTTCAACCTTTCTTTTACTGGGATAGCATATTTTCTCCATCTAGATGGCATTTTTTTCACTTTCTTTTTTTTTCAGTATTGCAAATGAAGACTGTATATTCCTCTAGACCTCACTTTCCTTGTCTAAAAGCTACTAAAACCTACTTTATAGGCTGTTGAGCAACTAAATAAGAACATATATAAACACATCTAGAATAGTGTCTGGCACACAGATGGCATAAAATAATCCTGTTTATTGCCTCTTTTTTCTTTGTAAGTGTAACATGTAAAAACACTGAAGACCTTGCAGCGTCTCTGGGTCACCACCCTTTCCATTAGTAATCTTTAACCAGATGTTTAAACATAAAGAAGACTAGACTTAGTATGTGATGGTCACAGAACATTCATGGCAGCTATTTTAACAACTAAAAGAGTTTATTGTCTTTTATTCTCATTTCTTTCTCCTCAAAGCTGTATGTCTTCCACCATCCACCTATCACCAAAAATGTATTCCTTTGTCCATTTAAAAAATAAAAACAAACTATGTAAGCAAAAAGAACACAAACAAATAAACCCCAAAATAGAAAAACAACAACCAAAAACAACCCAAAGTTCCATTAAGGAAGACTAGATAAATAAAGATAAACTATGGAACATCCATACAATTGAATGTTATACAGCTATAGAAAACGATGTGGAAAATCTCTCGGAAGTATGTTTAAGTGAAAAAAGTAAGGTGTAGTACTATGTAAATATTACATTACCTTTGTGAAGGAAAGAGAGAGAAGGAAACCAAAAGAATATATATTCACATTTAGTTACATTTACATGTAGAAACACTGAAAGAATACACAAGGAAGTGGTTATTAATGAGTCAGTGGTGAGAGGGAATGAAGAGTAAACAGGGATAGGGAAGAAGACAGACTTCTTAGTGTATATTCTTTTTATAGTAAAGCAAATAACCATATAACCTATGGAATAAAAGCAAAAATAAAATAAAAATATATAAACCCAGAACAGTTGTCATTGTCAAATGAGCATACATGTGGCTTGCTGTGTACTAAATTCTGTTTTCAAAATATCAATTCCAAGGACTCACCCAAGGAGAGTCTTATTTAATAGGTTGCAGTAGGGTACAGCAATGTGTATTTTATAAAATGTCCTGGGTGTTTCAGATGCACAGACAGACCTGAACAACCTATTAACTTTAATCCTCTCATTCTGCAAATTTGGAAAACAGGATGTGGAGAGACAAACTAAAAATCATATAGTGATAGATTTGGTCTGAGAAGCTAGGTATTTTGGCTCCAATCCAATGTTCTTTCTGCACATCAGCAATTATGGATTTAGTCCTTTTCTATCCCCAGCTTTAGGTTCTTAACAGCAGCTACCCAGAGAATTTCTTATAGTCCATCACCTACTTCCAAGCAAAACTCCAGAGTTGGCCAGATATTCAGTCAGAAATCTATTCAAAAAGTTTTAAATAAAGTTTTTCTATTCTAATTGTTAAAGTTTATATTTTTAAACTTATGTTACCCTTCCACATTTTTGAGGCAGTTAAGAGACCACAACTGTGTGGTTGTTGCTTTGCCCGTATTCACATAGTAAATGGAGATCAGCAGAACCTGGGTGTGTGAGAACTGGTTTTAAACTGGTGCTTCTGAGACATTATTCTAGATCCATTACAGAAAACTTAAAAAAATACAAAAAGGAAAGCAAACAGATAAACAGAAACTACCCACAGATTTTCTAGCATCTAACCAGACAATCACTATTAGGATTTTAACATAGCCAAAATTATTTTATATACTTTTATTAAAATTAGTCACTAAAATATCATTCTATAATAAACTTAGTACAAATTTCCTCTAATTTTTTATACATATTTCCATCTATAAATAAGTAAATGAATAAAGTTAGCACTTTGGCTGTGTAGCTCAGTTGGTTAGAGCATCGTCCCAATACACCAAGGTTGTGGGTTCAATCCCCAGTCAGGGCGCACACAAGAATCAACCAACGAATGCATAAATGAGTGGAACGACAAATCGATGTTTCTCTCTCTCTTTCCCTTCCTCTCTCTTTAAGATTGATAAATGAATTTTAAAATGAAAATAAAGTAGCTAATACTACTGGAGCTTAGTAAATCTGTTAAATTACATCGTTTTAATCCATTATTTTCATATATATTAGGCAATTTTAACATCAAGACACGAATAACCTAAGATTAACAAGTATATTACCTCTTCTGAAACTGCCACAGACTGTAGCAATGTATTCAGAATCCACTTTTTTAACTTCATTTAGTACAATATCCTAATAGAAGAAAAATTAAGTCAGTATTCTAAAAATGGCTTTTCACCAAGTGACACTGTCAATTCTAGACAAATACAACTCAGTACACTCTTACTTGCATTTGTAACATCTCTTCACGAGGAATTCTTTTCTCAAAGTCCTCAAAATATCTATAAAGACAATAAATAGATAAGATTTTTGTGATATTTAAATCTTCTTAAAAATTACATTTCCTACCACATCAGGTGTCCTTATACCATCAGATCATACAAAAATCAGGATTAAAATTCATCAAGACAACAGTAAAACTGGATGTGGGGAAGGTTAATTTCTTAACTTGGATCAAAATCCTTAAATGCTATCCTTTCTGATAGTCCAGATACTCCATCTAAACTTATTTATAAATAAACTTCACATTCACATACCAAGAATAAATGCATCTAAGTTAGTACATTTCCAAATTAGACTGTCCCTATTGACAAGCCAAGGGGTAATAGTTCATTGCTCTTAAATTGTATTTTAAAATATCCTAGTAGGATCCTGCAACATAAATGAACCCAGGTATTATTCTAATTTAAAGAAGTCAGTCACATATTATATACTTTCATTTATATGAAATATCCAAAATAGCAGATCTATAGAGACAGAAAGTAGATAAGTGGTTGCCAGGAGCTGGGGTAGAGGAGGGGGTTGGAGAGAAATGGGGAGTGCCTGCTAATGGGTACAGGCTCTGAGAAAACAAAAACGACTCAAGTCGACTGTAATACAACTCTGTGAATATACTAAAACCACTGAATTGTATACTTTAAATGGGTGAGTTGTATGGTATACGAATTACTCTTTAATAAGATTGTTATGAAAACATTACCTAAGCATGAAACAGCACCTAAGAATAAAGCACCTTTCAAAACCAGTTCTCACAACTAAGTTCTTCAGAAGACCTCTAATTGCTTTGTAAATGCAAGGAAAGTGAGAGCTATACCATTCTAGTCTCTTACTTGCTTAAAGTTTTGGAAGGGCAGTGTAAATTTAAAATATTATGATAAAGCATCAACCAGAAAAGTTCAGGTTATTGGTACTGAATCGCCAATGACTATACAATACTAGAGAAAAGATACATGCTCATACAGGTATATAGTTTATTCACTATGCATTTTAAATAATTAGAAAGGAAGTTCTGATTATATCTGGCACACAAAATGATAGCTAATGTTGATATACAACATGCCTATTAGTTATTCCTTTACTGTTATTAGGGTGTTCAGTATTTTTCTTCTTTTTTTAAATTTAGTGTTTCAAGTTCACGTCCCATCTTCTGAGGTAGACTCTGAACTTAAGAGCTACACTGAGACCTAGTGCAGTGCTTTGTACAATGCAAGCATGAACTAAACACCCACTGACTGACCGAGGCACTCAGTTCTATGTATTTTCAGAGGAAGCTCCCTGCTAAAGTCAAGAGAATGAGGGAAATAAATATACAGAACAAGCAAACACACTAAAAAGCAGTAACAAAACATGTGAATATAGGCATATTCCCTACATGAGTCTGCAACAATCTTAGCATTTCTGAATCGAAAATGGTTGTTTAGCTAATTATGAAGAATTATTATGACTTGGAAGAATAGCTATAAAAATTTTACTTTTATATCTCCAGTGTCAAAAGAAAATTTGCCACCTTACTTCAACCCAATTCGCTGATGATGGTTCAATTTATCTTCATTTTTTCTGAGATCTGTATGGAACATAAATAAAATTGAGGTGCTAATTTAAACATTTTTTGTAATGACTTTGAAAAGACAATGAAAAAAATTACCTAAAAAAATTAGATAAAAGTGACTCTTCAAATCAATGTAGTGCAATCTAACAATTATTTCATTATCATTTTTATTACTGAACCAAAATTTCAATTTTACTTACATGGAGTAGTAGATAAAACATACCAAAATCATTCCAAATTCACTGACTATGGCAAAAGGCAGCCTTATAAGAACATACATTGCTTAATTTATGGTTATTAGCAGCAGTAGTAACCACAATTTCTGAATGTATTATGAGTAACTAAGTTCATTCAAATTGTTCATTTTTTGGTATTTACTGAGTGCCAATGTGTGTAGGCACTGTGCTAAAAATCTTGTTAAAAGGAGAGGTGTTATCTTTTTTTTTGTTAATTTAAAAACATATCTTAAATCTTAGTTTCACTTGGATATTCCTTTATCGGGCATGCCGGAAGGGGGGAAGGTGGGCGAGGGTCTGGGGCATAAACGGTGATGGACAAAGACTTGACTTGGGGGAAGTAAACAAACAATATGGTGTACAGAAATATGTTGTAGAATTGGGCACCTGAAACTAGTGTCACCCTAAAAAGTCAACTTAAAAATGTTACTTATTTTTAAGTACTTTAGTAGGTTCCAAGCATTCTGTGAAGCGCTTTACATATATTATTTCACTAAATCATATGAGGCAGAAATTATAATACCATTTTGTAGCTGAGAAACTGAAGCACAATAGTCATTCATTCTAATCAAGTGGTGACTACATTGATACCTAGGTCAGTCTCTAAAACCTATCCACCTAAACACTGGGTTGCTTACAAGTAGTCAAATCCATATATATTAACCTAAATGCCACAATGTACTATAATGAATCCATATATATGTATGTATGTATGTGTATATATACATATATATTTATATATATACACACACAGAAAAAGCTCTTGAAATGTAGAAGAAACTATATTTAAAGGACTGCTATATAAGGCTTAAGAAAAGGGTTTCAAAATTACTTAAGCTTTATTTTTATAAACATTCATTTTATTAATTTTAGAGAGAGAGGGAATGTAAGAGGAGACAAAGACAGGAACATCGATCTGTTCTGTATGTGCCCTGACCGGGGATCAAACCGGCAACCTTTGCTCTTTGGGATGATGCTCTAATCAATTGAGCCATCTGGGCTTAAGCTCTATTTTTAATCACTTCTTTGAAAGCAAAAATTTAATAATCATTACAAGCTTCTTACACAATCTCAATATATATCATTTGGCTTTTAAGCTGAAGGTATAGGACTAAAATTTTATTAAAGAAACAAAGGCAATTTAAATCATCTAAAAATTTGTAAATAAAAGCACTGCCTTCAAACCAAAAGCCACTTCTTGCTCTTCTTGACCTTCTTCTGAGTTACAAACCTAAATATGTTTAAGACCAGAATATAAACCTCTCTTTATATCTAGCCTCTACTGTAGAGTTAAAAAGAATTCATATCATTTGTATCTACTAACTAAGAAAGGGTATTTTTTGCAAGTTCTACTTTGTTAGAGCATTAACATTCCAATCAGGACCACACTTAACCAGGAATTACATACTCACCTTCTAATGTTTTAATTCCTTCATCTACAAACTTCCTTGCAGCAGATGGACTACAAAGAAAGAATTGCATTATCTCAGTATTAAGTGAAACTCTAGATGTCTTATCTTGTCAAACATAAAGAATTACTATTGGCCCTGGCCAGTTGGCTCAGCTGTAGAGCGTCCACCCAGAGTGTATAAGTCCTGGGTTCGATTTCTGGTCAGGACACACAGGAGAAGTACCCATCTGCTTCTCCCCCCTCCTCCTCTCCTTCCTCTCTGTCTCTCTCTTCCCCTCCCGCAGCCAAGGCTGCACTGGAGCAAAGTTGGCCCAGGCGCTGAGGACGGCTCCACAGCCTCCACCTCAGGTGCTATAATGGCTCCGCAGCAGAGTACGCCCGGATGGGCAGAGCATCGCCTCCTGGTGGGCATGCCGGGTGGATCCCGGTCAGGAGCACGCGGGAGTCAGTTTGCCTCCCTGCTTCTAACTTCAGGAAAAAAAAATTTTTTTAATTTTATTTATTCATTTTAGAGAGGAGAGAGAAAGGGAGAGAGAGAGACAGAGAGGGAGAGAGAGAGGAGAGAGAGAGACAGAGAGAGAAGGTAGGGAGGAGCTGGAAGCATCAACTCCCATATGTGCCTTGACCAGGCAAGCCCAGGGTTTAGAACCGGCAACCTCAGCATTTCCAGGTCGACACTTTATCCACTGCGCCACCACAGGTCAGGCAGAAAATTTTTTTTTTTTAAAGAATTACTATTGAGCTGAAAAAGACTTGCTAAAAATGTTGCATGGTTAATTTGGTAATGTTCAATGTTATCCAAAGAGAATTCTTGAAGCTTCAATCTAGAAATACAACCATAAACTTGGACATGAAAAATGTCTACACAGCTAAGTGTCATATATCATAGTGCTCATGTTTACTTTATTCATAAACGACACACAGGCACTTGAAAACTGTCATTCATTCATGAGATTTTTACTGAGGGCCTATTACATGCCAGATACACTTCTATGTGCTAAAAATACAACAGGAATAACACAAATAAGGGTTCTGTCCTTACCTACTTTTATTCCAGTGGGCAGAGAGACAGTAAGTACATATATAAACAAGTAGGAAAATGATCTAGTAGATAGAAAAAAAGAACTGAAATGGGAGTGAGGAAACAGGTTCTAATTCTGACTCTGCCACAGTTATCTCACTTTCTGTGTTCAGTTTTCTTGCCCTGAAAGAGAGGGTAATATAACAGGTACCCTTTAAAATAACTTTTAACAGGTCCCCAAACTCATTTTTAGTAGACGAGGTTTAAGAATTTAATCTATTTTAGGGTAACTTTCACAAAAAATGTTGCCATTTAAAGAATTGCCATATCTAAAAAAAAGTCTCATTTCATGAAGATGAGAGTTAAGTAAAAAAAGCATTATAGCCTTAATATTTCAATGTTGACCTTTATTTTTTATTTGTCTAGTGTCAAAGAAGCCTTCTTTCATGGTAGTTCAAATTTTAGGATAAAGACTCCTTAATTAAAAAATGCTTAAGGGCTGTTTCAAATTCACAAGGTACTACACTAGATGCTATGGAATAAAAGCTTAAATGTTTAAGTTAAATATCATGCTCAGAGAGGCAAACAAGGTTTAATCTGGAGGCAGTAGTAAAATGTACACAGAGCAAGTGTTACTGGAGTTTAGAGGAAGAAGAGATTATCTTGGCTGGGGAGTCAAACTGGTTTTATAAAGGAGGTAACATTTGCCTTGGATGGGGCTTTCACAGTAGAGGCAACAGAGAACCAACCTCAGGCATATAAGCTACGGAAGTATAAACTGTATGGGCAAAGGCACAGAAGTGGAAAGGTACAGGTTTGAAGGGAAACAGCACGCAATTGAGTTTGGCTAACATAGAAGAATTAAGCCAATCCTAGGCCCTGGCTGGTTGGCTCAGTGGTAGAGCGTCAGCCTGGCATGCGGGAGTCCTGGGTTCGATTCCCCGCCAGGGCACACAGGAGAGGTGCCTATCTGCTTCTCCACCCCTCCCCCTCTCCTTCCTCTCTGTCTCTCTCTTCCTCTCCTGCAGCCAAGGCTCTATTGGAGCAAAGTTTGCCCCGGCGCTGAGGATGGCTCTGTGGCCTCTGCCTCAGGCACTAGAATGGCTCTGATTGCAGCAGAGCGATGCCCCCAGATGGGCAGAGAGTCGCCCCCTGGTGGGCATGCCGGGTGGATCCCGGTTGGGCACATGCGGGAGTCTGTCTGACTGCCTCCCCGTTTCCGGCTTCGGAAAAGTGCAAAAAAACAACAACAATCCTACTATTATGTCTAAAAAAATAGTTCTTACCCAATGCCAGTAACTCGAGTCAGAAAATTGATGGATGAACTAGTATCATCCTGACGAATCTTTAATAAAAAAAGAAAAAGGCATAACAATGATTTAGAAATGCTTTGAGAACCAAAAGATCTTTTTAGAAATATAACAGTCTGCTAAGAGACCTGAAGAACTTCTTACATGTGCCTGGATGACCCCTATAGAAATATTCATATGTAACCTAGACAGATCTAAGTTACAACAGAGCAGCTTAAGATGTCTCATCTCTAATTTACCTAATATTCTTAAAAGACTTATTCATAAAAGAGGAGAAGTGATATAATTATCATCAGAGTGAAACAAAACCGTATTTTGGAAGAATTTAAGCATAGAAATTAAAAAAGATAACATCTTTTAGCAAAAGTCTATAATCTCATTCCTAAATAGTATTGAAAGTATGGAAATAATTGCATCATATATGCTCATAATAGTCTATTAAATACCATATAAAATAAGTGAAAATTTTATAGAATACTCACATTTAAAAATAGAACACTTTTAAAGGCATAAACTCCCCTCCTCTCTTTTCCTTGAGTCTAATTAAAGTGACATCAATTACCCTGCAATGGTGCTCCATGATAGTTGCCATAAAGATACATACTATAATCAAATAAGCAAATAAATAATTTAAAATTTTACCTTTTCCAGTTTACGCAATTTTCCAGTTGCTAAAAATTCATCAATCTTTTCAGCAATTTTTGTTCCTACTCCGGGCTACAAAAAACACACACACAAAAACAGAAGTCCTATAAATATAATGCATACCAAATCACTAAAAACTAAAGTACAAAATAAAAAATGAAAAACAAATGCTCGTCATATGACCAGTTTTGAAACAAGGAACAAAGAAAATTGAGCCCCAGTAAAAATATAAAATACTTAATTGACAAAAGAGAAACCCTATCAAAATAATTCTGAATGGCCTTTTTTTTTCTTTTTTTTTTACAGAGACAGAGAGAGAGTCAGAGAGAGGGATAGATAGGGACAGACAGACAGGAACAGAGAGAGATGAGAAGCATCAATCATTAGTTTTTCATTGCGCGTTGCAACACCTTAGTTGTTCATTGATTGCTTTCTCATATGTGCCTTGACTGCGGGCCTTCAGCAGACCGAGTAACCCCTTGCTGGAGCCAGCGACCTTGGGTTCAAGCTGGTGGGCTTTTGCTCAAACCAGATGAGCCTGCACTCAAGCTGGCGACCTTGGGGTCTTGAACCCGGGTCCTCTGCATCCTAGTCCGACGCTCTATCCACTGCGCCACCGCCTGGTCAGGCTGAATGGCTTGCTTTTTAAAAATTAACTTCTGTTGTAGAAAAATTAGAAAATATAGTTGTATAAAAAATATTTAACTTATTTGTTAATTTCATCATCCTGAAAATTAAACTGTAACCTCATAACTGTATGTCTGTATTATATAGACTTCTTGTCTGTTTATATAGTTACTAAATATATGTATATATATACTGTTATCTTACAAAAGCAATCATACTGCTTCATAAAATGTTTTTTCAACTTAAAAACACATTGTGAATAAATTTCCATATCATAAACACAACTACAATATCTTTAATGGCTGCATAGCATATTATTGTATAAATGTATCATAATTTACTTAATACCCTATAGATGAACATTCAGATGGATTCCAATTTTTTGTATTTTAACAATGCTGTCACAAACTTCCTTTACAACAGAAGTTCCCAAGCTTTTGCATATATCAGCATTGCCTGGGGGATATATTAAAACACAATGCCAAGTCCCACCTTAGAATTCCTGACTCAATAGGTTGCATTTTTAACAAGTTTCCAGGTGATACTGAGGCTGGTCTAGATGCCACCCCGTTAGAACCACTACTCCCAGAACTGCACAGTCCAACAGAGCAGTCAGCAGCCACAAGTGACCATTTCCAGCTTACATTAATTAAAGTTAAAAATTCAACTCCTCAGCCTAACCAGCGGTAGCACAGTGGATGAAGTGTTGACCTGGGACGCTCAGGTTCCAGGTTCAAAACATCGAGGTTGCTGGCTTCAATGTGGGATCAGCATCAGCGACATGATCACAAGGTTGCTGGCCTGAGCCCAAAGGTTGCTAGCTTGAAGCTCAAGGAAACAAGAGGTCACTGGCTTGGCACAAATTGAGAAGCAATTTATGAACAACTAAAGTGACACAACTACAGTGCTTTTCATCTCTCTCCCTTCCTATCTAGTGTATCTAGTCTCTCTCTCACTTAATAAAAAATAATAATAATTAAATTCTGTAGTCACACTAGTCACATTTCATGAGATCACTAGCTAAATATGACTGCTCACAGTTACTGTATTGACAGCACTGCTCTAGAATATAAGCTCTAGGAGAGCGGGGATCCTGGCTTTTCATTGCTTTATCCTTAGCACCTGGATGAATACCTGACACGCAGGTGGTGTGCAAAAATTATAAATAGGTCTTTGTGTACATAATTTTTACTGGTTTCCTTTATATATATTCCTCAAAGCAGAATTGCTGGAACTAAGGATATATACATTTTTTTCTTTTTCCAAGTGTGAGGAGGGGAGATAAGACTCTCACATACACTTTGACCAGGATCCACCCAGCAACCCCCATCTAGGACTGATGCTCTGCCCATCTGGGGCCATGCTGGCAACTGAGCTATTTTTAGTGCCTGAGGCGGAGGCTCCACAGAGCTATACTCAGTGCTCAGGGCCAATGCTCTAGAACCAATCAAGCCAACGCTGTAGGAAGGGAAGAAAGAGAGAGGGAGAGAAGGGGGAGCGGGAGGGGTGATGCAGATGGTCACTTCTCTGTGCCCTGACCAGAAATCGAACCCAGAACATCCATATGCCGGGCTGACGGTCCACCACTGAGCAAACTGGCCAGGGTCCAAAGGATATATACATTTTGCCAACATTCTGCAACATTATCCTTCAGAAAAGCTATAACAATCAACATTCTGAGCAGCAGTAAATGACTGTCTTTTTTTCTACACCTTTATCCATATTGCATATTATACTTGATAACTTAATAGACACTATATAGCATCTTGTTTTAATTTGCAACTCTAATTATTAGTGAAGCTTAACTTTTTTCATGCTTACAGTTGAACATGCATAACACCTGTGTGCCAGGTAACTTCTACTCTTAGCCCTAAATTCACCCTGCTATAGCCCTTTTTATTTGTTTTGTTTTCTTTTTTTTGACACTGTTCTTCTTTCCCTTTTTATCCTTTTTAATTCTCAATTTATTTAATATTTAATCAGTGTCCCAAGACTACCGAATGCATATTCAAGTTTTGAAATAGCAAATAGCAGATATAAGTGACAAATAGTAAGTAGAAGAGATTTGGAAAAGGAAAGTGCTCAGCTTTCTCATTTTCTATGACAGAAGATGCATGCTGGCCTGACCTGTGGTGGCGCAGCAGATAAAGCATCAACCTGGGACTCTGAGGTCGCCAGTTCGAAACCCTGGGCTTGCCTGGTCAAGGCACATATGGGAGTTGATGCTTCTTGCTCCTCCCCCCTCTCTCTATCTTTCTCTCTCTCCCCACACCCCACCTCTCTAAAAATGAATAAATAAAAATATTAAAAAAAAAAAAAAGAGGATGCATGCTGACCTAAAGCCATTTAGACCCAGCCTATTTTCTATACTTAACACTGTGGAATACAAGGCAAAACACTCATTCTGGAGATTTCAGATTTCTAGAATTATTGAGAAGCACCAGAAAGTAGAGCTGTTTAAGAAAAATAGTGAAATGGAACAAAGATAAGATTTTCATATTAAGTCCAATCTTATGCAAGAGGGATTTAGGGTACTTCTGTGTGTTTTTTAGGGATATACCAGATTTTTAAGGATAAACTCAGATTTGGGATGAAGTGCATCAGAGTTTATCCAAGTTTGCCTTTAATAAATGATCGGGCTATTTGCAATTAACATAAAAAAGGAAATTCAAGGGTGATTCAAAGGGCACAGAATGGGGGCAGAAATAGCTCCTGAGGTTAACACTGGGGCAGTTCACCATTATAAAAACTTAGAATTAAAATCTAGTGTGTTTATAACTTGCCTTACTAGTCTCTTTGAGGAGGATAGATTAATGTTGAGAACTTATGTCACAAAGGATTTTTTTTGTACTTACCTTGTGAGGTAACTTTTTTTTGTTTTTTATGTATTTTTTTAAATTCATTTAAACAAATTTTTTTTTAGATTTTATTTATTCATTTTAGAGAGGAGAGAGAGAGAGAGAAGGGGAGGAGCAGGAAGCATCAATTCCCATTTGTGCCTTGACCGGGCAAGCCCAGGGTTTTGAACCAGCTACCTCAGTGTTCCAGGTAAACATTTTATCCACTGCGCCACCACAAATCAGTCAGAAAGGATTTAAAATCTAGATGCCAGAGCATAATTTGCACAGAATAATAAATTCAAGATAACGATGTGGTACATGACTAATGTGGATAATTTGTCACTTAGTCATAAGTACAAAATTTATGATAATGGGAAGACTCTGAGAGATGAAAATATAAGGACAGTTATAATTTATACTGTGAGGTTCTCATGAGAAAATTAAGGACAATCAAATATTAATCAAAAGCCATGTCAGTTTGATATCTTTAAGAAATAATGAATAGGACACCGTCCTTAATTTTGAAGAATTTAGGATCTTTTAGTGAGATTAAGATGAGAGAGAATAATTTGATTATTAACAGATAAATTTTCCCAGGATATTCTTAACAATACTATTACAAATTACTAAGAGATGTGACACTCTAGAAGTTGTGACACTAGCATACAGGACTTTATAGAAATTACAGAAGACAGGGCTAAATACACCAAGTGGTTTAATCATGTGCTTATTAATAGGTAAGATCTCTTTGGGAACACTAACTCATATTAGTTCCTATACCTGGGGATCAGAAAAAGGTAGCTGATAGAGCATCGGCCTGGTGTGCGGGGGACCGTGGTTGTATTCCCAGCCAGGGCACATAGGAGAAGCGCCCATTTGCTTCTCCACCCACCCCCCCCTTCCTCTCTGTCTCTCTCTTCCCCTCCTGCAGCCGAGGCTCCATTGGAGCAAAGATGGCCCGGGCGCTGGGGATGGCTCCTTGGCCTCTGCCCCAGGCGCTAGGGTGGCTCTGGTCGAGGCAGAGCAACGCCCCGGAGGGGCAGAGCACCGCCCCCTGGTGGGCAGAGCTTCGCCCCTGGTGGGCGTGCCGGTCGGGCGCATGGGGGAGTCTATCTGACTGTCTCTCCCCGTTTCCAGCTTCAGAAAAATACAAAAAAAAAAGAAAAAAGAAAAAGGTAGCTGAGGGCCAGATATGCTGGTATCATTCTGCCACCATACTCTTCTTCAGGACTACACTCAAAACTGAAAATGAATGAGTACATGTATATATAGAGAAAGCAGAGAAAGGAAATTGTAATTACATATGTTCAAAAAATTTTAAACCCACTCTTACCCCAATCAAAACATATTGAGCTTGTAGCAGTATAGTTGAAACAGAATAAATTGATTCCAAAAAATCAGTAACAGTGAAATCTGCCTGTGTCAGTCAAGGCAGCTTCAAGAGGCAAATTTGGTTTTATGGGAGCCCTCCAAATCTGTACATGTGTAAACTCTTTGACCAACTTGCTCACCAAACTTACCAACTTCTTAGCTTCCGCTCCACTCTTTATTTTGTGTGGGTACTTTGCTATCACAGATGCTGCTTTTCTATAAGAAAAGAAAAAAGAAATTAGAAATCCAGTGAGATCTTAATTTTTCTTAAACTGGAATACACATACAAGCAAATATGCAGTTTACACTTTCAGTGAGATAATCTGCCACATCTGTGTAAAACTGATAAAAAAAAACACCCATGCCTCTCACTTTTAGAAGTACATCTTTTTTTTTTTTATTGATTTTTAGACAGTGAGGAGAGATAGAGAAACATCAATTTGTTGTTCTATTTATTTATACAGTCATTGGTTGACTCTTGCATGTGCCCTGACTGCGGATAAAATATGCAACCTTGATGTATCAGAACGATGCTCTAATCCAGTGGTCCCCAACCCCCGGGCCGTGAACCGGTACCAGTCCGTGGCCCATTTGGTACCGGACCGCAGAGAAAGAATAAATAACTTACATTATTTCCGTTTTATTTATATTTAAGTCTGAATGATGTTTTACTTTTTAAAAATGACCAGATTCCCTCTGTTACATCCGTCTAAGACTCACTCTTGATGCTTGTCTCGTAAGTTCGACAATTATATTTAAAAATGCCACAGTTTTTACGCCGGTCGCATAATTTTATTTTGTGCATTTATCCATCCCACCCTAAAGGCCGGTCCACGAAAATATTTTCTGACATTAAACCGGTCTGTGGCCCAAAAAAGGTTGGGGACCACTGCTCTAATCAACTGAGTCAGGTAGAAGTATATCTTGAAAATCCTCACATTTGAGGATATGATTTTAACTGTATATGTAAAATAGCGAGATTCAGAAAACCAGTAGTATTTCCTTTTCGGGGATTAAGTAGAAAATATCACTGGGCCTTTCTTGAATAGCTAGTTTCTAAAAATCATTCATAATTCTTTTTTCATAAAAATGTGCCACTTAATAGTATTCAGACTACTAGATACCCAATTGGTTAATGGACAACTATTTTTAAATTCAAGGTTTAAAACTGCATTCCCCTATGTCCTTAATACCAGTTTTCTTCTTTTGTTCCCATTTCAGTTCCATACAAGGCAGAGTGGACTGTGATTCTTTCCCATCTCCACACATATACAGTTCAGACTGGGTACACCCTGGGAGTGCTCTGCTGGTATCCTGTCTATAACTTCAATGCTAAATGCGGTTTAGTATTGATGCTGATAAAAAGCCTTAATACATCTAAGTCTAAAGGATAAATATTGGACAGTCTTTGGATCTTGGTTTTTCATTCTATTCTAGCACATATACACCTTTAGACTAGGATATCAACATATCTATTAGCATAATACTAATGATAATCTGGAAAGGTAGATTGAGGGCAATTTGCAAAGGGAATTGGTTCCATAAAAGCAAATAGTTCAGAATTAGCTCATGAAAGGCCTTTCACATGCCACAATGCATTTGGGCTTTATCAAGATAAAGAAATATCTAATTATTTGATATAGAATAATGACAAGATTATATAACTATTTTCAAAATATGTTATCCACAATCAAGAGAAATGTTTAGCCAGAAAGGGAGGAGCATGCAGGGGTGTTACCTTCTTTTCTAGACTTATTTCCCACTCAGACCACACCCCTTAAGCAAACTAAATTACTTAGTAGAAAATGCTATACTCCCTTCATGTCTCAATGCGTTGGCACATTTTGTGTCCTACCCCTAGATTGTTCTTCTCTTTACTTATTCCCTGATGGGCTCATTCAAGACTAAACATTTCCTCCCTGAAGCCTGCTGAGACTCAAATTATAGGGTTGAATCTCTCTGATTTCCAGATCATCAAATGTGTGGATGACAGTATAATTACCTTACATAGGAAGTCATAGGAGATAAAGGAAAGAGTGTAATAATTTTTGAATTATGTTGGTTGGGAAAGAAAGGAGGAAGTTTAGTCTTGAAAAGGTAAAGATACGGGGGATACAGGCCTAAAAATCTGGAGAAAAGTTACCAGTCAGATAGAGATTTGGGGTCACTGATATGACCAGTATCCAAAGCCACCAAGAATGGTATGATTGGCCCTGGCCGTTGGCTCAGTGGTAGAGCGTCGACCTGGCGTGCAGAAGTCCCGAGTTCGATTCCCGGCCAGGGCACACAGGAGAGGCGCCCATCTGCTTCTCCACCCCTCCCCCTCTCCTTCCTCTCTGTCTCTCTCTTCCCTCCTGCAGCCGAGGCTCCATTGGAGCAAAGATGGCCCGGGCGCTGGGGATGGCTCCTTGGCCTCTGCCCCAGGCGCTAGAGTGGCTCTGGTCGCAACAGAGCGACGCCTCAGAGGGGCAGAGCATTGCCCCCTGGTGGGCAGAGCGTAGCCCCCTGGTGGGCGTGCCGGGTGGATCCCAGTCGGGCGCATGCAGGAGTCTGTCTGTCTCTCCCCGTTTCCAGCTTCAGAAAAATACAAAAAAAAAAAAAAAGAATGGTATGATTGTCAGGGAAAGTATGACAATGAGAGAAGAGAGTGAAGGGCAGGCCTCTGGGAACTACCAACATCAAAAGGCAAGATAGAAGCGGTGAAAGAACAGAAAGCTGTGCCATCATAGCAGGCAAGGGTAAGACGTGAACAGAATGAGCTAGTAGTGAATGTCACTGACCGTCCAATAAGATAAGATGGAGTGGGGAGCATTTTCAGAGGAACGGGAGAAAGGATTGCATACTGCAACGAGCTAAGAAATTACTAGGGATTAGGAAGTCCAGGCAAAGGGCACATTATTCAAGAAGGTTAACTAAAAGCGGAAGAGATAAGGTACTAGCTAGAGCAAAAAAGATTGCTTTGGTTTTGCTTTTAAAAGAGCTGAGGGAGCCTGACCTGTGGTGGCGCAGTAGATAAAGCGTTGACCTGGAATGCTGAAGTTGCCAGTTCAAAACCCTGGGCTTGCCCGGTCAAGGCACATATGGGAGTTGATGCTTCCTGCTCCTCCCCCTTTCTCTCTCTCTCCTCTAAAATGAATAAATTAAAAAAAAAAAAAAAAAAAAAAAACGCTGAGGGATTTGGGCATGTTTATAGGCTAAGGATCAGAAAAGCAGGTGGATGTAGGAATAATGTTTAGGATAAGGCCCCGGGTGAGATGAACAAGGTCGGAATTCAAGGAGGTGACAGGATAAGACACACCAACCAGACAGAAAAATGTGATTCCTTGAACCACATCTATTTCACAGCACAGACCTCATCCACTGTCTTTCAATTGTGGCTCAAAAGCAAACCATATTTTCAGTAATTCATGTGCGGTGACAGGAAATCAGCCTATTTTCGGTCAGAACTGGGAACTGGTCAGAATTCATCCTACAGAGCCCTGCCCAAGCTCTCCCAGAAATACTGCAGTAAGGTACCACCACAAAGTCAATACCCTCAGTTCTTGCTCTTTTTTTCTTCCTTCTCTTGCAGATGGTCCAAACATCCACTGGCCTCTCAGCCCTTTTAATGGCCACATATCCCAGGACCCATGCTCCCAAAGAATGATGCACCGTCCCACCTGTAAGCATTGTATTTGTGGATCGCCTGGTTCACGTTCTTCTCAAAATTTGCGAGTTCTGAAAAGGCAATAAGAGGCTCGGGTGAACAAGAACCACGAGAAAACAAACGAGAACCGAGTTTCCCATAAAGGGGCGTAACAGCCTCTTAAAGGACTTGTACACGGACCCCACTTCTACATGGCCCAGGCCAAGGGAAGCCAAGCGGTGTCACAGCGTCCCCAGCAGCGGTGACAATCAGCCACCGGCCACGGGCGCGGGAAGAAAACCAGGACGGAAGACTACCCGCTGCGAGGGGCCGATGCCATCGACTGGGCTGTCGGGACGGGAGAAGGTAGGGAAGGCAGTGAGGTGAAGGAAAGAAGAGAGCCAGCGGCTCCCGGCGCGGTACTAACCTGTGAGCATGTCGGTGATTCCCCCGTTGAGAGTCTCCTGTGGCGCCTTCCGTTTGCTCATGGTGGCTGCACCCGAGAACCATAGGGTACGCAAAGCCAGGGACTGGCCCCCTCTCCCAGCTCTAAGGAGGGCCAGCGAGCTTGGAAAGGGGGGTAGGACCAGCCCAGCCCCCGAACAGCCCGCGCGACCCGCTGAACAATGGCTGCCTCTGACAGGAGGCGCGGCGCACGGCGGCGTGGTGACGTCACGCTACGGGGCGGGGATGGGCGGGGCTAGGACGGCGCTACTTCCGCGGCTGAGACGAGGGAACCGTGAAGGTGGAGGCGACCTGGTTGGAGGCGACTTGAAACTTGAGTTTTGGCGGGAGGACCAGTAGCCGCCTCAGAATTACATCTCAATGGGGTTCCTGTAGGAAGACTTGGATTTCTAACCTCAGACGTACCTGTTTTCGCCGTACGTTTCTCTGTAATCCTCTCCCTGGAATGGGGAAATATAGGAGTTGGACTTTTGTCTCAAGTCAAAACTTAAGATGGTGGGTGGGATGGGAGAGAGAATACTGAAGACTGTTCTGTGCACATTTTATGTGTGCACAATAGTAGTTATTGAACTCATGACGTATTTTATACGTGATATGAGGCAACACCAGGGTCGCACTTACAACCAAAACTTTCTGTAAGAATATAGCGCAATCCACACTGCAACGGCGTTCTGTACTAGGTGCAGCACGAGGCCGGAATGAAATATGCCGATAATTTAGGAGTCCTGCGAGACACTTTTTAGCAGATATGCCAACCAAAGTCTAAAGACATTTTACTTTTTGTTCCCCCGCCTTTTGCGGTAGGGGCCAAAATGAAAAAAAAAAAAAAAAAAAAAAACTAGGAAGGGAGAAGTGCTTACCTTAATGAACGAAACTATTCTACTATTAATATTTTATGACATTTATTTCCAAGTCTTCTAATCCAGTCCTTTTTAAATTCCCATTATTTTTTAATAATAGAGTAATGCATTAAAGTTTCTTTGACTAGGTTGTGCTTGGCCGTTTTTTTTTTTTGGTTCTTACAATATCAGTGTACATCTTCAGTTATATTTATTGGGCATTTGTATTTCTTTTGTGAATTTCCTATTTATAGCTTTCATTTTTCTTAGGGGGTAGTTTATTAAATTGCTAGATTTTTTTTAACATTAGTACTAACCCTTTTTGTACACTATTTTTATGGATTTTGTAAATATTTGTGTTTTCCCCTTATGCCTTGCCTTTTAACTTGACTCTGAAGCTTTTTTTTAATAAGTATTTTTTTTATTTATTGACTTTAGAGAGAGGAGACACAGAAACATCGACTTGTTGATCCATCTACTTATGCATTCATTGGTTGATTCTTGTATATGCCCTGACCCAGGATCGAATCACAGGCGTGGCGCATGGGGACAATGCTTTAACCAACTGAGCTACCCAGCCAAGGCTTATTCTGAAGTTTCTTAACACTTTAATTCCCACCTTCAATTAGAAGTCACCTTGATTTCTGCATGGTCCTTATTTTTTGGTGTTGAGTTTGTGGTCTTCTCCTGTGAACTATGCCTAAAGTGGTGTCCCGGTCAGTTGCCTGCTCCTACACACGGGACCGGGAGGAATATGAGGATGGCGAGAAGCCTCTCCATGTCTACTACTGTTTGTGCGGCCAGATGGTTCTGGTGCTGGACTGTCAGGTGGAGAAATTGCCCATGAGGCCCCGGGATCGGTCCCGGGTGATTGAAGCTGCCAAACACGCCCACAAATTTTGTAACACAGAAGACCAGGAGACAATGTATCTTCGCAGGCCTGAAGGCATTGAACGACAGTACAGGAAGAAGTGTGCAAAGTGTGGACTGCCACTCTTCTACCAGTCCCAGCCAAAGAACGCTCCTGTGACCTTCATTGTGGATGGAGCAGTAGTCAAGTTTGGCCAGGGTTTTGGAAAAATGAATATATATACTCAGAAGCAAGAGCCTCCTAAGAAGGTGATGATGACCAAACGGACTAAAGACATGGGCAAGTTCAGCTCTGTCACTGTGTCTACTATTGATGAAGAGGAAGAGGAGATTGAGGCTAGGGAAGTTGCTGACTCATATGCACAGAATGCCAAAGTGATTGAAAAACAGCTGGAGCGCAAAGGCATGAGCAAAAGGCGGCTGCAAGAGCTGGCTGAACTGGAAGCCAGGAAAGCAAAAATGAAGGGGACTTTAATTGACAACCAGTTCAAATGACCAGGACCCTTTCTTTGACTAGAGGCAAGCATTTAGACCAGGAGACAAAAGAACTTTTTCTTGACTGCATGGACTAGTTCCTACCTTTATGCCCCAGCAGAAGGCTTTATGTTGCTTCCTACATTCATTGAGGTCTTTTAGTCCATCTGACCTGCTTTCTAAAGAGTTACTATTTTTTGTCCATTTGATATCAACTCCTTTAGTTGTGTGGAAACTATGAATAGATCAGTACTTGAATGTCTTTAGTTTCTAAAGTAGCTTTTAATAAAATGTTTAAAGTTTAAAAAAAAAAAGTTATTTTTTTTTCTGTTCATTTCCCTATCCATCTCTATTCCAGGCTATGTTCATATTATTTTGTTCTGAAGAATGATCATTCTTCACTAAAAAAAGTTTTTATTCACCTCTGAGTAATGAATGTTACAATTTTAGGGAATTGTGGGATCATTTCTTATATGAATACTATGCCAACTTTTAAAAATAACAATGCTTAGCCCTGGCCGGTTGGCTCAGTGGTAGAGCATCGGCCTAGCGTGCGGAGGACCCGGGTTCGATTCCCGGCCAGGGCACACAGGAGAAGCGCCCATTTGCTTCTCCACCCCTCCGCGGCGCTTTCCCTCTGTGTCTCTCTTCCCCTCCCGCAGCCAAGGCTCCATTGGAGCAAAGATGGCCCGGGCGCTGGGGATGGCTCTGTGGCCTCTGCCTCAGGCGCTAGAGTGGCTCTGGTCGCAACATGGCGACGCCCAGGATGGGCAGAGCATCGCCCCCTGGTGGGCAGAGCGTCGCCCCTGGTGGGCGTGCCGGGTGGATCCCGGTCAGGCGCATGCGGGAGTCTGACTGTCTCTCCCTGTTTCCAGCTTCAGAAAAATGAAAAAAAAAAAATAATAACAATGCTTAAAATCCAGGGGAAACAATCAATTCTCTGTCCTCATCTTCTTGAACCAACCACTAATATCTGATCCACTTAACCACTTTCTTCATGAAATAATGGCTTCTAAAATAGCATACACTCTGCCTTTTCCTCTTCCTTAGTCTTCTATGTAGTAGCCACTCCTCAAGTTTGTTGTTTTTTGTGTGTTGGTTCCCAGCTCCTTCTCTGCTCTCCAGCCTCTATGGGAAAGTGGCTCAGGCCTTCCTCTTCTAACCAGCTTTTCCACCTTGTCCAGTTTCACTTTTTAAAATACTATGTCTAACTAGAAGATTCCTAAATTTGTATTCTAGCCCTGATCTCTCTTGAACTCTAGTCCCACAAACTGCCTGCTGGTTATCTCTAGTTGTCCATAATAGGTATCTCAAAGATAAAATGTTCTAAAAAACCCTCTTTATTCTTGCCCCACTAGCTTCTCCTTAACTCTTCCCCATCTCAGTTAATGAGACTTTTAAAAAAAGATTATTGGGTGTCATTGGTTTCAAGTGTACATTACTGTGATATATGATCTGTATATTGCATTGTGTGCTCACCACCCAAAGTCAAATTGTATTGTCACCATTTATTTGGCCCCTTTACCTTACTATCCCTTCACCCCTTCCCTCTGGTAACACTATACTCTTTTTTTTTTTTTTTTGTATTTTTCTGAAGCTGGAAACGGGGAGAGAGAGTCAGACTCCCGCATGCGCCCAACCAGGATCCACCTGGCACGCCCACCAGGGGCGACGCTCTGCCCACCAGGGGGCGATGCTCTGCCCCTCCGGGGAGTCGCTCTGTTGCGACCAGAGCCACTCTAGCACCTGGGGCAGAGGCCAAGGAGCCATCCCCAGCGCCCGGGCCATCTTTGCTCCAATGGAGCCCTGGCTGCAGGAGGGGAAGAGAGAGACAGAGAGGAAGGAGGGGGCAGGGGTGGAGAAGCAAATGGGCGCTTCTCCTATGTGCCCTGGCCGGGAATCGAACCCGGGTCCCCCGCATGCCAGGCCGACGCTCTACTGCTGAGCCAACCGGCCAGGGCCTAACACTATACTCTTGTCTGTGCCTGTGAATTCCAGGTTTATATCCCACGAGTGAAGTCATATAGTTCTTAGTTTTTTCTGACTTATTTCACTTTGCATAATACTCAGGGCCCATCCACGTTGTCACAAATAGCAGTATTTCATCTTATGGCTGAGTAGTATTCCGTAGTATATGTCTACCACATCTTCTTTAATCATCTATCAAACAAGACAGGTTGTTTCCATGTCTTAGCCACTGTGAACAGTGCTGTAATGAACATAGGAATACTTACCTTTGTGAATAAATGTTTTCAAGTTTTTTGGGTAGATAGCCAGAAAAGGGATCTGGATCATATGGTAGCTCTAGTCTTAATTTTTTGAGAAACCGCCATACTGGTTTCCACCAGTGGCTCTACCAGTTTACATTTCCACCAGCAGTGAATGAGGGTTCCTTTTTCTCCACAACCTTTCCTACACTTGTTATTACTTGTTGATAACGATTCTAACAGGTGTGAGGTGACACCTCACTGTAGTTTTGATTTGTACTTCCCTAATAATAGCTAGTGAAGTTGAGCATCTTTTCATGTATCTGTTGGCCATTTGTATGTCTTCTTGGGAGAAGAATCTCTTCTGGTCCTCTGCCCATTTTCTAATGGCACTGTTTTGTTTGGTGTTGATTTATATGCGTTCTTCATATATTTTGGATATTAGCCCCTTGTCAGAGCTGTTGTTTGCAAATATCTCCCATTCAGTTGGTTGCATTTTTAGTTAATGACACTTTAATCTACCTTGCCATGAGGTAAAAACCCTATGGGTCATTTTAACCTCGTTGGTTTGAAAGGTGTAGGGAAAAAGAGAGAAGCATCAACTCCTTCCACGTAGTCGTCCCATTTAGCTGTGCACTCGCTGGTTGCTTCTTGGATGTGCCTTGGCCGGCCAGGGATCAAACCTACCTCGGCGTGGCAGGATGATGCTCTCTCTACTGAGTTGCCTGGCCAGGGCCCCGTAGGAGCCATTCTTAGTTGTTCTTTCACACTGTACATCCAGTCTGTCAGCAAGTTTTATCTGATCTGTCTCCAGGGGGCACTCTACCATAATCTCCCTTCCCAATTACTGCCACAGACTCCTCAGGTGGCCTTCCTGCTTCTGCTCTTGTTCACTCCAAATAGAACAATTAAAAAAAAAAAAAAAAGTACATCAGAATATGTCATTCATTTGCTTAAGTACCCGGTACTTAGAATAAAATCCATACTCCTTTCCACAGCTGCCAAGGCCTACTGTGATTTACCCGCTCCCACCTCTCCTATTTCCCACTTTCCCTTTGTTTAGTACACACACACCATGATTTAGTACACACACGTACCTGCTTCAGGCTCTTCTCTCACTTGTCAGGCCTTTGCCTGGCTGCCTTCTTCTCATCATTCAAACCTCAGCTCAGTAGTCACATCCTTGTCAAATTCCTTCATAACACTTAGGCACTCTCCCCCTATTACTATGTTTTATTTTATTCATAGCACTGAAAATATTTAAAACTTTTTTTTTTTTCTTTCTTTCATTTTTCTGAAGCTGGAAACAGGGAGAGACAGTCAGACAGACTCCCGCATGCGCCTGACCGGGATCCACCCGGCACGCCCACCAGGGGCGACGCTCTGCCCACCAGGGGGCGATGCTCTGCCCATCCTGGGCATCGCCATGTTGCGACCAGAGCCACTCTAGTGCCTGAGGCAGAGGCCACAGAGCCATCCCCAGTGCCCGGGCCATCTTTGCTCCAATGGAGCCTTGGCTGCGGGAGGGGAAGAGAGAGACAGAGAGGAAAGCGCGGCGGAGGGGTGGAGAAGCAAATGGGCGCTTCTCCTGTGTGCCCTGGCCGGAATCGAACCCGGGTCCTCCGCAAATATTTAAAACTTAAATGTGTTACTTGCCTATTATTTATTCCTTGGTCTACCCCTTTTCCCACCAACGTAAGCGCCATGAAAGTAAGCAGTTAATTTTTGTAAATTCTTTTTCTTTTAAAGATTTTTATTTATTGATTTGAGAGAGAGAAGAGAGAGAGAGAGAGAGAGAGAGGAGCAGGAAGCATCTACTTATAGTAGTTGCTTCTTGTATGTGCCTTGACCAGGTAACCTGGTGTTTCAAACTGGCAACTTCAGCATTCCAGGTTGACACTTTACCCACTGCACCACCACAGATCAGGCAGGAGGAATTAATTTTTGTTTGCCACATAGAGGTGCTCAACAGGTTCTTGTTAGATATTGTAAATTGCAATTTTGCTGAAATACTCCGAATTACACAGGATATGGACACATCAATGTAGGATAGCTAATCATCTCAGGTTGGCAGGGACTAAGTTTGCTGGGATACAGAACTTTCTGGGCTAAAACCAGGAAAGTTCTGGGAAATCCAAGATAAGTTGATCACCCTAAGATATGTTATCATTTCAACAAATCGTGATACCAACAAAATATCATCGGTAGATTCTGTAACTTTAAGCAAAATGGCATACGTATAACAAAACCAATTTTACCAGAAGTTAATTGATAGAAACAAAGGTAATACCCACAGTATCTCATCAACATTATAGCAAAATGACATTAAATGAAACGTTATACAAAAACCTTACTTTATTTAAAAAAATATTTTTTCCCCAGATAGTTTATTGATTGATATTCAGCCACTTATCCATTCAACAAATATATTAAGCCTTACTCAGAATGAGGCACTATGTATAATGTTAATAAAACCTGGTCTGCTCCCCAAAGGAACAGATACACCGGAACAGAGGGAGAATGCCTAGACTGGCTTGAAGTTAGAAGAGAGTGGGAGGAGGCACATTATGTGTCGGGCCTGTCTTACATATGGGGAATCCAAAAACAAAAGAAAACTCTCAGGCCAACAGAAGACAGACAAGTGGGACAAGGGAGCTGTCAGAGGTTCCTGTTGCTTTAGTGAAGACATGATTAGTTTAATGTACTGGTGTCCAGTGTGGCTCCAAGAGGCAATGAAAGCATGAAGCGTTTCCAAAACAACTTGACCATGAAATCCTTCTGTACTATTTCCATGGAAGCTACTTTGTGAAACTCTTCTATTCCCACTTTCTTCTCCAAATTCATTTTTGTGATCAGCTGAACTCGTTTTGCTTTCCTGATTTTAGATAAAGGTGAAGTTCTTTGACATGGCAAAGAGCAGTGCTAGTACCACGGCACTGTTATCAAGTTTTCATTAAGTTGGGTATGAGGGCATAAGTCCTAACCAGAAGTACTGTAAAAATGGGTTGTGAAACCCAGTATAAGTGCTTGAGTCATATTATAAGATACAGAAAGATTTTTTTAAATAAACCAATTTAATAATACTGCTAGTTGCTATGAAAGGCAGGGACTTCCCATCCCACCACCGCCACACACAGATGTGTCTAACCAAGGACAGGACACATCCTGGTGTGGGCATGATGGTCAGCAGGTCAGTGGGTGACAGGTAACCTTTTCTTCTTTTTTTTTTTAAGAGAGAGTGAGAGAGAGACAGGAAGGGAGAGAGAGGGTGAGAAGCATCAACTCATAGTTGCTTTCTCTTTAACTGTGCACTGAGTTTCTCATCTGTGCCTTGACTAGGGCCATCCAGTGTCTCTTGTTCAAGCCAGTGACCCCATGCTGACAAGCCTGTGACCTCAGGGCTCCGAACCAGCGACCTCAGCATTCCCGGTCAGCGCTTTATCCACCACCAGTCAGGCACTAGGTAGCCTTTTCTTCTTTTCTTCATGATAACTCAACCCCAAATAACCTTTGGGATCAAAGAAAGGGAGCTGCTCTTCCCTCCTGGCTCTAGTGAGTCACTCTGAGGCTTAAAGGACTCCAGATCGGCGGAGCTCGGCATTCATCTACAACTTTGCCGAAAGGTGGATAACCACCAAAGTGTAGGTAAAAGGAATATTTTAGCAGCAGTGAAGGGAAAAAAGGAAGAGAGCAGTGGGGCCAGGCCAAGTCCAAGGTTTAAAAGTCTGTTCAAGAGATGCTGAATCCAATGGAACACTAACTGTGAGGGCCTGTGGGTCAGGGCCTCTAGAGATCAGGACGGGTCACGAGAGGACAGGCTGGCACCAAGTGCTGTCGATACTTTGTCCTAAGAAGTTCACATTAGACATCTGTCCAGCGGTCTGTGGGGCAACTGTACTTGAGCACTGTTTTCCGAGCAGAGGAAGGAGCCGCTGCGGTTTAGTTTCCCTAATGCTCATCCATGTTTGCTGCGCCTCTGCGATGGAGGAATTCCAGTGTACAGACAAGTTGTTGGCAGTGCACATGGAGGGCCACACCCTTGGTCCACAGTCAATGTCACAACTGTGGGGGAAGTGAGAAGATCTCCATCTGGGTGCCAAAGACTGCCTGGACATCTATACAGCGGGGCCACTGTGGGAAAGCCTCAGGCCAGGGAGCCCCTGAAGGTGGTCAAGGCCACCCACGCAGTCACGAGGCCTGCTCCAAGCTATTCTGCTCTTCCTCCTCCGTCTGTAACCAGCTCCAGTCTAGAGACTGAAAGTCAACAGGCAGGTTAAAAATACAGTGGCCACCAGTACACCTCAGGTTGTTTTTCTTTTCCAGGAGGCAACCACCATCACAATTTAGAAGGAAATTTAAACCTCCCATTAATAACATTTTATAATAATAAATTGTTATTGCAGGGTACCCTTTGAGCTTGAGACATATTCAAAACTGTACAGGATCTTTTCTTTGGACTAGCTTGGAGTCCCTAAGATTCCTGGACTATTAAAACTGGAAAGACAATTTTAGTGTTATTTGTACTCACAGTACTTATTTATGCCCATTGAGGTAGGTGGTACCAAGGGCATTCCAGGTGGAGCAAAAGCACATGCAAAGACCCTGTGGCTATAGGAGTATAGCATGATCTAGGAGCAGAACAAATCTCAACTATTGATTTCCAACCTCACCAGATGAAATGCTCTAGTAATACTTCCTTTTCCTCTGGCATAAATGCAAATTAGCAGTGAAAGGATTAAACATATAGTCCCAGGAGGAAGAAGAGCAGCAAAAACAGATATAGAAATCCTAAACGAGAAAACAATGCTTAAATAAATACCAGATCATTACAGTTAATGGTATCTCCTCTGATTCTTCTGAAAACTAAGAAGTTAGCGGAAGACTAGCAGGTGATTGTATTGGCAGGAAAAGGCCATCTAAAGATCTGAGGGAATAATTTAGGATCCTTGAAGCAATGTTAGTTTTGTCTAAATGTACTAGTTTTTCTTTAGTTTAGCTTCTCTATAACTAGTACTACCTCCTGCTAACCTCTGAGTTCCTGAGAAGTGGGACCATGACAGATTCTCGCTTTATCCCTGAAGCCCAGCACAGCACCCATGACACACACATGCTAAGCAATGGAACAAAAGTTGCCCAGTGAGGGGGGGAGTTGAAGGAGGAGGACTCAGAGAATAATGTTACCTTCCTCATAAATATCAAGTGTAGTAAGGATTAAAGGAGATAATGCACATAAAGTACTTGTGCCCATTTAATAATTGTTGGCATTATTATGATCATGGTGAGTAATAATATGCACAGTTGACTCTTGAACAACACCTTTTTGCACTTATACATAAGGAAAATACAGTAAATGTATTTCTTTTCTCTAGCTTACTTTAAGAATACAGTATATAATATATATGCAAAATACATGTTAATCAACTGTTCATGTTATCAGTAAGGCTTCAGGTCAACAGTAGGCTATTCATAGTTACGTTTTTGGGGAGTCAAAAGTTATACGTAGCCCTGGCCGGTTGGCTCAGCGGTAGAGCGTCGGCCTAGCGTGCGGAGGACCCGGGTTCGATTCCCGGCCAGGGCACACAGGAGAAGCGCCCATTTGCTTCTCCACCCCTCCGCTGCGCTTTCCTCTCTGTCTCTCTCTTCCCCTCCCGCAGCCAAGGCTCCATTGGAGCAAAGATGGCCCGGGCGCTGGGGATGGCTCTGTGGCCTCTGCCCCAGGCGCTAGAGTGGCTCTGGTCGCAACATGGCGATGCCCAGGATGGGCAGAGCATCGCCCCCTGGTGGGCAGAGCGTCGCCCCTGGTGGGCGTGCCGGGTGGATCCCGGTCGGGCGCATGCGGGAGTCTGTCTGACTGTCTCTCCCTGTTTCCAGCTTCAGAAAAATGAAAAAAGAAAAAAAAAAAAAAAAAAAAAAGTTATACGTGGACTTTCGACTGTGCAGGGGGTTGGCACCCCCTATCCCCACATTGTTTAAGGGTCAACTGTACTGGAAAATCCTAAGACTATACTGAGATAGGGAAAACACTGCATTGCCTTTCCAGTTTTGTTTTCTCGTCTGCTGCTGAGGGACATAGAGTAGCTGGGGTTCACACAGGCCGTTACCCGTAAACTCAGGTCCTGCTCTTTCATAGTGTCTTGCATTGCGCTTTCTAGCTGGGTGCAGAGAGTATGTGCTTCGGCCACCAGTTCTTCACTAAAGAAAAGGAACAAGTTATTAGAACGTGGTCAGTATTATTTTTTCAACGATAATACAACTGTTTAAAAACTATGCTTAAGAGCTTTTGACAAGATTTTTAAATTAAGAATTATTTAATGTGAAAAAGCAAACAGGTCCCTGCTTAATAAAAGAGTTATAAGTAAAAGAGCTCTTTTGGACTTAACTAGATAGCTGAATTTATTAATTCTCTCCAAACTCCCAAAATGTAAAGATAACTCCCAACTCACCTATTTCCAATTTGGGGGGGGGGGGAATACACACACACACACCCTCAAGTAATTCACCAGAATTCCCCAATTCCTTGAGATCCGAGGAAAAGCAGATCAGGGAACTGATTCATGTGATCTGTGCTCTCTCCTTTCTAACGACAATGCACATGTCCTATCAAGATGGCCCATGGTGAGACAGGGTAGAGTATAGTAGGCCACCTGCCCTTTCTAGCCTCAGCTCTATGGCGTGGGGAAACAATCGGCTCCCTGTGCTCCCAGGATGACTTCTGTAGATTTCTGAGTATATTAGTGGAGGGAATATGACAAATCCAGGAAGGCAGTGTCCTCTCATCTTGCAAAGTGTGGCATCTTATGGAAGGAACACAGGGCACCTTTTTGTCTAGCCTCACCTACAGGGCTAATAATTGGGTAAAAGGCTCAGTGCCAGCTCCACAGGACCCACAAACAGTCCTCAAGGAACTCCAGTAGGTTGGGGAGAGAATTAAGAACCTAAGGCCACATCTGATTAAGTACCAAGACAATACAGGCTATGAACTCCCAAAGTACTGGAACAGCACTTTTTAAAACACCTTTTTTGAGATAAATTTATATACTATTAAGTTCACCCAGTTAAAGTGTACAATTCAATAGTTCCAGTGTATTTATAGAGTTATGCACCCATCATAATAATTTAGTCTTGGAACATTTTCATCACCCGAAAAGCAATGTTGTACCCATCATCACCCACTTTCCATTGCCCCTCCCACCTTCCCTAGGCAATCATTAATCTATTTTCTATGCCCTTAGACTTGCCTACAGGAGTTGATTTTAACCATATCCAGTGCCTAGGGCTTGGTATACATGCTGAGTTAGTGGGTGTGGGACTGAATTATAAACCAAAAATCCCCACAGGAGGTCCAAGAACAGAGAGATGCCCGTGTGCTTGTGTGGTCAGGGCTTTGGAGGCAGTAGGAAGTAGATGTGCCCTCCAGATGAGAGGACCATTCCAAGGGAAGTCTTGAACTTGGGTCAGCATCAGAATCAGCCAGGGCTCATTAAACATGGACCGCTGTGGCCCATCCTGAGCTTCTGATTCAGAATCTGCATTTCTAACAAGATGCTGCTGATGCTGCTGGTCTGGACCAGACTTGGAGGAGCACTGGGCTGGAGCAAGGAGCTTGTGTGAGAACAGGGGATCCGCCTGGAAAGCGGCTCGGAGGGGCCGTGAATGCCTGAAAAGGCTCCTCTAGGGAGAGGGATCCTCTAGGGAGTAGGGTACCTTTACTAGTTACTGACCAAGGAACAGCTTGATCAAAACGGTGTATTGTGAAGACTAATTGAACCAGCCAGGGCTTAGAGACAGTACTAGGCAGGAGGCAGGGAAGCCGAAAGTCTTGCCACAAAGGGCTGAAATGTTCTGTTCACCGACTCTGTGCAGTGCGCTGGGTGACAGGGGGAGAGAGGAAGGGATGGATGGGAGGCGATGAGAGAAAACGGCAACTGGTAACTAAGTGTTGTTGGGTGACTGGGAGGAGGCGAGATGACTCAGGTAGGGTGAACACGGCCCTCCCCGCGGGGAATCTGCTTCTGAAGACCAGATAATAAATGATGGACTATATAACAGCATGTGACTGGCTAGCACTTTCAATATTCTCACTGAATAATTAATAATCCAACCCTCAGACGAGGAACTTTTAGTTACCAGAACAGTCTGACTCCCAAGGAACTATGAGACCTTTGTCCCGGCAATGCCTGCCATATGTAACAAACACAAAGAGAAACAACCACAAAACCACCAGACAGAGGAAACGGTCAATCAGTGATCAGCATCCATTTGCATCCCATGACCTCCTGATGTACCCCTAAATATTACACTTGGCACTGTTCACAACGACACACCTTTGGTTGACTGGCCCAGGGAGGCTGCTGGGGGCAGTGGGAGGCTGACACATCAGCTGACCGGAGTGACTAAGGCGAGAAGCATTCATGCTATCTGGGCTTCCACTCACAGGACCACGGACCTTGCTCTAAAGGAAAAAAACCAAAAAAGTCAACAAAATTTTTGAGCAAGGGAATAGCTCAACTTTTGCATTCATACCGTGGTTATTATCTCCTGGGACAATTGGCCACAAGACACCTGCTGTTCCTAGATTCCTAGAGGACACTGGTCAACGCCTCTACCCAAGACAACAGCTGGTAGTCTGCACTACAGTTTAGAAAATGTTTCTATATTAGGTGTACTTTTTGATAAAAGACTCTAAATATAGGCAGATTTGTAAGCTTTATTTCATTAAGTTTGACTGCTTAATGAACTCATAAGGAAATTAAAAGTGAAATGGTTTTTTGTGTGAGACTCACAAAAAAGTTATCAGTGACTTTCTGTGAATCGCACCATCTGTGGGACAGCTGAGAAGAAAACCAAGATGCTCTGACTCCCAGCTGCTGAAGCCACTCCACCTCAAAGCCAGATGCTAAACCCAGCTCCCGCCCCAGTGGCTTGCACCTCCTCAAACCTGCAGCACAGACCTGCAGGTCAACCTTCTCAGGCACCTCAAGCCACCTCTTCCTCCTGAGTCCCCAGCACACTCTCATCTGCTGGCTTCGCCTACTGCTCGTTAACCCCTCTCCTCGCCCTCCCTGCAGCCTGCAGTTTTTTATCCTTCTCACCCAATCATCCTCTCCCCCCACTGAACACCAAGGTCCAACCTCAACCAGCCATTCAAGTACCCTATTTTGCCCTGCTCTTTGTCCTGTGCGTCTTTCCTGGTGAGGATCACCCTTGGAGACCCAAACATCTACCTCTGTCACTTCCCCTGGGTCCACAAGTGAGGAAGGAGACCACCACCGCGCTGCCTGGCTCCCTACTTTTCCACCATCCTGTCCTGTGCACCACAGGGACTACTCAATCCCAGCCCCCGAGTGGCCCCTCACACTCCATGGTGAGGTCTGCCAAAGCCTCAACTCTGTTCTCCTACTGCCATCAGAGTGGGTTTTCCAAAACCTAGTGTGATCATCCCATTCCCATACTTAACTTTTCAGTATGAAAGAAAATACTGCAATGTTTATTTTAACTGCGGCCTCTATGAGCTAGCCCTTGTCTATCTGTCCAGTGCCATCCCCAATGATACCCTTCCCCACTCCACACCCACACGCTTACACCTCCTCACTCCAGGCCTGTGACACAGCAATGTCCTAGTCCTGGAATGTCCTCATCTCCACCTAGCCGCCTACCTACCTCCCACTCCTTCTTCAGGTGTATGTAATAATACCTCCTCTGAACGTGTCCTGTGGTCGCTCACCTCAAAGACTGCAGCTGGCATTCCTCCTTTGTGTTCATGCTATAGCTTGTCTTACTAGAGCTGCTGCACGGCACATCCTGCCCTAAACTGTCCTCATCATTTCCCTGTCTGTGCGCCTCATCAGATTATGAGCTCGTTGGACTAGGCACCATGCTTATTTTTCCTCCTGTAGTCCCAGGTTTCTGCACCCTGCTGGGCACATCCTCAGCACTCAATAAATGTTGAAGGGATGCAGATGGCAGATCAGGCCACAGCCTGTGAACACCTCCACTTCCCCCTCCCTCTGAAATCTTCTCTGCCTCGTCATCTCTTCCCTTTTCTTTTCCTCCTCACTTATAGGAAGAAATGTCACTCACCCCTTTCCAAGGCCAAGCTTATGAAACTGACCTCTTCATTATTTCCAAGACTAGAGGCTAAACTATCACTTTGATGCTGTGAATCTCCAGGACACTGTGTCCTTCTGCTTGGCCTACAAATATGTTCCCGTTTCCATGATCTGAAACAACACTGTCCCTGTATCCCACTTCCACTATAAGCAATTAAATACCCATTCTCCTCTTCGCTCTAGGGGCTACCAGTGACTAAGGGCTCTCTTTTTAACCGCTTCAGCCTCTGTGCAGCCTGTACAGTGGGGTCACTCTCCCAGCAGGTCTGGCTTCCATCACTTTGCCTGGCACTTTTCACTTCCGTCCTGAGCTCTTTTTTGTCTTACGTTTTCTGAGAACATTCAGTGGAATCACAGCTATGTTAAGACCGACAGCCCTGGCCGGTTGGCTCAGTGGTAGAGCGTCGGCCTGGCGTGCGGAAGTCCCGGGTTCGACTCCCGGCCAGGGCACACAGGAGAGGCGCCCATCTGCTTCTCCACCCCTCCCCCTCTCCTTCCTCTCTGTCTCTCTCTTCCCCTCCCGCAGCCGAGGCTCCATTGGAGCAAAGATGGCCCAGGCGCTAGGGATGGCTCCTTGGCCTTTGCCTCAGGCGCTAGAGTGGCTCTGGTCGCGACAGAGCGACCCCCCGGATGGGCAGAGCATCGCCCCCTGGTGGGCATGCTGGGTGGATCCCGGTCGGGTGCATGCGGGAGTCTGTCTGACTGCCTCCCTGTTTCCAGCTTCAGAAAAATACAAAAAAAAAAAAAGACCGACCGTGGGCACAGAAAGTGTGCGTTATAATCGAAGCAGTAGACACAGATGAGGACCCACTGCATCGTGCTGCCCTGCCTGCAGGCTAGATGGAGGGCCCCCAAAATATCTACACTCCTAACCCCAGGAACCTAGGAACGTGACCTGATTTGGAAAAAGGTTCTTTGCAGATGTAGTTAAGGATCCTGAGATGAGATCATCCTAGACTATTCAGGTGGTACTGAAATCCAATGACAAGTGTCCTTATAAGAGACAACCATAAGAGACACAGAGGAGGCCATGTGAAGACAGGCAGAGATTGGAGTGATGCAGCCACAAGCCTAGGAACACCTGGAGCCACCAGATGCTGGAGGCAGGGAAGGACCCTCCCCTAGAGCCTTCAGAGGGAGCCTGGCCCTGCCAGCACCTTGATTTCAGAATTCTGACAGAATACTTTGGGGTAATTTATTACAGTAGCCACAGAGCATGAACACACGCATAAATAAACACAACGGGCCTAGGACCGATCGCTGCCCTCCCTGCTCACTGTAAACCCTGAAGACGTGAAAACCGAGCACAGCAGCTGAGGGTTTGCCAGTGGCTCTGTGCTCTCCCCTGTAGGGAGGTGGCGGCTGCACGGAGGCGGCAGGGAACCCAGCACAGCAGCTGAGGGTTTGCCAGTGGCTCTGTGCTCTCCCCTGCAGGGAGGCGGCGGCTGCATGGAGGCGGCAGGGAACCCAGCACAGCAGCTGAGGGTTTGCCAGTGGCTCTGTGCTCTCCCCTGCAGGGAGGCGGCGGCTGCATGGAGGCGGCAGGGAACCCAGCACAGCAGCTGAGGGTTTGCCAGTGGCTCTGTGCTCCCCCTGCAGGGAGGTGGCGGCTGCATGGAGGCGGCAGGGAACCCAGCACAGCAGCTGAGGGTTTGCCAGTGGCTCTGTGCTCCCCCTGTAGGGAGGTGGCGGCTGCATGGAGGCTGCAGGGCCCAGAGGGGCTGGCAGACTGCAGGCTGCGGGCCTGCCTACAGGGCTCACTCACACAGGCGATCTTCAGGAGATTCCAGAGTTCCTTCTGTCGCTTCTCCTGAAGCCGAACCACAGTCTTCTCATCCTCATTCATTAAACTCACCACCTCTTCTACCTTGGGCAACAATTCCAGAGCCTTCTGCTTGCAAACCACAGTTTTACTGTAAATAAACAAGACAAAGCCCAGTGGCATTTGGGTTGAGAAGGCAGGAGAACATAATCCCTGGCAACTATGAACCCACTCAGCAGCTGCAGGTACATTTTCCCCAGGTGAGCGAGCGCAGCAGCCAGGAGGAGGAAATAGCCTCACACAGCCTCTGCCTCTCCACATCCCTCGGGCAGGAAAGTCAGGCCTCTACCTGAGCTGCGTGTAAATCACTCGCACTTTCTTCTCGAAGGCTTGGATTGCCTGAAGCAGCAGTCGCACCATTTCCTGACTGTCGCCCTCCGTTCGCTGGTCTGGAAAGAGGCAAGGAGTCACTCAGCTCCTCCAGGTGGCGGGCAGAGTGCCAACGCCTCAGACCTGACACAACAAGGAACCCAAGGCGGGCGTGAAACCCCACTCACCTCTCGGCTTTTCCCTGAGTCGCCGGTAAAGCTCCCTCGCTTGCTCTTCTCTGAAATATACAAAGAAGCTGTGTCTAGATTTGAGGCCAAACTAACATATTTGAAGCATTCAATGAGCTAATTCCTACCAGTTGAATTACTGATTTCCAGAAGTTAGACTGACAATATGTCTTGACTGGAGAAAATTAGTATTCCCAGTGATATTATAGGGAATATCTACAAGGGAATGATCACTGTCATTATCAAAGATCAAATGTCTTGGGAGTTTAATGAGAGAGGATCTTAAGAAAATCAGTCTCGGCCCTGGCAGGTTGGTTCAGCGGTAGAGCGTCGGCCTGCCATGCAAGAGTCCCAGGTTCGATTCCCGGCCAGGGCACACAGGAGAAGCACCCATCTGCTTCTCCACCCCTTCTCCTCTCCTTCCTCTCTGTCACTCTCTTCCCCTCCTGCAGCGAGGCTCCATTGGAGCAAAGATGGCCCGGGCACTGGGGATGGCTCTGTGGCCTCTGCCTCAGGTGCTAGAGTGGCTCTGGTCGCAACAGAGCGACACCCCAGGGGGGCAAAGCATCGCCCCCTGGTGGGCGTGCCGGGTGGATCCTGGTCGGGCGCATGCGGGAGTCTGTCTGACTGCCTCCCTGTTTCCAGCTTCGGAAAAATGAAAAAAAAAAAGAAAAGAAAATCAGTCTCTACTCTGCCCCTGGTAGTTCCTGTCCACTTGGCTTCCTCCACAGTGATTCCAGGTGCCATCCCTGGATCCGAGTCTGGAGAACATGGCTTCCTCTTGAAAACGCAAGCCCAGGGTGGACACAAACTCCTATCCCTTTTTCCCCTTACCCTACACAGTGAGAGTGGCTGACATTCTCAGAGGTGACTTTTATTTGAACACTAGAGTAAAATAAAGGTTTAACTAATTCAAGAAAATACAGAATACGAATACTCAGATTTCTGATGGTGAGGTTCCTGGTCCTGAGAATCCTAGTAAAAGCATCAGAAGACACTGCCTAGGCCACAAGAGAGTGCTCCCGAGAGGCTGTCGAGCCTGCCTGTCTCCTCCCCACCTGCACCCGGGGCTGTGTGCTCTTGCCTGTCTCTTCCCCACCTGCACCCGGGGCTGTGTGCTCTTGCCTGTCTCCTCCCCACCTGCACCCGGGGCTGTGTGCTCTTTCCTTTAGGCAGGGCTGCTCACTGGGTGCCTCGTCCTCTCTCGGAGCCAGGCCAGGATCCTGATACAGACTCAAATGAACAGTTTCCAGGTCCAAGCTTCTAAGAGATATCAGGCTTCTCCTTCTGTGCTCTACTTTCTGTCCTTCGAGGGTTGGGGAGGGGGGTGGACAAACAGTGGTGTCTGATACCATGGTGAAGGCTCCTTGCAGTATAGCCTTTATAGTTGACAAACTACTGCTTTATGCTTTATCTGAACTGATGCTCACAACTTTGGGAGGTCAGACAATTCTGGCCGCTAACTCAGAGTGATGGCAATCTGTCCTTGCTCATCTCTGGAACATGCCCCATTGGTACTCACAGGTCGTCTAGTGTGCCCCCCTGCTTCCGACCCATTGGGCTCCTCTGCAAGTCTACGATGTCCGTCTGCAGTGCCATCATCCGTTCTACCAGATGTTTCACTTCATTCTCCTGAGGAACAGGTGTGCTAATGTCAACTGACATAATAAGAGCATTCTAAGATGCAAGATTTTGGGGGGAAATCCACCAAACACTCTGTAGACTCTCGACTGACTGGCTAGAAGGAATATGGACTTTGGAGTCAGAACGAGCTGGGTTTGGTCTCGGGTCTACCACTTTCTGTGTGAGGGTCAAGTAAGTTATTTAACCTTTGATCTGCAGTTTCCTCCACCACAAAATAGGTTTCTAACAGGGCCATTTTAGGGGTCAGATAATTCTGTAAAGTATCTGGTATAGCGTCTGGCATATAAAAGATGCCCAATACACATTCCTTTCTCTTTTCTTAATATGTCTATCCAATGCCATCCCGTGGGAGGGCTTGGATTCCCTTATTTCACAGATTATGTCTATAAGTGCCAAGATGGATGGAGCACTCCCCCATCTCTGTGATTAAGTAAGGTGCTATCTATATATACACACCTTTAAGCATGCATTCCATACTGATTTACAGAAACAAACATTAAAACACAGAGGGGAAGATGCTCTCAAGGGTCACAGGGGACAATGGTGAAAAAGTATAAGAGCCCAAGGTCTTCAATTTGTATAAGATTCTATACACTTCCCTTGCCTTCCTAATTAACATCTTTCAATGACATTTGATTTACACTGTCCTAAGATTGCGCCTAGACCAGGGGTCGGGAACCTATGGCTCGTGAGCCAGATGTGGCTCTTTTGATGGCTGCATCTGGCTCGCAGACAAATCTTTAATAAAAAATAATAACATTAAAAATATAAAACATTCTCATGTATTACAATCCATTCACTTCTTACCGCTCATGTTCATTGTTGCGGGTGGCTGGAGCCAATCACAGCTGTCCTCCGGGACAACAACAAATTTTTATTGGATAATGCCTAACGTACACGGGTCGTTGTATGGCTCTCACGGAATTACATTTTAAAATCTGTGGCATTCATGGCTCTCTCAGACAAAAAGTTTCCCGACCCCTGGCCTAAACCTTTTCTTTCCTATGGATTTAGTGTCCCAACATAATTAGGCAAAAACCTTTGACTTAGATGGAGTATTGATCATTCATCCAAGACCCTTTCTAATCGAAAGAGATCTAGGTTTCCCCCAAGGACACTTCGCACTTGGTTCCTTATTCAAACTCTGCACCAGCTCTGTCCACCCTGTGCAGCTCCTGGACCTGCCACGTGGGACCCCCTTTAGTGCAAAGTCGCCCAGCCTCTGTCCACCCTGTGCAGCTCCTGGACCTGCCACGTGGGACCCCCTTTAGTGCAAAGTCGCCCAGCCTCTGTCCACCCTGTGCAGCTCCTGGACCTGCCACGTGGGACCCCCTTTAGTGCAAAGTCGCCCAGCCTCTGTCCACCAAGCTCTAGTCAAAGTCAAAGAAAACTGAGTTCTCACATACGAGATCGACCTAGTATTTGAAGAGAAAGTGGAAAATGGCAGAAGAAAGCCTCATCCCTCTCAGTAAAGATATAAATCTCAAATGAGTCTCCTACCCGCCCACAGAGCTCCACAGCCTGTTCCATTTCCCTCCAGGCCAGCAGCAGTTTGTCTGATGCTGGAAAAATAAAATGTAGGGGGGAGAAATGAAAAACAAAATGAAGACACCACAAAACCAAAACAGAAATAAGCAACTCAATTGTAAAAGGACAAAAGAAACCTCAGAAAGCAAGAATGAAATGGTCTCTCCAAACTCATTGCAAAGAGTACACTCACTGATCCCAAACTCAGTTTGCTCACTATACTTCTCCAGGTCAATCTGGATGCTGGTCTTAAAGAAATCCAACTTGGCCTTGAGCTGCTGAGACATGGAGGCCATGGAATTCTTCATCTTGGAAAGGCAGCTATTATTCCGGAGGAGATTCATCCTGCAGGACCACAAGAAACAAGCCTTGGGGCATCTTTGGGATCCAAATACCATTTCCTGTACAATAACAAAATTGCCTCAAATACTAAGGCAGATCCCTGCTATAATTATTATAAAAGCAGCCACTTGTAACCATAAAGACTGTTTCTCAGCAACACATGAGGTCCTGCACCAAAACTGGAATTGGGCAGAATACTACACAAAGGGCCAACAACCCAAACTAGTCATAACCTGGGGAAAAAGTCAGTCAGTCCCTGGCATGGCAATCAGGGGAATGCTGCTGACCCAAATTGCAATGAGCTCCTCCACATTCCAAATGCTGCCTCCAGTTCAGTCAGCCCAACCGTCCATGTGCTGACCTGACTCACCCTGTCAGGTCTAAAAGGGCTTCTCCAGGCAGCCCAGCTGACCACTTCCTGCCCATCTAAACCAGTGTCTCCCTCTCGTCTCTCCTAACAGTTGCTTCTGGGCCCCTGCCTTAGCCACCTCCCTGTGGCAAAAACCACCCAGCTATTTTAAATACGTTAAGCCCGAAACCGCCTGGCACAATACATGGCAGCTCGCTGTCCCTGCTGCAGCCGGTTACAGTCCTCCTTCAGGGTCTGGATGCTGTGCCAGACCTGGCCCCACACTTTCCTCAGCTGGAAGAAGGACAGGTTCCTCTTGGGCTCTTGAACTGGAACAGAGACATATACAATTGTCAGAAAATGACTCCACGATGACTAGCCACATCCTGCCTTGCGACATCACTGGCACTTCTACATTTTTACAAGTTATATAACTACTGAGCTGTTATGTAACTTTTTGGGGTGTTATGCCTGGTCGCTGTCTCGTATGTATTTTGTGCCCCGTTATAGAACAAGCATGCACCAGTCAATAAAGAGCTGCTGACTTGGTTTAAAGAAACACTGTGAATCATGTAGAAACTGTCACATGTACACAGGTTCATATATTTTCAATAGAAACTCATGCTCACAATACTACTTAAGGTCATATGAAGCTTTCTAAAGATGCAGCCTCAACTAGTAGTCCCGGAAGATGACTAAATAAGCACCAAGTCTGAGATCTCTAAGCATTTGCACCCTTGATATGTGTGTGTGTGTGTGTGTGCGCGCGCGCACACGCGCGTGCATACACAGGACTGGGGATACATTAAAATGTCCACCTAACATTCATACAGTGGAATACCACAGAGCCATTTAAAAGTAGGCAGCTCTATATGCACCAAAAGCGGGCGAAATCTCCAAGGTATATTATTAAGTGAAAAAGGCAGGTACAGAACAGTACATATTGTGTGGTGCCATTTGTTTGGGGGGGAAAAGAATGAACACACACCTGCCCACACGTATATAGATACAAACAATTTATAAATGCAGAGGCAGAATATCCCTGGAAAGTATTCCCAAAAATTTGATAGCAGCAGTTTCTCTGGAAGAAGCTAGGGATCTGGATGTAGAAGATGGCTTATTTTTTCACTGTATATCCTTTTGTACCTTTCGATTATTTTGTATCCTTTGTATGTATTAGTTATTAAAATATAAATAAACTCAAAAATAAATGAAATGGCCATTACAGTCAACTTCAGTGGCTTGCAGGCAGTATTCTCTGTCCTCTGTTTACAGTTCTACCTAGGGCATTAAAATTAACTCAAGACTTCCAGGCCCAGTTGGCTCAGTGGATAGAGCATCGGCCTGGCGTATGGTCATCCCAGGTTCAGTTCCCAGTCAGGGCACACAGACGTGACCTCCTGCTTCCTCGACCTCCCTCTCCCCCTTCTCTCCCTCTTCTCCTCCCACAGCCAGTGGCTCGACTGGTTCAAGCGTTGGCCCTGGGTGTTGAGGATAGCTCACTGGTTCCAGCGTCAGCCTCAGGCTCGGTTCATTCGAACACTGGCCCCAGACAGGGGTTGCCAGTTATATATTTTTTTCCACTTAGTTCTTTATTTTATTAATTTTAATGGGGTGACATTGATAAATCAGGGAACATATGTTCAGAGAAAACATCTCCAGGTTATTTTGACATTTGATTATGTTGCATACCCATCACCCAAAGTCAAATTGTCTACCGTCACCTTCTATCTGGTTTTCTTTGTGCCCTTCCCTCCCCCCACCCCCCACCCCCAACCACCACAGGGATTGCCAGTTAGATACTGGTTGAGGTGCATGTGGAAGTCTGTCTCACTATCTCCCCTCCTCTCACTAAATAAATAAATAAATAGACTTCCTTTACTCTTTTGTCAGCTGGGCTAGTCCCCGCATGTCCCTAGTAAAGAGGCTGCCCGAGCACAGGGTACGCCGATCTCCTTGGCGTGGACCCCTCCCCTGCTCCAGTCTCTCTCCCCTGCCTTGTCCCAAGCACTGTAAGTGACTATTTGCTTTGAAAAATGATCTTACGGATACAGCTGACACTTTCAGGTTGTGGCCGTGGGGAGATCTGAGTCTCATAGATGACTTTACTGTTGTCAAAGAGAAAAACGAGATCCATGTCCAGTGTGTGGCCCTCATTTAGCTGCAAAGGGACAAGAACAAAATGAGATTTCATGGATCCAACTCCCCTTTTTCTAAAAAAACAAAACAAAGTGATTTCAGCATGTTTCCCACTGTTTCAACAGCATCACCTTCAGCCAGCAAGTACCAAGTGCCTGTCTGGCTTCAACTTCCATTCGCTGTTCCTTTTACACTTATTTATCCTGATGTACACCTTATTTACAACTTATTACATTCTATTTTATTCTATGATTGTCTTTTCTGTGCCGTTTAGGCATTTTCTCTCTCTTTTCCTCTCCCGTGATTGTTCCTTACACGTTAACTTCATCAGCTTCTGGGGGGCGGGACCACATCTGCACTGCTGTGGTTGCCAGCACAGTTCTGTACAGAAGAGGTACATCATAAATAGTTCTGACTGACTTAGAAGAATGAAGCATTATTTGACAGCAAAAGCAAAATAAAAATACTTAAAATTGGTCTGGAAGTAACCAGTGTGGAGTGACTGGTTGTCTCCTATGAGGCCACACAAGGGATCTCGCATTCCAGCTTTAAGAAAACAGGCTGGTAGGTACCAGTGTGATGAACAGAACCAATAATATACACTAAAATCTGAACGCATGACTGCCCTTGCAGGCCAAGTCAGGGGAAAATGACACTCTGCAAGAAGCCCGGGGCTCACCTTGCCGTCTGCAATGCACTGAGTGGCAGGCTTGTCGGGGATCAACGCCAGGCCTGCTTCTTGCAGCAGCTCCTGGTCCTCCTCGGGGATGCCCGTGTCCTGCTGGATTCTGGCCTTTAAGCTCTGTAGACTCTCCTCCTCTGACATTGGATAGGTGTGAATGATGCCTGTGACCATGTTCAAGATATGAACCAGCTGCAATGCAACCCAGACGTTACTGGAAAATCCCAACTTTACAGTGATGCTCATTTCTTTGTCTGGATCCTCTGCGACTCCCAACACTGCCCAGCCACACAAAGCAAGGGTCTAGCTTGACCATAGGAGTCCAAGTGCCATGGTATATACACTCTAGTCTCTAATATTCATGTTTTCCCATAGCTGCAACCTTAAGACCTTCCAGTCAGCACAGGGTCCTGTCTTCTTACTTATGTAGAGAGATACTCTCACACCAGCCTAAATTTCCCCACTGCTTAGGCAGCCCATGATCTATTTTTTAATGAGCATTTCCTTCCTGTAAGAACTACCATGTTGGCCCTGGCTGGTTGGCTTAGTGGTAAAGCGTTGGCCCAGCATGTGTATGTCCCAGGTTCCATTCCCAGTCAAGGCACACAGGAAAGGTGACTATCTGCCTCTCCACCCCTCCCCTGCTTCTCTTTCTCTCTCTCTTTCTCTCTCCCCCCTCCCACAGCCATGGCTCACTTGGTTCAAGTGCATTAGCCTTGGGCACTGAGGATGGCTCTATGGAGCCCCCACCTCAGGCACTAAAAATAGCTTGGTTATGAGCATGGCCTCAGAGGGGCAGAGCATCGGCCCCAGAAGGGGGCTGCTGGGCGGATCCCAGTGGGGGTGCATGCGAAAGTTTGTCTTTCTACCTCCCCTCCTCTCACTTGGAAAAAGAAGGAAAAAAAAAGAACTACGGTGTCTCATGTGACCTGCTGCCTCCCTGCTCACCTTCAAGTTTAAGATGTCATCCAGGGCCTTGAAGCAGCCATTGGCCCCATACACAGGATCAGTGCCCCTTTGTCGGGGGTGCCACATTAGCATGAGCTGCAGCCACTTCTCCAGCCGCTGTGCCAGGACACTGAGAAGGAGAGGAGCACAGTGTAGGGAGAAACACCTCTAATGCAAAGTTCAGGCAGCATTAACATGCCGATTGAGAAGCACACGCCTCACATGCATTTCATCACTATATACACAGATGGCAGCCAATAAATGATCACTGACAATGAATTAACCTGAGAGAAAAAGTGGACATTTCCAACCAAATTAATTTGGTGCATATCACCTCTCTTGATCTGCTAAAACACCCCCTCAACTCAGGGATTTCTCCCTAGATGGGTAACAGGCTGAGAGCTCCAACTGGCTATTCAAGAATGATCAGTGCCTGACCACACAGTGGTGCAGTGGATGGAGTGTCGGACTGATGCAGAGGACCCAGATTTGAAACCCGAGGTCATCAGCTTGAGCACGGGCTCATCCAACTTTAGCGTGGGCTCACCAGCTTGAGTGCAGGGTCACTGGCTTGAGCGTGGGATCATAGACATGACCCCATGGTTGCTGGCTTAAGCCCAAAGGTTGCTGATTTCAAGCCTAGGCTGCTGGCTTGAGCCCAAAGTCACTGGCTTGAGCAAGGGGTCACTCACTCTGCTGTAGCCTCCCCCCCCCCCCATCAAGGCACATATGAGAAAGCAATCAATGAACAACTAAGGTGCCACAACAAAGAACTGATGCTTCTCATCTCTCTCCCTTCCTGTCTGTTCCTGTCTGTCCTTCTCTCTCTGTCACACAAAAAAAACACAAAACAGTGAAGCTTTTTAAATGCACTTTATAGGTGTGTCTGACCCCACTGCTGGATTTATTTTGTTAATCACCACCCTCAAAGGCATCTGGTGGGTTCACACTCCTTCCCTTGTCACTATAGACCTCCTATAAGGTCTCAGCTGACCTTGCATAAGCCTTCTAAGAAAGCCCTTCATGAGACCAACACAGCTACTGACCGATTCCCTAAACGTGCCTATACTGCCCTAATCTCTTTCCCCTTTCAACTTCCTTTCTTTTTATCTATCCATGTCCTGCATATCTTTCCAGATCCTTCCATAAAGTTCTAGCTCACTCAAAGTTGAGAGCTCTAATCCATACAACACATCTCCCTATCCTCTAATATTCATGGTGGTCCTGGCTGGTTGGCTCAGTGGTAGAGCATCGGCCTGGCATGTGGAAGTCTTGGGTTTAAATCTGGTCAGGGCACACAGGAGAAGTGACCATCTGCTTCTCCACCCTTCTACCTCCCCTTTCTCTCTCTCTTCCTTTCCTCACCTCCCACAGCCATAGCTCAAATGGTTCAAGCAAGTTGAACCTGGGCACTGAGGATGACTCCATGGCTTTGCCTCAGGCACTAAAATAGCTTGGTTGTCGAGCAACAGAGCAGTGGCCCCAGAGAGCAGAGCACTACCTTGTATGGGGCTTGCCAGTGAATCCTGATCCAGACACATGTGGAGTCTGTCTTTCTCTGCCACTCTGCCTCTCACTTAATAAAATAATTAATATGATAAACAGTTACGGTAATTATTATCCATGCTACTCATGGATAATGTGACTGCTTTGTAGCTTTCTTCTGTACTATTACACAATTCTGATATTATTGTTTAACTGTGCATATTCTGGCTCTAAGATTAGATTGCAATGCCATTCAAACTGCAAAGTTTTATTTGTTGGCTATGACACAGTATTAGGCTACATGAGAAGTGCACAGAGAAATAAAGTATAATATAATTCTCCACCTTTAAAAGGCTTACAGTTGACAAGCTCAATGCAAAACCAAATGTAACACAAGGTTGAAGCTATTAAGGGTATTAAGAGGTACAGATAAACCGTTATGTGAATTTAGAAAAGATTTCTAGATGGGGAGAGGGTTGGGAATCCATTCTAAGTTTAAGATTGAGATGGATTATGTCCAGTTTTTAGTCATAGAATGATATCCTAAGAACCTATTTAAAAGGTATCAGATGTCACCTTGGACATCTATTTCAAAAGAGGAAAAAATATTGTTGAAGAAAAATGCCACTGTACCTTACCTGTTAAGATTATTGGGGTAGGGTAAAGAGCTTGAAAACTTCACTGCTCCATTCAAGTCTTCAAAAACAACGATGTCCATCTCACTCTTCTGCCGGACTTTGGAATGCCTGCAGACATGTGTGCTTGTTAATTACAGCCCTTTAAATCACTTAAGAGCCATTCTGCATTAGTAACATGTCACTTTACAATTATACAAGATACCCCCAGGTCACTATTTAATCATTTCAGATAATGGTCAGAGCATTTGCATACTGGTAGGAAGGCTTCTGTGAGAGCTGAAAAATGGTGGGTACTTCCGGACCGAGTGGAGTCATTAATCATCCTATTCCCAGAGTTTTGCAGATAGAACTGCTGACTCCTCATTTCATCCTTGGCTTGTTCTTATCATTTTCTCTACCTTTCATTTTGTCTAATTCAAAACTCTCCTGTTGAGCCTGACCAGGCGGTGGCGCAGTAGATAGAGTGTCGGACTGGGATGCCCAGGACCCAGGCTCGAGACCTCAAGGTCGCCAGCTTGAGCGCAGGCTCATCTGGTTTGAGCAAAAGCTCACCAGGTTAGACCAAGGTCACTGGCTCGAGCAAGGGGTTACTCAGTCTGCTGCAGGCCCACGGTCAAGGCACATATGAGAAAGCAATCAATGAGCAACTAAGATGTTGCAATGCGCAAGGAAAAACTAATGATTGATGCTTCTCATCTCTCCATTCCAGTCTGTCTGTCCCTGTCTATCTCTCTCTCTGTCTCTGTAAAACATAAACAAACCAAAAAAACTCTCCTGTTGGGATGGAGGATAAATTAGGATTTCCAAACCTTAATTGCTGCACATATCACATTTGCAGGAAATACGCACAACACAATCATCTCACTCTAAATATACACTGCAAACAAAAATTAGGGGATCAGGAAACGTGCAGATACTCCAATACTGTCAGCCTTCTGTATAGTGCATTTTCACCAATGAAATAAAAGTTGGTTTTGCATCTCATTTGCATAATCAAACTCTCTTTGACTTGCTGTTTGCTTTTCTGATGTTCTTGTTTAATAAAAAAAATCAAATGCTTTTTGGCCCTGGCTGGTTGGCTCAGCAGTGGAGCGTTGGCCTGGCGTGCGGGGGACCTGGGTTCGATTCCCGGCCAGGGCACATGGGAAAGGCGCCCATTTGCTTCTTCGCCCCCCCCTCCTTCCTCTCTGTCTCTCTCTTCCCCTCCCGCAGCTGGGGCTCCATTGGAGCGGAGATGGCCCGGGCACTTGGCCTCTGCCTCAGGCGCTGGAGTGGCTCTGGCGGCGGGGAGGGGCAGAGCGTCGCCCATCCGTGCCGGGTGGATCCCGGTCGGGCGCATGCGGGAGTCTGTCTGACTGTCTATCCCCGTTTCCAGCTTCAGAAAAAATAAAAATAAAAAAAAATAAAATGCTTTTTATTTTATCACTTCATATTCATTTTGAAACATCCCCTAATTTTTGTGAGCAGTATATATAGCTAACTGTTCTTTCTGGGGGTAAATGAACTCTTACATATCCCAACTTAGAAAACTTACTGATGTATCTGAAATAGTATTCAAAGGAAAAAGTATTTTAATCCAACTGGTTTCAAATCTTTTTGGTGAGAAGGATAATAATTTGACAAATGCTTCATAGATTACCAAGTACTTTGACACTGAACATGCACTTCCTTTGCCATGATAACCCCATGTGGTAGACATTGTTTTCAGTCCCCTATTCAGTGGTAAGGAAGTAAAGATCAGGTGATTTGCCCAAGGTTAAACAACTAGAGAATAGCAGAACTGAAGACTCAAATCCAAAGTCTGGTGCTCCTTCTATGCTGTTTGAAGGTCTGAATCTTTCCCTACCAAAAACACCCAGGAAATTCAAATAAAAAGTATTCTCCCGAACATTTCATTGGTAAAGGGTGAACTGGCCTCTCTGGAGCACATGGGAAACCTAGAAGACCTGGTGAATGGCAGAGGCTAGTGGGTAACGGCTCTGGCTTCACTGAGTGTTGCAAGCCAGGTGCACCGACACTTTGTCATTTCATTCAAGTGGTGTGATCCTCTAATACAGGGGTAGTCAACCTTTTTATACCTACCACCTACTTTTGTATCTCTTTTAGTAGTAAAATTTTCTAACAGCCCACTGGTTCCACAGTAATGGTGATTTATAAAGTAGGGAAGTAACTTTACTTTATAAAATTTATAAAGCAGAGTTATAGCAAGTTAAAGCATATAATAATTACTTACTAAGTACTTTATGTTGCTTTTCACTAAGTTTGGTAGAATAAATCTTTATAAAACAATTTACTATAGTTAAATCTATCTTTTTATTTATATTTTGGTTGCTCCGCTACCGCCCACCAAGAAAGCTGGAATGCCCACTAGTGGGTGATAGGGACCAGGTTGACTACCACTGCTCTAATAGAAAATTTAGTCTGTCAATGGAAAATTATCAAAATAAAAGGACATAGTAAATAAAATGCTCATTGTGTAGGTCCTAAAATATATTGCAAAGTAGCTTTATAATTGAATTATAAAGGTGAAATGACATTTGTCCTGAAATTATTATCTACCTGCCATCTGAAATAAGAGGGTGAAATTTTTACAAAGTTGCTCGAGGCATTACAAAAGAGATGAGACAGGCACTTCTTACACACTTGTCCACTACACAGCTCCTTTCTAGGTGTCAGAGAGGTCCATGTGAAAGGGGTCACCTGGCTTTCCAGCTCCGATGAGGGGAATTCTAGGAAGCTTATTCTGCAGACAACAGACATCCTATGAAGATGCTGAGCCATTAAAATATATTTTCAAGTAGCACTTGTTCTTCCAGTTCTAATGGGTTTTAGTTTATTTTTAAAATAAATAATATAAAAGGTCAACATTTGAACTGAAGAAATGTAATTCCTTGGTTAATTAAAAACAACTACAGCTATGAAGATAAATTTTTTTATAATGGTTATAGTATAAGGTGTAACTATAAATTAATTAGTTAATTCCTCAATATTCAGAACCTATGCAGATCAAACAGCATTGCTTATTTTAAAGCAGGCCACCACAGGAGGGCATACTTGGCCACTTCACCCAAATCCTGGAGAGCAGGGACCTCGCCTCCTGTGTCTTTGCATTTCCAACATCTGGTGTATAAAGGTTGACTGAACTGGACTGCCATCGCATAAATTACTCTCTGGAACAAAGTTCAAAGGCTACATCTTATTCTCATAAGTATATATTCTCATGATGGAAATACCTGTTTTTGAAAAAGTTAATTGTTTTCACTACTTCCAGAAAGGCAGAAAATGACAACAGCCAGTGTTGGCAATGGTGTAGTGAAAGGGACAGCTCTGTGTGTTCCTGGTGGAACCAGTATGCATGCAACCTTTCTGTTGGACATTTTGTTAACAGACATCAAAAACTTTTTTAAAAATAGTATTTATTTTATTTATTGATTTTACAGAGAGAGAAGAGGGGAGAAATGGAAACGAGAAGTTTTCAACTTCATGTTAGTAGCTTACTCACATCAAAAACCATTAAAACATGCATAATCTTTGATCTCTTGCTTTATTTTCTAGAAACTTAGCCTAGGGAAAAGTAATTGTGATTATACAAGGATTTCTCTACAAGGATGTTATTCTTGGTGTTATTTTAAGAAGTTAAAATTATAAACCACTCATGCTTCCCATATGGGGGATAAGTTCAATAAGCTATAATACAACTACTCCACAGAATACCAAGCAGATATTACAAATAACATGGAAAAACATAATGCATTTTCAATAATAAGTCTGAAAAGCAGGTTCTGTGACTATATAATTTATTTGTAGACTTTTAAAAGTATCACACACATGCTGAAGTGCCTGGAGACACACAAAACCGTTCACAGTGGTTGTGTCCAGATGTGTGAAGGAAATTCTCCCGGTGTGAAACCGCTTTGGGAGCACATGCAGGACACAGACGTAAGAAAAAGGGAGTAACACATTAATGAACAAATGAATACATGCCAATATGCCTGTATATGTACAAAACATCCTTGGAAGCATGCCAAGAACCAATGCTACCGAGTGCCGTGGGGAAGGAAATCGGGTGTCTGGGAAACCAATATATATCTCAACACATTTTTATAATAAAAATAGTTTAAAAATATAGAGTAGGCCCTGGCCGGTTGGCTCAGTAGTAGAGTGTCAGCTCTGTATGTGGATGTCTCAGGTTTGATTCATGGTCAGGACACACAGGAGAAAGTACCCATCTGCTTCTCCACCCCTTCCCCTCTCAATTCTCTCTCTCTCTCTCTCTCTCTCTCTCTACCCCTCCTGCAGCCATGGCTCGATTGGAGAGAGTTGGCCCTGGGCACTGAGAATGGCTCCATGGCTTCTGCCTCAGGCCCTAAGAAGAGCTTGGTTGTGGAGCAAAGAAGCAATGCCCCAACACCCCAGATGGGCAGAGCATCGCCCCTTAGTGGGCTTGCCGGGTAGATCCTGGTCGGGGTACACTCAGGAGTCTGTCTCTGCCTCCCCTCCTCTCACTGAAAAAAGGAAAAAATATATAGATAGTAGAGTAATTTTTTAAAACTTAATTGTATCCTTTGGTTTATTTACTAGACAATCTTTCTTTGTAACTTGTTTCATATTTTAAGCCACATTGTAACAAAAATTTATATTGTTTAGTAAAATCTGTCAACAATAAATTTTCATGTAATATTTCCCATTTGGGCCCTGGCCAGTTGGCTCAGTGGTAGAGCATTGGCCCAGCATGTGGATGTCCCAGGTTTGATTCCCAGTCAGGGCAAACAGGAGAGGCAACCATCTGCTTCTCCACCCTTCCCCCTCCCCCTTCTCTCTTCTCCTCCCACATCCATGGTTCAATTGGCTTAATCATGTCAGTCTCTGGCAATGAGGCCCCAGGTGCTAACAGCTCAGTTGTGAGCATGGCCCAGATGGGCAGAGCACTGGCCCCGGATGGTGGCTGCCAGGTGGATCCTGGTTGGAGCACATGTAGGAGTCTGTCTATCTCCCCTCCTCTCACTTTGAAAAAAAAGGAAAAAATTTTCCCATTATCTTGTACACATATTTTTTGTTTAGTACTACACAGCATGTTCAGTGTAAGTGAACACACTTACACAATGGTCTGTGAATGGATTGACTTGCTACTGAACATAGGTCAAATGTCATGTCCATAGTATTATAATTAAAAATGTTAATACTTGACAAATGCTCTACTTTTCTAAGTTTTTGGAGCTCAAACTGCCCACATCCTGCCTTCCAACAGGACTTTCTCTCTGGGAGACAGATCACAGATATCTCAGGCCTAGCCTGGGAGTACCCGTGAGATACAAACAGGTGAAGCGACATGATAAAGACAGAGGGACATGCCCCTTCCCTCAGGAGGCTCTCCCAGCCCCCACCCCAGGGCCGTGGTCTCCCACTCACCACTGCACAGGCTGCCAGTTGGGGAGGAAGGGCCGGAAGCCCGTGATGCACTCGAAAGCCAAGGTGCCAAAGCTCCAGTAGTCGACAGTCACCGTGTACTTCTGCTGCTCCAGCAGTTCCGGGGCCTGCAGCAACGTACGGCAGAAGCACACCTGAGCCACTGCGTGATGGCTACCAGCCCCTCTGATCATGCCCCACACTTTTCCTGGCTCCATCCAGGAGGCACTGGCACGCCCACTCAAGGGTGAGGAGGTGACCCTGTTTAAGTGGTGGTGTCTAAGACTATTCTGCACCTCACTGACTCCTGATGCTGACACAAGGGCCCCTAAGGGTATTTTTAGGTAGATCAGTATACATCGTACACCCTTTTCTTGGTATAGCCGTGTAGAGATGGGAAGATAGACTACAAACAAAGGAAAAAGAGCTATACACACCAAATGCATAATACATACATTAAATGCTGACCAAGTCTCCTAGACTGATGTGGTTTATGATGTGTGGTATACAATGAAATGGAATATTTATAATCAGGCAAGAAAAATGCCAATGGGATATTTATAATTAGCCAAGAAAAATGCCAGGTGCGTGACTGCTGACCAAGCAGAGAGGGCTGGGGTGACCAGGGAAAGTGTCAAAGCACAGGTGGGACCAGACACGCAGGCTTGGAAGACGGCTCCATGCGTGAGAGTCTGAGAGGAGACACTCCAAAGGGACCATCACAAGCACAGGCATGGAGACAGGACTGTACACGGTCTGGCTGGACATGTGACACTTACGGGTGTGCCAAGGAGTCCAAACCAAGAGGGAAAACTGGAGGATCATCAGGTCAATCTCAGTGCCTGGTTGTGGACAGAAGTCTTAGCTCTTGCAAGTGATGTCACTGAGCATCCTGGTCAGAGTATGGGGTCCCCCCACTGCACTGCTGCTCAGTTACTGAGATTCCTGAGGACGCTCAGTAAGACCTAGACAGTTACATTATAGGCACACAGGTGCCTGACCTGTGGTGGCGCAGTGGATAAAGCGTCGACCTGGAAATGCTGAGGTTGCCGGTTCGAAACCCTGGGCTTGCCTGGTCAAGGCACATATGGGAGTTGATGCTTCCAGCTCCTCCCCCCCGCCCCCGTCTCTTTCTCTCCTCTCTCTCCTTCTCTGTCTCTCTCCCCTCTCTAAAAAAAAAAAAGAATAAATATAGGCACACAGGTGCCTGAACCACAGCCCCCCACCAGTCACCACTCTGAACCTTCTAGTCCACAGAGCGGGTGATAAACTGGTGGAGCCCACACCCTAGTTGGTGGGATAAGAAGGAAGTATGAAGCACTCAGAAAGACTTTTAAAAATTTTTTTTTAATTTAAGAACTAGATAGAATATTTAAGCTCTTCAAATCCAGTGGCTTTCAACCTTTTTGTTTTTGTTTTTTAAACTGCAGGCTCCTTTATTCAATCAACATTTTACTGGTTGTATCATCTATAAGCAATCTCTTACCTTTCCTAGTCCTGCTTACTCTCTTGCTAAGCATTGCTCAAGTCATTTCCTACATCAGGGGTCCCCAAACTTTTTACACAGGGGGCCAGTTCACTGTCCCTCAGACCGTTGGAGGGCCAGACTATAAAGAAACTATAAACAAATCCCTATACACACTGCACATATCTTATTTTAAAGTAAAAAAACAAAACGGAAGTAGTACTGTATGTGAGTGATGCCACGCTTTGCGGCCCGGCATTCGCATCCTGTGCTCCTCTCACTGACCACCAATGAAAGAGGTGTCCCTTCCTTCCGGAAGTGTGGCGGGACTGGATAAATGGCCTCAGGAGGCCACATGCAGCCCACGGGCCGTAGTTTGGGGACCCCTGTTCTACATCCTCCCTGCTGCCATCAGCTCTGAACTGCCTATCACAATGACCTCCTTACTACCTGCCTTGCCCATGACAAGGCAAGAGTACTTCCTACTCTTGTTCAGTGAATTCATTCTCCCCACGATATCAACAGTGATCTTTCCAAAAGGTAAATCTGATCCCTCTCCAACTTAAAACCCTTCGATGTCTCTGCAGAAGTTTTGTGAAAAAGTCTAAACTCTCGAACCCAGGCAAAAGGCTCCGGATCATCTATTCTCTACCCCTTTCTCCAGCTTCAGCTCAAGACACCCTCTTCCTTCTTCTCTAGGTTCCAGCCACACTTTCTGGTCTCCCAATGTACATACTACCCCTTGGCCTGGGCTCGCTCTCCCTTACCCCACCCACCTCCAGCTCCTTTTCACCTACTCACCCTTCAGGTCTCAGACAGGACTAGGTCTTCCTAAGACATATCCTTCTCACATCGGCACTCTCCCTTTGCAGCACTTAGCACAACTGTAATTTCTTAGTTACTGGTGTAAGTCTCAGGGTAATGCCTACCTTCTTGTAAACTCTAAACTCTTAAAGGCCAGGGAAATGCTTGTCTTCTTTCCAATTACATTGCCAGCTGCTAGCACAGTGCCTGGCACAAAACCTACATTCGTTCACTATATCTTGAATGAATGAATGACTCAAACTGAACCACAACATTAAGATCAAATAATGTAAAGAAAGGATGGGAGCTCAGAGCTCAGCTCTTCCTCAGTGGCCCCTGAGATGCCTCAGGGAAAATGGCCTCTACAGACCAGTATGAATCTAATTTAAATTGTTTCTTTTCAGAGAAAATACTGAACCACAGAGGTTATTGGACTGTGTGAGGCCACACCAGCAGAGGCTTTCTGACATCATTAAAGATGACCATATCCTTCCACAGGGCCTCTGCTGGCAAAAGTACTGACTTGACCAGATTATGGCTCTGACCTCATACAATTCCTATGCAGCGAGCAAACTTCCAAAGAGCTGGCCAGACTTAGATGCTAGAAGACAAGGATAAAGAGGAGTCCCACAAACACAGACGTCAGAGAGAAACTGAGCAGCAAACATGTAAACCCTGTGTCTTACCAGGTACTGCAGGGTCCCCACAAAGGAAGTACAAAGACTGCCCTGATCCAGTTCCTTGGCATATCCTAGGTCAATAATTTTGTGTATTAACTGGAAAAAAAAGGGAGGAGGAGAAATCTAAGGATTATGGGAATACATTGTCCTCCTATTAAGAATTCTGATTGTTTGCTGACAGCGCAGGGGGTATTTCTGAATTCCCAGGTGGTAGACTCTAAGTTCCTAAGCCCCACCAAATACACAGGAGAATGCCTTCCACAAGGTAGACTTCGGGGAAAAGGAAACAAACGTATGCTGTAAAAAGGCGCATGCTCTGTGACCAATCACCAGAGGAAGGCCAACATTAACAGCCCGTGCACCAGCCCTCAACATTGCTAAACTTGGACTTTATGATGCGAAAGATCAGGCCAGTCCCTTCTCAGAAGTAGATACCTTTAGTTTTCCACTCTTAGAACCAATGACAAGAGTAAGTGTGAACTGAAACAAAGGTGTGCACTCTGATAGTCACACTGGGTCAGCCTAGAATGCTTACGGAGCTGCGGCAGAGATTAAAGTGACCAACCTATAGCTGAGTGACTACATTCCTCTCCGCTGAGCCCCTGCTCATCACCCCCAGCTCAACACACCCCAGGCTGTGAAAAAGCACAGCACCAAGCCCCATGGGAGGTTACCGCCACACCTGCGCCGGAGGCCAGTGAGGAGGGTCACTAAGAGCTCTGGGAAAACTGCAGGCTGGACCAGCTCCATGGGCAGGGGCCAGCGCCAAATGCTTCTTCTCAGCCGCACCCAGAACCAACATAGAGCTGGTTTCCATATTAGCATCAAAAGTGGACGCACTCAAACAAATGGAAAACAAAAGGTCTATTTCCAAGAAGTGCTAGTCCCAAAGGCTGGGCTTAGAGGTGGGAAGAAAAACATTGTTTTCCTTATCAGATTCCTGCAACTTGGGCAATTAACAATGTGATCCATTCAAACTTGCCTCAATCTGCAAGCAAGAAGTTTTTGCCGAATTTTGTTTCAAATCAAAAAGCATTCCCAGAGAATCAATTCAAATACAAACCCAAGGAAACACAAATATTTGTATAAACCCAAGGAAATGCAAATATAAACAGAAGTGCAGAGCTTGCTGCTGCTCCACCAGAACAGCGTCCCTGAGCCAGCCCCCAGGGCTTCCCAAGTCCCTGGAAGGTCACTCACTCTCAGCTCTCCTTGCTGCAGGACGATGTTTTCTGGCTTTAGATCCCGATGGATGATTCTGTTTTCGTGAAGGTATCTAAGTGCAGAGGCTGAGAGGGTGGAAAGGGGAGTGAGTTTTCATTAAGCCTAAAAAACACTTTTCATTTCAAAATCGCCCAAGTGAGGAAAGATAACTACTGTGTGTGCCTGACCCATAGTCCGACGCCCAGTGTGCAGACTCACGGTGGAGGACCGGAGCCTGGGAAGATGCCCCTCAGGTGATGTGAAGAGGGGGTGATTATGTCAGCAGAACTTGGGCCACCACAACAATCTGGCTTTTTGACGGAAAGAACTGTAGTCTCGCATCCATGAGGTCACCAACTATAGTTTAGAGCAGGGGTAGTCAACCTTTCTATACCTACTGCCCACTTTTGTATCTCTGTTAGTAGTATAATTTTCTAACTGCCCACCAGTTCCACAGTAATGGTGATTTATAAAGTAGGGAAGTAACTTTACTTTATAAAATTTATAAAGCAGACTTACAGCAAATTAAAGCATATAATAATAATTACTTACCAAGTACTTTATGTCGGATTTTCACTATTTGGCAGAATAAATCTTTATAAAACAACTTACTATGGTTAAATCTATCTTTTTATTTATACTTTGGTTGCTCCGCTACCACCCACCATGAAAGCTGGAGCGCCCACTAGTGGGCGGTAGGGACCAGGTTGACTACCACTGGTTTAGAGCAACGGTTCTCAAATTGCATTGTCTGGACCAGCAGCACCCAAACTTGTCAAAAATGCACAGTTCTCAGGTCTCACCCTAGACCTATTGAATCAGAAACTGCAAGGGTGATTCTGCAATTTTTTTTTCTTTTTACTAACTGAGAAGAGGGGAAGAAGAGACAGACTTCCACATGCGTCCCAACTGGGATCCACCTGGCAAGCCCCCTACCTGGCAATGCTCAGCTCATCCGGGGCATTGCTCTGCTGCTCAGCAACTGAGCTATTTTAGTGCCTGAGGTGAGGTCATGGAGCCATCCTCAGCACCCAGGGCCAACTTACTCAAACCATTCGAGCCATGTCTGCTGCGAGAGGGGAAGCGAGAGAAAGGAGGAGGGGGAAAGGTGGAGAAGCAGATGGTCGCTTCTCCTGTGTGCCCTGACTGGGAATCGAACCTAGAAATTCCACAAACCGGCTGACACTTGACCACAAAGCCAAATAGCCAGGGCCCCTGAAATCTCTTTTAACAAGTTTTTCAGGTGATGCTGATGCTGATCAAGTTTGAGAAGGGAAACTTCTCTGGTATAGAGGCTCAAAAATCTAACCTCTACAGGGTGGGTGCAGGAGAAGTACTCTCTGGACAAAGAGCACTTTGGTCATCTGGTGGTCCAGAGTCAAGTCAGACCCAGCTCCAAGGAAGAAGTAGGGAGCACTGAAGAAGAGAACAGGAGCATGTTCAACACACCTGACAATTCGACATGTTTATTATGTGCCTGGTTGTCGGCTAGGTTCTGTGAGGGACATAAAATAAGGACATGATCCCCAATGTTAAGGAGCTCAAATCTAGTTGGGAAGGAAAGAGCCTGCACAATACTGGTTTGGAGGTTACTTGATACCCACATCTTTTGCTGTGACGAGGAAATGTGATGATGATACACAGGAGGGTCATGGCACAGAGCAGCAGGAGGGGAGTCACCCACAGCCCAGGCTCCAAGAAGGATGTGATTTTTACTCATAAGACAGGTTTTAGCCCGACCAGGCGGTGGCACAGTGGATAGAGCACTGGACTGGGATGCAGAGGACCCAGGTTCGAAACCCCAAGGTTGCTAGCTTGAGCGTGGGCTCATCTGGTTTGAGCAAGGCTAACCAGCTTGATTCCAAGGTTGCTGGCTTGAGCAGGGGTCACTCGATCTGCTGTAGCCCCCCGGTCAAGGCACATATGAGAAAGCAATCAATGAACTAAGGTGCCACAACAAAGAATTGATGCTGCTCATCTCTCTCCCTTCCTATCCGTCTGTCCCTTGTCCCTATGTCTCTGTCACAAAAAAAAAGAAGACAGGTTTTAATAACTTTAACAGAAGTCCTAGCTAATTGTATTACAAAAGAGAAACATGGAATAAGTATCAGAAGGAGATAAAGTTGTCTTTATTTGGAGATGATATGACTATATACCTAGAAAACTCAAAAGGCTAAAAACTGGAAAGAATTTAATAAGTTATTTGGAAACAAAATAAGTACATACAAATAGCTTTTATCTATGTCGGTTATATCTAGTTTAAAAAAGGAAAAAATAAAATAAAAGCCTGACCTATGGTGGAGCAAAGAGTAAAGTGTTGACCTGCAATCCTGTAATGCTGAAGTTCCCAGTGCGAAACCCCAGGCTAACCCAATCAAGGCACATACAAGGAGCAACAAGTACGAGTTAATGCTTCCCACTCTTCCCCCACCACCTTTACTTTCTCACACACTCTCTCTCTCTATCCCTTTTAACCCACTCTCTAAAATCAATAAATAAAATCTTTAAAAGAAATCTCATTCACATTAGCAATAGAAACTCTAAAATACCAATGGATAAATTTAGCAAAAAAAAAAAAAAATTGTGGGTGAAGAAAAGTGTATGGCATTTAGAAAAGCACTACAAATAACACAGAAAGAGTTTTTAAGTTTACGACAAAAAATACTTTTCACAAAGTCCAGACAAAAGGGCTCAGAAAAAACATATTTGCAACATATATGCCAAAGAGAAAGTACACCTAATAGACAAAAAACCTCTTACAAGTCCATAAGAAAGCAACCCACTGGTAAAGATAGTAATTTACAAAAGTAGGAAGGCAAATGGTGAGCAATGCAGAAAGTTGCTCAAAGTCACAAGTCCAAAAATGAAAATTAAAGCCCAATGAAATGCCTTTTGTCACCTCTGCAACTGACAAGCCTTTTAGATGAGAAATAAACGGCGCTTACTGTCTGACACTGCTGGAAGGGATAAAAACTGCGGTGTCTTTCTGGGAAAAAAATCCTGCAGTAAGCTATTAAATTTTAAAACATACACGCTGTTTGACCCATTATTTCCACCTACGGCAGTCTAGTTTGTGAAATAAAAAGTATAACATACAAATAAGGATGCCTATTGCATAGCTTGGAGTGAAACAGCCAGAAACAAACTGAAAGCCATCCGTGAGGGAATGATAGAACAAATTATGGTAGATTCACATTATAATAGGCAACTTTTAAAATCATTTTGGTTTTTAGATGATAAAACTCAGATATAGATAGTATGACTCAGGAATGGCAAATATGCACTTCAAAATTAATGGTATGATCTGGGTTTTTGTTCAAAAACAGAAGCCAAAAGCAAATGCAATAACAACACCAAGAGAAGTGTAACAATGATAAACAAACTCATCAAGCCAGACTGAGAATGTGGGCAAACAGAGAGGTGGGCAGCACGCTGGCCCCATGCAGCCGTTTGTTCCGCAGAGCAAGAGAAAGGCCTTCCACAGGAACCAGTGATCAGAGACACACTACATAAAGACTGCCATGCTGAATGTTTCCTGAAAAACAAATCTGAAAGTCAAACTGGACAGCCAGACAACTAACATCTAATTGAGGCAGTTCCATCTCAGAACATTATGTTATATTGCAAATATCTAATTATATCTGACCTTTAAACCCAGCCTTTCACCATACAGTGCCAGCAGTTCATACTTGGTCCTTATTTTTCTTTTCTTTCATAACTGAATACAATAGATCCACTGACTGCCCAAATGAACTGAAAGACTTGCTACCTTCAACGCCTAAAATACTCTACTCCATCTTGTTCTCTATTGTATTAACTTTAAAGACCAGTGCTTCTTACCATGCCTTCAATTTTGTTTTACTAATTCTTATTAAAGAATCAAAACAAAGTATAAAACACTGTGATAATTGCACAAGCACAAACTTGCAGACAGGGATGGTGCTACTGGAGAAATGAACTAGTGACTGGCAGGAAGCGCTGACATGCAATCACTCAAAATATTTATTGACTGAGTTACAAAAGACCTGTGTATATGACAAGAGTGTCAGGATATAATATATAAAGTTTGGGTTGATCTGTTTAAAAGCAGAATGTATGAAAGTTGAGGCTCACTGTAGTTCGAGCAAGCACATAGGTTCAAACTAAGACGAGGCCTCTGAAGCCACATCTGATTATCTCAGTGCAAATAACATGGGGCACAAGCAGGTGAGATGTCCCAAGATGCCCCCAGTGCGGGAGACCATTCAGATCAGACTGAAAGCACCATTTTCTACGTCATGCTGACTAAGAGTTGTCACCAGCTCTTTAGTGAGAAGGGATGGCAACTTGGCCTCTGACTCTACCGATTACTGTCAGTAGCTATCTATTTTTATGCTTAAGCAAACTTTAGCTTTGGGGCAGTCATTTATTCTCAAATATATTTGTCAATTTAAGTTGGAAACTAAAGACTCCTATAGGTATTGTTATATATAGTTTCTTGGACTGAGTGAAACAGGCAAAACTTTGATATGCAAGACCTCTTAAATAGCTCTCCTTACAGAACCAGCCCTTAAAAGCTTAGTTTGTTTGGCCTGACTGCTACATTTCATGAAGTTGTACCTAAAGAGTATCATGAAACGAATCAAAATTGTCTCAAGCCAAAAGAACCTAATTTGATTTAAATTAGATGGAAAATAAGAATTTGAGGTTATAAAAAATACTTTTGCATTTGAAAGTTTCTTTAAAAATCTAAACTTTTAGCAACAGTGATAATATACACATATAAAAATTGAAAACCACACCACAAACATTGAAGCCTAAAAGTTCATTTCTCATGTTTCAATTATACAGAAGAATTCCTAGCACAGATACCACACAGACAGGTCCGAGTTAAGGGCCTGCCACAGAAAAACGGTGGCCTTCTCCTATTACCCCTGTCAGGTCCGGCATCCAGGTATTTACCCAGCTTTCCCTTCGCCCACGAGGTAGACAACTACATTAACTGAAGAATGAGACACTCCTGGAGTTCCTATAGATGAACCAGAATCCCAAATCACAGGTTCTGTATACTTTTTTCAGATTTCAAACCACAAATTAGGGAACAGATAGGACCTGCTAAACTTCCTTATCAGTTTTATAAAGAGTCCCTATTTACCACACTCCGAATCCAGAAGGATTACTAAACTCCCTTAAGAGCATTTTTGTTTGGGATACATCCAATAGAGAAGAAATGGAAAGATAAATGGTCCAAAAGATTGACAGAGATTAGAAAAGACAGAAAAGGCAATCACCAATTGGTGATTTAAGTCACCAATGAGTAAGAAGGGCAACAGGATGTTCATTCACTCAGTAAAAATTGACCATGTTCCTACTATGTGCCAGTCACTTTGGTGTCTCTGGACTTTCCAAACAAAATAGATTGGAAGGCCAAGTGTGGACATGTGGAGAAAGATTTAGTCCGACTAAAGGTTTCCCAGCTAAAATAGTCCCTATGACTAATAAGCAAGGTAGCAAGGCAGTCGTGCCAACTGCTGAAAAAAATAGTGAAAAATCATTCTCTCATCCATTCAACTAGTAACTTATAAAAAGTGTTTCCCATTTGCTAGGTATTGTGGAAAATGTACCAGTGAATTAAAATGTTTTCTTCACTTACTTACACAGTCAACAGGCCCCAAGTCCAGAAGTCAGGCCCTACTGTCAACCCCAGGCAGAGATCACACAACAGCAGATATGCCAAGCACCAGTGGAGCAGGCCAAAAGGGGAAAAGAAAGCTGTGAGTGACAGGTCCGGGCAGTTCCCATGGAAGGGGCAAGTCTAAAGCTGTGCCCAAAGACAAGAAGGCTCAGGGCTGTGGGGAAGGTGCAGGAGCAGCCCTCTCACAGGGGGAGCATGTGCAAAGGCTAGCAGGACTGAAGAGGGGGTCTTCAGAGCCATGAACACGTGAAGTTGGCTACAGTAGGTCGGGAGAAATGTACGGTTACAAGGACTGGCCTTGATCTCATGATGGATGATGATGAAAGTGTCCTTTCAAGCCTGACCTGTGGTGGCGCAGTGGATAAAGTGTCGACCTGGAACACTGAGGTCGCCAGTTCAAAACCCTGGGCTTGCCTGGTCAAGGCACATATGGGAGTTGATGCTTCCTGCTCCTCCCCCCTTCTCTCCCTCTCTCTCTTTGTTGTTTGTTCTCTCTCTCTCTCTCTCTCATCTCTAAAATAAATAAAGTCTTTAAAAATATATATATTTTTAAAAGTGCCCTTCAGCCTGACCTGTGGTGGCACAGTGGATAAAGCGTCAGCCTGGAAACGCTGAGGTTGCCGGTTCAAAACCCTGGGCTTGCCTGGTCAAGGCACATATGGGAGTTGATGCTTCCTGCTCCTCCCCCATTCTCTCTCTCCCTCTCTCTCTCTCTCTCTCCCCTCTCTATAATGAATAAATAAAACCTTTAAAAAAAGTGCCCTTAAAAAAAAGTGCCCTTTCAAATGAAAGACGGATTAATAAGATGGGGATAAGAAGGTGAGGTAAGAGGTCACCACTGTAATTTGCTATGACACAATTAGTGGAGGGAGTAGAACAAAAGGGAAAATGAAATACACAACACAAAGGAAGGCTGAAAGTATGTGGAGACTTTTTAAATAGGAGGGTGTGGAGCAGGAAGAGAGGCAGATTCTAAGAAATGAGATTCAAAATTGGCAGAAAGATGGGACAAGTGGCAAAAGAAAGACATCAGAGTTGAACATACTGATTTTGGAGATGTCACGAGAACGGCCTGGCAGACAGAATACTGGAAAGCAGTGGGTAGTCGGTCCAGGCACGAACAGGACGGAGCAGAAATACAGAAATGCATCAAGCAAAGCTCTGGGCAATGATGCACTAGGGGAGAGGGGAGATAAACTGTGGGAAGCAGTCAGGGCGGGACAGTGGTGTGAACATCAAGACATTCTGGGGCAATCATTCTGAAAATCAGCTACATGAATAATGAAAATGGAGTCTTTAGAGTTAGCAGGAACCTTCTGTAAGGTCACCTAGCGCAAATCACTCATTTTACAGTTGAGGATATGTAGGCCCAGAAAGTTACCATGGTATTCTGTAAAGAAACGGTAGAAAGATAAATGCACTAAAAAAGTCCTTGCATAAGGAAACAGAGCTGGGAAAGCAGCAAAGACCAAACTGAAAGCTAGTTGTCTCTTCTTTTATTATTATATTAATTAATCTGGTTATTTATGCTTTCCAACATACTTTTTAAAGTTTATTGATTTTAGAAAGAGAAAGGAGGGGTAGGAAAGGGGAGGGAGGGGGCAGATATAGAGAGATATCAATTCGTTGTTCCACTTATTTATGCATTCTTTGGTTGAATCTTGTATGTACCCTGACCGGGGTTTGAACCTACAACCTTGGTGTATCAGGACGATGCTCTAACCAGCTGAGCTACCCAGCCATGGCCCCAACATACTTTATATACAAATGAACTGAATTTCAGAAATCAGGTAATCCTCTTTTGTTATAAATCCACAATCAGAGAAACATTAAGTAGAGAGCCTAACTTTCTAATTTATAGAATGGAGCTCTCTTCCTTAAAGCCCTGTGTTCTTTCTGAAACCCTCTCTGCTCTTTAAAGTTGAAATATAGATGCCTGCTAGGAGAAGCTTTAATAAGAACAGAGATGGCAACTCAAAGAAAGCCTCACAGACAAAAATGGGGAGTAGGGCTCCTGAAGGCTCAGAGGACTGGATGGTCAGTCACCACAGTAAACCAGCCACCTGGAGAATCAAGGAAGATTGAGTCAGATCTAAGATCGGATAAGGCCCTGGCAAATGCAAACTAGTCCACCCAGCTGGGCCGGCGTGGGCAGGTCCCCACCCCTCAGAGAGCGGAGACATGGGGCTCCAGAGTGCAGCAATCTGTCCCTCAGTCTTGAGTAGCCAGGAACCTGCTCCTCTACTGGCAGAAGGAAACACACGCCAAGGTTTTCCAGAGAATAATGAGTAAGACTCAATAGAGTCCACTCAAGTAAGACTTTCCTGAGCTATTTTAGGATCACATTAGGTGGAAGACAAAGAATTTCCAGCTGCCTCTCTGCACCTGTCCCCAGATCTCTTACTAGCATAAGAGCAATAGTCTAACAGGCCTGTTCGGGCAGAGGAAACAGGGCTCACCCACGTGCCCTCCAGGCATCTGCTCGTCTTCTCACATGTGACCTGCAATATCTCCTTGGACAATGGAAAGTTCACTGGAAAAGTCCTACCTGTGTCTATTATTTTGGCGCCGCTCTGAGTGGGCATCTAGGGGAGGCTGGTGGCACAGAAGACATAGCGGTAAATGGGTTTAACCCAGAACAGAAGGCAATGAATCCAGACCCAGCAGTCAAGGGTGTGGCTCTGCCCCTTATCTGAAGTCAACCTGGCAGAGAATAGAAGTGGCAACTATAACAAAGGGAACAAGGCGCCAGCACTTGAACAAACTAGAACAAAATATGCTCAGGAAATGTTTCAGAATACAAGGGAGTTATGTAAAATGAGATCCCAGAAAAGCCTTTGAACTCTGGCTCAGTGACAAAATCCTTGCCAAAGAAGTAAGTTTGATGAATCTTGTACACAGATCAGTAATGGGAATGCAAGTAAAATACAAGTTAATTAGCCACCTCCACCACAATCACAAAGTCAGGGGATGTAACTGCATCCAAAAGGTGGCTGAGACAGGCACGCACCTGAGGAAGGAAACACTCCGAAGACAACCATCTGCCTGGCTCGTTGGATCCCAATCTCAGGTCAACGCCCAAGTTAGGGATGGAGGTTTTTCAAAAGGGATGCTATAAATTCAATGCAGAGGAGGAAGAAAATGAGAAAGGAACTAACTCTTACTGACTGCACATTCTGCCAGGAGCAGAGCACTGTGCCAGGAGCACTGTGTACATCATCTCCTTGGATCCTCACACCAGTTCTAATAAGGTAACAGTCCCCTTTCCCAGCTAATAAAACTGACGATCTTAAAATTTAAGTAATATGCCTAAGGTCACCCTGCCAATGTGTGGAAGAGCTGGTATTTGACCTGGGAGCATTACATATATGTAAATATGTTCTTTTTTAATAGGTTCCGACTTATTTTAATTTCCCTTGGTATTTATTTCATCCATTTGACAAATATTTATAAAGAAACTGTTATATAAGGTGCTACTCTTCCAGATGCTGAAGATAAAGCAATGAAAGGCTCCATCTCCAAGAATATAATTCTACTGTACTAATTCAAAGCTTCATTGCTTCCAACTTGGGGTCAGAAAGAGGAAAGATGGGGAATCAGTGACCTAAAAAATTTTAATATTCATCCAAACAACATAAACCCTTGGGAGTTGACCTGTCTTGGCTATTCTGATTAATGTATAACTTAAACACACATGTACAACTTGAATAGGTAAAAAATAATATGAACACTACTCCACAAGCCAGTGGTAACTATGTAGATACAAAATGTGCTCAGACCAAAGACTACACAACCAGAAGGGAATATATAACACTAGCAAATCACTTGAGGAAGTAATTAGTTATATGAGGAAGTAAACAGTTATGCATACCTAAGGCAATAATTTGAGACTTTCATTATAACTATTTGCTGAATACACAAATGAGTAAAAGAAAATTATATGAGAAATAACCTTTTAAAAAATTACTTGGCCCTGGCTGGTGGCTCAGTGGATAGAGCGTTGGCCTAGTGTATGGACGTCCTGGGTTTGAACCACAGTCAGGGCACACAGGAGAAGCAACCATCTGCTTTGCCCCATTCCCTCTCCTCCTTCTTTCCCTCTTCCCCTCCCATAGCCAGTGGCATGATTTGTTTGAGCACAGTCTGTGCACTGAGGGTAGCTCAGTTGGTCCCAGTGTGTCAGCCTCAGGCACTAAAAACAGCTCAGTACTCAAGCATCGGCCCCAAGTGGATCCCAGCCAGGGTGCATGCGAGAGTCTGCCTCACTATCTCCCCTCTTCTCACCTAAAAAAAAAAAAATGACTTGAAGCTCTAACCACGGAGAAACAAAATAAAAGTTGTCCTTAAAGAGCAAAAGAATATTCCCCAACTTACTAACCTGTTTTCAACCCAACTCAACAAGGAATAAATTAATGATCTGGCCACTGGGGGAAATATAATCAAGTAAATGTATGAGCAAAAGGTAGATGAGCGAGCCATGTAGCAAGATATCAAGAAAACAGATGAGATTCTTGACCTATGGATTAGACCCTCTAGGTAGACAGACAGGATCCTTCCAGTAGACCACACAGGCCAGTGCATGAAAGAGGTAAGTCTGGCCAGCGGTGGACACCCACCCAAGTCAGATAAAATTGATGCAACATCAAATGCTCTCACTGTGGACTCCACTCAAAAGACAAAGGCACAGGATAGAAAGAGAGAGAGAATTTTCTGTCAGGTTGTTTGGATCCTAACCTTAAACACGTCACTGCCTGACTTTGCCCCACCTCATTTTCTTCTTGCCCACCTTCCATCAGAAGTAGCACAAGGTAGGAAAGAGGCAGACCCACAGAAAGGCGAAGTGTCTCAGGGACCGGAGGCCCACCCAGCCTTCCCGGCCAAGACTTAGAGAATACAGCTTGTGGCAAAATGGGGAGAACCGGTGATTCCGGGTGACAGGTATATGGGTTTCACTCTTTCAACTTTTCTATGTTTGACATTTTTCTAAAAATAAAGTGTGAGCAAACAAAATACAGCTTCAAAAAGTTTGCTGTGAGAAAGGGATGAAAATGCTCTATCATTCCCCAAATCTCAGTGATAGACTGGGTAACTCTAAACTTTACATTCCAAACAGTCAACTTGACCCAACAAACATGGAGATTAAAAATGACTCTTCTTTAAAGAGGCCTGGGAAGCCCCTCTTTCACTCCTGATGTCCGTCTCGCCAGGCTGGAGCCGTATGCTGACATGTGGCATTCCCCCTCTGAGTTCCCTCCCGGAGCAGGTGCCAGGGTGTAGGGGACTGCTTCTGACCTCTGCAGTCTGAGGTCACTCTTCTCCCTGGAGCCACCCTGGTCTTCTCAGAGAGTGCCACAGATACCCCCATCTGAGAACACCAACAGTGCCAAAGGATTCATTTAAACAAGGGCAGTTGATCCTACGCCTGTGGTTGGCAAAAGAGCTGCCAATGCGGAAGTGGAAAAATTCACTGCCAAGGGATGAAATTCATTCAAATGACAACCTACTCCGTCGCTGGCCATTCCGGGAAAGCAGGGAGTGGAGATTTGTAATGGGAAAGGAAATCTGTTACTCTATATACATCATAATTCACTTCATGACTTAGTCCGGAAGGAAGGGAAATCCGAGTTCAGCGCCTGCCTGACTAGCCCCTTGTTGACTTCCCCACTCTATCACCCCTCAACCCAACCCTCTGTCAAGACCAGAGGACCAAAATATCTCCCCTCTGTGCTCCAAAAGGACTCACAGGGGCACCTCACACCTCACACTTTCCCCGGCTGGCTCAGTCTGACTTCCAGGGCTGGGATTTACCAATGTCACTCAGCAAGGTGAGGATGGCTCCTTCCCGTAGTCCACAGCAGTTCTCAAACTGGTTCAGGTACTGTCAAGAAGATGAAAGGAAGTGTCAGACTGAGTGTCAGACCACCAATAAGTCCCCAAATGGCTTTTACCAGTGGAAATCATCTGAGTGCGGACCCTGGCCCTGGGCTTTGGGGACCTGGCTGACAGGCAGCCCCAGCAGTGTGACTGGCAGGGGCTGGCCCGAGGTGGAGAAGGAGGAAGCTGGACTGAGAATGCCCAGCAGTGCTCACTTCAGCATGCTGAGGGGTCTGAGTCATTCTAAGATGAGGGACTTTCAGTCTCAGCTGTGCTGCAGTTCTG